>NC_081861.1:108893655-110259905 GCF_963259705.1 Myotis daubentonii
ACTGTTGTGGGAATGTAGACTGGTGAAGCCACTGTGAAACAGTATGGAGTTTCCTCAAAAAATTAAAAATGGAACTCCCACTTCTGGGAACTTATCTAAAGAAACCCGAAACAGTAATTCAAAATAATATATGCACCCCTATGTTCCTTGCAACATTATTTACAATAACCACGATTTGGAAGCAGCCCAAGCTTATAGGAGGAAAAGTATATATATATATATATATATATATATATCCAAACTTATCCACTCAGTAGATGAGTGGATAAAAAAGGGCGGTACATTTACACAATGGAATATACTCATCCAAAAAAAGAAAGAAATCAAAGAAATTTTGGATAAGATTTTTCTCAAAGGCACAATAGCAAATAAAATTAGTTCTATTTCTGTTGAGGAAAAAATAGCTTGAAGATTTTAATGCTAACTGCTCAACATTAGTAAGTTTTACTAAAAACTACATTCCAAAAATATTGCTAATAATGTCAAATGTGTTTTTAAAAGTTTCATCTGAAGTGATAATAGTTTTGTGGACACTGATTATTAGTTATTTTATTGGAATATTTTTTCATGCTAAATATCCAAAAATAAAACCCATAGAACAGTGAAACAAACAAAAAAAAGCATTTTTTCCCCCTGTACATTCAGTAACTTGAGTTTCTCATTTCTGGCAGTTATCACAGAATATTCTAACGAATAGATATGTGCATGCATTTGGTGTGGGAATGTTCCGTATCTTGTTTTCTCAGATGAGTTAATAAGCTCACCTATTACTTTATTTGCATCTTTAATGAGTTGTTTCAAACCCCAATTTTGTCTGATAGTACAACAATATATAGCATTTTATCTGTGAAACTGCAAGATTAAATCCCCTGTAGTTCTAACTCATGAGCATTTATTTATTTTTAATTATACTCTTTTTTTCTTTATTGTTGAAAGTATTACAGATGTCCACTTTGTTTGTTTGTTTGTTTGTTTTTCCCATTGACCCCCTCAACCCAGCACCCGCCCCTCCCAGGCCTTTACTTCTTTATTGCCTGTGCCCATGGACTATGCATATAAGCACATAAGTTCCCCAGTAAATCACTCTCCAGCCACTCTCCCACCCCTGCTTTCCCTCTGAAATCCCTGTCTGTTGTATGCTTCTATGTCTGTGGATCTACTTTGTTCATCAGTTTATTTTGTTCATCAGATTTCCCATATGGGTGAGATCATGTGACACTTGTCTTTCTCTGACTGGCTTATTTCGCTTAGCATAATACTCTCCAAGTTCATCCATGCTGTTGCAAATGGTAAGAGTTCCTTCTTTTTTTACAGCAGCGTAGTATTCCATTGTGTAGATGTACCACCGCTTTTTAAAATCTACTCATCTGCTGTTTCTAAATCTTAGCTATTGTAAACTGTGCTGCTATGAACATAGAGGTGCATATACTGGATTCTTTCTGAATGGTGTTTCTGAGTTCTTAGGATATATTCCTAGAAGTGGGATCACTGGGACAAATGGCAGTTCCATTCTTAATATTTTGAGGAAACTCCATACTGTTTTCCATAGTCTGCATTCCTACCAGCATGGTACTAGGGTTCCCTTTTCTCCACATCCTCTCCAATACTTGTTCTTTGTTGATTTGTTCATGATAGCCATTCAGACAAGTGTGAGGTGATACATCATTGTTATTTTAATTTGCATCTCTTGGATGATTAGTGACTTTGAACATTTTATTATATGCCTCTGGGCCTTCTGTATGTCCACTTTGGAGAAGTGTCTATTTAGGTCATTTGCCCATTTTATAATTGGACTAGTGGCCCAGTGCACCAAATTCATGCACTGCGGGGGGAGGGATGTCCCTCAGCCTGGCCTGCACTCTCTCCAATCTGGGACCCCTCGAAGGATGTCCTACTGAAGATTTACAGGGATCGGGCCTAAACCGGCAGTCGGACATCCCTCTCACAATCCAGGACTGCTGGCTCCTAACCACTCATCTGCCTGCCTGCCTGCCTGATTGTCCCTAACCACTCTGCCTGCCAGCCTGCTTCCCCCCAACTGCCCCCCACCGCCAGCCTGCTTGCCCCCAAATGCCCCCTGCCAGCCTGATCACCCCCAACTGCCCCCCTGCTGGCCTGGTCACTCCAAATTTCCCCCCTCCACTGTTCTGATCATTTGCAACTGACCCCCACTGATGACCTGCTCGCCCCCAACTGGCCCCCTGCTGGTCTGCTTACCCCAACAGCCCTGCCCCTCATCAACCTGATCACCCACAACTGCCATCCCATCCTGGCCTGATCACCCACAACTGCCCTCCCCTCTTGGCCTCTAACCACCTCTACCTCTGCCCCGCCACCTTGGCTTTGTCCAGAAGAACATCTGGAAGGTCTCCTTGAAGGTCTCCCAGGCTAATTAGCATATTACCCTTTTATTAGTATAGATAGAGGCCTGGTGCATGGGTGGGGGTCAGCTGGTTTGCCCTGAAGGGTATCCTGGATCAGGGTGGGGTTCTGCAGGGGTGCCTGGCCAGCCTGGGTGAGGGGCTGAGGGCCGTTTTCAGGCTATCCAAGCTCCCCAGCAGGGACACTCACCCCATGGGGGTGTGACCAGCCGGGTGAGGGGCTGAGGGCCATTTTTAGGCTCCCCACAATCCCTTCAGGGTGGGGTGGTCACGCTGGGGTGCCTGGCCAGTCGGGTGAGGAGGTGATGGCTCTTTTCAGGCTGGCCACGCCACCCGGCGACCCAAGCTCCCAGCCTCTCCTTTTTTCCTTTCCTTTTCTTTTTTTTTCAGCACCTCCTTGAGTAGAGGCCAGGGCGGGCTGGAAGCAGGTATCTGGAATTTATTTATCTTCTATAATTGAAACTTTGTAGCCTTGAACGGAGACCAGGGACGCCCAGGGAAGATGGGAAGCTTGGCTTTCTCTATCACTGGGGGCAACCCAAGCCTCCTGCTTGCTCCAGCTTCGTGGCTGCCGCCATCTTAGTTGGGTTGATTTGCATACTCACTCCTGATTGGCTGGTGGGTATAGTGGAGGGGCAGAGTGATGGTTAATTTGCATGTTTCTCTTTTATTAGTGTAGATTGTTTGTCTTCCTTTTGTTAAGTTGTGTAAATTCCTTATATATTTTAGATATTAACCCTTTACATGATGTATAATTGGCAAATATGTTCTCCCATGCAGTGGGCTGTCTTTTCACTTTGCTGATGATTTCCTTTGCTGTGCAGAAGCTTTTTATTTTGACATATTCCCATATGTTAATTTTCTCCTTAGTTTCCTTTACATTTTCCCTAGGAGATGTATCTGCAAACATATTGCTACGAGAGATGTCTGGTATTTTGCTGCTATGGTTTCTTCTAAGATTTTTATGGTTTCATGACTTACATTTAGATCTTTTATCCATTTTGATTTTATTCTTGTGTATGGTGTAAATTGGTGGTCTAGTTTCTTTATTTTGGATAGTCCCATTTATTGAAGAGACTGTTTTGACTCCATTGTATGATCTTGCCTCCTTTGTCAAATATTAATTGAGTATAATGGCTTGGGTCAATTTCTGGGTTCTTGGTTCTGTTCCATTGGTCTATATCCCTGTTCTTGTGGCAGTACTGGTCTGTTTTGTGTACAGTATCTTTGTAGTATAGTTTGATATCTGGTATTCTGATTCCTCCAACTTTGTTATTTTTTCTCAAGATTTCTGTGGTTATTTGGGGTCTTTTTTGTTTCCATATAAATATTTGAAGTGTTTGTTATAGATCTTTGAACTATGCCATTGGTATTTTAATAGGGATTGCATTGAATCTATAGATTGATTTGGGTAGTATGGACATTTTAATAATGTTGATTCTACTAATCCATGAATATGGTATTTTCTTCCACTTGTGCATATCTTTCTCTGTCTCTTTTTTCAACATCCTGTAGTTTTTTGGTTATGTTTATTCCTAAGTATCTTAATTTTTTTTGTTACTATGATAAATGTGAATGTTTTTTATAGCTTCTCTTTCTGAGAATTCATTATTGGTGGATAAAAATGCCAGAGATTTCTGGTTGTTAATTTTGTATCCTGTTACATTGCCAAATTCATTTATTAAGTCTAGTAGTTTTTTGGTGGAGTCTTTAGGGTTTTCTATGTACAATATCATGTCATATGCAAATAATGAGATTTTTAATTCACCCTTTCTAATTTAGATGCCATTTATTTTTTCTTCAAGTCTGATCATTGTGGCTAGGACTTCCAGTACTATGCTATATAATAAAAACCTAATATGCTAAGTGTCCAATTGTCCAGTTGTCTGTTCAACCAATCAAAACGTAATATGCTAATGATATAGTAAGGCCGCTCAAATGCTCACTATGACGTGCATTGACCACCAGGGGGCAGACACTCTGACTGGTAGGTTAGCTTGCTGCTGGGGTCCAGACAATTGGGACTGAGCAAGACGGGCTGGACATGCCCTGGAGCCCTCCCGTGACCCCTATCCAGCTGGCCAACCTCCCGTGTTCCTCCCCAGCCCCAATTGTGCACTGGTAGGGTCCCTTGGCCTGGCCTGCTTTCTCTCACAATCCAAGATACCTTGGGGGATGTCAGAGCCAGTTTCAGGCCAATCCCGCTGAAAGCAGGAGTTTCCCCCTGGTGGTCAGTGTGCTCCAACAGGGGGAGTGCCAATCAGCCAGTAGCCAGGCTCACAGTTGGTGAGCACAGCTGCAGCAGTTGGACATCACCCAAGGGCTCCCAAACTGTGAGAGGGCACAGGCTAGGCTGAAGGAACCCCTCCCCCCAGTGCACAAATTTTGTCCACTGGGTTTCTAGTGTTAAATAATAGTAGTGAAAGCAGACATTCCTGTGTTGTTCTTGTTCTTAGGAAAAATGGTTTTAGTATTTTTTTAAGTATATTTTATTGATGTCAGAGAGGAAGGAAGAGGTAAAGAGAGATAGAAACATCAGTGATTAGAGAGAAACATTGATTGTCTGCCTCCTGCAAGCTCCATACTGGGGATTGAGTCCACAATCCGGGCATGTGCCCTGACAGGGAATCAAACAGTGACCACCTGGTTTATAGGTTGATGCTTAACCACTGAGCCATGCTGGCTGGGCTGGCTTTAAATTTTGCTCATTGAGTTTAATTTTTGCCAGTATGTTTGTCACATAAGGCCTTTATTATGTTGAGGTATGATGCCTCTATTCCCACTTTGCTGATAGTTTTTATCAGGAAAGGTTTTTGGATTTTTTCAAATGCTTTTTCTTCATTAATTGCTATGATCATGTTGATTTTTGTCTTGCAATCTGTTTATGTGATGTATCACACTTATTGATTTGCAAATATTGTACCAGCACTGCATCCCCATAATATATCCCATTTAGTCATTGTGTATGACCTTTTAAATGTATTGCTGGATCTGATTTGCTAATATTTTTTTGAGGATTTTAGCATCTATATCCTCAAATATATTTGCCTCTTTCTTTGTAGTGTCTTTTTCTGGTTTTGGAATTAGGCTAAAACTAGCATTGCAAAAAGAGCTTGGAAGTATTCCTTCCTCTTGCTTTTTTGGAATAGCTTGAGGAAGATAGGTGCTATTTGTTTTCAGACTTCTTGGTAAAACTCTGATGTAAGCCCTCCAGACCAGGGCTTCTGTTTGCTGGATGTTTATTATTATTACTAAAAGCCTGATGCACAAAAATTTGTGCATACGGGGGTGGGGGTCGCTCAGCCTGGCCTGTGCCCTCTTGCAGTCTGGGACCCCTTGGGGGATGACCACCTGCTGGTTTAGGCCCGCTCTCTGGGGAATTGGGCCTAAGCTGGCAGTCAGACATCATTCTGGCAGCCCGGGAGCCCCCAGGGGATGTCCACTTGCCAGGGGGGAGCAGGCCTAAGCTGCAGTTGGACATCCTTAGTGCTGCTGAGGAGGCAGGAGTGGCTCCTACCATCACCGCTGTACTGGCAGCCATCAGCCTGGCTTGTGGCTGAGCAGAGCTCCCCCTGTGGGAGCACACTGACCACCAGGGGGCAGCTCCTGCATTGAGCGTCTTCCCCCTGGTAGTCAGTGTGTGTCATCATGAGCAGTCATTCCCAGTCTTTCTGCTGTTAGGGTCAGTTTGCATATTACCCTTTTATTATATAGGATAGAAGCCTGGTGCACAGGTGGGGGCTGGCTGGTTTGCCCTGAAGGATGTCCCGGATCAGGGTGGGGGTCCCTCTGGGGTGCCTGGCCAGCCTGGGTGAGGGGCTGATGGCTGTTTTCAGGATGACCACATCCCCTTCAGTGTGGGGGTCCCCACTGGGGTGCCTGGCCAGCCTGGGTGAGGGGCTGATGGCTGTTTTCAGCTGGCCACACCCCCTTTAGGGTGGGGGGTCCCCACTGGGGTTACTGGCCAGTCTGGGTGAGGGGCTGAGGGCCATTTTCAGGCTGGCCACGCCCTCCTGGCAATGGAAGCCCCAAGCCTCTCCTTTTTTTCTTTTTTTTTATTTTGGGATTTATTTGCTTTCTATAATTGAAACTTTGTTGCCTTCAGTGGAGCTCAGAGCCGGCTGGGAAGCTTAGCTCCCTCCATCAGTGGAGCAACCAAGCCTCCTGCTCGCTTCAGCTCCATGGCTACTGGTTGCCATCTTGTTTGGGTTAATTTGCATATAGTTGCTCTGATTGGCTAGTGGGCATGGCTTAAGGCATAGTGAAGGTACAGTCAATTTACATGTTTGTCTTTTATTAGATTAGATTATTATTATTATTATTATTATTATTATTATTATTATTACTGCTTCAATTTCATCAGTAGTTATTGTTCTATTTAAGTTTCCTGCTTCTTCCTGATTGAGTTTTGGAAGATTGTATTTTTCTAGGACTATGTCCATTTCATCCAGGTTGTGCATCTTGTTGGATATAGTTGTTCACAGTATTTTTAAAAAATATTTTTTATTGATTTCAGAGAGGAAGAGGAGGGAGAGAAAGAGATAGAAACATCAATGATGAGAGGGAATCGTTGATTGCTGCCTCATGCATGACCCCTACCAGTGATCGCAACCTGAGCATATGCCCTTGACCAGAATCACACCTGGTACCCTTCAATCTTCAGGTTGATGCTCTATCCATTGAGCAAAATGGGCTCTGGACTGCTCATAGTATTTTTTAATGATTCTCTGTATTTCTGTGGGGTCAGTTGTTATTTCACCTGGGTCAGGTCCTGTTGAGACCTTGCCATTCCTACTGATCTCCAGGTGTTTTCTGTCCTTCCTTGATATAAGTCTCCTCCTTAGCTTGACTTCAGTTATTATTTCTAGGTGAATTTTCTCCACTTTAGTTGTATTTTAAATGTGGTCCAAGGAGAAGGAGAAGGAGGAAGAAGGCAGGTCTGCCTATTAGTCTGCCATTTTCCCTCTCTTGCAAACTGTCATCTAATTCATTGATTGTCACTCTTGCCAAATGTATTATTATATTTTAATGATAGGAAAATAAGGTGTAGACTCATCAGTATTTGAAATACAGTTTTCCATTTGATTTGCTAGTGTGTAGACTTTATCTGTGATTCACTTTTAATGTGTAAATCATACAGATATCCTTTTTGGTTGCATATAGGTCCCCTAAAAAGGGAGATAGGTCCTATTTTTTTTCTTTTTTTCCCTTTATTGATTAAGGTATTACAAAATGTGTCCTTATCCCCCCCCCATTGTCCCCTTATCCCCCAATCCTGCCTTCACCCTCACCTCCTGTTGTCTGCATCCATTGCTTATGTTTATACGCATGCATAAAAGTCCTTTGGTTGACCTCTCCCCTTAATCAAAACAATGAGATACCATCTCACACCTGTCAGAATGGCTATCATCAACAAATGACAAGTCCTGGCGAGGATGTGTAGAAAAAGGAACCCTTGTGCACTATTGGTGGGAATGCAGACTGGTGCAACCACTGTGAAGAACAGTATGGAGTTTCTTCAAAAAACTAAAAATGAATCTTCCATTTGACCCAGTGACTCCACTTCTAGGAATATATCTCAAGAAACCAGAAACACCAATCAGAAAGGATATATGCACCCCTATGTTCATAGCAGCACAATTTACCATAGCTAAGATTTAGAAACAGCCTAAGTGCCCATCAGCAGATAAGTGGATTAAAAACTTTGGCACATTTATACAATGGAATCCTATGCTGTGGTAAAAAGGAAGGAACTCCTACCATTTGCAACAGCATGGATGGAACTGGAGAGCATTATGCTAAGTGAAAAAAAGTCAGTCAGAAAAAGATAAATATCACATGATCTCACTCATTTGTGAATTATAAGGAACAACATAAGTAGGTCCTATTTTTTTAAAAGCATCAAATTAAATTAATATGTAAGCAAATGTTTATAAAACATTCTATATGAATCAATCAATCAATGAACTATTTCTTGGTTATGTATTGTGTCCACTCCATAATAAATATTGTAGGGGAAATTTACAAGAAATCTATAATAATAAAAGCATAATATGCTAATTAAACCAGATGTCCTTCCAGATGTCCTTCCTGATGTAGCCAGGGCTGTGAGGGATGCCTGGGTCCTGGGTGCCAGAGGGAAGCCAGTGCTAGCAGCCAGGGGAAGGAAGGCCTACTCTTGCACGTATTTCATGCATTGGGCTTCTAGTATACAATATTTTTGCACTTATATAGCTTACATTCTCCTGTTGGAGTCAAGGCATACAAAAAAGAATAAATGAGAGTTCTACAATAAGGAAGTGAAAAATTGTATACCATATAGAACCAGAGTTATAGGAGGTCAGGGAGAGACTGACAAAAGATAATTCTGTGAAGACACTTCAAAAAGTAACTCCTTTGACTCTCTATATTAATTCTGTTCTTTCAGCTTTATAATTCAGCTCCACAATGTTCTCTGCCCCACACCTTCTCAAATTTCTACTTGTAAGATTTTAAGCCTAATTCAAATGCTACTCTTTCCATAAGTCACTGGTTAGATTTGTTTTTTCCCTTTTCTGTTCACAAAATATCATAAAACAATATTTCTATTATTTTATTTTCCTCTAGTGCCTATCACAGTGCTTTGCTCATAATAAAACCTCAAATATGTTTATTCAGTGAAATTGTTATTAACAATTAGAATTGTATAGAAGCCGAGCCGTAAGAGATGAATAGAGATAGGTTAGGCGGAGAGAAGTATGGGAGTCCAAATAAATTTGGCAATGTTAGAAGCAGTAAGAAATGTGCTGTCTAAAATATACACTTTGATTTTAATGTAATCAAGACATTTTTAAACTTTTCATTATATTCCCCAGAAGCAGTATATGTTAATGCAAGATGCTACCTTACATTTTATCATGCTTTTGTTAAAATAGTTTTATAAAAAGGTTTGGTCTGTTTCCTATTATCCTTCTTAAAATAACACTTACTATGTAAATATATTGTTTTTAAAAATAGGGAATTTTGGGGAAAATGGGAAAAAATACAAGATAACATTTAAATCAGATTCAGAGAGAACTGAAGAGTAAATGGTAAGAATGTTATTAACTTACTGTAGAGGTCACTCTCTGAAAGTAGCTAGAATTTAGAGATAGAAAAACAACCAAAAAATAAGGAAAACAGTTTTGTGTGAACATTACTAAGACAATTTGGATTGTAATAGATTGGACACGATTCCAAAGGTTGGAGAGATCTTTAGGTATTTCTCATGTAGTGTGAAATGGTATAAATCAGCACCACTGAAGAACAACTAGGTTTAGATTGTTGTTGAGTTGAATTGTATGTATGAATTAATTCAGAAGTCAACTCAAGTGAAGTGGTATCCTATCTAATAATAGAGAAACATGGTAATTGACAGTACCTTCGCTACACCTAACATTGGCTAATCAGCACAATATGCAAATTAACCACCAACAAAGATGGCAGCTAATTTGCATACTGAAGGCAGGGCAGGACAGTGCCAGCCTGCCCGGGCGTCCTGTGTGCGACCCGACCCGAGTCAGCCAGGCAGGGCAGCAGCGATTGGCCAGCCTGCCCGGGCGTCCCATGTGCGACCCAACCCCGGGCGGTGCCCCAACCCCCAGATTGGCCCTGCCATGTGCGGGACCCAGGGAGGCAGAGCAGGCACCGAGGGATCGGGCCTGCCATCTGCCACCTAGGGAGCAGGCCTAAACCAGCAGGTGGTTATCTCCTGAGGGGTCCCAGACTGTGAGAGGGCACAAGTGGGGCTGAGGGACACCTCCTCACCTCCCACCCCCACCAGTGCATAAATTTTTGTGACCAGGCCTCTAGTACATCACATAAAAGTCCCCACAAAGATTTACTTGATGATTCCATACCATAAGATTAGTTGAAATCTTTTATTGAATAAATAGAATATTCCCCTAACATTATAAAAACTGAAAGAATCTTACTGGATAATGTGGTTATTATCAATATATCAGCAAGTCTATGGCTCTCTTGGTTTCATGTACCTGTTGATTTTGGTGCAATCATTTTTTTTTGGGGGGGGTGGAGAGGACTAAAGTTTATTAATGCTGACAGGACTAGAAAAGAGCTTTCCTCTCTCTAAGTGGTTGTCTCCCTCTGTAACAAAGATGATATTCAAATGGGGGGCATGCTGATGACCTCATGTCACTCAACAGACAAACCAATTATTTGATAATAGAGAGGTTCATTTTTTTAAAACAATGCATTCATGTCTCTGTTACCATTCATAGATCTTTTCATAGTGCTCCAGTTTTCTATATGGGTATATTAGGAAAGCAAAACTGTAGAAATAAAAAGTTTTTTATGGTTTTTACAACAATATATAGATATGTCAGTCTTTCAGAAGATCTTACTCTACTTTTACTTTCAGTGAGCCCTATACATTAATTCCCTATGTGTTTATAAAAGAATGACAAGTTTTGTGTTGTTTTTTTTTTTTTGAAATCTCCTACTTTATTTGAATAGGATGCCCATCCAATATTCTTAGGATGTTCGTTACTTATTGGTTATTGGTTACATTTTGATTTATTTTTTCAGCCTTTATTTGGTACACTTAAATTGTTATATATTAAGTGATATTTTAGTTAGTGTTCTGAACGAATACACATATTCTTGTTGGTCCCTAATGAGAATGAAAAGTATGGCTAATATGGGGCAAAAAGTCTTTTTCAAAACAAACATTCGTCAGGTAAAATGGAGAATTACTAAAGAAGAATTTTAGCACATCACTATTTGGGTTTTCTCCAGATTAAAAATAAAAGCATGTTTTTATATAAATTTAGTCAATAAAGGATGTGATGATTTTTTTAGAGATCTATGGCATTCTGGGAAATAAAATAAGATTAGTTCACCTGAAAACAATCCAGGCTCTTGATATCAGTAACCTTTGGGAGTATCAGAAATACTTAGCATTTCCAAATTATATGAATCTGGTCTAATGGGATTGATTATACCAGATTCATATTGAAGAGAAACCCAGTGGGTCATAGAAATATTATGCTTATTGCTTTCAAAATCGATTTTAATGTTCAGAGTACTTTCTTTTGATCTTTACAGAATGTGTATTTTAGTTCTAGGTATCCTATTTCAGTATTTTTATATTTTTTTCTTTAGGGAGCATTATTCGTGTGCATCCAGAGCTAGAAGTCGCAAGGTCAGCGTTACTTCCACAGTTGTAATAGTCCCAACAGAAAGATAAATATCTATTGACTGAGGCTGGAGTTCCAGTTCTTTCACTTGCTGAAGGTCAACAGCCCCTTAGAGATACTCTCCAACCTTCAAATGTCTATAGGTTAAATTACTGATGAATCATTGCACTTTTCTAAATGGAAGAAACCTATATTATACAAAGAAGCAGTCCGATGTATTCTGTCTTTTATCTGATGTAATTTTGAACAAGATGGGAAGCAATATCAATCCAGGCTCTGTTCCAGAACTTTATGGAAATGATTGTAAATTTGACCACTCAGGCTGAATATACTGGCCAAAAAAGATTTAGGGGCACCATTTTTTTTCTTCAAACTTGACTTGTAACATTGTCTTAGGATTCATTTAGAATGAGTGACACATTAAGTTTTCAATCATGTTAACATTTTAAACAATGTAGGTCCTGAAGACATATAGTGTTGAAAAGTCTGGGAGTGTTGGGAGAAGAATTAAAAACAATAAAGGGCATCTCAAAAGAAGATAATTATGAAAATCATCTTCAATGACTATAAAATTGAGACTTGAGGTAATCATGTAGTACAGAGTATTAAAAGCAGAACATTGTAAAACCAATGTGTTGACTTTGCAGATTTCTACTGGAATATTTTAGAGACTGTATTCCCTGCATGTCAGGGTTAAAGAACTAAACAGACAGAATAAGGAAGAATGCATGGCATCTGCTAAATTTTTTCCTCCTGGTTTACATATAATGAAGTGATATACCACAAAGGGTTTATACCACAAACTTTATTGTGTGACTTAAAACTTCTTTGTAATTCAGTTAACTTTCTATTACAGATCATTAATATCATGACAATGTTTTGATATTGTCCTTGCAAAAATGATTTCATATTTAATGACTTAAATTTTAATTATAGTTTAAAACTAATGTAAAATCCTTTAATTAAAATGTTGGATGGAATAATAATTCAAGATAATTTTTAAAACAAAAATTCATTGTGAGTTATATGTGAAATGTCCTAATACATGATAAATTTGACATAATTTGTGACAAATGTATTACCTAAATTATATGTTAATTTTAATTTTTACTATTAGTACATCATATGTGTTCAAGTTCACCTATAAAATGTAAAAATAATGGCAGTGTTTTCTGTGCATTTATCAGAAGAATAATCTGCCTCTTTTATTATTATCCTTTTTGTTATTAGATCCTCTTTGTGATACATTTTTTGGTTTGTTTAGAAACTGAATAAAAATGGAATCATATTGATTTCAAAAGGGGATTTTGAGATTTACAAATATATGTAACTGATTAAAAAGGGGATCTGGTGAAATTGATTACATATACGGTATACTGGAGTTATTACATTTTACTGAGGTTAGTAATTTCAATATACTGGATTATTCTTAAGAATTTGGGTTGTGAGGGATCTGTAGAGAGTGCACACAGAAGATAAAATAATAGTTGTTACTGTCAGTATCTTGTTGGAAGATAATCACCCAGGAAACAGGGATGCAGCACATGTGTTACACACCCATTTACACACCCATTTACAAACATACTTTCTCTGGCTTCAAAGTCATATGCAGAAACATAATCTGAGTTGTTAAGGCAATGAAAACCCTACAATTCTACTCACACGGGGCGTCAATCTGCTAACCTTATAATAAGGTGATCAATAGCTCAATTTCCAGAATATTATAGGGTTAAAGAAAAAAAAGTTTTAACCTAGGGACAAACAAGACACAGTTCAGACCATGGGTCACATCTGGCTCCCAATATGATTTCATACAACCTATATCACCGCCCAGTGAAAGCAAATGCCTTTCTGCTTTGTGGTGTAAAATATTAACTTGTCAGTTATATTGGTCTGTGAGCAGCTGCCTGAACACTGACACAAATAGCAGCTCTATCATAGGAGGTTAGTTGTACTAGGAATAGGTGGTCCTGTGATTGCATGCTTTCATTTTATGTAGAACTTTTCTGAAGCCTTCCAAATGAAATCTCTTTCTGACAAGAGTAATGACAAAAGGAGAATTTATTAGAATTCAGTCAGATTGTATGAGGCTGTTAAATTACTCTACTACAAGTGAATCAGGGGCTAAGTGTGGGAAATTGGTGGTAGCTGAATTGTGAGTGATAATACTCAGTGGTCACACCATATTTCATTGGCTTGGAAAATGTTTCATGCTCTGCTGTCAGAGATCAATCTCTGGTCAAAGGAAGAAAGTGAAGATATTTCTTCTAGTATATAATTCTATGTTTTTATATAGGTCAATGGTATATTAATAGGGAGACCTATAATTTATCTTCCAAATCAGAACACGTTTGAGGGTGGAAGTGGGAACTATTGAAAATTATTACATTGGAACTACTGGCATAAACTAAAAAGGACTGTGGGATGCACAGGTACCCTAAGAATGAGTTATAAACTTTACAAGATAGTTTCACAGGTGATCCAGGACTGAGCCTCTAGTGAAACTTATTGTCATCTGCCTATCACTGAAATGATGTTTTCATAAATGAATGATTTTCAAATAATAGCTAATCCATTTTATAACATGAGGATAACATATGGCTCATGTGCATATTGTGTGTGTGAATTTTCCTTCTGAGCGCTAAAAAAGTTTGAATGTGGTAGGGTGTTGCGGCATCATTAAATAGAAATGCCTGGTGCAATGGCTGTCTAAAAAATAATATGATTTCATAATTTCCACCATTATTTTGACCTTTTTGGTCTACTTCCAGTTTATATCTCTTTCATAGAATTTTTGTTTGAGGCTGATTTGCAATTTAACAAAACAGCATATTTTATTTGTTTCCCCTTTGAACCCTATTTTTTCAGAATATCTGACTAATATGAATATTGTAGTTAAAAGAGAGGCTTGAAAACCCTGGCTGGCTGGTGTTGCAAGGTGGTTAGAGTGTCGGCCCATGCACTGAATGGTCTCGGGTTCAATTCCAAATCAAGGGCACATACCTGGATTGCAGGTTCCATCCCTGGCCCTGGCCAGGGTCGGTGTGGGAGGAAACTAATCATTGCGTCTCTCTTCTCTCTCTCTCTCTCTTCTCTCTCTCTCTCTCTCTCTCTCTCTCTCTCTCTCTCTCTCTTTCTCTCTCTCTTCTCCTCTCCTCTCCATTCCCCGTCCCTCTCTATCCTTTTCTTCCACTCTCTAAAAATCAATGGAAAAAAAATAGTCATTGGGGTTGAAAATTAACAGAGAGAGAGAGAGAGAGAGAGAGAGAGAGAGAGAGAGAGAGACTTGAGAAAAAACACTCATGATTCTCTTGTTTGCTATGATGCTATCTTACTGTGGCCTCTTAGATGAATGACCAAGTGATTTTATTGATGTCTTTATGAGGTTTTATAATAAAATAAGCCATGTGAGTGCATTTTATGCAGCTTACTTAGGTTTTTAGCTGAAAGACAGTATAGCTATGTGGAACAGTGTTATCAAACAGAACCACAAACCAAGTTCTTTGCAGATGATACATTCATCCACAAGTCTCTAAATTCTGTTGAAAATGCTGTTGTAAAGAACATTTTTCCAATTTAGAAAAGGCCTTATTTGATCAATTGCTTCAATGTCTCTGAATTATTGTCATAGAAAAAGGTTTCAAATTTCAGGTGCAACTTGCAAAATGATGGCAACAATTATTTTACCTGGTGAGCTGCTTGGTTAATTCATATTTGCTTCTGCACCTTTGATATCTAAACTAGATTTACTTAATTTTCATAAAATTTTCAGGAAAAACACAGTTCAGTTTAAAATAGTTTTGTGACTGTGTAACTGTGCTGTTGAAAGATAAGTACACGCCATCCTCTTAATTGGCTGAGAGGAAATGCAATCATCAATGTATTCTCTTAGTTTAGTCCATTGTCAAGTTGCATTATTCTTCATTTGTATCTTTAGAACTGAGATACATTGAGTTTAGGAAGTTACTGTATCAACAACTTTCATTCTTTTAAAATAATTTCTCACTTTGTATTTTAGTAGCCTTAAGCTTTACTTTTTGTAAGCTACACAACTGTTTTTCCTGAATATGCAGTCTATTTTTTTAAGGAGAATAGGCAATGCTGTTTGAATTTTATAATTAAGTTGCTCTGAATCAACCTTTCCATAATAAATAAGAAGCAGTTTTATTATGAGTGTTATGTTACATAGCAATGGAGTTCACCTCTCTCTACCTCACCCCACCATACACATGGAGATTTTTGTTCTATTTCTGCTATATAGAAATTTTCCAGTGACATGTGCATATAATGATTATGTTCAGCTATGCTGTGACTATGAAAATGCTCAGCACAGAGTAGATGGTTAGTACTTCTTTGTTGAATATATTTGGGCATAAAATTTATTTTTGTAACCCACAACGATTTCTATGTTGAGATACGATCACCTAAGGAATATTCAGGAAAGCTGGGAATTATGATGGTCCCTTTAGGTTAGGTTTTACATATAGTGGGGGAAAAGGGTGACGACCTCTAAAAAATTTGTTTCACATTCTGAGAAATCAGGTTTTTTCATAAGTTGAAATAGATGTCATTGCTTGTTCAAATAAAGAAACAAATTTTTCCCCCAAATAATATGCTTCCATCTAGAGCTCATTTGTAGCACCTCTCCCCATTTGTCTTCCTCCAGCATTTTGAGAAAGGATGTATTTGCATGTGAGCAGCCTTTCCATAAAATGATATTCTCATTCTGTATATTTTAATATACATTCATCCCAGATAGAACACTTAATGAATAAACTTAAAGGAACTAAATTTAATTCCTATAGTAAAATAAACTTTTCCTTTTGTAAAAGAAAATTGCGTTATGGTGATTAAGGAAAGGGTATTTCTAATTTTGTACTGATAATGTTGGGTTTTAATGGTATTTTGCATTACTGGTAGAATTTCTCATTTTATGTTACTTTTATTTTAATCATGAAAGATTCTTATTTTTTAAAAAGTTTCCTTTATGAATATCCTGGGTTTTTAAAACTAAAATTTTTATCAGTATAATAAAAATAATCAAAATAAGTCCAAATGGCTCATCTTAATTTAACTTCTCAATGATTTTATACTTGAATATTTGCCTGTATAATTTATAATCTTAGGATATGGTATATGAACATTCTTCTTTGCTAGTCTTGTTGCTCATTCAGTTCTTATGATTTCAAAATTATTAAAATGGAATAAATATTTAGCCTCATCCAAGAAAAGTTTTATTTCGATCTGAAACAATGGAAATGTTAGTGACAATATTGTGAGCAATGTGATATGAAATGGATTCCTTTAGTGATCCATATATTAAGGAAGGTAACAGGAAGAAGGAGGAATAATACAATGTATACGTTATATATGATATATCTTGTTCTTAAAATGTTGACCTAACATTAGATTCAAGATTTAAATAGGAAAAATGATCATAAAACACATGCAAGCATCCATTACTGGTGTCTCTTAATGAATTCAGTCACGGAAAATGTGGACATGGGATAGAAGAGCACTGAAATTATTTGATATGTCCCATAATGTTAACAAAAGACATATACATTTCTTAACATTTCTACTGCAACACAATGAATTGGGCAACAGGTAAACATAGCAGCATAATTTTCTTTGTTTTTACCAGTGACAAATATAGATTAATAAATATGTTATTGAAGGCATTTTAATTTTTAAAACCTCATCTTCTTGCTTCTGTGCTAAAAATATATTCTTGAACTATAAAGATATTATTCTTGAAATATAAAGAAACTGCCCTGTGGTCAATGATAGTCTTAACTACCTGTCAATCAAAAGCAGAAGTTTGTTGAGACATTTAATTACAAGATAATATAGTCATCAAAATGTCTTTGTGGTAACTGACAGCCTATTTTGTATTGAAAGCTTGCAACTATTTTCCCTGAGGTCAGAGATGTTCAGAGGTTAACTCAGTAATGACAAGTCCTTTATTATCACATTATAACATTGAAAAAAATTGCAATTATCCTAATAAATTAATAACAGTAATAAATGACAGTCATAATTGCATAATATACAAGTTGTCAACTGCATTTTTGTTACATGGTTGGAATTTTTATTTTATCAGTATACCTGCACTATGTTAATTGTTCCCAATACGGCCTAGAAAAAGATTCTGAAATTTTTCAAAAGCCATGTCTGTACTTATGTGAGGCTAGTTTTAGAATAAGTGGTCCCACTTATTTTTCTTCTCTCCTCTTTATCCTCTGCTGTTTTACAAAACCTTAAAATAAATAGAGGCTTAGTTATTATCACCTCCCCAAGTGTTACTATTTACTTAACATCCTTATTACTTCACCAAGTTTTGTCTTTTGTCTTAAGGTTTTTATGGCTTAAATATCTTCTACTTAATTCATTCAGATTAATACAGGAAAAAGAACCTGGTTTTACTTTTTTCCCCTTTCCTTTTATTCTATAACCCTCTTCACATTCTGGGAGAACACATTATGTTTAGTGAAACATTTTGCACAATTTTTTAAGAATACATCAATTTTTTATGTTAAAATGAATGATAATGTCAGTAATTACTTTTAAATAGCCAAAAATACAATTTTGGTATTTAGATTAAATAGCTGTGGACACAACCTTTGATTTCCTAACTTTGCGTAAATCTAGAAAATAGATTTACTATCCGTCTTATTTCTGCTGCCAAATCTTCTAGCTAATCTAAGTTGATGAAGGATAGACATCTCCATATGTAGATTAAAATCATTTTATTTGTGGAATGATCTGACCATGAGTTTGCACTTGGTGGTTGCTATTTATCTTATATAATAAAAGACTAATATGCAAATTGTCCCCTTGACCTGGGGTTCCATTGGGAGTGAAACCAGGAGTTTCACCAGGGCCAGCCTGCCAACTGCCTGCAGCCCCTCCCCCTGGACAGCCCCACCTCTGACCGCCCACCCCTTCCCAGCACTCTGATCTGGATGGGTTGGCCGGCCCCCCCACCTATACACAAATTTGTGCACCTGGTCTCTAGTTTATATAGAAAGTCTGTCACATGTTTAGATGACTACTGTTCCACTGACCCAAATTATAGAGAATTAATAGTATGCTTTGACAAACTTTCTCCTGGGATTGGAAAGGACCTTTTGTAATGGTGATTTAACCTTTCTTTTTAGATTTTCTTGCAACTCTTTCTTTATATTTGTCTTGGGTATGCTGAAAAAGTTCTGAGTATGCTAGGGAGAAAGTTTTTATCTTTAATACCCAAAGTCACAATGTTTACACAAGTCACTGACTGGGTCATAAGATTAATAAACTATTAAATATCTGATTTCTTTAAGGCAAGTTTGAAAGTCATACACCAAGCATGTCAAACTCATGGCCCACAGGCTGCATGTGGCCTACAATGAATATGTTTGCAACCCAGCCAATACAATGGTATGTAAGAAAAATCTTAATAAAAATTTTGTAACTTCATTTTTACAATATCCTGTTATACGTAGTTATTAATAACAAACTACAACCTTCGCTAATGACCGATTATTATAATTGTGTTGCATTCATTTCCCTTACAAGACTTATGTGCAGGCGCACCATTTCTCTCCACTAATACTAGCAGTGAATATTTTAGTAGCTGATTGCCACATCATTAGTCTTGTACTGACTTGTTTGGTGTGTGCAACAGGAAATATTTCATTTTCGGAGAACAAGAAAAATAGATTTATTTGCATTACACTTATTAATTTGTGCAGTTATTCAGCGTCTGGTAAGTTAATGTTTAAGAAAAATATTAATTTTTATTAAAATGTTCTATTATTTTATATTAATGATTACTCATTTATTTCAGCCTTTTGTATTCAGCATGTCTCTATCGAAATAAACCTATGTTTCTATGAAAATTGAAGCCTTTATTTTTTTGCGGCCCACACAAACTTACACCTTGTTTATTTGGCCCGTGTTAGCCTTTGAGTTTGACATGCTTATAGTACACAATAGCTATATATATTAAACAGGAAGCTTATATTGTTTGTTGTTTTGTTTTGTTTCGTTTTTCTTTCCTCAGTGGAGAGAAGGAATGATCTAGAGCCAAATCTGTTTAGGGGAGACTAAAAAGTTGTAGGAACTCATTGGTATTATGGCTGTGAATTGACAGTGTTTTACAAGTTTGAAAAGGATACTAAGGGTAAAAACAACCACCAATATTTACTGAGTAAAGTTTGCTATGTTCCTGGCACTGATTTAAGAACATCACATACACAAACACATTTAGTCCACCCAAAATCATATGAGGGAGGTACTACAATTACCTCCATTTTGTAGATGAAGACGGAGGCACAGAGAGGCTAAGTAACTTGCCTCATGTTACACACTAGTGTGTTGTAAAGGTGAAATTTAAACCCAGACAGGCTGACTTCAGTGTCTATGTTCTTAAACCACTAAGGATATCACAGGGCAGTATACTATAAAGAGCAATTGAATGGGAATTAGTAGACATGGATACTAGTTTTATTTTATTGATACTAAGTAGTCCCATTATCTTGCACAGTTATTCATTGATCCAAAGTTTCCTCACGTGAGAATTGGACAAGTTCAAGGTTAACTAATCTGGGTTATGAGACCTACAAAAGGAGACTAATTCTTTTTGGTATTCACTCCTTGCCCACCAAACTTTCTGTTTCAATGTATTACATTTGTTATGTTGACTATAGAGGGTTAACTTAGGGTTTTCAACCTGTGGGTCGTGAACAATGAAAATACATCCTGCATATCAGATATTTACATTACGATTCATAACAGTAGCAAAATTACAGTTATGAAGTAGCAACGAAAATAATTTTATGGCTGGGGGTCACCACAACATGAGGAACTGTATTAAAGGGTAGCGGAATTAGGAAGTTTGAGAACCACTGAAGGAAAAGAGATTTAGGTTCACCTGTAAAATAGGATTTAATAGTCTGAGTTGCCCAAAGGTAGAATAAGCTAATTTAAGCATATAGTGCAAGTACCATCAGTGAAGATGTTCAAACAGAGATTGGATGACTGCTTGTTAAGGTGCTTAAGAGAGCACTAAGGCATCAATTGTGCAGAAAATAGGCTGGATGACTTACTTCCCCAGCTATACTGAGGTATGATTGACAAATAAAAATTGCATATATTTAGGTTGCACAACGTGATATTTTAAAGGTGTATAACATGATTAAATATATGTATATGCTGACATTTTTAAAGAGTTTTATTTATGTTTATTAAATTTATTGAGATTACATTGGTTAATAAGATTATATAGGTTTCAAATGTACAATTCTATGATACATCATCTGTATATTGCATTGTGTGCCCAACATCCAAAGTCAAATCTTTTTCCTCATTATATATTTGGTCCCCTTTACCTTTTACTACCCCTCCAGATCCCTTCCCTCTGGTAACCACCATACTGTTGTCTGTGTCTATGAGTTATTTTTTTGCTTTTCTTGTTTGTTAATTTTTTGCTTTCAACTTTTAAAAAAATACATTTTATTGATTTTTTACCGAGAGGAAAGGAGAGGAGAGGGATAGAGAGCTAGAAACATCGATGAGAGAGAAGCATCAAACAGCTGCCTCCTGAACACATCCCCACTGGGGATGTGCCTGCAACCAAGATACATGCCCTTGACTGGAATCGAACCTGGGACCCTTCAGTCCCCAGGCCAACTCTCTATCCAGTGAGTCAAACCAGCCAAGGCTGCTTTCAACTTTTAATGTTCCCTTTTACCCTGAGATTTTGTGATTCTACAAATGCCTCCAGCGTCTCATTCATTTAACAAAAGTAACCATCTACAACTATATTTAAGCATATATATATATATATATATATATATATATATATATATATATGCTAATGTGAATATAGTGTATATATTTTTCTTTAAGAACCCAACTTATAGTATGAACCTTGCATATATTTCATCTATTTTAAAAGCTTATAGATGTCCTAGTTCTAAATAAGAAAATGTAAGAGGTAATTTTACTTATTTTAAAAAGAGACATGGTCACAGTGATTAAAAACATTGATTTTAGCTTAATATACCATCACACAGGAGGCTTCAGATATCTACTAAGCAGATATTTTGGAATAGAGCATATTCTAAGTAGAGGGAACTACATAAAGAATGGGGCTGAGGTAAGTTGTATTCCTTTGAAAATTACTTTCTCATGCCTCAATTATAAACAACTAAGTGGCTGTAAGTACCTGATGGCTGCCCTTGGGCCAAGGGCCAGGGCTCTTAGCCCCTTATTTGGGCCCTGGGCGTTGGGATGTAGCTCTGGAGAAAACATTGTCAACATTTGAATAAAGATTCTACCATTACTACCTGTGATATTTGGGAGGTAATTTAACCTTTTCAAATATGTTTCCTCATTTGTAAATGGAGTAATAAGATACCTGCCCTCTAGGATTGTTGTTAGAATTAGATGTGGGTCTTTTAGCTGTTATTTTATATATATTTTTTTTCTTTGTGTTTTATTTTTAAGCTTTATTGAGGTATAATTAAAAAATAGGAATTGCATATATTCAAGGTGTACAACTTGATGTTGTGTGCTTTATTTTTTAACATATTCCAGTGTTGACTTAAAAATGTGGTGGAAGATTGATGGTATATGAAGGGCTCTTATGATATCAATATTGCTAAATGAATATCTAGTATTTAAATCATATGGCTTTCATGTCAATATACACTAGCTATCTGCACTCTAGGCACTGACCAGAGAGCTCATGCTTAATTGAGTCTTCTACAGCTTCCACCAAAATTTGAAGAGAAATGGGTGAAACAAGAGAGAAGATAAATAGATAGATAGATGATAGATAGAGACTTAGAGAGAAAGGAGGATGTATTAACTAGATTCTTTCAATGCCATTTTAATGTCAAGTTGAATGACTCAAAAGTGTACCTGTAAAGTATTATCGGACTGTCCTTGAAAATCCTCTTAGTGAATTGTGATTTAATGTTGGGGGCTCAGCTTTTATTGAAGATTAAATTAAATTTTAGTTACATGGACAATAATTTTGAATTCATTTTTAATGAAGTTATCTTTTATAACTGTTGATTTTTTATTATTTTAATTTTCATTGTTGCCGTTTGGTACTGTAATGTTGTTATGAAATCACCTTGGTGCCATTTTAATGATGTCACTTAGTACTCATCAATATTTTGTCATTTGCAACTAGAAGCTAGAAGTAAAATCTTTCACACAACATTTTCAACTCAGTGGAATTGTCCTTATTTTGAACTGATTGGGTAAAATCCTAGGTTTAAATAAAATATTGTTGTGTTTAGGTAAATTATTTAATTGAAATGGGTGATCAGAATTTTTTGCCTTATAGAAAGACAATTATAGGATAGTGGGAAAATGGAAGCTCTGAAGTAGATAGATTTGGATCTAAACCTTGCTTAGACATTCACTCACTGCGAGTTTGGATAAATTATTTTTATTCTGTCTCAATTTTTTATTTGTATTAAGAATACCTGCCTTATAGAGTTGGAGAATTTCACTAAATAATAAATGTAAAATATATATTTAGTGCTTGTATGTGGATGGCTATTTTTGAATTATTTGAATTCCCCATCTTGTCAGACTGCTCTCTTGAACTTCTCCAGGGATCACTTTATGCAAAATGCAATGTGAATGGCACTCCCTGGAATTATGCACTCTTTGGCACTTGTTTAGATTTAAAATTGTATTTCTTAGGGACTTTAACTTCTAGATAATAAAGAGGTAAATTTCAGGTTGAATGTATTCAGAGCAATTCCAGTAGCACTGCTTTTGTGAATAGTGAAGAAGCCAAGTGAAGGAAACAATGATCAATCCATCTATCATTCATTCATTTAACATATATTTTTCAAGAGTTGGCTGTGTGCCAGGTACCATGATAGACACTCAAATCAGTGTAAGTGCATGAAAATAAAATAAGTATTTGAACTTAAATAAACAATCTGAGGGATAATTAAACAATTGCCTTTTAAAAATTAGGGCTCTCTGCAATTAGATACAAACTGGGTAAGAGACCTGGGAATCTTTGTTTTGTCCCTTCACTCAGGACATCTGCACAATATTCCTTTAGTTGTCAGTAAGAAATATTGAACATTTTATTTTATTTACTTTTTTGTTTTTTTAATATATTTTTTATTGATTAAGCTATTACATATGTGTCCTTATCCCCACGTTGCCCCCTACCCTACCCCCCCGCTCATGACCTCACCCCCACGTTGTCCGTGTCCATTGGTTAGGCCTATATGCTTGCATATAAGTCCTTTGGTTGATCTTTCCCCCTTATCCCCACCCTCCCCTACCTTCCCTCCAAGGCCCGACAGTCCAATCAATGCCTCTCCGTTTCTGGATCAGTCCTTGTTCATCAGTTTATGTTGTTCATTATATTCCACAAATGAGTGAGATCATGTGGTATTTATCCGCTCTCCAGTTCCATCCATGCTGTGGCAAGTGGTAAGAGTTCTTTTTTCTTCTTCCTCTTCTTAAAGAATAACTTTCAGCATTTCATATAATACTGGTTTGGTGGTGGTGAACTCCTTTAGCTTTTTCTTATCTGTGAAGCTCTTTATCTGACCTTCTATTCTGAATGATAGCTTTGCTGGATAAAGTAATCTTGGTTGTAGGTTCTTGCTATTCACCACTTTGAATATTTCTTGCCACTCTCTTCTGGCCTGCATGGTTTCTGTTGAGAAATCAGCTGACAGTCGTATGGGTACTCCCTTGTAGGTAACTGACAGTTTTTCTCTTGCTGCTTTTAAGATTCTCTCTTTGTCTTTTGCTCTTGGCATTTTAATTATGATGTGTCTTGGTGTGGTCCTCTTTGTGTTCCTTTGGTTTGGGGTTCTCTGCACTTCCTGGACTTGTAAGTCTATTTCTTTGAACAGGTAGGGGAAGTTTTCTGTCATTATTTCTTCAAATAGGTTTTCAATATCTTGCTCTCTCTCTTCTTCTGGCACCCCTATGATTCGGATGTTGGTATGCTTGAAGTTGTCCCAGAGGCTCCTTATACTATCTTCATATTTTTGGAATCTTTTTTCTTTTTCGGTTGGGTATTTTTTGTTTCTTCGTATTTCAAATCTTTGACTTGATTCTTGGGATCCTCTTGTCTGCTGTTGGGTCTCTGTATATTATTCTTTATTTCAGTCAGTGTATGCTTAATTTCTAGTTGGTCTTTTTTCATATCCTCCAGGGTCTCACTAAATTTATCGGCGTTTTCCATAAAATTCTTGAAAAACCTTATAAACGTGGTTTTGAACTCTGTATCCAGTGGTTTGCTTTCCTCCATTTCTGTCATTTGTGACCTGTTTCTTTCTCTCCGCATTTTGGCTGCTTCCCTGTGTTGATAGAGTGGTTTTATGTGCTAGGTGTCCTGTAGGGCCCAGTGGCTCAGCCTCCCCAATTACCTGAGGTGGACACTCTTGGTGCACCCCCTTGTGGGCTTTGTGCACAGTCTTGTTGTAGTTATTCCTTGATTGTTGTAGGATCACTGGGAGGAATTGACCTCCAGGCCAATTGGCAGTGAGAATCAGCTGTGTCTGCAGTGGGAGAACTTCTGTGCTGAAGACACCCTTCTGGGGCAAGACTTGCTTCAGTGGGGCTTTGGTGCTCACTGAGTCTGCGCCCTGAGTGTGTTCCTTATGGATCTGAGGAGTTGTAATCTGGATGGTCCCCCTCTGACCACTGGGTACACTGGCTCTTGGATCTAAGGAGGTGCTAATTTAGCCTCTTCCTGAGGTTACCCAGCAGGAGCTATGAAGATATCTGCAGATTCCCCTTCCTTTTTGGGGGTTTGGAGGTGCCCTGATGAGGCCCAGCTGTGAAGCAATGCAAGCTGCTGTGGGGCCTTGGGCCTTCTCTTGGAAGTTCTGGGTCTGTCTGGCCCAGCTGCAATTTGTTAGGTAATTTTCAGGTTGCAAAGGGCCAGGGCATTCATATGCAAAAGCCTCTGCTGCAGCCTGGGTGGGGTGGGGTCTCAGGGAATCAAAGGGCGGATCAAGCAGCTATGGCTGGTCCTCAGCCCTGCCCTAAGGGGCTGCGCTTCTCAGTGTCCCGATAAATGTTGCAAGCACCTCTGAGGGAAAGCCGCCCTCAAGTTCAGAGTTCTGCCTGCTGCCAGACAGACCAGTTCTCCCTGTATGAGTCCTGGGTCCCCAGAGACTTCCTGGAACTGGAGTTCAGAGCAGTCGGGAGCTTGTGACTCCCTCCTGATTCAAAAAGACAGCGGTGTCCTCAGGTACCAGCCCCTTTCCGCGCGCGCTCGAGCCTCCGTACCTTTGCACTTTACTTCCGCAGCTCCTCTGAGTCTCAGTGTGCTTTTCTCTTTTCTTCTAGTTGTATAATTTCCACCCATCCAGCCTTCCTGTAGTTCTGGATGATGTCCGTTTTGTCTTTTCATTGTATTTTTGAAGTTGTTGTGGGAGGCAGCAATTTCCCGGTGTTTACCTATGCCGCCATCTTAGTTTCTCGAAAATATTGAACATTTTAAACATGGATGGTGAAACTTAAAAGTAAAGGAAATGTTAAGTATAAATACCTATTTCTAATCACTTGTTGAGTCTTGTGATTTCCCCACCTCTGTTTTTCTTTTTCACCAAGACACATATCATTTCAACCAGTTTTTCACCCGATGCTTTGAGAGAAAAATAAATGTTAGATTGATATTCCTATTTAATTTTCAACTGATTTGTAATTTTTGGTGAATCAATGTTATTTACTAAATGACAATATCAAATAGTAGTGAAGTTGTCAAGAATGAATTAATTTTTACTCTGCTGCTGTTAAAGAATAAAACTATCATGAGTATAAAAACAAGATAGGAAAAAATCAGTAATGCAAATATTAAAGCTTATCTGGTTTTGGTTATCTCAGAATATTTACTATTTAAGAGACAGAAGGGACATCATAGATCATTTAGTTTGACATTTCATTTTTCAGATGAGGAAACAAAATCTAGAAAAATGAAATGACTTGCCTTTGGTAGCTCAGATATTTAGTAATAGAACCTAGATTTTTGAAACTTAGCTCAGTATTCTTTCTGATGCATCAAGCCTATTCTCTTCAATTTTCTTTTTTATTCATTTATCTTCATGACTATAAGGGATAACTGGCATAAATCTTTCTTTTGAAATCACATTTAAGGATCATTTCGGTATTTTTTACTTTCCTTTCTACATTTTCTTTTTTTCCAATATTCCTTATAATATACTGCCTTTCTCCATTCTTACAATACTTTTTCCTTCCTTCCTCCTTCATGACTTTATTTCTCAGTAGATTTTCTTCTTTTTTCTTTCCACATTGAAAATATTTACAATAGCTACACATTAAAACAAAAATAATTTCATTCATGTCCAGATATATTAACTTTGTCATTTTAATCTGTCTCTGCATGGAGTAGTATTTTCCTTTTGGGACTGGATGTTTTACAAGGACTGAAGGGTAGAAATCCTGGTCTAGTTATATCCTGTACATTATGCTTCTTTGGAGAGAAGCATGTATTGCACTTGTGAGATTATTAATAATATAATATGTTATTAAGACTATCTCATTGGGAGTCATTCCCTTGAATAATTTCACTTTCATAGGTGACCATTAACCAGAAAGTGAAAATTGTAGGTAAAATAAGGAAAAATTCTCAGTTAAAATAAAATTTTCAAGTAATTATAAAAAATCTATTAAAGTAACTCACATGTACCTTTGTCTTTTTAAATCAGAAAAATCTTTTACCTTTTTTCTCTTTATCTCCCAAGATAAACAAAACTGTCTGAATGTGTCTACTCCAGTTGAAGTTGGGAATAAAAAAGAAATTCAGAAAGGAAAATGGCTTTTGATTTTGAGGCCTTTGCTGCTCAGCTATCTCTTCAGTCTCTAAACATAGTGTGTTTTGTAGTCTGTTTCCATTTAATTTCAGGAGGAGTTTACTTATACTTAGCTTTCAAGTCATTTGCCTTTAATTCTTGAACTGCAATTAGATATAAAATTTTTTTCCCTTGCTGCCACTTCCTTTCTTGCTTTTTAGAACAGCAATTAGGACGGGTTCGGTGAATAGGTTACCATTTTCTCCATTTCTATTACTCTGACTGATAGAGCTATTAAATAAAGGCAAACTGTAATTCTTTATTATCTGCTTACCTCATTTCTGCTCTTTGCCCTGAGAATAGCTGCATTAAAAATCAGAGTGTTATTGAAAACTCCTGAAAAATAATAACTTGTTTGGCCACTCAAACAATGACACAATTCCTTAGAAAAACAGGCCTATTGTGTATGGATGGATGGGGAGGGGTATTCATCTTGAAGTATTGAAGTGGTGTGATGGGGGTGGAGAAATTATACAGAAATTATTGCTTTAGCATAGTTGAGAAACAGTGGTATTCATAAAGAAACACCAAGAACATCTATATGATAAATACACTTATAATTAGTGAGAACATTAACATGGACAAGGTATATTTTAATATCCACAAAGAAGTCTTTAAACTAAGAAGTTAGCTACACTATGAAGGGGGTAAAAAAATGCGCTATATACAGCTGAATAGGCTTTTCAGGGTCTCCAAGGAGGTGACTTGTCTGTTGATGGCCAGTGGGAGTGGACGAGTGAAATAATTACTTAACAGCATGTAAACAATGTGAGATGTGAAGAACGCTCCCCCCTTCTCCTCTGCCCCCTTTTTCATTGAGAGAGTTTCTTCTTGTGATGGCTCCACTGGGACAGGCAGGAGAGAAATTTGATTAAATGGATGCCTGGGGTCATGACCCTGTCTAAACATGGTGCAGCTCTCAACATTAATCAAAGAAATTTTTTTTCTTAGTTAAAAAAATTCTGACTTTGCTATATATGAATATTAGTGAGATTTGGACTTGGTTGTGGTTGAGTAGGGAGGGGGCTGCGTAAGTCTGTGTAAATACTGTGTATAGAAAAAGAATAGAAAAAGAGGCTGTCTTCAAGGAGAATGAAACTATAACATTATCTTAGATCATGTTAAGGGACTTTCATTTGATGATAGCCTATCAATAGCCAGTGGGATTTGGAGCTCCATTAGAATTCACTAGGACTCATTTATTGCAAGTCACTGTTGACATTGATCTGAGTGTTTACAGGATATTTATAGCATTGTAGTTGGTGTGGGATTCCTCTGTTCTGGAACACTCTTGGGATGATTTTATTAGAGACTAGTGTTTGAAAGCTGATTGGAAGTGATTTTCTTGGAAAATAGAGAAATGTACATGTTTGGTGAGAGCACAACTAAAATAGTGGTCATTGGTTACTCAGATAAGAGGGGAAAAAATGGAACTTTGATAAGCATGCTTGTGCCATTGTATTAAGGAGAATATTTGCTTCAATATTCTTGTTATTAATCTGTTTTAAGAAAGAGAACAAACTTGATACAATTTAGATTAGCTATTTCCCTCATAGGAATTGACTTATCAGAGTATATGACTGATTTTTAGATAATCAGTATCTAATATTTGCAAATAAGAATTCTTTTGTGGAATGTGGACTTGCTTATATCAAAATTCTTTATTAACTAGAAAGATCAGGTAAGGAGTTTCCAGTTACGTGAAGTTACTAAAATATCTCTACTGTCAATCCTTGTTGAACTTTTAAAAAATAATATTGGCCTATTTTATTGCTTGTTTTAGCTAACATGATACAGTAAACATAAATATAACATAATTTGGGTGATTGAACTCTTAAGGCCTCAGAATCATCATTCTACTCACCAATTTTTATTGTACAGCAATACAGATAAAGCTATAGAGTGCTCTTACTGTGTCTTGGAATATGGTTGAAAGTTAGTGATGTTTTACAAAACAATAATTTTTCCATAACACTTCTTAATAATTTAAACATATTTTTCTCTTAGTGGCAGGATATCCTATATAATAAAATGCTAATATGCAAATCAACCAAATGGCAGAACAACCGGTCGCTATGACACGCACTGACCACCAGGAGGCAGATGCTCAATGAAGGAGTTACCCCTTGGTGGTCAGTGCGCTCCCACAGAGGGAGCACTGCTCAGCCAGAAGCTGGACTCATGGCTGAGGAGCACAGCTGCAGTGGCAGGAGCCTCTCTCGCTTCTGTGGCAGCGCTAAGGACCCTGAGGGGTCCTGGACTGCGAGAGAGTGCAGGCAGGACTGAGGGACCCCCCTTCCCAGTGCACGAATGTCATTCACCAGGCCTCTAGTAACTAAATAAATGGTGTTAATTATTTTAACTAATTGAATTTTAGACAATGAAGATGTTTAATATGGGTTTTCTCTGGATGGCAGTTGATCAAGGATAAAGGATATCTTTACATGTTTTGGTGAAGAAAGCAGACTTGTTACAATACTTTTAGACAATAAACATATGGGAGCTTAAGAAATACCCAAGCAGAAAACACCCCTCCCTTGAGGTAAAAGTGTTATTTTAGTGGCTGGAGGTGAAATATTTAGATTGATTAGACCATGACCATGTGGATTTAATTTTTAGTTCATGATTGGAACATCTATGAAGAACATGATTTCAAATGTACAGAGAGCATTCAAATTTAGAATACTATTTACTCATGATTTTTTACTTACAAAACCATGATTTCATGGTTACTCTGAGAATAAGTGTATTTTTCACTCTAGAATTATGATTCAATTGGTTGTATTTTGCAAAATAAAACAGCAGGATTGTATCTGAACTTGGAAATCTCCTTTCAAAGCCTGTCTGTTCACCATGGAGTTTGCACAAATCAATGCAAACAGTTTCTGTTGTCATACATCATTGGATGAATGGTTTAGCAAGTAACAAGAGGCAAGGGATAGTTACAAGAGGCAAGGCTGTTGCTGTCAGTAAATGTAAGGTTCATCAACAAAAACTAACCAAATACAGTTAATTGTACTGCTTGATGGCAGCTAGGTTTTAAAATTACAACAAGGTCACTTGCATAACGTTGCAGACAAGAGCCCTTTTATAGAACCTTTATATTATCTCTAGCTTAAGAATATTACATAATTTAAATTACAATATAAATCCCTGAACGAAAAAAAAATAAAAACAAAACAAAACCAGAAATTGCCCTAGCTGGTTTGTCTCAGTGGATAGAGCTCAGCCTGAGGACTGAAGGATCCTGGGTTCAATTCTGGTCAAGGACACATGCTCAGATTGCAGGCTCGATCCCCAGTAGGGGGTGTGCAGGATGTAGCCAATCCATGATTCTCTCTCACCATTGATGTTTCTATCTCTCTCTCCCTCTCCCTTCCTCTCTGAAATCAATAAAATATATATAAAAAAACCAGGAACAAGTCGGTCTGCAGTGTAATTATCACTGACTGATGCCTGTCTTCAAGGTTGACATTGTTATCATATAGTACCTTTTTTTGTTAAAATATATTTTATTTATTTTTTACAGAGAGGAAGGGAGGGATAGAGAGTTAGAAACATTGGTGTGAGAGAAACATCGATCAGCTGCCTCCTGCACACCTCCTACCGGGGATGTGCCCGCAACCAAGGTACATGCCCTTGACCGGAATCGAACCCGGGACCTCTCGGTCCGCAGGCCGACGCTCTATCCACTGAGCCAAACCAATTAGGGCCATATAGTAGCTTTTATCTGCACTCTACTTTTACATGAGGGATAAATGGCAGGAAAATGTGCAATTAGGGTATTATTATGGCAACTATCAACAGTTCTATTGATTGTACATAATTTTGTACTATCAAATGTCTACTTCCCCTCACAGTTAAAAATCATAGATTAATATTCAAATCTTACTATAATAGGTGTCAAATCTTTCAAATTGCCATGTGTGTGATGGGTGTGATTTGGAGAAGGAGGAGTAGAGACATAACACAATTCCAGGATGTAATCCTTTCATTCATGAAGGTGCTTGTATTAGTGATGATGCAGGTGCAGAATGAGCTCTCCAAAGCACCGGTAGGTCCTGAGCCACCAGGAAAAAAGAAGTTTTGAAACACATTTCCATTCTGAGCTTATAAAGACTCCCTTTGAAAAAAAACTTGAATTTATTTAAGCAACATTGGTTCTCAAAACGGTACGTTTCAAGTGTACAACTCAATAAAACATTATTAGCACACTACATTATGTTCCCATTGCTGCAAGCCAAGTCTCTTTTCATCCTTATTCCCCCCACTTTGCTGCTCCTCCATATCCCCCACCCTCCCTTTCCCTTAGCCCATGGTAGGCAAACTGCGGCTCGCAAGCCATATGCGGCTCTTTGGACCCTTGAGTGTGGCTCTTCCTAAGCCTTAAGAGTACCTTAATTAAGTTAATAACAATGTACCTACCTATATAGTTTAAGTTTAAAAAATTTGGCTCTCAAAAGAAATTTCAATCATTGTACTGTTGATATTTGGCTCTGTTGTCTAATGAGTTTGCTGACCACTGCGGGCTTAGGCTATCATCATACTGTTGTCTGTGTTTATGTAGTATGTATATATATTTTTCTGTTTAACACTTATTTAACCTGAAAATTAAGCTTAAGCGAAAGCTTACATTTGCCTGAAAAATAAGGCAACCAAGATTTCAATGTAAAATGTTGATAAATTATTTTAAATGTATGCCTATATAATTACTGAATTTGATAACTAGAAAACCATACAAGTGGTAGGTAAAATATTTATAGTTTGGTATATGTACTCTGATCTTAGTACTCTGATCTATTTATTACTCACCATTGTTTTTATACAAATAAAGTGGTTTTATTTGGAAAATGCTTTGATTCTTCAAGATTAATGATGTCCAGTTAATACATACTTTCCAGAATATAAATTGCATCTGAAGATCATAATTGTTGGTATGGCCTCAGACTACCAGGTATTTTATTTGTGTATGATTAGATCTAGTATTTAGCAGTGCATTTCAGTGCTTTAACCTCTAAAGAGTAAAATGAGGCAAATTTTTATTGCAATTGCAACTTTACTAATGAACTCCATTTCTAAATGAGAGTTAGTCTGAAAATTAATGATTATTGTATATGTCTTTGGCAACTATTTTGCATATGTGTATTAAAGTAATTGATTAAAATCAGTTTAAGTTCTATAAGGAAATGTTAACATTGACACCTAGCACCAACATCTCTAAATGTAAGTACCTAACAAAACTGTTATCGTCAGAGATTTAGCTATGATAGTAACAATTATGCTGAATTGAATGACTTTTAAAAAATATATAGATCTGAATTCTGTATAGTTTTTTGTCTTTTGTGTTTAGGAGTAGAAGACTAAAATTCCATAATGACAACTTAGATAATTCCATCAATGAAACATGCCATATATAACCTATTTGTTTTATCCCATCAAATTTATAAGATTATATTACAGGAAAAATACGTTAAGATTAAGAAAAGCATGTATGCGCTGATGCATGTGTTATATTTTGTTTAACGGTATCATTTTAAACAAACTTTAAGTAATTTGTGCTTATTAGTTTTTCATTGATGTGTTGTTATGACTAGTACTTTATAAATTAATATTATATCAACATTTTTGCAACAGAAAGAAGACATACAGAAAGTAACATGATTTAGAATAGTCAAAATCCAGAGATAAACCACTCTATGATTTAATGACTCAGTTATAGATTTCTAATATTTTTAATTTTTCTTCTTGTATTTTTTATCTCTAATTTTTGAAGTATTTATATTTAACAATGACTATTTAATCTCATTTCCTGAATCTTCAAATGAAATAAAACTAAAAAGATGGAGTAATTACATATTTTAAAATCATGTGCACTTAAGAAAACAGTGAGCTTACTGGATAATTTCAAAAGGCTGTGTCATGGAAAGCCTGCATTTTATTGAAGGCAAAATGCAATGGAGGCTTACTCCCCATCATTGTGTGAATTCTCCAGTGAGTCTATGGGAAGGAATGACCTTCCTGACCTTCTCACACTCTTAACAGTAGCAAGGGTGGCCATTTAGTCTGAACTGGAAGCAGAGTGGTAGTGAAGAGAGCCTGAAAGCTAACAATGAGAATTAGTAACTAGTGGACAACTCTAAACATAGACAAAAAATGCCCTTTATGACTTAAATCAAAGAAGCCTGACATTCCTTTATGTACCACTCTTTTCTTGATACTGATCAAAGTGCAATAGTTATTTGGGAGAAAATAATGAGATATACAATTCTGTATGGTTAATATCAGTAGAAAATTGCCCTTTGATAATTATTTTAAAATTAAATTGAAATAAATATAAATATGAATTTTATTAACTAGCATAATATGAAACAACACATATCTTTAAGTCTGGTACTATTTCTCAAAGAACAATTACAATGCCTGGTGGAATAAGAAGTTATTCCTTATAACATTGTTTTACAAGAAATCAGAGGAAGGGAATTCACTGGCCCAGATTTTTAAACTTTGAAATTTCATTTAGTAAATAAAGTAGATTTTATAGACTTTTTATTCTCATATAGCAAATAAAACAAATCCCCTTTAATCTTATTGTAATGAGACTTGGTTTATCTGAACAATTACAGCAGACACATCCCTTAGCAAATTATTTGCTAAGCATTAACCTGAGGATGTGAATCTATTTTGAACTCATTGGATGAAGGAACAACCTTATGAAATAAATGCGATCATTATTTCTATTTTACAGTTGAGGAAACTGAGACACAAGAAGGGTGAATTACTTGCTCAAATTGCTGCCTATTAAGTAGTGGAATTTTCTGAATGCAGTTCCTAATTCTGGCTTCAAATTCTGTGCTCTTAGGTTTGGTACAAGTTTGCCAGGAAATAAGAAAAAGGGAAGGAAATAGTCTGAAGATCTGCAATAGTTTTAAAAATTTTTCTGAAAGATTCTATAAAAATGCTAATATGATGCAGATCCACTATGTGTACCTGCTTTCCTTTCCTTTATGAGGTTAAATGAAACTCTAGAAAATAGGAAATGAAATGCCCTGATAGTGCAACATTATAATTTTTTTCCACAGGGACTTCTGCAAGCTAAATAAAAAACTTGTTGGCTATGTAAAGTGCTTTAACAAATTTTGTAACCTTTTAAAAATCCTTTAAAAACGAATTTGATATATTTTTGTCACCTTATCAACTGCACAGTTTATATAAATCAGTAAAAACACTGTTTGTTTTTGTGTTGTTTTTTTATATTTATTTACCTTTTACCCAGCAAACATTTTTGGCATGGGTGATAGTCCTAGGATGCGTTAGACTACTGTTGGATTTGGTTGCTGGCTTATTCTTTATCCAGGAAAGTAAATATCAATCTAGTATCCAATATTGAATGGAAAATAAGTCTGCTTCTGTTGGAAAGGTTATTTAATTTATAACTAACTGAAAGTAGTTGTGGGGGGAGTTGTTTGACATTTTTTCTTGTACATCAGATAGTAAGTTTCTAAAAAGAGTAGTTGACCTGGATATAGGAGACTTAGTCCTAGCAGCTGCTGGTGTGAGTATGTTTATAGCCTCAATTCCAATTTGTATCATCTGTGCCCGGAACTGCAGGGTGACTTAGAGCCTAGTAAATTCCAACCATAGGAGCTTTTAATCATATCCAATGGAAGAAGTATCCATTTTTTAAAAGGCAGTACTTTGCTGTAGTCACCTATCATCTACAGGAAAAGAGAGAATGTAGTCCAAGTAAAGGTCAAGTAAAACAACTAAGGTGACAATAGCACCCTTGGCATGTTGGGCATTATAGTTTGGCGTTAAAGACTTCAAGAATATAGGTATGGGCTTTAAAGATTTAGCTGTAGATTGAGAGTACATCACAAAGATTAACAAGTGAAATTATTTGTGAAATATTGTTCATTATATTGATGTCCTCTGAAGATATAATTTTTAAAAAGTTCTATTATGTAGAAGATAGGTACTGGAAACTCATAATTATTATTTAAAATTCTAGAATTGGAAGAACATATTGGGAAGAAACAACAAACAGCAAGGTCTTAATGATATAAACCCATTCAAAAGATAATCAGAAGTATATATGTATATTAAAATCTGCATCATATTGAAAATTGAGATTATTTTTGGTCCCCTTTCCCATTTTCCCTACATTATTAATTTTTTTGTTTTGTAGGTTGAAATAGTATTTTTACTCTCCTGTCTTTATTCTCAAGCAGTAAAAATCGACAAGGTCTGCCAACTTTTTTTCTTCAATATGTTTTAGGGGAATCTTTTTAAATTTAACTTTTATTTAAGTATAATTGGCATATAATATTATATTGGTTAGGTTAGTTTTGTGTGTATAATATAGTAATTCGACATTTTTATGTGACCATCCCACTAATTATAGTAATCATCTGTCACTGTGAAAACTTACCACAATATTGTTGACTATATTCCCCTTCCCCTTTTCACCCATCTCACCACCCCTACCTTTTAGTAACCATCCCTTTGGTCTCTGTTTTTGAGTGTGCCTTTGTTTTGTTTTGTTTTAGATTCCACATATAAATGACATCATATGGTATTTTCCTTCTATGTATGACTTATTTCACTTAATATAATATCCTCTAGATCAGTAGTTCTCAACCTTGGCTGCACATTAGAATCACTTGGGAATCTTTTTAAAATCCTGATTTCTGGGCCTCATCCTTCGGAAATTCTGTTTCTTTGTTACTAATGTTGTGGCCCCACACAAGAGGTTCTGGGTTGGCAGGAGGTGCTCACTCTTACACCCCTGTCCTTGGTAGCTTGCTTGCCTGCTGCTGCCATTGTGGCCCCACCCCATAACAAAGAAACAGAATTTCCGAAGGCTGAGGCCCAGAAATCAGGATTTTAAAAAGATTCCCAGGGGATTCTAATGTGCAGCCAAGGTTGAGAACCACTGCTCTAGATCCATCTATGTTGTTGCAAATGGCAAGGTTTCATTCTTTTTTATTGCTGCATAATATTCCAATGCAAATATCACATCTTTATCTGTTCATCTATTAATGGACCTTAGAGAAATCTGATCTTTTAGTTTTATTTTCTTACTTTTCATAATGACTTAGGCTTTTTCCCCTTTATATTTGGAGCTTTTTTTTTTTTTACCAATTGCTAATCATAATTGCTTCTGTCCAGCCATTTTTCCTTTCTAATCCTGTTTAAAGATACATTTGTGTGAACATAATTTCATCATATTGTTTCTACGTTCAAGTACTTGTGGGGACAAGTCCAAAGGCTCCTTCCTGACCTTCAGGGGCTTTCCCCTCCTTTCCTCATTGTTTCAAGGGAATGTACACATACACATTCACCAACTTCCTCTCTGCTTAGCTTCCTTTTGTAGGCTTTCATTTCTGGGTCCATAAATCCTAATTAAACTCAACCATATTCAATGAATTTTGCATTTTATTTATTTATTTAAAAAATCTTTATTGTTGAAAGTATTACATATGTCTCCTTCTTTTCTCCCATTGACTCCTTCTAGCCCACCCTTGCCCGAATATTGCATTTTAAATACTTCTGTTCTGGATTTTATGTTACTAATGATGTCCTTTGGAGACTCTAGAGCAGTGGTTCTCAACCTTGGCTGCACATTAGAATCACCCGGGAATCTTTTTAAAATCCTGATTTCTGGGCCTCATCCTTCGGAAATTCTGTTTCTTTGTTATGGGGTGGGGCCACAACATTAGTAACAAAGAAACAGAATTTCCAGAGGATGAGGCCCAGAAATCAGGATTTTAAAAAGATTCTCAGGTGATTCTAATGTGCAGCCAAGGTTGAGAAGCACTGCTCTAGAGTAATTACTGAGCAGAATTCCAGTGACTTATATGAGTGAGAAGTATTACATTACTTTTCCTTTCATCTTAAATCATTAAGCCTTTCAAGCTATTCCTTATTTTCCTATAAAGTTCCCCTTCCCTCTCTTTGAAAACATAATAATTCAAAGGCTAAATTTAACTTTAACCAGTCAGGGTTGCTGAGGATCAATGTCCTTATCCCAATGAAGTTGATGTGTCAGCTGTGGTTTCTTTATCCTTGCTGGTTTAGAACATGGGAATTGTTGCTGATGTGTAACACCGTTTTTTCTATAGCCAATAAACTATATTTTAATAGCTCTGTGAGTTTGTTATGTCACACACAAAATCATGAAGGTAACATTGTAAGCTTTTAAAATGTATAGATAGATTTCCTGACAAGGATTAGATTGTATTTTTAAAATTGTTGCAGAAGAAAAAAATAAAGAGGAAAGGAAGGAAATAATGTAAAGAAAAAAATAAAATAGAGGAAAGGAGGGAACAAGGAATAAAGGAGAGAAAGAAGGAAAATAGAAAAACAATAATTTAAGTAACAGAAGGAAGAAATTAAATTATTTTGGATCAAAGTTGTCACTTTCTAGAGGTAAAGAAATTTTTTTATATTATTCAAGTTATATTCAGTATTATTTAAGAAATTAATCAAGTTTCTGAGAAAAATGTAATGGACCATGTAACCTCAAGTTACACTGACTTCCTGACAAGGCAAAGTTGGATTTATACAAGTTTCCTGTATACCCAAGAATGAAGACATTTCTCTTATGAAATGAGACAGTCTTATAACTATTATTCTAGTGAATTTTAGTTTACAGTTTTGCTGTAAACAACATTACAGAAGCTTAGTTCAAGAGTCCTATTTAATGAACAGGAAAAAATAAGGCTCAGTGCTGACAATTTCATACATTACATGATTGAAATAAAATATTTCTGGATAACAGATAAATATTTTTTTAATGATAGTTCTGTTTTATTATGTAGTACTGATGTGAATAACAGAAGATAAATTGGGCTGCTGAAAAAATCTTGTTTTTATATATATTATTCAGATAGCACATGCATGTCATGAGTACTTACTATTTTTATTTTTAATGTATTGTTGACACTATTACAGATGTCCCCATTTTTCATGTCTTTGTCCACCTCCACCCAGCCCCCACTCCCTTCCCTATGGCCATCACAGCACTATTGTCCCTGTCCATGGAATATGAATATGCACTTTAGCTAATCTCTTCAACTTGTTTATCAAGCCACCTCCCCTCTGAAGTGGTCAGTCTGCCCCATGTAGCCATGCCTCTGTTTCTATTTTGTTGGTCAGTTTATTTTGTTCATTAGGTTGCACATGTAAGTGAGATCATGTGGTATTTGCCTTTCTTCGATTGGCCTATTTCACTTAGTGTAATACGTTACAGGTTTATCCATGCTGTTTTAAAGGTTAAAAGTTCCTTCTTTTTTATGGCCTCATAGTATTCCATTGTGTAAATATACCATAGCTTTTTTATCCACTCATCTTGGGCTGTTTCCAGATCTTGGCTATTGTAAATAACGTTGCAATGAACATAGGGGTGCATATATTCTTTCTGATTGGTGTTTCAGGAAAGCTGCTGCACAGCAAAGGAAAGCAACAACAAAACAAAAAGAGAACCCACTTAATGAGAGAAAATATTTGCCAATGATAGATCTGATAAGGAGCTAATTTCCAAAATATATAAAAAACGTATATAAGTCAACACTAAGAAGACAAACAACCCAATTAAAAAATGGAAAATGGACCTGAATAGACACTTCTCTATGGAGGACATTCAGATGGCCAATATACATACGAAAAAATTGTTTATATTTTTAAAAAATGCACACCAGACTGTGATACCTTTGAAACTCAAATACCCAGTAACATCAAATAAGACATTCCTCGTTCTTTTAATATATGTCAAAATTACTGTAATGGTAAAACATATTTATTTGAGTACTAGTATGCAGTGCGCAAAAATCTGCCCAACCTCTAGTCACAGCACAAATTCATCCTGTTCCCTTCTTGTGGGGACTGAAAGCCAGAATTTTGTTCACAATGTAAACATTCCTTGGCCCAAAACAAAAAATCTAATTTTAATGGCATTGTTCTACCCCTGATACCCACTGGAAGTGTCAGTTCCATATCTGAGGACAAATTTAGAGTCTCTCTGTTCATAGAAAACTATCCATTACATGTCATCTAAAAATGACATAAATTACAGCTGAGACTATTATTGGCTTTTAAAGATGAAATTCTATAAAATAAAGCAGTCATCATAGGTTGGAGTGGTATGTACTTCTTTCAACTTAAGATAAAACCCAATAAAATAAAACAGCTTATTTGAGCTGGAACAGGGTGTGCTATCTTTATACTACAGACCTCTTATTTTTCTCTATATCTGAAACCTTAGTTTGTAATGTCTTTACAGTGTTCTCTTTTCCCATTTCAAATAACATATTTCCCTTGGTGAAAGTTAATTAGCTTTTAAATTCCCTATTGAATATTTTTTGTTCTGGTTTCAGCTCTGAAAAGTTATGGGAGAAATTTGACTGTATATAATTACTGGGGATGTAGACTATTCCATTTTACAATTCAGGATAGTATATGTGCCTTACAAATAATCATTATTTTTCAGTATAACATAGAGTTATATAAATGAATACATATTTAAAAAAAACATTTTTATTGATTTCAGAGAGGAAGGGAAAAGGAGAAAGACAGAAACATCAATGATGAGAGAGAATCATTGATTGGCTGCCCCCTGCACGCCCCCTACTGGGGATTGAGCTAACATTCTTGGCATGTGCCCTGATCAGGAATCAAGCTGTGACCTCCTGGTTCATAGGTCAATGTTCAACCATGAAGCCACACTAGTAGGGCAAAATGAATATACTTTTATTTTATTTCACATTTTAATGTCTTCAGACATAATGTTTTCAGGGAGAACTTGTTCATAATTTCAAACACAGAGCTGCATTTGCCATTTTCTTTAAATAATAAAGAATTATCAGTGTGAAAATAATAATAGAAAATTTTGGATAGTTATTGTTTTGGTAGAAGTAATTGCTAGTCAGTCTCTGAAGGATTTTATTATGCTCACTGGTAATTTTTTAATTTAAGAAATTCTAACTATTGAAATTGCTTAAAATAATAACAAGTGTGGGAAAATTATCAATATTTAAATAATCATTATTCCATTAGCATTGATTATTATGCCCATTGAAGTATTTTACTGTGATTAAGCATAATTTATAATTTCTGAGGCCATAAAATAAGCAATGAATCACCCACAAAATTGTAGTTGAAGTATTCAGAAAAGACAACTTCATCTCCCTATTCTTCTCCACTCAGCATGTGGGTACCCTTGCAAGCACATATAGACAAGGGCACACACATACTATTTCTTTAGTTTTATGATTCACTCATTCTGGGAGGTTTGTCTCTTCCTAATTAGATACACAGAATCCATTCATCCCATTTGTAAAGCTCACAATTTGATTCCCTCTGGCTCTTTCTCTTGTCTTTGCAGTCTTCAACTAGACAACGAAAACAAAGATACAGTAGAACTCATTTTCTTATTATTGATTTCATGCACCAGCTGCCAGCTGTTTTAGAGTGTTCATTTTTATAACCCTCTGGGAAACTTTTTCAAAGTACTTTTCTTAGACCATCTGCTAAATATGGTTAGTTTAATAAGTAAAGACTTGCCATCATCTTTAAAGAAACTTAAATATTGCTCTTGCAGCTGAGATATAAACATTTTGATTGAAATACACAGACAAGTTTCTTTCTATGAATCAGTATCAAACACTTTGAGAGACTAGTACTGCATGCTTCTCCCACCCCTTGCACCTGCCTGCCATCACATAGTTTATTCTAAGGGAAAAATTTACAATTTGAGCTTTATGTTTATGGTTTCTGTATTTTCTTCCTCATCTTTCTCTTCCAAATATTAAGGATTAATACATAAGCCTGTTGAATTATCATTTTTATGAATACACGGGTAGTTTTTGAACATATATTTAGGAAGGCACTCCAGGCAGATGCACATATAAGACCACCTATTATAATGAATGCGAATATATTTCCACAGATAATCACGTTCATGGCATCGAATGTGGAAGCACTGTTTAAAAGTCAGGGTGCCAACATCTGTCTTTTACTTAGTTGAAGACTATTTCATGTATAGGCAAAATTTAAGAACAAACCTACTTAGACCCTTTATCATTTTGAAATGTTAAAATTGACATGCTTTCTTAATGAGTGATATTATTATTATTATTATTTACTTAACATGGTAGATCCACACTTTGTGATACTGATTTAAGATGTGAAGGTTTTTCAAGGAGGTAAAATACTTGTACTAAAAAAAACCTTCAAAACATTGAAAAAAGAGAGAGGAAGACATAAACAAATGGAGGAATTTACTGTGTTCAGAGATTGGTAGAATTAACATCATTAAAATGTACATTCTACTTAAAGCAATCTATAGATTCAATGCAATCCCCATTAAATTACCAATGGCACATTTCACAGATCTAGAATTCATACTCCAAACATTTATATGAAACAAAAAAAGACCCAGAACAGCTGCAGAAATTGACTCAAGCCATTACGCTCAATTAATATTTGACAAAGGAGGCCAGAACATACAATGGAGTCAAGACAGTCTCTTCAATAAATGGTGTTGGGAAAATTGGACAGCAATATGCAAAAAAAGAAAAAAAAGAAAGACAGAAACTAGACCACCAACTTACACCATACCTAAGAATAAACTCAAAATGGATAAAATACTTAAATGTAAGCCATGAAAACATAAAAGTCCTAGAAGAAACCTAGGCAGCAAAATCTCAGATATCTCTTGTAGCAATGTTTGTGGATACATCTCCTAGGGCAAAGGAAAGTAAGGAGAAAATAAACAAATGGGAATATATAAACGAAATTCGTGCATGGGTAGGGTCCTTAGGCATGTCTGGTGATCAGAACTGATGTGTAGAGAGACTGGCGGGGCGATCAGAGGGGGGAGCCCACTGGCACCCACCTTGGCTGATCTGGTGCTGCCCACTCGCCAGGCCCCACACCCCCGCAGCCACTGTAGGTCCCTCCCACTGCTGGGCAACCTGCAAGGCGATCGGGGCCCCCCACTTGCACCCACCTTGGCTGGCCTGGGACCTGCGGGCTGGGGCAGCTCCTGCATTGAGTGCCTGCCCCCTGGTGGTCAGTGTGCATCATAGCAACCGGTCATTCCACAGGCCGTTCCATTGTTTGGTTGATTTGCATATTAGGCTTTCATTATATAGGAGATATATCTATATCTATATCTATATATCTATATCTATATCTATATCTATATCTATATCTATATCTATATCTATATCTATCTAAATCTAATCAGCTATCTATATATCTATATCTATATCCATATCTATATCTATCTATATCTATATATCTATAAGCTCCTGCACAACAGCAGAAGAAAACTTCAACAAAATGAAAGGGAACCCACTGCATGGGAGAACATATTTGGCAATGCTACATCTGATAAAGGGTTAATGTTCAAAATATATATGAAACTCATACAACTTAACAAAAGAAGACAAGAAGTCCAATTAAAAAATGGACAAAGGAACTAAATAGGCACTTCTCCAAAGGGAACATACAGATGGCCCAGAGACATGAAAACATGCTCAGTCACTGATTATCAGAGAGATGCAAAGTAAAACCACAATGAGGTATCACTTTACACTTGTCAGAATGGCCAGCATCAAGAAATCGACAAATGGCAAGTCTTGGTGAGGATGTGGAGAGAAGGGAACCCTAGTACACTGCTGGTGGGAATGCAGACTGGTACAGCCACTGAAGAAAACAGTATGAATTTTCCTCAAAAATTTAAATATGGAACTTCCATTTGGCCCAGTGATCCCATTTCTAGGAATACAGCCTAAGAAACCAGAAACACCAATCAGAAAGAATGTATGCACCCCTATGTTCATAGCAGCATAATTTACAGTAGCTAAGATCTGGAAACAGTCCAAGTGCCCATCAGCAGATGAGTGGATAAAAAAAGCTGTGGGACATTTACACTATGGAATACTATGCAGCAGTGAAAGAGAAGGATCTCTTAACCTTTGAGACAACATGGGAAGATCTGGAGAGTATTAAGCTAAGCAAAATAAGCTAGTTAGAGAACAACAAGTATCACATGATCTCACTCATATGTGGAATCTAATGAACAAAATAAACTGATAAACAAAATAGATCCAGAGACATAGAAGCAGGGAACAGACTGATGACTCTCAGAGGGAAGATGGGGGTAGGCAGGAAGAGATCAACCAAAGAACTTGCATGCATATATGCTTAAGCCATAGTCACAGATAATAGGGTGGTGAAGGCCTGGGATGGGAGGTGGGGGCGGACTGGAAGGGGTCAGTGGGGGAATAAAGGGGACGTATGGAATGCTTTCAATAAAGATTTTAAAAATTAATTAATTAATTAATTAAAAATGTGAAGGCTTTTAGTCTTGAGTATGGAAGTGCATTTATTGGGTATTAATAAAAATACATCAAACCATTATTTTCTTTTTTTCCCCTTTATTGATTAAGATATTACAAATGTGTCCTTATCCCCCCAATGTCAAACCATTATTTTGAATGGCATCATTAGAGTTTAATGCATATATGAAGATGTATGCATCCTCAGCTTGAATTTTTCCGTAATGCTAAATATGCTAAGATATTTGAATTGCTTAAAATGTTCTTTTGAGACCTTTTGTTTATAAAAACATGTACCCTTTGTTTGCAGTGTATCTTGGACCTGCCTGTAAAATGGTAGTGTAACTAGAGGCCCATTGCACAAAATCCGTGCACTTGGCAGGCGGGGGGGGGGGGGGCGGCGGTCCCTCAGCAGTCTGGGAGCCCTTGGGGGATGTCCGGCTGATGGCTTAGGCAAGCTCTCCATCAGTTGGACATCCTTAGTGCTGCCGCAGAGGCGGGAGAGACTCCCATACCCCCTCTGTGCTCTCCAGCAGTGAGCCCGGCTTCTGGCTGAGCGACGCTCCCCCTGTGGGAGCACACTGACCAGTGGGGGCAGCTCCTGAATTGAGTGTCTGCCCCCTGGTGATCAGTGCGCATCATAGCGACCAGTCGTTCTGCCCTTTGGTCAATTTGCATATTAGCCTTTTAATATATAGGAATAGAGTCAAAAGTGTATTTCATTTTTATGCCACTTCTGTACTATTATCAGTGCATTTAATGTTTTTATAGAATCATTTGTGCAGCTCTATACATTACTGCTGCAAAATTCATATTTGATAAATATCTACATTTGTTAAATTTGGTAGAAGAAAAATTGTAGTACATTTTATATTTTTGAGGTGGAGGGAACATTTTCATTTTGTGAAATCAAATAAAACCACCTTCTTCAAAGTAGAGTAAAAAAAAAATGCTTCCTTAATAAGGTGACCATAAGATATATTAGTTTCTGTGAACCTGAGAATTTGGACTTTGTTATTATAAAAAGCAATTCCATGTTTGATATTTTTGTCATTATAGACACAGCTCGGTTATAATTAGCTTTGAAGTCTGGTCCTCTTAATTCTTAAAATGGAAAAGAGCCAGTTGACTTTCCCGAGATCCCTAGTTAAATATTCTTATGCATTAAATTGATTTTATTCAGATTAAGGTATTAAGTTTGAATGAGACGAGTTTTTACAGTAATCTTTGTTTTCCTGTGAATCTTCTCATCATGGTTCTCATGCATCTCATGCCCCATAATTATTTTTAGAAACATAACCAAAGTATAATGAACTATGGAAACTAAGCTGAAGTGTGGTCCTCTTTGTTGATTTCCTCTATGTTTTTTCTTAGTATATTAACTTGTTTTATTATGTTTAATAAATAAATCCATATTTATTAAAACCCCAAATTTATTATTTTTATTATGTTCAAACAGGATTACAAATCATTTGGCATTTGGTTCTTTGTTTTACTTTTAGGGCATAGACTAAAAAAAAAAAAAATGCTCCCTGCCCTTTACAGCTTTAAACTGGACACAAAATGTTTAAACATGTGAAATAATCTTAGCTCTCGCTAAGGAAACATATAGGTAAGTGTTCTCCATATAGAAGACAGTATAACTTGTAGGGTCATGTCAAAAGTAATGTTCTTATCCTTTGAGTGAAATTGTATTATGTGATAGTCTTCATATATTTACATAAATTAGAACAGACTAATACCATTTTAACTAAGCCTTTTTATGGCTTTCCCAAACACAAAGTCTTAATGAGATAATGCTTTAGTATTACATTCATGTTTTTTAACTCATTCCTGCTTTCACCTGCAAACAAAGGGTGAAATTGAATTGCTACACAAATGTGTGCGTGATTGAACAAGTGAATTGATGAAAGGATAACAATAGAGATCCTGTTTTTGTATTGCTATGTATTTTTTCTGCATACCCTTCAGGCAAAAGTATTGATAGCAATCTTCTTTTTTTCAGTACAAAACAAAGGGTTTAGGTCAGTCCTGTAGGTACTTGAGATGAGATTTTAAAGATGATTAGGAGTTTGCTGGGCAGACAAGGTGTGTGTGTGTGTGTGTGTGTGTGTGTGTGTGTGTGTGTGTGTGTGGTGAGGGGATTAGAAGCAGTGAGGACACTTGGCTAATGGATTGCTCTTCTTCTGCTCCTCACACAGCTTATTTTATCTTTCCTCAACATCCCTATCAATTCCCCCCTACTCCAACCCTCTGTTTTACACTTACAGAGTTTTGTGAAATTATAATTTAAGTAAACTCAAGTTAATATTTGCCTAACATCAATATTTCTATATATAAAATATATCATTGGAAATAATTCTATCTTCCAAACAAGTTGTAAGAGATGAAGAAATTCACCTTAGAAAATCCATATTACTAGCCAGGTTTCTCTATCTGTTGTTTATTCCAGTTACTTTCTCCGCTGATTAGTTGGGCTTTTTTACAGTTCTAGTCAGAGATGATTTAGTTGAGACAGAAATGTGTTGTTCAAATTTTCCCCTCTGAACCCCTCCCCAAACACACACACACACACACACACACACACACACACACACACACACCCCAGATATGGGTAGCAATTAAGGAGTTGTGGAAAGGCCCCTCCTATCTTTATAAATGGTAATCTTTTTTCTACCCTATTATCATTAGGCTTCCTGAAAATTCTACTGAACAGACTTACTATGGGAGTCTCAGTCAGAAGGAATGCCTAGGTGTTTGGTAGCAATAAGTTCCTCTTAGGAGTTCTTTCTTCCTTTCAGTTCACTTTTGATTATTCTTGGTTGAATAAAAGAAAATAATTATAGTTTCAGTTTTGCAAAACTGGTAAAGGTATGCTATGAAAGTACTGTTAAGACTGAAGCTTAATGCACTTTCTATAGAAGGCCACTTTTAATTGGTTTATATCTGTTATGTGCTAGTAGCAATCAGATTAACGAAGGTTGGAAAGAACCTTGAACTCCTTGGATTAGAAGCTAGGACTGCAGAATATCATTGAAGTGTTAAGTTTAAAATTTTTCAGATAAGATTTGAAAATGTTGAGCTGGTGTCACAGAGCATAGTTGCATAGCCAGGAGAAAGTGAGACATGTTAATGTACATTTATCTGGATAAAGAATGTGCCATCAGAGAAAGGAAGAAACATGTCCAATACATTTTGTCTTGTGTGTGCTTACCTAAAAATAATAACTTTAGTTTCTTAAGGGTAATTTTATTATACTTAATCTACATTGATTCTATTTGTGAATATCAATACAATTATCATCATTAAAAATGAGATGTAGCCCTAACTAGTTTATCTCAGTGGATAGAGCATTGGCCTGAGGACTGAAAGGTTCTAGCTTCAATTCCAGTCAAGGGCATGTACGTTGGTTGCGGACACATCCCCAGTGGGAGGTGTGCAGGAGGCAGCTGATCGATGTTTCTCTCTCATCGATGTTTCTAACTCTCTATCCCTCTCCCTTTTGCCTGTTGAATGAGCATTATTTAATGAATTTGTTCATTTTAGATTTGTGGTTTCTCTAAAATTGGTTTTCTCTAATTAAATATTCATTGTTGATATAGTATCCATGTAATGGTGTTCAATGTGTTATACATCTATATGTATTCTGCTGCTATAGGCGCAATATGCATTAATAAGATAATATAGAATCAGATAGTTTAATATCATGATCCTTGCCAACCTGAAGAATGATCTCTTTCCCAAGGATGCTCCTCCTCTATACACTTCTATTCTATTGGCATCTTTATTTTTTTTTTTAAATTAAATCTTTATTGTTCAGATTATTACATTTGTTCCTCTTTTTTTCCCCCCCATAACTCCCCTCCTCCCAGTTCCCGCCCCACCCTCCGCCCTCACTCCCCACCCACTGTCCTCATCCATAGGTGCACGATTTTTGTCCAGTCTCTTCCCACATCTCCCACACCCCTTTCCCCCCCAAGAATAGTCAGTCCATTCCCTTTCTATGTCCCTGATTCTATTATAATCAACAGTTCATTCTGTTCATCAGATTATTTATTCACTTGATTCTTAGATTCACTTGTTGATAGATGCATATTTGTTGTTCATAATTTGTATCTTTACCTTTTTCTTCCTCTTCCTCTTCTTAAAGGGTACCTTTCAGCATTTCATATAATCCTGGTTTGGTGGTGATGAACTCCTTTAGCTTTTCCTTATCTGTGAAGCTCTTTATCTGACCTTCAATTCTGAATGATAGCTTTGCTGGATAAAGTAATCTTGGTTGTAGGTTCTTGGTATTCATCACTTTGAATATTTCTTGCCACTCCCTTCTGGCCTGCAAAGTTTCTGTTGAGAAATCAGCTGACAGTCGTATGGGTATTCCCTTGTAGGTAACTGAGTTTCTTTCTCTTGCTGTTTTTAAGATTCTCTCTTTATCTTTTGCTCTTGGCATTTTAATTATGATGTGTCTTGGTGTGGTCCTCTTTGGATTCCTTTTGTTTGGGGTTCTCTGCGCTTCTTGGACCTGTAAGTCCATTTCTTTCACCAGGTGGGGGAAGTTTTCTGTCATTATTTCTTCAAATAGGTTTTCAATATCTTGCTCTCTCTCATCTTCTGGCACCCCTATAATTCTGATGTTGGTACGCTTGAAGCTGTCCCAGAGGCTCCTTACACTATCCTCGCATTTTTGGATTCTTTTTTCATTTTGCTTTTCCGGTTGGATGTTTTTTGCTTCCTCGCATTTCAAATCATTGACTTGATTCTTGCGCTCCTCTGGTCTGCTGTCGGGCGTCTGTATAATATTCGTTATTTCAGTCCGTGTATGCTTAATTTCTAGTTGGTTCCCCAATATAAGATCGAGGGTCTTATTAGTTTTCGTGTAGAGCTCATTAAGTTTATCGGCAGCTTCTAAACAGTTCTTGAGAGACCTTAAAAGTGTGGTTCTGAACTCTATATCTTCCTTTGACAATTTTGTCCTGTTTCTTTGTCTCCGCATTTTGTTATGCTTCCTTGGTGCACCCCCTAGTGGTCTTTGTTCGCAGTCTTATAATTAAATCTTGATTGTTGTAGTTAATCCCAGGGAGGGTTTGACCTCCAGGCCAAGTGGCTATGAGAATCAGCTGTGTCAGCGGTGAGAGAACTTCTGTCCTCTAGGGAGGTGCTAATCTAGCCTTTGCCTGAGGCTATCCGGCAAATGCCTCTGTGCAGGGCTTGGGCAGGGCGGGTCGCACAGGACCAACAGGGTGGGCCGGAGAGAGCAGTTATGGCGGCTCTCAGTCCTGTCCCCAGGGGCTCTGCCTCTCTGAGTCCCAGCACCCGCTGCAAAGCTGGGAGAGAAAGCTGCACTCGCTCTGACCGAAGCCAGACAGTCCTGCTTCTCCCGTTTGAGTATGGGTCCCTAAAGACTCACCTGTATCTGGAGCTCAGAGTCTGCGACTCCCTCCTGATTGAAAACAACAACCGCACCCTCCGCCACCAGCCTGCTCCTCGCACTCCGCACCTCAGAATTTGACTTCAGCACTGCGCCTCCTCTGAGTGTCCGTGTGCGTTTCCCTTTCCTCCTAGTTGTAGGACTTCCACTCAGCCAGCATTCCTGTGGTTCTGGGTGATGTCCCTTCCGTTTTTTTGTTTCACTTTTGAAGTAGTTGTTCAAAGCAGCAAACTCCGGCGTTAACCTATGCCGCCATCTTGGTTCTCTCTATTGGCATCTTTCTATAAAATGCCAGAGGACTGATTGATAGAGCATAAGGGTGAAACACACACACACACACACACACACACACACACACACACACACACTCACACAAGCACACATCCACCAAGCAAATGGATTAAAATAGACATTTCTTACTAATATTTTTTCTTCTGATGTTTTTCTTTTCCAAGAAAATAAGATAAACACATTTTTCAGTATTTGAGGAACCTATAGAGGTTTAAGGAAAAAGAACCCCTTTACATTTTATAGTATCAACAAAATGAATGCTTTTAGCCTATCATTAATAGTTCAGTGTTCTTGTTTATGTGATTGTATGTCATTCTTCTAAAGGCCTGCAATTAGTGGATACTTTTTTCTTTTTTTAACATCACTTGGGCATTACTTTTATTTATTTACTAGAGGCCCGGTGCATGAGATTCATGCACTGGTGGGAGGCGTGGCCTGCGGGATAGGCCTGATTGGGAGCGCTGCTCATCCCGGTCAGCCAAGCAGTGCTCCTACTGTGGGAGTGCATTGACCACCAGGGGGCAGCTCCTGCATTGAGCTTCTGCCCCTATGTGGTCGGTGTGCAGCATATCAACTGGTCAACTGGTCGTTCTGCCATTTGGTTGCTAGGCTTTTATTATATAGGATTTTTATTCAAGTATAGTTAACATACAGTATTATATTCTTTTCAGATGAAAAAACATAGACTTGGCATTTTATATACCTTATGAAATGATAAACCATGATGTCTAGTAAACATATATCACCATAAAAGGTTATTACAATATTATTGCCTTTACTAGTGGCCTGGTGCATGAAATTCATGCACATTAAAAGGGAATTAATTAGAAGACATATTTTAATATTGCTATTTGCCCTTTCTCTATAATAGAAATGTCAGAGATGAAAGAAAATTAGTAAAAATGTATATGAAAATCTTCCTCCTGTCAAAGTCTGGGGCACGCTGTGGGACCCAGAGTCAAGTCCCCGCCCACACAGGCATGCCTTAAAATCGCATGAGGCCCTAACTGGTTTAGCTCAGTGGAAAGAGTATTGGCCTACGGACTGAAGGGTCCCAGGTTCGGTTCTGGTTAAGGTCACATGCCTGGGTTGCAGGCTTGATCTCCAGTAGGGGATGTGCAGAAGGCAGCCAATCAATGATTCTCTCACATCATTGATGTTTCTATCTCTCTTTCCCTCTCCCATCCTCTCTGAAATCAATAAAGATATATTTTTAAAAAAGAAAGAAAGAAAGAAAGAAAGAAAGAAAGAAAGAAAGAAATCATGTGAGACCCAGACCCTGCTGGCCCCACCCCCGTCAAACCCTGCCAGGTGGAGGATGCAGCTTCAGGTCCCCTGGCCTGGTGCCAGGTGGGGTATGCAGCCTCAGGTCCCCCATCAAGCCCCGCCAATTGAGGGGCGCAGCCTCAGGTTCCCCGGAGTACCCTCAAGTCCCTTGTCCCAGCACCAGGGTGGGGGGTGCGGCCTGAGGTACCCTGGCGTTGGCCAGGGCGGAGAGCACACCTTGAAGTCCCCCATCAAACCCTGCCAGATAGGGGGCTTGGCCTCAGGTCCCTTGGCCTGGCACTGGGGTGTGTGTGTGTGGGGGGGGCGCAGCCTCAGGTCCCTCAGCTTGGCGATGGGGCAGGGAGTGCGGCCTGAAGTCCCCAGTCAAGCCACACCGGTCGGGAGGCGCAGTCTCAGAACCCTGCTGATTGCTCCTTAAGGCTTGTTAAGGGAACTCAGCCTCCACTGTGGGCGAAGCCATCTTTGTGATGGCGCGATTGTCAAATTGCATATTCCCTCTTTATTAGATAGGATTCCCTATGTTGTACTTTACATCATATTTATTTTATAATTGGAGTTTGCATCCCTTAATCCACTTCTACTTTGCCCATCTCCTTTGGGAACCATCATTTTATTCTTTGTATCTATGAGCCTGTTTGATTTGTTTGTTTCTTTTGATTTTAGATTTTTACACATAAGTTAATTCTTATGGTATTTGTCTTTCTCCATCTGACTTATTTCACTTAGCATAATTCCCTTCTGGTCCATCCATGTTGCAAATGGGAAAAAAAATGTGTTTATGGCAGAGTAGTATTCTATTGTGTATATGTGGGAACCCTGTGCAGAGTACACCAGATGTTTAAGGCCAATTGGAGTAGAGGGGCCCTGTTCAGATTACACTGGATGCCCAAAGCCAATTTGCCATAAGCAGGGGCAAAAGCAAGGACACAGGAATTGTACTCTACATAATGTGCAGGTGTACCTTTCTATAGCCCAAGTACTGATGTCACTATTTGGCAAGAAACATCTTTTTTTTTTTAAGTTGGAATAAAGATGTGTTGTTAACCAGCTGGTGCACGGCTGCTTGGTATGGATCCTGTGTTTGCTACTGTATTAGCAAGGCCTGCTTTGTGTGCTACTTTGCTGAGTTAGTGAGCAGCTACTTTGTAATGCTACTTTGAAGAACTGTTTTGTCTGATGGCTCCTTGTTACCAATGACTACTTGGTCTTCAATAAAGACTCTCTCCTATACACCTGTGACTTCTCCTGTCTTCTCTGTCTAATACCCGAAGTCCATGAAGGTCCAGTTCCTAGCAGGGGAACTGAGTCCCTGTGTATTCCCACAATATATATACCAAAACTTCATTATACACTCATCTGTAAATGGAAATTATGTTGCTTTCATACTTTGACTATCCTATATAATAAAAGTGTAGTATGTAAATTGTCCCCTGGACCAGGAGTTGTCCAGGATTTCGACCAGGGGACAGGGCTGGCCGGAGGAAGGGAGGGAGGCCCTGGCTGGTGACAGTGGAGGCAGGCAACCAGGAGAAGGGAGGGAGAACCCAGCTGGCAGCTGGCAGCCACTAGAGAACCTACCATGCATGAATTTTGTGTACTGAGCCTTTAGTTGTGAATAATGCTGCAATGAACATAGGAACACATATATCTTTTCAAATTAGTGCTTTTGTTTTCTTTGTAGATCAACCCAGAAGTGAAATTACTGTATCATATGGTAGTTCTTTTCAAATTGTTTTTTAGGATCCTTCAATACTGTTTTCATCACTACTGTACCAATTTACATCCCACCAACAGTGCATGAGGGTTTCCGTTCTCCACATCACCTGTTATTTCTTCTCTTTTTGATAATAGCCATTCTGACATGTATGAGGTGATATCTCATTGTCTTTTTTTAAAATTCAATATATTTTTATTGAATTTATTGAGGTAACACTGGTTAACAAAATTATACAGGTTTCAGGTGTACAATTCTACAACACATCATCTATACACATATTGTGTGTTCACCACCCCAAGTCAAGGCTCCTTCCATTACAATTTACCCTCCCCCCACCCGTACACTCTACCACCTCTCCTAATCCCATCTCACCCTGGCAACCACCACACTGTTGTCCGTTTTCATGAGTTTTATCTTTTGCTCAGCCCCTCCTTCCCCACTCCCAAATGACCCAACCCAACAGCTGTCAGCTTGCTCCCTATTTATGAATTTGTGTCTATTTTGCTTGAGAGTTCATTTTGTTCATTAGATTCCACATATGAGTGAAAGCATATGGTACTTGTCTTTCTATGGATGGTTTATTTCACTTGGCATAATACTCTCCAGGTCCATGCATGCTGTTGCAAAGGGTAAGATTTCCTTCTTTTTATGGCCAAGTGGTATTCCATTGTGTAAATGTGCTGCAACCTTTTTATACACTCATCTACTGATGGATACTTGAGAAAGTACATGAGACCTTTAATATCAGATTTTCCTTTCCTTGGTTTTCTATAATTTTACTTGATGTATTCCCCTTTGGTTTTCAAAGCCAGATGTTTTGTGGGGTTCCTCTTTCCTGTACAGGTTTCTAAGGGTCAGCATCCCTGATGTGGAGCTTAAATTTCTTGATCTTCAGGGAAAAAAGTTCTGTATCTTTGAGTATACTAAGGGTAAATACTATCTGTATCATGGAACACTGGTTGGAGTGCTTTTTTTTTTTTTTTCCTTAAGGGGTCTTTATCTTTGCCCCTTTTACCCTTCTTGATGTTTTTCCTTGTTGTGAAGGTTCTCTTCATTCAGTTTCCAGGTATTTTTAATAGGAATTATTCCACACTAGAGGCCCGGTGCAAAAATTTGTGCACTCAGGGGGCAGGGGGTTCCTCAGCCCAGCCTGTGCCCTCTCACAGTCTGGGACCCCTCAGGAGATGTCCACCTTCTGGCTTAGGCCCACTTCCCGGGGGATCAGGCCTAAGCTGGCAGTCAGACAACCCTCTGGCAGCCCGGGAGCCCTTAGGAGATGTCTACTTGCCAGCAGGGAGCCAGCCTAAGCTGCGGTCGGACATCCTTAGTGCTGCTGAGGAGGCGGGAGAGGCTCCTGCCACCACCACTGTGCTGGCAGCCATCAGCCTGGCTTGTGGCTGAGCAGAGCTCCCCCTGTGGGAGCTCACTGACCACCAGGGGGCATCTCCTGCATTGAGCGTCTGCCCCCTGGTAGTCAGTGTGTGTCATAGTGACCAGTCATACCCAGTTGTTCTGCTGTTAGGGTCAATTTGTATATTACCTTTTTATTATATAGGATAAAGGCCTAGTGCATGGGTGGGGGCCAGCTGGTTTGCCCTGAAGTGTGTCCCGGATCAGGGTGGGGGTCCCGCTGGGGTGCCTGGGCATCCTGGGTGAGGGGCTGATGGCTGTTTGCAGACTGGTCAAACCTCCAAGTGGGGACTCTCACCCCATGGGGGTGTGGCCATCCTGGGTGAGGGGCTGATGGCTGTTTTCAGGATGGCCACACCCCCTTCAGGGTGGGGGTCCCCACTGGGGTGCCTGGCCAGCCTGGGTGAGGGGCTGATGGCTGTTTGCAGGCTGGCCACAGCCCCTTCTGGGTGGAGGGGTCCCGCTGGTGTGCCTGGCCAGCCTGGGTGAGGGGCTGAGGGCCGTTTGCAGGTGGCCACATCCCATTCAGGGTGGAGGTCCCCACTGGGGTGCCTGGGAAGCCTGGGTGAGGGGCTGATGGCTGTTTGCAGGCTGGCCACAGCCCTTCAGAGTGGGGGGCCCTACTGGGGTGCCTGGTCAGCCTGGGTGAAGGGCTGAAGGCTGTTTTAAGGCTGGCCATGCCTGCAGGCTGGAAGCAGGCATCTGGGATTTATTTAACTTCTATAATTGAAACTGTGTTGCCTTTGTCCAGCTCAAAGCCTGGGTTCCCAGCTCCTCCTTGATCGGAGGCCAAGCCAGCTGAAAGCAGGTATCTGGGGTTTATTTATCGTCTATAATTGAAACTTTGTCACCTTGAGCAGAGCTCAGGGCTGGCAGGGTAGGCGGGAAGCTTGGCTTCCTCCAGTACTGGGGCAACTCAAGCCTCCTGCTCACTCCAGCTCCATGGCTGCTGCCATCTTTGTGATGGAGTGATGGTTAATTTGCATATTACTCTTTTATTAGATAGGATGTAATTATAGAAGTGTTGCATCTATGGGAGGCAGTGAGTTGAAGTTCTTCTCAAGCCATGACCACTGTTTTGAGCTCTAAAGCTCTATACATTGTTTTTTTATTAAAATGCATCTCCCATCCTTTCCTGAGAACAGATTGAATCTCTCTTTATCTTTTTGGTAATGAAAATTTTTCACAAGCAAATTATAAATGATTTTCTAAACAAAATATTTGAACTCAAATATATGACCAATACAGGATGTCCCAAAAACATGCATACACACTTTAACAGCTGATAGTTCAATGGATGTTTCTTTACTAAAGGCTTGGTGCACAAGATTTATGCATATAGGATCCTTAACCTTTGTGATTGGTGTTTCTAGTTTCTTGAGATATATCCTAGAAGTGGGATCAGTGGGTAAAATGGAACTTCCATTTGACCCAGTGATCCCACTTGTGGGAATATGTCCCAAAAAACTGGCAACACCAATCAGAAAGGATATATGCACCCCTATGTTCATAGTGGCACAATTCACCATAGCTAAAATTTGGAAACAGACAAAGTGCCCATCAGCATATGAGTGGATTAAAAACTGTGGTACATCTACCCAATGGAATGATACGCTGTGGTAAAAAAGGTATCCTTACCATTTGCAACAGCATGGATTGAACTAGAGAGCATTATGCTAAGTGAAAATAAGCCAGTCAGAGAAAGATAAATCTCACTTGATCTCACTCATTTATGGAATATAATGAACAACATAAACTGATGAACAAAAACAGATTCAGAGACAGAGAAGCATTGATCTGACCGTCAAACCTTAGAGGGAAGGTAGAGAAGTGTCGGGGTAAGGGAGAGAGATAGACCTAAGAACTTGTATGCATGCATATAAGCCTAACCAGTAGACACAGACACGGGGGGGGGCGATGAGGGCATGAGTGGGGAGGTGGGGGGTAATGGGGGGTTAAGGACAGATATGCAATACCTTAATCAATAAAAAAATTTAAAAAAAGAAACTGATTAGCAGGCTTTTAAAGTTTACAAATGAATATGATTTTCTACAATTAAGACACATCCTTTTGTTATGCATGGTTTTTATTATTTTTATTTTGGCACTCAAAGATTATTGAAGTAGGTAGGACATTAGCTTCTTTCCTATTAAAACCATTTAACTAAAATGATGCTTTTAAAAGAATCAAGACTTTGATGATATCTGAGTTTCCCTCCATGCCTAAAATGCTCTGTAATCCTATCTAATAAAAGAGAAACATGGTAATTAGCCATACATGCACTACCCTTCCCATTGGCTAATCATGGCGATATGCAAATTAACTGCCAGCCAAGATGGCGGCCTGCAGCCAGGCAGCTTGAAGCGAACATGAGGCACACTTGCTTCAGTGACGGAGGACTCCAATGTTCCCCGCCTGCCTTGCCAGCCTCTGAGCTTGCAGTTTGAAACATTGTTACAAATATAGAAGGTAAACAAAACCCCAGAAACCTGCTTTCAGCCAGCCGGGATCTCAGAGCTGGAGTTGAAATAGTGTTTCGATTATAGAACCCAAACAAACCAGATACCTGCTTTCAGCAGCAGAGGCCTAAGAGCTGGAGCCAAGCCTCAGAGCTAAAGCTGGCCCAGAATAAAAAAAAAAAAAGGAAAAAGGAGCGGTTGGGAGCTTCAGTCACCCACCAGCCTGAAAACAGCCCTCAGCCCCTCACCCAGACTGGCCAGGCACCCCAGTGGGGACCCCCACCCTGAAGGGTATGTGACCAGCTGCAAACAGCCATCATCCAGGAAACCCTTCAGGGCAAACAAGCTGGCCCCCACCCATGCACCAGGCCTCAATCCTATGTAGTAAAAGGGTAATATGCCTCCCAGCACCGGGATCAGCGGAGCCACGAGGCTTCCCGGCACCGGGATCAACGTGACAGGGGGCAGCGCCCACACCCCCTGATCGCCCTGCGGCTCTGTGTGTGACAGGGGGTGGGGACACAACCTCCCTATCCGCCCTGCTCTGTTCATGACAGGGGAAGGCACCCAACCCCCTGATCAGCCCTGCTCTGTTCCTGACAGGGCGTAGCTCCCCAACCCCCTGATCGCCCTGCGGCTCTGTGTGTGACAGGGGGTGGGCCCACAACCTCCCTATCTGCAGCGCCCCAACCCCTTGATCGGCCCTGCTCTGTGTGTGACAGGGTGCGGTGCCCCCAACCCCCGCCTCCCCCACTGGCCCTGCTCTGTGTGTGAAGGAGTAGAGCCATAACCTCCCCATCGGCCCTGCTCTGTGTGTGACAGGGGGCAGTGCCCCAACTCCCCTATTGGCCCTACTCTGTGAGTGACAGGGGGGAGCTCCTCAATCCCCTGATCGGCCCTGCTCTGTGCATGACAGGGGGGAGCTCCCCAACCCCCTGATCGACCCTGCTCTGTGCGTGACAAGGTACAGAGCCCCCACCCCCCTGATTGGCCCTATTCTGTGCATGACAGGGGGTGGCTCCACAACCTCCGGATCCGCCCTGCTCTGTGCATGACAGGGCGCAGTGCCCCAACCCCCCAATCGGCCCTGCTCTGAGCCCTACCAGGGGCTGCACCTAGGGATTGGGCCTGCCCTCTGCCACCCAGGAGCAGGCCTAAGCCAGCAGGTCATTATCTCCCTAGGGGTCCCAGACTGCGAGAGGGCACAGGCCGGGCTGAGGGACCCCCCCTCTCCCCGAGTGCACAAATTTTTGTGCACGGGGCCTCTAGTTTGTATATAAAACATTTAGACCTGTCTGCCTATTTTTGTGTGACATGCTATTGCTTTCTTTCAGTTTAGTTTCCTGAAGAGTGTAATAGGTAAATGATTAGGGTGAGGTAATACGGACATGGTATTTGTGAGTATGGCAAAAATACATTGTTTTCTACTATGAAGGCACCTTCAGGAATAACAAAGGGGTGGTCTTTTATTGCCACTTGATGTGATATTTAGGGGCAAGCATTCACTGATACAAAGACATTCTTCAAGATTTGATTACTATAAGACTAAGAGCTTTACAAGCAAGCATCGTAACGGTCTAAAGATCGCACATAGGAGGATTGCTACAGTAGTATGAAAGGAGAAAAAGGAAGTCCAATAGCCCTGGAGAGATAAAGAAGCAGTCTGAAATCTCTAAATTTTCAGTGTGAAGACAGTTTCTACAGCTTGGAAGAGAACGAATGTAATGATAAGGAGTCCTAATCCAGAGATGACTATAGAGAAAATGGGAGATGCATGATGGGATGGGTAAGAAGGATCTACACATCCTGGGGAGTATTGATTCATTTCTATTAGTGATGATTCATATTCACATAAGAGGAAAGTATAGTCATTTTTTTAATTTTTAATCTTTTAAATTTTGTTTTACTCAGAAGAAAGTGATAGGAAGAGTTTCATCCAAAAACCTGGGGCAGGATTGTTGAAGAACCTTTAGGAAAAAATGCATGCTTCGTAAAGTTTTAGACTTAAGGGGGCATATTTTCTAACAAATGGATGATACATATAGCTATGTTTGAATAAAGGAAATGCTTATGCATTATTTGAGAAGACAGTTATGGGAGTAACTTTTAGCAATCGATAAAGTGAAAAGGGTAAATATACAAAAGGAATAATATGGAGAGCTCCTGAAAAGAAGAAAACAACAACACACTAAACACTTAAAGAAACAGAATAGCAAATAAATATATTAGGTCATGAAATAGCTAACAGCCTTCATGGACACTCATTTAATGCTAATCATAAATCTTGATGTGAACTTAGCTAAGAGATTTAAATTTTAATAAGTCACCTGGATACCCATGCATTGGAAATTTTATTTAGAGACTTGTTGGTGGGCCTGTTTGGTTTTGCTAAAATGTTAAAATTGACACCTAAAATCTAAGACAATGTCAGTATGTTGATTTTCACCAAGGGGAATTTATTCTTTTATTTGATTGGGATCAAGAGACAAAGGCCAAAACTTGTAGAAAAAACCCTGAAGTGGGATGATATTGAACACTTTTGAAACAACAAAAAACTAACTATAGAAACTATAGAAGGAATACCCCAATAATCCATAGGGAAGGAAATTTCAATTGGAGGAGGAAATGTTCTTTTTTTTAGAAAAAATATCTTTATTGTTGAAAGTATTACAGATGTCCCCTTTGTTTGTTTTTTTCCAATTGACCCCCCCCCACCCCGCACCTGCCCCTCCCAGGCCTTCACCACTCTATTGTCTATGTCCACAGGGTATGTATATATACATGTAAGTTCCTCAATAAATCACTCTCCACCCACCCCATTGCCCCCTTCTTCCTTCTGAGATTCGTCAGTCTGTTCCATGCTTCTATGTCTCTGGATCTATTTTGTTCATTAGATTCCACATATGAGTGAGATCATATGATACTTATCTTTCACTTAGCATAATACTTTCCAAGTCCACCCATGTTGTTGCAAATGGTAAGAGTTCTTTCTTTTTTACAGCTGCATAGTATTCCATCGTGTAAATGTACCATAACTTTTTATTCATTCATCTGCTGATGGGCACTTGGGTTTTTTCCAAATCTTAGTATTGTAATTGGCTCTGCTATGAACATAGGGGTGCATACATTTTTTTCTGATTGGTGTTTCTGGTTTCTTAGGATATATTCTAGAAGTGAGATCACTGGGTAAAATGGAAGTTCCATTTTTAATTTTTTGAGGAAACTTGATACTGTTTTCCACAGTTGCTGCACCAGTCTGCATTCCCACCAACAGTGTACTAGGGTTCCCTTTTTCTCCACCTCCTCACCAGCACTTGTCATTTGTTATTTGTTGATCATAGCCATCCTGACATGTGTAAGTTGATACCTCATTATGCTTTTAATTTGCATCTCTCTGATGATCAGTGACTGAGCATTTTTCCATGTATCTTGACCATCTGTATGTCCCCTTTGGAGAAATGCCTATTTAGGTCCTTTGCACACTTTCAATTGGATTGTTTGTCTTCCTTTTGTTAAGCTGTATGAGTTCCTTGTATAGTTTGGAAATTAACCCCCCTTATGGGATGTATCACTGGCAAGTATGTTCTTCCATGCAGTAGGCTCTCTTTTCATTTCATTGATGGTTCTTTTGTTGTGCTGAAGCTTTTTATTTTGATGTAGTAGCATTTGTTTATCTTCTCCTCAGTTTCCTTTGCCTTGGAAATGTATAAATAAACATATTGCTATGAGAGATGTCTGAGATTTTGCTGCCAGCAGAGCTTCACAGCCCTTTTAAATGTTCATTGTAGCCTTTTGTAAATACGTGCTTTTTTGTGCCTTGTTTTTTGCTAGACACTTCAAAGAGATACCCATTAGTTATGGTTCTTACTTCCAGTTGTTTAAATTCTAGAAATATACAATATTCCAAGACTGAATCATGAAGAAATAGAAATTTTGAATAGAGTGATTACTAGTAAGGAGATTGAGTCAGTAATAACAAACCTCCCAAAAAATAAAGGTTCAGGACTAGAAGGCTACACTGGTGAATTTTAATACCAATCTTTCTCAAACACTTCCAAAAAATTGAAGAGGAAGAAAAACTTTTAAACACATTTTATGAGACCAGCATTATCATGTTTGCATGTTAAATGATAACTAACTAAGGACACTCATGTCCTTTCAGTTTTATCTATGGTGGATAAAGTGGATGTTACACATCGGTCAGAAGGAGTGACATGTTTTTCTCTGTGCAACTGTTAGGCACACTATGTAATTCCTTTTCTCTATGTATAGGAATTTTCCAATCAGAAAGCCCCAAATAAAACTAACTGCACAAAGGAGAAATGAAAGTAACAGTGACTTTCTTGACAAATGACGGCTTATTTTTACCTGCATACATGTTATAAGAAAGATCTAAAAATCTATTGGATATATGATGAGACCACAACATTCCTATAACCCCACTTAGAATATTGTGTTTAGTTCTAGTTACCATATTTTTAAAAAAGGATGTAGCATTTGAAAAGGGGAATTAGATTGACCTTAGGACTACAAAGTATAAGTTGTGAAGACAGGATAGAATCGTGAATTTCTGTAACCTTTAAAGAGCAAGGTTAAAGAAGATTTAATTGAAAATAAACTCATTTCAATATACATATAGATACATAATGTCAAATTTGTTGTTATTATAATAGAGATTGTTGTAAAAGAGGTATACATTTCAATGGAAGTGAAACTTGCTGGAACAAACATCTGCACTCTATCTTTCTGTAGCATGCAAACAGAATAATGCCCTACTGTTTTCTCTGTGAAGTAAAATGTCTGAAGAATTTTCAGTAAGTTCTTTTCTGAAACATAGGAAGGATATGCCCCTTAGCTGAATACCACTGACAGACATTGCTATAAGTGTTTATAAACCAATGGAAAAAGAGTAAGCCTCAGGAATGGCAACTAAGCTGCACTAACCACTAATTTATCAAAAGGAATTTCGATTTAATCTACCTGTATTTTTTGCTAGGTAGTTGGCAATTTAGGAACCAGAGAACCATATGATATTTGAGTTATCATGGATTGAAGAGGTCAGTTTATCCAATCCTTGTTTTACAAATTAGTATACTGGGTTCTAGAGAGGGGAAGTCATTTGCTCATGGTCACACAGTTAATTAGTTGTGTAGTTCAGGACTAATACCCAAGTCCCCTTATGCCTTATTCAGGTGTTTTTTTTTTCTTTTCTTTTTCTGAAGAGGTTACTGCTTGGAAAATTCATTTATAATTTGGTTTCATGGAACTTGGAAAATAACATTTCATGGACAAAGTCGTAAGCTCAGAGTTCTCCTTTGCTCCATGCTATACTTTGTTTCCATGTCCATTTAAGCTTTAATTTATACTAATGCTAGCTTTATACTTTCTGTTGCACATATTCCTTCCTTTTGATCCTCATCTCTATAAATCTGGTGATATTATGCTGAGGATATTGCAGTAATTTCCTATCTACAAACTTTCTTGTAGCAATTCATTCTCTCTATCCTGTGAGTTTCTCAATCATTGTTGTCCTCTTTCTGTCTTTGTTCCTCAAAACCTATCTATCCTTCGAGACTCAAAATTTCATCTCTTTCATAAAGACTTTCCTGTCCACTGTAGGTAAAAGTGATACTTTTATCTAAATTCTTATAACAGTTCATTTATATTACCCATGCATTCAACATTCATTTATCAGATATTTTTGAGTGCCACCACTATGCCAGGAAATCGTGTGTTTATCATTCAAAGCCTTTCAATGTAACAATGTGCAACAATAATATTTTTCTTTTTATGGATAGTAATATTCTGATATCAGGGGCCATGCCTGAAGATCTTTGTATTCTCCATGGTTCATAGCAAAGAACCTTTTGTACATAGTTGAAGATCTGTAAGTATTTGTAGAATAAATGTTGAATTAATACACTGCTATGATAGGATGAGGAGAAAAATGTCTCTATGGGATCAGTATAGAAACTGCTAATATCAATTATATATACTAGTGGCCTGGTGCATGGATTCATGCACATTGAAAGGAAATTAATTAGAAAGTGGCTGGTGGGGTGGGACTGGAAGAGACAGCCCTGGAGCCAACTTCCTGCGGTCCCTCCCAGGCCTGCAACACCTGGGGTAGTGTCACAGTTGAAAGAGCATGTGGGGAGTGAGCGGGATCCCTTCAGCAGGTGGGGTCCTTCAGCCTGGTCTGCAGGGGTTGGGCCAAAACCAACATCCCCCAAGGGGTCCCAGAGTGCAAGAGGGCACTCTGCAAAGTTGCTGTTGTACAGGGTGTGGAATGCAAATGCAAGTGTGCAGTAAACTAGATTCAGGGCCAACAGTGCCCCAGCAACAACATAACCCATGACCAAAGGTGGAATTGTATGGTCCCAGGAGGAATCGGGCTCCCACCTCTCTGGTTCCAGGGTGTGTCACCCGAGAACCACTGCTGCCAAGTCACCTCAGCTCAGCAGCTCCTGTTTTGAGTGTTTGTCTCCTGGTGGTCAGTGTGCATCATACCTACCAACCGGTTGGATGGTCACTTAGCCTTTTATATATATAGATGTCTGAAGAGCTTCCTTTAACTCTTAAAGAAGTTGTTTTTTTACATGTCATAAAAATGACAAGATGATCACGGAAAAAAAGGCATCAAGGAAAATGGGTATTCAGACATATTTGGATAGATAAATATTGTAAACAACAAGAAGTGGAAGAACACTGAAGCAGATTAAAAATGTTTTAGTCCAAGTCTCTCTATAAAATGGTACAGTGTTTCAAACCTATTTTTGTACACAAAATAGTTGTACTTTATTAGTTAACAAAGAAAAATGCCCTGTTTAGTATAAAACTGTAACAATAAGGTGTTATCATTTAACATGAGAATTTGGACATGTAAATGCATTATATGTAGTGTTTCAAAGGTAATCATTTGTAATTTTAAGTAATCGGCCTTTGGTATCTTAATCGCTGAAAAACATGCTATTTTATTTATAATAATAGAGTAGTCCTTGTCAGGGATTAACTCAAGGGATGAGCATAGGGATTTAACAGACTTTCAAATAAATAATCCTCTTCATTCTCACTCCTGCCTCTTAGTAATACATTGAGAGTGTGTCTATCCCAGGATTCCTTTGCTCTAACCTTGCTTAATTGTCCTCATATGCAGCTAGACTAAACCAGATAGGATTACCAGAATGATCAATTGCCAAATGAACTCATTTTCTTAGAAACAGCTTAGCTGAGTTGTGCTTACAGATCTGTGTTACTCATCCAACTTCACTGAACAAATAAGCCCAATGTTAGAAAAAGGGAAGGTATAATTAAAATACATTATTAATTATTTTTTGGTAAAGTTTTTTTTTAATCTTTATTGTTCAGATTATTACAGATGTTCCTCTATTTTCCCAGCCATAGCTCTCCTTCACCTGCTTCTCACCCCACCCCAGGCTCTCGCTGCCCCCCACGCTGTCCTCGTCCATAGTTGTAAGCTCTTTGTCCAATCTCTTCCCACACCCCCCACAACCTTTTGCCTCTGAGGATTGTCAGTCCACTCCCTTTACATGCTCCTGATTCTATTATATTCACCAGTTTATTCTGTTCATCAGATTTTTTATTCACTTGAGTTTTAGATTCACTTGTTGATACATATGTATTTGTTGTTCATAATTTTTATCTTTACCATTTTCTTCTTCCTCTTCTTAAAGGATGCCTTTCAGCATTTCATATAATACTGGTTTGGTGGGGGTCCCCACTTTGGTGCCTGGCCAGCCTGGGTGAGGTGATGATGGCTGTTTGTAGCTGGTCACACACCCTTCAGGGTGGGGGTCCCCACTGGGGTGCCTGGCCAGTCTGGGTGAGGGGATGAGGGGCTGAGGACTGTTTTCAGGCTGGTGGGTGACAGAAGCTCCCAACCACTCCTTTTCTTCTTCTTTTTTTTTTTATTCTGGGCCAGCTTTAGCTCTGAGGCTCCAGCTCTGAGGCCTCTGCTGCTGAAAGAAGGTATCTGGTTTGTTTTGGTTCTATAATTGAAACAATATATAACTCCAGCTCTGAGATCCCCGCTGGCTGAAAGCAGGTTTCTAGGGTTTTATTGTTACAATGTTTCTTAAACTGCAAGCTCAGAGGCCGGCAGCGCCAGGCGGGGAACCTTGGTTTCCTCTGTCACTGAAGCAAACAAGCCTCATGTTAGTTTCAAGCTGCCTGGCTGCCGGCCGCCATCTTGGCTAGCAGTTAATTTGCATATCTCGCTGATTAGCCAATGGGAAGGGTAGTGGTCGTATGCCAATTACAATGTTTCTCTTTTATTAGATAGCATTGTACATACTGAAATAATTATTGTTGAATTGTGAGAACAAGTTATTGTAATTTTTTATGATCATTGTCTTGAAAAATACCTTTGATGCTGTGAACCATAATCCTATCTCTGAGATTTTTTGTTATTGTAGGACATATGAGAAATATCATTGAACCACTGAGGTTCCTCAGACTGGACTGACAAAGTACTGTTTGTATAGAGGGTCATCTATCAGAGATAATTGTCATAGAGTCTTGCATTCTTAAGTTATGTTGGCAGCCTATGTTATCTATCTATCTATCTATCTATCTATCTACCTATCTCTCTCTCTCTCTCTCTCTCTCTCTCTCTCTCTCTCTCTCTCTCTATATATATATATATATATATATATATATATATATATATATATCCCTCTTTTAAAAATAAGTGTAAAAATTGCCATAGACTTCTTTATCTTTATTATCACCCCATGCCATTTTTAATTTTCCATTACTTCTTTATCTTTATTATCACCCCATGCCATTTTTAATTTTCTGTTACATTTCTTTCTGGACTCTGACTTTAAATATCCCTGACTTTTTAAATAATCAAGCTTATGCACAAATGTCTTTCAGAAGAAGCAGATATTTAATATAGCCAAAATTTTTGGTATTCCCAAATAATTCTAGGAAAAATAAATTTCCAAAAGAAAGAAAATGATAGTTTTAATTGTTTGAGCCTTGAATCCAAAGATCATGCTTTTGAAGACTTAAGTGATCAATAGTTTGTTTGGATGCCCTCTGAAAACTTAAATAGACCTAAAATATCCTGGCCTTTATTTTTATAGTTTTATAATGAAATGTATTTTAATTTCCTTTTGACATACTGAGCTTATCAAAGAAATTCCAGGATTCCTAACATGCTGTGGGACAAGAGGTGACATATAAAATGAATACAATTATTAGCAAAGAGTAGGGAAAGCTCCCTAAAAGTTCCAAAAGTGGAAATGCCACAGTTAGCATGATTTACTAAAGCCTCCAAGGAGAACCTAAGCCCAGTTTTACTAACACCTGTTTACTGGCCATTTATCCTTTACATGTAAAGTTGGGGGAGGGCAGGACATTGCTTGACTTATGTCTTATATATTTATTAGATATTTGTTCCAAAAATGAACACTTTATTATATTGGACCACAGACACAAATTACACGATTAAAAAGAAGAGTTTGTGTAAGGAACAACTAAAGCCCAACTTAGTAGTCCCTGAAATATGCCAGTATATGTCAGGTTAAAAGTTGACTCTAATTTCAAAGCATAGGAAACATTTTTTCCAACTTTATGGAGGTATATTTGACAAATACCAGTTGTATATATTTAAGGTGTACAATCACTTGGCAATTTTTACATATATCAAAGCATAAGAAATATTTTATCAATTTTTTAAACGTTTTAAAAATATATTTTTATTGATTTCAGAGAGGAAGAGAGAAGGAGAGAAAGAGAGAGAAACATCAGTGATGAGAGAATCATTGTTCGGCTGCCTCCTGCATGCCCCCTACTGAGGATTGAGCCTGCAACCTGGGCATGTGCCCTTGACTGGAATCAAACCTAAGACCTTCAGTCTGTAGGCTGACACTCTAGCCACTGAGTCAAACCAGTTAGGGCTCAATCTTTTGGTATCTTAAATTTATTGCTACTACCCTGATTGAATAACAATGTTTCTCTGAGTGTAATCAGAGTTCATTTTGTATTGAATCTGTTTTAGTCTAACACAATTTTCTTTAGATGCTTTTCTGTAGGTAAAAAAAATTAATAATAATAGTAAAGTGGCATGTACTTCAAGGATCAAAGGCTTGTCTTTCCTATTAAAGAAAATGCATATGACCTTTCAGGTAAACAATCTAGCACTTACAGCTTAAGTTTCTTCAGGTAAATTGACTAATATTTGAGTAAATTATACCCATAAACTTTAAAATAATGGTCATAAAACTCAAATTCCTACTAGACCCAAGGCAATAACATAAATTCATTTAGAGGGTCAGGCATAAGATCAGAGTAAATTATGGGATCTGTAGGAAACAGAAGAGTGTATATTCTGTCTATGGGTAAACATTGCTCCTCTACTTCCTATAGTTGTGCTGAGCCAGTAAATATGTGGGACCCGTATTTTCAGATATTCTTTTTCTTTTAGAAATTCAGATTTTATGTAAAATTTCCAGATTTTCAAAGTTCTGGGCAGACCTAGCTATATTTAGCAGGCCTTATTTGCCAGTTTGTAGCCTCTGTTTTAAAAGGTCACATCACAAGCATTTAAATGTTGAATTACTATGTTGTGCACCTGAAACTAATATACTATTTTCTGCCAACTATATTTTGCTAAAAATGAATTAAATGAAAGCAGTGTTATGTAGAAAGAGCAATGGCCTAGAGATCAAGGTAGCCATGGATCTTGTCTTGTCTCTTCTACTTTCTAAATGTACCATGCCTATTGACTGTATTATGTTTCCATGAAGATAAAGCAAATATGATAATCTTTGGGGGGTGGTTCAAAAAGTGGTCCCTAATATGCAGTAGAAAAAGCAGGGGAACAAATTCAGGGGCAGCAGCATAAATTAGGTATAAGGAGACTTCTGAACACTAAACTTGGCCAAACATTTGAACATATGAGGGGCTACTTTTATCATCTGAGAAATGGTGATGGTGGGTTGTAAACTAGAGCAGTTCTGACAATACATCACATAGGAAAAAGAACAGCTTCACTAATTAAAGGGATGAAAAAGAATGACTCATTCTTGTCTTTCTTTTTAATTAAATCTTTATTGTTCAGATAATTACAGTTGTTCCTCTTTTTCCCCCCATAGCTCCCCTCCACCCGTTTCCCACCCCCCTCTTCCCTCACTCTTCCCCACTGTCCTCATCCATAGGTGCACGATTTTTGTTCAGTCTCTTCCTGCACCCCCACACCCCTTTCCCCCCAAGAATAGTCAGTGCACTCCCTTTCTATGCCCCTGATTCTATTATAATCACCAGTTCATTCTGTTCATCAGGTTATTCACTTGATTTTCAGATTCACTTGTTGATAGATGTGTATTTGTTGTTCATAGTTTGTATCTTTACCATTTCTTCTTCTTCCTCTTCTTAAAGGATACTTTTCAGCATTTCATTTAATACTGGTTTAGTGGTGATGAACTCCTTTAGCTTTTTCTTGTATGTGAAGCTCTTTATCTGACCTACAATTCTGAATGATAGCTTTGCTGGATAAAGTAATCTTGGTTGTAGGTTCTTGGTATACATCACTTTGAATATTTCTTGCCACTCCCTTCTGGCCTGCAAAGTTTCTGTTGAGAAATCAGCTGACAGTCGTATGGGTACTCCCTTGTAGGTAACTGACTGTCTTTCTCTTGCTGCTTTTAAGATTCTCTCTTTGTCTTTTGCTCTTGGCATTTGAATTATGATGTGTCTTGGTGTGGTCCTCTTTGGATTCCTTTTGTTTGGTGTTCTCTGTGCTTCCTGGACTTGTAAGTCTATTTCTTTCACCAGGTAGGGGAAGTTTTCTGTCATTATTTATTCAAATAGGTTTTCAATATCTTGCTCTCTCTCTTCTTCTGGCACCCCCATAATTCGGATGTTGGTACGCTTGAAGTTGTCCCAGAGGCTCCTTACACTATCTTCATATTTTTGGATTCTTTTTTTCATTTTGTTTTTCTGGTTGGGTGTTTTTTGCTTCTTCGTATTTCAAATCTTTGACTTGATTCTTGCGATCCTCTAGTCTGCTGTTGGGGGTCTGTATAATATACTTTATTTCAGTCAGTGTATGCTTAATTTCTAGTCCTTTATCACAACCTCGAGGGTCTCATTAGATTTCTTGAGGGTCTCATTAAGTTTATCAACGGTTTCTAGAAAATTCTTGAAAAACCTTAAAAATGTAGTTTTGAACTCTATATCCAGTAGTTTGCTTTCCTCCATTTATGTCATTTGTGTCCTGTTTCTTTGTCTCTGCATTTTTTTATGCTTCCCTGTTTCGATAGAGTGGCTTTCTGTGCTAGGTGTCCTCTGGGTCCCGGTGGCTCAGCCTCCCCAATTACCTGAGGTAGACACTCTTGGTGCACCCCTGATATGGGCTTTGTTCACAGTCTTGCTGTAGTTAAGCCTTGATTGTGGTAGGTAACACTGGGAGGGATTGACCTCCAGGCCAATTGGCTGTGAGAATCAGCTATGTCTGCAGTGGGAGAACTTCTGTGCTGGAGACACCCCTCTGGGGTAAGACTTGCTTCAATGGGGCTTTGGTGCTCACTGAGTCTGCCCCCTGAGTGTGTCCTTTATGAATCTGAGGAGCTGCAATCTGGATGGTCCCACTCCGACCACCAGCACACTGGCTCCTGGATCTCTAATGAGGTGCTAATCTAGCCTCTGCCTGAGGCTATCCAGCAGGAGCCAGCTGTGATGCAATGCAAGTTGCCCTGGGGCCTTGGGCAGCTGCAGTTTGTTAGGTAATTATCAGATTGCAAAGGGCCAGGACTTTCATATGCAAAAGCTTCGTGGCTTGGGCAGGGCGGGGTCCGAGGGGATCAACAGGACGGAGCGAGCAGTTATGGCTGCTCTCAGTCCTGCCCTCAGAGGCCCTGCTTCTCAGTGTCCTGGCAAGCACCCCCGGGAGAAAGCTGCCCTTGAGTTCTGACCAATGCCAGATAGCCCAGTTTCTCCCATGTGAGTGTGGGTCCCCAGAGACTCGCCTGGAACTGGATCTCAGAGCTTGAGACTCCCTCCTGATTGAAAAAGACAACCACGTCCTCAGCCGCCAACCCTCTCCGCATGTGACTCTGTACCTCTGTATTTTACTTCCACACCGCACCTCCTCTGAGTCTCGGTATGCTTTTCTCTTTCCTTCTAGTTGTAGAATTTCCACTCATCCAGCCTTCCTGTGGTTCTGGATGATGTCTGTTCCGTCTTTTAGTTGTATTTTTGAAGTGGTTGTGTGAGGCAGCAATCTCCGGTGTTTACCTATGCCGCCATCTTGGTTTCTCTCCTTCTCTTTTCTTCTACCACCCAACAGCACTTTCTTGAAGTTCTTTAGAGTACAGTTTGAAATCCATTTCAATGGTTGACTATACCTTTGAAATGCTCTGCTTTGAGTCAACTCTCCTGCATGAAGAATTAATGAAAGTAGCATTCTAGTTACCTTCAGTTCAGAGATATGACTTACTATGTGCTATTTGATAGTGAATTTTTAATTTATCTTCAAAAGGACTAAAATACTTGAATCCAATGAGTCTGTGAGTTTTTAACTGGACTCTTTACTCTGTGATATTTTGTTTTCTCTTGGCATATGGTCTGAATGCTATTTATTGTTAAATGTGATTTTATGGTCTAAGTTTAGGTTTCAAATGTAAAAATTCCATATCTCTGATTCTTCCGCTGAATTTCTTCCAATCAGAGAAGGGAATGCTCGGTAACAACCATTGTCATTAACTTTGTGGCCTTGCATTCACACATTACAAGTTAAAAGAATCTAAGTATGAAAATTCATTTATAAGTGGTACAAAATTAAAATGATCTTGAAGAATTAAAATACAGCCTGCTCTGGTTGAGTCCTTGGGTCTCAGCCACAGCCAAATTACCTTCCAGGTATATCCTGTATGTTGGGGGAAAGTATCCCTATTATAAGGATGACCAGTATCCTAATGTAGTGCACCAATGATTATTGGAGCGGGTGAGCTGAGTAGAGACCCAAACTACTTACCCCAATTTGTTGTAGGGATTCTGTTGGTAATAGATCTATTGGTTGTCATGGTATTTTGAGAATAGTATTTGGTCCACTGTTCTTGAATATATGTAACCCTTTTTGTGATTCGCTTTGTAAGAAGGTGGTATTAGGCATATTTCAGCCACAAAAATAAATTTTAGTAAATTTCAGGCCCTATGGTTCATCACTTTAATTTCATATTCATACTTAGAAGTGGGGAGAAGCAGCAAAATGTAACTTCAGGAGACAAAGAGGAATTTAAGGGGGTACAAAACATTCTAGGCCAACTCCAGGAAATTCAGATGAGAGCTGCTCTATACTGAGCTGATATTAATTGTAGCATCTGCTTGTCCAGTAAAAATTACCAAAATGTTAATTATTTGGCAAAGTGTAAAAAAATCTAAAATAAATTAGTTGACATCACAGAAGGAACAAATTTAGAAGTATAGAAGTCATATTATATTTGAATGTCAAAAATAAACTATGTGTATTTAACATGTAGTCCCTGAAGTTCTAGAGTTAGAGTTATAAACAGTACTATAAAATACATCTTACATTTGATAAAACAAATGAAAAAATGTCAAAAGTCAAGGTAAGCTCCTGAGAAAGTTTTAAATTCTTAATTAAATAATAGTTAACTCACGAATGCATATTTATTGGATACTATTAGCAAAAATGTTTCAATACTTGGTCATTTTAAAGTCCTAAACTTAAATAATCTTTCCCCAGCGGCCCTATATGCTTGCATTTGTGGTTTATTTAGAAATCTTTCTACAGACCTTTAAGCAGGAAAGCAGTTGCCTTTCAAAAACAAACAAACAAAATACCTGAAAGGAAACTTTTAACAAAAAAGGCTATTAGAAGAAAAGATTATAAAGGGGTGATGAACCACTCATATATATTTGTACTGGTATTATAGAGAGGTTCCTGTTTCTGCACTAATAAGTGCACTAAAGCTCAAAAAAGCTAAGTTACAGTCTTATAGTGTTTTTTTTATTAGCATGGCATTTTAGATTTTTTTGTTCTTCATTAAAGGACATGGGAATGCTGGGAAACATACTACTGGAAAGAATAGTTACATTGTTAACTAAGCTAATTATGTTTTTTATTGATTTCTTTTGTATGTGTTTAACTTATTTTGCATGGATGTGTGTATGACTGTATGTTTGTGCGTGTGTGCTAGTGTGTGTGCACATGTGCATGTGTAACCCTTTGGGGGAAGATGTAAGATAGTTACATGTTTCTACAGAAATAACTATAGAATGAGCTGAGTGATTAATGGCTCCATGTTTAGGAAATTAAGGCATAGCATTTATATTGGCTTATTTTCATCATCCTGCTGGCAAATAAAAAATGTAAAAAAACTGGAAGGGGATTTTTCCCTGAAAAGTATTGGAATACCCAATGGGATGGGAAGAAAGCTCTTGAGAGAAAGGGAAAAGACACAATATTGCTGAAGCCTTTTTGGAATTGTTATGACCCGAGGCCATTTTCTTCAACAGAAATCTATAACTTTATTTCCTTGCCTTCATATATGGAAAAGCCCTAAACCACATCACATTTCACATTATTCTTTACTCAATTGGGATTATACCAGAAGTTTAATAACATTATCCACATATCTAAAATACTATCTAATAGCAATTCAGGCTTTCCTACCTTCTTGTGCTCTTCCCTGCTGCTGTTTCATTGTGTGTAACTTATCTAAAATTTCTGCAGATTTTAAGAAGATTTTTTGGTAAAATATAATAAAGCCTTGATTAATTGGAAGCTAATTAACCAGAACTCTCAATTAACCAGTTTTATTTATTTATTTTTTGCTACACTCTCCTTTTAGAAGGAAGAGGCAAATGACAAGAAAACAAGCTGTTAACAGGTATTTATGTATTTATTTTTTTAAAAATCAACTTCCTGGGAATGTCCTGGAACCTGTACAGATTCAGACCAACTTCAATAATTTTGTTACCTGTACTATACTTGCTAAGGTAGGAAAGTAGAGCCATTTAAAAATTTCAGCAGCAAACACTGAATTTTGCTTAACCATTTGTTAATAATAAAACAAGAAATCCAAATAGCTAATTAGAACCAGTCTGCACATTTGAGGGTTCTAGTTCATTGGGGTCCCCATGATTTCACTAGTGTTATTTAGTGACCATTCATATCTGTTAACTGAGAGTAGATACCGGAACCTTGTAGTGGGGAGATGACTTCCAGCCACAAGAAGCAACTTCCCTGGGAATTGAAGAAGATAGAGAAAGGCTGTAAAGTTAATGGAGTTTGAGTAAGGGTCTCTGACACCTATGTAAAATAATGGGAAAATAATTCATCCACCCTGCCCCATGACTCTGAATGCTTAGGAAGGTACATTCACTTTTGCAGGGCAGCAAAGGTTATTAAGTGTGCTACAGCAATAATTTGGGGGGAAAACCCACAATTCTAATCTTTTGGAGTTCTAAGCATTAGACATAGATATATTTTGTAGGCATGTCAGTAGTTCTAAAATTTTTGTTCTTGTGAAAATACATTCTTTAAGTATTTGGAAATCTAAGAAGATTCATGCTTGAAACTTCCTAAAATGTCTATGACAATTATAGTTAAATTGAAATCAGAGATAACATGTTGCTTCAGGCTTTATATCTTTTAGGTTGTTATGGGGAAAAACTGGCAGTTACTCAGACAGGCAAAAGAGAAGGAGAGCAACCCATGATACTAAAGTAGGTTTTGCTATTGCCTGCAATAGTGCTCCCTCTTCTCTTTCAAACAACCATCTCAGGTTAAATCACCCTTTGTTGACTTTTCCCTTTCCTTTTAGTCTGTAGGGGAGATTGGGTCCACTCTAACTGATTTATCCTGAGTTTTCAACATGGAAAATGAAAATCGCTATGGCGGTGTTTCTAATATCTGGGATATATTCTATCATCTATCATCTATCTATCTATCTATCTATCTATCTATCTATCTATCTATCTATCTCTATCTCTATCTCTATCTCTAGCTCATCTATCTCATCTCTATCATCTATATCTATATCTGTTACTATGTCTATGTCTATGTCTATGTCTATGTCTATGTCGACTATGTCTATCATCTATATCTATCTATATCTATATCTATATCTATATCTATATCTATATCTATATCTATATCTATATCTATACCTATATCTACATCTATATCTATCTATATCTATATCTATATCTATATCTATATCTATAAAAGCCCAGCAACCGAAAGGCAGAACAACCAGTCGACCAGTCATTATGATGTGCACTGACCACCAGGGGGCAGACGGGCAGACGCTCAATGCAGGAGCTGCCCCCTGGTGGTCAGTGCACTCCCACAGTGGGAGCTGACGCTTGGCTGACCAGAATGAGTGGCGCTCCCACGGTGGGCTGATCCCTGAAAGCCATTCCCCATACTAGTGCACAAATCTGTGTGCCGGGCCTCTAGTTTTAAATATTACTCTTGAATATCATGCACACTAAATAATACCCTAGTGACCTGAAGCAGTGGATGTGCCTCCTTAAGTGTCAAACTTTTTTGTTAGACTGTGACTTCATTGCTGAAGGGACTGAAACCCATTAAATTTTATTAATGAATGTTTTTTAACTAAGAAACTTTAAATGGATTGAGTTTTGAGTTTTACATGTGGGATATTGAAAGTAAGTGTTTTTTATTGTATATGAATGAAATTGAATTTAGGCATTGAAAAAAACGTACATTTTATTTTTATTTTCTGAATGAAATGCTATGCAAATTAATGTTAACCTTTAAATTAAGTACACAATAGTTTAAAACTGTGTATATTTATTTCTAGATTAATCATAACACACACTACTTGTGTACATATATACATAATGAGTTTTTACATTTACTGTAATCTGAGGAAAACCATGAAAATGTTTTTGAAAGTATATGTACCTATTAATTCCCAGAAACTACAGAGAAACAGGAGTGTCACAAACTCTAATGCCTACTGAGTCAAGGCTCAGAAGGTAAAAGAAAGAACATAAGCATTAGGGAGTAGAGGGGAGACTCTGCTGAATTAGAGAGTATATATTCTTTCCAAAGGTGGCAGCTATTACTAGCCTCAGCTGATTGGAATGCAGGCCCAGTGTTAAGATCTGACTTTTTAAGAGAAGACAGGAAATCAGATTTTATGTGAAATTTACCTAATTCTTTACTGTTGGTAATTAATTCAATAAAAAGCAAAAAAAGGCTACATTATGCAGGCAAGAAAAACAAAAACAAAACCCAAAACAGCCCAACAACACGCAAACAAACCATTTGTGGTCTGGATCTAGCTGAAGGGCTGTCAGTTTGTTACCTCTGCTTTAAATTGTATATCCTCTACATACTGCAATTAAAAAATCTCAGTATGTTAGACATACAACTGAAGATCTTGATGACGGAAAATTCATGTAAAGTAAATAACTTATAAGTGGAGTGCTTGTAAATAATTCTCCTGGTACTCAAAATAATGATTATGCAGTTTGTGATTTTGTATTACTGCATGGAAATAACCAAGACAATTTTCCCTTAATGTGGTTTGAAAATTAAGACAAAATTATGAATTTGGGGCTTTCATATTTATCAATAAAATGCAGCATGAAAACTAATTACTGCCATGTCCAAAAGAGAATATTTAAGTATAGGTTTTTTCACATAACATAATTAAGGCTTCTATTTAATGCCCAATTAATGGTGCTTTAATTGGAAGAAAGCCATGCATATACCATGCATTTTTTTTTTAGATTGGCTTGCCTTTAAATGCATTTCTAATTTTATCTAGTGAAATTCCTTTATTTTTACAAATGGTTAAAATAAGAAATAAGAGAAATGGAAGTAGTTAACACAACAAAACTTCATTTGAACTTTTGATAGGCATTGGCAAAGGTAAAACAAAATTTGGTCATCTGAGATTTTATTAAGAGGTAACTGACTGATCTAGGGCTTTGCTTGTTTGTCTGTCCTGCCCTGGACCCTAGCACATAATCCCACTGTGCTACAATGCTTTTGACATATGTATGCCCTTTTCATTACTGGCAATCCAAAAGCATATTTGTCTAGCAAGGAAACAATTAAATTTCAATCTCTCTAGGAAAAAGAAAGAAAAGAAAAACACCCCACTGCTAAACGTGCTTTAATGACCTGTAGGATCCGCACCATAAATCCTTAGTCAGGATGGTAAGTTAACATTGTCATTTTTGCTGAGAAACTTATCAAAGCCTTCTTACAAAAGAGAAAACTGAAAAAGAAAGAGAAAGAAAAGAATGCACAATCTCAAATCCTAAATTAACTTTAAAAATGCCCACCCATATCTGTTTTATTTTTTCCATCACCATTTATCCCCTCTATTTCCTCTTCCACATCCCCCCTCTCATTATTCTAGCTGCAGATTTAACTCAGACATATGAAAGATGATAAATTGTTGGACAACTTGTCAATACATATGACAGTGTGCAAAACAATTGATGTCTACTTGAATGAAATTTGGGTAAAAAAAATTGGATAGACAGGGCTGCCCTTAGATCATCAGATGGATCTGATCATAAGTAATCTGTTATGTGATAGGGATGAGCTATATTTAAATGTACTAATAAATTAACTGTTCCCTAAAAACTCTAACAATTGGAGATTATTAGTTGGTTAGTCCTCAAAGGAAAGAATTAAAAAACCACGAGTGATTATTTGATGCATTTGACCAGTGTAGACATATAAATAAGGTAATTAAGGATAAACTTTGATGAATAGTTAGTACTATTTTTGTCAGAACATTATAATATCTAACATTTTTCAAACATGATATATCATTACATCATCATAACAACCCTACAAGCTAGGTGCTATTATTGTGATCCTTGTTTTACAGATGATACTGAGATACAGAGAAGGTTGAGTTACTTATTATGGCCATACAGCCTACAGATACCAGAGCCAGCATCTGAATCAAGGCAGTCTGATTTCAAAGCTCATATACTTTGGATCAATACATTTTAAAACTCTGACAAATGGAATTGTGCTTATTACCAAAACCTCATATTTAAGTATATATATGACTGCAAATGGCATTTCTATTCTGAAATCAATTTGGTTACATCATTTCTAACATCTAATAAATTAGCAAGATTAATTATAATGAAGTTCAAGTAGAAAGAGTAGAAAATAATGATAGCTGTTGACCAATAACTATGTCTATATTTTGCTACATTTGATTCATGAATCAATTTAAAAAGAAAAGATGTATCTATAAAGCATTAATGATATGACTAACACTAATCTCCTTTCAACTCACCCTCCACTAGAGGTAACCACTATCTTAAAATTGGTGTGTAGTGTTGCTGTATGTTTCCTTTATTATATGTGTAAATATTCAGTATTAATTTTTATATTTGTAAAAGTGTACCTAAAATGGTTTGAAACTATAATATGTTTTTGTAATTATTTTCACATTACATTTTGGAGATATATCTAGGTGTATACATGTAAATCTAGTTCATTTATTTTTTTAATTGTCCACTCTATTATTTCAGTGTATGAGTATACAGTTTGATAATTATTTACTATAGTGATTGACATTTAGGTTGTTTTCAATTTTTTGTTGTTACTTACAGTGTTGTAATAGACACCATATTTCCTTGTGCCCATGTGGGAGAGATTCTCTAGGATATAAACCTAGAAGTGAAATTGTCAAATTCTGGGCTATACACATCTTCAACTTTAATACTTATTACCAAATTGTTCTCTAAATAGCTTCTGATTTATACTCTTACTAGCATTTACAAACACTCCAATTTCCACACATTCTTTCCAGCGTAGTAGTTATTTTTTAACAAATAATTCCTTTTAATAAAATATACTTCTTTTAATTTATCATTTTTCATGATTATACATACATTTAAAGATTGGTTCTCATCACTTAATACTGATACTATTTGTGTCATTATTCATTTAAAAACATATCTAGTGACACAAGACACTGGGGGGGGGGGTGAGGGCATGTGTCCGGGGGTAGAGGAGGCCAGGGGTAGGTCAATGGAAGAAAAAAAAGAGACATATGTACTACTATCTGTAATACTTTAAACAATAAAATCAAATTAAAAAAATAAAAACATATCTAGTTTAGATAAGCATAAGGATAATACTTAAAATTTGTATTTTCCTTGGTTATAAGGCCATTTTTCATAAAGCCTCATTTGATATGAGATAGTGGGACAGGAAAAGCTTTGGAAAAAAGTCAGAAGTCCATGACTTAAAACAGTGCTATAAATAACTATGGGTTGAGACCTCAGTTTCTGCATCTATAAAATTAGGACTTTGGACTAAGCAATCTCTTAAAAGCATGCTATAACCTTTGATCTGTGATACATATCTTCACTTTACCTTGAATCTATAATTTACTTATTGTGCATAAAATATAAAGACAAAATTGAATTTTATCAACTTGTGAATACTGTTATATCACCTTCTAGCTTAGTTACGATAATAAATTTTATTATTTATCTTTGTGTTTCCCATAATTCAAGGACAATTGGGGGTGGGAAGTGGGATAGAAGATGGGAGCAGGATCTCAGCATTAGAAGAACTAGGCAATGGCAACACACCATTTTGAATTCATCCTCAATGATTCCCACTCTGAAGTATCACATCACAAATGCTGAAATACAGTGAAAACTCAACCACTATTTGTTATAGCTGTGTGTGTGTGTGTTTCAAGATCTTTTAATGCACATTTCAGATTCAGAGAAGAGACTATTCAGTATTTTCAGCTCACTTAAGATTTGATTCCAGCAGTGCTTTTATGGTGCTGCATTTAGTTACTTAAAAAGGAGGGAGGACTCAGGTTGACTTTTCTGTATATTTTTGTATTTCTTTTTGGACAATGGGGCAAAGTAATTGGATATTGTGTTTGCAGATATTTTTGATTAGAAAGATCTGGATCTTTGCCCTGAGGTTTAACAAAGAGCTTGCAGGTTTTGTTAGATTCTATGTGCACTGGAAAAAACATTCAATTAGAAACCTGTCCAATATTATAAGAAATTAGAGTATAATACAGAGTCAGTTGAAACTGATTTTTATTTAAACTTCCATAATTGCAAACATATGACACAAACACACTCACATAAACTCACACATTTGCACACACAAGTATATCCTATCTCTAGTACAGAGTACCTATTATTTTAAATGACTTTACCGTAAAAAAGAACATTGCTTATTCTATGAGGATATTGAACATAGCTATATTTTTAGTAAAGCCTCTACTATGGAAGGTGACAATTCTAGCAACCAAAATAGAAATCGGTTAATCTCTTGTGATTAAGACATTTTTAGGGGCTTCTCTTTTTTAGAAAAAATGTTTTTATTTATTTAAGAGAGGAAGGGAGAGGGAGAAATAGAAACATAAATGATAAGAGAGAATCATTGATCAACTGCCTCCTGCACACCCCCTACTGAGGATTAGGCCCATAATCTGGGCATGTGCCCTGACCTGGAATCCAACCAGTGAACTCTTGGTTCATGGGTTGATGCTCAACCACTGAGACACACTGGCCAAGCAGGGCTTTGTCTTTTTATAAGTAGCCCTGGAAAAACTTTTTGACTATGGCACTTCTAGAAAGTGAATTGACCTTCAACAGAGTTTCAACATCAGAAAATACAAGAAAATTGTGGTTCACACACTTTGTTCAGATGATCTCCAGATTAATACACTTCACATATGTACACCTCATTTATCCAAATGTGACAATAGGCCTAGAAAATCCCACATAAGTGCTTTTGAGGGTTTTTACGCACTTTGATCTATTTGTGAACTGACCGTGAGTCACATATTTAAGAAGTTCCATTGCTATTTTCATTAATTGGCACTCTGTTTTACAGTTTAATCATAACTCTAAAAGTCACTATTTTGCTTCTTGTATCACTTCACTAGTTCAGTGAAGAAGAACTTGTGCGCAGTTAATCTAGATTATTTTTGGCCAGATCTTACTTATCCTGTATGAAGATTTCAGGTTTTTTAACATTATGAACAAGCACTATGAACACTTAAAATGCAAGATATCTCAAAGCCTATAAGGTAGTTTTTATAGGTCAGAAAATTTTTAAGATAGCACTTCTTGGACATAATACACTAAGTGGCTGACCCGACTATTGAGAAATTAGTATTCTACTTAAAAAATATTATGGTTGCTGAGTACAAAAAAAAAGAAAGGAGGAAAATAAGGATTGTTGCATTGCCTTTATCATCTGCATTTCTAAAAATCATCATTTGCATTTGAGATATTAATGAATCTTTACTTACAAAACCATTTGCAGTTGTTCTATGTACTACTCCTTATTGAGTATCTGTACTTTTGTTAGCCTGAATGAAGCCTTAGCAAACATTTATCTTTTATCCACAAAACATCAAAATAATGGACATTGTGTCATTATCACTGCCTCCAAGTATACCCATGTGCTTTGCCATGGATGCCCAACATGCATTAATATTATATGTGCACAGAAAGTATTTCTTTTTGTTTATTGAAAATCCAATTTGAACCTTGAACAAATAATTTACATTATGTTTCCTTGGGATTACTTACATTATTGTCCACTCTGGCATAGTAATTTTGCTCACAGTTGGAAATGTAATGCAGAGTGACTAAGATAATGTTGTTTACACAGACTTTAAGTGGAGTGACATTACAGTTAAGCAAGTGTCACATCACCCAAAGAAAAGGAAGACTTAATTACCATAATCCTGTGAATACTAAAATTTATTGGCCATGTGTAGCATAGTAATGTGAGGTTCCGCATGTTACATTTAATGATGTGAAGGTGCAATACATTAGGCCTCAGGTTGTGTGTTTCTTTAATATAAATGAAAAAAAAACTTACTTTTGTAGTAGGGTACTTGTCTGAATGTTCAGGTGAAACCTGTTCTTTCTTTTAAACTTAGAACAGTTGCCTAGTGATGTAAAAACTAAGGGACTGCTAAAACATTTGTACATCTAGATACCAGTGAGTAGGGTGACAGACCATGAAATTCTCTGGAGGACTCAATGTAGATTTAGTTAAATGGCTGAGACAGGATGAAGAGGAAAGGCTGATAACCACCTATTATTGTGCAATGGGGAACATATCATTAATTTACAAAAGGAATGGTGACATTTTCTAAAATTGCATAGCCCTATTCTTAAAAGTTTATCAGTGTAACTAATTAGTTGCTAAAATGGAGTTGATTTGAAGATCCAGTATGAATGCATTTGAAAAGGCAGTGCATTGTCCCTAAATGGTTAGGGTTTGTAATATATCTTGATGAATGCAACAAAATAATATTAAGAAATGGAATTATTATGCCAAATGGACTTTCTTTAATTTGTAATTCATTTTTTTAAAAATATATTTTATTGATTTTTTTTTTACAGAGAGGAAGGGAGAGAGATAGAGAGTTAGAAACATTGATGAGGGAGAAACATCGATCAGCTGCTTCCTGCACATATCCCACTGGGGATGTGCCCACAACCCAGGTACATGCCCTTGACCAGAATCGAACCTGGGACCTTTCAGTCCGCAGGCCGACGCTCTATCCACTGAGCCAAACCGGTTTCGGCAATTGATTTGTAATTCTTAAAGGAATTATGTTCCATGGCAACATGCTCTAAAATCCTGCAGATATATGTGAAGTGCTCTAAAGACATGTCCTGCTTCTGTTTTTGATAACACCAAGTATTCAATACAAATAATACACTTGCTCAAAGGGTTCTTCTCCTCCCAGCATATTAGGACTCCAAAGATGTGCTTACTTTAGATTGTCATTTTTATTTTCTAACTAGAGTCCCAATACACAAAATTTGTGCAAGAGCAGGCCTTTCTTCCCCAGCTGCCAGCACCAGCTTCCCTCTGGCAGCCAGGACCCGGGCTTCCCTCCCAGCCCCGGCGTTGTCCAGAAGGTCGTCCAGTCTAATTAGCATATTATGCTTTTATTATTATAGATTCTAATGCTCAAAAGGGGGCAAGTATAAAAATAGTCTAGCTATAAACTTAAAAAATGTTTAAAAATAAATCCATTAGAAAACAGATGTAAAAAATATGTACTTGAATCAATAGATTTATATGAGTGATATCTTATTCATAATTTATGATAGAAAGTGCTAGATCATTTGATATATACAGTGATCCAGATTTCTTTAAATGTGTAATGTAAAAGCTGCTAAAACATAAAAGGTACTGAAGCCTGGTCATAACAGCAACCATGCTTTGACTTGTTGCAATAAGGAGAATTTATTTATTTATTTTTTAAATATATTTTATTGATTTTTTACAGAGAGGAAGGGAGAGAGATAGAGAGTTAGAAACATCAATGAGAGAGAAACATCGATCAGCTGCCTCCTGCACATATCCCACTGGGGATGTGCCCGCAACCCAGGTACATGCCCTTGACCGGAATCGAACCTGGGACCTTTCAGTCCGCAGGCCGACACTCTATCCACTGAGCCAAACCGGTTTTGGCAATAAGGAGAATTTAAAGCATTTTGTAATGACTTACCATTACAAAGTATTCTACTGATAGACAATATTCTATTTAAATAAATAAATAGGTTATTGTTTGATTTTTATTTGATAAAATCAAATTATTTGCACATTTTTATTAAAAATTGCTAGTTCTAGCCATATTACTGTAATATAGTTGGTCAACAGATATGTATGGTTATGCTGCATGAAATAAAATTAGCCTAAATAACAAAAAGAGCGATTTTATATTTGTGCTGGAAGAGTTTTACAAATACCCATTAAATCACAAATTGATATATCTAAAATGTTAAGTATAAAAAAGATAGTGGTACTTGTCTTTCTCTGACTGGCTTATTTTGCTTAGCATAATACTCTCTAGGTCCCTCCCTGCTCTCTCAAAGAGTAAGAGTCTTCCTTTTTATAGCTGCATAGTATTCCATTCTATAAATGTACAACAGTTTTTTTATCCACTCATCTACTGATGTGCACTTGGGCTGTTTCCAGATGTTAGCTATAGTAAATAGCACGGCTATTAACATAGGTGTGCATATGTTCTTTCTGATTGGTACTTCAGGATTCTTAGGATATACTCTTAGAAGTGAGGTCACTGGGTCAAATGGCATATCCATTTTTAATTTTTTGAGGAAACTCCATGTTGTTTTCCATAGTGGCTGTACCAGTCTGCATTCCCACCAGTAGTGTACTAGGGTTCCCTTTTCTCCACATCCTCACTAGAACTTGTCATTTGTTGATGGGAACCATTCTAAAAGGTGTGAAGTGATACCTCATTGTTGTTTTAGTTTGCATCTCTTTGATGATTAGTAACTGAGCATTTTTTTCAAGTTTCACATAATCTCATTCACATGTAGAATCTAATGAACAAAATAAACAGATCAACAATATAGATCTAGACTCTAGTGATTCTCAACCTTCCTAATGATGCGACCCTTTAATACAATTCCTCATGTCGTGGTGACTCCCCAACCATAAAAATTTTTTTGTTGCTACTTCATAACTGTAATTTTGCTACTGTTATGAATCTTAATGTAAATATCTGATATGCAGGATGTATTTAGGCGACCCCTGTGAAAGGGTCGTTCGACCCCCAAAGGGGTCGCGACCCACAGGTTGAGAAACACTGATCTGGAGACATAGAAGCATGGAACAGACTGAGGAATCTTAGAGGGAAGGTGGGGGTGAGTGGATGGAGAAAGATTAACCAGAGAATTTATATATGTAACCCACGGATATAGAGAATAGTGTGGTGAAGGCCTGGGGGGTCTGGGGCATGGAGGAGGGCTCAATGGGGGACATCTGTATTACTTTCAACAATAAAGATATATTTTTTAAAAAGAAAATGCAAAAAAAAGATAGTGGTTTCATTTTTTTACACTTAGTATAATGACCTCCAGATTTATCTATGGTGTCACAAAGGACAGTATTTCATTATTTTTATTATTTTTTACTTTAATTTTTTTATTTTTCAATTACCATTGACATTAAACATTATATAAGTTTCAGTTGTGCAGCTCAGTGATCAGATAATATATAACTTACTAAGTGGTCACCTGATAAATCTAGTACCCATCTGATAGCATACATAGTTATTATAATATAACTAGAGGCCTGGTGCACAAAAATTTGTGCACTTGGGGAGGAGGGGGGTCCCTCAGACTGGCCTGTGCCCTCTCACAGTCTGGGAGCCCTCGAGAGATAACGACCTGCTGGCTTAGGCCCACGCCTGGGTGGCAGAGGGCAGGCCCAAACCCTAGGTGCAGCCCCTGGTCAGGCTCAGAGCAGGGCCGATTGGGGAGTTGGGGCGCCTTCCCCTGTCATGCACAGAGCAGGGCAGATTGGGAGGTTGCGATGCCACCCTCAGTCACGCTCAGGGTAGGGCTGATTGGGGGGTTGGGGCATGGCCCCCTGTCACACTCAAGGCAGGGCCCATCAGGGGTGTTGGGGCTCTGTACCCTGTCATGCACAGAGCAGGGTCAATCAGGGGGTTGGGGAGCTCCCCCCTGTCACTCACAGAGTAGGGCCAATAAGGGAGTTGGGGCACCGCCCTCTGTCACACTCAGGGCAGGGCCGATGGGGAGGTTATGGCTCTACCCCGTCACACACAGAGCAGGGCCCGTGGGGGGGGGTGTTGGGGCGCCGCACCCTGTCACACACAGAGCCACAGGGCAATCAGGGGGTTGGGGAGCTCCCCCTTTTCAGGCACAGAGCAGGGCTGATCAGGGGGTTGGGGCGCCTTCCCCTGTCAGGAACAGGGCAGGGTGGATAGGGAGGTTGTGGCCCCGCCCCCTGTCACACACAGAGCTGCAGGGCGATCATGGGGTTTGGGCGCTGCCCCCTGTCATGCTGATCCCGGTGCCGGTAGGCCTCTTGGCTCCGCTGATCCCGGTGCTGGGAGGCATATTACCCTTTTACAATATAGGATAGAGGCCTGGTGCATGGGTGGGGGCCAGCTGGTTTGCCCTGAAGGGTGTCCTGGATCAGGGTGGGGGTCCCCACGGGGTGCCTGGCCTGCCTGGGTGAGGGGATGATGGCTGTTTGCAGCTGGTCACACACCCTTCAGGGTGGGGGTCCCCACTGGGGTGCCTGGGCAGTCTGGGTGAGGGGCTGAGGGCTGTTTTCAGGCCGACTGAAGCTCCCAACTGCTCCTTTTTTTCTTTTCTTTTTTATTCTGGGCCAGCTTTAGCTCTGAGGCTTGGCTCCAGCTCTGAGGCCTCTGCTGCTGAAAGAAGGTATCTGGTTTGTTTCAGTTCTATAATTGAAACAATGTATAACTCCAGCTCTGAGATCCCAGGCTCACTGAAAGCAGGTTTCTGGGGTTTTGTTTAGCTTCTATATTTGTTACAATTTTTCTTAAACTGCAAGCTCAGAGGCCTGCAAGGCAGTCGGGGAACGTTGGAGTCCTCCGTCACTGAAGCAAGCAAGCCTCATGTTAGTTTCAAGCTGTCTGGCTGCCGGCTGCCATCTTGGCTTGCAGTTAATTTGCATATCTCGCTGATTAGCCAATGGGAAGGGTAGCGGTCATACACCAATTACCATGTTTCTCTTTTATTAGATAGGATTGACTATATTCCCTATGTTGTATTTTACATCCCCATGACTATTCTGTAATTACTAATTTGTACTTCTTAATCTTTCACCTTTTTCACCCAGTCCCCCAAACCCCTTGTCATCTGGCAGCTATCAGTCTGTTCTCTGTATCTATGAGTCTGTTTCTGTTTGTTCATTTATATTGTTCTTTAAATTCCACATATAAGTGAAATCATATACCATTTGTCTTCTATTATCTCACTTATTTCACTCTGCACAATACCTTGTCTATCCATCATGTTGCAGATGGTAAGATTTCATTCATTTTTTATGGCTGAGTCATATTCCACTGTATATATGCACCACTTCTTCATTATTCATCTACTGATGGTCACTTAGGTTGCTTCCATATATTTTCTATTGTAAGTAGCACTGCAGTGAACATATGGATGCATATGTCCTTTCGATTTAGTGTTTTGCGTTTCTTTGGATAAAGACCCAGAGTGTAATTTCTTGTTCCTTTTTTGTCTTGTATATAGCCTTTATTTTAAAGTCTATTAGGTTCAGTATAAGTATTGGTACCCCAGATTTTCCTTTGTTTGCTTGTTTAAATTTTCACAAAATATCTTTTTCTGTCCCTTTACTTCAGTCTGTGTGTGTCTTTCAATCTGAAGTGCTTCTCTTGTAGACAGTATATTATGTAGGTCTCTTGTTTTGTTATCCATTCAGCCTCCATATGTCTTTTGATTGGAGCATTTTATCCATTTGTATTTAAAGTAATTATTGGTAGATATGTAGTTATTGCCATTTTATTATTCACATTTTTATCTCTTCTTCTTCTTCTTCTTCTTCTTCTTCTTCTTCTTCTTCTTCTTCTTCTTCTTCTTCTTCTTCTTCTTCTTCTTCTTCTCCTCCTCTCCTCCTCCTCCTCCTCCTCCTCCTCCTCCTCCTCCTCCTCCTCCTCCTCCTCCTTCTTCTTCTTCAAGACGCTTAAGATTTCATGGAATACTGGTTTGGTGGCAATGAACTCCTTTAGCCAGGTTTATGGAGACACACATAGGGTGTCCGCCTGCTGCCTCTGTGGAGGAAGGGCTCAGAAAAGGACAATGGACTCTCCCAGCACTTCTGTCTGGGAGAAAGCTGCACTTCCAGCCTTCTACTTGAAGCCAGACAATTCAGTTTTCCCCATATGTCCCTAGTGTCTTTTAAGCTGCCAGTCCAGCAACGGAGCTCAGAGTGAGTGAGTCAGAGTAACTACACGTGCTAACCCTTTAAGAAGACTGCCTGGGACTCCAACAGCCCTCTATCTCACTCAGCCTTCATCCCTGCTGATTTTTATGGTCAGGAGTTATGGGGACTTCTCTTCTTGGCACTGGAACTCTGGGCTGAGCAACCTGGTGTGGGGTTAAGACCCCTCACTCCTCATGGGGAACCTCCACAGCCAAGGTATCTCTTTCAATGGGTATAGGTCAGTGATGGCGAACCTATGACACGTGTGTCAGAGGTGACACACGAACTCATTTTTTGGTTGATTTTTTTTTGTTAAATGGCATTTAAATATATAAAATAAATATAAAAAATATAAGTCTTTGTTTTACTATGGTTGCAAATATCAAAAAAATTCTATATGTGACACGGCACCAGAGTTAAGTTAGGGTTTTTCAAAATGCTGACACGCCGAACTCAAAAGGTTCGCCATCACTGATAGGACCAGCTTTTTCTATGTTTCTGCCCCTTCTACCAGTCTCAATGTAGCTTTTTATTTATATCCTTAATTTGAAGGCTTATGTTCAGCTAGATTTCAGACAGTTCTGAGTGATGGTTGTTCTTTAGTTTAGTTGTAATTTTGACGTGTTTGTGGGAGGATTTGAGTATGACATTTATCTACACCACCATCTTGAGCGACTCCCCGTGGTTTTATTTTTTAATAATGATTTACACTTGGCAATAAAGTACCCATTGTATTAAAAACATTACATGAAGGGATTGGGACATCTGGTTGAGGCAGCCCATTTAAAAATTGTATATACACATTTTACTCTTTTGTTGCATTAAAAATTGTGCTTTCTTTATTTTGTCTAACGCTTCCTTTTCAAAAATCATTGCTTGTGATTTTTGTAACTAAGTTGCACTCCAATTCATATAGAGATAAATCACTTTTTATAAAATTGGGCTTGGCACAAAGATTATTAGAGGCAGTGGTTTTGACTAGTGAACTTATTTTAGAAAAAGCTTTAGCTTTACAGACAAAAAAGGCACAAATATTTACAGAAACTTCCCATGTACACTGTAGCCACTTTCCCTGTTGTTAACATACAATTAATGAATCAATTTGTCACAATTAATGACACAATATTGATATACTGCTATTAACTAAAGTTTATACTTTGCTCAGACTCCGTCAGTTTTTCCCTAATACCCTTTTTATTGTTCCAGGATGTAGGATACCACTTTACATATAGCCAGCATGTCTCCTTAGACTCCTTTTCGCTATGGCAGTTTTTAAGATTTTCCTTGTTTTGAATGATCTTGACAATTTTGAGGAGTATAGGTCAGGTATTTGTAGAATGGCCCTCAACTGGGATTTGTCTGGTGTTTTTATTATTATTAAATTTGTTTTTTGGAAGAAAACCACAGAGATAAAGTGCCATTTTCATCAAATCATATTAAGGATACACCTTATCATGACTTATTCTTGATGTTGACCTTGATCACATGTGTCCTGTAGTGTTTGTCAGTTTTATCCACTATGAAGTGACTCCTCCCTTCTATCTATAATATGCTTTTGGGAAGTTTTTGGAAGGAAGTCACTATGTGCTCCCCACAATTAAGTGGTGGAGAGTTATGCTTCATATTCTTAAGGGCAGAGTATCTTCAGAAATCATTTTGAATTTTTCTACACAGTAGATTTATCTCTTCTCCATTTGTTTATCTATTTATTTAATCATTTATTTCAGTATGAACTCATTGTATTTGTTTTATACTTTGAGTTATAATCCAGTACTGCAATATTTATTTTACTGCTTACATTTTCTCAGCTTTGGCTATTAGGAAATCTTTCAGCTGGTCCCTGTATACCTTTACATGACTCCATGATTGTGGATTTTTTAAAGCACTTTCTTACTTTTTAACACTATAAGATGCTCCAGGCTCATCTGGTGTAATTTCTACCCTAGTTCTAGAATCAGCCATTAAGTGAAGTTGTGGTTAGAGGAAGATTTGAACTTCTCAATGCTGAGCAAGTGTTAGAGGTGGCTGAGAAAGGGGGTCAAAGGAATTCTCTCAGTTCCATTTGTTTGCTGGCATCCTAAATTTTTCATCATTCTGATAATGTACATAGACCTTATTCTCTCCAAACATTTCTGCCCATTTAATAACATCTAGTGAGAAGAGAATAAAAAGCCTCTTGGTCTTCTACAGACACACACCTTCATGGTCATGCTTAGATTTAGAAATGTACTATGCAACTCTCTAACATATATCCTTTCTGTAGCCTCCACACGCCCAACTGTGCATCCATTATACTAGTTTGTCACAAGTTCCTGAACCACCCTGTATTCATTTTTCCACCCACAGAGATGTTTTGGGGTAGAATAGTTTTGAGAAACATAAGGTTAATAAAAAAAATTGTTCATCAAATTTAAATAAATTTGTCTTATAGCCTATAAAGTTTAAATTTGCTCTATGAATCTATAAGAGAAGAGATTTCTCTGTCTTTTTTGATTAAAGGGAATATTTTGTTCAGAGAACTGGTAGTCCATGCAACATACCTTTGGAAATGCTACTATGGTGGTAAGAGTTCTGAATCTGTAGTCAGAAAGCTTGTGCTTAATCCCTCAGTGAAGCAACAAATAGCTCTAGGATTATAAACAAATTACTTCACATCTATAAGTCTCTGTTTTTTATCCATAAAATGGAATTATGAATGTCTCTCACAAGGTTGTTGTGAATAACAAAAAAAATGAGCAAATGTATGTAAGAATTTTTTGGAAATGCTAAAATGCTGTGGTAATTTAATAAGCATAATGTAGGTGGGGCACCATGCCTTTATTTTGCTGACCACTGTTGTCTCTTGTATCTAGCATATATTACTGACATTTAGCATTCAATAAATATTTATTGAGCAATTGAATTATATTACTAATACTTACATTATGTTTTATTTCTCTCCAAGTGCTATATAGCAGCTTATGACATTTTTTAAATTGTTTTTGAATTTAGGAGCAAGTGCTTCCAGCCAATGACTGGCTGCATTCAGATTAGGTTTTATTGCTTCAAGCTGACCAGATTTCCTTTTGAAATAAGGGCACTGGAGCTTTCACTCTGACACTGCGGTGAGGTAAAATTCCTGCTGCAGAGTCACTGAGTGGGTGCTTGAAAGAGAGGAACACCTGTGAGCACAGGCTGTCAGAAGGCCTATGGGGCCTTTAGAGTGTTAAGGCTACTGCTGCTGGATTGAGAAGCAGTTGGGAGCACTTTATCGTTCCTTCCTGTGCAACCACAGGAGACCAGAACTACAGGATTTTTACTTTCTTTGGACTTATAATTTGTAGAGCTGTGATGAGGGTGATAGGGCAGGCCCTGTTAAGCAATTTATTTTGGTGGGAATAGTAGCGTCCAGATAGTAACGGAAACAAAGACCTCACATCATCCATTTTGCTTAATCCCCTATAAAACAATGCATTCTGCAGGCATTCCCAGAGGTAAACTTTCTATGTTCCAGCTTCTCGTTTTAGAAAATCAACTGAAGCATGTTTATTATATTTGATTTTGATAAATTGACAACCTCCCTAAAAATGCTACGTGATTATTTGAAGTCTAGGAAGAAACCATTCAGCTTTGGAAATTGTAAATATATTTATGTCAGATTCTAGGCTTGTGGGTTAGTTGGTGAGAAAATAGGCAAGTCCAGTTTAGGGGTCTTTCCTTTCTTAATATTTAAATCATAACGATACCACTAGTGAAGCTATCCCATCATGTATTTAATTAACCTGGAAAATAGAAGTGCTTTAATTAAACACACACACGAAAACAATAACCTCTGTATGTGATAATGGTATCCTAACATTTTCACAGGTGTTGGTTAGAGGTACACATTCTTCAAAGATTTTAACAATTTGTAGCTCTTGCTCACACTCTGGGATAGTTAGAAATTCTCCCCACCTCCATGTTCTCTTCCCCCTCAAAAGATGAAGTATAGCCTTTAAGGCTTGTATAAAATGTGTGTGTGTGTATGGAGAAGGGAAAGGGAAAGCTTAATGTTAGAGTATACAATAGTACTATGTCTGTATTGCCTGATGGATTTACTATTTCCCCCTGAATCTTCTGCTTTGAAAAAAATAGATTTCCCATTTAGAGTATCAACTGGTACCTTTGCTAAATTATTTATTGCATGTTTTAACCAAATATATTACTTCTTTATTTAATTGAAATGAATAGATTGTGAGACAAGACATTATTCCACATATGTTCTTGAAAATTTTGCAACTTTCCTAGGTAACATATAATCATCTTTAAAATAGGCATTTATAGGAAAGAAATTTAAGCAAACATTTCAAACCTAATCCAGAAATTACATTTAGGAATCTTTCCTTGCACTTTGCATATCCTTTGAGTTTACTGAATTTGTAGCAGTGCAGCAAAATTTCAGCAACTGCGAAAATAATTAGTGAAATTATGTTGGAAAATTTTGTAAGCAAGTGAAGTTATTATTCATTCTGTGCCACACTAAACATGTAGGAGGACGTATTAAATGATAAATTAGGCATGAAGTGCTTTAATCTGCAAACCGAACATGTTAGCAAACGGCTTGTGTTTGTACTTAGTATTTAGGGCCACATGAGAGTGCCTCTTTAAAACAGTGACAGGAAATTGTTCCGTTTAGGTTGTCATACCAACCAAAAGAGTTCCATTGCTTCTATTGGGTTGAGCCTATTATGCTATATACTTATGTTTGTGAACTATAAAAATAAACTATTTAATAATGCAGAGGAGGTTGGGATGCCAAAATGCCGAACTGACAAAGTCCAAATGAATGCTTGAAAACTCCATAACAAGCTTAAAATGTTCCAACGTTGTCATGACATTTCTTTTACAAAGCAATTGATGTCTTGAAAAAAAATCTTAAAACTAGACGAAAATGCAAATCCCTTTATGACAGTATGTGGCTGTCACATTCATAATAACAGACAATAATTGATGATTTATGAGATGACACCATGGCAACAAAGTCTTTCATCATTGGCACCCCTTGGTTACTTTTATATCAGGGGTTTTCCAATGCTCGTGAAAGGTTTCCAACATGACATACAAGAAAGACTACTTGTATCTTAATCCATTAGATCTCATTTAATGCAGGTTAGAAGTGTTGCAGAGATTTTTTAATCATCTGGAAAAGTGAAAGCTAGTAATGTCTTTAGTAAAAAAAGGAAAAAAAAATCTCTGTTAAAGTAGTAAGCATGTTCAGGAACTGAAAATGGACAGATTTCTTTCTGTCACTTAACCTTTCTAAGAAAACCCATAATCCCTCTCTCAAGTTTGAGTGCAAGCTGTTAGGTAGTTTAAAGTTATGGTGTCTGATAATATTCTTATATAGGAAAGTGGGATGAGAAGAATGGGAGTACATTGACTTGCTTTGAACACAGAGCAAAGATTTCTTTTTCTATTTTATTTTAATGTTGAAGTCTTTATAAGAATGGAATAAATGTTTAATTGGATATTCTAGAATGATGTTTATATGGTGAGTAGTCTGTGGAATAACATGTTATCATTACTTAGAGGAAATAATCAATCAATTATTTAAAATATTGAAAATGTAAATCTCCTGCCTTTTTTATTGTCAATTTATGAAAATTGTTCTCTGTAATCACGAGTCTGTTTATGTTCTGCTTGTGCATTTATTTTTTTAAACTCAATTGTTGATAGATTTGTATTTATTGCCATTTTATTGTTCATATTTTTTAATCTTTTTATTCCTCTTCTTCTTAAAGAAGACCCTTTAACATTTCATGTAATACTGGTTTGGTGGTGATGAACTCTTTTATCTTTTTCTTGTCTGGGAAGTTCTTCATCTGTCCTTTTATTAGAGCAACCTTGGTTAAAGGTCCTTGCTTTTCATCACTTTGAATATTTCTTGCCACTCCCTTCTAGCCTGCAAAATTTCTGTTGAGAAATCAGCTGCCACTCTTATGGGCAATCCCATGTAGGTACCTAACTCCTTTTATCTTGATGCTTTTTTTTTCTTTTTTCTTGATGCTTTTAAGATCCCCTCTATTTATTTATTTATTTAATTATTTATTTATTTATTTATTTATTTATTGTGGTTGCATTGGTCAACATGAACATATAGGTTTCAGGTGTGGGTTTCTATGTTACAAGGTCTGAATATTGTCTTTAATCTTTTGCATTTTAATTATGATGTGTCTTGGTGTGGGTGACTTTGGGTTCACATTGTTTAGGACTCTTTACACTTCCTGGACCTGCATGCTTATTTCCTTCACCAGGTTAGGGACATTTTCTGTCATTATTTTTTCATATAGGATTTCAATTTCTTCCTTTCTCTTTTCTCCTTCTAGCATCCCTTGATGCAAATGTTGGTACATTTAAAGTTGTCCCAGAGCCTCCTTACACTATCATCATTTCTTAAAATTGTTTTTTCTTTTTGCTGTTCTGATTGGGTGTTTTTTGCTTCTTTATATTCCAAGTCGCCGTTTTGATTCTCAGCTTCATCTTCTCAACTGTTGATTCCCTGTACATCAGTCTTCATTTCAGTTAGTATATCCTTCATTTCTGTCTGGGTCTTTTTTTATTGTTTGCATGTCCTTTTTATGCTGATGAAATTCTCTCTAAGTCTATCTACTCCATGCCTAAGTTCATTGAATATCATTATAACCAGTGTTTTGAACTCTGCATCTAGTAGATTGTTTGTCTCCATTTTGCTTAGTTATCTTTCTAGAGTTTTGTTTTCTTTCATTTCGGACATGTTTCTTTGTCTCCTCATTTTGGCAGCCTCTTTGTGTTTGTTTCTAGGTATTAGGAAGAGCTGCTTCATGTCTATGTCTTGGTAGAATGGCCTGATGCAGCAGGCATTCTATAGGATTCAGTGGCACAGCCTTCCCAATTCACCTGAGATGGGCACTCCAGATGCATCCCTCATATGGCCTGTGTGCACCCTCCTGTTATAGTAAAGCCTTGATTGCTATTGGTAGATCAAGGGGAGGGATTTACCCCCAGGTTGATTAACTGCAAGAACTTGCTTCTACCACCCTGAAGTACCAGCTGTGCAGGGGTCCACCGCATGGAGCAGGACTTACTTCAGTAAGGCTCTGGTGCCCACTGAGCCCACCCTATCAGTGTGTCACTTGTGGAGGAGGTGGTTAGGTGATACTTAGATATGGTCTGAAGCTGTCCACTGGGTGTGCTGGTTCTGGGGCTACGTGGCATGACCTACAAAGTGACCTGCAGATGGCTGCTACTTGTTCTTGGAAGTACCCAGGGGTAGTATGGACATTTTGATGATGTTGATTCTACCAATCCATGAACATGGTATGTTCTTCCATCTGTTTAAGTCTTCCTCTATCTCTTTTTTCAGTGTCCTGTAGTTTTTTGCGTATAAGTCTTTTTCCTCCTTAGTTAAGTTTATTCCTAGATATCTTAATTTTTTTGATGCGATGGTAAATGGGATTGCTCTTTTAGTCTCATTTTCTGTAAGTTCACTATTGGTGTAAAGAAATGCCATAGATTTCTTGGTATTAATTTTGTATCCTGCTATATTGCCAAATTCATTTATTAAGTCTAATAATTTTTTGATGGAGTCTTTAGGGTTCTCTATGTACAGTATCATGTCATCTGCAAATAAGGACAGTTTCATTTCTTCTTTTTGAATTTGGATGCCTTTTATTTCTTCTTCTTGTTGGATTGCAATGGCTAGTACTTCCAGTACTATGTTGAACAGGAGTGGTGAGAGGGGGCATCCCTGTCTTGTTCCTGTTCTTAGGGGGAATGGTTTTAGTTTTTTTTTTTTTTTTTTTTTTTTTTTTTTTTTTTTTTTTAATTTATTTTTATTGCTTAAAGTATTACAAAGGGTATTACATATGTATCCATTTTATCCCCCCGCCCTAGACAGTCCCCTAGCCTCCCCTATCACCCAGTGTCTTATGTCCATTGGTTATGCTTATATGCATGCATACAAGTCCTTTAGTTGATATCTTACCCCCCTACCTCCTGCCCCCCAACCCTCCCCGGCCTTCCCGCTGCAGCTCGACAATCTGTTTGAGGCAGCTCTGCCTCTGTATCTATTGTTGTTCAAAAGTTTATAATGGTCTCTATTGTCCACGAATGAGTGAGATCATGTGGTATTTTTCCTTTATTGACTGGCTTATTTCACTTAGCATAATGCTCTCCAGTTCCATCCATGACGTTGCAAATGGTAAGAGTTCCTTCCTTTTTACAGCAGCATAGTATTCCATCGTGTAGATGTACCACAGTTTTCTAATCCATTCATCTACTGATGGGCACTTAGGCTGTTTCCAGATCTTAGCTATGGTGAATTGTGCTGCTATGAACATAGGGGTGCATATATCCTTTCTGATTGGTGTTTCTGGTTTCTTGGGATATATTCCTAGAAGTGGGATCACAGGGTCAAATGGGAGTTCCATTTTCAGTTTTTTAAGGAAACTCCATACTATCTTCCATAGTGGCTGCACCAGTCTGCATTCCCACCAGCAGTGCACAAGTGTTCCTTTTTCTCCACATCCTCTCCAGCACTTGTCGTTTGTTGATTTGTTGATGATAGCCAGTCTGACAGGTGTGAGATGGTACCTCATTGCTGTTTTGATTTGCATCTCTCGGATGATTAGTGACTTTGAGCATGTTTTCATATGTCTCTTGGCTTTCTGGATGTCCTCTTTTGAAAGGTGTCTATTTAGGTCCTTTGCCCATTTTTTGATTGGATTGTTTATCTTTCTTTTGTTAAGTTGTATGAGTTCCCTATAAATTTTGGAGATTAGGCCCTTATCAGATATGTCATTGGCAAATATGTTTTCCCACACAGTGGGTTTTCTCGTTGTTTTGTTGATGGTTTCTTTTGCTGTGCAGAAGCTTTTTATTTTGATGTAGTCCCATTTGTTCATTTTTTCTTTAGTTTCAAGTGCCCTAGGAGCTGTATCAGTGAAGAAATTGCTTCGGCATATGTCTGAGATTTTCTTGCCTTTGGATTCTTCTAGAATTTTTATGGTATCCTGTCGTACATTTAAGTCCTTTATCCATTTTGAGTTTATTTTTGTGTATGGTGTAAGTTGGTGGTCTAGTTTCATTTTCTTGCATATATCTGTCCAATTTTCCCAACACCATTTATTGAAGAGACTATCTTGGCTCCATTGTATGTTCTTGCCTCCTTTGTCAAATATTAATTGAGCATATTGGTTCGGGCCGATTTCTGGGCTCTCTATTCTATTCCATTGATCTATATGCCTATTCTTGTGCCAGTACCAGGCAGTTTTGAGAACAGTGGCTTTGTAATACAACTTGATATCTGGTATTGAGATCCCACCTACTTTGTTCTTTTTCAGGATTGCTGCAGCTATTCGGGGTCTTCTTTTATTCCAGATGAATTTTTGGAAAGTTCGTTCTAGATCTCTGAAGTATGCTGTTGGTATTTTAATGGGAAGTGCGTTGAATTTATAGATTGCTTTGGGTAGTATGGACATTTTAATGATGTTGATTCTACCAATCCATGAACACGGTATGTTCTTCCATCTGTTTATGTCTTCCTCTATGTCTTTTTTCAACGTCCTGTAGTTTTCTGAGTAGAGGTCTTTTACCTCTTTAGTTAAGTTTATTCCTAGGTAGCTTAATTTTTTTGGTGCAATGGTAAACGGGATTGTTTTTATAACCTCTCTTTCTGAAAGTTCACTATTGGTATATAGAAATGCCTCAGATTTCTTGGGGTTAATTTTGTATCCTGCTACATTGCCAAATTCATGTATTAAGTCTAGTAGCTTTTTGATGGAATCTCTAGGGTTTTGTATGTATAATATCATGTCGTCTGCAAATAAGGACAGTTTTACTTCCTCTTTTCCAATTTGGATGCCTTTTATTTCTTCTTCTTGCCGAATTGCAATGGCTAACACTTCCAGTACTATGTTGAACAGGAGTGGTGAGAGGGGGCATCCCTGTCTTGTTCCTGTTCTTAGGGGAAATGGTGTTAGTTTTTGTCCATTGAGTATGATGTTGGCTGTGGGCCTGTCATATATGGCTTTTATTATGTTGAGGTATGATCCTTCTACTCCCACCTTGCTGAGAGTTTTTATCAAAAATGGGTGTTGAATTTTGTCAAATGCTTTTTCTGCATCAATTGATATGACCATGTGGTTTTTTTCTTTCAATTTGTTTATGTGATGTATCACGTTTATTGATTTGCGGATATTGTACCATCCTTGCATCCCTGGGATAAATCCTACTTGGTCATGGTGTATGATCTTTCTGATGTACTGCTGGATCCGATATGCTAAGATTTTGTTGAGGATTTTGGCATCTATGTTCATGAGGGATATAGGCCTGTAATTCTCTTTCATTGTGTTGTCTTTACCTGGTTTTGGTATTAGGGTGATGCTGGCTTCATAGAATGAGCTTGGAAGTGTTCCTTCCTCTTGAATTTTTTGTAGTAGTCTGAGGAGGATAGGTTTTAGTTCTTCCTTGAATGTTTGGTAAAACTCCCCTGTGAAGCCATCTGGTCCTGGGCTTTTGTTTGATGGAAGCTTTTTGATGACTGCTTCAATTTCTTCCATAGTTATTGGCCTGTTGAGATTTTTAGATTCTTCCTGATTGAGTTTTGGAATGTTGTATTTTTCTAGGAATTTGTCCATTTCCTCCAGGTTGTCTAGTTTGTTGGAGTAGAGCTGTCCATAGTATTTTTTAACAATCATTTGTATTTCTGTGGGGTCTGTTGTTATTTCGCCTCTATCGTTTCTGATTTTATTTATTTGGGTCCTCTCTCTCTGCTTCTTGGTGAGTCTGGCTAGAGGTTTATAAATCTTGTTTATCCTTTCAAAGAACCAGCTCTTGGTTTCATTGATTTTCTGTATTGTTTTTTTGGTCTCTATGTCATTTATTTCTGCTCTAATCTTTATTATCTCCTTCCTTCTGCTCACTCTGGGGTTTTCTTGTTGCTCTCTTTCTAATTCTTTGAGTTGTAGAGTTAGATGATTTACTACCATTTTTTCTTGTTTTTTGAGATAGGCCTGTAGAGCTATAAACTTCCCTCTCAGGACTGCTTTCAATGTGTCCCATAGGTTTTGGATTGTTGTGTTTTCATTGTCATTAGGTTCCAGGATGTTTTTAATTTCTTCTTTGATCTCATTGGTAACCCAATCAATATTTAATAGCATGCTATTCAGCTTCCAGGTGTTTGAGTATTTTGGGTTGTTTTTATTGTAGTTTATTTCTAGTATTATGCCATCGTGGTCTGCGAAGACGCTTTTTATGATTTCAATCTTCTTGAATTTGGGGATACTTTGCTTGTGACCCAGTATGTGGTCTATTTTTGAATATGTCCCATGAGCACCTGAGAAGAACGTATATTCTCTGGCTTTGGGGTGAAGTGTTCTGAAGATGTCTATTAAGTCCATCTGATCTAGTGAATCATTTAGGATTGCTATATCTTTGCTGGTTGTTTGTCTATAGGACTTATCCAGTGCTGTCAATGGTGTATTAAAGTCCCCTACTATGATTGTATTGTTGTCGATCTCTCCTTTGATATTTTCCAGGAGTTTTTTTATGAATTTGGGTGCTCCTACATTGGGTGCATATATGTTTACCAGGGTTATATCTTCTTGTTGTATTGATCCCTTTAGTATTATGAAGTGGCCTTCCTTATCTCTTGTTAAGGCCTTCACTTTGAGGTCTATTTTGTCCGATATAAGTATTGCTACCCCAGCTTTCTTTTCCTTTCCATTTGCCTGAAAGATATTTTTCCATCCTTTCACTTTGAGTCTGTGTGAGTCCCTTCTAATGAGGTGGGTTTCTTGTAGACAGCAGATGTATGGGTCATGTTTTTTTATCCATTCAGCCACTCGATGTCTTTTGGTTGGAGCATTTAGTCCGTTTACGTTTAAAGTTATTATTGAAAGGTACTTGTTTGTAGCCATTTCTTTTTGTGTGTGGCTGTTTTCTTTCTGAGCTTTTTATTTCTTATTTTTATATCAGTCCCTTTAGCATTCCTTGCAATGCTGGCTTGGTGGTGACAAACTCCCTTAGCCTTTTTTTGTCTGTGAAGCTTCTTATTTCCCCTTCAAGTTTGAATGATAGCCTTGCTGGATAGAGTATTCTTGGATTCAGTCCTTTGCTTTGCATCACTTTGTAAATTTCAGTCCATTCTTTTCTTGCCTGATGTGTTTCTGTTGAGAAGTCATTTGACAATCTAATGGGAGATCCCTTGTATGTAACTTTCCGTCTCTCTCTTGCAGCCTGTAAGATTCTCTCTTTGTCCTGAACATTTGCCATGGTGATTATGATGTGTCTTGGTGTGGGTCTTTTCGGGTTCACCTTGTTTGGGACTCTCTGGGCTTGTGTGACTTTTTTCTTCCCCACCTCAGGAAAGTTTTCTGATATTATTTCTTCGAGTAGGTTTTCTAATCCTTGTTCATCCTTCTGTTGTTCTGGTACTCCTATTATTCGTATGTTGTTTCGTTTCATGTTGTCCCAAAGCTCCCTTAGGCTCTCCTCCTGTCTTTTAATTTTTTTCTCCAATTGCAGTACATTTTGGGTGTGTTTTGCTTCCTTGTCTTCTAATTCACTTATTCGGTCCTCTGCTTCTCCTAGTCTACTGTTGATACTTTCAATGGAGTTTTTCATTGCAGCTATATCACTCTTCATTTCCTCTTGGGTCTTACTTAGGTTGTTGATTTTTTCATCTGTTTCTTCTAGCTTCTTCCATATGTTATCGATTTTTTCATCTGTTTCTTCTAGCTTCTTCCATATGTTATCGATTTTTTCATCTGTTTCTTCTTGCTTCTTGAAGAGGTTGTCGATTTTTTCCTCCATCCGGTTTATGCACTCTAGGATCCTTATTCTGAATTCTTTATCTGTCATGTTGCATGCCTCTGTATTACTTAGCTGCTTTTCTGGAGAGTCCTCCTTCTCTTTCCTTTGGGGGTTTCTTTGTCTACCCATGTTTGATCTCAATGACATATCTAGACGTTGAGTTGTTCAGTGGTTGCTCCCTTGGTGGCAGTGACTCCTTGGTCTGTGGTTGCTCTTCGGGCGGTTGCGGTAGCAGCTGCTCTTCAGTTGTCAGCAGCTCCTCTGGTGGGTGCTGTTCACAGCTGTGGTGGCTCTTCTGGCTGGTGGGGCGAGGTTTCACGTACAGCTGCTGTTCCTCAGCAGAGGATGTGGTGCTCAGGAGGTTGCTGTTGCTTGGATCTGCTGCGTTGATTTAAAGGCACAAAATACAACACAACAAGGCACCACGTACCAGGCACTATACACAAATATATTTACGATATTAATAACCCCAAGTAAAGGTGACCACCTGAATTAAGAGAATTAGGGGATAAGGAAGAAGGAAGAGAAAAAGATAAAAGAGAGAAAGGAAAAGAAAAGTAGGGACCAAAAAAAGGGAGTGCAAAAATGAAATTGGGAAAAAGGAAGGGGGAAAATAAAAGCGAGAAAAGAAAAGAAAAGAAAAAGAGCGAAAAGAGAGAATGAAGTGGAAGAGGGGAAGAGACTTTTTATATGAGGAGAATACTCCTATAGAACAGCCATTAATCCCAACAAATTCCAGCAACAGCTCCCTGGATATGAATACAAACTAGAAACAACCAATAATATAACGATGAAAATAGAATGGTGAACACTAATCCCAAAATAAAATAAAGAAAAAATAAAATGGCACTTTAAAAAATGGTAAAATGGTAGCAGTAATAATACTGGTTAAAAATAAGAAGGTAGTAATTAAAAGGGTAAAATCAGGTGATGGAAAAAGAAGAAAAAAAAAAAAAAGAACAGAAAAAAAAATAAAAAAAAAATTGGTTTCTTAGTTAAAAAGTGAAAAAAGAAAAAAAAATTGCAGTAGTGAATGTCCTTCGTTTCTTCTATTCTTCAGTGTGGCTCGCCTTAGACCTTCCAGGTATTCAGGAGAGTGTTGAGATTCCCTGCGATATACTGTTCCTCTGTGTTGTAAACCACAGTCCTTATTTTAAAGCATGCCGCATTTATTTCCCAGACTGCCTTATTTTGTGTTTAGCAAAGAGTCAGTTTGTGGGTCAGCCTCTGGGTGGCAGTGTTCTGGGGTTGGCCTCTGAGGCTATAGGGCCTCTCTGTCGAGTGGAAGTTCACTGCCCAGAGCTGACTGCGTAGTAGTTAGTTACTGGCGCTATGTTGTTGCTGGGATTGAAAATCCCCCTATAGGCCAGACCCTGTTAACTCCCAGGGACTGATCAGGTTATCTTAATCCTTGATCTCGTTCAGGGTGGAATCTGGGTGTGGCTGTGCTCCTTGCCTGGGGGCTGGGGGGAGGAGACTCACCCTCAGGAGCGGGTGGCTGCCCCAGTCCTGGCCTCAGGGGTGTCTCAGCACTCAATTCACTACCACCTCTCCCGGCTCCCCCTCTTTCCCCAGTCTCTCCCCAGATTCCACTCCTCAGCACACTCTCCCTCTCTTCAGCACAGGTGAGTGTCTGTATCCGAAATGTCCCATGAACAGGATTCAGTGTAAACAAACAAACAAATGCTGGCCGCGGAAACGGGGAAGGCTTGGTTTCTGTAAGCTTCTTCTCTTACCGGGACTGCATGGTCAGGTCAGCTCTTCAGGCTGCCCCCTTTAGGCTCAGTCCTCCGTGATCACAGAACCCAGCTCTCAATTTCCCTGGCGGCGCCAGGAATCCCGCAGTTCTCCTTTCCCCCGTCAGGGGCTGTGCCTGTCCCAAGGGACGCGGCTGTCTGCCACGCGGTCTCCCTCCGACTCTCTGGGCTCAGAGGTCTGGCAAACTTTCCTGCCCAAATCCCTGGTTTTTTTTTTACCTTACCAGGGGAGTTCTGCTCTTCCCGGCTGCAAACCCTCTCACCAGCTGAGCAATTTCGCCAATTCGGTGTGAGTGTTACTAGCTTCAGCTTCCATTTGCTCCGGGACACGACCTGGGACACGTCTGCCTATATCGCCGCCATCTTGGTTCCTGGTTTTAGTTTTTGCCCATTGATTATGATGTTGGCTGTGGGTTTGTCATATATGGCTTTTATTATGTTGAGGTATAATCCTTCTATTCCTATCTTGCTGAGAGTTTTTATCAAGAAAGGGTGTTGGATTTTGTCAAATGTTTTTTCTGCATCAATTGATATGACTATGTGGTTTTTATCTCTCAATTTGTTTATGTGATGTATTACGTTTATTGATTTGCAGATAATGTACCATCCTTGCATCCCTGGGATAAATTCAACTTGGTCATGGTGTATGATCTTTCTGATGTACTGCTGGATCCGATTTGCTAGGATTTTTTTGAGGATTTTGGCATGAGGGATATTGGCCTGTAATTCTGTTTCATTGTGTTGTCTTTGTTTGGTTTTGGTATTAGGGTGATGCTGGCTGCATAGAGTGAGCTTGGAAGTGGTCCTTCCTCTTAATTTTTTTGGAATAGTCTGAGGAGGATAATTTTTAGTTCTTCCTTGAATGTTTGGTAAAACTCTCCTGTGAAGCTGTATGGCCATGGGCTTTTGATTGCTGGGAGCTTTTTGATGACTGCTTCAATTTCTTCCATAGTTATTGGCCTATTGAGATTTTTAGGTTCTTCCTGATTAAGATTTGGAAGGTTGTATTTTTCTAGGACTATGTCCATTTCCTCCAGGTTGTCTAGTTTGTTGGAGTAGAGTTGTTCATAATAATTTCTAACAATCCTTTGTATTTCTATGGGGTCTGTTGTTATTTCTCCTCTTTTATTTCTGATTTTGTTTATTTGGGTCCTCTCTCTCTGTTTCTTGGTGAGCCTGGCTAGAGGTTCATCAATCTTGTTTATCCTTTCAAAGAACCAGCTCTTGGTTTTGTTGATCTTTTGTATTTTTTTTTTTTTGGTCTCTATGTCGTTTATCTCTGCTCTGATCTTTATTATTTCCTTCCTTCTGCTTACACTGGGCTTTTCTTGTTGCTCTCTTTCGAACTCTTTGAGTTGTAGGGTTAGGTGATTTATTGTCATTGTTTCTTATTTATTGCCATAGGCTTATAGAGCTATGAACTTCCCTCTCAGGACTGCTTTTGCTGTGTCCCATAAGTTTTGGATTTTGTGTTTTCATCGTCGTTTGTTGCCATGATGTTTTTTATTTCTTCTTTGATCTCTTTGGTAATCCAGTCATTGTTTAATAGCATGCTATTTAGTCTCCATGTGTTTGATTTTTTTGATTGTTTTTATTGTAGTTGATTTCCAGTTTTATGCCATCGTGAACTGAGAAGATGCTTGATATGATTTCAATTTTCTTTTTGAAGAGACTTTGTCTGTGACCCAATATATGGTCTATCTTTGTAAATGCCCCTTGTGCACTTGAGAAGAATGTATATTCTGTGGCTTTGGGATGAAATTTTCTGAAGAGGTCAATTAATTCCATCTCATCTAGTGAGTCATTTAGGATTGATGTTTCTTTGCTGATTTTTTGTTTAGAGGATTTGTCCAATGGTGATAGTGGGGTGTTAAAGTTTCCTACTATGATTGTATTGTTGTCAATCTCTCCCTTGATCTCCTCCAGAAGATTTCTTATGTATTTCGGTGCTCCTATATTGGGTGCGTATATGTTTACCAGAGTTATTTCTTCTTGTTGGATTTCTCCCTTTAGTATTATGAAATGGCCTTCTTTATCTCTTTTTATGTCCTTCAATTTGAGATCTAATTTGTCAGATATAAGTATTTCTACCCCAGCTTTTTTTTTCATTTCCATTCGCCTGAAAACCTTTTTCGATCCCTTCACCATCAGTCTGTGTGTGCCTTTTTTTTCTGAGGTGGGTTTCCTGAAGACAGCAGATATATGGGTTATGTTTTCTTGTCTACTCAGTTACCCTATGTCTTTTGATTGGGGCATTTAATCCATTTACATTTAAAGTTATTATTGATAGATACTTGTTAGTCGCCATTTTTATTCTTTACCATTGTGTTCTTTCTTTGTTTCCTATTTTTTCTTTTTATAGCAGACCCTTTAGCATTTCTTGCATTGCTGGTTTGGTGCAATAAACTCCCAAAGTCCTTTTTTTTTTTGTCTGTGAAGCACCTGATTTCACCCTCAAATTGATCGATAGCATTGCTGGGTACAGTATTCTTGGATTCAGACCCTTCCTTTGCATGACTTTATATATTTCATTCCATTCCCTTCTTCCCTTATGTGTTTCTGTTGAGAAATCAGTCACCAGTCTGATGGGGGCTCCTTTGTAGGTGACTTTCTGTCTCTCTCTGGCTGCTTTTAAGATTCTTGCTTTGTCGTTGGTGTTTGCCAATTTAATTATAATGTGCCTTGGCATCGGTCTTTTGGGGTTCATTTTGTTTGGGATTCTGTGAGCTTCATGGATTTGTGTGAGTTTTTTCTCCCCTATATCAGGGAAGTTTTCTGTCATTATTTTTTCAAATAAGTTTTCTATTCCTTGCTAAGGTTCCTCTCCCTCTGGCATCCCTATTATGCAGATGTTGTTTTGTTTCGTGTTGTCCCAGAGTTCTCTCAGGCTCTCCTCCTGCTTTTTAATTTTTTTTTTTGTAGAAGCTGCTCTGCTTGAGTACTTTTTCCTACCTTGTCTTCTAGCTCACTGATGCGGTGCTCTGTTTCTTCTAGACTACTGTTGATGCTTTCTATTGTGTTCTTTATAGCAGTGATGTCATTTTTCATTTCCTCTTGGTTCTTACACATATTGTTGAATTTGTCTTCCATTCTTCTCATCCACCTTATGACCATTTCTCTGAATTCTTTCTCTGACAGGTTGCTTGCCTCCATTGCCTCCATTTCGTTTACTTCCTTTTCTGGTGATGCCTGTTTTTCTTTCATATGCAGGCTGGTTCTTGGTCTCCCCATGATCTCTCTTCTCCAGGTATTTGGTTATGTAGTTCTCTCTCTGCTGTGTTGATTTAAAGGCACAAAATACAACACAACCAGGCACAATGTACAAAACACTGAACACAAATGTATTCACGATATTAATACCCCCAAACAAAGGTGACTACCCCAGCAAAGAGAATTAGGGGATAAGGAAGAAAGAAGAGAAAAAGATAAAAGAGAAAAAGGAAAAAAAGGAGTGCAAAAATGAAATTGGGAAAAGGGGGGGGTGAGAGAACAGAAAGAGAATGAAATTTAAGAGGGGAAGAGACTATTTATAAGGGGAGAAAACTCCGATAGAACTGCTACTAATTCCAACAAATTCCAGCAACAGATCCCTGGAGATGAGTGCAAACTACAAACAACTACTAACATCAAGCGAGGCAAGTGAAAACAGAGGCACAAAAATAACCAGAAAAGGAAAAAGGGGAAAAAAAAGGAGAGAAAAGAGGAAATAAAACAACCAACAGAAATATAAAAAAGAAAAAACAAAACAACCTCACAAACAAGTATAAAAACCGCCCATATACTCAACAATCAAGCAAACAACAACAAAATAACAAGAAAGAAAAAAATTTGGATAGTGAAGAAAGATAAGGGAGAGATGTGCATGGATTTAGAGCAGGGGATTGGAAATTGGATATATAAGTAGGGTGAAATTTTGACAGGGGATAAAAAGAAGGAATAGGGAAAATCTAAAGCAGGAATGGGGTAAGAGAAACAGGACAACAAAAGGGGAAAAGTGAGGAAGAGAGTTTTGGCATAAAGGTAACATTGAGGTAGAGAAAAATGATGCTAAAGGAATGATGAAAATAGAATGTAGAACACTAATCCCAAAATAAAATAAAGAAAAAATAAAATGACACTTTAAAAAATGGTAAAATGGTAGTAGTAATAATACTGGTTAAAAATAACAGTGTAGTAATTAAAAGGGTAAAATCAGGTGATGAAAAAAGAAAAAAATGTTTTCTTAATTAAAAGGTGAAAAAAGAATAATCAAAAAATAAAAAATAAATAAAAATGTGCAGTAGTGAAGGTCCTTCATTTCTTCTACTCTTCTGTCTGGCACGCCTTAGTCCTGCCAGATATTCAGGAGAGTGTTGAATTTCCCTGCGATACACTGTTCCTCCGTGTTGTAAACCACAGTCCTGATTTTAAAGTAGGCCGTATTTGTTTCCCAGATTGCCTGTATTTGTATTTACAGAAGAATCAGTTCGTGGCTCTGCCTCTGGGTGGCAGTGTGTCTGGATTGACCTCCGAGGCTATCAGTCCTCTCTATCCAGTAGTTAGGATTTATTTTCTCTGTATCGTACTTAAAACTGGTTTGGGAAAGTCCACTGCCCAGAGCTGGTTCTTTAATCTTTACTCCCCTCTCTGTTTCCCAGTTTTCACAAAAACAACTTTCCCCTGTAGTCTCTGAGAGTGTCCCCAAGTGGGCAATCCCATGCACTGGGTTTAATAATCAAAGGCAAAGATTTATGGGGAGGAGAGAAAAACAAGAGCCTGGGAAGTTGAAGTTGCATGAATTCGCAACCCTCCACCTTCCAGCTCTGTAGAGAAGTCTCCTTCACACGCCCTCTCTCCCCCGGCACCAAGCAGCCAGCACACTGGCAAAATCCGAGTTTGCCTTTTTGCATCCAGTCCAGCTATGGGCTTATTTTTAGCATTCCCTTCTGCCAGCAGCCCTGTGGGAGCCCTTCCACACTCTCGGATCACACTAGCCCCAAAGGCCGCGGACTTTGTGGGGCGCAGACTTCCCCGTGCACGTTCCTCTCCCCAACCTGAATTGTAAACCGTACCTTCAGGCAAAGCCTGACCTTTCCGTGAGAAGAAGCAGGGCTTCATGTAGTCGCGCTGTCCCAGATCTGGTGTTTCCAGGTTAGCAGCTGATCTCTGAATGCAGTGTCTTTAGGTGTATACTCTTCCAGTAACAGCCACTCAAGATGGCACAGTCTCCACGGCTGACTACCTGGAACACTTGTTTGTTTCCCTTCTCCTCATACCTCAACCCTTAATCCTGCTATACTTACTTAATTTTTATGTACAAGAGCAAAAGTAGGTTAAATTACATACCATGATTACCTAAAAGATAAATTATAAGTAAGGATATGAAATGGTAACAATAGTAATAATAAGAAGAAGACAGATAATATGCATAAATAATACAATAATTAAGAAATAATAATACAACAATAAACTGTGTTTTGTGTACTCACAAGTGTAAAATTACTTTTACCCACCCTGTATGCCTATCAATTTTATTCTCTGAGTGCAGGAAGCATGTTTTATTCATCTTGTATCTCCAATTGCTCAGCATGTTTTTGGAGATACAATAAATGCTTGTTAAAGAAATACGTAGATTGGTGTAAGGTTTTGATACTAAGCTAAAAATAAGACACTAAGGATTTGGATTATTATCTATAATGGCTATGGGAATGAAGAGGAAGAAGTAAATTTAAAAGAGACTGCAAAAGGAGAATTCCCACAGATTGATAAGTGATGGATTGTGACAGAAGAGTCAATGATTTCTCCAAAGCAGGTATACTGGAGGAATGGGGAAAGAAATGGGGGAGTTAGCAATGAAGCTTAGTCTTGAGTCAGATGAGAATCTATTTTTACTGACTTAGTAATGCCTATAAGCAACTGGAAATAGACTTCAGAATGGGTAAACTGACTAGTTCTGTGAGCATTTAACCTCAGTTGCTTTACCTGTAAAATGCAGAAAGTATGGAACCTACCTGATAAGGGGTTGTAAGGATTAAATGAGTTAGTACATGTAAAGCAATTATCGCAGTATTAGACATATAGTTAACACTTAATAAATGTGAGATATTATTATTATTTCCATTGATACATATGTCTTTTCCTTCTTTCTTTCTTTATTTTTTTTTGGTTTCTTCATTTTAAAATTAAACCTTAGAGAGGTACATCTACTACCTTTTTCCATGAAATCTTTCATGATGACTCAAAGGAAAGAGGATCATTTTCCTCCTGTAAACTCTTTAACATTTTACTTTAGTCACTTTTTTATGCACTTCTACCATACTACCCAGTCCTTCAACTGCATATGCATTTACCTTGTAAGTTCCTTGAGGGTAGGACTGTGGCTTACTCATCTTTTCTTGGATAATATAAAATGATAAGTAAATATTAGATTATGATAATTAGGTATAATCTACACTAATAAAAGAAAAAGTTGCTAATTGACCGTACCTTTACAATGACCTAAGCCATGCCCACCAGACACTCAGAGCAACTATATGCAAATTAGCCCAACCAAGATGGCAGCCGGCAGCCACGGAGCTGGAGCAAGCAGGAGGTTTGGTTGCCTGGGTGATGGAGTAAGCCAAGCTTCCTGCCGGCCCTGAGCTGTCTGTGGCTTCTGCTCATGGCAAGAAAGTTTCAATGATAGAAGAAAAATTAATCCCAGATACCTGCTTCCAGCCAGCCTCCACTGGGAGCTTGGGTGGCTGGGGGTTGTGGTCAGCCTGCAAACAGCCATCAGCCCTCACCCAGGATGGTCACACCCTCATGGGGTGAGGGTCCCTGCTGGGGAGCTTAACCAGCCTGAAAACGACCCTCAGCCCCACACCCAGACTGGCCAGGTACCCCAGCAGAAACCCCCACACTGAAGGGGTTGTGGCCAGCCTGCAAACTGCCATCAGCCCCTCACCAAGGTTGTCCAGGCACCCCAGCAGGGACCCCCACCCTGAAGAGGCTGTGGCCAGCCTGCAAACAGCCATCAGCCACTCACCCAGGCTGGCCAAACCCTCATGGGGTGAGGGTCCCCGCTAGGGGGCTTAGCCATCCTAAAAAATGGCCCTCAGCCCCTCACTCAGACTGGTCAGGCACCCCAGCAGGACCCCCCCACCCTGAAGGGGCTGTGGCGAGCCTGCAAATGGCCCTCAGCCCCTTACTCAGGATGGCCAGGCACCCCAGTGGGGACCCCCACACTGGAGGGGCTGTGGCCAGCCTGCAAACAGCCATCAGCCCCTCACCCAGGATGGCCAGACACTCTTATATAGTAAAAAGGTAATATGCAAATTGAACTAACAGCAGAAATACTGGGAATGACTGGTCACTATGACACACACTGACCACCAGGGGGAAGATGCTCAATTCAGGAGCTGCCCCCGGGTGGTCAGTGCACTCCCACAGGGGGAGCTTGACTCAGCCACAAGCCAGGCTGATGGCTGCCAGTACAGCAGTGGTGGTGGGAGCCTCTCCCGCCTCCTCAGCAGCGCTAAGGATGTCTGACTGCAGCTTAGGCCTGCTCCCCACTGGCAAGTGGACATCCCCCGAGGGCTCCCGGGCTGCCAGAGGGATGTCTGACTGCCAGCTTAGGCCCACTACCCCAGGGAGCGGGCCTAAGCCAGCAGGTGGTCATCCCTCAAGGGGTCCCAGTCTGTGAGAGGGCACAGGCTGGGCTGAGGGACCCCCCCCAAGTGCACACATTTTTGTGCACCGGGCCTCTAGTAATTATAATAATTATCAATGGGCAATCACCCACAATGTTGTGATAGTGGACTCTTAGAATTAATGTGTTCTCCCATTTATATTGAGTATTAATGCTCCTAATATTTTCAGAGAATATCAATTGTTTTTTTTAAATAAAATAACATTTAAAATTAAGTAAGCGGTAATTAATTTGAATAACTTAAAATGTATTTAATTGATGTTAGTTAAGTTTTATTATAGTATTATACTAATAATAGTTCATTAAAGAGCATTTTTAAAAATAGATATTTTCAATTTATTAATAGTGAAAGGTCTTTTGTTTATAAGGTATGAAAGATATTTTTGCTTTCAATGCCACAATGTTAAAGAAATAAATGTATTGAAAGGCCTCATAAAAGACATTGGTGATGGTAAAAACTGAAATAACCAACATCTATCAATTTCCAGACAGACACATACCTTGTGACTTCCCTCGAGATGTAAGATATAAAATATGTAGGTAAGTGTTCAGAACTAAATTCAGAAAATACAGCTCTCTGATGTCTGGAAACTTTTGTAGTTACAGTATGTAACTTAAGAACTTCAGCATGAGATGTTCTTTCATGTCTTTTGCAAAGAGTTGTCTTAGGTTCAGTGATTCAATAAACTGCTCTGTGCTTAGGGAAGTGTTTTATATTTGTAATTTATTTATTATACATAGGCATGGTCCCTAGTTGGACCAGCCTTTTTTAAACTATAGATGCAAGTGGAACTGCCATTGAAGTCAACTGGGACTACAAGTGCACATCTTAAGGACAGACTTTGCCTTTAGTCTGCTGTGTAAGCAAGGCAGTGTAATAAATGAATCTTAACTGTAAGGTAACTTGAGCATACTCTCTGATTTATAATGACCAGCTCTAACATCAAATCACTAGGTGAAACCCCATTTGGAAGACATAATTTTTAATATATTACAGTATTTTCTCCTAAGCTATTTCACTCTAATCTTATAAAAGCAGAACCTTTCCAAGTGTTCAGTAGCCTTAGTTAAGGTGTACATAATTAATCAATTTATTTTTGACATTTGAGATAAATTTTTGATGTGATTAGTTTAGCTAATAGTCATATTTACATTATTTACATGAAGTTGACAGATGCTTCAAAGAGAGAATGGGTGTAGTTACCTGGCTACTGCATGAATAGAGGAAAATTTCATGAGAAAATATCAATATTTATTGCACCATTCATGAATATGCATCAACAGGCTGGCCAAAGGGTAACTGAAAGAGATAAACTAGTGAGGTAGTATTATTCTATAAATATCTATCAATATCTGGTTGACTTCTCAGAACAGATTAAAGAAAAGGGCTAAAAATAGATGCAATTTTCTAAAAACATAAAAATATACACTGAAAAACATCTTATTATTGAACTTTTTATTTAAGCAACTCAAGTGATATTTTACCATAGTTAAATTCAACTTCTTGGATTATAAAGGGAAAGTACCTTTTATTGCAATTATCTTTTACCCCCCGCCCTCCCCCATCTTTTAAGGCTTGGATTATGTCAACTTCTCCATGTACCCATCCTTGAAGGGAAGGGAACACTAAAAATTATTTCCTTTTTCCTGAACTCCTCTTATACTTTTCGTTGTGCATCCCTTAGATTTATTCTTTATTTTATTAAAAATACTTATTGAATATCTACATATAGCAGGTACTGTTCTAGGTACTCAACATATAGTTAAGACCAAAACAGACAGGAAGCAAAAAAACCTGGTCAAAAGGAACTTGTGCTTTAGTAGGTGGAGATGGGCAACAGACAATATAAACTAATAAAATATATAGTATATTAAATAAAAGAGAAAAATACAGGTGGAAAGGGAGATTTGAAATTTGATGATGGGGGATGAATTAAAAATTTGAATAAGGTGATCAGGGAAGCTTTTACTGAGGTGATTTTAAGGAAAGACCTGAAGCACATAAGGAGTAGTAAGAGCTTTGACTGACTTCTTCAAAGACCAGCAAGAAGGCCAGTGTTGAGCAGAGTAAATGAGTGGTAGGATATAAGATGAAAGAGGTGACAAGGGACCAGAATATGTAAGTATTGTTTTTACTTTTAAAGAAATGAGAAGCCATTGGAGGGTTTTTAACCATGAATTATATTAAACCACAGATTATAACAAGATTAGTTATAAGTCAGAGATTAATCTAGGTGACTAAAATTTTAAAGGAATTAGAAAAAGTGACCTGCAAATAAGTGGATGACTTAAAAGGAGGGACATTTAATGATACATTTTGGTAACATGGGATCCAAATCTGAGTGTTTTATTGCGAGGGTAAAAAAGATCTGGAAGCAATAATGAGGAGCATGAAAGACATTTACTTCACTTCTAGCCCCGTAGTATGATGGGTATGGGAGAGCAAAGAGCCAACACTTAAGTGGACTTATATATTTTAACCATGTAATAATGCATTTAACTGTAGTCTATGTAGGTATTATTCACTCAACTAAATGGCAAGACTTATGAGTAAGACTGAATGAGAGTGTGGGAATGGAGAACTCTCCAGATTATGTATGTATTTGCCTTATTGTATTTGTAAAACCCTGGTGACAAGAGCAAGTACTTTGTAAAGAAAAACAAAACTTTAAAAATAGTCATTATAAAAAATAACACTGAAATTAAAATATGGTATCAGCAGTATTGTAAATTCAATTAAGAAGTCTGATAGAGGTATTGGTAATGAAATTGACATGGTTTTAGCTTATATTAATACTAGAGGCCCAGTGCACAAAAATTTGTGCACTATGGGGGAAGGGGGGGAAGGGGGTTCCTTCAGCCTGGCCTGTGCCCTCTTGCAGTCTGGGACACCTCGGGAGATAATGCCCTGCTGGCTTAGGCCTGCTCCCGGGGGGGCGGGGGGCAGAGGGCAGGCCCAATCCCTAGGTGCAGCCCCTGGTCGGGCTCAGAGCAGGGCCGATTGGGGAGTTGGGTCGCCTTCCCCTGTCATGCACAGAGCAGGGCAGATTGGGAGGTTGTGATGCCACCCTCAGTCACGCTCAGGGTAGGGCCGATTGGGGGGTTGGGGCACCGCCCCCTATCACACTCAAGGCAGGGTCAATGGGGAGGTTGCAGCGCCACCCCCTGTCACACACAGAGCAGGGTCAATCAGGGGGTTGGGGTGCTGCCCCCTGTCACTCATAGAGCAGGGCCCATCAGGGGGGTTGGGGCTCTGTACCCTGTCATGCACAGAGCAGGGTTGATCAGGGGGTTGGGGAGCTCCCCCCTGTCATGCACAGAGCAGGGCCGATCAGGGGGTTGAGGAGCTCCCCCCTGTCACACACAGAGTAAGGCCAATAGGGGAGTTGGGGCACCGCCCCTTGTCACACACAGAGCAGGGCGGATCAGGGGGTTGGGTTGCCACACATTGTCACACTCAGGGCAGGGCCGATGGGGAGGTTATGGCTCTACCCCATCACACACAGAGCAGGGCCCATGGGGGGGGGGGGTTGGGGCACCGCACTCTATCACCCATGGAGCAGGGCCAATCAGGGGGGTAGGGGCTCCGTACTCTGTCACACACAGAGCAGGGTCAATCAGGGGGTTGGGGAGCTGCCCCCTGTCACGCACAGAGTAGGGCCCATCAGGGAGGTTGCGGCTCCATACCCTGTCACGCACAGAGCAGGGTCGATCAGGGGGTTGGGGAGCTCCCCCCTGTCACGCACAGAGCAGGGCCGATAGGGGAGTTGGGGCACCGCAGCCTGTCACACACAGAGCAGGGTGGATCAGGGGGTTGGGGTGCCGCCCTCTATCACCCACAGAGCTGGGCCGATCAGGGGGTTGGGGCACCACCACTCTCACACTCAGGGCAGGGACGATGGGGAGGTTATGGCTCTACCCTGTCACACACAGAGCAGGGCCGTGGCGGGGGGGATTCGGGCGCCGCACCCTGTCACACACAGAGCCGCAGGGCGATCAGGGGGCTGGGGAGCTCCCCCCTATCAGGCACAGAGCGGGGCTGATCAGGGGGTTGGGGCGCCTTCCCCTGTCAAAAAGAGAGCAGGGTGGATAGGGAGGTTGTGGGCCCGCCCCCTGTCACACACAGAGCTGCAGAGCAATCAAGGGGTTTGGGCGCTGCCCCCTGTCACGCTGATCCCGGTGCCAGGAGGCCTCGTGGCTCCGCTGATCCCAGTGCTGGGAGGCATATTACCTTTTTACTATATAGTATAGAGGCCTGGTGCACGGTTGGGGGCTGGCTGGTTTGCCCTGAAGGGTGTCCTGGATCAGGGTGGGGGTCCCCACTGGGGTGCCTGGCCAGTGTGGATAGGGGATGATGGCTGTTTGCAGCTGGTCACACACCCTTCAGGGTGGGGGTCCCCACTGGGGTCCCTGGCTAGTCTGGGTGAGGGGCTGAGGGCTGTTTTCAGGCTGGCGGGTGACTGAAGTTCCCAACTGCTCCTTTTTTTCTTTTTCTTTTTTTATTCTGGGCCAGCTTTAGCTCTGGCTCCAGTTCTGAGGCCTCTGCTGCTGAAAGCAGGTATCTGGTTTGTTTGGGTTCTATAATCGAGACACTGTATCAACTCCAGCTCTGAGATCCGGCTGGCTGAAAGCAGGTTTCTGGGGTTTTATTTAGCTTCTATATTTGTTACAATGTTTCAAACTGCAAGCTCAGAGGCCGGCAATGCAGGTGGGGAACGTTGGATTCCTCCGTCACTGAAGCAAGCAAGCCTCATGTTAGCTTCCAGCTGCCTGGCTGCAGGCCGCCATCTTGGCTGGCAGTTAATTTGCATATCACCCTGATTATCCAATGGTAAGGGTAGCGGTTGTACACTAATTACCATGTTTCTCTTTTATTAGATAGGATGACTTAAGACATAGACAAGACATGTTAGCTTAGAAATGCTAAAATATTGCCAGATTATATGAGAGAATAACAAATCCCTATAATAAACTTTGAGTCAAATGCTGGGAAAAAGATATTCTAGATTTTCACTGTATTCTTTTTTTAAAAAAAATTATCTTTATTGTTGTAAGTAATGCAGATATACCCTTTTTATCCCCATTTACCCCTTCTAGCATGCCCCTCCCCCTGCCCCAGGCCTTCACCACACTATTGTCTGTGTCCATATGTTACCCATATATGCATATTAAGTTCTTTGGTTAATCTCTTCCCACCCACCCCTACTTTCCCTCTGAAATTTATTAGTTTGTTCCATGTTTCTATGTCTTGGATCTATTTTGTTCAGAAGTTTATTTTGTTCATTAGATTCCACATATGAGTGAGATCATGTGATATTTGTCTGGCTTATTTCACTTAGCATAATACTCTTCAGGTCGCTTTATACTGTCTCAAAGGGTAAGAGATCCTTCTTTTTTATAGCTGCATAGGATTTCATGGCGTAAATGTACCACGTGGGCTGTTTCCAGATCTTAGCTATAGTAAATTGTGCTGCTATGGACATAGGGGTGATACATTCTTTGTGATTGGTGTTTCAGGTTTCTTAGGATATAGTACTAGAAGTGGGATCACTGGGTCAAATGGCAGTTCCATATTTAATTTTTAGAAGAAACTCCATACTGTTTTCCACAGTGGCTACACCATTCTGCATTCCCAACATCAGTGTTCTAGGGTTCCCTTTTCTCCACATCCTTACCAGCACTTGTCATTTGTTGGTGATGACCCTTCTGACAGGTGTGAGATGATACCTCAATGTTGTTTTGATTTGCATTTCTCTGATGATCAGTGATGTTGAGCATTTTGTCATATGTCTCTTGGCCATCTATATGTATTCTAACATCTCCATTTTCACAGTTTCTGCAGAGATTAGAATGTGTCTGATCCATTGTCTAAAGAATAGTTTTAGATCCACATTAAAAGAAAAAAAACATTAAAATTACTTTCTCTAATATTTTAACTGAAAACTTCCTATCTTAAGAATTTTAAAGATGCCCTAGCCAGTTTGGCTCAGTGGATAGAGTGTGACCTGCAGATTGAAAGTTTCTGGGTTCAATTATCATTAAAAGCACATGACCAGGTTTCGGGTCAATTCCCAGTAGGGAGCATGCAGGAGGCAGCTGATCAATGATTCTCTCTCATCACTGATCTTTCTCTCTCTCTCCCCTCTCCCTTCCTCTCTGAAATAAATAAAAAAATGTATTTAAAAAAATAATTGTAAAGACCCAAAAAGAAAATATAGATGAGGGGAAGCATGTGAATCAACTCATTAAAAAAAATTAGAATTCGTGTCAAACTGTATTAGTTTCTTTTCTGGCCACTTAGAGCAAAGTTATTTTAACACTGAGACTTGAATTAACATGATTTAGCCTGAAAAGTTTCACTTCATATATAATGTGATAAGCAAATAAAACTGTGGGTTCAGTGACAGTATTGAGAACCAATAGTGCTATTCTAAGTGCAAAAAATAAATCTTGAATGTTTGGAAATCTAGTTGAGAAAACAGCATAGCATAATTGAATGAGCATGATAGACCTGAACTCATATCCCTAGCTCTGCCACTTGCTTTATGACCTTTTGCCAATGATATAATTTTGTTGAACCTCTATGTTCTTATTTATAGAAAAGGACAATAATAATCTCTAATGTGGAGAATTGATCACACTATAATCAGATATTACTTTGTTATAGAAGATACAATGCATATAAAGTACCTATCATCCAGCAAAGGGTGGTTTATTATTATTCTTACTAGAGGCCCAGTGCAAGAATTTATGCATGGGTGGGGGCTATCTGGCCTGACCCGATGGGAGCTGATTGGGGCTGGGCAGGCAGGGGGGAGGGGCTGCAGGAGGTTTGGGGGCGGTAAATGGGGCACTAATCAGGCCAGTTGGCTGCCACAGTGCGCATCATAGCAACCAGTCATTCCAGTCGTTCTGTTGTTCAGGTTGCTTGGCTTTTATATATAGAGATTATAACACAAAATTTTTAAATTTCAATCAATTGTGATTACAAACTTGGCATGATTAGTGTAGATAAAAGTGTTGAAGAAGAAGAGATTATAGTGGCCTAGAATACTTTGTGATTCCATGAATAAGGGAATGGCATTCAGCTTTGTAGAATGGTGGGTTGTATTCAATTGCTAATGGATGGAGAAGAGCTTCTACAATAAGGGTACACCATACCCAAAAATGCAGAGGAAGAAAGGAAACAAATTTTAATATGTAAGTTTAGGCAATTTTTCTAGGGCCTTGAGGCCCAAAAGTCTAAGAGCATAGGTATTACATATGAAAAGAATAGGCAGAATATTCAATATCAAGGATAGATGAAGATTTTGCAGCAGAATCAAACAGTTCTTCAGAATTGGTTGAACAATTGAAAATGATGATTATTTGACTTCATTTTCTACTTTAGAAAGCTTTCTGATACTCTCATTTCATTTGTTTCTCAGGCCATCCATGTGAAAAAGGCAATGATAGATATTATTTTTCTCTTTTTTTAGGTGAGGAAGCAAACATTGTGGGTTCTATAATTAGTAAGTAATATGTCTTTTGACTAAAACACAGTACCCCTTTCACTGTATTGCATAGATGGAGTACTGCTCAAAGTCACAGGTTCAAAGCAAAATAATTCTATTAGGGCTATTCACAGTTAGTGATGGATTCTCAATTGCACCAGTTAGAAACTGTAAAGTCTAGTCCAGCCGTGGGCAAACTATGGCCCGTGGGCCGGATCTGGCCCGTTTGAAATGAATAAAACTAAAAAAAAAAGACCATAATGATGTAATGATGTTTACTTTGAATTTATATTAGTTCACACAAACACTCCATCCATGCTTTTGTTCCGGCCCTCCGGTCCAGTTTAAGAACCCATTGTGGCCCTCGAGTCAAAAAGTTTGCCCACCCCTGGTAGTCTATGATAGTATTTAAATACATTATAATCAGATTTCACAATGTGTGACAATGATTTAATAAGCATTTATGATATGCCAGAGATTGTATTCAACATAAGGGATACAAAACTGAATGAAACTTGCTCTCTACTCTCAAGTAGGTCAGTGTGTTTCGGATGTTGGGTTTAAATAGCTGAAAGGGTGGGAAGTTCTGAGAAATCTTATATAATAAAAGGCTAATATGCAAATCGACCAAACAGCAGAATGACCAGTCGCTATGACCCTCACTGACCACCCGGGGGCAGGTGCTCAACGCAGGAGCTGCCCTCTAGTGGTCAGTGCGTACGAAGCCAGGCTTACAACTGGCGAGTACAGTGGCAGTGGCAGGAGCTTCTCCAGCCTCTGTGGCAGCACTAAGGATGTCTAGATGGCTTGAGCGGCCTAAGCCGTCAGTCATACATCCACTGAGGGTTCCTGGATTGTGACAGGGCACAGGCCGGGCTGAGGGACCCTGCCCAAGTGCACAAATTTCATTCACTGGGCCTCTAGTATTTTTATAAGTATGTTGAATATCATACTGGTGGTGTAATTCGAGTTCTATGAGAACATATGAAAGGATTACTCTCCCTACTTTAAAGTTAGAACAAAACTCTCAAAGATGAAGTAAATAACACTGATGATTCTCTGAAACTATTGTCCTTATAAAAATACTTTCTTTTAGACCAAAAATGGCATATTAGATGCTTCCATTAGAAATTAGTTATACTAACTTCACGAGTAAGCCAGCTCCATTTGTGTGAGGATCTTGGGATTTGAGAAGTAGGAGTTTCATTGAAGTGAAGTAGAAAGAAAATATCTGGGAAGAGCTCTTCTGGGATGTGCACTTTCTAGCTCTTTCTATTAGGACCTGGACACAAGACAGCCCTGGAACTACTATAGTCACATACACTACATATGCCCGCTCTCCCCCCAACTACGTCTTAAACTTCTGGAGTACAGTTATCAAAAAATTGTTTTGATAGCCTAGACCCAATATGGTACATATTAGTAGATACTCAATATAAAACTAAAATAAATAGGTGAATCCTCAAATAAATATGAATTGAGTAAAAAGAATGGCTGAACTAAGCCAGAAAGTGATATTAAATTAAATAGAAGTACATTAAACCTTTATCCCAAGTCCCCAAAATTCTACCTTCTTTTATCCTTCCAGGATACTCCATGCCAGGACATTTTTTTTTTTTGAGGATAATAAAGGGAAAGAAATATTTAGCTAATTATATATCTATCTCTTTCTTGGTAATGGTTTTTCAAATTACTAATACAAAGCTGAACAATTTGTAGTTATTTTTACAGGCCACTACATATCCTATTATTCTTCCCAGGTAACTTAATGTGTGAGGCGATTATTTAAAAGACTATTCATACCCCATTCAGTGTGACTCAGCTGGTTGAAGCATCAGCCTGTGCATCTAAGTTTTGCAGGTTCGATTTCTGATTAGGGCACATACCCAGGCTGTGGGTTCAATTCCCATTTTATCCGAGGTTGGGGTGCATATAGGAAGCAACTGATTGGTGTTTCTCTCTCACATCGATGTGTTATTCTCTCTCTCTCCCTTCCTCTCTAAAAAACTCAATAAAGACAAAAACATTCTCAGGTGAGGAGTAAAAAAATAGTAAAAATAATTAAAAATAAAACAAGAGTATTCATAATTAAGCTACCAATGATGACTGAAGCACTTAGAGTAGTAACTGGGCAGAGTGGCACTTGATATTAATATACAAAGAGTAATATAGCAATTATGAGAAAGGAATAAAAACATATTTTTCACATAATTGTTCTAACACTTATTTCAAATTGATAAATGTCATCCATCTAAACAGAAGACTAAACCAAAGTTTGCTCTGAAGTAACCAGGTAAGCAGTATGTAAGACAAAGCAGTTCCCCAAAGGCATTCTTAGTACATGGTCATTATTTAACATTAGACTGGAAATAAACAATGCTGACAGAGTGTGTTGGGGAGCTATGATATATGAACAGTGTCAATGCTGTAGGCTGATAACCTATAGCTCAACATCCTTATCTATAAACTTTGACAGATACATCACTTCGTTGTTGTCGATTTATTAACTTGCTTCTTTGATAGCAAAAGATAATCTTTCCACTGTCTAAAGGAGCAGTACTTTACTAAGTGAAATATTTGCAAAGCTGTAAGTGAAGTTCAGTTTTTACTGAGGAATAGTCCTTTACATTTGGATTCATATTAAGTAGCTACTTCTCAATATGGGGTAAATTTGTTTGCATATCAATAGCAGACAATAAACTGTTCTGTCATATTAAATTATTTATGTAAATCATCATGACAATTTCCTTATAAAAATAATGCTTTGCTAGAAAATGTTGCTCTGGTTGTTTAAATTAAGCATTGTTGCCTAATAAATTAGTATTTTGGTCTTGTGAATTTTAATTAGAAAATAACAGCTGTTCCTACTTGGAACTGACTACTTGTTTTTCTAGTAGTTTAGTACTCAGTGGATAGACAAGCCTCCACAAATACATGGGAAACTAAGTCAGTTTCATACTATTGTGTCTGAGATTACAAAAATAATCTTCTAGTGACACTTTTTCAACAGTTTGGTTTTTTTTGCTTGATAGACTTCCTGCCATTGACCTGATATCAGTCACCTGATATTAGATTAATTCCTGATGTCGATTTGAAATTAGTTGCTTCAAATCCCAAACCCCATGTGTTTGATGCAGATCCTGATTGTGCTTATTTTTCTTACCTTTTCCTTTCTCAAGAATGTTATAATTTAGCCTATTTTCATTGAAGAACATCTCATTATCCTGACATACAGAGTGTCCTTGTTGTGTCCCCTTTCTGAGAATCTTTAATTGATGATACAGCCTGTCTTTCTGCCGCACTGCGGGGTCTGTCCATTCATATTAACCATAGAGTTTATTGTCAAAGTTATGCTTAGGAATTGAGAATGGTTTCATGACCTATAAAGCTTTGGCAAGTGTATCAAGAGTTAGTCTACAGGAAAATGATGTTCTCCTTGTTAAGACATATTTCAAATATATTCTCTTCCTGTGTCCTGTTAAATAGAACAGCATTGAAAGAAAAAAAATGAGACTTAAAGCAGATTGAGGTTATCACAACTGGGATCCCTTTTATTTCAACTTATGCTCCATTTATGAAGAAAATGGTTAAAAGTGCCAAGTCAAGGTCATGTCGTTTCCTCATTGCTCTTTGTGGTGCTCATTGACACTGGAGAACAGAGCTCTATTGAAAGCAAACTAGTCACATTTGTTTTCATTTTGCTTAATTCTATATATTTTCCTTTAATTTTTTCTGCGATAAGAAAAAGAGAATAATGGTTTCCCTGTCTATTTTTATTCTATTTCTATAACATTTTAATGGTAGGATACCATCATGAATTTTTAAAAAATCTTTGTTGTTGAAACTATTACATATATCCCCCTTTTCCCCCCATTGACCTCTTCTAGCCCACACCTAACCCCCACCCCAGGCTTTCACCACCCCATTGTATGTGAAAATGAACTCTTTAGTTTTATTCCCATTTTATGAATATATGCATACAAGTTCTTTGGTTGATCTCTTCCCACCCACCCACCTTCCCCCACCTTCCCTCTGAGATTCCACAGTCTGTTCCATGCTTCTACGTCTCTGGATCTATTTTGTTCATCAGTTTATTTTGTTCATTAGATACCACATATGAGTGAGATCATATTATATTTCCCTTTCTCTGATGGGCTTATTATACTTAGCCCAATACTCTCCAGGTGCCTCCATGCTGTCTCAAAGTGTGAGAGCTCCTTCTTTTTACTGCAGCGTAGTATTCACTGTGTAGATGTACCACAGCTTTTGTATCCACTCATCTACTGATGGGCACTTGGGCTGTTTCCAGATCTTAGCTATTCTAAATTGTGCACCTATGCACATAGGGGTGCATACATTCTTTCTGATTGGTGTTTTGGGTTTCAAATGAGTAAAGACAGGCTCTGCAATAAATGTTGTTGGGAAAATTGGACAGGTACATGCAAAAAAAAATGAAACTAGACCACCAACTTACACCATACAGAGAAATAAACTCAAAATATATAAAAGACTTAAATGTAAGACATAAAACCATAAAAATTCTAGAAGAAACCATAGGCAGCACAATCTCAGGCATCTCTCATAGCGATATGTTTATGGATACATCTCTTAGGGCAAAGAAAACTAAGGAAAAATGAAACAAATGGGACTACATCAAAATAAAAAGCTTCTGCACAGCAAATAAACCATCAACAAAATGAAAAGGGAGCCCACTGTATGGGAGAGCATATTTAGCAATGATACATCTGATAAAGGTTTACTATACAAAATATATAAGGAACTCATAAAACTTAACAAAATGAAGAATTTTTTTAAAATTTTAGTTTAGGTGATCATTTTGCCTTTGAGTTTGGCCTAGTGTAGCTTTTCTTAAAGTGCTTCCTTATTTGCTGTTTAATTTGATGTCTCCTCCTCCGATCTTGGTATTGACATTCAATTTTCTGCACCATATAAAACCATTTAAGATGATTTCTATCAAATTTATAAAAAATAAAATAAAAATATCAAAGGAGTGATTTGTACTCATTACAAAACTTCACCTTGAGAAAATGCATGGCTCCCACTATATATTGGATCTAGTCCAGAATTTCCAGTGAGAGGGAAATTACAATATTTTCTCTAACCAGGAGGAAATTGTCAGTCAGAGGATGTCTGGGAAAGTTATCCATCTGATGCACTGAAAAACTCTGCTAAAATATTTTGTATTTATAAGGAGATTCCATCAGGTTTCTGAGGGGAAGTAAGAAAATGAGCTCATTAGTTTTATTCCCATTTTAGAGTAATATTATGGATCCCTCTCTGCTTATATCTCTGGTTTGCAGTCCAACAAGTTTTCTGGCCCTATTGAGAAGTAGGTGGACCAAAATGAGGGTAATAACTGGGAAATAGAGAGAAAAATCAACAAAACATGGGGATTTTGAAGTACATAGGTTTTGAAATGTAACAAGACTGTATATACAGAAAACTCTTTTTAAACCTGAAATGAAATTCCACAGAAGGATGAAGATAAATTTGACCTTGTATTTATTTGAAGAAATGAGTTGTCAGTTTAAGTTCTGGAGTGATTGACTGGTAGGGTAGGAGGAGTTCAGATAATTGAATTTAATAGTGAATGGATTCAAGTCACTTACTTCTGGTTATAGTAACTCCGATGCCTTAATTGGATTTATTATATATATTTCTATGTTTCCTCATTGCTGTTTATATATGATATTTTAAAAAATAAAATACTGTCCAAGGGTTGTACATGTGTATATGCATTTATTATAAAAGAACTGTTATTTAACAGAGCCTTGAGTCTTTTAAAATTAAAAATTGCATTTCAACTTATAGTAGCACAAAGATGCAGCAATATTTCTTAATCTGGAATGTGGGAATAAAGAGCTCTAGATTTACTTAATTGTTTAAAAGGCAACTGTCTTTAAACAATTTAACTTATGCAATGTGGAATGGGAATTTAGTGAAAGTGTAGCTGTTGTGGGGGGTCTTAGAAAATTATGTGGAATGGCAACACCACTAAGTAGTTGCTTTTGTAGGTGATCTGATTCTTGGATTAAGATTAGGCAGCTATAAAATCATACAGGTGATGCCCAGTTTCAGGAAGCTGCGTGGAGTAGTGGAAAGTACATAGGCTTTGGCATCAGAGAAATCTTAGCCCACATCCATGCATTTCTTCTAGCTATTATGACCTGGGGCAAGGTTCTCAACTTTCAGTTCAGTGTCCTCAGCTGCAAAATGAAAATAATGTGGATCTTGAAGGGTTATTTTGTGGAAATTAAATGAGATCTAACACATATCAGTGGCGGTCTCACCTGTAATGAGCATTCCTAGTTATTCAGTTTTCCTGTTAGTTTCAGTTCCCCATAGAGAACAAAAACAGTTAAGCAATAAAGCAAAGCAGCTAATCAGTTATATTTACCTCAGTGATAGGAAGGTGTGTGTGCCAGTAAATGCACGATGCCAGTGCCATACGCCTGTTAAATACGAAACTGCACTTTCTGTGTGTCTATATTTTATTATGATCTAGTTCTCTGAATAAGATTTTTTTCTTTTGACCAGAAATAAATATCACTGATGACTTTATTGTCTTGTGATGCATAAATGAGGAGGCAGACTGTTAATAAATTTTTGTGACAGACGCAGACATGCACACTTTCTTTTCTTTATAGAATTATAAATTAGCATGTTTAGAGAGGGTTTCCTTAAAATATTCCATAGAGTTTATGCCTTGTCTAATAAAATCACAAGTACTGTACATGAATTTGTGCCCAAGCATTTTTCTTTTTGTAATAGAACACATTTACATGAACAAAAAACAGAACCTGTCACATTTTCCCAGCAGCTTATTTTTTATGCTATAATTGCATTACAGAAAATTTACCCTCTGTCTAATCCTTAATCATATTCACATGCACCTAAAGTGTATTGCTTAATGTCAGAAGTTAATAATAATATTATTTACATTTATATAAACTTGGGAAAATATAAGAAATTGTAAATATTTACATTTATTTGCTTTATTAGACATAAATTAATAAAGGATTTGAGTCTATGAATTCTGTCTCATAGATTTCAGTAATTTTGATCATATTTTTATTTTTAACCAAAAACATTTTGAACAGATTTAATGAAGGCTAGTATATTATATGCTTCCCATAAAAATTTAATTACTTTTTATGTAATGAATAAAACCCAAAGAAAAATGTAAATAATTGTATACTATGTAGAAATTTTTAGAAACTGATGATGGAAGCTAATTTCATCCACTTATACAAGCATAAAAATGTACTTATCTCCTAAACTTTTCCTTCCTCTTCATTCATCATGCACAAATGAACAGAATACTTCATAATGTACTCTTGCACACAGATTTTCAGTATAAGTAAATTGTAATTTATGAATGTAAAATTTATGGCACATCCTTATATGAGGATTAAAGATATATTTAATGGTTATAAGCAGATTCTTTCATTCATGTATCCACTCAGTATGTTCAGAGTCCTTGTACTAGTATAGTGCTTCATCATTTAGTAAGTGGCTTAACACATGTTATCTCATAGATCCTTAAAACTGCCCCAAGAGCTAGGTGATGTTGAGTAAAGAGTTTATTGTTTATTATTAAATTTTTGTCATTAAGAAGTTTAAAAATTTTTTAATTAAATTTATTGTGGTGACAGTTGTTAATAATATTATATAGGTTTCAATGGGGAATGGGGAACCAGGGGTGGGTGGCGGCAGATGTGAGTGGCACCAGGCCAAGGCAGGTGCAAGCGAGCAGGGCCCTGATCGCCCCACAGGCTGCCCCATATACAGAGGATGACTGGCGTTGGTGGGTAGGGTTGACTGCCAGCAGCTGGGGAAGATTGGCCCTGATCATAAGGCAGGCCTAGGGACCCTACCTGTGCATGAATTTTATACGCCGGGCCTCTAGTTTGTTAATAATATCATATAGGTTTAAAGTGTACATATCTATGATACATCATCTGTATATTGCATTGTGTGCCCACCATCCAAAGGCAATAATCTCATGTCACCACACATTTGGCTCTTTGCCCTTTACTATTCCCTACCCCCTTCCCTTTGGTAAACATCATACTGTTGTCAGTGTCTATGAGCTTCAGTTTTATACTCCCCATATGAGAGAAATTATATGGTTCTTAGCTTTTTCTAACTGACTTATTTCACTTAGCATAATGTTCTCAAGGTCCATCCATGTTGTTGAAAATGGCAATATTTCATCTTTTCTTATGGATGGATAGCATTCTATAGTACATATGTACCACATCTTCTTTATCCAATCATCTAGCCAAGGAACTTAAGTTATTTTCATGTCTTGACCACCATGAATAATGCTACAATGAACATAAGTGTACATATATCTTTGTGAATAAATGTTTTCAAATTTTGGGGGAGATGCATAGCAGAGGGATTATTGGGTCATATGGTAACTCTATTCCCTTTAGATCAAGGATGCCAGGATTATTAATGGCTGAAAGGATATTTTAAGCTATGGTATTTGAGTGATACCTTAAGGATGATTGATTTAAATGGGTGTAGATTAGGATTAAGGAAATTCCAGGTGGAGAGGATTGCTCAAGCAAGAGTGAAGTGGTGAGAAAGTATAGGTTGTGTCTAGGAAATTTAGAACAATTCTGTTTTGGTAGAAAGAGAAACAGGTTAAAAGTTATTGAGTGAGGACATGAAAAAAATAATTTTCTTTGCCTCTATAAACTCTAAAGATAAATATAAATTCCCAGCACATAAATTAGATCTGGCTAGTGGCCATTTTTCATTGAGTATTGATTCATACAACTAATTTCTGAGTTAATGAATAAAACCTTTTGTAGTAAGAATGCATTAGTATCACCTTCCTTGGTTAAATCAACTTCTATTATAAACATAATCATATTTTTGGAATGCTACTTAACTTTTAGCTGGAAATGGAAGCATTCTTAGATATATGGAATAATTAGTTAAAATTTGCTTATTCCAGCTGATTGTACTGGAAACAACCTTCCTAGTCATTTAAGGTATCATTTATAATACTTTAATTCATATACCACTGAAATTACAGCTATGTAAATAGTATTGTAATTTCATGGAAAAAATGAAAGAAACACCCTGAGGAGAGTTGAGGCAATAGGTCAGAATAAAGCTGAATATTGTAAATTAATGCCAATAATGTGCATGTAGAAACTATAGTAAAAATTGAAAAGAAAAGAAAATTAGAGGGAAAAACTATGTAAATCTAGTTAATTGTTTGTTAGTACTGAAGAATATGGCAGCCTTATAATTAAGAGACTTTTTCTTAACAGTGAAAAGCAGAAAGGAACTGACACATACAGAATGCATGGTGAAATGAGTCAAATATTCTATGGTGGGGGGAGAGGAGGAAGTTACAGATCTCTGTTTTTATTTGATCTTTTTCTTTGTCTTTTCCATGTGTCAGCTGACAGGAGTTTTAAAAGATTATTTTATCCTTGGTTTGTTTTATATTCTGAATCCATTGTTTACCTTCTTTAGCTATAATTTTCCTTCCTTTTCTAGAAGAAGTTGACAATGAGAATAGTATCATTGTATTTAGAAACTTTTATGATATTCATGGAGGAAGGCCACTCTATAATTGATTGTCCCTCAGACATGAAAATTACCCTTTGAGTTATACTTTCAATTTTAAAAAATATATTATTCTGTTTTGTTTTAGCTCAGTTTATGTTATCTCATCTATGCACCCATTTGTTTTCAACAGTGTGCCTTTATAGGATGCTGACCAGCATTAGGAGACAGTCTGTGATTATTGGCCCACACAGGGATCAAAACCTTTGCTTTGGCTTAGCTCAGTGTTCTAACTGGTCTGTATTCATGATGAGTCAAATGATAAATTGGAAATAACATTTTTAAATCATCAGCCAACCATTATTATACTTGAGTAGTTACTTATACTGCCCTACCAGCCACAGAGAGTTCATGCAAACTTCAGAAATAATTTCATACTCTAAGAATAGTGTGTAATAGAAAACAATTATAATGATCAGGTTCATCATCTTTATCATATCAAATACCATCCAAAAAGCATGTATTTGCCATCCATTCCATGCAAGGTAGGAGTTATGCAGATGATGTGAATATAACAACGCCTTCCTGAAGGACTTTAAAATTGAATACAAGTCTGATGCATATCAACACCTAAAGGATATATTGCAGGATGAAAACATTGAAGAAATATGCAAATAGGTAAAATATATTTACATGGCATACATGGGAAGGCTAAATATATCTTAGGTGTGATGACAGCAGATAAATTATTTTTGGGAATATAAAGAGGTACGGTTGTCCTCTCTTATGTGTAGGGAATATGTTCCAAGATCCTCAGTGGATGCTTAAAAGCACGGATAGTACCCAACTTTCACCTTTCCACTTAAAGGAAGACATATCAGGCTTCTCTTTGGCATATCCAAATTGCCAACATCATTATCCTTGTGCTTTGGGAACAAGTAAAATAAAAGTTACTTGAACACAAGCTTTGTAATATTGCCACAGTGGATCTGATAGCCAAAACAATTACTAAGTGAATAGTGGGTAGGTAGCATATACATCGTGGACACCCTGGACAAAAGGATGATTCACAACCTGGGTGGGACTGAGAGGGGAAGGCGGGAATTTTATCATGCTACTTAGAATAGCATGAAATTTAAAACTTATGAATTATTTATTTCTCAAATTTTCTATTTAATAATTTCAGGCCATGGTTGACCATGGGTAACTGAAAACATTGAAAAATAAATCACAAATAAGGGGGGGGGCTACTGTACAATTAGTTTTGACAGTTCCATATGTTGATTGTATCTGTATACAGGAAAATTATCTCTCCTTTTTTGATTGTTCTAAAAGGTTTCAAGAAAGGGGAAATATTTTGGTTATTAGTAAGAATAACAATGAAATCGTTTGGCAATCTTTGGAATACTACTAGGAGGAGCTTTTTCTTGTGCAGTTTGGGTACAACCCTTGAAAGAGAGGAAAGGAATTTGTCATAATTGACCTAAGTTATATTTAGGTATGTAGGGCTAAAAAATCAGCTTTACTTAATCTAAAGAGTTATATGAAGCACAAATTATTAAGTGAAGTGATAAACTAGGGTGAGGTTAGCTTTACAGTGCGGTATGAATCAGATGATGGCGTAGGATGACAGCAGCAAATAACTATGCTTAGTGGTATTACAGGTTGCAAGAGCAAGTTGGAAATTATAAGAGCTGGTATCAGCAGTTGTTGGACTGGTTTAAGATCAAAAAGTAAATTGATATAATGGAATGCTTGTACAACCAAAAGTACATGCTTATCAGACTGATATATTGGAACAAGCTTATATAATAAAAGCCTAATATATTAAGTGTCCGACCGTTCATTCAACCGTTCAACCAGTCACTATGATGTGCACTGACCACCAGGGAGAGGCACTCTGACCTATAGATTAGCTAGCTGCTGGGGTCCAGCTGATAGGGAGACAGGCTGGACACACCCTGGAGCCCTCCCGCAGTCCCTAGCCAGCCAGCCAACCTCCCACAGTCCCTCCCCAGCCTCTAAAATATTTCTTCTAATTAATTTCCTTCCAATGTGCACGAATTCATGCACTGGGCCTCTAGATATGTAATAATACTGTGATTTTTAAGTAGCAAACATTTTCATCATGGAATTGAATGATAAATATGAGGCTACTCTTTCCTCTTTTCTGTATGGATTTGTGTGCATAAAGTTAGTTAAGCAAAAGCATATATTGCTGCAGTTTCCATCTGTTGATAAGGGTGGCATTATTTACATATGTATATGGGATGTTTGTGTTCATTTGTGTGTGTGTGTGTCTGTGTGTGCATGTAACATGCACCTAGCAGTTTCCTCCCCTACTTCATGTATGCCCTCTTTCTCCTATGTTTGTTAGCTAGTTATTCCCTTAAACTCTGACTTGCTTTCTCTTTTCAAATAAGTACAAGTCACACCAAAAAAAAAAAAAAGAAAGCGAAGAGGAATAAGAGTTAAAAACTTCCAGTTATAAAACAAATAAGGCATGGGAATGTTATGTAAACCACAGTGAATATAGCCAATAATACTGTAATAAATTTGAATGGTGATAGATGGTTATTAGACTTATCATGGTGATCACATTGGAAGGTAGGTAAATGTCAAATCACTATGTTATACACCTAAAACTAATATAATATTGTATGCCAATCATATGTTAATAAAAGTTATTTTAAAGAAGAACAAGTCACACCAGTTCTGAGGATTGATTTGGTTATGTCATTTAGGGGTTTATTCCATAAGCTTGTTTTGTTAATAATCAGAAAGAATATTTTAAAGCCATAATTACTAAAGAAAAGCTTTTTGTAGAGGATTCATAAGATAACTTTGAAATGTATTTCTAACCTTCAACAACATTGTTAAATTTATAGTTATATAACCCTCCTATTTCTAGATGCTTATTTGCAGAATTAAAATAAATTGTGCCTTCGCATCTCTGTCTGCCTCCAGCTTTCTCTTTCAACAGTGAAAGGATCATTTCTTATTATCATGGTTAAAATATTTCAATATGCTTACCAGAATGCTGGCTTGGAGAACTGGCATTCTCGGTCTAGCCCTCATTCCTTAGACTAACCTCAAGGAAGCAAGCTACAACATCTTCCCAAGGTATTTATGTACTTTGGATAATTTCATTTGCCTTTATTTATAAAATAGGATAAAAACAAATGAAAAATAAGCAGAAATATGTAAATAAGAAACTAGAAAATTTTTTAACACAAATTAAATCCAATTTAGACCCTCTAGATTAGCTGATGTATTTTATTTTTATAGATTTCATTTCCAGAATGCCCACCAACCAAAATGCAGAAGCAACATTAAAATATTTAGAATTCCTTCCTTTTTTTCAGTTTTCTTTTATTTCTTTATCCTGATGATTCCACTTATATCAGTAAAATGAATTCAATCCACATAATAGGAGCTCTTTGTTACATTTAATAACGTACAAGAGCAATTTGCTGTTATCTTAATGAGTCTGCCCTTTATCTTCAAAGATAAGCTGTACTGAAGATTGAAATCTATGGTTGGTTATATATTGAACATGGATCATACCTTTTAATTGGTTCCCAAAGTATATTTGAGGGCGAGATGTAGGTTTTAGATTTTTTCCAGAAATTGGCCAAATTTCTTTGTAAATTCAGGACTTGGGGTTCTGATGAGTAAAACAACAACATCAACAAAAAAACAGAACAGTTGAGGATTGGTTTTCCCACTCTAGGGAAATATTTTTTGCTATTTTTTTCTCATCAGTGATTTATTTATGTGCAGTAAATTTGGTTTCCTTATGTGATGGGTTGTCTGTGGAAAACAAGTCCATTCTGGGACTAGAAATGCTAGCAACATCAGTTGTTCTTCAGTCTCTTGGAAGTTACTTTAACAGGTTCAGTGACTGGCTGGCTTGTTACTTGGAAATGCTCTAAGCTTTAGGTTTTTCTTTGCAGAATATAAAGTTGATTCTAAATGCCTAAGGACAATTTGTTTATAAAAAGAAGTGTTCTTCCAACCATGGCTGTCACAAAATAACCGAAAATCTTTCAAATAAATGAAAAGTCTTAGATATTTAATCTGTAAGAAGGAAATACCATTAAATATTTACTAACTTGGATCATGAAATGGAAATAAAAGCAATAAAGCCTAGAGAAATCTGAATTAAATTACTTAGTTGATATTAGAGAAGACATTTTTATGTATATGTTTGGATTAAGTTTTCTTATACTACTGCTGGAAAAGATAATGGTTGGAGGTTTATGTTAGAAAGCAGAAGATTGAGGTGTTTCTTTAATTTCAGAAGCTGACCTTAAAAGCTTTTTAGGTTGAGTGATGAAAAGATTTGGAGGGTTCTTCAAATCCTAATTCACCTAAATATGTTTGTACATTATTTAAAAATTAAAAGACTACTTGTTTATTTCAAAACTGTGATGAAATGTATACCTACTGCAGTGAGAGACTTTTAAATTCAGAAGATTCCAAAGATTTAGCAAGAGAAATAAAATAGAACTGTTAGATAATATATTATACAAGTTACAAGTTAATATGATAGTATCTTAAATATAATGTATACATACTGTATCAAATCCCAAATAAATGTAGAAAATTTAGCATTAAATAATTGCCACTGAAGTTGATATCATGCATAGTCTCTTCAAGAAATGTCTGTACAAAATTCAAATAAAAGAATGAACCTAAATACATATTATTATATTTATGATAATTTTAGTTGCATATTTTCATAATGTTACTGAATTCAGGTGTTTCATTTGTTTTTTTATTTTTACAAAAGCCACCACTGCTAATGCTTATTTGATGGTTGGCCTGCTTGAGATGAATGACTATTATTGATGACATTATGACTTTGTGAGATGTTCTAATTCTGAAAATATAATTTCTGCAGTCAACTGAAAATGTCTGTTATTAAACTGGAAAAGAGTCAAATGAGTGGCCTACAGTGAAGGCTATCTAAACACTATCCTCTCTAGCTATTAAAAAAACTTTTTTAAAACATCTAATTTAATTAATATAGAATTGTCATACCAAACAAGAATATACAACATATTCTTTTAATTTCTATTTTTAACTTGCTTATTTACCTTTTTGGAATATATATATATATATATATAATCTTTAATAATCCGAGACATTCATGTATCAATATTATGGGAGCTGGTCCCTAAAAGTGTTATTTTTTAATGTATTTTATTAGAGGCCCAGTGCATGAATTCATGCACCAGTGGGGTCCCTCGGCCTGGCCTGCGGGATTGGGCCAAAACTGGCCATCCAACATCCCCTGAGGGGTTCCAGATTGCAAGAGGGCGCAGGCCAGGTCGAGGGACCCCCACCTGTGCATAATTGGGGCCGGAGAGGGACACAGGAGGTTAGCCAGCTGGGGAGGGACTATGGGAAGGGTCCAGGGCATGTCTGGCCTGTCTTACTTAGGCCCAATTGTCTGGACCCTAGAAGCAAGCTAACCTACCAGCCAGAGAGTCTTCCCCCTGGTGGTCAGTGCACATCATAGCAAGCAGTTGAGCTGCCTTAGCATATGCATATCATTAGCATATTATGCTTTGATTGGTTGAACAGATGACCAGATGACCAGACACTTAGCATATTAGGCTTTTATTATATAGAACTAGAGGCCCAGTGCACAAAAAAATTGTGCACTTGGGGGAGAGGGGGGGTCCCTCAGCCCGGCCTGTGCCCTCTCCCAGTCTGGGACCTCTTGGGAGATAATGACCTGCTGGCTTAGGCCTGCTCCTGGGTGGCAGAGGGCAGGCCCAATCCCTAGGTGCAGCCCCTGGTTGGGCTCAGAGCAGGGCCGATTGGGGAGTTGGGGCGCCTTCCCCTGTCATGCACAGAGCAGGGCAGATTGGGAGGTTGAGATGCCACCCTCAGTCACGCTCAGGGTAGGGCTGATTGGGGGGTTGGGGCACCACCCCGTCACACTCAAGGCAGGGTCGATGGGGAGGTTGCGGCGCCACCCCTTGTCACGCACAGAGCAGGGCCCATCAGGGGGTTGGGGCTCTGTACCCTGTCATGCACAGAGCAGGGCCAATCAGGGGGTTGGGGTGCTGCCCCCTGTCACCCACACAGCAGGGCCCATCAGGGGGGTTGGGGCTCTGTACCCTGTCACGCACACAGCAGGGTCAATCAAGGGGTTGGGGCACTCCCCTCTGTCATGCACAGAGGAGGGCCGATCAGGGGGTTGAGGAGCTCCCCCCTGTCACTCACAGAGTAGGGCCGATAGGGGAGTTGGGGCACCGCCCTCTGTCACACTCAGGGTAGGGCGGATCAAGGGGTTGGGGCACCGCCCTCTATCACATAGAGCAGGGCCGATCAGGGGGTTGGGGTGCTGCCACTGTCACACTCAGGGCAGGGCCGATGGGGACATTATGGCTCTACCCCATCACACACAGAGCAGGGCCCGTGGTGGGGGGGGGGGTTGGGGCACCGCCCTCTATCACCCACAGAGCAGGGCCAATAGGTGGTTGGGGCGCTGCCACTCTCACACTCAGGGCAGGGCTGATGAGGAGGTTATGGCTCTACCCCGTCACACACAGAGCAGGGCCTGTGGGGGTGGGGGGGGTCATGGCACCGCACCCTGTCACACACAGAGCAGGGCTGATCAGGGGGTTGAGGCGCCGCACTCTGTCACACACAGAACCGCAGGGTGATCAGGGTTTGGGGAGCTCCCCCCTATCAGGCACAGAGCAGGGCTGATGAGGGGGTTGGGGCACCTTCCCCTGTCACGAACAGAGCAGGGCGGATAGGGAGGTTGTGGCCCCACCCCCTGTCACACACAGAGCCACAGGGCGATCAGGGGGTTTGAGCGTTGCCCACTGTCACGCTGATCCTGGTGCCAGGAGGCATATTACCCTTTTACTATATAGGATAGAGGCCTGGTGCATGGGTGGGGCTGGCTGGTTTGCCCTGAAGGGTGTCCTGGATCAGGGTGGGGGTCCCCACTGGGGTGCCTGGCCAGCCTGGGTGAGGGGATGATGGCTGTTTTCAGGCCGACTGAAACTCCCAACTGCTCCTTTTTTTCTTTTTCTTTTTTATTCTGGGCCAGCTTTAGCTCTGGCTCCAGATCTGAGGCTTCTGCTGCTGAAAGAAGATAACAGGTTTTTTTAGGTTCTATAATCGAAATACTGTGTAACTCCAGCTCTGAGATCCCGGACTCGCTGAAAGCAGGTTTCTGGGGTTTTGTTTAGCTTCTGTATTTGTTACAATGTTTCTTAAACTGCAAGCTCAGAGGCTAGCAAGGCAGGCGGGGAATGTTTGTTTCCTCCGTCACTGAAGCAAGCAAGCCTCATGTTAGTTTCAAGCTGCCTGGCTGCCTGCCACCATCTTGGCTGGCAGTTAATTTGCATATCTCGCTGATTAGCCAATGGGAAGGGTAGCGGTCGTACGCCAATTACCATGTTTCTCTTTTATTAGATAGGATAATTTTCAGATAATATTGAGTCCTAATACTCCCCTTTTATAAAAATGAACGGTAGGATGGAGACTTAAAAGCCAAGTATGTAGCTACAACTCCATAAATTCAGGGCCAGATCTACCTTGCTTTTAATTATATCTTTAGCACCTGGCATAGTACATTTCATATAAAAGATGTTGACTATATAAATAAAGGTCAGCTTAGATGTTCTCTAAATCTTTTCTTTATAAAAATGTGCATGTAGATTTGGGAAAAAGTAGAGAAGACATTTATACTATTTTATGATGAACACAAAAGTTGGGATATTAACAAAGCTATATGGAGAACCTCTCTCTTGGAATTCATTTTCACTTGGTTCTATGATTTTTTTCTTGTACCCATTGCATTTCCCCCCTACTTTCTATAAATTATGTCCACTAAGGTTCAAGTACTCAAAATCTTACCTTGACTTGGGAAAAAAACACACTTGGGGAATCGTAATAAAGATTGATTTCAAATGTAACTTACAGGTGTTTTGGAGGATTGAAGTTCTATTTTTTAATAATATAATTGAAATAAAAAGAGAATGCTCCTATATGGTCTTCACATTGTTGTAAATAAAATGGCTGTTTTGAACTAGATTTGTAAATTGATGCTGTTTCTTTTCTGAAATACAGAAATTTTAGAATTTCATAAAAATAAATCAGACAAAAATAATCTTTAGAGATGAAACTGCGAACTTTTATTGTGTCAGTACTGCAACAGAATGCAAAACATTTTCAAACATCCATTTCATTTCAATTCATTCTAGTGACAGATTCCTTTCAATTTATGCAATATTGTGGCAAAGTTTGAGTAAGTATAGGTTAACTTATCTGGTGTACTGAAACTTCTTTTTATAGTTTCCATTATATTTTCTGTAGTTTATATTTTATAGTGTTCATGATAGTTTTGTATTATGAGTCTCTAAACCTGTACTGTCACATGTGGTAGGTAGTAACTAGCCCCATGTGGCTCTTGAACAATTGAAGTGTGGCCAACCAAATTGAGATATGTTGTATGAAATACATACTGAGGTTTGAAGACTTAGCATGAAAAAAGTACACAAGAAATCTCATTGATATTTTTAATATTGATTCTACATTAGGATCATAGTATTTTTAAATACTGGGTTAATTAATGATTACCAAAATTAATTTTATTTATTTGTTCTTTTTAAAATGTGGATACTAGAAAATTTAACATTTCCTTCCTTTTACAGTGAATTTCAAAACTCTTAATTAAATTAGATCTGAATCTGGCAATTGCCCTATGATTGGTAGTTAGGTACTGGCTTTTTAGAAGACAACTGAGCATGAGTTCTATTCCATAGTGCATTTCCTATAGCCAACTGAAAATACCTATTATTGTACTGGTAACATTTAGTTGAGAGGTTAATATTTCCTGGTTTATATTCCCTGACAATGAAACATGGAAGGTAAAGTACCAAAAGAAGAAAAAAACATTATTCTCTTGGTACTGCTGATCTTTCAGCTCCATTTCTACACAATATACAACATATCCATGTAACTCAAAAACTTTCCTTATATTTTAAGGAATAAAGTGATAATAGACAAAGCAAGAGTCACTTTATATGAGGCTGAACTCTCATAAAATTGGTGAAAATATGCAATACTTTCTGTTACCTAGAAGCCTTAGCTTGTGATCCTTCTTACAGTAGAAGCCAGTGTTCCTGTCCCATTCTCTATGTTAAATCTGTTGTGAGTAAACCCTATTGTTTTCTGCCTTGAATTTGTTTAAATTTTATGTATTAATTTTGTTTAGAAAATTTCCTGTGCTCTTTAGGCTTGAGAATGAAAGCATAGCAATAATATACATAATGGCCGAAACCGGTTTGGCTCAGTGGATAGAGCGTTGACCTGCGGACTGAAAGGTCCCAGGTTCGATTCCGGTCAAGGGCATGTACCTGGGTTGCAGGCACATCCCCAGTAGGAGATGTGCAGGAGGCAGCTCAGCGATGTTTCTCTCTCATCGATGTTTCTAACTCTCTATCTCTCTCCCTTCCTCTCTGTAAAAACACAATAAAAAAATATATAAAATAATATACATAATGATTTTTATAGGTTCATAGTTTCTCCAAGGAGAGACCAGAAGCTGCAGAAAGCAACATTACCTTCTTTTCATGATGGTTTTTATGAGTTACAATTATGTTGCCAGCCTTATATGAATTTGGTTTGCCTGGGAAAATTGGGGTCATTATTATTTATCCAAATTGGTTTTATAAAATTATTTAAGGATGAAGTAATGGGTTATGTAATGCTCAGAATATTTTTTTAAAACAAATTGAAGACAAGAGACAAATAAGAAAAATGAAATAAATGGTGTCTCATTTATAAGATTTTGTTCAAATTGATTTAATTACCATATTTTTAATAGTACCTAGTTGGAAATTATATGGAAGAATAATGAATCTGAGAACATGTAAGGTCAGTTATAGAATGTGAATATGATGATTGGCATAAGCGGTATAGTGATAGAAATGATAGAATTATTTAAAAGCATTAAGTCACTGTGAATGCCATACATAATGACTCACTTCCTCTGTTATAATACAATTACGTCACAATAGATTCAAAACAATAATGATTAAAAAAAACATAATAACAGTGCAATGAGAATAATACCAGTGGTCATTTGTACAGTCTCTCTAAATTAAAGGCTCTGAATTATTAGATTATTTGCTCAAGACTTTTTGTATAATTTGTCCCACCAGGATAAAGTGGCTGTTTTGAATTTTGCACTAGTCATGCATTTGACATTATACTCTTGTTTAAACAGCTCATAAAGTTAAACTTGTAATGGTACCATTAATTATTCTAGTTGTGGTAAATTTTCTAAAATCATATTGAAACTTGGAAAATTATAGGATATTAAAGAAAAAAATTGAGAAACATGAAATAACTGGAAGCATACACTGTGTTCATGGATAGGAAGAATTCACATAATTAAAAGTCCATACCAGCCAAAGCAATCTATGGATTCAATGTGATACCTATTAAAATAAAAAATTACATATTTCATAGATCTAGAAAAATTTATATGGAACCACAAAGACCTTTAGTAGCTACTTCAATCTTGAGAAAGAAGAAAAACATTGGAGGTATCATACTACCTGATATCAAACAGTACTGCAAGACCATTATGATCAAAACAGCCTGGTACTGGCATAAGAACAGACATATAGATCAATGAAACAGAATAGATAGCCCAGAAAGAAACCCATGCCATTATGGTCAATTAATATGTGGAAAAGGAGGCAAGAACGTACAATGGAGTAAAGGCAATCTCTTCAATAAATGGTGTTGGGAAAATTGAACAGATGCATGCAAAAAATGAAACTAGATCATCAACTTACACCACACACAAGAACAAACTCAAAATGCTTAAAAGACTGAAATGTAAGTCACAAAACCATAAAATTCCTAGAAGAAAGCATAGGTGGAAAAACCTCAGACATCTCTTCTAGCAATATTTTTTATGATATACTAGTGGCCCAGTGCACAGATTCGTGCACATTGAAAGGAAATTAATTAGAAGAATTATTTTAGTATTGCAGCAAGCTAACCCCCAGCCGATTTTGCTAGGAATTGGGCTCCCTCATCCCTCCTCTCTGGGTCCAGGGTGCGGGTGAACCAGATTTGGGGCTGACAGAGCCTCAGCAGCAAGCTAACCCACAGCCAGCAACTTAACCTACCAGTTGGAGTGTCTGCCTCCAGGTGATGAGTGTGTGTAATAGCTACTGGCCCAATGGTTGAACAGTTGCTTAGGCATATATATAATTTCCTGGAAACTAAAAAGCTTTTGCATAGCAAAAGAGACCGTCAACAAAATGAGAAGGCAACCCACTGCATGGGAAAACATATTCATCAATGATACATCTGACAAGGGGTTAATTTCTAAAATATGTAAATAACTCAACACCAAGAAAACATGAAACCCAATTAATATAAGAGCAAAGGATTTTAGACACTTCTCCAAAGAGCATACAGGTTGCCAATAGATATATGAAAGATGCTCAGCATTACTGATTGTCAGAGAGATTCAAATTAAAACCACAATATCACCTCACTCCTGTCTGAATGGCTATCATGAGCAAATCAACAAACAAGTGCTGGTGAAGATATGGAGAAAAGAGAACACTCATGCACTGTTGGTGGGAATGCAGACTAGTGCACCTATTGTGCAGTTTCCTCAAAATTTACAAATGAAACTGACTGTTGACCCAGTGATCCCACTTCTGGGAATATATCCTAAGAATACCAGAACTTCTGGTTGAAAGAATATATGTACCCCTGTATTCATTGCAGCAGCATTATTTACAATAGCCAAGATCTCAAAACAGATCAAGTGCCAATTAGTGGGTGAGTGGATAAAAAATGCTGTGGTATATTTACACAGTGAAATACTACTCAGCCATAAAAAAGAAGGAAATATTACCTTTTCCAAAAGCATGGGTGGACCTGGAGATTATTATGCTAAGGAAAACTGTGAACAAATATTATGCTAAGTGAAATAAGTCAGTCAGAGAAAGATAAATGCCATATGATCTTACTCACATGTGGAATTGAATGAACAAAAATAGAAACAGAAGCATAAATACATAGAACAGACTGACAGCTGTCAGAAGGAATGGGTTTTTGGGGTTGGTTGAAAAAAATGTGAAAGGATTCAGCCAAATATATATAATAAAGATTATAGCAAAATTAAATGACATAGAGTGGAAAACAATGCAAAAGATTAAAAGCAAACAAACAAAAGCTGGTTCTTTGAAAAGATAACCAATATTGGAAAATATTTATGTAGACTCATCAAGAAATACAGAAGGAAGACCTAAATAAATAAATAAAATCATAAATGAAGGAGAGAAGTAACAACTTACACCACAGAATTACAAAGGAGTATAAGAAAATACTATTACACACACACACACACACACACACACATATATTAACCCTAATATGCAAATAGACCAAACAGCAGAAAAACCAGACAACTGAACAACTAGTCCCTATGATGTGTGCTGACCACGAGGGGGCATGCACGGAACATGGTGGGTGTTGGTAGCAAGCAGATGGTGGAGCAGGTGAGTGGGGGTGCCAGACTAAGGCGGGGCACTGGCCCCTGTCATCTGGGCAAGCCTCTGGTGGTTACTGAAAATTCTTTGCTCCCACAAGTTGTGGTCCTGCCAAGAACTCGCACCTGCTGCTGGTGCTGACCCTGCTCATACCCACTGCTTGCACAAGCCCCAATCGCTCTGAGCCATCAGCGGGTGTGAGCTGGGCCATTGCGATTAGCATGTGGGAGCAGAGGCAGTGGGAGCGGGGCTGCCCGCAGACAGGGGACTGGGGGCTGTGGCAGGAGGGCTTGGGCATGGGTGTGGAGGATGGTCCGAGACCCACCCCTGTGCCCACCACAGCCTCACAGCCCACAGTGCCTTTCAAGGTGCACAAATTTGTGCACTGGGCCCATAGTGAACAAAAATATGCCAAGAAATTGGACAACCTGGGTGAAATGGATAAATACCTAGAAACACAAAATTTTCCAAAACAGAGTCAGGAAGAATTAAAAAGTCTTAATAGACCAATTACAACTAATGAAATCAAAGATGTAATAATAATAATAATAATAAAACTTTTACTAAACTAAAGTCCTGGACTGGATCTTCTCAGGCAAATTTTACCAAATATATAAGGAGGAACTAGCATCTAACCTTATCAAAATTCAAGAAGAGGGAAGACTTCCACGCTGTTTTTACAAGGTGAGCGATATGGTAATTCCAAAACCAGATAAAGACAATACAAAGAATGACAATTATAGGTCAGTATCCCTAATGAACATAGATGTTAAAATCATCAACAAAATATTAAAAAGCTGGATTCAACGATGCATTAAAAAATCATACATCATGATCAAATGGGATTTATTCTGGGGATGCAACATTGCTGATGTTCCCAAATCAATAATCATGTAAACGTAATATACCACATAAACAAAAGGGAGGATAAAAATCACATGACCATATCAATAGATGCAGAAAAAGCATTTGATAAAATCCAGCATGCATTTATGATAAAAACTCTTAGAAAAGTGGGGATGGAGGGATCATACCTCAACATAATAAAGGCCGTATATGATAACATTATAGCCAATGGGAAAAACTAAAACCATTTCTCCTAAAAACAGAATACAACAGGGATGTTACCTTTCACCACTCTCTTTCAACATAGTACTGGAAATCCTCCACCACAGCAATCATATTATAAGAAAAAGTAAAAGACATGCAAATTGGAAAGGACGAAGTAAAACTGTCACTATTTGTAGATCACATGACACTGTATATAGAAAACACTAAAGACTCCTCAAAAAAACTACTATATCTAGTAAATGGATTCTACAAAGTAGCAGGATACAGAATTAATATTCAGATATTGGTGGCATTTTTATACACCAATAATGAACTGTCAGAAAGAGAAATTATGAAAACAATCCCAGCCCTAACCCGTTTGGCTCAGTGGATGGAGCTTCGGCTTGCGGACTGAAGGGTCCCAGGTTCGATTCCAGCCAAGGGCATGTACTTTGCTTGCAGGCACATCCCCAGTGGGGAGTGTGCAGGAGGCAGCTGATCGATGTTTCTCTCTCATAGATGTTTCTAACTCTCTATCCCTCTCCCTTCCTCTCTGTAAAAAATCAATAATATATATATATTTTTTTTAAAAAAAGAAAACAAACCCATTTACTATTGCAACAAAAAAGGTAGCTAGGAATAAATTTAAACAAGGATATAAAAGAGCTGTACTCAGAACTTTATAAGGTACTGAAGAAAATAATGAGGAAGATACAGCTAAGTGAAAGCATAAACTGTGCTCATGGATAGGAAAACAATATCATTAAATTGTCCATATGTGCAAAGTAATCTACAGATTCAATGCAATACCTATTAAAATACTAATAGTGTATGTCAGAGGTGTAGAACAGATATCCAAAAAAATGTATATGAACCCCCTCCAAATAACCTCAGCAATCTTGAGAAAGAAAAACAAAGTTGGAGGAATCACACTACCTGATATCAAAATATATTACAAGGCCATAATAATCAAAAGAGAATGGTATTGTCACAAGAACAGACATGTGGATCAAAGGAACAAAACAAATAGCACAGAAATAAACCCACATCTTTATGGTCAGTTAATATTTCACAAAGGAAGCTAGAACATACAATGGGGTAAAGACTGTCTTTTCAATAAATGGTGCTGGGAAAATTGAACATATACATGCAATAAAATGAAACTAGACCACCAACTTACACCAGAGATAAGAATAAACTCAAAATAGATTAAAGACCTAAATGTAAGTCGCAAACTCACAGAAGAAAACTCCTAGAAGAAAACATAGGCAGTAATATTTCAGACATTTTTTATAGCAATATCTTTGTAGATATATCTTCTCGGGCAAGGGAAACAAAGGAAAGAATAAAGAAATGGGACTACATCAAACTAAAAAACCTTTACATTGCAAAAAAAAGCCATCACAAAATGAAAAGGGAACCTAATGAATAGGAGAACATATTTGACAATGATACATCTGATAAGGGGTTAATTTCTAAAATATATAAAGTACTTTTGCAGCTTAAGACCAAGAAAAACAACCCCTGTTAAGAAATGGACAAAGGATCTTAGTAGACACTTCTCCAAAGAAGAAATATAGATGGCCAGTAAACATATGGAAAATGTTCAGTATCACTAAGGCAATTTTAAAAATTAGATGAGTCATTTTAAAATTTCTTATAACAGTGCCTGGTACACAAGAAGATATATAAAATTGGGGAAAGAAATTATTTCAGCCCATATCCATGAGGTTATAGGTTATTCTTTCCTGTAGTAGTATCTAGAAAAGCCTTGCCTGATTAGGTCCATATGATCTACTTATATAAAAACCATGGGTGGTGTTCATCATGACAACAACCGCCACAACCAAGTGGAAGGAAGTCAGTCCTGCAGGGGTTGTCTTGGCAATGGCTGCTCCCCGCCCCCCAAGCTGTTTCCTGAAGCTGTTTCCTGTAAGGGCGGAGTTTGAGGCAGGAACCCACCCTGGGAGCATGGAGGCAGATCTTTCTAAAATGTGCTGCGCCAGCACGGGGTGAACCTGAGTGGGGCGGCTGAAAGGCTTAGAAAAGACAGACAAGAGAATGAAAGCAGGGTCTCCGTGGGATGCTGCTTCTCTGAGAGACAGCCACAGCCATGCCTTTATTTTATAGCAGATGCTACGAGGCAAAGTAGGAGCATGACTAAGATGTTTACAACATTCTCCTGGGTTTCAATCCTACTCAACTACATGCACCTGAACTCTATCAAGCCTACATCACTCAGGAACGTGGGGCAACGTGTTCGGACCATAGGTTCAAGCTTACAACTACAGCCATTGGCTATAATTGTGCTGGGAGGGCCCTGCCCTCCAAGCTGGAACTTGCACATGGCAATGAGAGGACTGTGCCCTCTCATCAGTCCAAGGCTTGAACCTGTCCAAAACACTGTAGCAGCTCCCCACAATAAAGTTTTAATTCTGTTTCTTTGTTACTAATGTTATGGCCCCACCCCATAACAAAGAAACAATTTCCGAAGGATGAGGCCCAGGAATCAGGATTTTAAAAAGATTCCCAGGTGATTCTAATGTGCACCCAAAGTTGAGAACCACTGCTGTAGATAATATTAAAAAATATTTAAACGTGCAATTCTTTGTCCAAAAAATGAGCATGTTCAAAAATTAAATGAAGAAAATTTGGATATACTCAATGGAGATTTTCACACATATATGAGTGATGATTCCATTGATTCCACAGATGATGCTGAAAAGGAAAATTTCCCCACCAAATTTCTTAATAGTATTACTCCTTCGGGAATTCCATGTCATAAATTAAAATTGAAAGTGGGTGCAATCATCATGCTATTGAGAAATCTCAATAGTAAATGGGGTCTTTGTAATGGTACCAGATTTATTATCAAAAGATTATGAGCTAACATTATCTAAGCTGAAGTATTAACAGGATCTGCAGAGGGAGAGGCTGTTCTGATTCCAAGAATTAACTTGTCCCCATCTGACACTGGCCTCTTATTTAAATTGATTCGACGACGGTTTCCTGCGATGCCAGCAAGTGTGATGACTATTGATAAATCACAAGGACAAACTCTAGACAAAGTAGGCATATTCCTACCTCAACCCGTTTTTGCACATGGTCAGTTATATGTTGCTTTCTCTCGAGTTTGAAGAGCATGTGATGCTACAGTTAAAGTCCTAAGTACTTCATCACAAGGGAAATTAGTCAAGCACTCTGAAAGTGTTTTCACTTTTAATGTGGTGTACAGGGAGATATTAGAATAAGTTTAATCACTTTATCAATCATTGTTTGCATCACTGTTGTTTTTTGTTTTCATATTATGTTTTTGTATCATGTTTTTGTTGTTTTTGTATCATGCCTCTGTTGTTATATCCTTTTATTACTGTTTATTTATTAATAAATTTATATATTATTTTCATATACATTTTACTAATTTCCTTTCATCTCACACTTCTATTATAGAGAAAGGGCAAATAGCAATATTAAAATATCTCTGCTAATTAATTCCCTTTTAAAAAAAATATATTTTACAGAGAGGAATGGAGTGGGATAGAGAGTTAGAAACATCGATGAGAGAGAAACATTGATCAGCTGCCTCTTGCACACTCCCCACTGGGGATGTGCCCACAACCATGGTACATGCCCTTGACCGGAATCGAACCTTGGACCCTTGAGTCCGCAGGCTGATGCTCTATCCAGTGAGCCAAACCGGTTAGGGCAATTAATTCCCTTTTAATGTGAACATATTTCGTGTACTGGGCTACTAGTAATTTATATAAGATTTGGAAAAATAAGGTAGAGAAACAAATGAAAATGACTTTGGAATATTCTTTCAGTTAGGGTGATCAGGGAAGTTTTTTATGCTAAAGTGGCATTGGAGCCTATGTGAAATGACAGGTATAAAACCTAAATATTGGGTAAGAATGTCTTAGGCAAAGAGAGCAGAAAATGCAAAGATCCTAAAGCTAACACTTTAAGGACTGATCTGGAGAGAGAAGGGTGGAAGTTTTCTACCCATTGTTATTCGTTTTGAGGTTGGCAGATCCCCAAATTAAATTGCCTCTGGCAATACTTACCCAAATATTTATGAAATATTAAACAGCACATTGGTCAAATTTAAACAAAACACTTCACTTAATGTAACACTATGTTTTCTAGATTGCTCTTGAAAATTTGAATGGCAAATTACACGTAAGACAAATTTTGCTTTTGAACCTCTTTCTTGATCATTGCTTTTTTTACCATCTCTGTGTCTAAATTTATAATTGAACCACCCAATCTCTTCTTACTTTCAGGCATATTTTATAGTTTGTGCTCTTTTTGTATCATATTTTACATAATGAAATTTTCATTAAAATGCTAAATATTGGGCAAAGCTCCAAGTCAAAAATGATTCTTCAATTTGACATTCATGATAGGAAATTTAGGTCTTTCAATAAGACTAGATTAAGACCCTGTGAGAAATGTGAAATGATAACACACAATCTGGAAATAAAGCTGCTCACCCAGTGTCACACCTAATAGAATGTGATTAATGAAGGAGATAATGGGCTGGAGAAATATAGCAACAGAGTTCACTGTCTTGTTTGTGACATTTTTTGAGTGTATGCTAAATAATACAGTTTTATTCTTAAGAGGAAACTAATAGTAGGTCATCTTAGGGCTGCTGACAGTGAAAATTGTGGTCATGAAATAATATAGCATTTTTGTTTTCAATAAATATTCACTTTGCGTTAATAAGGATATTTGTAATTAGTTTTGTACTTGAGTGCGTACCAAAGAATTTACAACAAATAGAGACAGATATAGTATAATTGAAAAAAATTATGCAGATTTATTTGAAGAAAAAGGGTTAAGCATGTAAGGCAAAATTTACCATATAGAGGCATTACTTATGATGTAAGTGTTTGATCTATTTTATTTTGTTTTTTTGCCTGATTTTAAAAAATTTATCTTCATCCTCCACCCCCCATTGATCTCTTATAGCCTGTACCCATGCCACACACCAGACCTTCACCACATTATTGTATATGTCCATGGGTTATGCATATATGCATATAAATTCTTTGGTTAATCTCTTCCCACCAACCCACCCCCACCTTCCCAGGGCTTAAACTATTTTAAAATAGAAGAAACAAGAGGGATGATTTTAATCATAAACAATTGGTTTCAAATCATGTAAATATTCCAAAGAAAAACATTTTCAACTCAAACATGAAAATAACATGCAATTTTGTTCTTCCAATTGTTTTCTAACACATGTTCTAACCATGTAAAACTGGTTTCTATATGAAAATAAACTTGCAGATTGGAAGAGCTTTTATAGAAGTTGTATAAACTTTTAAAGACCATTAGAATGCATTTGGATGCTTTTTGAATACAATTTATAAAAGAGTTAATTATGCTTTTGCAAGAATTTTAACTGTTTCTTTAAAATACTTTTTGAGAGTATCCTTTCAGTTATTTAAAAACAACCTTTACAAATGCACTATGATTTCATAAGAAATGAAGTGTTGGTTATTTAAAAATAAGAGAATCATAAGTTTAAAATCTCAGCTTGCTATCACTTGAAAAACAAGGTGATAGAGATCACTGTGGTTTCTTAAAAAAATTAAGAAAAATGTATTTTGATATTAAAACATGTAAGAATATTTTATAAATATTATCAAAGGAGAAATTTGGCCTTTGAAATAGAAAAATATTTCCACAATTATCTCTATATAGAATATGATTTTATCACTATAAGAGTACTACCTTTCAAACTGTTATGTGTGAATGAATTATGAATGCTAGGTTTAAAATATAAGATTTCTCTGGGCTTTCTTTTATAAAGAATGCTTTGTGTACTTTATCCATTTGTGGAATTAAATTTTATTATATCAGAGCTCATTTTTAAAACATGTATTTTATTTTACTACAGGTCAAATTTCGTCTTTAGAAATATAACCAATGACTTCCTTATATTGAATAAGTCGTATGCACTTAACTTATGCAAGATACAGTACTGTACTATGTACTTATATTCTTAGGATCTAACATATATAGTTTGCTCTTTTAAATATGAGTCACAATTTTTTAGATAATAAACTATTAACTACCAGACTGTATCCTTGTAAAACAGGCAACATAACTCACTGATCTGAAAGATTTTAAAATTTTCTTGAAAACTCCTAGCAAAGGAAAAGCCTAGATCTTTCAGCAAGTAGAGCACTAAGCAAGGAAACTTTATAAGGGGGACTATAATGGTGCCACAATTTGGAAAATTATATTCCAATTTAGTACTTTTCAACAAAGCTATGTGTAAACTGAAAAAAAATATGAGATCCATGATATTACAAAAATCCTATTGCCTACTCTCCCACAACAAGGTATGTAATTGTGAACATGATTGTAATATGACCTCATTATTGCTTGCCTTGCACAAATTGCTAGAGAGTGAGTGATTCTTTACAAATCTACTTCAAATTAACACCTATTTTTAATTTCATGGAAAAACAAACAACATAAATAACTACCCAGGTGCTTATGGCAGCTGCTAGCTTAAGATTGAATTTAAATAGTCTCATATTATAATTACCCACGTTTTAGAAAAATCTATGAATTCCACTGTAGCTTTTTAGTAACCCTCTTCCACTTGAATGCCTCAACAATGTGTGAGGAATAATTGTGTCATCTTTGTCATCATATACTACCCTATTCAGAACACAAAGACTCAAGTGTTTGTGGGAAGCACTTGTTTGCATGAATGGATTTAGGACTCAGTTATTTAATTATTCTAGTGAATAAACTCTGAATGCTGTTGACGTACATGTAATGATTCTTAAAATGGGATCAACGCACAACCATTCAATCCAAGAATTGGTGGTGGTAGTGGCTCGGGGAGTTCTCCTTTCCATGCTTACCTCCTATGTTTGCAGGAGGAGAATGTTATGCAAATACAAGTGTGGAAGAAAGGGATTTTTCCTCCTTTACTTATTGCTAGTAAAGCTTAATGGTGTTTTAGAAGTGATATTACACTTCAGAAAAGGGGTAATGCATCTTTAAAAGCTAAACTACATCTTCTTTACTTTTATCAAATTCTCTATAAATCTTTCATGACAGTTTATTTAACAAAGTGTCATTGAAACTGTATAGATGATTGATGTGACCCATGTAAGACCAACATGAAATGTTTGTAAATGTCAGCAAAATGTGACCATCTAAAAGTATATAAGGATGGAGTTTCTATGAAAGTGAAAAACAAACAGAAAAATGTTTATCTTATACTTTGCTTTCTGAAATGCAATTACAAATTCATAGAAGAAGTATTATATTTGATTTTTCTTGGAGTTCATGTCATCAGAGGTCTAATTTGCTTTTGACACTTACCCTTTCAAAGCTTTGGTTTCTTATTTATTGGGTAAATTTTTCTTTCATCTATGGAAAAATAATATAGACTCAGATCTTCTTGGGAAAAAAAGATAATTGCTTTGGAAAGTATTAGCAGAAACTTGAATAAAGCATTATGTACAAATTATAGGAATCAATCAACATAGAAATGTAATTTAATAAGATAAAAAATAAAGAGGAAGAAAAAATAAATTAAACTATAAACATACAAGAAGAGTACCTCAGTAGCTCACTAGCTTATTTTTCTCTTTGATGTATTCATGTATAAAACAAATATTATCCTTAGAATAGTGCAACCTCTTCCTTGGGAGTGATGTTTTGGTTGTTACATTTTTGCATTGCATTGACACAAAATCAGAACAAATAGAGCAAAACAAATACACACGATGAATGGAAAATATATAATAGAGACTACAAAACTGAAATTTGAAAATTGTGAGATTTTCCCATTGAAATAACATTTTTGCAGGAGGGGAATTACCCATGATCATTCACTTAATTAATACATTCTTTATTCCATTTTGCAAATAAATTCACAAGTTCACAATTACCATGAATTGTAGAGTGCCTATCCATCATTATAAGCTGTTTCTGATCACAGTAGACATGGTATTTGTCTTCCTCCTTCTGTGGAGGTTATAGGAAATGCTTAGTTATGATATACTGGTAGCCAAACCAAGATTAACTGAAAAATGACTATTTTTTATTTTTAAAAGATTTTAAAAATTGAATTTGAGAGAGAGAGAGAGAGAGAGAGAGAGAGAGAGAGAGAGAGAAATGATGTGAGAGTGAAACATCCATCAGCTGCCTCCTGTACACCCCCTAATGGGGATTGAACCCAGAACCTGGGCATGTGCTCTGACCAGGAATCAAACCAGCAACTTTTCAGTGCATGGGATGATGCTCCCAATTGAGACACACTGGCCAGGGCACAAGTACTTTAAATTCTCAAATAAGCAAATTTTTCTGGGGGATTGTACTTAGCTTTGAGGAAGACATGGAAAATAAGACAATTCAAGCAGTATCTGGAGATCTGTAAACATTTAAAATTTATTTGATCTCTGCATTTCTAGTATATCATAATGGTGAGTTATGTTCACAGTGATGATCCTAAGCTATAGCAACACTATAAGAATAATTTGAATTGTAATTTTTTAGTACATAGTGATGGTAAAGCTTTATGATAGACCCAAACCATAATATCCTATTCCCTGAGCAATAACTGTTAATGACTGTATTTTGAAAAACATGTTAACAATTTTTCAGCCTGTAATATATGTATGCTTATATATTTCACTAGAGGCCTGGTGCACAAAAATTGGTGCACTCGCGGGGGGGGGGGGGGTCCTCAGCCCAGCCTGTGCCCACTTGCAGTACAGGACTCCTTGGGGGATGTCCACCTGTTGACTTAGGCCCACGCCCCGGGGGATCAGGCCTAAGCTTGCAGTAAGACAACCTTCTGGCAACCAGAGAGCCCTCGGGGGATGTCCAACTAAAGGCTTAGGCCCCTACAGGATCGGGTCTAAACCGTTACTTGGACATTCTTAGTGCTGCCACGGAGGTCGGAGAGGCTCCTGCCACCACCTCTGCACTGGCCAGCCATGAACCAGCTTCTGGCTGAGTGGCACTCCCCATATGGAAGTGCACTGACCACCAGGGGGCAGCTCCTGCATTGAGTGTCTGCCCCCTGGTGGCCAGTGTGCATCATAACAACCGGCCATTCTGCTGTTCAGTCAATTTGCATATTAGCCTTTTATTATTATTATTATATAGTATGTCCCTATTTCTCCCCTTTTGCCTCCTCTACCCAGCTCTTGCCCCCCACTTCTCTCTGGCCATCAACATAGTGTTGTCTGTGTCCATGGGTTGCGCATATATTTTCTTTGGCTAATCCCTTATTTAAATTCACTTCTTTAAACTTTTATTTTCAGATAAGTGCTTATAGCTGCACTATTATATATTTTCTATTATATCATTTAGAATTAAGATATTTTTTAATTGAACTGTTGTAAATTTTAGCACAATTTAGTAAATTATGCTAGAAGCAATTAGGAGATTTTTCATGTAATGCAGATGCATTTCATTTAATATCTTATTAATTTTTAATTTTTTAATATTTTAATTTGAAATAATCTGATACATGTAAAAAAAACTATAAAATACTACAGCATATTATATGTACCCTTCACCCAATTTCTTAGGTGTTAATAATTTAAATATAACCATTATGCAACTAACAAAATTTGGAATATATTTTTCTTATAATCTCTTTAATGTTACTTAATCCATTTACTTTGTTTTTGTTAATCCTCACCCAAGGATATTTTTCCATTGAATTTTAGAGAGAGTGAAGAGAAAGGGAGAGACACATTGATTGGTTGCCTCCTGCACATGTTCTGATAGGGACTGGGGATCAAGCCAACAACTGAGGTACATGCCCTTGACTGGAATCAAACCTGGGACCCTTCAGTCCACGGGCTAATGCTCTATCCACTGAGCAAAACAGGCTGCAGCTTAATTCCTTCACTTTTAATCTATATGTGTCTTTATATCTAAAGTGGGTTTTGTTTTTGATTCACCCTCATAATCTGTCTTTTAATTGGTGCATTTATGCCACTGTCTTTCAGAGTGCTTACTGATAGAGTCACTGCCATATCTGGTGGCTCCTGGGGCTTCTGGGGCCGGCCTGCCTGTAGTATGCAAATTAGCCACCATCTTTGTTGGCAGTTAATTTGCATATCTCGCTGATTAGCTAATGGGAGGCATAGCGAAGGTGTGGTCAATTACCATGTTTGGCTATTATTAGATAGGATAATGTATATTATAAAATGAAATAACTGTACTGAATATTATAGGGGTACATGTAGTTCTAGAATTAGTACCTGCCTACCCCTTAATGAATCTACTTGGAGATATAATTCAGGTTATATTTGCATTAATTACTTAAATAAAAGTTAAGAAGTGTAAATGCCTTGAGACAAGTATAGGAAAAGATCAGGGGTAACAGGTAGAGAAGTCATTGTAGGGTGAATAGCTCTTGGCTGCTGAGAATAGGAAGGCTTACAGTGAATAAAAATGACTGAAAGTGAAAGTTTCTTCATAAAAATAAGTCTATCATCAATAAAAGAACAGAAGTGAATTAAATATTACATTTTTTCTTGACTCCTAAACTTATACAAATTGTAATTCAAAATTAAATAATGTTTATACATTCATTGCTGTTTTTTCTGCAAGAAAAAATATAGTTTTCTCAGGGGTTTTCCGTGAAAATATTTTTTATTTTTTTACTGTAATGAAAATATAAAACTTGAAATATAGTTTAGTTTTAAATTCAGAGCAAGATATAAATACCAAAGTAATTGATAAAGAAATAGCATTTCACTAAATCAGAATTCACAAATGGGTATTTTTTGTATACTTGGAACTAGTCTATCCTTTCAAGAAAAGTAATAGGAACAGAGATTTGTATGGGTGCTCAAGTTCAAAAAAGAGGTTATCTGCATTTGCTGACTTTTCAAACTTTCTGTCTTGGTAGTGTCCGGAATACTTGCATGTTCCCAGAAGCTCAGTTTTGAAAGGAGCCCGTATGTCCATTAGGTCATGTTTAGATGCTTAGAGCAACCAAATTATACTTTGAACTTGTGACATTCCTAAATATTGGACTTTACATTCAGATATCATAACTTATCACAGATAACTATAGGCCAGTGATGGTGAACCTTTTGAGCTCGGCATGTCAGCATTTTGAAAAACCCTAACTTAACTCTGGTGCCGTGTCACATATAGAAATTTTTTGATATTTTCAACCATAGTAAAACAAAGATTTATATTTTTGATATTTATTTTATATATTTAAATGCCATTTAACAAAGAAAAATCAACCAAAAAAATGAGTTCGTGTGTCACCTCTGACACGCGTGTCATAGGTTCGCCATCACTGCTATAGGCCCTATGAAGTAAGGAGCACCAGTTCCAATAAAAATGGACAAAATTTTGACAACTTGGAAGAGATGTGTACACAATACTGTGGGATATCATATTGATGCCTCAGCTTTTCATGCCCTGATTTGACTTCTACTAGCTGTTAAAGATGGTTTGTTTTAGTTATGACCTCAAAAAGAGTTTCTTATTTTTTAAATATATTTTTATTTATTTCAGAGAGGAAGGGATGGAAGGATGGAGAGAGAAAGAGAGAGGAGAGAGAGAGAGAGAGAGAGAGAGAGAGAGAGAGAGAGAGAGAGAGAGAAACATCAATGATGAGATAGACTAATTGATCAGCTGCCTCTTGCACACCCTACACTGGTGATCAAGCCCACAACCTGGGCATGTGCCCTGACTGGGAATCAAATCAAGGCCTCCTGGTTCATAGGTCGATGCTCAACCACTGAGCCATGCCTGCTGGGCTAGTTTCCTATTTTTAATCTCAATAGAAGGTGTGCTTTTTAAAATTTATTTTTTATTTAAGTGTAGTTGGTATACAATCTTATATTGGTTATATTAGTTTCAGGTGTATGATATAGTGTTTCAATATTTATATTCTTTACAATGTGATCACTCCACTAATTCTAGAATTAGAATGGGAAGGTGTGCATTAAGATATTCTTTTTCAATGCTTTTTCACAGTGGATGACCTGAAGAGCTTTGCATTTGGGGCTCTCTGTGTAATAAAATACAAATATGGAATAATGCAGTCGTTTTGCCTATATATCATTTATTTTCTATGCCATGACCCTTGCAAGTAGCTATAAAAACCTGAGAGACTCATTTTATTTGGCCAACTTTGGGAAGAAGTTTGGAGGAGTGCAATACTATAGTATGTGGTTCCCCAAAGCTGCACAATATAAATGCAAATCTAACATTGCAGATGAAAATAGTAGGCTACATGGATGAATTGTTGGATGGTAGAAGTGGGATAGGTACTTTACAATGATAGAATGTAGTTGGTGAGCCTTCTTCAAGCTCATATAGCTGTTGTCTTATGTTGGGGGAACTGGCTTCAAACACTTAATTTTGTAATTTAGAAAATGGTCTCAGGGTAAAATCACATTGACTGTGAAATGATGCGCTACTCTCTTTTCTTTTTTTCCAAGTATCTTATTGTTTCATATTTTCAGCAACTAGAAGTGATTAGAAAATGCCAATTCTGCTTAAGAACGAAAATTGTGAAAAAATTATAAGAGCCACCCTTGGTTCCTGCATTCTTCTTTGGACAATATCTTCAATCTAGAAATGCATAGTAACAGTCAAATGGTTATGGTTCAAGTTCATTAATGCTTGGATAATGAAATAGAATAACGTATAAGCAAAAATATCATGAAATATATAAAGAGGCTGATTTAAATTTTGGCATTGGACTATTACTGACTACAGTAATCATTTAGGGGGCTCTCCACTTTATTTGGCTATCATTGTGACTTTGTAAGTATTATTTAAATTGCTTTATTCTTTTCTTGTTATTCTTTCTTGGTGTATCATCTACCATTTGTCCTTATTCCATTTTTAACTGAGTATGTTTCTACTTATTTAGCTTAAACTTAAAAAAAATACTCACCCAAGGATATGTTTAGATATGTTTATAGAGAGGGAGAGATCTGTTGCCTACCGTTACGTGTCCCACCTAGGGATCGAAGGAAACTGCAACCCATGTATGTGGGAATGGAACCCATGACCCATTGGTATATGGGACCACGCTCCATCCAACGGAGCTACACTGGTCAGGGCTAACTTCTAACTTCAACTATTTTTAAGGTGTTAAGGACTCTGTCCATCTTTATGTCAGTTGAAAGCTAGTGGGCATATTCTCAATTCTTTTTTTGAGATTTTTGCTAAAGATATGTCATCTCATTTCCAGTGAAAACATCTGTAAAATATCAATCTACTAGTATATACCAATCCAAAGCTTGTTACTCTCAGAAAGTTAAAGCACCCACCAAGCAAGGTAAGGGACTGTATCTTCTCAGCATGTGAAAATTTTATATTCAAAGTCAACAAAACCCTAAAAGCAGTTATAATGTGATGTTGTCTAATGTGTTAGAAATTAAAGACTTGCCTCTTTATTTAGCATATGTGATTTAAGAAGAGAAGGGTGGGAACAAAATGATAAGGACTGGCAGTTGGAAGAAGACATATTTTAGTGTACTTCATTTTAACCCCAGTCCCTGATGAGTCTCACAAAGATAACATTATTGGTAGAGGGGATATGATAATAAGTTTTAGGGCATTACCTGTGGAAAATTAAAGTGGAATAAATCATTAAAGCATTCAATAAACAGTCATTAAGAGTTTACCATGTGGCAAGCATATATGTTATTTGCATGTATTGAGTATGTGTGTAAAGCTTCCAAATTTACTAGATCTATAATTAATGCTAATCAATAGCAGATGTTAATAATGCAATAAGTATTTGCCATATCAAACTGAATGAATTGAGATTGTTATTGCCTTAATATCCAACATGAGAATGGGAACTTAATGTTTCCTTCCTAAACTCTGTCTCTTTCTTTCCTGACATATCCTCTCAGTAAGTTAGAGTTTTCATTGATATTCTACTGTGGTAATGTTAATCTTATTTTGATTGAAACAAGGTTCTGGACAGCAAAATTGATGTGTTTTTATGGTAAGACTGTTGTGAGACTGTTGCAAAAAGGTGGTAAAAAGACTTCATATTTGGTATGCCTGGGGCAAGAATTATAACTTTCTTTAAAGTTATAATTAAGAAAATACTTGGCTTACTGTGCTTATTTTAGAACACTATGGATTATTAATATATGCATTTAAGCACATTTAATATCTATATTTTGATTGACATATCTCTTGTCAGTTTCAATGATTTTCTTGCCTTAACAACACAGAATAGAATTTCACAATGGACAGAGCATTTATCTTTTTTGTTAGATGTTGCCTTTTTATTGAATTTATTAGGGTGACATTGGTTAATAATATTACATAGATTTCAGATGCACAATTCTACAGTACATCATCTGTATGCTGTATTGTGTGTTCTCCACCCAAAGACAAGTCTCCTTCTGTCACCATTTATCCTTAACTTTACCCTTTTCTAACTTTCTCCACCCCCGCCTCTGGTAAACACCATACTGTTGTCTGTGTCTATGAGTTGTTGTTGGTGTGGTTGTTTGGCTTAATCCTTTCACCTTTTTCATCCAGTTCCCCAGTGTTTCCTTTTTCAACACATAAGCTGTATAGCCAGTTATATGTCATATAATAATGTCATCAGATTCTTGAAGACAAATATCATGTAACATTATTGCATATGTTAATTTTAAGGCAGTTTTGTTAGACATAACATATAAAGAGGAAATAAAATGAAAATTAACACAGTGTGGAAGGATGCTGTTATGTTTAATTTAAAATATACATTACAGATCAAAAGATATTTTGCACAGTGCTATTATTTAGTCACTAGAGGCCCGGTGCATGAATTCATGCACAGGTGTGGACCGGCCAGCCCACCCCAATTGGGGCCGATTGGGGTTGGGCCGGCTGGGGGGAGGGGCCATGGGAGGTTGGCTGGCTGGCCCTGCCCCCAATCAGGCTGGTTGGCCAGCCTCAGTGTGCATTATAGCGACTGGTCATTCTGGTCACTTGGCTTTTATATATATAGATTAGTGTAATCCTTTGTTATTATCTAGAATAAGGATTTGAACTAAACCAAATTAGTTTTCTTTTTTATTGAATTGGTTGTGGTTACATTGGTCAATAAAATTATATAGGTTTCAGGGACACAATTCTATGATACATCATCTGCACATCCTTTGTGACCTCACCATCCAAAGTCTAGTCTCCTTACATTATCATTTATAACCCCATTTGTCCTCTTCCACCTGCCCCAGCCCCCCTTTCTCTCTGGTAATCACCATATAGTTGTCTGTGCATATGAGATTTTTTTTTGCTTAATCCCTTCTAAAAATTCAGAAAACCTTACTAATTTGTAGAATCCAACTTTCCAAATTATTGTCATTATTATTTTTACTAAACCACAAGCTTAGGTTTAAAGATTTCTAATCCAATGATGCAGTTATAAATTGAGTTTAATGTATAGATTTTTCCATAACTATTGAACTAGAACAAAAACAGTAGGTCAAAATATTCTCTAAAACTGTTCAGTTCACTGATTTCTAGCAGAAACTATTTTAATACTATCCCTGCCCTTAAGATATGTTTAAAAATAAACTTGGAACACAGAAAATGTTGTGAATTTTATCACCCTAATATAGGGGTAAGAGAAAGTAGGTTTATAGTTGTTCATATGGAAAATAATACAGTAATTAATAAATAATAATACAAGAATAAACTCTCATGTACTCATAACTGTAAACCTACTTTTGCCCACCTTGTATTTTATTTATAGTAAATGTTTAAGAGACTTTTTTTCCATTTTTACTTCTGGCTTACATAAGCTTTTAATTCACTAATTAATTTTAATTAATGTTTAAGATAGTGAGTAACAGAATAAATTGGTCTATACCTGATAAAATGTCAGTCTTCTTATTTGGATTTACATCAGCCTTATTTATTAGAACTTGAATTCCTTTTGGTTAGTATTCTGCTATGATTTTTTACCTAGGAACATCCTCCTTCCTTTATGAAATTATAAATTTACCACAGTAAGCATAGAAAGTGGAGATCTGTTTTCTAATCATTCATTGTTCAATATTAGGGCTGTGTGCTTCTAGGGGAAAAAAGTCATGGGATGAGTGTAGTGTTTAACTTTTTAACTTTGTTTTCCTAAAAGAGGGGGAAATGTCTTTCTTGAAGAGACAGTTGGCAGGTATGATATGTTACTCTTCATTTAGGGGGAGGTATTATAATAAAGCCATGTTTAATTATAAATAGCAGTTATGATTTAAGTAAAGACCCGTTTCCTGTAAGACAAAAACATGGTAGTGATAAATGATCCTGACTGTTCAGATATAACAATCTTACATTGTACATATCCCTGGTATATGCATTATCTAAAATAAACTACTTTAGACATTATTTAATTAGTTGAATTGTTACAATGAATAATTACTCTAAAAATCTGTCCGTATAGATATTTTTCTGACTGCAATGCAACTACAATTAGCTTCTTGATCATAATTAAAACCCATGTAGGTTAAATAGACTTTAAAGGTGTAGGATGTGAAGGAAGCTTAAAAAACTACTGCTGAATGCTGGAGCATAGGATACATTGAATATCAATTGTTAATTTTGTTAACTAATCTGATATCCTGCGAGATATTCTTTTGTTCACAACCAAACTCAAACATTTTTTCCCAGGGTTAAATGATAACAAAGGAGAATGATAATATATACACACATTTATATTTAGTTCTACTCTGCCATTCACCCCCATTCCAGATAGTAAAAATACTGCTTCTTATAAGAATGTTTTACATTACATCTCTATGACAAAAGTAATGCATGCATCTTACTATTGTCTTTCAAAATCAGAATTTTGAAAATTGAAGAGCATGGTAGGAATAAAAGGCACATATTTTTTTTTCTGATAGAATAAATCCACTATTATTGCTATTTTTATATTCCAGCTAATGTTCAGAAACAAGCAATGACCCAATGGCAGTAGACTTTAAGATCAGCTAATGGTCAATATTTGATATATGTCAAAGCACAGTTTATGCTATATCATCTGTATTTACCATGGGAAACAAAAAGCATCTAGAAAATACAATGTTTATCTCACATATTCTTATAGGTTTTTTTTCTGCTTTGAACATTATTCTGCTTTGAACCAATTCTCAAGTTGTTTCTATGTGTTTTTAACAGCAACACATGTACTAAAACTGGAATGATGCAGAGAAAGATTAGCATGGCTCCTATACAAGACATGCACAGTTTTTATATTTATCCTACTCATCCTTAAAAACTAGATCAAATGCCACCTCCTTTGATCTTCTCAGGCTGAATATTTCTCTTTTGTGCCCTATATACATTGTTTATGTCAGTATTTTAGTCATTAGTATACATTTACATATTTCTCATTAGATTGTGAGCTCTGGCCATGTATAATGAATCTTTATCTTCCCTACAACACTGAACACAATGTCTTGTACATTGTGGGCACTGAAAACTTCCATATGGAGTTGAATTTCTATGAGTCATTGCTAAACATTAGCCGCAGTGTACACTCACAAAAATACATAGGCTTGTAACTTATATACAATAGATGAGAGAAGATAATTTAAATTTCCCAGTTGCTCTAAGTATTTTACGTTTTCTGGATGTCCAAATGATAAAAGAATTGGTGACAAATTTTAGAAATATAATGGAAGGGATATGCGAGGAGAAATGTTCCTATTTTAAGCATTGCTTTTTATAGCGAGTGGTTGTTTTTAATTCTAAAACAAATATATTGAAAATTAATATAGAGACTCATGAAAAGTATTGTGCCAGTTGTTGATATATGTTGGAAATAGCTTACCCTATTATGTCATGTGGATCGCTTTTTTTTGTTATATGTGGTGCTTTATAAGCATACCATTTCCCCTTTGGGATGACTGCAGTGACCTGTCTTCTCAGTGTACATAAAAGATTAAAGGTAACTTGTAAGAGCTTATAGCTCATGGAGAAAATGTGTCTTTGCATCTGCTTGCTTGTACACATGCTGCTATTAAAAACTTGCCTTTCCTCCCCACCAAAAAATAGTCTTCAGAGAATTGCATGTGGGAGGTAACCAATCGATATGTCTCTTTCATCGATGTTTCTCTTTCTTTCTCCCCCCCTCCATTTTCCCCTCCCACTCTCTCTAAAAATCAGTGGATATTAGCATAACCAATGGACACAGACACTGGGGCGGTGGGGACTTGCCCGGGGTAGGAATGGCTGTGGGGGAAGCAGTCAGTCGGGGAAAAAGGAGACATATGTAAAACTTTAGACAATAAATAAATAAGTAAGTAAGTAAGTAAATAAATAAATATCAATGGGAAAAAAATTTCCTCGAATGAGTATTAACAACAACAACAACAAAGTAAAAATGCAGTCTGGAAGTTATGGGCATCTTATGTATTTGCCACATCTAAAGTTTTCCATCCGTTCAAAATGAGCCACTGAACACTATGATATTTTTACCTCTCTCTTTCCCTTTGTATATGTATTTTGCATGTGTGTATGTATATATATTTGTGTATATGTATTATGTAAGTATATACAGGTACGTTTTTCCTTTTTTTTCCACCTTACTCAAATATGCCATAATAAACAAATAGTTGACTTCTATCAACTTGAGATTTTTTTACTTAGCTGCTTTGTCTGGCTATGGTGAAACTCAGCAATGATTCTGTATCTTTACTATGATTTTAAAACTTGCCATGAATAGAAGAAGGGCTGTTAAATTGCTACTACTATACATTTGCACCAACATAAAATAAAATGTTCATTTTTGTCAAACTAATTCATCTGAGTAAAATCCACCAAACTATTGTCATGGTTTTCTAAGCGAGCTTAGAGCTCTGCGGTAGTACAAACGAAGGACCATATGGAAGTGGCTTTCTCCAAGGTACCAGTGGATCTGGTTTTATGGGTAGCATGTGCCTGTTGGCACTGCTGGCAGTTCAGCACCCTGGGAAAGGCATTGCTTTCAAACATGAGTAATTGATGAATTGTATGTAATATGCAAATGTGAATGCATAAATCTCCTGAATGACAGCTTAATTTGTGTGAGCTTTTAAGAATGCAGGATTAGATTTTAATTAAACATCTTCAAAGGCACCCTGACTTATTCAGCTTTTTGGCTGCTATCTTTAGATAGAAGTGAGGGAAGGTTTAAATCATAATTTACACATATTATCCGCATTTTTCTACTAAGTGGTCATTGTTTCATAGAAAATTCAAAGTATTCAAAGAAGAAAGGCATTTATCTTCAGTTATAAAAACGATGTCATATTACAATGGGTGCAGTTTGTCATATATAACAGATAGATATAGAAAATATATATGTGGTTTGAAAGTTAATGTCTTAAACTTCAAACATAATTTTGGAACACACTCCAAATTCTACCATATATTTTAGTATGCCCAATTGAACAATGGTAAATGCAGATGGCATTTCTGAGCATAGGTTTCTGGAATATTAATACTACATATTAGTTTCTATATATTATTACTAGTATCTTTAAAATAGCAAAAATAAGCAGTTGATGTAGAGCAGTCTACTCCTTTTTGCTCTTAAATATGTAGTGTACACAGATATACCTGTGTGTGTATAGTTTTTTAAATTAAGTTTATTGTGGTGAAACTGGTTAATACAAGTATATAGGTTTCAAGTATACAATTCTATAATATATCATTTGTATATATTGCATTGTGTGTTTACTGCCCCAAATCAAATCTCCTTCCTTTACCATATATTTGACCCCCTTCACTCTTTACTCTACAACCCTTTCCCACTGTATAGTTTTAACTTCTCTTTGATAATAGTAATTTGAACTTATGTAACGTTCAGATTAAGATTAAGAAGAGGCTAATTAAAATCTTTGAACTTTATGAACACTTATTCCATTTATCTATGAGATTTCATTGGAAATTTAAAGGATATACATTTAATAGATCCGCTTTAAGTGTGTTGTAAATGCTATTAATTCTTTTAAAATATATTCAATTTATTTATAGTTTATCACATTCCCCATAAGTAATAAATATTTTTAAAATCTTGACCAGTTAGAGGTTATTCTTAGTTTTTATTTGTGTTTTTTTTTACCTACATATTTGCTTTCTTTTAATTTTCATTGAAAAGCTTAATTTTTTATTACCTCTTCACTTGAATTTGTGTTTCCTGTAATGTAACATTGTAGTTGTTAATTTCACAAACCCTGGAATGGTACTTTATAGGTTCTAAATCCCAGCTCTGTCCCTACTTGTTTGACCTTGGGCAGATAATTTACTATGCCTAAATTTCAGAGATTTTGCCAAAATGAGGTGACAATATAAAATCACTTATAAGTGTGCTTAGCACTTGACAAACCCTATGCAATTCATTGTTGTTACTTATTTCCACTGTTGCCATCATTCCCTCATTTTTACCTGATAGACATGTCTCCTCTCTGGCCACAACACAGCTTCACTCCCATATCCATGATTTAGTCTGGAATGTGTCTACCATGCATAGTCTTCCTACCCAGGTCCCATCTGACCTTGCAACCTGGCTAAGGGCTCTTTTCCTCCATAAATTCTTCACTAACTCCTTCCTATGAACCAGCTCTATTTTTCCTTATTTTTTTCTATTACAACCTTTAAATCATTTGTTCAACCATTCCTTATTTCTTTTGTGTGCACCAGGCTTACTGTTGTGAAACTCACAGTCCACTTATTTGCTTTCTGCCATGTAGCTTAAAATTTACTCCTAGTGTGAAGTTGTAGCACCCTTTAACTGATTTGTCTTTATCCAACTTTGGTGAATCATGGAAATTAGCTAAGCCTAAACACTGAAGGTTTTGAAGCTTTCACAGAAGACAAACTGTTCCACTGTGGGCTCATTGGATTTTGATTCACTTTAAATGTAATTGTTCTGACTATAGCCATTTCAACGCCAGCAACTCTAGCAATAGCATATTATATACACTTTCCTGTTTGACTTTGTGAACTGGGGCTAACTTTTTCTATAACCTAACTCAACCTACATTTGAGATGAAGGGCTATGTGAGGACCTGTGGTGGGCTCAAGGAGGAATAAGGTAAGTCCGACACAGAACAGGCCATATGGACCTAATGTAGTAAGGAGAGCTTGCAGAGCACTTTGAACAGGTAGGTTCTCACTAAATATCTATTTAATTTGATTTTTCAATTCCTAGAGAATACAGCTCTTTCACAGAGCATACATGTAACACTATTTGCATTCATTTTTCAAGCTAAACTTTTTTAAGTCTTTATTGTTTAAAGTATTACATAAGTCTCTTTTTTTCCCCATTGACCTCTCCCTGACCCAACCAGCCCTAACCGCCAGCACATGCCCTCACCACCCCCCTACTGTCTGTGTCCATTGGTTATGCTTATATGCAGGCATACAAATTCTTTGGTTGATCTCTGACCCCCTCGCCCACTGTGTTCCTTCATAGGTTGGACATTCTGTTCAATGCTTCTATCACTCTGGTTCAGTTTTTGTTCATCAGTTTATGTTGTTCATTATATTTCACAAATGAGTGAGATCATGTGATATTTATCTTTCTCTGACTGGCTTATTTCGCATAGCATAATGCTTTCCAGTTCCATCCATGCTGTTGCAAATGATAAGAATCCCTTCTTATTTACAGCAGCATAGTATTCTACTGTGTAGATGTACCACAGTTTTCTAATCCACTCATCGGCTGATGGGCATTTAGGCTGTTTCCAAATATTAGCTATTGTAAATTGTGCTGCTATGAAAATAGGGGTGCATATACCCTTTCTAACTGGTGTTTCTAGTTTCTTTGGACATATTCCTAGAAGTGGGATTACTGGGTCAAATGGAAGTTCAAATTTTAATTTTTTTGTGGAAACGCCATATTGTTTTCCACAATGGCTGCACCAGCCTGAATTCCCACCAGCAGTGCAAGAGGGTACTTTTTTCTCTTCATCCTCGCCAGCACTTGTCATTTGTTGATTTGTTGATGATAGCCATGCTGACAGGTGTGAGATGGTACCTCATTGTCGTTTTGATTTGCATCTCTCCCATGATTAGTGACTTTGAGCATGTTTTCAAATGTCTCCTGGCCTCCAGTATGTCCTATGGCAAAAAAGTGTCTATTTAGGTCCTTTGCCTATTTTTTGTTTGGATTTTTTATCTTCCTTTTGTTAAGTTGTATGAGTTCCCTATAAATTTTGGAGATTAAACCCTTATCGTACATAACATTGGCAAATATTTCTTGTTGCTTTGTTGATGGTTTCTTTTGCTGTGCAGAAGGATTTTGTTTTGATGTAGTCCCATTTGTTTACTTTTTCCTTAGCTTCCATTGTCCTAGGAGCTGTATCAGTGAAGATATTGCTATGAAAAATGTCTGCTATTTTGCTGCCGATGGCTTCTTCTAAGATTTTTATGGTTTCTTGCCTTACATTTAAATCCTTTATTCATTTTGAATTTATTTTTGTGTATGGTGTGAGTTGGTGGTCTAGTTTCACTTTTTTGCATGTATCTGTCCAATTGTCCCAAAAACATTTAATGAAGAGACTGTCTTGACTCCATTTTATGGTCTTGCCTCCTTTGTTAAATATTAAATGAGCATAATGGCTTGGGTTGGTTTCTGGGTTCTCTGTTCTGTTCCATTGGTCTATATGACTGTTCTTTTGCCAGTACAAGGCAGTTTTGAGAATAGTGGCTTTGTCGTATTGCTTGATATCTGGTATTGTGATCCCTCCAACATTTCTTTCTCAAGATTGCTATAGCTATTCAGGGTCTTTTTTTATTCCAGATGAATTTTTGGAGAGTTTGTTCTAGGTCTTTGAAATATGCCGTTGGTATTTTAATGGGGATTGCATTAAAATTATAGATTGCTATGGGTAGTATAAATATTTTAATGATGTTAATTCTACCAATCCATAAACATGGTATATTCTCCTACTTGTCTATCTCATTTTTTAGCGTTCTATAGTTTTCTGAGTACAGGTTCTTTACCTCCTTGGTTAAATGTATTCCTATGTATCTTAATTTTATTTTTGCAATGGTAAAAGGGATTTTTTTTAACTTTCTCTTTCTGTAAGTTCATTGTCAGTGTATGAAAAAGCCATTGATTTCTACGTGTTAATTTTGTATCCTGCTACAGTGTCAAATTCATGTATTAATTCTAGTAGTTTTTTAATGGAGTCTGTAGGGTTTTCTATGTACAATATCATGTCATCTGCTAATAATGGCAATTTTACTTCTTCTTTCCAATTTGGATGCCTTTTTCTTCTTCTTCTTCTTGTCTGATCGCTATGGTTAGCACTTCCAGTACTATGTTGAACAGGAGTGGTGAAAGTGGACATCCTTGTCTTGTTCCTGTTCATAAGGAAAATTGTCTTACTTATTTTCCCATTGAGTGTGATATTGGCTGTAGGTTTGTCATATAAGGCTTTTATTATTTTGAGGTATGACCCCTCTATTCCCATTTTGCTGAGAGTTTTTATCAGGAAAGGGTATTGGATTTTGTCAAATGCTTTTTCTCTAACAATTGATATGATTATGTGATTTTTTTATCTCTCAATTTGTTTGTGTGATGTATCACGGTTATTGATTGGCAGATATTATACCAGCCTTGCATCCCTGGAATCAGTCCCACTTGGTCATGGTGTATGATCTTTCTAATGTAATGCTGGATCCAATTTGGTAGAATTTTGTTGAGTATTTTGGCATCTATGTTCATCAAGGATGTTGGCCTGGAATTATCTTTCTTTGTAATGAGTTTATCTGGTTTTGGGATTAGGGTAATGCTGGCTTCATAGAAAGAGCTTAGAAATGTGTCTTCCTCTTGAATATTTTGGAATAGTCTAAGGAGGATAGGTTTTAGTTCTTCTTTGAATATTTGGTAAAACTCTCCTCTGAAGCCATCTGGTCCATGCCTTTTGTTTTCTGGAAGTTTTTTGATTACTGTTTCAATTTCATCAGTAGTTATTGGCCTATTCAGGTTTTTTGATTTTTCCTAATTGAGTTTTGGAAGATTGTATTTTTCTAGGAATATGAACATTTTGTCAAGGTTGTCCAGTTTGTTGGAATAGAGTTGTTCATAGCATTTTTTCCAATCCTTTGTATGTCTGTGGGGTCAGATGCTACTTCACCTCTTTCATTTCTGATTTTGTTTATTTGGCTTCTCTGTCTTTGTTTCTTGGTGAGCCTGGTTAGAGGTTCATCAATCTTGTTTTCCTTTCAAAGAACCAACTCGATTTCATTGATCTTTTGAATTGTTTTCTTTGTTTTGTTTTGTTTTGTTTGTATTTTTCTCTATGTCATTTATTTCCACTCTAATCTTTATTATTTCCTTCCTTCTGCTTACTCTGGGTTTTTCTTATTGCTCTCATTCTAATTCTTTAAGTTTCCGGGTTAGATAATTTATTACCCCCCTCCTTTTTTTGAGGTAGGCCTATAGAGCTGTGAACTTTTCTCTCAGGACTGCTTTCACTGTGTCCCATAGATTTTGGATTGTTGTGTTTTAATTGTCGTTTGTTACCACAATGCTTTTTATTTCTTATTTGCTCTCTTTGGTAATTTAATCATTGCTTATTAGCATGCTATTCAGCCTCCAAGTGTTTGAATTTTTTGTTGTTTTTATTGTAGTTGATTTCTAATACTATGCCATTGTGATCTGAGAAGATGCTCAGTATGATTTCAACCTTCTTGAATTTGGAGAGACTTTGGTTGTGACCCAATATATGGTCTATCTTTGAAAATGTCCCATGTGCACTTGAGAAGAATGTATATTCCATAGCTTTGGGGTACAGTGTTCTGAAGATGTCAATTAAGTCCATCTTATATAGTGAGTCATTTAGGATTGCTGTTTCTTTGCTGATTTTTTGTCTAAAGGATTTATTCAGTGATGTCAGTGGTTTATTAAAGTCCCCTACTATGATTGTATTTTTGTTGATTTCTCCCTTGATTTCTTTCAGAAGTGTTTTATTTTTAATGTATTTAGGTGCTCCTGTAATGGGTGCATATATGTTTATTAGAGTTATATCTTCTTGTTGGTTTGCTCCCTTTAGTATCATGAAGTGGCCTTCCTTATCTCTTGTTATGGCTTTCACTTTGAGGTCTATTTTGTATAATATAAGTATTTCTACCCCAGCATTTTTTTCATTTACTTTTGCCTGAAAGATATTTTTCCATTACTTCACTCTCAGTTTGGGTGCATCCCTTGTTCTGAGGTGGGTCTCCAGCAGACAACATATATATGGGTCATGTTTTCGTATCTATTCAACCACTTGATATATTTGATTGTAGCATTTAGTCCATTTACATTCAAGGTTATTATTTTTTTAAATATAATTTTATTGATTTTAGAGAGGAAGAGAGAGGGATAGAGAGATAGAAACATCAATGATGAGAGAGAATCATTGATTGGCTGCCTCCTGCATGCCCCCCTACTGGGGATCAAGCCCACAACCCAGGCGTATGCCCTTGGCCAGAATTGAACCTGTGACCCTTCAGTCCACAGGCCAATGCTCTATCCACTGAGCCAAACTGGCTAGGGCTCAAGGTTATTATTGATAGGTACTTGTTTGTAGCCATCTTTTATTTTTGTGCCTGTGTTTCTTCTTACCTTTTAATTTCTTCTTTTTACAACAATCCCTTTAGCATTTCTTGCCTTGCTAGCTTGGTAGTGATAAACTCTCTTAGCCTTTTTTTGGCTGCGATGCTCCTGATTTCCCCTTCAATTTTGAATTATAGCCTTGCTGGATAGAGTATTCTTGGACTCAGTCCCCTGCCCTGCATCAATTTGTATACTTCATTTCATTCCTTTCTGCCCTGATGTGTTTATATTGAGAAATCATTTGATTGTCTAATGGGAGATCCCTTGTACATAACTGTCTTTCTCTTGCAGCCTTTAAGATTCTTTTTCCTGAACATTTGCCATTATAATTACAATGTGTCTTGTTGTGGGTCTTTTTATGGTTCATCTTGTTTAAGACTCTGTTCTTGTGTGACTTTCTTCTTCTCCAAATAAGGGACGTTTTCTGACATTATTTCTTCAAGTAGGTTTTCTAACCCATGCTCTTCTTGTCGTTCTGGCACCACTATTATACATACGTTGGTTCATTTCATGTTGCCCAAAGCTCCCTTAGGCTCTCCTCCTGCCTTTTAATTTTTTTCTCCAATTGCAGTTCAAATCGGATGTGTTTTGCTGCCCTGTCTTCTAATTCACTTATTCGGTCCTCCGTCTCTTTTAGTCTACTTTTGAAAGCTTCTGGTTTTTTTGTTTGTTTGTTTGTTTTTTAATTGTAGCGATATCACTCTTTGTTTCCTCTTGATTCTTACATAAGTTCTTGATTTTCTCATCCATCTGGTTTATGAACTGTATGACCCTTATTCTTAATTCTTTTTTTTTTTTTTTGACAAATTGCATGTCTCCGTTTCACTTAGTTCTTTTTCTGGAAATTCCTCCTTTTTATTCATTTGGGTGTTGTTTCTTTGTCTCCCCATTTTGCTCTCATCGAAGGATCTAGGCATCGAGTTGCACTGGGCCTATGACTGCAGCCGAGAACTTGGTGGCAGGTCACAAGGTCACCAGGCCCAGGGTTGATGCATGGTACTTGGTGGCGATTTTCACGGTCATGGTGTGCTGGGTTGCTGCATGAAACACCAGTGTTGCTGCATAATGCTTGTCTGCTCACGCTTGGTTGCAGTGCCTGCAGGTGCTGTGTCGAGCTTGGCAGCTGCTAACTCTGGGGTTGCTGCGTGAGGTAGCCAGGGTTGCTGTGTCATGATTGGTGGCATTTAGCATGCTCTCAGCATCCAGGTTTTCTTTGTAAGGCTTGGCTGTTCATGTGTGGACAGGGTGCCCAGGGTTGCTGCCTAAGTCTTGGCTGTTCGAATGCGGGCAAGGAGCCCGGGGATGCTGAATAAGGCTTGGGTGTTCATGCACGAATGCAGAGCCTGGGGTTGCTGAGTCAGGCTAGACTGTTCATGTGTGTTCGCTGAGCCTGGAGCAAGCTAAACTCTTAATAAATTAACAGACCTATATTGTAAAATACCCGATGACGGTTTAGGTTTAACAGTTTCTCTCTTGTATCAGAACTACATTTTAGTGAAAAATAATTTTGAAAAATAATAAAATGTTCAATGATAAATTAATTCTTAACTATAACATTTCTCACCAACCACACACAAATTTAAAAATTAAATTATTATCTTTGTTAAAAAAGCACAAAAATATTTCTCCTTGAAGTAAAAGTTATAATTTTTTTTTAAATTGTAACCTTTACTTTGGTAGTACAAATAACATAGGAGTGTAGAGCCTAGCAGACATGATTTGGAATTTTGTACTTTCTGTGTGACTTTAGGCTACTTGTCTAATCTTCATGAACTTCATATTACTATTTGTATATTGAGAAGAATAATATTACTTGCAGCATTTTGGTAGGTATTATATATGTTATATACACATATATCTTATCTATATCTCTATTCATCCCTCCGTCATCTATCACACTTTATATATCACACCTTATACCTCAGTGTCTTCATTTACTTTTGCTTGTACACAACTATTTATGTGATCATAAATAGGCAAGCCACATCACCTCTTTGGGCTTTAGTTATCCTATGTATTCAGGGGAAATTTTGCATTAATTGTACTCTAAGGTTCCTTATAACTTTAACTTCCTAGGATTTTAGGTTCTGTGATTCTGGAGATAGCCTACCATAGTGATTCCATGTGCTGGACCTAGATTTGCATTGCCTGGGCTCTAATCTCAGTCTCCCCCCAAAAAGTCATAGCTGTATGACTTTGGAAAGCCACTCTTGTCTTTTGAGCTATTTTTGTGCTCTTTAAAATGATAATGTAATTAATAGTGCACACTTAATAACATTATTAAAAATATTAGAGTCAACATAAATAAACAACTTAGAAAAATTCTTAGTACACAGTAAGTATTCACTACAAATTACATATTATCATTACCGAGAGCTGCTGCAGAGGACAGAATTCATGTCTTATACTTCTTATAGTACTTCATTCAGATCACCTGACATTGGACTTTGTCTCTAGTAGATGCTCATAAATAGTTGATTAATGATACGGATTTTAATTCTTCCCAGAGTAGCTGCATTAAAAAAAATCTCTCCAAATTTCTCATTTTTAAGTTTAATAAGACTCTAGATACATATTTATGGGAAAATGCAGCATGAATCATAATGAGCAAATAATGATATTGGACAATATGGATGATAAAGATTATATATGACCTCACTTCATAAATTACATTTTAGTCTAACCTGCTTCACTGTCATGTTTTTTACTGATTTCTCCCCCCAAAGTAATATATCCTTATATATTATCTTCCTAGATGTAAGATGCTCATTGTTGTACAACAAAGTTGGGAAAATATTTTCATATTAGAAAAAAAAATTCTTCTGTTGATGAAACTTGAAAGTATTTTAGTAGTAAAATATACTCTTTATAATTATTTATGGAATGTCTACTTAGTATGGTTTGCATGAGGCCTTAAAGAAAATATATCAGAAAATTACTAAAAGAATAACCTCCTTGAACAAAAAGGATATTTATATTTAATTAATGTTTACTTTAAAAATAAAACATGTAATCCATCCCAGGAAGTCACAGTATATTTTAGAAGAATCTTGCACTTGTTTTGCCTGCCATCATTTGAACATAGTTGTAAAGTATATCCATGTAACCTCTTGTTCATTTTGCAATTTTTTTTAATTTCACAATACCCATATTATGTACATAGTAAAATGGATACAAGTTGTTTTTACCCCTATTACCTAAATATAAAATGTAACAAGTACATACATCTTCCTTCTGTCTTGGGTCAATATCCAACTCATTGCAAGTAAAATATTGTACAGGGAGGGACAAAGTGGGTTTACAGTTGTGGCTGTGCATAACATAGTGTTTATTCTGGTATTATTGTTTATTAACTATTGTATTACTTTCCATTTGAACAACTACAAACCTGCTTTTGCTCCAAACTGTATGTCTCATTACAAAAAGAAACTAAACTGAGGCTAATATTGCAGAATATCATAAAGAAGGAAAAATGGTAAACTTCAATTACTGACCTCTGTGTTGGGGGCAGTTGTAGATTTTAGAGCTATGTGCCATCATTATAGTACTCAAAAATAGAAGTATTATGATAGTCTGACTCAGCGGTTCTCAACCTGTGGGTCTCGACCCCTTTGGGGGTCGAACGACCCTTTCACAGGGGTCGCCTAAGACCATCGGAAAACACATATATAATTACATATTGTTTTTGTGATTAATCACTATGCTTTAATTATGTTCAATTTGTAACAATGAAATTAGGGGTCACCACAACATGAGGAACTGTACTAAAGGGTCGCAGCATTAGGAAGGTTGAGAACCTCTGGTCTGACTATATCTCAACAATAATGCCTAGAAATGTAATGCTGGCAACCAGCAGTTGACTTTGGTCAAGTTTGCTTATTTCTAGTAAAATCCCATCAAACCCAGAGACTTCAGTTCCTTTGAGTTGTCTAAATTCGAGGTGGCTATGTGCTAGTTACGTCCTACAGTGATATCCTGTGGGATAAAATCCACCTTTCTTTATTCAGTAGGTATGGAATAAGCTTTGGCAATTGTAATTATTAAAAGCCCCACAGGTAATTCTCATGTGTTGCTAAAATTGAGAATTAGCAGGTTACTCTTTTCTATGATAAAAATTGTCTCCTTTTTCCATTTCCTTCAAGATGAATTGCTTTCCCAGCAAGACTATAAATTTAGTGAACAATGGTATGCTATAAATATTAGAGTCATAGCATTCATGAATTTTTTTAGGTAGAGGGTTGTAGCCCATGTCTTGTAGACATAAGAAGGTCTTTTCAATCATGCATGTGTGGATTCATGAGTTTAATTTTATGTGACCGGACTTGGATGATTGGAGTGGAGGACCATTAAACAAAATGGCAACATAAACTACATTAAAACCAGCCTAGTTCTTAGAAATAAACTCCAGGTAGACAAAAATTGAGTTCCGTAGTGTGTATTATTCACTCAGTAGATAGAAATCGTTAGAATAATTCCACAAGAAAATAAAACTATAGCCTAAAATGTGAGAAGTTCAGTCATCCAGTCTGTCTTCTGGTCTTTGGGTGTACACAATTCCTTCTAACTTAGGTGTTCCAATTGGATGGATATTATATTGGACAGGACAACCTTCTCTTAATAGGGTGATGGAATTTTTCATTACTCGTTTAGGTCATCTGTTAAAATACAACTGCCACCTTAGAATGTTAAATCTGTATAGGAAGGGGAGTTTGAAAATATAAGGATCCCTAATATTTTTTTTTTACAAAACAGTCTGTATGCATGATATCACTAAGTGACCATAATCAATATTCAATTGACAATTTATAGCAAAAAAGTAATTTATTCAACAAAATGTTTGCTTATATATAGAAAAATAATCAAACCTTTATTTGGCAGCAAACATTTCCAAAGGAAGAAAATGTTTTAGTCAAGGTGACCAAAATAAATGTTTTCTTTAAGGCTGTTAAGGCAGCCAAATGTTTTCATACCATTTTCAAAATGTTTCCACCCTTTATTTTCACAGAGAGAGTCTCTCTTCTTCTCACCCATCATCCTATGGAAAATTTTGAAAATGTATTTAGATCGTGAAAACATTTTGAAAATGTTGTCTTTATAAGTGTTAATAGGATGCTTTCAAAGTTTAAGAAAGATTAAGCATAAATCACTGTCAGTGTGGTACAGTTGAAAGACACCAGAAGCGATAGAACAAGGCCTTAGCTTTTACCCTGTACCTTACTTGCCAGGTGACCTTAACTGATCACCTTATCTCTCTTGATTTTCAATTTATTATTCAGCAAGATGAGGAAGTTTTACTAAATGCCATTTAATCTATCTTTCACATTGCAATAAAATATCTTGACTACATGTGCCTTCAACCATCAAAGTATCCTCCATATTTTTAAATAAGAATGAACTGTATAATATTTTTTTCTAATGGCAACTTCTCTTATCTTTGTGTTTTATTTAAAGAAATAAAAAATACATAAATGAAACAAACACAGTATGTATTCTAAAACCTGAATTAACTATTGCCAGCAAAGTGTACTGAATTCCTAGCAGTTATGAATTGATTTGAATTTTATCTGTACAATGAAATTGTCTCTAAAATCAGTTTAAATGATTTCCTCAAGTTCTAAAATGGTGGCAGAGTACGTGGAAGCTACACTGAGACCGTCTGAAAGCGGAAACCACATAGAGACTGGTAGGAAGTGAAGAGACACAAAAGGGCTGGCCAGGCTCCTACAGACAGCAGCTGAACTGCTACAGGAATATCTCAGCTGTTGGTGGTTTCCACTAAGTCTGGGGTCTAAACCCCCAGCATGACAGCCCTGCCAAGAGCACCAGAACTGAGAAAGTTGCCCACAGAACATCTGGCTTTGAAAAGCAGAAGGGCTGCTGTCTACCAGGAAGAGACCATTGGAAATGAAGGTACACTCTTAGAGGTCCAATGCACAAAATTTTGTGTGCATCCACTCAACTTGAACTCTGCTAGAGGGAGGGCAGAGTGGACTAAAGTTGTGTGAGGAGAATCCAGGGTTAGGAGCCGGGGGTGAGAGCACTAAAAACAGCCAACCCAACTTTTTGTGCTGAGTTATTCTGTCATATTGCAGAGGACATCATTCTCAAGCAGACCTTTACCATTCAGGTAGCTTTGCATAGGGGAAGCAACAGCCCCATCCTATTGGAAAACCTCTCATCCAACCCTTTGGAGTCGAAGTCTAGCTGTGGTCCATAGCCTAAGGATAATTAAGAATGAGAATATAATCAGGCTGAAGGTAGAGAAAGATCTCTGGAGGCTTTGAGTCTTTTCCTGATCTCTTTCTGGACCAAGGGCTAGGAAAAGCAAACCTTGGCACATATCTTGGTCCTTCCCAAAGGCATCCAGCCCCAGCAGAGGGAGCCACAAGCTGTGGATTGCTGTTAGCTCCAAATGGTACTCAGGGCCAGTTACAAATAGCATCTGATATTGTCCTCCTGCCCTAGAGGCTGAGAGTCATAGCAGATGAACCTAATATATACACACAAACCCAAACAGACAGCCAAAATGGAAAGATAAAAAACAAGCCCTAAATGAAAGAATAAGAGATTTCAACAGAACAAGAGATAAATGAAATGTAGATAATAAATTTATCAGATATAGAGTTCAGAGTAATTAATTCAAGGATAGTCTAGAGCAGGAGAAAGATAGAAACTATGAAAAAAGATCAGTCAGAAGTGGAGAATGACATAGTACAAATAAAAAACACAATGGAAGAATTACACAGCAAATTAGGAGAAGCCAAGGATCAGTGAATTAGTAGACAGGGTATTAAAAATGTCAATCAGAGAACAAAAAAAAAAAACAAAAAAACCACAAAACAAAGCAAAAAAACAGAAAACAGCAGGGTAGCTTAAGGGATCAGTGGACAACATGAAACGTAACAATATTAGTATCATAGGAGTGCCAGAAAGCGAAGAAAGTGAGCAAGGGATAGAAAACCTAGGTGAAGAAATAATGCAGAAAATTAACCTCACCTGATTAAAGAAAAAGTCACACAAGTTCAGGAGGCACAGAGATTCCTAAACAGGTTCACACCTAGACTCATCATAATTAAAATGCCAAACATTAAAGACAAAGAGAGAACCTTAAAGGCGCAAAAGAAAAGCAATTTGTTAGCTACAAAAGAGCTTCTATAATGCTGTCAGCTGATTTTTCATCAGAAACTCTACAGGCCAGAAGCTAATGGCATGAAGAATTCAGGTAATGAAAAGCAAGAATCTGAATCCAACAAGGCTATCATTTAAAATAGAAAGACCATCTTAGACCAAAAAAAAAAAAAAAAAAAAAAAAAAAAAGGTTAAAGACTATATTACTACCAAACCAGAATTACAAGAAATGCTAAAGGAACTTCTTTAATGACAAGAAGAAATGAGAGAGAGAAATGTAGCAAAAAGAATTAAAATGGCAATAAATGAGTACCTTTCAAGAATAATCTTAAATATAAATGGATTAAATGCTCCAATAAAAAATAAAAAATATAAGATGACTGAATGGATTCAAAAACATGACCCAAATATATGCTTTCTATAAGAGACCCACCTCAGAACAAAAGACCCACACAGGATGAGGGTGAAGGGATGAAAAAAAATTCCATGCAAAAGGAAACAAACTAAAAAAAAAGCTGGAGTAGCAACACTCATATCTGATAAAGTAGACTTCAAAATGCAGGCCAACACAAGGGATAATAAAGTTCACTAAATAATGCTAAAGGGATTGATACAACAAGAGGATATAACCATGGCAAACTTATATGTACCCAATATATGTACCCAAGTTTAAGAAGATTGAAATAATACAAAGCATCTTCTCAGATCACAATGGCATGAAATTAGAAAGCAACAATAGTAAAGGCACTCAAAAACATTCAAACACATCAAGGCTAAATAGCATGTTATTAACAATTAGAAGCCCGATGCACAAAATTGTGCAAGGGGCTTGGCCCCCTCAGCCACGGTGGCTGCCTCTGTCTCAGCTCCCACCACCATGGCTTTATGGAAGGCCATCCGGAAGGTCGTCCAGTCTAATTAGCATATTACACTTTTATTATACAGATGAATGGGTTAACAATGAGATCAAGAAAGAAAGAAATCAAATCCTTCCTGGAAACAAATGAAAATGAGCACACAGCAACCAAAAGTCTCTGGGACACAGCAAAAGCAGTCCTGAGAGGGGAGTTCATAGCACTACAGGCATACCTCAAAAAAAAAACAAGAAAAATTAATAATAATAAACTATTTAATCCTAAAACTTAAAGAATAAGAAAGAGAACAATGAAAAAGCCCAGAGTAAGTAGAAGGAATGAAATAATAAAGATCCGAGCAGAAATAAAATATACAGAGACAAACAAACAAAAAAACAATAACAAAGATCAATGAAACCAAGGGCTGGTTCTTAGAAAAGATAACAAGATGGATGAAACTTTAGCCTTGCTCATCAAGAAACAGAGAGAGAGGACTCAAATAAATAAAATAAATAAAATCTGAAATGAAAGTGGTGAATTAAAAACTGACACCACAGAAATACAAGGCATTATAAGAAAATACCATGAACAACTATATGCCAGCAAACTGGACAATGTGGATTAAATGGAAAAATTCCTAGAAAAATACAATCTTCCAAAATTGAATCAGGAAGAATAAAAAAACCTGAAAGGCCAATAAAACTAATGAACTTGAAGCAGTAATCAAAAAACTCCCAGCAAACTATATACTATGCTTTAGTGAGAGCAAAATGTTAGACCAATTAAATAAATTATATTGACTTAACAGTTCTAAGAATCTTAAGTAATCACTACTACCCATAACAGTTGTCAAATTATTTAGCACTATTATTCATGGCTATGTACCAGGCATTGCTCTACAGGCATATCCTTCTAGTGTGTGTATATGTGTGTATCTTTACTACAACTCTGAGAGGTAGGTGTTAATAATTTCAATTTTCAGATTAAGATTCTAAAAAGGTGGTTCTCAACCTTCCTAATGCTGCGACCCTTTAATACAGTTCCTCATGTTGTGGTGACCCTTAACCATAATATTATTTTTGTTACTACTTCATAACTGTAATTTTGCTACTGTTATGGATAGTAATGTAAATATCTGATATGCAGGATGTATTTTCATTGTTACAAATTGAACATAATTAAAGCATAGTGATTAATCACAAAAACAATATGTAATTAGATATGTGTTTTCCGATGGTCTTAGGCGACCCCTGTGAAAGGGTCGTTTGACCCCGAAAGGGGTCGCGACCCACAGGTTGATAACCGCTGTTCTAAGATATAGAAGTTAGATGACTTGCCTAATATCAAATGGCTTGCCTAGGTACACTGGCAATAGGCTCAAAATGGTCTATTTGGTATTAAAATAATTCAAAATGTTTACGTTTCTGTGTCACACAACTACAGCAAGTAATAGATAGGTGAAGGGTATGAGCTGGACACTTTCATCAATTCCTAGAGAACTTTTCACTTGGATGTTAGAATGCGAATAAGATAGAAGCAATCTTGATTGCCCTGACAAATGATCTTTCCAGAGCAAGGCCGCAAAGTCAAACTGTGGTCATAATTCTTGGAGGTCTTTTTCATGCCTTTTGACTTAGAAGGCCACAAGATTCTCTCAGCCTATTAGTATGGCCTAAATGGAAAGAGTGCTGGCCCTGCTCTAGCCTGACCATGGATGTTGATTGCTGTCTAGTTCTGAATGGCAGTGAAACCCTTATGACTGAATGTGAGAAAACAGTATAACAAAGTTACAGGAAGATAGAGCTGTGACATTTTGCATACATGGAACAAGGCTTTAGAAAATTATAAAAGGTATAAGAGAGTGAAAAAAAATTTTATGGATTACTTTTGATTTGTAATTGCTTCTAAATTATAAGTTTTCCTTTCTGGGTCAACTTTTAAAACTCAGAAATAGTTAATGAAGTCCTACTAAAAGCTCAATATGGTTTTTTAGTATCATTGATGTATGCAAGTAAATATAAAGATGCAGGCATCCTCCATATAGAAATATAAAACATTCATTAAATTGTAAATCTGATATTTACTTAAGAATATCAGACTGCTATGTAAGATATGACATATTTTTATGTATAAATAAACTTCTATATTTCAGTTATAACTATCATTGTAATAAAAGTAGTTTCAATGAAATAAGTGGAATTCTTATCAAAGTTAGAAATATGATAAACTATTTCATTAATACCTAAATCTATCCAGGAAAATAAAAGTGAGTGATGACAATATTGGAATATGGCTGAAAAATGATACTGCAAATATATTTGCATCACAGGTAGTTCATTTACAATAATATAATGCCCAGTTACTGTTGCTCAGTGGTTGAGCATCATGAACTGGTTCGATTCCTGGTAAGGTCACATGTCCATGTTGTGGGCTCAATTCCAAGTAGAGGGTGTGCAAGAGGCAGCTGATCAATGATTCTCTCTCATTATTGATGTTCTATCTCTCTCTCCCTCTTCCTTCCTCTCTGAAAACAATAAAAATATATTTTAAAAATAGTATTAATAGCTAAGTTCTTGACATAGGCTTAGTATTAGCATGTTCATGTTTTGGAAATGCTTTTTATTTCTGCACATCACATTATCTGTATTTTCCAATGTGGGAATAAGCATACTGTAAATCATTTCTCAGAATTGTCCTTGCTTAGGAAACTGGAAGTTACTTAGCAGTCATCTTTGACTTCATGTTTTACTTTAGATTTTTAATTTATGTTTTATAGTTATGAATTGCCATAAATTTTAATGAATTGTAACAAATTATAGAAATGGCCTAAACAAGTTTATTAATATGCAAATATTTTCCTTTAGCACTTGTATGTTTAATTTTTGCATGCCTGTTGAATAGCATTTTTCTTACAACTATATGATCTCACACGCTGAAATATTTAAATCAATTAATTCTTGTTTTTGTCACTCCAAATCTAGTCAGTTTTTATTTATATACTAGAGGCCCAATGCATGAAATTCATGCACGGGGAGGGGAGGAGGGGGTCCCTCAGGTTGGCCTGCGCCCACTCACAATCTGCCGGCTTGTTCCTTACTGCCCACCTGCTTGCTCCTTACTGCCGACCTGCTCACTCCTTACCTCTTGGCTTGCCGCTCCTTAGCACTGCCGTGGAGGTAGGAGAGACTCCCACTACCTTGGCTGCACTCACCTGCCTGTGAGCCCAACTCAGCGGGAGTGCACTGACCACCAGGGCGCAGCTCGTGCATTGAGCGTCTTCCCCCTGGTGGTCAGTGCGCTTCATAGCGACTGGTTGTTTGGGTCATCCCGCTCATTCTGCTGTAACGGTCACTGGGTTTTTATATATATAGACTAGAGGCTCAGCACACAAAAATTTGTGCACTTGGTAGGGTCCCTCAGGCCGGCCTGTGCCCTCTCACAGTCTGGGACCCATCGGGGAATGACCACCTGCTGGCTTAGGCCTGTTCCCCGGGGGATTGGGCCTAAGCTAGCAGTCAGACATCCCTCTGGCATCCCGGGAGCCCTCGGGGGATGTCCACATGCCAGTGGGGAGCAGGTCTAGCTGCAGTCGGACATTGTTAGTGCTGCTGAGGAGGCGGGAGTAGCTCCCACCACCACCACTGTACTGGCAGCTGTCAGCCTGGCTGTGGCTGAGCAGAGCTATGGGAGCACACTGACCACCGGGGGCAGCTCCTACATTGAGCATCTGCCCCCTGGTGGTCAGTGTATGTTATAGTGACCAGTGATTCCCAGTCGCTCTGCTGTTAGGGTCAATTTGCATATTATCCTTTTATTATATAGGATAGAGGCCTGGTGCATGGGTGGGGGCCGGCTGGCTTGCCCTGAAGGGTGTCCCGGATCAGGGTGGGTGTCCCGCTGGGGTGCCTGGCAAGCCTGGGTGAGGGGATGAGGGCTGTTTTCAGACTGGCCACACCCCCTTCAGGGTAGGGGTCCCTGCTGGGGTGCCTGGCCAGCCTGGGTGAGGGGCTCATGGCTGTTTGCAGGTTGGCCACAGCCTCTTCAGTGTGGAGGTCCATGCTGGGTTGCCTGGCCAGTCTGGGTTAGGGGCTGATGGCTGTTTGCAGGCTGGTCAAGCCCCCCAGCCACCCAAGCTCCCAGTGGAGGCTGGCTGAAAGCAGGTATCTGGGATTTATTTAGTTTCTATAATTGAAACTTTGTTTCCTTTTGCAGAGGCCACAGCCAGCCAGAGCAGGCAGGAAGCTTGTATTCCTCCATCGCTGGGGCAACCAAGCCTCCTGCTTGCTCCAGCTCCGTGGATGCTGGCCGCCATCTTGGTTGGGCTAATTTGCATATAGTCACTCTGATTGGCTGGTGAGCGTGACTTGGGCATAGCGAAGTTACAGTCAATTAGCATCTTTGTCTTTTATTAGTGTAGATTACTTTTAAATATTTGTTTTTGGGTATTGAGTCTGATAACTTACTTGCTTTGTATTTCTTTTTCTTTTTTTAAAAAATATATTTTATAGACTTTTTACAGAGAGGAAGGGAAAGGGATAGAGAATTAGAAACATAAATGAGAGAGAAACATCGATCAGCTGCCTCCTGCACACCCCCTACTGCGTATTTGCCAGCAACCAAGGTACATGCCCTTCACAAGAATTGAACCTGGGACCTTTCAGTCCACAGGTTGACGCTCTATCCACTGAGCCAAACTGGTTAGGGCTGTATTGCCGGGGTCCAACCCCAGCGGGTCCAGGGGTCCCCAAAGGCGTGGACGGAGTCGGCGAAGAAGGAACGATACAGAGATAGCGTTCAGTTGATCATCATAGCCGGGTTCGCTTGTCAGGGTCTCCAGCCAGGTTCTGTACAGGTACTCCAGTCAGGTTCAGTGTCCAGGTTCCAGTCAGGTTCTCCTGCCAATCTCTGTAGTCAGGTTCAGTCCAGGATCCCTTGCCATGTTCTCCCGCTAGGCTCTGTCTCTAGGTTCCGAGGCCAGTCCCTCTCCAGGATCCTCCAGCATGCTCTCTCCAGTGAAGTTCTTCTGTCTCTAGAGAATGTTCTGTGTAGGTTCTGTGCCTAGGCTCTGTCTCTCTTGGTCCTGTCTTCCAAGCCCTGTGTCCTTAGTTCTGTGTTCTGAGTTCTGTGTGTTTCTGTCTTGTTACAACTGTATTTATACCAGTTGATTCAATCCTATCAATCTCTATTACAAAGGTTAGGGCGTTTCTTATCTCCATTCCAGGGAGAAAAGATTATGTAGTTTAAGCATGATTGTTCGTAGTTAAAGGGATTAATTACCCGCCTGGCACTTAGTTGAGGGGTTTTATTCCCTCCCTAACTTCAGGGGAAAATCCCTACCTGGGGATTCAACCTTTCTCGGAGAGGTGACCTTGGTTAAAACACAGCGCCAAGAAGGTGAGCAAACATATTAAGAGCCGTATGCCATATATGCCAGGTCCCTTGAAACAGCAAGGATGGACCGGCTCCCGGCACTGTATTTCTTTAATAATATATACTTAGAGAGCTTTAAAATTTGGTCAACATTTTAAATGTTTGCATCATATAAAAATCTTATCTAGAAGTTTTATGCATCATTGTGTGATAGGCTATTTATTTATTTTGAAATATCCAACTTAAATTATAAAAAACTATTTCAAATTTGAAATAGTTCATTATAACTAAGTTAAGGGCATTGTTGATCAGAATATTATTGGTTTAGTATGCTGTCCATTGTGGATAGTTAATATATAAATGTGCCGTGCTCAGCACAGCCAGGGGTGGGCAGTGAATTATTAAAGAAGATAGACAAGAGAATAAATCTGCGGCTAGATGGGACACTGTTCTAGGATGGAAAGACAGTGCCACAGCCTGCAAGCTGAGTCTTTATTTTATAGCCAGATTCCACAAGGCAAGTAAGGGCATGGTCAAGATGTGTACAATGTTCTCACGAGTTTCAAATCTACTCAATTACATGCACCTGAACTCTATCAAGCTTTTTTTTGCTAGCACTTGCTGCACCTCCTGCAGCTTATATGACTTAGCCACCTGGGACCACTGGTTCGGACCATAATGTCAAGCTTACAACTATAGCCTTTGGCTATAATTGTGCTGGGAGGGCTTTGCCCTCCAAGCTGGGACTTACACGTGGCTTCTCCATGAGAGGACTGTGCCCTCTCTTTAGTCTGAGGCTTGAACCTGTCCAAATGCTGGAGCCACTCTCCACATATTAAAAAAAAAAAGATAATTCTTAATAATGTAGTAAGATCAAATGAGGAAACTGAGACTTCTAAGGGGTGGGAGTTGATATTAAATTCAAAATAAGGCTGGAAGTGGGATTACTGGGTCAAATGGGAGTTCCATTTTTAATTTTGGGGGGAAACTCCATACTTTCTTTCACACAGTGGCTGCACCAGTCTGCATTCCCACCAGCAGTGCACAAGGGTTCCTTTTTCTCCGCATCTTCGCCAGCACTTGTTGTTTGTTGATTTGTTGATGATAGCCATTCTGACAGGTGTGAGATGGTACCTCATTATCGTTTTGATTTGCATCTCTTGGATGATTAATGACTTTGAGCATTTTTTCATATGTCTTTTGGCCTTCTGTATGTCCTCTTTCAAAAATTGTCTATTTAGGTCCTTTGACCATTTTTTTATTGCATTGCTTATCTTTTGTTAAATTGTATGAGTTTCCTGTAAATCTTGGAGATTAAACCCTTATCGGAGGTAACATTTGCAAATATTTTCTCCCATGCAGTGGGCTTTCTTGTTTTGTTGATGGTTTCTTTTGCTGTGCAGAAACATTTTATTTTGATGTAATCCCATTTGTTTATTTTCTCCTTAGTTTCCATTGCTTTAGGAGTTGTATCAGTAGAGATATTGCTATGACGAATTTCTGCTATTTGCTGTCTATAGCTTCTTCTAAGATTTTTATGGTTTCCCATCTTACATTTAAGACCTTTATCCATTTTGAGTTTATTTTTGTGTATGGTGTAAGTTGGTGGTCCAGTTTCATTTTTTTGCATGTATTTGTCCAATTTTCCCAACACCATTTATTGAAGAGACTGTCTTGACTCCATTGTATGCTCTAGTCTCCTTAGTCAAATATTAATGAGCATAATGGTTTGGGTAGATTTCTGGGTTCTCTGTCCTCTTCCATTCATCAATGTGTCTGTTATTGTGCCAGTACCAGGATGTTTTGAGAACAGTGGCTTTGTAATATAGCTTGAGATCTGGTATTGAGATCCCAAGAAATCAGAAACACCAATCAGAAAGGATATATGCACCCCTATGTTCATAGCAGCACAGTTTACAATAGCTTAAATGTGGAAACAGCCTAAGTGCCCATCAGCAGATGAGTGGATTAAAAAAAACTGTGGTACATCTACCCAATGGAATACTACACTGCTGTAAAAAAGAAGGAACTCCTACTATTCGAAACAGCATGGATGGACCTGGAGAGCATTATGCTAAGCGAAATTAGCTAGTCAGCGAAAGATAAATATCACATGATCTCACTCATTTATGGAATATAATAAACAACATAAACTGATGAAAAAAAATAGAGTGAGAGGAAAAAGTATTTTAGAATATAATAGAAGCAATACTGTTATTAGCAGATTTTTAATATTTCCTATTATTTTTGTGATATTATACTATATTTGTACATTTTGGGTTATATTATAATATTTTTCTTGAAATATTAATGTTTATTGCATGTAAATGTGTAATTATTTTGTATCTACAATGTGGTAATAGATTTTGTATATTATGAAAATTATACATATAAGTAAATTCCACATAAGCCATCCTTACTGTTATTTCCTCCCATTAAAAGGGAAAATTGAAGTTACGATGGTATTATCATAAAGTTTCTATAATATCAAATATAAAGACTAGAAGAAGTCATTCAAGCTAACATTTTCAGTGTGTACAAATATAGAGGAACTAGACGCTCAATGCATGGATTCATGCATGGTTGGGGTCCCTCAGCCTGGCCTGCACCCTCTTGCAATCCAGGACCCCTCGGGGGGATGTCGGACTGCCTTCGGCCTGAGGGATGTAGCATTGCCAAAGCAGCAGGAGGCCAGGGAGCAGTCCCAACTGGGGCAGGGAACAGCTCCACTGCTGCTTATCCCGGCCCCACTGTGCCTGCCACCACCACTGTTGTCTCCCAGTAGTGCTGCCACGGAGGCAGGAGAGGATTCCGCCACCACAGCTGCACTTCTCAGCCATGAGACGGGCTTTTGGCTGAGTGGCGCTCCCTCTGTGGGAGCGCATTGACCACCAGGGTGCAGCTCCCGCATTGAGTGTCTGCCCCCTGGTGGTCAGTGCGCATCAGAGCGACTAGTTGACCGGTTGTTCTGGTTTTCCAGTCATTCTGGTCTTTCGGTAGTAACAGTCGCTTAGGCTTTTATATATATAGATGGAGTCCAGAGGGTTTAGGTGACTTGCCCAAGACCCTAGAGATAATAATGTCAGTTCCACATCTGTTGTAATGCTTTCATGCCTCTAATGATGCTCTTTTTCTTTACTATTAAATATTTAGAAAAGGAGTTTTCCATGTTTTGGAACACATATATGTTTCCAATACTTAAGATTTGTTAATATCAGAAACTTTACAATGTCTTTATTCATGCTTTAAAAAATATTTATTGATTGATTTTAGTGAGAGAGAAACATCAAATTTTGTTGTTTCACTTATTTCTTCATTCATTGGTTGACTCTTGTATGTGCCCTGACGGGATCGAACACACAACCTTGGAATATCAGAACAAGGCTCTAACCAACTGAGTTACCAGCCAGGGCCTTCATGATTTTTCATTGCAGACATAATGATTTTATTTTAATTATATAAGCAGTTAAAATGGCAGGGTCAAATGAAGAATTATATGATTTAGAAATCATGCCCACAATGCTTTCTTTTCAGACAGTTGTGTGCTGGTAAATGATTAACTGTCTGGGCCTTAGGCTGGGAGTGGATCTCTGATCTGTAGATTTTGCTGATTTCCATAGTGTAAACACTCCCACCATGGTCTATTTCAAGCCGCCAACCTGAGATCCTCAATGTGAAGTTAGGAATTGACACACACAGTTCCTGCTTAGAAGCTGGTACAAGTTCGTTCGAGCACATCACTGCTTTCAGATCCCAAATTATAGACTAGGGATCCAATTCAGGATATTTTTATCTCACTTGGGTCCTGATTTTCATTTTATGTTCTTGTACACACACTCATACCTACAATTGACTCCTGAATTTCATGTTTTTGTATGTATTCTCTTTAAACCCATATCCTTTTGTACATATATTAAAAGTACTACTTGGAGTTATGGATGTTGCTCATAGGAGCATGTAAACCTTAACATTAACCAGTACATTTCAGGAGAAAAATAAAAGGAATTTTCTGACAAGATGTGTAAAATTTGGGTAAAATCCCCTGCCTTTAACTTTGACTTGAGGTCCTAAATAATATGACATACTTCCTTTAGGGACATCCTTTAGCCATATATCACACTCCTACTCACTCCTTCAAGGAATAAAGTTGTAGCAAAACAATGCCATTTAAAGTAGAAATCTTGAAAAATAAACTATAAACTTCCAGTGTAATGTTTTAGAGGACGGAAACATCTTGTATTTATTGAAATTTTTTCTGGAACACAACTTAGACTTTCTGCAATCTTCCTAGTCAGAGGTGATTAACAACTGATTTTAGAGCACCAACAATTGTACAATGTTAATGTTTAATTAGCAAAAGGGAAGCACCTGTAGTGTGGAGGAAGAGACTCCAAGATTAGATTATACACATTCAGGTTGTAACAAAAGACAAATTAAATGAACATACTATTTATCTTCAGGGAAAATATAGTTGCTAAATTGTTAGATAGCCCCAACTCCTGGGAAGTACAAGCAGTAAGTAATCTTTTGCATGCAAATTTCATTGCTGGCTTTTAACCAATGAATTCCAATGGGGAATGTGTGAGTTTTCCTGTCCTTTCAGCACAAAGGCAGGCTTGTTTGTGCTTGGGACGATTAGACAGATCTAGCCCACCTTCAGTTTAATATGTCATGCTTTGCACTTGGCATGTTAGCTCTTACCTCCTCCCCCAAATGATTTGCCCCTTACCATCAACAATTTCTGTCCTTCATCAGCCTTCCTGTGTTCAACTGGAGGAGATTATTCAAAATTCTTTTTAACACCTTTGCTTCTACTTTCACATTTATAATTATCATTTTACTAAAGTATAAAAAGACTTAATATGATTATTCTTGGCAGGGTGCCTAAGGTGAAACCCTATTGTATTTAATGTATAAATTATGTGTGCATTTGGGAAAATGGGTTTGAAAAATGCTCGTATATCCACATAATTTAAAGTAAACTGTCAGAGAGTTTGTACTCTTTAGAGGCTAATATTCATTGAAAAGCATCTCATAATATGTTTTATCTGAAGGGTAAATGAATAGTTTAAGTTAAATGCAACCAGTAACTTTCTGGAAGACAGGAAGAGAAAGGATACAATAGCCTCTCAGCAAGGGCTTAGGAAAATACAAAACCCCTTCCTTCCTCAGTTACTTTGAAGCTTAATGATTAATTTTCCTGTGATTTAATGTAAATTGAGAATTAAATAGAAACTGTGTTACCTTGCAGATCTCGCTTCCCCATTTTTCACGCTAAACTTGTGGATAGCTTTCCTAACCAAGTGCATTTCAATTAGAATCAATCCTTTCATTAAATAAGAAACTAAAGGAAAATATTTTTCAGTTTTTTATCTTTCTAATTTTCAAAAAAAAGGTTTCATTTCTAAAGTTAGATTTCAAAAATATTCAGTGTGCTTCCTTCCTGCTGCACTAATTGATAACCCTATCACCTGTTAATTTTGGTATTTTAAACAAATTCTGGGAGACTTCAGGGGAAAATCAATATATTTGGGTCTTATTTCTACCTCTAAAATGCGAAAGGAATCTCACAAAAATGCACCTTATGAAGTATCCTGGCAAAATGTTCAAAATAATTATCTTAACCCTCCCTCCCTTTTCCCCTTTTCTTTTTCCCTCTCTCTCCCTTCCTTCCTTCCTTCATGTTTTGTTTGTACCAAGAACTATGTTAGTCACAACAAATAAGATATATGGTCCCTGCCATCAAGAAACTGAGAGTCTAGAGCTAGACATATAGCTATATTCTATTTACATTTAATTTTTGCAATAGGAAGAATAGGGCAAACTGCTTCCTTTACCATGGTGCTGAGATGGATTTCATTTACATTTTTACAATACCTGAAAAGATGAAAGTGCTGTACACATGTAGAAAATGCCTTTTTGCTCTGAAGCTGGAAGGAGGGTTAGAATAGGGTCATCCCCAATTCTATCATGAGGTTGATTTTTCATTGCTCTCAGTACACTCCACTGATGGGGTTAAATTGCCAAAAGTGTTTAAGAACTTCAAATCCTCTGACATTTTGACCTCGCTAAATATTATTTTATCTCAAAAAGGAGATATGCAAATTACATTGACTTTATTTTTACCATTAAAGAAAATATATGTTATAGTTATGGGGGAATGTGCCATTGGTTTAGGAAAATACTCTTTTTTTATAGGAAGAGTTTATTCACATTGGGTGAGGGGAAGATAGAGGGAAATAGGAAAGTAATCTTTGCCAGATGTTGGATTTATTGTTTGTTTACTTAAATACAGTAAAGTAGAAGGATGTTTTTGATGAATTGAATGCTGGAAGTAATAGTGTTTTTTATTTAGAACAGCTAAAAATGGGAAATAAAAAAGCTTTAGGGACACCTCTGTAAAGAAACATTATCAAAGAAATTGTATGGCACAACACACCATTACTATACAAATTGAAAATCTATTTAAAATTGGAAAATTCTGCTCAAAGATGCTTACACATTGGTTGTTTCTTTCTCCTTCTTGTACATTACTTTATTATGGAGGATTTTAGAAAGATGAGTTTACAATTTCTCATAATTCCTTGAATCTAATAACGTTGGTACTCATTTAGCAGATGATGAAACTGAAGCATAGAGAGGTTGAGTTTCACATCACAAATGAAATCAATGATACAAATAAATTCAGAGCTTCTGAGTTCACAGTCCCTTGCTGGACTTTTGAATTGTGTGGCCTTGTGGAAACCATAATTTAAGAAGAAAAATAACTTTTTAGAAAAGCATGCTAATAATGTATCAATGCTCCAGTGCAAGCATGTCAAACTAGCAGCCTGTAGGCCATATGTGGCCCACAATGAATATTTTTTGTGGCCCAGCCAATTTAAGGATATATAAGAAACATCTTAATAAAATTTTGTAACAATTTTTTACAATATCCTGTTTTACATCCTAATATATAAAAACCATGGGTCATAACAACCAGTAACGACCAAGGCTCAACCAACTGGAAGTCAGCCCCAGCACTGACTGCTGAGGGGGCTGTGAATCAGGGCCAGAGAGTGGCCTGAAGAGAGAAGCAGGGACTGATCCGTTGCCTTTGTGGCAGCTTTTGATCAGCACTTGCCTCTCTCTTTCTCTCCCAGTCTGGCCAGCAGCTGTGCCTCTATTTCTCTCTAAGCCTCCACTGGGGCTGCTAATCAGCCCCGCCTTTCTGATCAGGCCCCGGTGATAGGCCCAGAGATGCTGATTGGCATAGAAACTGACCAATCAGAATCAAATTGGCTGGCAGAGGAGAGCAGTTGGGGGTGAGATCAGGCCTGCAGGAGAGGGCAGTTGGGGGCGAGATCAGGCCTGCAGGGGAGGGCAGCTGGGGGTGAGATCAGGCCAGCAGGGGAGGGCAGCTGGGGACGAGATCAGGCAGGCAGAGGCAGTTGAGGGTGAGATCAGGCTGGCAGGGGAGGGCAGTTGTGGGCGATCATGCAGGCAGGCAGAGTGGTTAGGGGCAATCAGGCAGGTAGACAGAGGCAGTTAGGGGATATCAGGCAGGCAGGCAGGTGAGTGGTTAGGAGCCAGCAGTCCCAAATTGCAAGAGAGATGTCCGACTGCCAGTTTAGGCCCAACCCCCAACTTCCCCATCCCCACCAGCCTGATCACCCCCAATGCCCCCCCCCAGCCTGAGCACCCACAACTGTCCTCCCCTCTTGGCTCCTAACCATCTTTACCTCGGCCCTGACACCATGGCTTTGTCCAGAAGAATGTCCAGAAGGTCTCCTGGAAGGTCTCCCAGTCTAATTAGTGTATTACCCTTTTATTAGTATAGATAGAGGCCTAGTGAATGGGTGGGGGCTAGCTGATTTTCCCTGAAGAGTGTCCTGGATCAGGGTGGAGGTTCCCTTGGGGGTCGGGCAGCCTGGGCAAGGGGTCTGTGGTAGTTTGCAAGCTGGCCACGCCCCCATTGGGGTGGGGGTCTCCACTGGGGATGGTGCTGGCCTGGGTGAGGGGCTGGGGCAGTTTGCAGGCCAGCCAAGCCCCCATAAGGTGAGGGTCCCCACTGGGGGCCGTGGCTAGCTGAGTGAGGGTCTGAGGGCTGTTTTCAGACTGGCCACACCCCCTTCAGGGTGAGAGTCCCTGCTGGGGTGCCTGGTCAGCCTGGGTGAGGGGCTGAGGGCTGTTTACAGGCCCCTTCCTCAGCAGCTGGCCCAAACAACCCAAGCCTCCTGTGCTCAGGTCGGCTCCATGCCGGCCATCTACAGGCCCCTCCTTCAGCGGCTGACCAGGGCAGGCAGGAAGTTTGGGTTGCCCCTGGCGACCCAAGCCTCTAGCACACTCTGACCTGCTCTGTGGCTGCCACCCACAGGCCCCTCCTTTGGTGGCCGGCCCAGGCAGGCGGAAAGCTTGGCTTCCTCCATTGCTGGGGGTGACCCAAGCCTCCCCCTGCTTTGCTGGCTCTGTGGCCGCCGCCATCTTTGTCCCACTAATTTGCATACTCCTGTTTGGCTGGTGGGTGTCACAAAGTGATGGTCAATTTACATATTTCTCTTTTATTAGTGTAGATGAGTTGCTGCTATTTATCCATGTAGAGCAGAACTTTAAAAAAAAAAAGGTCATAAATCAGCGTGGAAACTATCTTCTGTATATCTTTTTTTTAAATTTATATTTCATTGTTGACTGTATTACACAAATCCCCAATTAAACCCCCCTTTGCACCTCCACCCAGACCTTCATATCACTAATTGAATGTATGCTCTCAGACTGTATCCCTAAACATAGAGGTTAATAGTGATTGACTTCCTAAATTTCTTGCTTAACTTCTAAGCTCTCTTGAGTTGTGATATTAATACCCTGCTCCTGCATTTTCTGATTAACATTCAAACTTGAAATTTTAACTATAGAGATCACCATGAGACTATACACAGACTGACAATTATCAATGGGACTTCATTTGCCATACATGAAAAACAATATTTAAGCTTGTCGTAACAAGCTCCCTAATGCTAGTACTAAAATGCCCTTTGTGCTAAAGAAAGCTTTTGCTATGATACAAAGCAAAAGGCAGTGACCTTACAGAAAAATAGCAGCAGTTTCAGCAGGTTATACTGAAGCCTTCCTAAGGCAGTGAAAATTAGCAAGATGTTTCCCCAGGAACCCTAATACCTTAAAGATATTTCATAAAGAAAATGGTCTAGGGTCAAATATTATGCATAGCAGATAGTGAATTGACTTACCTAGCTGGAGTAGAAGACTCATTTAAGAAATAATTGGAGAAAAGGGGAGAAATATATTAAGGCAGATATCTAGACTAAGGCATTTAGATTTTATTTTATAATATGCAGTCAGGAAATATTGAATGTTCTAGACTCAGTAAAAGATTATATAATGAAAGAGATGTTTCTTCAAAATTCATAGCACAGTTTATATAGAATGAATTGGAACAATGAAGCCACCTGTTTAAAATAACTTGGACATGAAGTGATGAGGGCCTGAATTATGTTGCTATACATTAGAATAGATAAAGATGGAAATTTACAATGTATATCGCACTGGAACAAAAATATTAAAGATTGAAGATGAAAGGAGAGAATGAGGGAGAATCAAAATTATCCTTAAGTTTATAGTTTTGGTAACTGAAAGCATGCCTTTATCGCTAGCAAAGCAAGAGAAGGGAGGTATGGAGAGTGGGATTTGGAGAGGCATATGTAGGATATATCCAAAAGAATGGATAACTTCTTATCCATTCCCTTAATATTAGAAGTTTTACATAGTGATATACTCTTTGAATTAAAGAATGCTGTTATTTTAAAACATGTCTGACATTGATATGATACACCTTAGAATGACAAATATTTATTTAATTTGATGTATTGTAAGATTTACAAGGTGTATTAATTCCACTGATGCTAATTTGAATTACACAAGCAGAACAAAAAGAGGCTGCTAAGAATCCCAGTCATTCATCAGCATGTCTTTTATATAATCTTTGTTAATTATACTAAGAATTGTATTAGAATTCAATTTATGACAAAGAGAGATCTTGTTTAAAGGCCCTGACATGAGCCTAGAGCACATTTAATTTAAATAGGGAGCAGAGTCAAGTAAATGAAGTATAAAATAGCTTCACAGTTATACTTTCCATCAAGTGAGTAGTCAACCTTTAAATTGTTTATTATATCAGATTTCTTTTTATATTGAAGGAAAAACAGAAATTCAGTGTTAGCAAGGAAATTAAACATGACAATTTAAAATAATAGCTCTACTATTTTTATATATGATAAAATACACATTAAGAAAATACTAAAATTATCAGTTAGCATGTTACTGCAAAGTTTCAATTTTCCAAAGAGATGCAACTCTGTTAAATATGTGTTCACTAGATGATAATAAATAAAATAAAACTAATAGAATAAGAATATTAAAAACCAAAATAAAAGCTATAAATAATTCAATTCATTACAATTATAATATTAATGCATAAATCTGAATTGTTCTACATGATCCTTGACATTGTAATATGTGAATCATTAATAAGTAGAGAATTTCCTTCATCCTCTGAACACCCTATGTTAAAGGTACTTTCCTTATCTTCCCTGGTTGTAAGTGAATGCTGGTGTTGGTACTTTTAATATATCCAAATTTAAGTTTTGGATGTGCATATAGGGACTAAAGTATGGAGTAAATAGTAATGGAATATAAATGACCTTGTCTCCAGTGCATTTTTTGTTCCTTGTATTGATAGCTACTAGAGACATGATGAACCACATTTTAAGTTCCCATGAACCAAGAGCTGATTGACGCCCAGTTTAACATAAGCACCATTTTATGAGAGTTACCATAGTGACAAGGTTCCAGTTATCAGCTTGAACAATTTCATATATGATTAATGTTAATTGCCCATTTTGCATGGATGACTTCTGGCTTGCTGAATTGGTTGCTACTGGCTTTGATCTGGTTGGGAATACAATCCAGTGCAATAGTTAGAAAAGTGATCAGTTTGCCAACACTGAGAGAAGATGAATTCAGGCTGCTGTGAGGTCAGAGTTTGTTTCTCTTCATAAACACTAAAAGGTCAAGTAGAGTTTAACTACCATTGGCATCCTTGAAATGTTGTAATAAATGCCAGACCTAAGAGGTTATTATTAATCCATGATGCAACTAAAAGACTTTCTATTCTTTCAAAACGATTCATTTAATTTAACAGCACATTTAAAGAGTAGCATTTTTACAGTCAAGTAAACAATTCCTTCAAAGTGAGTGTTATTTGTTGTTTTCATGGCTTCTAATGTAATCCAAAAAATGACACATTCAGGGACCATTCCAATGGATTTTAAATATCAGTGATAGCTCTGAAAAGTAAACCCCAGGTCATTATTAACAGCCCACTTCAGGAATCCAACTGCAGTGGTCTTTACAAGTTGTTGTTAATACCCGCTTTAACTGCCACTCTATCTTCACCAATTTATTTAGTTTGTCCTAGAATGTTACAAGTGTTTCTTTAAAGAATTTTAAGCCAACCTTTCATTAAAGAGGATGACATGACTTGTGATTCCTCACTAAATCATGTGTGACCATATGTTTTATATTAACTATCTTGAAGGCTCATGACATCATTAATGAATTTACTAACAAAATATTTTTCTTTGAAACAACAAAATCACTCACCTAAGTTACTCCTTGATTCATATATAAATGACTGATGACATGAAATAAAATTTCAACATTGAAATGTCATAATCTTAATGAGCAAAATATCAGCTATTACAACTTCAAATAAATATATCATAGAATGTATCATACCCTGTTGACAACAGAAGACCTACTGAATTTCCCTCTTAGGGAACTGCCAACTCTACAAAGTGTATAAATGGCAAGGTAGCACTTTATAATTCACTTCAACTGCCGAAATATGAAATGCTGTGGATATACTATATTTCAAGTTGGATTATTCTTTAATCTCTGGAAGCTCAGCTATTATTTCATTTCTTCTAAAGAAGTTTGCAGAAAGAAGGGTAAAATACATACCAAGGTAAATTTGGTTAAAAGATAATCTGGACTCAGAGAAAATAATGATTCTTTATGTTACACACAATATTGATTCGATAAAGCTGAATGTCTCAAAGATTTAGCTGAATTATTTAATTAAAATTTTGCTATTTCATGGGATTGTTTTTCTTGTACTTTAGCAACGTTTGTTTGTGGTGTTATGGGTGATACATCCACTGAGCCATTTGGGTGGCAAATTTTAAAAAGAGGCCTATTTTACTTTACAGAGTACAAATAACCTTGTAATTAAACTGAAAACAAATAATTGCCAACAAGCAATTACCATTTAATTAAAGAGTAATTACATGGCTATTTATACTCTATAAAATAAAGCATTACTGAAATCAGTAATGCAATCAATATTTTAGCAGAAACAGGATGCTGCAATGATGGAGCTTTCAACCCATGCTAATTAAATTGTCATCTAAAAAGCAGTTTTCTGGTTAAATCACCACATGTTTATTTGTCTTGATTAATATGTAAATATATGCCTAATGTTAATAGAGCTCTTAAAGATCAGAAGTATTGCAGGATTATCTATCCAGAAGATTTTTACCAACATTCTATGGAGCTCTATAGTCTTTCATCATTCTGTCAGGCTTGTGTTCTTTGAAAGGAAATGCAAGAATTTTAGTGCTAGGAATATCTTACTACAGAGGATCATTAGGTCTAAAAGTAAAAATGAAACCATCTTACATTAGTATGGAACTCTTTCACAAACTTGATTCTAATTAACTTATTCTAGGGGCCCAAGTCTTCTTGTAAAAATGAAGGCATCCGAATGTGAATTTTGCTCACCGATAAATCTAAACAAGTTTGGAAGTGGATATCACATAATCATACTCACTAAAGAGTTAATCATAAATTTTAAAGAACAGGTCAAACACAAATCTTTATCACTAGACCATAAGCTCCTCAAAGGCAGAAGCTGTTCTACGTCCTTACAATATATCAAACAATAGACCAAAACCCTTAACCTTGTCAAGCTTACATTTTAACCTTTGTGACTCTCATACCTAGTTCTAACACCAGATTCATACTGAATGGGCACCTAGTACATACTCCTTTACTGGATGATTGAATTAGTAATATTGTCACCGTATATGTATAACTCCAGAGATTTTCAGTCCTTAAGCAGGTGTTGAAGTTTGTAGAACCTCTCACACATGAGATAGTAGCATCTACCCTTTAACCTTGTATATAGTCAGATTTGAACGAATCATATTTTGAAGGTTCTATAATGGCTGTAGAATCCAAGACTTAAAAGCAGTTATTTGATGGACTATATAATGCAACTAGCTTGAGATTCATGTGGTCACGGAGAGTAGAACAATGTAAGGAATATTTGGAAGTTGTAGCAACAATGAGATAATATTTCCTGTCATTATTAATGAACTGATTTAATTAAGCATTTACTGAATCCTACTGTGTGCGAGACACTATGAACATTGCTTAGGATTCAGTGACAAAACCAGAAATATGTGCTGCCTCCATGGGACTTACATTCTAGTTGGGAAGGTTCACAATCATACCAACATAAAAAGGTTATACACTAAAAAGAATGTTAGGATGGAGAATAAGGTTTACGGCATATGCAGTAAATACAATGAAGCCATTTGTGATCTAAGCTATGGATTTTCCAATATAGATCTGATGGTGGGAAGTTTGACCAATTCTTTCAAATATTGATATGTAAGATAGAACCACCAGACTAAGAGGCCTCCAATGCCTCCCAAGCCTGTCAGCTTAATGGAAAAGAGCTGTCAAACAGTGAGATGGACCAAGAAATTTGGACGAGAATGATTTAAACCATATAGCTTTCAAAGTGTACTGTCAATGGCTGGCTCATAATATGGAAGTAGAGGGAGAACCAGGCTGCTTACTTCTGGATATAGCCCATCTGAAAGTGATCATGACCATGAAGACAGCACTGAAATGTTTACAATGGAAAATTACAAAGAGAAATCAGGTGGACTTGAATAAAGTTAGTAGGCTCGATCTGACAAGTAGAAAGACCCAAAGAAGCACTTAAAAAGTACAGATTTGGTGAAGATTATTTAAAAAGCTAACATGCCTTCTTCGAATGACTGGATGTTCCCTGATTAATATTTTTCAGTGATTTTGGAACTTTAGGGCACTTGTAGTAAATAGCATATTTCTCTCATGACTGGCCTTTAAAATAGTTAGGGAGCCATCAAACAGAGCAAGGGCAAACAAGATAACAACACTGAATTAAATAAAATAAATTATGGCCCAGAATCAAGTAGAAAGAGGGAGAGGAGAGTCAGTTTATAAAATTGGAACATTAAATGAGAAAAACAGACTCTTTTGTGCTAGACTGATATACAGTATTGATGCACAATGAAAGAAAATAACACCAGCAGTATATGAAAAATGAACTGGGTAATGGTACCTCTGTGTAAGGTTGCTAGAAGTTGTCTTCATTTAACATCAGAGGTTCTCTTACATTGATGGAGAGCTTTGCTACTGCAAAATTGATAGAGTAAGATTCAACTTAAATTTCTTTATGAACCAAAAGTCATTTCTGGAAGTGTTCTCTATCTGAACCTCATACATTTTTGTGACTTGGGTTTTTTAATGTAGTATTTTTTGCAGTGTTTTATCAAAAGACCTCTTATTCAATTTTGCAAACTGCATTTCTACTAAAAAGCAACAGCAATATATTAGGCAACATTCAAAAGTAATATTTGAAATATATTGGGTGACTTGAAAATGACTTGATGCTATAAAGAGACTTAGTACCTCTTCATTGTAGTGACAGCTTCCAAATGATGTATTCAGTATACTGACTGTATTAGGGTCCAAGATGAAGGTCAGGTACTGATTTCCTATTTCATTATTTTATGGATTAACATTTGCTACTGCAATTCCTGAACTGTTCACACTAGGGTGAAGAATGTGCAAGTGGACTAGGTTAGGTTAATGTTATAAGTTTAGCCTCAACTCATCAGTTAAAATCACCAATCAACTTGTGAAAGAAGACAGCCTAGATTGCAAAGGTGGTAGCTTTTTCTAGTACAGCCACTCCAAGAGAGTGCACTGCTAGTTATACAGCCTGGTTTTAAAAAGTTGGAAAAAAATCCTACTGAGAGTGGGGGTTTTTTGTTCCTTGTGTGCTCTGGCAATTGTGGAAATGCTAATAAACATCAGTTCTTACTCTGTATCTCTCAACTCTTTACCCCTTACCTCTGGCATGCTGGACAGAGACTTAATCACTCACAGTCCATACAATTTTAACTCTGTGAGTTACTATCTCAGATCTCAGTAGCATGTATTAATATCAGGATCAAGTGTAGCTTTAACAGCAGGGAGTAAGTGGGTTTCTCATAACAGGTAAACTGTATTGCAAAGTGCTAGCTTATAAATGGATTCTAAAATAGAAATTGATCTTTTATAGTTATATTGTTTGCCATATGTTGGGAAATTTAGTGAGAAGGAAAATACTGGTCTTTTAGTAATCAATGAACATAGTCTTTAATATAAAATTCTATCAATCTTGCCAATTAAGATTTAGGAGGCAAATGTAGTAAGCAATTGTATTTGCAAAAAGTGTACATTTTTAACCTGATCTTTGTTGTTCTGTTTTTCAACAGTTCAAGGCCTGGCAGGCCTCCTAAACGTTCCTTGGGAGTGTTGCAGGACAATACGCGCCTTCTGCCACATTCAGTTCCAGGCCTCTTATCACCAGGACTTATCACTCCCACAGGTAATAAAATCCATCCCATGATCTGCCTTGTCTCTTTATGCTGCTCAGCATTTGAAATAAACTAATATTGATTTAACCGCTTTGTCCTTCAGAGCTTTTCAAGATTTACTAGAGGTTATGTTATTGAATTTTTTGAGTGTTCATGTAAACAGTTTTGTTACTCTAGTGACTCAAATCAAATGGATATGACTTAAAAAACTAATTATTTTCTTGCAGAAAAATCACTTTTAAAACTTTATTTTGTGTATGTATGTATGTATGTATGTATGGTTATGTGTGTTGGGAAAAGGGTTTAGGGGAGGTACACTGGCCAAACTAGCATTGTCTCAAATCCTTCTAGGATTTGATGCAGTACACGTGCTTACCTATATGTTTCAGTAAAATTTTTTGTTTGCTTGTTTTTCAAGGGTTCTGAGCATCTGTAAATCTTGTGCAAGATATTACTCCAGGTTAAAAAGTCGAAAGAAGATGCACTTCTGGCATAGAAACCTTATGATTAGAAAAAAAGAAAGTGCAAGTTGTCATTGTCTTAAATCATAATTCAGTGTTTTTCATTGAACACTGATAAACAGTGCTCCCATAAAAATATCTCATAAATTAGCATTGAACTTTTTTGATTTTCTAAATAATCACCTAAATGTATACAAAACACTTAAGCTTAATATTTATTTAATTAAAACTTTAAAATCATTAGAGTTATGTGGTAGAAACTGAATTTAATAACAATGAGATCTTTATAAATTAAATGATACAAATATTTACAAAGCACTTACTGTATTTTGGGTGTTAGGTCCTAGATAATGCACAATTATGAGTAACATTCTTTGTCATAATAGAATTAGGGAGAAGGACATTTAAACTAATAATTTCTTTAAAGTGTGGTAGGGACTATAATGCAAGTATATACAAGGTACTATAAGATCACAGAAAAGGGAGCAACTAAATCAATTTGGTAAATTGGGTAATACTCAGAGGGATAGGAACTTTGGATCTATATCTTATAGAATGAGTTTTAGACAAGTGGAGAATCATGGGGGAAACATTCTAAGCAGAGAGAATATAGACAGATATAAATTGATGAGAAATAGCTTGGTGTGCTAGGGGAAATGACAATTAATTTGAAGATACAGGAGCAGAGATTTGAGGTTAGAGACTCATAGGTGATATGGTTAGAATAGAAGGGGTTGGAAAAGACAACTTGTGAAGTTAGCCTTTTATTTATTATGTTTAGCCTTCTAAGATTTTTCCTATAGACCACTGGTTTCTAAAGTGTCTTTCAAGGACTTTCCTTACTGGCTGACATGAAATTGGTGAAGTACTTTTTTTTCAGGTTCCCCATTTCTGCCTCAATTAAAAATTTACATATTCTAATTCATATACGATTTCCTTTAAATAAATAAAAAAGTTGCTCTAAGTAAAAGGAACCACTGCTAAAGTAAATGAGTAAATATTCTAAAAACAGTATAGAGCAGCGGTTCTCAACCTGTGGGTCGCGACCCCTTTGGCGGTCGAAGGACTCTTTCACAGGGGTCGCCTAAGACCATCCTGCATATCAGATATTTACATTATGATTCATAACAGTAACAACATTACAGTTATGAAGTAGCAATGAAAATAATTTTATGGTTGGGTCACAACATGAGGAACTGTATTTAAAGGGCCAGAAGGTTGAGAACCACTGGTATAGAGGGTTAATTGCAATGAAGGCAATAATGGGAAGAGGATCAGTTGCTATAGTTAAAGGCAGAAATACTGAAGACCTGAACTAAAGATAATTCAATTTAGTGGAAAAACGTTTCAGGTTGGTTTAGTAATTAGTATTAATTACATCACACTTGATGCTTGATAAAAATATAGGGTGAGAAGATGAAATATAGGATGATTCATGTCTAGCCTGGGTGGAAAGCTGGATAATGGTGACGTTAGCTAAGATAGAGAATTTAGGAAGAGACTCAGGCAATGGGGGTTAGATAATGACTTTTTTATTCTTTAAGTACTTATAAACAAAGTCTAATACAAGAAGAAAGTGTATATAAGTAATACAGAGGAAATAATGTGCCAAGAATGTATCTTGGTGTTCAATAACTGATCATCTATTTCTTGAAAGAGCCTAGAAATAGTAGCCTGCAAATAATCATATCTGTGTCCAGATTTTGAGGGAGTACATACATGAAAGAAAAAAAGAATTTAAAAATTGCCTTGAAGCTAATATATTATTGAGTAACTTTAGTACCCTATCTATTGAGGAAAATCTGTTAAGTTATATTGAGTTCCTATTATGTACCAGGCATGGGTGCTAAGTGTTTTATGTGTATTTTATGGAATCTCATAATAGCCTTGTGAATAGTATCTTTATTATTCAAGTAAAAATTTATGGCTCAGAGAATTTAATTGTTTATGATCACAAAACAGTTGAGTGGCAGAACTGAGTCTCAAACCCAGGTCTTTTAACTACAGAGCCAATACTATTTTGTCATCATCATGATATCTTACAGAGCATGTAAAAATCCAGTGTGAGGCTTTCATCTCTCCTTACTTTACTTGGCCATACATGCTTCAGATAGTGGAGCCTTCTTCCTTAGATTATAGCTTTCCTTCCTACAATTTGGATTTACCAAAAAGAGACCCATTGAAACAAAACTCTTTAATTTTTTTTAATGTATTTTATTGATTTTTTACAGAGAGGAAGGGAGAGAGATAGAGAGTTAGAAACATCGATGAGAGAGAAACATCGATCAGCTGCCTCCTGCACATCTCCTACTGGGGATATGCCCGCAACCCAGGTACATGCCCTTGACCGGAATCGAACCTGGGACCTTTCTGTCCACAGACCGACACTCTATCCACTGAGCCAAACCAGTTTCGGCAAAACTCTTTAATTTTTAAATTATGCTTGCACCCAGAATCTACACATATAAAGAGTTAATATGCTAATTTGTCCATGATGGTGTCTTCATAAGGACCTATATGCATATTGATGTGCGCGCAGCAAGGGGTGGGCGGCCGGAGCCAAATTCCCGGGGTTCTCAGGAAAGCATCTGACAGGAGCCTGGACTCCGAAGAAGAAAGAGGAAACAGCCATGGGGAGCTCTTCCAATCCCCCTGCATAGACACTCTACCCCAGTCCCCGCACCTCCAGGGGGATGGATGAACACCCTACCCCAACTCCCATACCCCCGGGGGACGGGAGGCTGACAGGATGGGGAGAAGAGCCAGCTCGAGGGTAGCTGCAGCCCACACCTCAAACTCCCGATCTCTTCCCCCACCACCCCCGCCTGGGTGCCCACAGCAATAGCACGCCAGCAACCAACCATCAGCACTCCTGAGGCACCTGGGGCCTGCGGCCCTCAGCTGCCAGGCCCCCTCCACTGGGGTCAGGCATGCCTCTCCTCCCTACAACTCCAGACCTGGGTGGAGTCAGGCCTGAGTGGCCCCCCAGTGTCAGACCACCCCACCCCCCACCCGCCCAGCCCCAGCAGCAGCGCTGTCTCTGCAGAGGAAGCTCGCTGAACCTCACTGGGGGCATGGCTAAACCAGCCCTCCTAGCCTGCCTGGATCTACCCTGGCCCGACCCCCACCCCACTTGAGGAGATTGGAGCCCCCCCCCCCAGCAGGTGCAGCTGTGAAACAGCCACATACAATTTAAAGAATGGTGCCAAGCAGGAAGGTTTGACAGTTACTCCCCCTTCAGCCTCGCTGCCCCCCTAGTGCCCCCCTAACTCCTTGCCCCCCACCAGCACCTCCAGGGATGACCACCGCTACAGAGCTTCTGGCCAGAGCCTGCCCCTCTGAGACCTGTGGAACCCTCTGCAAAGCTTCCATAACTACCGTCCCAGGAAACAGTCATGCCCTCCTCCCCTAATCAGCACCTGCTATCTGCGAGGGTGCTTGTGGGCAGTTGGGGGTGATCAGACTGGTAGGCAGAGTGGTTAGGGGTGATCAGGCAGGCAGGCAGGCAGGTGAGTGGTTAGGAGCCAGCGGTCCAGGATTGTGAGAGGGATGTCCGACTGCCAGTTTAGGCCTGATCCCGGCAGTCATACATCTTCCTGAGGAGTCCCAGATTGGGGAGGGTGCAGGCCAGGCTGAGGGACACCCCCTTGTGTTAGAATTTTGTGCACCGGGCCACTAGTCTATATAATAAAAGCCTAAGCAACCATTACAGTGGAATGACCAGAACAACCAGTCACTATGACGTGCACTGACCACCAGGGGCAGATGCTCAATGCAGGAGCTGCCCCCTGGTCGTCAGTGCACTTCCACAGGGGGAGCACCACTCAGTCAGAAACCAGGCTCACGGCTGGTGAGTGCAGCGGTGGTGGTGGGAGCCTCTCCTGCCTCTGTGGCAGTGCTAAGGAGCAGTGAGCTGAGCAGTAAGAAGCAGTGAGCAGGCGGGCGGTAAGGAGTGAAGGGTTCCAGAATGCAAGAGGGTGCAGGCGGGGCTGAGGAACCCCCCACCCCCAGTGCATGAATTTTGTGCATCAGGCCTCTAGTGAAATGATAATGATAATGTGGGGTAAGGGGGTGAGAAGAGATTAATCAAAGAATTTATATGCATACATACATAATCCATGGATACAGACAATAGTGCAGTGAGTGCCTGGTGGATGCAGGTGCAGGATGGAGCAAGTCAATGGGAAAAAAGGGGACATCTGTAATACTTTCAACAATAAAGATAAATTTTAAAAAATGAAAATGAATTCAGGCATATCTAAGTATCAAAATCCACATGACAGGTCAAATTATTCTACTTTCCTTCATGTGTGTAAATATTTTATTGAAATGAAAACAATGTGATAGAAGATGAGATACATAATTGATTGTGAGATAAAAGGACATTCATTTGAAATTACTATAGAGTATATTCTTATCCTATGCAAATTCTCATTTGTGAATATAGTTCATGATTTTAATAAAGTATTACAAAAATAGCATTAAGGTTTTAAATATCTTATTGTTTGAGAATAAATTTAACTGTTAAAAAAAAAAGAAAACATACTGAAATGTGTTGAAATTTCTCTCAGATAGAAATAAAAGTGTCAGAAATAATGATAATAATGACCAAGGGCTGTAAACAAATTTAAACCAGAGTTGTAAAATATCTATTTAGCAGTAGTAAAAAGTGTAAGTAAATGTCATATTTTTAATTCCGTTCTTTTATGGTTTTTTTTCTGATCTTGATTTTAAAAAAACAAACACCTTTATTGTTGAAAGTATTACATGTCACCCTCCCCCCCTCCATTGACCACTTCTAGCCTGCCCTAGGCCATCACCATCACCCTATTGTCAGGGTCCATGGATTATGCATATATGCATACAGGTACTTTGGTTGATCACTTCCCAACACCCACCTAATCTGCCTTGGGTCTGAGATTCAAAAGTCTGTTGCATGCTTGAATGTCTCTGGATCTATTTTGTTCATCAGTTGATTTTGTCCATTAGGTTCCTCATATGAAAGAAATCCTGTGATACTTCTATTTCTATGATGGGCTTATTTCACTTAGCATAATACTCTCTAAGTCCCCCCATGCTGTCTCAAAGGGTAAGACATCATTCTCCTTTACAGCTGCATAGTATTCCATATTGGAAACACACCACAGCTTTTTTATCCAGTCATCTAATCATGGGCAGTTGGGCTGTTTCCAGATCTTAGCTATTGTAAATTGAGCTGCTGTGAACATAAAGGTGCATATATTCTTTCTGATTGATGTTTCTGGTTTTTTAGGATATATCCCTAGTGTGGTATCACTGGATCAAATGGCAGTTCCATTTTTAATTTGTTGAGAAAACTCCATACTGATTTTCATTATGGCTGCACCAGTCTGTATTCTCATTATCAGTGTACTAGGATTCTCTTTTCTCCACATCCTCACCAGCACTGCACCTCTTAAAATGCTCCTCTTCATATCTGTATCTTGGATTAAACATCCTTATTTTTTAAGCAGTTGGTGTCTTACTATAAAAAAAGGTGCAGCAAATCCTGATCCAAAGTATAAAGTCATCATGACTAGTAACCGCCACTTGTTTTCCACTGAAAATGGCAAATTCTTCCCTGGGCCCTCCTCATAGTGGCTCCTACGGACCACAGAGGTTGTGAACCTCCGAATACTTTGGCCCAACATTTTCCTGTTGGAAGGCCGGCGAAGGTGCAGAAACCGAAACAGGAAAAATGGCGGTATCACACCAGCCGTTTTTTTCACGACCTTGTTCCCTTCCTTCAAGGACCGAAAGGGGAGATGGGAAAATCGAAGCTTTATATTTTGATGTAGTCCCATTTATTTATTTTCTCCTTAGTTTCCCTTTCCTTAGGAGATGTATCCACAAACATATTGCTACGAGAGATGTCTAAGATTTTGTTGCCTATATTTCCTTCTAGGATTTCTATGGTTTCACAACTTAATATTTAAATCTTTTACCCAGTTTGAGTTTATTCTTGTGCATGGTGTCAGTTGGTGGTCCAGTTTCATTTGTGGGGTTTTGTTTTGTTGTTGTTTTTTTTGCATATATCTTTACAATGTTCCCAACACCATTTATTGAAGAGACTGTCTTGATTCCATTGTATGCTTTTATCTCCTTAGTCAAATATTAATGAGCATAATGGCTTGGGTAGATTTTTGGGGTCTGTGTTCTGTTCCATTGTTGTATATGCCTGTTCTTTTTCTAGTACCAGGCTGTTTTGATTACAATGGTGCTGTGGTATAACTTAGTATCTGGTATTGTGATCCTTCTAACTTTGTTCTTCTTTCTCAAAATTGCTGCAACTATTTGGGGTCTTTTTTGGTTCCATATAATTTTTGGAGTATTTTCTAATTCTGTGACATGTGCCATTGGTAATTTAATAGCATTGAATCTATAGATTGCTTTGGGTAGTATGCACATTTTAATGATGTTCATTCTACCAATCCTTGAACATGGTACATTTTCCCACTTCTTTATATCTCCGTCTATCTCTTTTTTCAAACTCCTATAGGTATGTCTTTTACTTCCTTGGTTAAGTTTATTCCTAAGTATCTTATATTTTTGTTGCAATGGTAAAATGGGAATGTTTTAGCTTCTCTTTCTGATAATTAATTATTGGTGTATAAAAATGCCATGATTTCTGGGTGTTAATTTTGTATCCTGCTACATTGCTGAATTCATTTATTAAATCTAGCAGCTTTTTGATTGAGTCTTTAAGGTTATCTATGTGCAGTATCATGTCATCTGCAAGTAATGAGAGTTTTACATCCTCCTTTCCAATTTAGATGCTTTTTTATATTTTCTTCTTGCCAACAGCAGTGGCTAGCACTTCCAGGACTATGTGGAATAAGAGTGGCGAAAGCAGACATCACTGTCTTGTTCCTGTTCTTAGGGGAAATGGTTTTAGTTTTTGGTGCTTAAGTATGATGTGAGCTGTAAGTTTGTGATATATGGTCTTTATTATGTTGAGGTATGATCCCTCTATTGCCACTTTGGTGAGCTTTTTTCTTAAAAATGGTGTTGAATTTTGTTGAATGCTTTTCAGCATCTATTTATATGATCATTTGGTTTCTGTCTTTCAATTTGTTTATGGTATGTATCACGTTTATTGATTTGTGAATATTGTACCAGCCTTGCATCCCTGAAATAAGTCCCACTTGGTCATGCTGTATGATCTTTCTCAGGTATTACTGGATCCAATATGCTAATATTTTGTTAAGTATTTAGCATCTATGTCCATCAGGGTTATTGACCTGTAATTGTCTTTCTTTGTAGTGTCTCTACATGGCTTTGGATTAGGGTAATAGGTTGAAAATGTTTCTTTCTCTTAGATTTTTTGGAATAGCTTCAGAATATGTGCTAATTCTTTGAATGTTTCATAAAACTCCCCCATGAAACCTTCCAGACCAGGGCTTTTGTTTGCTGGGAGGTTATTATTATTATTACTATTAATAATAATATTATTATTACATTTCAATTTCATCAGTTGTTATTGACCTATTCAGGTTTTCTGATTCTTCCTGATACAATTTTGGAAGATCATTTTTTTTTCTAGGAATTTGTCCATTTCATCCACATTGTCAAGCTTGTTGGCAGATAGTTGTTAATGGTATTTTGTTATAATACTTTGTATTTCTGTGGTGTCAGTTGTTACTTCACTGCTTTCATTTCTGATTTTATTTATGTGCATCTTCTTTCTTTGTTTCCTTATGAGTATGACTAAAAGTTCACCAGCCTTGTTTATCTTTTAAAAGAACCATTTCTTAATTTTATTGAGATTTGCTATTGTGGTTGTTTTTAGTCTCTATGTCATTTATTTCTGCTCTTATCTTTATTATTTTGTTTCTTCTACTTACTCTGGGCTTTGTTGTTGTTGTTGTTGTTTTTCTTATTCTTTAAGTTGTAGGGTTAAATAGCTTATTATTAATTGTTCTTGTTTTTTGAGGTAGGCATACGGTGCTATGAACTTCCTTCACAGGACTGCTATGGCTGTCTCCCAGAGAATTTGGGTTGTTGTGTGTTCATTTTCATTTGTTTTCAGGATTTTTTAATTTTTTTCTTGATCTCATTTGTAACCAATTTAATGTATACTAACATGATATTTAGCCTCCATGTGTTTGAATGTTTTTGAGTGTTTTTACTGTAGTTGATTTCTAATTCCATGCCAGTGTGATACAAGGAGATGTTTTATATGACTTCAATCTTCTTGAACTTGTAGAGATTTTTGTCTCCTAACATGTGGTCTATCTTTGAGAACTACACATGCGCAATTGAGAAGAATGTATATTTAGAAGTTTTGGGAGTGAAATGTTTTGTAAATGTGAATGAAATCTATCTGATCCAGTGTGTCATTTATAGTCAATGTTTCCTTGTTAATTTTTTATCTGGAAGATCTATCCAGTGAACTCAGTGGGGTATTAAAGTTCCATACTATGACTGTATTGCTGTTGATCTCGCCCTTGAAATTAGCCAGAATGTGTATGTATTTAGGTGCCCCTATATTGGGTTTATATATGTTTACCATCGTTATATCCTCTTGGTGCATCAATCCCTTTAGTATTATTTAGTGAACTTTATTGTCTCTTGTTATGGCCTTCATTTTGAAGTCTATTTTGTCAGATATTTGTATTGCTATGGCAGCTTTTTGTTCATTTCAATATGCATGGAAAATATTTTCCATCCCTTCACTCTCATCCTATGTGGGTCTTTTGTTCTGAGGTGGGTCTCGTCTAGACAGCATACATTTGGGTCATGTTTTTGTATCCATTCAGCCACTCTGTGCTTTTTATTGGGGTATTTAATCCTATATTTACATTTAAGGTTATTCTTGATGGGTACTAATTTATCATCATTTTAATTCTTTACGTCTATGTTTCTCTCTCTCTCTCTCTCTCTCTCTCTCTCTCTCTCTCTCTCTTCTCCATTTCTTCTTCTTACAACAATACCTTTAGCATTTCTTGTTGTGCTGGTTTGGTGGTGATTAACTCCTATATCCTTTTATTTTCTGGGAAGCTCTTTGTTTCATTATCTATTTTGAATGATAGACTTGCTGGATATAGTAATATTGGTTTCAGATCCTTGCTTTTTACTACCTTGAATACTTCATGCTATTCCTTTCTGGCCTGTAGAGTTTCAGATCAGAAATTAACTGACAGCTTTATGGGAGCTTCTTTATTGGTAACATATTGCTTTCCTCTTGCTGCCTTTAAGGTTCTCCCTTTGTCTTTAATTTTTGGCATTTTAATTATGATGTGTCTAGGCATGGGCCTGTTTGAATTTTTCTAGCTTGGAACTCTCTGTGCCTCCTGAACTTGTGTGACATTTTCCTTCACTAGTTTAGGGAAGTTTTTTGCCCCTTATTTCTTCTCACAGGTTCTCTATCCCTTGCTCACTTTCTTCTCCTTCTTGTTCTTTTATGATGTGAATATTTTATTTCATGTTGTCCCATTGTTCCCTTAAACTTTCTTCCCATTTTCTAATTGTTGTGTGTGTGTGTGTTTTTTTCATTTTGGTTCTCTGATTGAGTGATTTTTTTTCTATCCTGTCTTCTAAATCATTAATTCAATTGTTGGCTTCCTCTAATCTGCTGTGTTTTCTCTTCAATGCATTCATTATTGGTGCTATGTCATTCTTTATTTCTGATGGGTCCTTTCTCATAATTACTATATATTTTCTTATGCTGTTGAGCATCCTTGCTATCATTATTCTGAACTATATATCTGATAAATTTCCTTTTTTTCCATTTCATTTAGCTTTTTTTGTGGAGAATTATCTTGTTCTTTCATTTGTTTTGTTTTGTTTTGTTTTGTTGTCTCCTTATTTTGGCTGCCTGTTTTTTTTGTGTGTCTATGTATTAGGTAGATCTGCTATGACTCCAAATCTCTAGTGCAGGACAATGTCAGATGCTGTTTGTAACTGGCCGTGAGTACCCTGTTTGGAGCTACCAGTAGTCCACAGTTTGTGGCTACCTGTACTGGTGCTGGGTGCCTTTGGAAAGGACCAACATGTGCACCAAGGTCTGCTTTTCCTAGCCCTGGGCCCAGAATTGGATCAGGCAGAGTATTAAAGCCTCAAGAGATCCGCCTCTGCCTGCAGTCTGATTGTTGCTCAGTCTTGATTAGCCTCAGACTATCAGTCACATGGGGGGGGGCAGAAGTTTCCCACCTGGGTGAAGCAATTGCCTCTGTCTGCAGGCTGATTGTTATTCTCAGTCTCTGAATTGGCTTCAGAAACTCCACAGGTTGGGATTTTCAAATAGGGTGGGGCAATTGCTCCCCCCCCCCAGGCAAAATCTGCCTAGATGGTAAAGGTCTGCTGGAGAAAGATGTGCTCTGCAGTATGAATGAATGACTCAGCACAGGGAACCCAGGTGTCTGCCTTCCAGCTCTAACCCCAGAGCCACCAACCCTCCTCACACAGCTCCAGTCCACTCTGCCCTCCCTCTGCCAGAGCCCAAGGTGAATGGCTGCAAATGAAATTATGTGTGTTGTCCCCTTAAGAGGGTGCCTGCATTTCCAGCCATCTCTCTCTGGCAGACTGCAACCCCACTACTTTTTACAGCCAGATGTTCTGTGAGCACCTTTCTCAGTTTTGGCAATCTGGTTTGGGGAATACAGCTTAGGTTTAGACCCCAGAGTTCTCAGTGGGAACCCCCCACAGCTGAGATATCCCTCTGAAACTTCAGCTGCTGTCTGTGGGAGCCTGGACAACACTCTTGTGCCTCCACACTTCCTACTAGTCTCTATGTGGTCTTCACTTTCCATCCTTGTTTATCAGGGTTCTCTTCAGCTAGTCTTCAGTTGATTATTCAGGATTATTTTTCTTTATTTTAGTTATAATTCCAATTTGATCTTGGAATCACTTCAGTGTAGCTTATTCCCCTGCCATTTTGGAATCCCCAAATACTATGTTTTTAATACTTCAAAAAAATAAAGATAGGCAAAGGATTGAATGGGTAAATACATGAACACCTTTGTTTAAATGGGAGAAGGTAGAAAAAAAACAACATTAATCAGGGGTAAGAGGAGGAGTTTGCCCAGCTCTACAGTAATTCCTCTTCTTAGCTTACTGGAATTTATTTTATGAGCCAAAGACTATCCTACTTAAATATAGTAAGAAAAATGCTCTGTAATACCAAGTAGAAATAATTCTGGGATTACACATTATTTTGGATTAGACATACTATTTAACCCCTTAATTAGCAAAGATAGAGATAAAATAAATTCTCCATTTAGCTATTAGCACATTTCATATTTGACATGATATTTACTATGCATTACAAACTTAACTTACTTTAATTTTATTTAAAATAGTTTTGAAGCCGAAACCGGTTTGGCTCAGTGGATAGAGCGTCGGCTTGCAGACTGAAAGGTCCCAGGTTCGATTCCGGTCAAGGGCATGTACCTGGGTTGCGGGCACATCCCCAGTAGGAGATGTGCAGGAGGCAGCTGATCGATGTCTCTCTCATCGATGTTTCTGGCTATCTCTCTCCCTTCCTCTCTGTAAAAAATCAATAAAATATATTTAAAATATATATATATATATATTTGAAAATTCAGTTGATTTTTTGTTGTTGTTGTTAATCATCACCCTAGGATATTTTTTCATTGATGTTTTTAGAGAGAGTGAAAAGGAGTGGGAGAGACTGTGAGAGAACCATTAATGTAAGAGAGACACATTGATTGTTTGCCTCCTGCATGGGCCCTGACAGGTGCCAGGGATCTAGCCTGCAACTGAGATATGTTCCCTTGACATGAATCAAACCCAAGACCCAACAATCAGTGGGCTGATGCTCTAACCACTGAGAAAAACTGGCTAAGGCTCAGTTGACATTTTTAATATGGTTTGTTGCAGGTTGGGAATTATGATTTTCCCCCCAAATCATTATTTACATGTTTTACAATAATTTCTGGTTGTAGGTCCCTACATTTCAAATATTTTTTGTAAAGAAGGAGATAATGTTATACAGCTGTGTATAATTTTACATAAAACTGACAAATCAACTATTGTAAAGAGTCAGCTGTCTTCTTTTACAATTTTATATGTGTGAAGAAGCCCCTTTGAAGCCTGCTAAGATTGCCTACATAGTGGAACTTGTTCTACATTTGTTTATATTATTTCTTTCCATTTATAACTTAAAAATAGGGTCTAAAGGTTACAAAATAAAATGATCACGGTCTCTTTTAAAATATTGTCATGTTTTCATGTTTTTTGTACATTATATTGGCCTTTAAATTGTTATTTATCCCCAGCAATTTCAAGCCAAAAAAAATGCAAGTGAAAATATTTAGATATTATTACACTAACATTCTTGTATTTATTTAAGAATAGTTTTCAGTTTATTCACATAGTTGTCATGTAAATCTTTTAAATTCAGAATATTTTCTGGTATGCTATATTGTTTTATCTGCTTAGCATAAAGGTTTATTTTAATTTCTATTTTATATTATTTTACTTCCTTTTTTGATTTGTATTTTTTTATTTCAAAAAATGTTTATTTTCTTCATGGTTATATTCCCATATATAATGAAACCTAATTAATTCAAACTTCACTTATTCAGAATTTGAGATGATTCAGACAACAGCTATGCTAAGATTTCTAATATTAATACAAAAATATTTTTAGCAAATTAAAATGACAAACAAGAAATGCCCCCCCCACCCCCGTGTGTGTGTATGTGTGTGTGTGTGTTTTAATGTTTACATGGGGGTGTAGAGCCATTAAAACACTTGGTTGGTTTAAATGTACTTAGGTGTTGCCCTAACCGGTTTGGCTCAGTGGATAGAGCGTCGGCCTGCAGACTCAAGGGTCCCAGGTTTGATTCTGGTCAAGGGCATGTACCTTAGTGGTGGGCACATCCCCAGTGGGGAGTGTGCAGAAGGCAGCTGATTGGTGTTTCTCTCTCATTGATGTTTCTAACTCTCTATCCCTCTCCCTTCCTCTCTGTAAAAAAACAATAAAATATATTTTAAATATATTTAGTTGTCTAAAGCTTATTTTAAAAAGATCTGTTTCTATATAACTAATCAGCATACTAATTACTGATGATAGCTCTTTATTCACTAAAACAAAACTCATAGAATCTATTCTTTTTTAAAAAATATATTTTATTGATTTTTTACAGAGAGGAAGGGAGAGGGATAGAGAGTCAGAAACATCGATGAGAGAGAAACATCGACCAGCTGCTTCCCGCACCCCTCCCCACTGGGGATGTGCACACAACCTAGGTACATGCCCTTGACCGGAATTGAACCCGGGACCTTTCAGTCCGCAGGCTAATGCTCTATCCACTGAGCCAAACCTGTTAGGGAATAGAATATATTCTTGACAATATTGTTTGATATTGATTTAAATATTATATCTATGTAACTATAAAATCTATATATATCCTCTATATCTATAAAGATATATGTGCATTCATTCTTTTCATTTAACATATTTTTTTAAATTTTGTTTTATTGCTTAAAGTATTACAAAGAGTATTACATATGTCTCCTTCCCCCCCCTTGACATTCCCCCAGCCTCCCCTACCCCCCAGTGTCTTATGTCCATTGGTTATGCTTATATGCATGCATACAAGAATTCGGTTGATCTCTTACCCCCCCCCCCTGCAACCCTCACCAGGCTTCCCACTCTAGTTTGACAGTCTGTTCAATGTTGCTCTGCCTCTGTATCTATTTTTGTTCATCAGTTTATGATGGTCTTTATTATCCATAAATGAGTGAGATCATGTGGTATTTTTCTTTCATTGACTGGCTTATTTCAGTTAGCATAATGCTTTCCAGTTCCATCCATGCTGTTGCAAATGGTAAGAATTCCTTCTTTTTTATAGCAGCATAGTATTCCATTGTGTAGATGTACCACAGTTTTCTAATCCATTCATCTGCTGATGGGCATTTAGGCTGTTTCCAAATCTTAGCTATGGTGAATTGTGCTGCTATGAACATAGGGATGCATTTATCCTTTCTGATTGGTGTTTCTGGTTTCTTGGGATATATTCCTAGAAGTGGGATCACTGGGTCAAATGGGAGTTCCATTTTTAGTTTTTTGAGGAAACTCCATACTGTCTTCCATAATAGCTACACCAGATTTCATTCCCACCAGCAGTGCATGAGTGTTCCCTTTTCTCCGTATCCTCTCCAGCACTTGTCGTTTGTTGATTTGTTGATGATAGCCATTCTGACAGGTGTGAGATGATACCTCATTGTTGTTTTGATTTGCATTTCTCGGATAATTAGTGACTTTGAGCATGTTTTCATATGTCTCTTGGCTTTCTGAATGTACTCTTTTGAAAAGTGTCAATTTAGGTCCTTTGCCCATTTTTTGATTGGATTGTTTATCTTCTTTTTGTTAAGTTGTAAGAGTTCCTTATAAATGTTGGAGATTAAACTATTATTGGTGATAACATGGGGAAATATGTTCTCTCATGCAGTGGGCTTTCTTGTTGTTTTGTTGATGGTTTAGAGATAGAGGAAAACATAAACAGATGGAAGAACATACCATGTTCTTGGATTGGTGGAATCAACATCATTAAAATGTCCATACTAACCAAAGCAATCTATAAATTCAACGCACTTCCCATTAAAATACCAATGGCATATTTCACAGGCCTAGAACGAACTCTTCAAAATTTCAACAGGAATAATAAAAAAAAAATAGCTACAGCGATCCTGAGAAAGAAGAACAAAGTAGGTGGGATCTCAATACCAGATATCAAGCTGTATTACAAAGCCACTGTTCTCAAAACTGCCTGGTATTAACACAAGAACAGACATATAGATCAATGGAATAGAATAGAGAGCCCAGAAATTGATCCGAACCAATATGCTCAATTAATATTTGACAAAGGAGGCAAGAACATACAATGGAATCAAGACAGTCTCTTCAATAAATGGTGTTGGGAAAATTGGATGGATACATGCAGAAAAATGAAACTAGATCACCAACTTACACCATACACAAAAATAAACTCAAAATGGATAAAGGACTTAAATGTATGACGGGAAACCATAAAAATGCTAGAGGAATCCAAAGGCAACAAAATCTCAGACATATGCCGAAGCAATTTCTTCACCGATACAGCTCCTAGGGCATTGGAAACTAAAGAGAAAATAAACAAATGGGACTACATCAAAATTAACATGGCTCTGAATGTCTATTCTGCACCAAATACATGAGAAAAATTTGCAACACATTAAAATAAAATTTATTTTTTGAGTCAGAGTTTTCCCAAATTCTATTCAGGCTTTTCCCTGGTTATTACAAAATGATGACGTTTGACTGTGTTTTGCCTCCATATATTGAAGTACTGATTTTCTCATCTCATGTTTTTATCTGTTCCTGTTGTACAATCAATATCTTAATTCTGTACATTAATACATAATAATCCCATTACATAGTATTTTCTGTAAAATATTTTGGGCTATAGAGATAGAAAAAAGAGGGAATATCTTCCCAATCTTTCTTTGCAGCTCTGCAGAAGCAGTAATATTCCTGGATCGCGCAGAAAGGATGGATTAGTCGTGTGTGTCTTTGAATTTCTCCAAAATGGCTGCTCCCCATTCCTCAGCTTACGAAGCATTGCAAATAGACAGATGTGCAATTTGGCCTGAGATAGATTTAAACTGACAGTTTACAAGGAAGTAATAAAGTTCTTCAGGTGAAACTCCTCTAGTGTTCATTCCTTAAAAGGTAGCAGTTTCTTTAGCTATTTTTTTCCTTTGAGCTCTATTGTTGCAAAATATTTTTTTAGGAATTTCAGCTCTTATCCAAGTTCCTGAGTAAATGAACACATAAAGATCCAATCCAGTAATAGTAGGTACAGCACTCAACTCAGTAATGGTAGAGCCATAAGTAAAGTCCTGCCAAGTCTTGGCAGCATGATATCAACTTCATGATAAGATACAATGTCAATTATCCTGATAGCATCATTGAAATCAGTGTCCCCTTCTTCGTATGATGCATTTCATTTTCTCACTCAATGAGTTTTGATGCTAAGAAGTGGTCTAAAGGAGGACAGATAGGTCCCAGGCCATTCTTGCATGATTCTAAAAAGGAGATATCAACCTAGAAAAAGAAAACCAAACCTTTTTGATGATTGACTTAAAACATTTCTCTCTCTATGACTACCTTTGGGTTTTTTAATGAGCAATGTTGTAAAACATGCTTCATGTTATGCAAATGGAAACTGCTTTCATGTCATTACATTTTCTTTAATTTATTTCTTTTGTGCTCAGGAAGAAGTATTGGCCTAACAGGACCCAGAAGTTAAATTACTAATATTTTCTAACATAGAGTGGAGTTAGACTAACATGTGGTTACAGTTTGTCTATTAAATAAAAAGCTTTACTATATCAGTTTATTAACAAGAACTCCGTTCCTTATATTAACTGAGTCTGGGTTTCACAAATGCTGATTTCTGTGATAATGTCTGTCAGTGAGTTTTAAATATGTATAATAATTATTTCAACCTAAAAATGTCTCCACCCAATTTTTAGATTCCTGCCAATCATTTTTGTCTTGCATGAGTCATTTGTAGAGCAGAAACCATTGCTTATTTCCAATATAGGTGAAGGGTGAAGTTTGGAATTTAAGCAAACCTCACAGATTGATAATGGTGATGCTGATAATTTCTATAGTGCTTTATAAAGCATTTCCATATATACAATGTGCATCTAAGGATATGCATTAGATTTAAGTTTAAAAAGAATGATTTTCAAATGTTTTCTCATTTTACACTCTCAGTAATCCTGTCAGTTTAGCATTAATATTTCTGATTAACAGATGAAGAAAGTGAGTTTTCAAAAAGTTAAATGAGTAACACCAAATCTCAGAGATAGTAAAGGGTGGAGCCAGAATTTCCAAACTCAGGTCTCTTGTTCATCAATACTATATTTTCGAAAATACTCTGTACTACACTTTTCATGCAAAAACTTAGTATTGAAAATGTGGGCTATAAATCTTCAGGAGCATATGCTTAAGTTACATATGAGAGATAACATATCTGGTGTTTCAGAAATAGGAAATTCTTGAAGTAATCCATGTAGTTGACTGTTAGTGATAACAGCTTCAAAAAATTAAACTTTGAACTTTTCCTTTCCTTTTTTGATCATTCTTAGAGAGTTTCCAGTATGTGACAGCTAGTATAATTAGGTTTGGTTATAATTTTTCTAAGAAGTTTTAAAACAATCTTCTGAGTGATTGAATCTTACTTTTCCTGTAGAGAAAGGTAACAGTGCCAAGTCTTGAGTGAATTACTTTGATATATGTGACTAATGAATTAATATGATTAAGTTAATGAGAAATAAAATGTTGCCAAACTCCACTAGTCCGGCTGTAATACTGCTCCACATTTACAGTTCTCGCTTCCTCCTGTGTTGAGAAGATCACTGATGACTACACACTGACATTGTGATAAATGATATATCCCACAGTGCCCTGATTTCCATCTGGTCAATCCTCAAACCATCTCCAAATGAGAGATCTCATAAAAATCACAGACTCTCAAGCCAACTCTAGTGGATTATAGAAAGACACTTTTGCATCTCCCAGGCCCATCCCCCAACGCTGTTTTCCCCATTATACACACCATGAAATACACACCTCTTCACCACTACATGTGTCACTCATTCAGCTTGTACTATTTATACTGACTTGCTTTACCCAGGAGAGAAGCAGTACATTTAAACAGTACAATAAAACATTTCATTGTACAGTATGCCTGAGGGATGATGAGCTGCCTAGTCACTATTCTTTTGGAGGAAGTGGGTGGCTTTATTTAAATAGCACATTATATTAAAGCATGTAGTTAGGTTAATCAAAAAGTATTCTGTATAGTGATTTAAAAATACAGTGAGTGTCAATCATTCAAGAAATCTTATAGGGCAAAATAAGTTTCCTATCATTTTCTATCAAAAAGTTAAAGAGTAATAAGATTTAGCATCTACAGATATTACCTTCATGTTGTGATCAAGATTAGTAACAAAAAGTAGTCTTAATGCATAGTTCTCACCTTTTAAAAAATATGTAGACAGTAAGATATCCTGCCATTTTAATCCACAAAAAGTTAGGGGTAGAGATTGTTTACCGTGTTGTTGGTGGTGAAATATATTGAGTGACTTCTTTGTTCTCATTTTATCAGTGTATAAATTTGGGATAATATTTTACATTAATTTTGTTTATATTTAATGTAGGAAAATCCTGAGAGTTCTCAATATGACAGAATTTTAATTGTACACTTATACACATACCTGAGTCAATGTAGATAGTGCCCAAATATAGAGTTTAAGAATGTTATTAATATATGTTTTTCCTCTCTGAGGGATCTCATTTAATCTCCTAATGTACACCTGAAAGTGGCAGGTGAGAGGTGTTTTTTAAATATTTCTGTAAAATAAATTTTGGACCCTGACTGGTGCAGCTGGCTCAGTTGGTAGGGCATTGTCCTGTGTACAGAAAGGTTGTCAGTTCAATTCTGGGTAAGGGCACATGCCCCGGGTTGCAGGCTTGGTAGGGGGTGTGCAGGAGGCAGCTGATATGTTTCCCTCTCACATAGATGTTCTTCTATCTCCCTCTCCATTCCACTCTCTCCAAAAATTAACAAAATATTAAACAAATAAATCTGGGTGAGTAAATCATGATATACTTCTTATATGCACACTAGGAAAAAAATTAAAATCCTGACTTTAAAAACAGTCAGTTAAACTTTGACTTAGTTATTTTTCTGTGAATGCTATCTTTAACAAAATGGAAAAAACATAAATGGGCAAAGGACATGAATAGAGACTTCTCCAAAGATGGCCAATAGACATATGAATAAAATGTTCAGCGTCACTAATCATCAGAGAGGTGCAAATTAAAGTTACAATGAGATATCACCTCATGCCTGTCAGAATGGCTATCATCAATAAATCAACAAGTGAGAGGATGTGAAAAAAAAAGAACCCTTGTGCACTGTTGGTCAGAATGTAGACTGGTGCAGCCTCTGGGGAGAACAGTATGGAGTTTCCTGAGTTTCCTCAAAAAATTAAAAATGAAACTGTCTTTTGATCTGGTGATCCCACTTCTAGGAATATATCCTGAGAAAATGAGCAGCATTATTTACAATAGCCAAAGTCTGGAAACAGCACAAGTGCCCATCAGTAAGTAAGTGTGTACATTTACAACATCGAATACTATGCAGCTGTAAAAAAGAAGGCTAATCTTACATTTTGCTACAGCATAGATGAACCTAGAGATTATAATGCTGAGTGAAATTGGCCAGTTAGAGAAAGACAGGTGCTCTATGATCTCACTAATATATGGAATTTAATGAACAAAATAAACTGGTGAACAAAATAGAAACAGAGGCATGGATGCATGAAAGAGGTTTACAGCTGTTAAAGGGAGCAGTTTAAGCAGCTCAATGAAAGGTCATGGGATTAAGCATAATCACATATACACAGACAACAGTGTGGTGGTAGCCATAGGGAAAGGTGTGGGGGGTAGGTGGAGTGGGCAAAGGCAGGGGAAATTCAGATGGAAATTGACTTTGCTTGGGGTGGTAGGTGCACAATGCAGTGTGCAGATGATGTTTTGTTGAGTTGTGGACTTGAAACCTGTATGATTTTGTGAACCAATGTCACTCCAATAAATTCAATAATGGACACAGATGATACTGTTGTGAAGGCCTGGTGGTGGAGGGTGAGGGTGGGGTGGGGAGTGTTAAAGAGGAAAAAAGGGGACATCCATAATACTTTAAAAAATGAAAATAAATTTAAAAAGAAATAAAACAAAATAAAATGGGCATTTTTGACCAGTAATTAATCCTTTAATGACTTACATTATTCACATTTATTGTATAGTAATTTTATATTAGTAATTTGTAACAAATATTAACTAAAAATTTCAGATAGCTTCTACTGATATTTGTATTTTTTTCTAAAAATTAAACATAAATATTAACTGAAGATAAAACACATACTTCCATAAATGTGTCCTTCTTAAAATCCAAAAGAAACATTACTTTAACATTAGTTCTATTTGTGGTCAACAGATTAGCCCTCCTCTAACACTTCTGAACTTTCAAAACTAGAGTATTTCCTGTTATCCATTGCTTGAAACTCTTCTATACCTTTTCATTGACAGCAAAATAAAGTTCAAATTTTGTTAACATTGAAAAAGAGTATGATCCTGCCTCAGCTTAAATTTCTGTTATCAACTCTGACAACTCCTTCCTCATGTCATGTACTATATAACCTCAATCATCTTCTCTATTCTTCAGATACCCCATGCTCTTTCACATATCCATAGCTTTGTATATGCTCTTCCATCTGCCTTTCTCTATTTATGAAGGTGAGCCAAAGCTTATTATCGATGCAGAATCTCTTTTGGCATGGGAACGCATGAATTAACATATCAGGATATTAATTATATACGATTATTTTATTATCTTTAAAATGAAAACAAAATACTTCAATACAGTGACCATTTCTGTGAATTTACTATAAGTAGCAATTACTTTCAACAAAATTATTTAATGAGATGGAAGCATTAAATTCAACCTTGTAATGTCTTGCTTATTCAATTCATTCATTTAGCATTTTCTCAATGTCTGTTACCGGTATATACTTAGAAATGCAGATTCAAATTTTAATATGACATGAACCCTGCCTTCAAAGAGCTCACTCTCCAGATTGGCAGAGTGTCCCAATAAGTAAGTTATGAGAAAATTTTTATGTAAGTGCCTTTGTAGATGAAAAAGAGGACCCCATAAAAGAGAGACTGAGAATGTTTCAGATGATAGAAATAATTATGTGGTAGAAATCTTTGAATGTGTGGAGAGAAAAAGGAGTTTACTATAACAATTATGGTGGGGCATATTTCTGTGAGTATAAATATCATGAACACAAAATAGAGTGACGACATACTTTTGAAAAAATAGATTTCAGATTTCGGTGTTCATCATAGGAGTGGGCCCTTCTTAGGATAGCTACAGAAAGAACAACTTGACGATATCGCCTCATTTATTTTATAATAACTTCACAATGTTTTTTTCTTTTTTTCAATATTTTTATTGAGAGAGAGAGGGGAGAGAGAGAGAGAGAGAGAGAGAGAGAGAGAGAGAGAGAGAGACATGTGAAAGAGAAACATTTATTGGCTGCCTCATGCATGCCACTTCTCAAGCAACCAACCAGGGCATACACCCTGACCAGGAATCATACACCCATTGGTGCACATGGATGACACCTAACCAACTGAGTCCTAAAGACTAGGGTGAAACTGTTTTTTGATGATTATTCTCTTAAGTGTGCAAATATTTTACAGTTTTTAAAGAACTTTGGTTACTATTACCACACTACATTCTTCAAGATAGACAAACCATTTTTCTTAACATTTTTGCTAGTAAAGAAATTGGCTATTAGAGAAGTTAATTGATTTCTTAAAAATATAAAAAAATATTACTCCCAATTAAGGTGGGAAAAATTCACCTAAATATAGCAAGGGAAAATGTATATTAATAGTAGCGAGTCTGCATAACTGTTTATAATTTTAATAGTTTACTTTAATTGGCTTGTAATAAATTAAGTGAGAAATTTTCATAACAGAAAATATTTTAAACCCTTAAGGAATTTTTAATGGTTTTCTGAAAGAGAAATAGATCTTAATAATTTTAAGTACTAATAAAAATATCTGTACATATTCATTTTACTTTGTAGATAATTTAATCAATTTCCTAGGAGAACATTTGTAATTACGAAATATCCCAAGTATCTTAAAAAAGACTGATATTTGTATCGATAATTGGGCTCTTTAACTCTGTCTTAAATAGATTAAAGAATAAAAAGCAAACTCCAAAAAAAAATAGAAAAAAAATGAAAACCGCTATGTTGAGAACTGAGTGAGTACATTTATATGGGAGATACACAAAGATGTTATATAATAAGATGTATGATTTTGAGCACATTACTCTTCTTTTGTGTGCCTGATGTTTTGTTTTGTTTTGTTTTTATGTATTAGTTTTAATAAGTTCACTATTTTATTTACTTTTATTTTTATTTTTTAATTGATTTCAGAGAGGAAGGGAGAGGGAGAGAGATAGAAACATCAATGATGAGAGGGGATCATCGATTGGCTGCCTCCTGCATGTGCCCTTGACTGGAATCGAACTCAAGACCTTTAGTCCGCAGGCTGATGCTCTATCCACTGAACCAAACCGGCTAAGGCATAAGTTCACTCTTTTAAATCCCCTCTAAAAATGTTTCCATCTTAATTCTTATTTTGTTACAAAAGACACTGTATTTTAAAATTATACTTAATATATTGCCAAGCATGTATATTTATAGAGTAACATTTTTAAAATTTTATTACAGTGTCACTCAATATTTTCCATTATAATTTCTTTTTTTACCTTCCATAATATTTTGTATTGGTTTCAGATGTACATATAGTGTTTAGATATTCATATACTTTACAAAGTGTTCCCCCAATATTTCCAGTACCCACCTGGCACAATACATAGTTGTTTAAATATTATTGACTATATTTTCTATGCTGTACTTTATTTATATCCTCATGACTATTTTATATTAATCCTCACCCAAGGATATTTTTTCCATTGATTATTAGAGTGGAAGGGGGAAGGGGGAAAGAGAGATTGTGAGGAACATCGATGTGAGAGAAGCACATAGATTAGTTGCCTCCCACACTTGTTCTGACTAGGGCCTGGAAAGGAACCTGCAACCCAGGTAAGTGCCCTTGACTGGAAATCAAACCTAAGACCCTTGGGAGCACAGACCAACACTCTAACACTGAGCAACACCAACCAGGAATCCCCATAACTATTTTATAACTATCAGTTTGTGCTTCTTAAGCCCTTCACCATTTTTACCCATCCCTTATGCCCTTCCCTTCTAGCAACCATCAGTTTATTCTCTGTGTCTATGAGTCTGTTTCTGTTGTTCATTTAATTTGTTCCTTAGATTCCATATATAATGATATCATATGGTATTTGTCTTTTTCTGACTGGCTTGTTTCACTAGTATAATACTCTCCAGGTCCATCCACGCTGTTGCAAATGGTAAGAGTTCCTTCCTTTTAACAGCCGCATAGTATTCCCTCTACTGATGGGCACTTGGGCTGTTTCCAGATCGTGACTATTATAAACTAGAGATCCAGTGCACAAATTTGTGCACAGGTGGGGTCCCTCGGCCTGGCAGGTGATGAGAGCCTATCAGGGCCGTCTCACCCAGTCTCAATCGGGGCTGATGGGGGCCAGCTGGCTGGGGAGGGACTGCGGGAGGTTGGCTGGCTGCGGAGGGACTGCAGGAGGCTTCAGGGCATGTCCGGCCCTCTTGCCCAGTCCAGTTCTGATCGGCAGGACCCCAGCAGCAAGCTAACCTATTTGTTAGAGTGTCTGCCCCCTGGTGGTCAGTGCACATCATAGCAACTGGTCAAGGGGTTGACCAAATAGTCAACCAATTGGTCGGACAGTTAGCATATTATGCTTTTATTCATTCATTCATATATATATATATATATATATATATATATATATATATATAGAGAGAGAGAGAGAGAGAGAGAGAGAGACAGAGAGAGAGACAGAGAGACAGAGAGAGACAGAGAGAGACAGAGAGAGAGACATAATATGCAAATTAGGCCAGGATGCTGTAACGGGTCACGACTGGACAGGAGGTGGTTGCACACACAGGTGAGGCCTGGAGCAGAGATGGAGACAGAGACAGGGGTTCCTGCCTGAGCCACTGTGCAGTGGCTTGGGCCGGCCCCCTGGAGCCAGAGTGGATATGGACAGAGACGGGGGGGCCAACCCCCCAGAGCCAGCAGAAATGAACAGGGACAGGAGGACTGGCCTGCAGCCTCTGCGGCCGAGCGCAGGCCCAGGGAGGGAAGGGCAGGCCTGCCCACAGCCACTGTAGCCAAACACAGGCCTGGAGTAAAACATTGACAGCAAGTCCTTTCAGTATAATTGGGGCATTAGAGGCCCACAGAATGATCATTTCTCTTTCTATGAAACACATAACTCTGACACACTATTTACAATTAAATAAGTTCCTTATATTTTGACATTTTACAGCCCTGGAAAGTTAAATATAATGATCAGCAAATTGAGAAGATGAAAGAATTTTTAGGTTTTTAAAGATGTAACTAATTCTGTCTAGAAGACAAACCAATTCAAAACGTGATGGTTTTATTGTCCTATAGGCCATTAGCCAGATTTTATCTAATTTAGCAGTTCTACTTCAGGCTTTCATCCTTGGCAATCTCCTTTGAACAGCATTATCATCCTGCCAGTCTCTTCACTGAGTTAAACAGAACTTTTGCATCTGCTATTATGTATTTGAATAAGATTTATGTATTTAACACATGCAAAATTTTGTTTTGACACAATAAAACAAAAGATCATTTGATTCTTCCCTGGAACACAGAAAAGCACAAACTCGAATCATTGGTGTGGCTAAGGCCAATTTTCAAAATATTGTTAATACAATCCATGTAAGGATCTTCACAGAGCCAAGAATTCTCGCTTTCAGGCCTACATATTCAGCATCTCCAAGGAGGAGACCTGTTTTTCTGTGTTTTGTTTTGTTTTTTAATACTCACAAGAGGATATTTTTTCACTGCTTTTTAGAGAGAGTGGACCGGAAGGAGAGGAGAGGGAGAGGGAGAGGGAGAGGGAGAGGGAGAGGGAGAGGGAGAGGGAGAGGGAGAGGGAGAGGGAGAGGGCCCGCTCGCAGCTGAGGGAAGGCCTTCACCAGCAGTCCCATCTCTGCATGTGAGCTGCAGAGGAAACACCTTTTCTGACTGCTCATTGGCTAAGCTCCCCATACGCCACTCGGAGTGTTCTTGGTAATTTGCCTAGTAAGAATCCAAGAAGGGGATCTAGGGTTTTTCCACCTGACTCCTGGAGGAAAAAACGAAGGTCCACTGCTGGAGGGGCTAAGAAATGTCATATCCTGCCCTAGCCAGTTTGGCTCAGTGGATAGAGCCTCAGCCTGCCGACCACAGGTTCCAGGTTTGATTCTGATCAAGGGCATGTACCTAGCTTGGAGGCTCCTCCCTGGCCTGGGCCCAGGTCAGGGCTCATGCAGGAGACAACCAATCGAAGTGTCCCTTTCACATTGATGTTTCTCTCTGACTTTCCCCCTCTCTTCCAAGCTCTCTAAAAATCAATGGAAAAATATCCTCAGGTGAGTATAAAAAAAAGAAAGAAATATCATATCTTATGAAAGAGACCTCTTGAAAATGCCTAAAGAAAGTTGTCATTTTTTGTGGTGAAGGGACTGGAGTCTGTGTTGATGAAAACACCTTGGTGGCTGCGATGGCCAGCAGTGGCAGCAGCAGTGAGTTGATGGGGGCAGTGCCTTCCCCTGATCAGCCAGGTTGCCTCCTGCAGAGGGATGCCTACTGATGGCTTAGGCCAGTGGTCGGCAAACTCATTAGTCAACAGAGCCAAATATCAACAGTACTTCTTCAAAATAGACTCACCCAGGCCGAAAACCGACTTCTGTGCATGGGCCATGAAGTTTCAATCGCACTGTATGGTATTTTGTGGAAGAGCCACACTCAAGGGGCCAAAGAGCCGCATGTGGCTCGTGAGCCACAGTTTGCTGACCACGAGGTTAGATCCACGGGGAGCGGGCCTAAGCCATCAGTAGGACATCCACCGAGGGCTCCCAGACTGTGAGAGGGGGCATGGTGGGCTGAAAGACCCCCCCCCAGTGCACTGATTTTGTGCACTGGGCCTCTAGTATAGGATAATGCTGTTATGAACATAGGAATGCATATATTCTTTCTGATTGATGTTTTGGGATTCTTAGGATATATTCCCAGAAATAGGATCACTGGGTCAAAAAGCAGTTCCATTTTTAATTTTTTGAGAAAACTCCATACTGTTTCCACAGTAGATGCACCAGTCTGCATTCCCACCAACAGTACAGGAGGGTTCTTTTTTTCTGCACATCCTCGCCAGCATTTATTTGCTGATTTATTGATGATAGCAATTTTGACAGGTTGAGGTGATATCTTATTGTGGGTTTTGTTGTGTGTTTTTTGGGGGGTGAAGAAGTGAAGGAAAGTTTATTCAGTGCAAAAGAGTTCAATTGTGATACACCACAGCTGTGGAACAGCTCAATATTATTATGGCTCAATTATGAAGCAGCATGGCTGTGAAGCACCATAGCTGTGAAGAGGATCTAGAGCAAGGATGTCCCAGAGGGAGGAAGTCTTGGGAGCCTTTCTTCAGTTTTGCAGCTCTCGTCTACTTCACCTGCTCCATTTTGCTCCACTCTGCGCAGGTCTGCCTCACTCTGCTCCTTTGCTCCCTGGAGAGGTTTTCAGTGTTGCATCTCCAGCTGGGGAAATACAGTCTTCATTCTTGGGTAGAAAGAAAACTTGTACTCAGAGGAGCTGGCTTAAATAGACAGAAGTCCATGCCCATGGTCCCTGATTGGTCATTGTGGTTTTAATTTTAATTTTCCCAATGATTGGTGACTTAGAGCATCTTTTCCTATGTCTATTGGTCATCTGTAGGTCCTTTTTTGGAGAAGTGTTTACTCAGGTCCTTTGCTCCTTTTTAAATTAGATTGTGTATTTTGTCTTTATTTTTGGTGTTGAATTGAATGAGTTCTTTATAAATTTTGTATATTGACTCCTTATTGGATGTATCATTGGCAAATATCTTCTTCCATTTAGTAGGTTGTGTTTTTGATGGTTTCATTTGCTGTGAAAAATATTTTTAGTTTGCCCTAGCTGGTTTTCTCAGTGGTTAGAGAGGCAACCTGTGGACTGAAGGGTTCTGGGTTCAATTCCAGTCAAGGGCACATGTCCAGGTTGTGGGCTTGATCCCCAGTAGGGGGCATGCAGGAGGCAGCCGGTCAACTATTCTCTCTCATCAATGATGTTTCTATCACTCCCTCTACCTTTCTCCCTGAGGTCAATAAAAAATATACATTTTTTAAAAATTTAGTTTCATGTAGTCTCATTTGTTTATTTTTTTATTTGTTTCCCTTGTCTGAGGAGATAATGTTACAAAATGTATTGCTAAATGTAGTGTCAGAGAGTTAACTGCCTGTTTTCTTCTTGGAGTTTTATGGTTTCAGGACTTACATTTTAGTTTTTAATCCATTTTGTGTTCATTCTTGTATATGGCCTTGTTTCTTTCTTTTTCTTTTCTTTTTTTTTGCATGTATCAGTTCAATTTCCCCAACACTATTGAATAGACTATTTTTACCTCATTGGGTGTTTCTTGCCTCATATAATAATTAATTATATAGGTATGAGTTTATTTCTGGGTTCTGTATTCTATTCCATTGATCTATGTGTCTGTTTTTATGCCAGCATCATACTGTTTTGATTACTACAGCCTTATATTATAGTTTAGTAGCAGGTACCATGGCACCTTAAAGTTAATCCTTCTTTCTTAAGAATGCTGTGGGTATCTGGGGTCTTTTGTGGTTTCATACACATTTTTGAATTATTTGTTCTAGTTCTGTGAAATATGTTATTGGAATTTTGAAAGGTATTGCATTTAATCTATAGATTGGTTTGGGTAGTATGCACATTTTAATGATGTTAATTCTTCCTATCCATTAACAGGGTATATGTTTCCACTTGTTTGTATTCTCCTCTATTTCTTTCTTTATTGTCTTGCAATTTTCTGAGTACAGTTCTTTTATATCTTTGGTTAATTTATCCTAGTATTTTACTTTTTATTATATTGTAAATGAAACTGTTTTCTTAGTTTCCCTTTCTGAGAGTTCATTATTGGTGTATAAAGTGCGACTGACTTCTGAGTATTTTCTATCCTGCTTCTTTCTTGAATTTATTTATTAGTTCTAGTAGGGTTTTTTGGTGGAATCTTTAGGCTTCTCTCTATAATATATGTCATATGAAAATAATGACAGTTTTACTTTGTCCTTTCCAATTTGGATGCCTTTTTTTTGTCTGATTGCTCTGGCTATAACTTACAGTACTATGTTGAATAAAAGCAGTGAATGTGGACATCTTGTCTTGTTCCTTGATCTTAAGAAAAATGCTTTTAGGTTTCCTTCATTCAGTATGATGTTAGCTGTGGGTTTGTTATATATGTGTGCCTGACTTTCTTCATGTGAAAAATAAAGGTAATAATACTGTTGTCCTTATAAGTGTTGTAAAGGTTAAATTACATTATTCATGTAAATAACTTAGTGTGGTGTTTTGCATGATAAGCATTCAATAATGGTTAACTATTACTATCTAATATCACAAATAAAATAAATAAATCATTATTTTAGGGGGATATATGACTTAAAATCATGTAGCTATAACATTAAGGTACTATATTACATTTGACCTATCTGAAAGGGGAACTTTCCATCTACCAGTTGATTTAAGAGGTTTAAAAATCAGTGAAATTATTTATTTTAAAAAGTGTTTTATTGTAATATTATGGTCATAAAGCAGTCTTTTTATTTCTCAACCTAGAATAAATTATAAAAGAATGTTATGGTTAGCTTTGATGAACTCAATACATTTTTTAAAAAAATCTATGTTTGAACATAACATTGATTTTTAAAAATCTGAACATTTTAGAGAATGTGTTTGGTTCATCATTTTTCTGCTACCTGCTAATTTTTAGACAGTCTTAGAAACCTCTGAATTGTGTCTTTATGAATTTGCTAAAAATCAAGAACAGGCATCACATGTCAATATTCAGCAGCCTGAATAGGGCATACTATCTAAAATAAAATGCCATACATTGATGTGGGGTTGGGGAGATGAGAAGAGATAAACCAAGGAACTTATATATTTATATGCATAGCCCATGGATATGGGCAATAGGGTGGTGAAGACCTGGGGGTGGGTAGGGGTTGGGAAGAAGGGGGTAAAGGAAGGAGGACAGAAGACATCTGTAATATTATCAACAATAAAAATAATAAAATAAAATAAAATAAAATGTCATAACATCACAAACTTAGAAATTGGGTGTGAAATATGAAAGACCCTGAGGACCAAAGCTATAACTATGATGCAATGAAAATATTCATCCCCATGTGAGATACATTACCAGCTTCAAATCCATTTTTGTAACTGCATTTGCATGCATAAGAAGTAGCCTAATCAGCAGAGTCATTGTCACAAATGAAGAATGACAACATGTGGGGGGAAAAAAGGACAACATGTGTCATGATCTTTTCTGCTGGCACATTCAGTAGCTTCACATATTTTGAGGAATATCCAAATTGTGGCTGCTGACTTGGAAATTAAATAAATTAAATTGCTAGACTGATAGCTGCTCCTCAGTTGAAACCTAGGAAGGTTATTTATTTATTCATCATAGAGCTGATTTTCTCAGTCTCGAAATTACAAACTTAAAATTAGCTAAATATTTGCTTTTATGTTGTGATTTTTAACTATGATTGCTATATTTTTTGCTGTTCTGACAGGCTGTGAAAAAGATGTGTGTCTTCATAAAAATACATAAAAATACAATAAAGTAATGGAAACTACTGTGCTTGAGAAATAATAGTCCATATGTTTATGAATGCTAATGGGATGCCTGCTTGGCATCCAGAAATGTTAGGACAAAACAAAGTTTCCATCCAATAATGCACATCATCTCTCTTTAGTACTTAGGAGACAAAAGACTGAAATATTTATGAGCAAATGCTTACCTGTGAAAACCATGTATTGCAAGAATGTGGGTGCTAACATAATGATAACAGTGTTTGGTTAAACCTATAAATCAGAAACACTTTGGTGTGCAAAATAGACTTCCTTTCTTGCTTTAAAATTAAGTTTTGACTGAAGTCACATCAGGTTCTCATTTCTATTGAATTGAATTTGCAAAATCTAAAATAATTGATGGCATTATAATATGTGCTCCATACCACATAGTTGTGTCCTTGATGATAGTGCTTTTTTTTTTATATGTATGCTGAATAATGTTTGCTTTCCTCTTATAGGCTCATTTTGTTTTGAGTATGTTTTATTCCCTCCCAATACCCCCTTCCCTCCACATGTAGCACTGTATATTACCTTTAATAGGTGCTGAATATGTGTTTGTTAAATTGAAATCTAACAATTTAACGCATAAAGATAAGTGATTCAATAGGCCAAACTAAAACAAAGAGAAAACTTTGTTACTCTTTGTCCTTGATAGAAAGAGAACCCAGACCTTTTTGATTAACATTTGTACACCTCAGTTTGATAAATGGAAAAAGGAAAATATCTGATTTTAATTTGAGTTATTAAAAAGTAACACTAAGAGACCAATAATATTAAACATATTTGCTCTTATATTTAAGAGAAACAAGTAATGGATAATATTTATTGAATACTCTATATGTTCAGAGGTGTGTTACAGACATATTATCTCATTTAATCTTAACAACAACTATATGTGATAGGAACCCTTATTAGTCTGATGTTATAAAGAAATTGTGCCATGGGACTGGGGTAGGGGTGACATGACTTTTCCAAGAATCAACCTCCCATAAATGTTGGCCATATGATTTCGACCCAAGTGTCCTGATTCAGAGCTTGTATTTCTTAATTCATAAGTGGTTGATTTTTTAAATGAGCATTAAGGGACAATTAATAACTGAAGAATTTGGAAATATTTACACTTTAGGATAAAATCCCCATTTCCAACCAATACTTGATCCATTATTTCACTTTGAACAATTTGTTTGTTTGCAGAGACAGTGATGCAAAAATGTAGACCATTCTGTTGCTGTATTTTCCCTCTTATTTAACAGTTCTTTGTCTATTTTTCTGCTTATTTGGTTATCCACCAGACAGCTAAGGACAGTAAAAGAAAGCGAAATCCCCTGGAGCAAAAATAAGGTGTCAGATTTATCTTGGCATTTCAATCACCCTTCCACTCAGTAGCACAGATAACCTAGAATTTAATATAATCCCTTCAGTCCTAAAAAAAAAAAATAATAACTAAGGGTGAAGATTTTAAGTGATCTAGAGCCCATGGTTGTTTTTGTAAACATGAAAATTTTCTTCCAACTGTCAGTCTATTCTGGAAGATAGATACTCAATGTTACTGTTATTTGTATACCTTAATTTAAATTAGAAATGATTCATTTATTAGGAAGAAACTATTAAGAGAAGATTACATCATATAATATTTTTTGTAACTGAGAAATATGGGGAGATGAAAAAGTGAGCACTAAAGGAAAGAATAATCTCAAGGAATGAAAGATAGTCATCTATTACAAGTCTTAGCATTTTAAAAGAGTATTTCTACACAAGCCATTATGCTCAATTAATATTTGACAAACCAGGCAAGAGCATACATTGGAATCAAGACAGTATCTTCAATAAATGGTGTTGGGAAAATTAAAGAGGTACATTCAAAAAAGTGAAACTAGACCACCAACTTACACCATACACACACAAAAAAACCCCTCAAAATGTATAAAAGACTTAAATGTAAGTCATGAAAACATAAAAGTCCTAGAAGAAACCATAGGCAGAAAAATCTCAGACATCTCTCATAGCAATATGTTTCTGGATACACCTCTTAGGGCAAGAAAAACTAAAGAGAAAATGAATAAATGGGACTACATCAAAATAAAAAGCTTCTGCACAGCAAAGGAAGCCATCAACAAAATGAAAAAGGGAGTCCACTGTATGGGAGAACATATTTGCCATTGATACATCTGATAAAGGGTTAATATCCAAAATATACAAGGAACTCATACAACTTAACAAAAGGAAGACAAACAATCTAACAAAGGTACAAATGACCTAAATAGATACTTCTCCAAACTGGACATACAGATGGCCAAGAGATATATGGAAAAATGCTCAAAGTGACTGATCATCAGAGACACAAATCAAAATGGCAATGAGGTACCACCTCATACCTATAAGAATGGCTACCATCAACAAATGACAAGTACTGGTGAGGATGTGGAGAAAAGGACATCCTATTACACTGCTGGTGGGAATGCAGACTGGTGCAACCATTATGGAAAACAGTATGGAGTTTCCTCAGAAATTTAAAAATGGAACTGCCTTTTGACCTTGTGATCCCACTTCTAGGAATATATCCTAAGAAAAATGAAATACCAATCAGAAAGAATGTATGCACCCCTACGTTCATAGCAGTGCAATTTACAATAGCTAAGATCTGGAAACAGCCCAAGTGCCCAAGATAAAAAAGCTGTGGTACATTTACATCATGGAAGACCATGCAGATGTAAAAACAAAGGAGCTCTTACCATTTGAGGCAGCATGGAGGGAACTGGAGAATCTTATGCTAGGCAAAATGTGCCAGTCAGAGAAAGACATGTATGACATGATTTCATTTATATTGTGGAATCTAATGAACAAAGTAGACTGATGAACAAAAAAGATCCAGAGACAAAGAAGCATGGAACAGACTGAGGAATCTCAGAGGGAAGGGGTGGAGGATGGTTGGTGGGTGGTTGGGTGGGAAAAAATTAAACAAAAAACTTGTATACATAAAGGAATAACCCATGGACTCAGATGATAGGGTGGTGAAGGCCTGGGGTGTGAGTCAGGCAAGCTATAAGGGATCAATGGGGGGGGGAGAATGGTGATATATATATATATATATATATATATATATATATATATATATATTACTCTTGATAATAAAGATTAAAAAACAAAACAAAAATAAAAGAGTATTTATACACTTTCTTTTAAAATCAGGCAAGGTCACCTTTTGATTTTACTAATACAGATTGTTTGTAAGGTTGTGTTCAAACTTATGGATCAAATGGTTGAAACATATCACAGAATATAAAATAAAACATGGCTAAAATAGTAATAATTTAGATGGAATTTAATAGTATTTTTTATTTTTCAATTATTTTTGTAGCAGGATTTTTCATTGAATGGCTCAGTTAATGAGGAAAATAATTCATGTTCAGATTGATTGGCTATGCCTTTTTAAATTTTTGATTGAATTTATTGGAGTGACATTACTTAAAAATTATATAGGTTTCAAGTGTTCGGGGAAGAAGAAAAAAATCTCATTGACACAGACAAGAGCATGGCTATGCCTTTCAAAAGCACTATTTCCAAAATTCCACCAGTAGGTGGATTAAAAGTAAGACAGTCAAAATTCAATGTTTGGCTTGGTGAGTTTCCCTTGCACCTGAAACCTCCGTAACATTTCCCTTTCAAACTGTGGATTCTGGAATCTGATGCCTCTGGGTTATTGTTTGCCAATATCTACTTGGCTACTTTTTTTGCAGTTTATAAACCAATTGAACTGTGTCTACTTTTGCTTTCATTAAGATTAGCACTGTGTGACTTGGCCTTGTGCTCCTTTGCCCTGGTTGTTTCAACCTCACTCTTGAAGCCCCTTTAACTGGACATTGATTTATAAAGTATAGAAAAATTGAGGCAATGTGCCTGTGGATTAGATGCATCTGTTTTGGTAAAGGGGTGAAAGAAATGTAAAATCCTCCAATGCCTCAATTTAGTTGCTTTGCCTGATGCTCCATTGACATGCCAGAGAGAATTTCCTTTATGCAAAAGAAAGAGGTTAACTTGTGGAAGTAAATGTGTATGCATTCAATAAAACTTTATTGAACAGCTAGTATGTGCATGTAATTAAAATGAACCATGGGAGTTTCCTTAGATGGTATTTGTAATTTCATTAGTCAGTAGGGCTGTCTATTATCCATCTATACTAATAAAAGAGTAATATACTAATTAGACCAGGAGACCTTCTGGAAACGTTCCAGACAAAGCTGGGGACTTGGCCGGCCTGCAAACTGTCCCCAAACGGCCCTCAACTCCTCATCCAGGCTGGCCATGCCCCTCAGCAGGGACCCCCCACCCTGAAGGGGGCATGGCCAGCCTGATAATGGCCCTCAGCCCCTCACCCAGGCTGGCCACCCCCCCCAGTGAGGACCCCCACCCTGATCCAGAACCTCCTTCAGGGAAGACCAGCAGGCCCTCACAGGTGAACCAGGCCTCTATCTATACTAATAAAAGGGTAATATGCTAATTAGACTGGGAGACCTTCCAGGAGGCCTTCTGGACATCCTTTCAGATAAAGCCATGGTGGCGGAGTGGAGGCAGAGGCAGTTAGGGGCAATCAGGCTGGCGGGGGAGGCAGTTGGGAGAAATCAGGCCAGCAGGGGGGGCAGTTGGGGATGAGCAGGCTGGCAGGGGGGCAGTTGGGGGCAAGCAGGCCGGCGGGGGTGGCAGTTGGGGGTGATCAGACTGGCAAGGAGGGGCAAGAAGGCCAGCAGGCAGAGTGGTTTGGTGCAATCAGGCAGGCAGGTAGGTGAGCAGTTAGGAGTCTCAAGGGGTCCCAGATTAGAGAGGGTGCAGGTCAGGCTGAGGGGCATTCCCACCCCCCACCCCCCACCCCCCTGTGCATGAATTTCATGTATGGGGCCACTAGTCTATAATAAGAAAAGCCAAATATGATAATTAGACTGTACATCCTTCTGGATGACCTTCCGGACTAAGGCGGGGCTGCGAGGGAAGTCTGGGTCCTGGGTGCCAGAGGGAGGCTGTTGCTGGCAGCTGGGGGAAGGAAGGCCTACTCTTGCATGAATTTCATGCATCGGGCCTCTAGTTTGTAATAAATGGAAAGGTCACCAGTTATGTGTCAAAGTTTGTATTTACTAGTATAAGTAGTTATTTTCTTATTTATTTCTAAGATCATTTCAATTCTCTCATTTGATGTATTATTTTGCTGTATGTTGGGATGGTGCTGCCTCAGTCATCTTTTTTTAAATATAAAACTTTATTAATTTCAGAGAGGAAGGGAGAGGGAGAAAGAGATAGAAACATTAATGATGAGAGAGAAATCATTGATTGGCTGCTTCCTTCACTCCCCCTACTAGGGATCGAGCCTGCCACCCAGGCATGTGCCCTTGTCCAGAATCGAATCTGGGACCCTTCAGACCAAAGGCCAACACTCTATCCAGTGAGCCAAACTGGCTAAGGCCATCTATTAGAATAAATGAAATGGAAAGTGCTGCACAATACACACACACACACACACACACACACACACACACACACACACCAGCTGCCTACAGTAAAACATGTTATTGACATGATTCAGTTTCAAGGATTAGATGGTGTCACTTTCCATGTTTTCCTTTATACCTTTTTATGATTGATTTTAAATGTGTATTTTAAAGTATATTAGTAAAAGAATGAATATACCATTAGCACTGATTAGAATGGGTCATTCCTTGAGGAAGTAAGGTGGCTAACTACTTTTCACATTACATATTACATGGAGAGAAGAGCACAATAATGCATTAGGAACAGTTAATTCCCACTATCAAGAAGGCTCAATAGTTCTGACATATATGTAGAAAGCTGTTCTTGTTACACCTTACATACACTCTGTGCTCAGTGGAGTGCAATTGATCCAGCCCCAACAATCGCTGTGCAGATGACTTGATTACACTGAAATCGGGCAGAAAATATCCTCTTCTGGCCACTCAAGTGAATCAGTCAAATTATCAAATGGCAAAACTAATTCTATGCCTTGGGCCATCAGAGCTGCCACTTTCTATAAGTCAAGCCTTCACTTAGTGTGAAATTGTTTTTTATTTTATTCTCTTTCATTTATTATGCTTATTTAAGCTAACTCAGTGACTGTGAATCAGCCAGTGTGCTTGGGCAGGTTTAGATATGCCCCTTCCTGATCTAGTGGTGCTGAAATACTTTAGAGTTGTAAGCCATTTAGGAAACATTCAACATTTATTATGATTCATATAGTTAGCAGATAAAAAGCAATGCTTATGATATAAAAAATGAGACACAATGGAAATAAACGATTAAATAAAATGAGCTTTAATGAAACTTCACTCCTACTATAATTTTTAAATAGAAGTACAGATACTTGAGTTTTAGAAAAAGGCACATACTTTTGGTTAAATATAGATTCTTTTTTTTTTTTAAATATATTTTATTGATTTTTTTACAGAGAGGAAGGGAGAGAGATAGAGAGTTAGAAACATCGATGAGAGAGAAACATCGATCAGCTGCCTCCTGCACATCTCCCACTGGGGATGTGCCCGCAACCCAGGTACATGCCCTTGACCGGAATCGAACCTGGGACCTTTCAGTCCGCAGGCTGACGCTCTATCCACTGAGCCAAACCGGTTTCGGCTAAATATAGATTCTTAAATAAGAGATGATTTACTCTTGGTTAAACAAATAGTCCATTTTATCCCATCTCTGAAGCAAAACTTCATGCAGTTGTTTACACACTTGTGAATTTCTGGATCAGATTTAACTGTTATTAACAGAATCACTTATCATTGTGGATATTTGCAGAAAATTAAAGTGCACAATAGATTCATTATATGGACATCAACTTCTTCAATTTGTCATTAGAATGGGATAAAATATTTGTACCATCTTAAAATATTTAACAAAAAATTTGTGTAACACACGGTTTTCTGTCCATTTTTGATTAATTGTACATAATAGTAAAATGTATTATTTTTTTCTAGCAATCAAAAACCTGAACATGAGACCAACATTTTAAAGAATAGCCAATACTCTATTTGCATATATTTCTATGACTCAAAGTATTTTTTAGTGACCTGGTAAATTCTAAAGATTTGTTCTCCTAAAATGTTGTTGGTAAATGGCACTTGAACTGTTGAGGATTTTCTGCCTACACTTACTCATCTAATGAGATTCGATTGTATTTACAGAAGTGAATGAGCTATAATGTAGGATATTAGATGTCACATGTCAGATGTCACACATATGGATTTATTTAGGTTGACAGCTGGGAACCAAAATCCCATGTTCTACATATTTTGTTTGACATCTCAAGAGGTATTTGTGTGCTTTGAGATATATATAGTAGTTATGACTCTTTTCTCTTGGAACAAGTGTATCCAAATTATACATGATATTTTTATAATAATAATGATCTTATTGTTTCCTTTAAGATAGTACAATTAAAATCCATAATGTATATATTGTTCCTGGTAAAATTTTTTTTAAATTTCTTCAAGGCTGTTATTAAGAAATAGTCTGTGGCATCTTTGATAGTGTTTCCCACAAATTAGAAGTATAGTTTTATGGAATTCTAATAATATGCAAGAGGAATATTTGGAATCCCATTTAAAATGTATGAATACTGTTTACAATATGTCCTGATTTAAAAGTCACTTAAATTTTTAATTGACTTCTTTAGATTTCCAGTGAATGAATTAAAATTTTATTTGTATGTAAAAAAAAATCAGAAGTCAAGTTAAAAAGCTTTTTTTATCCTTTATATTCTTTCAGGATTAAGTTGAATTTTTATTCAGAACAAATTTTGGGGTTGTGAAGGCTTTTTAACTTAGAAAATCCTAAAAGTATATTCAGAACTACCACTTATGTTTTATTAAATTTAAATCTGACATTACTGGTATATTCTTAAGAACAGTCAGTTGGAGTAAAATATATTTGTATATTATACTTGGCCCTTGAACAAGTTTGAATTTTGTGGGTCCATTTATATGATGATTTTTTCCCAATAAATACTGTAAATGTATTATCTCTTTCTTATGATTTTTTAGCATTTTTTTCTTTAACCTATTTCATTGTAAGAATATAATAAATAATAAATATAACATAAAATATGTATAAATCAACTCTTAATGTTATCAGTAAGGCTTCCTGTTAACAGTAGGCTATTAGTAGTTAAGTTTTTTGGGAGTCAGAAGTTATACTTGGAATTTTGACTGCACGGAGGTTCAATGTCACGAATCTCTGTGTTGTCTGATGTTCAACTGTTATATTTTTAATGTCACTTTTTATGTTTCAACTTAACTTCCATGAAAAACTTTTGAAGTTAAGGATTACATTATTTAAAATTACTTTTTAATCAGTCAGCATTTACCTTTAGTAAGTGACTAGATTTTTACTGACAATATAAATATTCCTCAATCATCAGTTTCTTTAAAAATTATAACATCAATAAAAGTTGTCTTATTTTTTGACTCATAAAAGTGTATATCAATGAAAAATTGCAATAATCTTTATATTGGAACTTGAAATCTCTGGTGTCAAAATCGGGTCACTTTTGAGTACAAAATTATATACCTTTATAAGATTAGAACTTGAGTGTTGCGAATTTCTTAATGATAATGAGAAACTCATATTAAAATATGTATCTGGATCTTTTTAAACTTAAATGAACCATATGAAGACTACTGAAAATAATTCAAAGCACTATAGAAAATATAATTTTGGATTAATTGGTTTGTGTGTGTGTGTGTGTGTGTGTAAAGGAGAGAGGCCTAAGAAGGATTATTTATCTATTTTAAATTTATTTTTATTTTTAAAATTATAGTTGACATAAAACATTATGTTAGTCTCAGGTGTACAAAATAATGACTAGACATTTATAAAAATTATGAAGTGATCACCACAATAAGTCTAGTACCCATCTGCCACCACACATAATTATGATATTGTTGACTATGTTCTCTATACTGTATGTTACAACCTTGTGACTAATTAATTTTATAACTGGCCATTTTTACTTCTTAATTCCCTTCACCTTTTCACCCATCCCCCATCCTCTCCCCTCTGGCAACCACCAGTCTGTTTTCTGAATCTATGAGTTTTGTTTTGTTCATTTATTATCATTATTATTATTATTTTAGAGTCTATGTATAAGAGAAATTGAATGATATTGGTCTTATTCTGTCTGACTTATTTTACTTAACATAATATCCTCAAGGTCCATACATGTTGATGCAAAGGGCAATATTTCTTTTCTCTTTACAGCTTAATAGTATTCCATTGTATACATACACCACATTTTCCTTATCCTTCTTCCATCAATGGATATTTAGGTTGTTTCTATATCTTAGCTATTGTAAATAATGCTAAGTGAATGTAAGGGTACACACATATTTTTGAATTAGTGTTTTCATTTTGTTTGGATAAATACCCAGAAGTGGAATTGATGGATCATTTGGTAGTTCTATTTTTAATTTCTTGAGGTGCCTCCAATAATTGTTTTCCACAGTGGCTGCACTAATTTACATTCTCATCAAGAGTACCTGAGGGTTCCTTTTTCACCACATCCTCGCCAACTCTATTCTTTGTTTTCGTTTTTATAATAATCATTTTGACAGAACACAGTTGGAGGTATCAAGTTCACTGCTTTAAAACAATACAGCCAGGATGGTAATGAAACCAGTAGGATACTGGGGAGAAAAACAGACATATAGGTCAAAAGAACAGAATAGTAAGCCCAGAAATAAACCCATGTTTGTATGGTCAATAAATCTATGACAAATCAGTCAAGAATATACAATGGGGTAAATACATTCTCTGAAAATGTTGATGTTTAGAAAACTGGACAGTTACATGCAAAATAATGAAACCACCACTTTCTTATACCATATATAAAAATAAACCCAAAATGGATTAGAGTAAAATGTAAGCCTGAAACAATAAAACTCCTAGAAGAAAACAGGCAATAAACTCTTTGACATTGGTCTTAGCAGTATTATTTTGGATATGCCTTCTAAGGCAAAGACAATAAAAGCAAAAAGCAAACAAATAGTACTACATCAAACTAAAAAGTTTTGGCATTGAGAAGAAAACCATCAATAAACTTAAAAGGCAACTACTAAATGGGTAAAAATATTCACAAATGATATATATCATATATGATAAGTGGTTAATATCCAAAATATATACAAACTCAGACAAGTCAACATAAAAAGAACAATCTGAATAAAAAATAGGCAGATGACATGAATAGGCTTTTTTTTTTTTCAAAGAAGATATACGAACAGCTAGCAGACACATTATAAGATGCTCAACATCATTAATCATCAGTGAAATGCAAATCAGAACCACAATGAGATGTCACCTTACACCTGTTTGAATGATTTGAAGCTAAATTTTTGAAATTTTTTAATATTTTGTAAAAGAAAATTGAATTTAATCTATGGAATAATTTTATTTCAAATGAATATGCTTTTTTTTTCCTCCATGGCAAGGAGGGGGAAATATTTGTGTAGCTTAAATGTAGAATAAAATCTTTTAGTAGTAACTTATTAGATAGATGAAATAAAGTATTCCTTAGCATGTTGGTAATTATTTCACAGTGTAACTTAGCAATGAAAACCTTGATTGAGTGCAAAGGAAAACAATTAGAAGTCCATCATTTTTCTTCTTCAAACCGGAGCCACATTGTGATGTCCCTGTGCCATTCTCAGGTTCCAACAGCCTGATGATGGCCTTTCGGGAGGGAAAAGAAATCCTTGATGCAGAGATTTTTATGGGTATAAAGCAGGCTGTGGACAATGCTCTTTCCTTTCACTTTATCAAAATTACAAGAAGAAAGTGCACCATGAGGAAGTCAATGGTGAATACTCTCATAAAGTGTTTGGGTTTTTCCACTCAACGACTGATTAAAACGTAGACCACTGTTGTGAAAACTATTGAGTACTAGGTTGGGAAAAATTGTGTATCTGAAAAAATTAATTTCCAGAGGTTTGTTTTAAATGGAAAATAGGACTCTTGCTACAAGCTTTCGAAAAGTGAAGGGGTAAATTGGGAGGTGGAAGTATGCTTTCAACATCCTCTCAGTGGCAACAAATGAAAGATTTGTCCCTCATTAAAACATTTCTTGATGTTTCCCAATAGATTTTGAGCTGAACACTTGTTAATCCCAAAGCTTTGACAAGTGAGGCCTGCAGAATTAGGCCAACCACTGTACAAATAGCCAGTGTACATGAAACGGTAATCATTGCTTTCCAGTCTATTATTAGATTAACTTCATAGGGATTGCTTTTTTCTCCTGTGAGTTGATGCATAAATGACATCCTTTACCCTCCAATAAATCTAATAGATGAGTGGCTATGACATGATGTTCATAGCCCTTGGTCCCATGACAGATTATTTTTGATTGCTACAGGAGTTTGGAGCAGCTTGAACCCATTAGAATTTAAAGGCATCATTGAAATGTTACAGCATACCTGACTACACAGAATATTGCTGATTCTGAGTTATATTCACAGCTTGTTGCCCCATGATCTCGAATATCACTCTCCGACTAACTTAGGATACTGATTACAAATCATCAATTGAGTTGATAGATAATTTTAAAGCAAGGCATAAAAGAGACAGCTCTGTTGCTTGAGGATTTCTAGCATTGCTTAATGTCACCAGGGAGAGTTTGTCAATAATTTTTATCTAGCTACATTAAAATTTCCTTTCACTCTTATGAGCTACATTAGAAAGACGTGATGGTAGATGCCAAGCCTCCTTAAAGGCAATTCTAAATTCTTTTTTTTTTCTGTAGCAAAACAAATGTATTATTTCAGCAAATAAGTAACTTGTGTTTCGTGATGATATTCCTCCACACATCAATATACAAGTTTTATTCCCCCCACCCCCGGTAAAACAAATTCAATCTATTTGTTATTTCTTATCTTTTGAAAATGGCTTAGCTAAGTGCTTAGTAGAAAATGTGATTGTGTGTGTTTTTCCAGATTGCAAAATCTTAAGGCTTTCAACTTTTGCAGGCCTGGTTTCAAGTGCTTCTGATTCCCTTTCAATTTAATTTTAATAGGATATCTGATATCTATGGGTTAAAACTAATTAATTTCCCTGGAATATTATTGGTCAATGGTTATTTTGGTGCCCTGCCCAGTTTAGCATTTTATCACTCTCAAAGTGTCTTTGTTTGAATGATAAATTATATACTTGTCTTAGTTATGAAAGCATCTAATATTTATGTAAGTTTATTTTAATGTTTGTTTGGAGTTTTACATGTATAGAAACGAATTCTAACATTATTTGGTGTTACTTTCCCTTCCAGAGCCAAAAATCTCTCAATTAACATTCTTTGACTAGAAGAAAATAAAGAGGCATATCATGCATAACAGACTCTCTCATTTCAAATACTCTTGTATAGAGACAATTGGAATGCTAAATTGGGTTTAAAAAGTTTAAAATTGTTGTACCCACCATTGATCTTCACCCTTTCCATGGCAAACTAGTTGTAAACTAGCACTTTAAGTGACCCATTTTTTCTCTGTATCATAATGTGAAACACTAAGATGATTTAATGATATGTTCCTATTCACTGTATTAGGCATTGGCATTATTGCAAAACACCCCAGGCAGCACAACTAATGAGGGATCTAAGGATGGGTCTCTTCTTAGGAAAGATTAAAATGCAAAGCAACTTTGAATTGCTTTAATCAGAAATGTTGAACATTTAAAAAATTACAAGTAACAATGCAATTCATGCTATGAAAATTCATGGTAAGCTTGATTCTAGCTACAGATGTAGTAAAATGTACTATAATTTCATCGAGAAATGCCTTCATTAATTTTATAGCAAGATTTGTTAACACACAAAATCTAAAGCTAATGTGAATCTAATCTAATCCAATGGTTGTTAATTCTTTTTATACATAATAAACTTTCCTGGCTTCTATATCCAGTATATAGTAGCAGTTTGACAGCATTGAAAGTCCAGTAGAAAAACAAAATGTTCCTAAAATAATGATGTTTATTGTGATTTATTTAGTACATTTTAACAACTAAATATGCATCACATGATAGACTGTATAGTATATAACCAGGGACCAAGCAATAGAAACATTTAGGGAAAAGAGTTTACTTCAAAGAGAGAATATATATATATATATATATATATATATATATATATATATATATATATATATATATTTATATATATATGTATATTTATATATATATATGTATATTTATATATATATATAGCAATTATAAATAAGTAGGTGAATATAGGCATTTAGTAGATAGATAGGAAAATATAATAGATAGGTAAGTTTAAAAGTCATATGAATTTCAAATGATTTCTTTCACACAATCCATCGTAAAGCCCAAACACAATGAACCACTGATTCCTAATTTCAAGTTGCTTACATCTCCCTAGTGGCAAATAGCGTTTTTGACCATCAGTTTAAAAAGACTTCTAGCCCACCAGAGTGGCTCAGTGGTTGAGTGTCGTCCCATGAACTAGAGGTCACAAGTTCAGTTGCCCAGGGTTAGGGGCTTGATCCCCAGTAAGGGGCATGCAGGAGGCAGCTGATGGATGTTTCTCTCTCATTGATGTTTCTCTCTATTCTTCTCCCTTCTTCTCTCTCTCTAAAAAATCAATAAAAACATACTTAATAAACTCTTCTAATCATATTTGCCTAGTATAAATGACTCATGGATAACAGACAAATAAACAACACATGTCTGAGTAATGAGGCTAGAATACTTCATTCAGTGACAACTCAGGACAATTGTTTTTGTTTGTTTAACAAGGTTAGTTGACACAGGTTTCATGTGTGTATGTGGTGGTAGGGACTGTGTCTGTGTTATAATATTTTATTTCTCTAATGCAGCGAATTTAGAAGCATTTTATGATTGATATATCATAAAATTTTTATAAGAAGGCTTAATGAGAAGTTAATGCATTTTTTTATAACTTAGCTGGGTTTATTATTGTTTTCATAAGTATCAAGTAGAATGGTGTAACAGTATCACCCAAAGGTAGTCTGTGTGTAGTAATGATAATGATGATAATAATTATAATAATACTAGGGGCCCAGTGCACGAATCCGTGCACCTTGAAAGGAACTGTGGGCCACTAGGCTGCAGTGGGCACAGGGGTGGGTCTCTGCCCCTCCTTCTGTGGCCCCAGTCCCCTGTCTGGTGGAAGCCCTGCTCCCACTGCCGCTGAAGGCGGCAGCTCCACTTGCACCCACTGACAGCACAGAGTGATAGGGGCTGGTGCCAGCAGAGATGTGAGCGGCAACTCCGGTTCCAGCAGTGGGTGCAAGAGGCAGCTGCTGGCCTCGATCACCACTCAGGAGCAGGGGGAGGTGGAGAAGCCCTAAGGGGCAATAGGGGCTGGTGCTGGGTGCCAGCAGCAGGTGTGAGCAGGGCCGGTAACAGCAGCAGGTGTGAGCGCTGGGAGGGACCATTGTGTGTGGGAGCAAAGAATTTTCAGTAACCACCAGAGGCTCACCCTAATGACAGTGACCGGCACCCCACCTTAGCCTGGTGCCCCCGCTCATTTGCTCCACCATCCCACCATGGCCAACACCCCCCATGCTCCGCATGTGCCCCCTGGTGGTCAGCACGCATCATAGCAACCGGTTGTTCTGCTGTTCGGTCTATTTGCATATTAGCCTTTTATTATATAGGATATTATACAAGTGCAGCCATTTTATTTTTTCATTTATTTATTGGTTTTAGAGAGAGGAAGGGAGAGAAAGAGAGGGGGGGCATCAATTTGTTGTTCCACTTATTTGTGCATTCATTGGTTGATTGATTCTTATATGTGTCCTGACCGGAGATGGAACCTGTAACCTTGGCGTATAGGGATGACACTCTAACCAACTGAGATACCTAGCCAGGCCTTGCAGCCACTTTCTTATTGGAAATATAATTTCTGCTCTACTCTCAGTATCTTATATTGTCAATTTATTTTATTATTGAAATTTTGCCATGCATATACTCAAGTTAGTAAAGCTGTATCACATAGATTTACTTCTGAACAGATTTTCTTTACTGAGGCATTAGCCTATAGCAGTGATGATGAACCTATGACACGCGTGTCAGAGGTGACACGCAAACTCATTTTTTTGGTTGATTTTTCTTTGTTAAATGTCATTTAAATATATAAAATAAATATCAAAAATATAAATCTTTGTTTTACTATGGTTGCAAATATCAAAAAATTTATATATGTGACACGGCACCAGAGTTAAGTTAGGGTTTTTCAAAATGCTGACATGCCGAGCTCAAAAGGTTCGCCAGCACTGGCCTATAGTAATATGCCTTTAATGATAGAAATTATGGCATAGCCTTAGCCTATTTGGCTCAGTGGATAAAGCGTCAGTCTGTGGACTGAAGGGTCCCAGGTTTGATTCTGGTCAAGGGCACATACCTCAGTTGCAGGCTCTCGGCCCAGGTCAGGGGCATGCGGGAAGCAACCGATTGATGTGTCTCTCTCATATCAATGTTTCTCTCTGTTTCTCCCTTCCACTTTCTCTAAAAATCAATGGAAAAAATATCCTCAGATGAGGATTCAAAAAACAAAACAAAAAAGAAATTATGGCCAATATTATTTTACTTATAAATTATAGATTGGGATGGAGCTGAACAAGAAGAAATAGTTATGGTAGCTTCTATTATAACTTATAGAGTCTCATAATATTTGTTTTCTTCTGACTCTGTTATGGCAATCTGATGTTATAGAATGAGACTTGATTGGGTCCTAACTAATGACCAATTAAGTGTCATTTTAGTACATCATATTTTCTCAAATAAATATTTTTCTCATCTGTAATATGTAGATGGTTATGCTTGCCCCGTTTCTTTCTTAGGTTATTATAAAGTGCAAATGAATGCATAAATTGCACATGAGAGTACTTAAATGATGCAAAATACTGTGTTTGGGACTGTTTTTATTGTACTTTTGTCTTCTTCATTTTTTGTCAATGTTTTAATATTAATGTATGCTATAAAATGGAATTAGGGCATAGAATTCTTGTAACCTTAAGGAAAATATTTTTATTTTGTGGATATAGACTAACTCATGAGCTGAATGATGTTTCCCTGATCTACGAAAAATATTTCATTACTACTAAAAATGTATTATTCAATTACTGTTTATAGCCCAGATGGCTAATAACATATGGAGTAAATTTTCTGCACACCTGCTGTGTAACAGGTCCCTCATGCTATAGCCTAATACCTTAAGTAATACCAAAGCATACTTCTAATGACTTCAAAGCTATCCAAAATCACATTCATGCTGAAAACATCTTATTATTTGTAATTTTGGGGTTTAACTATATTAAATGTAAAAGAAATGAGTTTTGTAGAAAGATATGCCTTTCCATATGTGAGAAATATATTTTGAAGTTCACATATGCTCTCAGGAGTTAATGTTTTCAATATTTACAACAGCAAATAATTTCTGAAACTGTAAGTGCTATATGCATGCTGGGCAGTCAGCCACCATTTGGAAAAAGTCTTATTTTTATTTCTATCATCCTATAATTTACTCCAATAAAAATTAAAGCATAATTTGTATGTTGGAGAAGAAAAAAACACTAATTGAAGCCATGTCATAAAAGTGCAATTTAACAAAACTATTAGTCTTTTTAAAATATTTTTTTACTATTTTAACCCCATTATTTTAAAATTTACTTTCATACTGAAAAGGCTATAAAATTGTGCTGGATGTCAGCACATTGTGTCCTCAAACACATTTTAATTCCCATTTTCCTTTGCTTAAATAATAAAAACTTCATAAATTAAAAACTAAAATTAAATAAATTCCAATGAAATGTTTTTGTGCTTTTATATGCATTTTAAAAAGTGCATTTCAAACTATTCAGAGCTGGTGACAGTGGCTAACATGTCCATCCATCCCAAAATTTATGCAGTGCAAGGCCAAATAATTTTGATGTCATGTGAAGCACCACTTATTTTCAGTTTTCAAACACAACGTGTTTACTAAATTAATATACATTTTAAATCCAGCAACTATGATATCTAAATTAGATTTGACTAGCATGATTTCCCAACCAACACAGAAACTATTTGTGCAGTAGCTATTTCATCCCACAGATCCCCAAATAAATACCTTAAATGATAATAAGTAAAAATGAGGCATTTGCCAATTTAAGGCATAATTTCTATATGCTAAGGATGCTTCTATTCAATAGAAAGAACTCTTACAGAATAGTAGAAGTCAAGAGTTTGCAATCATTTGTGTGGTACACAATGTCAAAGTCCATCCGTGGAGGATGGGGGGATGGACGCTCACAATAAGGGAAGTGCTCCTGTTCTTTATACAAGGGGCAGGTAAGGGTGGGGAAAGAGCACACATAAATGGCCTAATAGAAAATTTTTGCCTACTTAGTAGTGGGACGAGGTACAATTTTTTTAATTAAAATATATTAACATTATCATTGTCTTATTTGGATTGCTATAACAAAAATATCACAGACTGGTGGCTTAAACAACAAGCATCTATTATTCACAGTTCTGGCAGCTGGAAGTCAAAGATCAAAGTTCCAGCAGATTCAGTTATTGGTGAGGACTATTCATGGCTTACAGACAGCTGCTTTCTCCTTGTGTTCTTGTATGGCTGAGGAAGATGGAGAGAGGGAGAAATGGGAGAGAGAGAGAGAGAGAGAGAGAGAGAGAGAGAGAGAGAGAGAGAGAGAGAGAGAGAGAGAGGAGAATGAGAAAGAAAGAGGTGGAACTTTTCCTCTTCTTCTAATCTTAACATTACATTAATCTCATCATATGGCTCCACCCTCATGATATAATTAACTCCCAAAGGCCCCATCTCCAAATACTATCACATTAGGGCTTCAGCACATGAAATTTGGTGGGAGGTGGGGTACAAATATTCAGTTCATAACAGTCATCTATTAATAATAGAAACCGCTTTATAAGTGCTCAATCTATGTCAGGAATTGTGCTGGTTACTTTATGTCCATTATCTTATTTAACTTGCACAATAATTTTATAAGGTGGGCATTTCTTTGTTTTATAGATGAGGAAACAGAGATTCAGAGATGTCAACTTGCTAGTGAATCAAACCAAATATATCTGGCTTTTCCAAGACCATGTCCATAACTATTGGGTAGGGTCATCTTTCTCAAGTTCTAAGTCCCAGGAATGGGATCTCAACCCCAAGCCACGTATGGTATCTGCTAGTCAATGTGGAATACTGAAATAGCAGAAAGAGCATGGACTATCTATAGTCAATGCTGTACCTACAGCCAGATTTTGAATTGGGATAAAATAGCTTAATATCATTGTGCCTCATTTTCTCATCTATCAAATAGGGATGATAGTCCCTTTCTATAGGTCATTGGGAAAACAAAATTAGGTGATAGATGTGAGTGGACTTTGAAAAAATATTTTGAAGACACTAGATAAATGAATTTATATTCAGAAGGCAAGCCTTCCCAAAAGAACATACTTCTTATTTTTCTCATTTTTTAATACTTAAAAGTGATGTGGTATTTTATTATTTATTTGTTACTGGGGAGGTCCAAGTGGTTAAAGTAACTATTATATTGCTTCCTCGCTTGAAGTTTAAGTTTTCCAGAAGAAGACACATTTTTTTGACCGTAAAACTTGTTTTGGTTATTTTCTTCTCTTAATTTATCTGTGACAATGAAACTGTTTCACTGTGAAAGGATGGTACAATCTCAATTTGTTTGAAACAATTTAGGGTGCTTTTCCTAGTTATGTGGATCTTATGAATGCTGATTGGCTTTAAAAGAAGGATTAGAAAGATTGAAACAGTGAAATACTTTACCTTTTCTCATTATAACCAGACACCATATCTAATTATATCAATGTTTCTGAAACCTGTTAACATAAATGGCTTCTATTTCATATATGAGTAGTCAAAATTAAAAATGAAAATAATAATATACATCTATACCAAACTATATATATATATATATATATATATATATATATATATATATATACACATACATATGGAAGCCTATTGTATTAATTTGATGATATATATCATCTGTCACTTGTTTTCTAATTTTTAATCCACAAGTCTAAGTTTGAACAGTAGCCTAAGAGCTAAGAGGCTTTTCTTTGATCAAAGGTCATTAATATACAGTTAAAAAAAAAAAAACATGGTCTTCCAGAACATTTCTTTTATGAGCTATTATTCCTAGTTACTACAGAATTTTTATGATATCATACTGTATTGCATCATTAATGCATTTTTCTCATTTTTAATTTTCTTACTCAAAACCCAATATTTATCGGGAAAGCAAGTACACAAATTCGTTAAGAGAGATCTAAGATGGTAGTGGAGTAAATGGGAGCTACACTCAACTCCTCCCAGGACCAAATTGGAATTACAAATAAGTTATAGAACAGTCATCCTGAATAACCAACTGAAGACTAGACTAGTTGAACAGAATTTTTATAACCAACATTAAGTTTTATAAGCCACATTAAGACTGGTAGAAAGGGCAGAGATGCCAAAAGGGTGGCCCCTCTCATGAGCAGCAGCTGAGATTCTGGAGATAAATCTAAGCTGTGGAGGTTCCCCTTGAGAAAGGTGGGATCTCAACCCTAAGTCCAGATCCCCAGCCCAGAGCACTAGAGCTGGGAAGAGGTGCCCACATAACATCTGGCTATTAAAATCAGCAGGGATTCTGTCCATTAGAGAGAGACATGAGTCTGCAGGAGACAGGGGTGCCCTCTTAAAGGGTCCATACACAAAATTTAAGTTGCAGTCACTCTCCCTGGGCTCCAGCAGAGGAATAGCAGTCAAGACTAGAATTGCATGAGGAGATTCTGAGTTTGTTGGTCTGAGGAGAGAGATGAAGGGACTGCCACCAGGTCCTCTGTGCTGAGTCATTCTCCCTACCAGAGAGGACATCTCTCTTGAGTGAAGCACTCCCCTTCATAAGGCATCAGCCTGAGAGAAAGCAATAGCCACACCTTCTGTACACCCTCTTCCCCCACCATTGCAGAGTTTACATCTGCAGAGGAGTCAGTTGCTTTGGTTGGGGTATAGAGGTCTGGACAGACTCAGGGTGTATCAGTAACTGAGTGGTTTGGTTTTGGGGTGGGAGCCATTCCCTGTAATTTCCTGATTGGTGCTTTCCCCTCACATGAAATCCACTAGCCCTATCCTCCAAGCTTCCAGTGGACCCACTCTCTAGACTCCCTGCATACCCACCTGCCTGACTCTTGCTGGCTCTGCCTTGCTGAGAGCTAGGCAAAACCTAAGGCACACTGTGTTGTGTGGTACTGTGGTGGGGGCCACACCTCCACTTTACCCAAACCCTGACTGGCACCTCTCCATCATAAGAGATCCACTAGATCCATCCTCCCAACTATTAAGCTCCAGTTTCTCCTGGTGAAATATGGACAGACTGAGTTGTGTGGCTCTAGGACAAGGGCCATTTTGCCCTTGCATGCCTGAACATTGAAAAGCCTTCCCTTCACATGGCCAAATCTTGGTCTGTTTGGGTCTGATAAACTCTGCTGGCCTCACCCCGACAACTCCCTGAATATGTGAGCACACAACAGGTGACAGCCAGCCTTGATATACCTGGGGACTTTTGCTGAGTGGCTTCAGACACAGTACTGGTACCAAATTTGAATCTGTATCAATCTGGTGAACACCATTGGCCTCTAGCTGGTGATTCACTGAGAACCTACCTTATGCTACTCGAGTACAACCAGAGGCTCTTTCAGTGACAAAGCTTAACAGGAAGCCAGAGGGAATTGACAGGCTGAGATAAAACTAAGGGTGCCTTGGGACTTTTGCTGACCAGCCTCTGGCCCTGGTGCTGGAAATACCCAGACTTGGTATGAAGCTTGGTCCTTCCTGCACACAACCAGGCCCAGCAGAGGCAGCCACCAACTGTGAATCATTTTGTAGCTCCAAATAGGTACACAGTCATAGGCAGTTTCTGACAATGGCCTGCATCAGAGTCTCTCCCAAAGGGATTAACACAACAAGTGGCCAGCATCAGACAACATCAGAGCAGGATCCAATAAGCTTCACAAACATCATATCCCAAGAAAGATCTTGGCAGGCATCAAGCCCTGCTGAGGCAAATTTCACATTGTATAACTAGCACTTGCACAGTAGCTCACACACTATGGTCAGGGTTGAACCTCACAGTCAGTCAGCCTGAGGGTTGACCCCACACAGGATCAGGTTTATACCAAGCAAGACTTAATTAAAATAGGACCCACATAAATCACACAAGGGACATTCATAGAGCACCCAGTTCAAGTGATTAAGGAGATGGAACCACTGCACCCTGCAGGATACCCACTGCATAAAGCCACTCCATGAAGACTGGGAGTCATTGCAGATATATCTATTGCATAGAAACAAATAAAAAGGAGAAGTCAATATTGTGAGAAAAATATTCTCCAAATGAAAGAAGAGAAATCTTCTTAAAAAGTATGAAATGAAATGGAGGCTGGAAATTTTCCAGATATAGATTTTAAAGTAATGATTATAAGAATATTCAGCAACATGAAAAATAACATAGAAAGCATTAAAAAAGGAACAGTCAGTAATGAAGGATACACTGGGAGGAATACACAGTAGGATGGATGAAACAGAAGATTGAATCAGAGGTTTGGAAGACAAGGTTGAATAAAGCACCCAGAGCAGCCAAAAGAAAAAATAAGAATTAAAAATAATGAAGATACACCCAGGAGTTCATGGTTCTATTCCTGATCAGGGCACATGCCCAAGTTGCAGGCCCAATCCCTGTTGTGGGGTGTGTGGGAGCCAGTCAATCAATGATTCTCTCTCATCATTGATGTTTCTATCTCTCTCTTTCCCTTCTTCTCTGATATAAATAAATAAAAAGAGAATGAAAATAGTTTAAGGGCTCTTTGGGACAACATGAAGCATAACAACATTCATATCTTGGGTGTACCAGAAGAAGAGAGAGAGCACAAGGGATTGAGAACTTAGGTGAAGAAATAATGGCCCAAATTTTTCCTAACCTGATGAGGAAAAAGATACACAAGTCCAGGAAGTGCGGAATGTCCCAAACAAGATGAACCCAAAGAGGCCCACACCAAGCCACATCTTAATTAAATGGCAAAGTTTAAAGACAGAGAAAGAAATAGTATAAACCACAAGGGATAGACAGTTACCTATAAGGAATCTCCCATAAGACTGTCAGTTGATTTCTCAAGCCAGAAAGGATTGGCATGAAATATTCAAAGTGATGAAAAGCAAGGACCTAAAACTAGGACTACTTTACCCAACAAGGCTATCATTTAAAATTGAAGGAGACATAAAGAGCTTCTCAGACAAGACTAAGCTAAAGTAGTTGTTACCACCAAACCAGTGTTACAAGAAATATTAAAGAGCATGTTTTAAGAAGAAAAGAACAAGAAGAGGGGAAAAAAAAAACACCCAGAAAAACATAGTTAAAAGGATAAAATGGCAATATATATCGATCAATAATCGTTTTAAATGTAAATGGCTTAAATGTTCCGATAAAAACCCATAAGGCACCTGAATGGATAAGAAACAAGACCCATATATATATGCTGTCTACAAGAAACCCACCTCAGAACAAAAGATACACACAAACTAAAATTAAGGGAATGAAAAAGATATTTTATGAAAATGGAAAGAAAAAATGGGGTAGCAATATTTATCTCTGACAAATAGACTTTAAAATAAAGGTTATAGTAAGATACAAATAAGGGCACTACACAATGATAAAGGGAGCAATCCCAAAAGAAGATATAACCTTTGTGAACATTTATGCTCCCAACATAGGAGTACTTAAATATGTAAAGCAAATCTTGATGGACACAAAGGGAGAGAATGACAGTCATACAGTCATAATAGGATATTTTAGTATCCTTTTGACATCAATGGATAGATCTTCATGGAAAATCAATAAGGAAACTGACTTTAAATTACACATTAGATCAGCCCTGGCTAGTGTGGCTTGGATGGATTGAAGCATTGTAGACAGAAGGGATGTGGTTCCATTCCTGGTCAGGGCACATACTCAGGTTGTGGGTTCAATCACTGGTCGGTGTGCAGATGAGAGGCAGCCAATTGATGTTTCTCTCTCATATTCTCTCTCTCTCTCTCTCTCTCTCTCTCTCTCTCTCTCTCTCTCTCTCTCTTTCTGTCTCTCCCTTCCTTATTCTTTCTAAAATCAATGAAAAACATGGCCTCGGGTGACACATGAGATCAGATTAACTGATATCTTTAGAAAGTTTCACCACAAAACAGCAGAATGTATATTCTTTTCAAGAGTACATGGAACATTTTTTAGAATAGAAACTGTTAGGACACAAAACAAGTCTTAATAAATTTAAGAAGATTGAAATTACATCAAGCATCTTCCCTGATCGTAATGGCATGAAATTATAAATCAATCACAAGAAGAAAAAAAAAAAAACCTGAAAAACATACAAAGACATGGAGGCTAACTAATATGCTACTAAACAATGAATGTGTCAACAATTAGATCAATAAAGAAATAAAAAGACACCTTTAAACAAATGAAAATGTGAAAACAACCACCCAAAATCGATGGGACCCAATGAACACATCCTAAAACAGAAATTCAAAGCATTATAAACTTATCTCAAGAAAAAGGTCAAATAAACAATCTAATTTTACACTTAAAGGAACTCGAAAAAAAAGTAACAAAGCCCAAATTGAGTAGAATAGAGGAAATAATAAAGGTCAGAGCAGAAATAAACACAATTTAAAAAATCCTATATAATAAAAGACTAATATACAAATAGACATAATGGCAGAACAACCAGTACAACTAAACAACCGTTTGCTATGTCCACCAGAGGGCGTGTGCAGAACATGGCAAGCATTGGCCACAGCGGGATGGTGGAGCAGGTGAGCAAGGGTGCTAGACCAAGGCCGGGAGCCGGTCACTGTCATCTGGGCAAGCCTCTGGTAGTTACTGAAAATTCTTTGCTCTCACGTGCCATGGTCCCACCTGGTGCTTGCACCCACTGCCAGTACTGGCCCTGCTCGCACTTGCAGGTGGCGCTGGAGCCACCGCTTGCACCTGCTACCTGTGTCCCATGCTGATCCCCATCACTCGGCACCATCAGCAGGTGCAAGCAGCAGCTATTGGCCCTGATTTCCCCTGAGAGCTTCTCTACCTTCCCCGGCTCCTGAGGGGTGAGTAGGGCAGCAGCTGCCGCTCGCACCTACTACTGGCACTGGCCCCATTCACTCCACACTGTCAGTGAGTGTGGGTGGGGCTGGTGCCATCAGTGTGTGGGAGCGGTGGCAGTGGGAGCGGTGGCAGTGGGAGCAGGGCTGCCAGCAGACAGGGGGCCATGGTGGGAGGGGCCAGGTGGAGGCACAGAAGATGGGCCGAGACCCACTCCTGTAGCTACAGCAGCCTTGCAGGCCACAATTCCTTTCATGGTGCATGAATTCGTGCACTGGGCCCCTAGTAATAATAATAATACAAAAGATGAATGAAAATAGGAGCTGAGTCTGAAAAGATAAAAAAAAGATTCAGAAACCTTGTCCAGACTTATAAAGAAAAAGAGAGAGGACCCAAACAAATAAAATCAGAAATGAAAGAGAAGTAACAACTAACACTAAATAAATACAAAGGATTATAAGAAAATATTATGAAAAACTATATATCAACAAATTGGGTGATCTGAAATTAATGAATAGATTCTTAGAAATGTACAATCTTCTAAAACTGAATCAGGAAGAATCAGAAAATCTGAATAGACAGATTACAATTATTAAAATTGAAGCAATAATAAAAAAAAGAAACTCCCAATAATCAAAGGCCTGGATTGTAAAACTGCATGGGAGAATTTTACCAAACATTCAAAAAAGAATTAACAGGTATCTTTCTCAAACTATTCCAAAATATTCCGGAGGAGGAAAGACTCCCAAATTTTTTACAAGGCCAGCATTATCCTAATTCCAAAACCAGGTAAAGACACTGCAAAGAAAGGAAATTATAGTCCAAAATACCCTATGAACATAGATGGTAAAATTCTCAACAAAATACTAGCAAATTGGATCCAGACATATATTAAAAAAAAAAAAGCTTACACAATGAGCAAGCAGGATTTATTCCAGGGATGCAATGTTGGTACAATTAATGTGATATACCACATAATCAAAATGAAGGATAAAAATAAAAAAATCATATCAATAGATGCAGAAAAAGCATTTGATAAAATCCAGTACCCATTTATGATAAAAAACAACCAGCAAAGTGGGAACAGAGAGAACATACTTCAATGTAATAAAAGCCATATATGACAAACCCACAACCAATATCATAGTCAATGGGCAAAAGCTACAAATACTTTCCTTAAGATTGAAAACAAGACAGCAATGTCTGCTTTTACCACTCTCATTCAACATACTACTGGAAATCCTAGCTATAGCAATCAGGTAAGAATAAGAAATAAAAGACATCCAAATTGGAAAGGAGGACATAAAACTATCATTATTTTTAGATGACATGATGCTGTACACAGAGAGCTCTAAACATTCCATCAAAAACTAGTAGCACTGATAAATGAACTTGGTAAAGTAGCATGATACAAAATAAATATCCAGAAATCAGTTGCCTTTTTACACACAACAATAATCAACTATCAGAAAGGGAAACTGAGAAAACATTCTCATTCATAATTGCTTCAAAAATAATAAAATACCTAGGAATAAATTTAACCAAGGATATAAAAGACCTTTACTTGGAAAAATGCTAAGTCACTGAAGAAGATGCAAATAAATGGAAGCATATAGTATGTTTATTGATTGGAAGAATTAGCACCTTTAAAATGTCCATACTACTCAAAGCAATCTATAGATTAAAAACAATTCTTATCAAGATACCAATGGCATATTTCACAGAACTAGAAAAAAACGTGCCAAAGATTTATATGAAACCACAAAAGGACCTGAATAGTTACAGCAATCTTGAGAAAGAACATAGAGCAATTATGCTACCTGTATCAAGCTATACTGTGATTCTATAGTAAATACAACAGCATGGTATTGGTATAAAAACAGACACATAGATCAATGGGAAAGACTAGAGATCCCAGAATAAAACACACCCATATGATCAATTAATAGATGACAGAAAATGTAAGAATATACAATGGGATAAAGATGGCATCTTCAATAAATGGTGATGGAAAGTGGGACAAATACATGTAAAAAACTAAAACTAGACTACCTTCTTACACCATACAATAGAATAACATCAAAATGGATTAAATAATTACATGTTAGAGTCCAATCCATAAAAATTCTAGAATAAAACATAGACAGTAAAATCTTGAACATTTCCCATAGCAATATTTTTTTCTGGCAAGGGAAACATGAAAAAAGTAAACAAATGTGACTATCTCAAACTAAAAAGTTTTTTCACAGCAAAGGAAATCACTAACAAAATGAAAAGACAACCCTCTGAATGGGAGAACATATTCACCAATACATCTCACAGGTTAATATCCACAATTTAGAAATAACTTATAAATCTCAACACCAAAGAAACATCAATTCAATTTAAAAATGGGCAAAGAACCTGAATAGACACTTTTCCAAAGAGGGCATACAAAGGGCCAATAGACATATGAAAAGATATGCATCATAACTAATCAACAGAGAAATGCATATTAAAACCACAATGAGATACCACTTCACACCTGTCAGAACAGCTATCATTAATATATCAACAAACACCAAGGGTTGGCGAGAATGTGGAGAAAAGGGAACACTGGTGTACTGTTGGTGCAGCCCTTGTGGAAAGCAGCATGGAGTTAGCCCCAAAATAAAAAATGGGACTTCCTTATGACCCAGAGATTCCACTTCTGGGAATTTATTCAAAGAAACCCAAAACATTAATTCTAAATAGTATACGCACCCCTATGTTCATTGCAGCATTATTTACAATAGCCAAGATTTGGAAGTACCCATCAGTAGATGATTGGATAAAAAAGGGTGGCACATTTACACAATGGAATACTACTTGGCCTTTAACAAAACAAAATCTTATCCTTTGTGACAGCATGGATGTACCTGGAGAGCATTTACTAAGTGAAATAAGCTATTCAGAGAAAGACAAGTACCATATTATTTCACTTATATGTGGAATCTAATGAACAAAATGAACTAACAAGCGAAGAAGAGAGACTCATTGATAGACAGCAGCCTGACAGCTGTGGATAGGGGCATTGGGGGGCTAGGTGGGAGTGGGTAGAGGTATTGAACAGGAAGGAGAAAAAAACTTATGAGCACTGACAGCAGTGTGATGTTTGCAGGGGGAAGAGGGTGATGGGCTTTGGAGTCTAGTATAGGTGTGATAAAATGTGATGGAAGGAGACTTGACTTGGAGTGATGGACATACAATACAGTGTACAGATGTGTTGTAGAGTTTGAACATGAAACCTGTTTAATTTCATTAACCAGCATCACCCCAATAAATTTAGTAAAAAGGAAAAAAAAAGAATTCAGTAACAAAATTATGATTGTATTCTCATTTGTAAATATTCAAAGATAGAAATTATAAATGGCCAAATAATAATTTGAAAGGCATATGCAAACTTTGGAATTTAAGACTATATTTTGTTGTACAAAGTTTTAGAATAATCTAGGTATTTTCATCTAGATAAGAAAAATCTAGAATTGTTCCATGTCAGCCTTATTTAGGAGAGACTAACTGCACATTAAATCACTGCAAAATACTATATCATTTTCATGTAGCCTAAGTCAGTGACCTAATTTTATGGAAATTTTAATATTTCATGTATGCTCACTGTGCCAATTTAAAAATAGCATCACGATTATTTCTGGATTAAAAATATATGTTTTAGAAAAATACTATATGGGTGTTTGCAAGGGAGAACCAAGATGGCGGCATAGGTTAACGCTGGAGTTTGCTGCTTTGAACAACTACTTCAAAAGTGAAACTAAAACACGGAACGGACATCACCCAGAACCACAGGAACGCTGGCTGAGTGGAAGTCCTACAACTAGGAGGAAAGAGAAACGCACACGGACACTCAGAGGAGGCGCAGTGCTGAAGTCAAATTCTGAGGTGCGGAGTGCGCGGAGCGGGCTGGCGGCGGAGGGCACGGTTGTTGTTTTCAATCGGGAGGGAGTCGCAGACTCTGAGCACCAGATCCGGGCGAGTCTTTAGGGACCCAGACTCAAACGGGAGAAGCGGGACTGTCTGGCTTCGGTCAGAGCGAGTGCAGCTTTCTCTCCGAGCTTTGCAGCGGGTGCTGGGACTCAGAGAGGCAGAGCCCCTGGGGACAGGACTGAGAGCCGCCATAACTGCTCTCTCCGGCCCACCCTGTTGATCCTGTGCGACCCGCCCCGCCCAAGCCCTGCACAAAGGCATTTGCCGGATAGCCTCAGGCAAAGGCTAGATTAGCACCTCCCTAGAGGACAGAAGTTCTCTCACTGCTGACACAGCTGATTCTCATAGCCACTTGGCCTGGAGGTCAAACCCTCCCTGGAATTAGCTACAACAATCAAGATTTAACTTTAAGACTGCGAACAAAGACCACTAGGGGGTGCACCAAGGAAGCATAACAAAATGCGGAGACAAAGAAACAGGACAAAATTGTCAATGGAAGATATAGAGTTCAGAACCACACTTTTAAGGTCTCTCAAGAACTGTTTAGAAGCTGTCGATAAACTTAATGAGATCTACACGAAAACTAATAAGACCCTCGATCTTATATTGGGGAACCAACGAGAAATTAAGCATACACGGACTGAAATAACGAGTATTATACAGACGCCCGACAGCAGACCAGAGGAGTGCAAGAATCAAGTCAATGATTTGAAATGCGAGGAAGCAAAAAACATCCAACCGGAAAAGCAAAATGAAAAAAGAATCCAAAAATGCGAGGATAGTGTAAGGAGCCTCTGGGACAGCTTCAAGCGTACCAACATCAGAATTATAGGGGTGCCAGAAGATGAGAGAGAGCAAGATATTGAAAACCTATTTGAAGAAATAATGACAGAAAACTTCCCCCACCTGGTGAAAGAAATGGACTTACAGGTCCAAGAAGCGCGGAGAACCCCAAACAAAAGGAATCCAAAGAGGACCACACCAAGACACATTATAATTAAAATGCCAAGAGCAAAAGACAAAGAGAGAATCTTAAAAGCAGCAAGAGAAAGAAACTCAGTTACCTACAAGGGAATACCCATACGACTGTCAGCTGATTTCTCAACAGAAACTTTGCAGGCCAGAAGGGAGTGGCAAGAAATATTCAAAGTGATGAATACCAAGAACCTACAACCAAGATTACTTTACCCAGCAAAGCTATCATTCAGAATTGAAGGTCAGATAAAGAGCTTCACAGATAAGGAAAAGCTAAAGGAGTTCATCACCACCAAACCAGGATTATATGAAATGCTGAAAGGTATCCTTTAAGAAGAGGAAGAGGAAGAAAAAGGTAAAGATACACATTATGAACAACAAATATGCATCTATCAACAAGTGAATCTAAAAATCAAGTGAATTAATAATCTGATGAACAGAATGAACTGTTGATTATAATAGAATCAGGGACATAGAAAGGGAATGGACTGACTATTCTTGGTGGGGAAAGGGGTGTGGGAGATGTGGGAAGAGACTGGACAAAAATCGTGCACCTATGGATGAGGACAGTGGGTGGGGAGTGAGGGCGGAGGGTGGGGCGGGAACTGGGAGGAGGGGAGTTATGGGGGGGAAAAAAAAGAGGAACAAATGTAATAATCTGAACAATAAAGATTTAATTAAAAAAAAAAAAAAAGAAAAATACTATATGAATTTTACAGTCTTGACCATTTCAGTACATATTGTCACCTGGAAAGTTCCACTAATAAAGTGCTTGGCTATACAAATAACAGTTGTGTATGAATCTGGAAACTGTATGACTGATAACAAGTGTAATATTAATTTGGAAGTATAAAATTACAAGTATCACAGAAAAATATTTCAGACTTTTGGGGGGAATAAAATTCCACATACGATAAAATGTGATTTACAAAAAGAGTCAACACTAATTGGGAAAGAAGTGAAATTGATATTTTGGACCAAGAGACCATATGTGGTCATGTAAACAGCCCCATGGTTTGTATTATTTCAGTCATTAGCTCTGTGGAATTGGGCAAATCTTTTATTCTCTTTAGAACTCAGTTTGCAATATGCACTGCTATGTCTCGTCTCTCCTAAGTTCATTTTCCATTGGTTCACTTCTTAAAACACCATGCAAATATAATACATGATTATTATTGGTGTTATAAGACAAATGGTATTACCAGCATTATAACCAAAACCAAATTATGAAAATTATATTGATTATATAAGTAAATATTTTTTTTCACATGTTTGTTTTACCTTAAAGGAATCTGCACCTCCTAGTTTTAGAATTTTATCAGTTAATGCTTCACATGTATTGCATTATACATACCGGTTACAGCAGACAGTAATATTCAGGAGCAGTCAATAAACCTTAAGATAATTGAAGGAAGAACATTTAGATAATTTTCCATTTTCCTTCCTGAACTATGGTACAAAATCCAAGTCAATGCTATATTGACATAGGTTTTCTATTTGCCATCAGTTATAAATGCTGGGATTACCTAAGTGATTGTTTTCTCAGAAAGCCATAATGTAATCTCAAAATTAATACTCCAACAACCCTGCACTAATTAAAACTGCAATTATATTTTTGCTCAAACAAAACGACTTAATAAACATTATCACAAACTGTTTACCCTTCCCCAAAACAATTTATGCTCACTAATACAATTTCCCATTAAAACTGCTGCCAGGTAAATTAAAAACTCTTGAAATAGTAAGTAAGTGGGAAATTAATTCAACAGTTTAATCTAGACCTAATAACAGTTGCAAGCTCAGAAAAAGATTGCTACAGCGGGGAGTTAATTAACAACTTATTCCCCATTTGATAAAAGTAATCCACTCTAATTCCAGTGTAATTTACCTCAATGTAATATAAAACTGCAAGCTGCTTCTAGTGCTGGTAATTATTAGCTTTGTCTTGTGGCCACACTGACAATAAAAGTCAGCAGTACCTTAATAATAAGAGCCTGTCTGCTAAATGCCCACAATTAAAGATGTAATATGAAATCTTACAGCAGCAGCAACCAGGTCTATTGCCACACAAGCAGGGGTTGCAGTTTAGATTTAAACTGCATTTAATTGCTCCACCTAGTTCTAGAAAACAGGTGTGCTGTGTGAAAAGCATGCATTTTATTGGCTTCATATAGGGAAGCTTAGGGAAGATAGGTGATGAATCCATCCTACTGCCACTGACTTACTAAAGCTATCATCACTTTTTACTTGAACTATTGCATAAATAGATATAGTTTCTCTACTCTCCCCCACTATAGCCCATCCTCTATGTAGCCACCTGCACAAATCTCATCTTTTAACTTCCTTGGATATAAACCCTCATTTACTAACTATTGTCCACAAGATGAAGTTGAAACTCCCTCGCATGACATAAAAGTCGTTTCATGTTCTGGCTCTAATCTACTGTTCAAACTTTATCAACTTGGAATATAAATGAAGAAGACACATTCTGCTGTGGCCTGTAGTACCTTTTTCTTATTTATCAACCCTTTCCCTGCTTAACTACCACCTCCTATGTTAAGTTCTCTTTGACACTGCCCATGAAAATTTAGTTACTCCTTTTTTTTCTATTATAGTACACTTTAGATTCCTCAATCATTCCACTTATTGTGTTGCCTTTTATGTTTGTTCACATGTTTGTCTCCATCTACTATCAGTTTTCAAAGCGTGGACCAGCAGTATCAGCATCAACTGGGAACTTGTTAGAAATGTGAATTCTCAATCTTCTGACCATATCTACTGAATCAGAAACTCCAGGGGGGAGGTCCAGCAATATGTATTTTGACAAGTCCTGTTACTATTCAGATGGACAGTAAACTTTGAGAAACATAGAGATTGTGAGCATCTTGAGGCATAGGCAAAAGCTTACTAATTTAAAAAATCTTCACATGGCATCATAGCACATAGTAAGTACTAAGCTGTACTTTTGAATGAAAGAGTTATGGGAAAATGGAATAAATGGTATGCAAAAATAGCAAATCTTAGAGAAAATGCACATAACTTTCAAGTTGCCCTTATCCAACTAAAATGCAAAATATGTTTTCCCAATTGAGCAATTTCTTTACATTAAATAGTGAAACAGTCAAAGATCATAAATTATTAATATGTCAATTCCTTCTGTGCAACAAAAGTTAAATCCCACAGAAGTATGCTTGTATGATTACTATTATTCTCTAAAGGTTAATATAGTTTATTTTCTCTTTGGAAGTAAAGTTTTAGGTTATAAAAACTTTGACTATCTTATGCAGTCAAGATAGTCTAACTCTTTTAAATATTAAAATTAAAACTCATTTAAACTCATAACTTTCAGTGATTCCTGAACATTACATGCAATCAGATATTGTATGTCCCTTGAATTTTGGCTGTGAGTGCTAAGCTTCTATATAATTTATATTATATTGTTAATGCATGAATATAGATGAGTAATGTATAGATAAATAGGACCAGTACAAATAATAGACATTATCAAACTACAATGAAGTCATTGAAAAGTACATTTTCTCTTAAAAGTACATGAATCTCAACTGTACAAATAATGTGTGTATGTTATTATCCCACTACATTAGTTATCAACTATGGTTGCTTTTTTACTCCCAATTATTATATATAACATTTGTTTACAACATAAATCAACCTGAATAAACTCTTTATGGACTTTGAACATGTATCTTAGAAATAGAATGTATTTTGGGAGCAGCTCTATCAGAAAAAAAAGGACAAATTCAAATGATATAGTAATTATTATTTTTAGATCTTTATTGTTTATAGGATTACATATGTCCCTTTTTCCTCCTAATTGACTCTTCTAGCCTTCTGTAGGGTTATCCTGGTCTTGGCACGGATGGTTTGATCAGATTCGTGTTGGGAGTGTTGCCAGTAGCATGTATGAGAGGGCATCAGGCCATTCGTCTTCTAATGTCTCAGCTCTGCCTGGTTTGCTGGCACTTCCTCTCTGTCACCTGTAATGGCACAGATTTCCTGCCCTGGGCTGTTCCCTTTTGCCTCAGGTCACTACAGGTTGGGTCAGAAGCAGCTGTTTTGCAAGTGGGAAAGAAGGGACCTCCCTTGTGTTTCAGGTGGGCAGTGCTGATCCTCCTTCCTGGACTTACTGACCAGCTCCCTTTCTGCTCACCAGCAGAAGTTCTTCTAAGAAATACAGCCTCCCCCCGCCCCCAGATTCAATGTTGGGTATGTCCTTCAGGCCCCTCCAGTGTAGGCTGGCCCTGAGCTGTTACGTGGCCCTTCTCACTGGTCATGGGGAGCTTTCCCGGCTGCACGATGGTGGGGTGCTAGTGCTACTCTATCTGGGGGCTCCAGCCCCAGGCTTCCACTGCTGTACCCACTCCCCAATCTCCACAGTCAGTGCCCTTAGGACCTCCTCTCTCAGTCCCAGGCACTCCCATCTCACCTACACATCTGCAGCCTCTTCAGTCTCCTCAGGTCCTTGGTTCTAATAGGTCCATGTCAGGGGAGGCTGCATTCACGTCTGTACTTTCAGCGCACCTCCTGGCCACTGGACCTGGCAGTGGAATTGAGCAGCTGGGCTCTAGGGTGACAGTGGCAGCACAGTAGCAGTGGCAGTGGATGAGTACACAGCAGGGGCAAGAGTCTTGCTGGGTTAGTGGTGGTCCCACAATGGTGGCACAGAGGCCTAGTGGAGTCCTCCGTCAGGTGCACGGGATCAGGCTGAGTGTCTGCTAGGCTCACGGAGGTCTTGCCTGTGTCTTCTGCAGATGTGTGGGGCCCAAATTTCAGTGAGTTTGGGTAGTGGCAAGGCTTGGCACCTAGCTGCTGCCTTTCTCCACAGCCTCCTCACAAGGAGGTGTGTCCTCCAGGCTGTAGCTGTGTGCAGAGAGTGGCTAGGGCTGTAGCAACAGCTCCTTGTAACGATAGCGTGGAGTCCCACAGGTGTTGGCTGCAGGTGCACAGGTCCCAGCGGTCCAGGCAATGTCTGTAGTGGGCACGCACAAAGTCTGGGCTGTGTCCTTGAAGCATACACTCGCTTGGGTGGAGTCCATGGTAGGGTGCCCCTGGGTTCAGGACATATCCGGGTCTAGCCCAGGTGGTGGTGAGGCTGGGTGTCTAGCCATTGCTTCTTCCTGCAGCCTCCTCCCAAGGAGGAACTTGTAAATCTGTCAAGATGGTTTGGTCTCTGAGCCAGAGCAGCACCTGGGAAGTAGCTATGACAGTAGTAAGGGCTCTATGGCCAGGAGAACCTGAACCATCAGCCCCTGAGATTTCCCGTGTGGTCAGACTGTACACCAAGCATTTCAAACTCATGGCCCCAGGCCTAATGCGGCCCACAACAAATATTTTTGTGGTCCAGCCAATATAACGGTATTTAGGAAACGTTTTAATAAAAATTTCGTAACTTAATTTTTACAATATCCTGTTATAAATAATTATTAACAAACTACAATATTTGCTAATGACTGATTACTATAATCCTGTTGCATTCATTTCCCTTAGCATCTTATGTGCAGGTACACCATTTCTCTCCACTAATACTTGCAGTGAATATTTTAGCAGCTGATTGCCAAGTCATTAGTCTTATACTGATTTGTTTGGTATGCACAACAGGAAATATTTCACTTTCAGAGAACAAGAAAAATAGGTTTATTTGCATTATGCTTATTAATTTGTGCAGTTATTCAGTGTCTGGTGAGTTAATGTTCAAGAAAAAATGCTAATTTTTATTAAAATGTTCTATTATTTTATGTTAATGATTACTCATTTATTTCAGCCCTTTGTATTCAGAGTGTCTCTATCTAAATAAAACTATGTTTCTATGAAAATTGAAGCTTTGGGGTTTATTTTGCAGTCCACAGAAACTTAAACCTTGTTTATTTGGTCCGTGTTAGCCTTTGAGTTTGACATGCTTGCTATACACACACACACACACACACACACACACACACACATGCACACACCCGCTCTCTCCCTCCTCCACTCACACTCTCTCCCTCATTCCAGTCCTGCTGACAGCCATGCTGGAATCTTGCTATATTTGCCATTTTAATTCTTTTTTTTATTGCTTAAAGTATTACAAAGGGTATTACATATGTGTCCTTTTTTTCCCACACCCTTGACAATCCCCTGGCCTCCCTTACCCACCAGTGTCTTATGTCCATTGGTTATGCTTATATGCATGCATACAAGTCCTTTGGTTGATCTCTTACCCCTCTCCCTCCTGCCCCCCAACCCTCCCCGGCCTTCCCGCTGCAGTTTGACAATCTGTTTGAGGCAGCTCTGCCTCTGTATCTATTATTGTTCAAAAGTTTATAATGGTCTCTACTATCCATGAATGAGTGAGATCATGTGGTATTTTTCCTTCATTGACTAGCTTATTTCAGTTAGCATAATGCTCTCCAGTTCCATCCATGACGTTGCAAATGGTAAGAGTTCCTTCTTTTTTACAGCAGCATAGTATTCCATCGTGTAGATGTACCACAGTTTTCTAATCCATTCATCAGCCGATGGGCACTTAGGCTGTTTCCAGATCTTAGCTATGGTGAATTGTGCTGCTATGAACATAGGGGTGCATATATCCTTACTGATTGGTGTTTCTGGTTTCTTGGGATATATTCCTAGAAGTGGGATCACAGGGTCAAATGGGAGTTCCATTTGTAGTTTTTTGAGGAAACTCCATACTGTCTTCCATAGTGGCTGCACCAGTCTGCATTACCACCAGCAGTGCACAAGTGTTCCTTTTTCTCCACATCCTCTCCAGTACTTGTCGTTTGTTGATTTGTTGATGATAGCCAGTCTGACATGTGTGAGATGGTACCTCATTGTTGTTTTGATTTGCATCTCTCAGATGATTAGTGACTTTGAGCATGTTTTCATATGTCTGTTGGCTTTCTGAATGTCCTCTTTTGAAAGGTGTCTATTTAGGTCCTTTGCCATTTTAATTCTTTATGCTTATGTTTCTCTCTATACATATTTCTTCTCATTACAGCAGTCCATTTAGCATTTCTTACAGTGCTTGTTTGGTGATAATTAACTTTTTTCATCTTTTTATTTGTCTGGGAAACTCTATTTCATCATCTATTTTGAATGATAGATTAGCTGGATATAATCTTGGTTTCAGATCCTTGCTTTTCATTACCTTAAAAACTTCATGCTATTCCCTTCTGCCCTGTAGAGTTTCTGATGAGATATCAGATGACATCCTTATGGGAGCTCCTTTGTAGGTAACAAATTGCTGCCCTTAAGATTCTCTTTTTGTCTGCAATTTTTGGCATTTTAATTATGATGTGTCTGGGTGTGGGCCTGTTTGGGTTCTTCTTGCTAGGGACTCTCTGTGCCTCCTGAACATGTGTGACTTTTTACTTCACCAGCTTAGGGAAGTTTTCTGCTATTATTTCTTCACACAGGTTCTATATCACTTACACACTTTCTTCCCCTTCTGGTAGAATATCCAAAGATATGAATGTTATTATCATTTTTTGTTGTCCCACAGCTTCCTTGAGCTGTACTCCTGTTTTTTAATTGTTGTTTTGTTTGTTTGTTTTTTATTTCTGATTGAGTGATTTTTTTTCCTACCCTGTCTTCTAATTCACTGATCTGATCCTCAGCTTCCCCTAATCTGATATTTATTCCTTCCAATGTGTTCTTTATTGGTGTTATATTATTCTTTTATTTCCGACTTTCTTTTTTCATAATTACTATGTATTTTCTCACGATGATGAGCATCCTTACTATCATTATCCTGAACTCTATATCTGATAAATTTCTTATCTCCATTTCATTTAGCTCTTCTTCTGGATAATTCTCTTGTTCTTTATTTTGGGGCTTTCTTTTTTGTCTCCCCATTTTGGCTGCCTGTTTGTGTTTGTGTTCATGTGTTATGTTGATCTGCTACAACTCCCAATTTCTAGGGCAGGACAATGTCAGATGCTATTTGTGACTGGCCTTCAGTACTCTGTTTGGAGCTATCAGCAATCCACGGTTTGTGACCCCCTCTGCTGGGGCTGGGTGCTAATATGTGCACCAAGGTCTTCTTTTCCTAGCCTTGGGCCCAGAATTAGATCATGCAAAGACTCAGAACCTCAAGAGACCTACCTATTCTTGCAGTCAGATTGTTATTCAGTCTTGATTAGTATCAGACTATGGACCACAGGATTGAGCAATAGTTTTTCCAACATGGCTCAGCAATTCTTTCTGCCTGCAGGCTGATTATTATTCTCAGTGTCTTAATGAGCCTCAGAAACTCCATGAGGGCAGGGGCAGGCAAGGGTTTTTCCCAATAGGGTGGGACAATTGCTTTCCACATCATGGAGAAGTTGCTTGGATGGTAAAGGTCTGCTGGAAAAATATATCCTCTGCTGTATGAATGAATGACTCAGCACCGGAACCCAGGGTGTCTGCCTTTGGAGCTCTAACCCCAGAGCCACCAACCCTGGCTTCTGCTCAAATGGCTCCAGTCCACTCTGCCCTCACTCTGCTAGAGCTCAAGGTGAGTGGCTGCTCATGAAATTGTGAGTCTTGTCTTTTAATGAAGGTGCCTGCTTTTCTAGCCATCTCTTCCTGGCAGACATCAACCCTCCTGCTTTTCACAGCCAGATGTTCTGGTAAACCATCTCAGGTCTGGTACTCTGGGATGGGGAACCCAGTTTGGAGTTTAGACCTCAGAGTTCTCAGTGGGAATGCCTCCAACTGAGATATCCCCCTTGAATCTAAGCTGCTGTCTGTGGGAGCCCAACCAGTCCTTTCACATCTCTGATCCTCCTATCAGTGTTTACTAGTATACAGTCTCCACTTTATGTCTTTAGTTATCAGGAATCTCTCCAGCTAGTCTTCAGTTGATTATTCAGGATGGTTTTTCTGTATGTTGTTTTCCAGTTTGGTCCTATGATCATGTCAATTTAGCTTCCACTTGCTCCACTGCCGTTTTGGAATTCTCCTCAAATTATATTATAATGCAACCTTTTTGTTATTTCATCTAGAGAATGTATAGAGGTGAGCAAACGTAGGTTTATAGTTGTTTGAAAGGAAAACTATGTATCATGCAAGTTATGATTATTACGATAGCTTTATTATTATAAGTAACTAGAGGACCAGTACATAAAATCTGTGCACTCGGAGGGGGGAGGGTCCCTCAGCCTGGCCTGCACCCTCTTGCAGTCCAGGAGGACTTGGGGGATGTCCGGCTGATGGTTTAGGCTCATATGAACTGACAGTCAGACATCCTTAGCGCTGCTGCAGAGACGGGAGAGGCTCCTGCCACCACCACAGTGCTCGCCAGCCATAAGCCCAGCTCAAGGCTTCTGGTTGAGTGGCGCTTCCCCTGTGAGAGTGCACTGAACACCAAGAGGCAGCTTCTGCGTTGAGTGTCTGTCCCCTGGTAGTTAGTGTGTATCATAGTGACCGGTTGTTCCACTGTTTGGTCAGTTTGCATATTAGCCTTTTGTTATATAGGATAATACAAGAATAAACTGTGTTTCATGTACTCACAATTGTAAGCCTACTTTTGCCCACCCCTATATGTGCTTTTCAGGAGCATAAAATAAGACTTGTGAGATTAAAATGTGTTAGCATTTTTTGTATATGATCAATATGGTACATTTTTGTGGATATGAATATATGTTCATGTCCACACCATGTGGTTACATTTACTGTGACTTTTAATGGGGGACATTTTAAAAATAGACTACTCTGTATATGTATGCAATAATTATCATAATGTCATAATAAAACCTTTATGTGTTTCAAAATAGTTTTATATTCTACTAGAGGCCTGGTGCACGAATTTGTGCATGGGTAAGCCCCCCCTCCCCCAGCCCACCAGGGCTGGCTGGCCAGGTGGAGGGACCGTGGGAGGGTGGCTGTGGGAGTGCACTGACCACTCGGCCAGCCGGGGGGGAAGGAAGGTCTGCAGGAGGTTGGCCGGCCAGCCCGATCAGGCCAATCTTGGGCCAATTGGGGCCAGCAAGCTGCAGGGATGGACCACAGGAGGTTGGCTGTGGGAGTGCACTGACCACCAGGGGGAAGCTCCTGTATTAAGCATCTACCCCCTGATGGTCAGTGTGCATCATAGCTACCAGCAGGTCATCTGGTCACAAAGGTCACTTAGGCTTTTATATATATAGATTTCTTATATAATTCTCACATTACCTTGTAAGGCAGTCAAAGCAGTTGTTATTCTTATTTTACAAATAAAGAAATCAAGACCCATATATTATAAATGAGATGATAAAGCCATCATTATAATTCAGGTTGCCTGAATGTGGGTCAAGTGCTCATTCCACTTTATTATAATTCTTCCACATTTGAACAGATTCAATTCCATTCACTAAACATGTATGGTTGAGCTACTGTTTGCCAGACACTATGCTTGGGTATATTTGGGTATAACAATGTATTGATGGATGGCAAATAATTGGATAGATGTTAACTGAAAAGCAAACAACTCTAGGATGGAGTGATAATATAACAAAAACAGATGTGTTTTTGCAAAAGCATATTGAAGACTGTGTAATGGATGAATAATTCACTTTAGAGAGTACTGGAGTTTGAACTTTACTCAGTAGGCAGCCAATTAATATTTTTTGAGGAAATAATGTTGGATTAGGAATTTTAAGCAGGTTTTTCTGTCAGCGAATAGGTGGTTATATTGGAGCAGAGAGTTAGGTCAGAGGAGTGTATGGACTTTGTGCTCTAATTAGAGTTTGACATAATCCAAGTTTGTGGAAGTAAGGCCTGAGCTAGAATATCAGCAGTGACAATAAAAAAGAATGATGTGAGTGTCTTGTCCTATAGCTCAGGTGGTTGGAGTGTCATCCTGTACACCAAAATGTTACATTTTAATCCCCAGTCAGGGCGACTTTGGGAGGCAACTTATGGATGTTTCTCTCTACTCTTCTCTTTTCTCTTTTCTCTTCTCTTCTCTTCTCTTCTCTTCTCTTCTCTTCTCTTCTCTTCTCTTCTCTTCTCTTCTCTTCTCTTCTCTTCTCTTCTCTTCTCTTCTTCTTCTTCTTCTTCTTCTTCTTCTTCTTCTTCTTCTTCTTCTTCTTCTTCTTCTTCTTCTTCTTCTTCTTCTTCTTCTTCTTCTTCTTCTTCTTCTTCTTCTTCTTCTTCTTCTTCTTCTTCTTCTTCTTCTTCTTCTTCTTCTTCTTCTTCTCTCTCTCTCTCTCTCTCTCTCTCTCTCTCTCTCTCTCTCTCTCTCTCCTTGATTCCCGTCTGTCTAGAATCAACAAAAAGATACCCTCAGGTGAGGATTTTTAGAAAGGTATGATGTATGCATTCCTCATCTATACATAAGTGGAATACTGACTCTCTGCCTTGCTTATAAGATCCTTGGTAATTCCTATGTGCAGCTTTAAAAATGTCTACATATCTCCCACAGAGCTTGTCAAATAAAGTGCATTCATTATTGTAAGAACCTGATAGATATTTTTAACTGGGCATCTGTTTGAAATGTTCATGGTATTTAAAGTTGATGAGGTTGTAATGGCATTTATTCTTTTTTAACTTTAAGGTTGGTTTTTGTGGCTCAATATTTTTAAAAATTTATTTGTTATTAAAACTTTCAGTGGTTAATTTTAGTTGACATATGAATCAAGGAATGGAAAGATTAGATTGGAAGGTTACATTGAGTGTTTGAGTTACCTTCTTTTAGAGAAGCTTCCTAGCTATTCCATAGTTTATATGGATGAAAATGTGATGTGTAAAATGTCATATTTTGCACAGTGCTCATGTTTCATGCTTATTCGATGCCCTTGTTCTAGGTTCCTGATAGCTCAGTGCTGCTGTGTAGACCTATAGTCTAGATACCGTCTGATTACTACTTAATGAATATGATGATTTTATCATTAACACAGGTTGATATGTGTGGATAAATGAAATACCAAAAATCCAAAATTATTGAGATATGGATTTGGGAAGAAGTTAGTTATGTCAGTCATGATCACTCCCAATTTCACCTTCTGGATCTTTTTCCCTGTCTTCAGTGCACAAGCTCTTATATACCTGAACAGATTTAAAACTCATAACATTTTACATAAATGCATTTGTTTTTAAGTCCAATGTCATAAAGAGATTTTAGCCCAGTATTTGGATACATTGCTATCAAATGGTACTGTGAGCTGATTCTTCAGAGCTTTAATCAGGCAAAATCTTCTCTTCCTGGTTGGCATTCATTCCACCATGCACATTTTGTCCACAGTATACTAGGTTTGGTTTATGATGATAGTACACTAAGGCCTGTAACTCATTTTTTATAAGCTCCACAATTGTACTAGGGAACTGTAGCAGCTCACTTTAATGTACAGATCTATAGGCTTTGAACTTAGGAACCACCCATGGCTTATGACAAAAGTATAATCTGAGGTACCGTCATCTCGGTTACTCTTAAATTCTTAATCATTTGTACTACCAAAAACAAACTAACCAAACTGAAATGAAATGAAAGTTTACCATTACTAAAAATGTAGTATGAAGCAACTGAAAGCCCACCTAGACCTCTCATCTCAGCTCCAGACTATGTTTACTTCCTTACTAGGTACCTAGATGTCCAAAATGCCACTTAAAATCAACACATTCAAAGCCAAGTTCATTGTATTCACTTTCAATATTTTATCATCCTCCATGTTCTACAACCTTGGTACAACCTTGACCAAACCAGAAATCTGTAAGTCATCATTAACCTCTCACTCAAGTAAACAGTCAACTTATCTTATAGATTTTACCTTTTAACCCTTTCATTTCTATTTCTTCCCCTCTTTTCATACCACCAATACCCTAAAAATACCCTTTATTATCTTCATAGGCAACAACTTAAGCCCTTTTAATGGATTTCAGTTGTTTCCTATATAACCCCCCTCCCCTTATTGGAGTACAATTTACAAACAATAAATCTTGCTAACTTGATATGTACCACATGTTGAGTTTAGGCTATTGTATGTGGTTATAATCACCACAACTAAGATATAAACCATTTCCAATCCTTTTGCAGTCAGTCCCCTCCCTTGATCTCAGCCCCAGCGAACCACTATTTTGCTCTTAATTATTAAATTTTTATCCTGGATTCAGGACCACAATATGTAGTCTTTTGCCTCTAGTTTCTTTTACTCAGCATAATCCTTTTGTGATTTATCCATGGCATTGCCTCCATCAGTGATTCGTCAAATTTTGTTGTATGGATATACCAAATTGTGTTTATCCATTCATTAGTTGATGATTGTCTTGCTACTATTTTTTCTATTATTAATAATAGTGCTATGAGTTTATGCTGCTATACTTACAAGTCTTTTGGACATATGTTGTTTTTATTCTTGAGGAAAAAAACAACAACTAGGAGTAGGATTGTTGGGTCATATGGTAAGCATATGTAACTTTAGAAGAAAACTGCCAAATTGCCTAAGTGGCTCACATAATTTGCATTCCTACCAGCAGTATAAGAGTTCCAGTTTCTCTACTGGATTGCTATTATTTATTTTTAAACAATTAATTCACCAGTGAAGCTACCTGGGCATGGCGTTTTGATTAAGTTTTAAATTCAAATTTAACTTATTTAGCATATAGTTATTTGTGCTTTCTCTTTCTTTTTTTCTTTTTAACCAATAACCCTGTTTCTCTTTTAAATATATTTTTATTGATTTCTGAGAAGAATGGAGAGGGAGCGAGAGATAGAAACATTAATGATGAGACAGAATCATTGATCAGCTGCCTCTTGCATGCCCTCCACTGGGAATCGAGCCCACAACCCAGGAGGGTGCCATGACCAGGATTCAAATCGTGACATCCTGGTTCATGGGTCGATGCTCAACCCCTGAGCCATGCCAGCTGGGTCTTTCTCTTTCTTTTTAGGTTAGTGAAGGTTCTTCTTGATCTGACTTCATGATTTTTTTTTTGATTTTTTTTGAAAGAGGGGGTGAGGGTAAGTGGAAATAAAGGGCCACAGGCAAAGAGCCAGCTGGGTCTGACTTCATGGTTTTTTAAAAAGAGGTATCACACATTTATTACTGAACCAACCTACTACTGCAGAAAAAAATCAACAGAGCAAAATCATGAGTCCAATAATTTTCCAAATAAAATGCCCAACTATCCAGACAACTGTGATCATTTCAATCATTTAAAGGTGCAGGCAACCTGGATACTGCATAAATATGTGAACCATCTCTCATGTGTGATTCCTCATAGACCCAATTCAGTTATTCTCCAATGTCTTCTCTTCTCATTGTACCTGATTTTATTACCAGTTTTCATTCAAATCCATTGGGGAATGGGCCGATTCTGCTTTTGTTTCTTGGCCAGGAACATCTTGATCTTGTGGGAAGAAATGGCAGAGATTCAAATGCAGCACCTTGGTGCTGAAAGAGAGCTCTTCATGATTTTTTTAAAAATCTTCATTGTTGAAAGTATTATATATGTCCTCTTCCCTCTGCCCCCATTGACCTCTCCCACCCGACCCTGGCTCCCACCCCAGGCCCTCACCACCCTATTGTCTGTGTCCATGGGTTATGCATATATGCATATGAGTTCATTGGTTGATCTCCCTCTCCCCTCACCTTCTCTCTGAGGTTTGACAGTTTGTTCAGTGCTTCTGTGTTTCTGGGTCTGTTTTTGTTCATCAGTTTATGTTGCTCATTAGATTCCACATATGAGTGAGATCGTGTGATACTTATCTTTCTCTGACTGGCTTATACTCTTAGCATAATGCTCTTCAGATCCATCCATGCTGTTGCAAATGGTAAGAATTCCTTCTTTTTTAGAGCAGTATAGTATTACATTGTGTAGATGTATCACAGTTTTTTAATCCACTCATCTGCTGATGGGCACTTAGGCTGTTTCCAAATCTTATCTATGGTGAATTGTGCTGCTATGAACATAGGTGTGCATATATCCTTTCTGATTGGTGTTTCTGGTTTCTTGTGATATATTCCTAGAAGTGGGATCACTGGGTCAAATGGGAGTTCCATTTTTAGTTTTTTGAGGAAACTCCATACTGTTCTCCACAGTGGCTGCACCAGTCTGCATTCCCCCCAGCAGTGTATGGGATTTTTATTCTCATTTTTCACATTTCTTCTTCACAACTCGATGCCTGTGGTTCTCCTGAACATTCCATACTGCTTCAAACCTCCTTTACTTTACACAAATTGATCTTTTTGTTTGAAATATAGTGTGCTTAGCTTCGCATAGATAATTGTAGATTATTTAGTGCTCATTCCAGGAAGCTCCCCTTTCAGGGAAAGCTTTAATGATTTCACTTGATGTTTCCTTTTCCCATGCACCTTTCCATGCCCCACTGCCAGCTGTCCTAAATGTTCTGCCTTCATCCTCACTGTGTACAATCTGTAGCCCTTCTTATATGTGGTAATTACCTTTTCCTTTTTTCTTATTAGAATTAGTTTACTGAGGTCAGAGACCTTGAGTTTTAACTGTCTTTTTTTTTTCATCAAGCACATGGAAGGGTTCAACTATCATTTGAACAAAAGAAGATGAGGAAGGCATGAAGAAGGAATAAAAAAGGAAATAAGGGAGTGGAAAAAGAAGAGAATAAGAATGACAACAGATAAAGATGTTTTCAGTAGTGTTTTTAAACTGGAGACAAGTGAGCAGAAAAGTGTTTGCTCCTAGAAAATGCCTGGATCTGATTCACTTCTAAACACTCATATCTGAAACTGGAAGCATAATTCTTTGAAAAACGCTTCCATTATCATTAATCCTTTGGGGCCCTTTCATGTATTAGGAATAATTATAAATGGAATTGGTTGAAGGGATTCATGGGACTAGCTTTTTGGATATGAGTGTTGTAACTCCCAGAGGCCATATAATTACTTGCTTGGCCTACCAGTGGTCGGCAAACTCATCATTCAACAGAGTCAAATATCAACAGTACAACGATTGAAATTTCTTTTGAGAGCCAAATTTTTTAAACTTAAACTATATATGTAGGCATATTGTTATTAACTTAATTAGGGTACTCCTAAGGCTTAGAAAGATCCATACTCAAGGGGCCAAAGAGCCGCATGTAGCTCGTGAGCTGCAGTTTGCCGACCACGGGCCTAGACCCGTTATGACAATCAGTGTAGGCTTGTTTTGCCAACTCCTAAAATAACAGAATCTATGAATTCACTAGTCTCCACCGGTGTGGATATAGGAAGAGCCCTGAAGGTCTTTCCCTCATAGGACTCATTGCTCTAAGAAAATAGCCCTGTTGCCAGAATCTACAAATATACAGAAAACACTATAAGCCTGCTATATGCGAAGCTCCAAGCTACTATTCAAAATGTTCCTGCCCAGCTTTATTTATGCTCTCAATCTACTTTTCTTTACACCATATTAACCCTACTTGAGTTACAAATACTTTTATCACTTTTCAATAAAGCCATATAATAGATGCATGCTTTAATCAGCTTGTTTTCCTCAAAGGAGATTTTAGTAATGTCTCTTCTTCCCCTACTCTTCTAAGAACAAAATTCAGCATTTGCTAAGCAAAGTGGAAGACAAAAGTACTGATTTTGAAAAATCTGATTTTCCATTTTCTTATATGTAGAATGTGTCCATATGACCCATGTGTCTAGGAAGTGTGACCTAGTGCCTATTCCAATGCTACCTCTTGAATTAGGACATAATCCTACATTGTGTCATGATGGGATTTAGTTCATTCTAAAGAGTCTAGTACAGTGACACCTCACATTGGGTCATACACAAAATTTATATTACCCCCACAACCCTCTAGTAATCTAAACATATCAAAGAACATTTCAGGCAGCTGTTACCAAAATAAGTCTTCTTAAATAGCTCCACAAAAAAAAATCTCTCACAATTGCTCTAATTTTTATCATCTGATTTTAAAATATGAACTCCCATTGCTCAGTGTGATGGCATTTAATTGGTGAGGCCTCCCTTAGCCACTACTATTATTATCATGACACATTGATCTTATATTTATAAATTGAAAGATACACTTACAAATATTCCTCATATTAATAAAGGCTTGTGCTCAAGCATATAGATACACATATTATTTTGAGATTTTTCAGTGTCTACCTTCTGTCTTTTCATGCCAATCTGTATATGCATGTGCAGGCATTGAGAGATGTACATAGATATACTTCACATTTAAGCTTGAAATGGGTATTTTAAATATTAAAATAAAAAACCATAGTGTTACATATGAAATTTTGCATTTGTATCAAATACGTATATTTAATAAAGTTGGGAAATCTATTTTAGTATGCGCTTATGCCCTGGCAATGTTTTAATACAAAAAGAAGTTTTTAGATTTAATCCCCCCAAACCTAAAGTCTTTCTTATCAGGAATGCATCATGTCCTGTGAGCACATAGAAGCTCATAGGACAGAGAACGTAATAAAGATCCATGGTAGCATGATTTAGTGCAAACTGTTGGTCATCTGCAAAAGTGTGTGCCTGGGGAAGTGGACCATAGGTAAAATGAGAGCTTCTGGTCAAGACGGCATCACAAGTAAATGAGGTACTCACATCCTCCCACTAAATTACAACCAAACTAAAGAACAACCATCATTTAGAACAATCTGAAATCCAGCTGAATAGAAGTCCTACAACTAGGGAATAAAAGAAGCCACACTGAGACTGGTAGGAGGGGCAAAGATTTGGAATGGGCTTATACCATACTCAAGTGTTGTGGATAAAAATTGGGAGGGCTATCTTGGCTCTGAAGATCCCTACTGAGATGTCCCAGCCTCACACCAGATCCCCTACCCAGGGTTCCAGTGACAGGAAGAAAGATCTCCATAAATTCTGACTGTAAAAGCCAGTGGGGTTTGTGGCTGAATGAGATGAGGGCTCTGGAGCCCCAGGCATTCCTCTTAAAGGATTTGCACTTGGACATACTCAGACTCACTCTGAGCTCCAGTGCTGGGGCAACAGCTTGAAAAGCACAAGGGGAATAGGGGTAGGAAATGAAATGTCTGGCATCAGGATGAGAGTTGGAGGGCAGCTTTCCCAGCCAGAAGTGCTGGCAGAGGCAATTGTTACTTTGCTGAGCACTCCCTCCACATAGCAAGCAGACAGGCACCATATGTGAGTCTCCATCAACCAAGCTAATACTGTTTACCCCACCCTGGTGATTATCTGAGACTCCATATATCCCACCCTACCCAACTGCATGTCCTCCCAATCTGTTTCCAGTAGCTTTTCCATAGGAATAGCCAGTCTTGAATAATGGTTCACATTTTCCAAAAAAAATCTCTCAAACAAGCAGCATCTAGCTTTGGCTTGCCCCATATGTCTCATTAAGTGGCCTCAGGTCTGGCACTAGTGGAAGCCAGGCTGAGTTGGCAACTTGGCCTCTCTTGGGTACCTCCAAGCCCAGCAAAAGTAGCAGCCATCTGTAAATTTTATGTAGCTCATGCCAGGTGGCACTGGGTAGAACACAGGTGATGGCTGACATTTGCCTGCATCTCCCAGGAGGCTCTAGAGCCAGTGTACCCAGTGAATAGCTTCAGACCACCACGTGGATGTACCACATAACCACTTCCACAAGTGAATCTTCATGACAGACCTGCTCAAATAATTCCTGCTCTGTGCAGTGAGCCCCTGCTGAACTGGTCATCCACAGCGGCTACAGCCAGTCATTGCAACTGATTGATCTGAAGGTAAATCCCTCCTATTGATGTGACAACAAAAATCAAGGCTCAACTACAACAGGAAGGTGCACATAGCCCACATGAGGGGTGCACTTGGAGTGCCCAGATTTGGTGATCATAGAAGCTGTGCCACTGGATCCTACAAAATATCTACTATATAAGGCCACTCTACCAAGCCCAGGAGACATAGTGGCTTTACCTAATACATAGAGACAAGGAGGGGGCCAAAACGAGGATACAAAGAAATATGTTCCAAATGAAAGAACTGAGAAAAGCTCCAGAAAAAATACTAAACAAAATGGAGACAGGTAACCTACCAAGCATAGAGTTCAAAACACTGGTTATAGGATGCTCAATGAACTTAGGGGAAGAGTAGATGAATCTAGTGAGAGCTTCAACAAAGAGATAGGAGATATAAGGATGGAACTTGAAGACATAAAAAGAATCAGTCAGAAGTTAAGAATACATTCATTGAAATGAAGAAAACATTACAGGGAATCAACAGTGAAGAAGAGAACAAAAATATACCTCCAAATGAAGATAGTACTGTATAAGGAGCCTCTGGGAAAACTTCAAGTGTACCAATACTTGCATCATGGGGTTGCCAAATAGAGAAGAGAGAGAAACGAATTGAAAACCTATGTGAAAAAATAAAGATGGAAGACTTCACTAAGCTGGTAACAGAAATAAACATGCAAGTGAAGAAGTGCAGAGTGTCCCAAATAAGATGAGCCCTAAGAGGCCCACACCAAGACACACATGATAATTAAAACACCAAAGGTTAGAGACAAAGAGAGACTGTTAGAAGCAGCAAGAGAAAAGTAGTTAGTTACCTACAAGGGAAGTCTCATAAGACTGCCAGATGATTTCTCAACAGAACCTTTGCAGAACAGAAGGGATTGACAAAAAATATTCAAAGTGATGAAAAGCAAGGTCCTACCACCAAGATTACTCAAGAAAGCTATCATTTAGAATCAATGGACACATAGATTCCCAGTCAAGTAAAAGCTAAAGGTGTTCAACACCACCAAACCAATATCACATAAATTTTCTTTAAGAAGTGGAAGGAAAAAAGAGAACAATATTAATAATAAAATGTCAATAAATACATATCTATCAATGAATCTAAAAAATAATGATAACTGAAGAAGCAGAACAGACTCATAGATACAGAGAATATTTGATGGTTGCCAGATAAGAGAAGGATTGGAGGGATGTGTGAAACAGGTGAAGGGATTAAGAAGTACAAATTGGTAGTTACAGAATAGTCATGGGGATGTGAAGTACAGCATAGGGAATATAGTTAATAATATTATAATTACTCTACTGGTATATAGTGTCAGAAGGGTACAAGATTTATTGGGATGATCACTTAGCAAGTTATGTAATGTCTACTCACTGGGATGTACACCGAACCTAATATAATATTCCATGTCAAATTTTAATTTAAAAATTTTACAAATTATTAAAAAATAAAGTAAATGATTTTTGGGGGGGTACAGGCAGGTAAATTGTTATTTATTTTTAAAAATTGCACATTTTATTATGTGAGGCCCTGAAAGCATAAAAGTTTGAAGGGTGAGATTATGATAAAATATTTAAACACACTGCTTTTCCCTGTCATTTTATTTACAGGCCTTCAGGACCTGATAAGTATTTCTTCTTTTCTTCATGAAACTACCAAACATAAGTTTTGACATGTTTCATTTCTACATCCAATACCACCATTGCCAAAGACATCCTATACTTTCAAATATTAAAGAATGATTAAGATAGGTAACCAAAGAAGCAAGAAAGGCTGAGCAGAAGACTTCTTTTATACTCAGTTAATTATTTTTTCTTTATTTAAAACTAGAGGCCCAGTGCACGAAATTTCTGCACTGGGGGAGCGGGGGATCTCTCTGCCTGGATTGCAAGAGGGCACAGGCCAGGCCGAGGAACCACACCAGTGCACAATCAGGGCCGGAGAGGGACACAGGAGGTTGGCCAGCCAGGGAGGGGCCATGGGAGGGCTCCAGGGCATGTCCAGCCCATCTCACTCAGTCCAAATCGGCCAGACCCCAGCAGCAATCTAACCTACCAGTCAGAGCATCTGCCTCCTGGTGGTCAGTGCACATCAGAGCGAGCAGTTGAGCAGCCTCAGCATATCATTAGCATATTATGCTTTGATTGGTTGAATGGCTGACTGGACGACTAGACACTTAACATAGTAGGCTTTTATTATATAGGATATCTTTGTTAGTAGCTGATGGGAGAACAATAAATCTCAAATTTAAAAAACACTCTCATGATAAAACACAAATAGCACATAAACATTTAATACCTAATAATTATTTTGATTAAAATGTAATAGTTCTTCTTAAATCAATATGAGAAATAAGTGAGAAATGTATTTATTTAATTGAGGGAAGGAATTTTTTAATCTGAATGTGGTTCATTGGTTTGCTGATGTGCCATGTTGGGCATTTGCTGGTAAAGATCTGTGCTTTCATTATAAGCATTACTTTAGTGAGCTTTAAAAATAATCTATGAATACTGATGCCAACTTCAAACTTTTTCTATAATAGGTTTGGTGCCTGAGAGTAATTTTTTCTTTACAAATTTTAATGACCAAAAAATTGATCTGGCTTGCTTTAGAGTTACAGCAAATTAGAACAAATTGTTAATTATGTTCATTGGCAATTTGGGGGTAGGGGGTGCTTAAAAACCACAAACAATGACTATGATTCCAATGAAAGTTGGCAAGTGATTCATCCAGAATTTTAGTTAGATTGTACATGCCATTTAACAGAGTGGCCTACGGAGATATAATCTTGAGGAATACTCTACCTAATTTTCAAATGCATTTTATGTGATGATCTTAGCCTTTTCTTAAACTCCACTATAATATTTTATTTCATCATAACAGAATTTCCTAAATCCTTAATCTTTCTTATGCCTAGAAAGGGATGGGCAATTATCCTATATAATAAAAGGGTAATATGCAAATTGACCCTAACAGCAGAACAACTGGGAATGACTGGCCACTATGACACACACTGACCACCAGGGGGCAGATGCTCAATGCAGGAGCTGCCCCCTGGTGGTCAGAGCGCTCCCACAGGGGGAGCTCTGCTTGGCCACAAGCCAGGCTGACAGCTGCCAGTACAGCGGTGGTAGTGGGAGCCTCTCCTGCCTCCTCAGCAGCACTAAGGATGTCCAACTGCAGCTTAGGCCTGATCCCCACTGGCAAGTGGACATCCCCTGAGGACTCTCGGGCTGCCAGAGGGATGTCTGACTGCCACCTTAGGCCCAATCCCCCGGGGAGCGGGCCTAAGCCAGCAGGTGGACATCCCCCAAGGGGTCCCAGACTGCGAGAGGGCACAGGCCGGGCTGAGGGACACCTCCCCCCGGGCTTCTAGTTGAGGTAATAAAAGAAAACAACATTATAACACATTAGAAATACAAGGCTATTCACAAAAATAATGCACAATAAGTAATTGTTTATTGAATTGCAATATTAGAGAGAAATTCCTGTGTACTTTGACATTAGGGTATGGCTATTCAGTTCATCTAGGTTTCACTCCATTAAAATATGGCCCAGGTTGTAAGACTTTTAAGGCAGTTAGTTACATGCTCATAGATTGTATCCCCCTTCAACTAGCGATTTTACAAATATCTGGTAATGGTCACAGAAAAATGGGTTATATAAACTATAAATGGAACAATTAAAATCTATCTCCATTACTATGGAAAACCACATACTATTTTCACGTATGTGCATACAGAAGCACAATGAACCTGCACAGTGTTACTTTTTTTAAAAATATATTTTTTGTTGATTTTTTTACAGAGAGGAAGGGAGAGGGATAGAGAGTTAGAAACATTGATGAGAGAGAAACATTGATCAGCTGCCTCCTGCACACCTCCCACTGGGGATGTGCTCACAACCAATGTACATGCCCTTGACTGGAATCGAACCTGGGACCTTTCAGTCCACAGGCCGACGCTCTATCCATTGAGCAAACCAGTTATGGCCAGTGTTACTTTTTGAAGTGTAATGCTCAAAAGAAACATGATGCCATTAATTTATAATTATTCATTTATTCATCCACTTGTTTATTTATTCAACAAGTATTTCATGCCTTTTATGGACCAAGCATGGTGCTGAACATGGTGCACTAACAGATGAACAAAATAGTGTTTGTCCTTAAAGAACTTAACATTTTAGGGGTCTAGGGTTATTCACACATAGTCAATATTGAATACAAATACTATGAGAGAGTGGCAACAGAAAGAGTGGTATTTTTTTAAGGGGATCAAGACATGAATTATGAAGGATAAAGCTAGAGGTAAGAAAATGGTTTCTAATTTTGCCTAATATGAATTAGCATACTTTACCCTAAATTCACAAAGGGATTCTATTTTAAAACATACATACTTTTGGGATTTGTTAAAATAAATGTTTTTCCTAAATTTGTGTACACTATAGAATACAAGATGCTTCCATGTCTTGATTTTGTAGATAATGTTGCAATGAATGGTGGGGTACATATATTTTTTGAATTAGTGTTTTTGTTTTCTTCAAATAAATTCCAAGATGTGAAGTATCTGGATAACTTGGTAATTTTATTTTTAATGTTTTGAGAAACTGCCGTACTATTTTCTATAGTGGTTGCAATAATTAACATTCCCACCAACTGTGCACTAGAGTTCCCTTTTCTCCACATCCTTACCAAAACCTGTTCTTGTCCATTTGATAGTAGCCATTTTAACAGGTTTGAGGTGATATTTCATTGTGGTTTTGAGTATCATTTCCCTAATATTGATTGCTGTTGAACATCTTTTTACATATTTGTAAAGCACCTGTATGACTTCTGTGGAAAAATGACTATTTAAACCAGTGATGGCAAACCTTTTGAGCTTGGCGTGTCAGCGTTTTGAAAAACCCTAACTTAACTCTGGTGCCGTGTCACATATAGAAATTTTTTGATATTTGCAACCATAGTAAAACAAAGACTTATGTTTTTGATATTTATTTTACATATTTTTTTTCTTTTGCCATTTCGGCTCCCTGTTTTGATTTGTGTGTATGTATTAGGTAGATCTGCTAGGACTCCCTGTCTATAGTGCATAACAATGTCAGATATGTTGGTGACTGGCCCTGAGTGCTATGTTTGGAGCTATCAGCCAACCACAGCTTTTGGCTCCCTCTGATAGGGCGAGGTGCCTTTGGAAATAACCAGGATGTGGACCAAGGCCTGCTTTTCCTAGCCCTCATTCCAGAAGGAGATCAGGCAAAGACTCAAAACTTCTAGAGATCTGTCTCTGCCTGCCAGCTAGTTGTTATTATCAGTCTTAATTAACCTCAGGCTATCAAGCACAGCAAGGCATAGAACCCACAGCATGGGTGGAGAGGTTTTCCAGCAGTGTGGGGCAATTGCTTCCCTTCACTTGTAAAAGCTGCCTGAATGGTAAAGGTCTGCTTGGGAAAGAAGTCCTCTGCATTATGAGGGAATGACTCAGCATAGGAAATAAGAATGGCTGTCTTTAGAGCTCTAACCCCAGAGCCCCCAACCCTGGATTCTCTCCACACAACTCTAGTCCACTCTGCCCTTCCTGTGCATGAGCTCAAGGTGAGTGGCTGAAGAAGAAATTTTGTGCATTTGCCCTTTAAAAAGGTGCCTGCATTTCTAGCCATCTCGCCCTGGAAGACAGCAAACCTGCTACTTTTCACAACCAGATATTATGTGGACAATTTTCTCAGTTTTGGTGCTCTGGGCAGGGGTGTCATACTGTGGTTTAGACCCCAGACTTTTTTATGAGAACTCCTCACAGCTGACATATCCCTCTGGAACTTCAACTGCTATCTGTAGGAGCCAGGCTAACCTTCTTACCCCTCTACAGTTCCTACCAGTCTCTGTGCTGGCTCAACTATCCACCATTGATAATCATGATTCTCACCAGGTAGTCTTAAGTTGAATATTCAGGATATATATACATATATATATATATATATATATATATATATATATATATATATTGCTAATTAGACCAGACAGCCAAATGACCTTCCAGATGACACTGATGCTGGGAGGGCTGAGGCAAGCCGCGGCATGAGGCAAGCCGCGGCAGCTGCGAGGGCCGAGCCCCTTGCATGAATTTCATGCATCGGGCTATATATATATATATGGTATTAGCTCCAATTGTATTTAATTGCAACTAATATATATATAATCTCCTTTCCTTACATTCGGGGGGTTGTTTATTTTTCTTCCCTTTCTTGATGTTCTTTTAAATTTTTTCTCTGTATTATATCAAACTATTATGACTCCATGACTTTGTAGGGTGGTCTTATGTAGTAAGTGTTTTGTGGAACTCAGTGGTGCAGTTTTTTCAATCTCCTGAGCTGGGTGCTCTAGGAAAGCCCTTTGTTTGTATTATTTGGGTTCTCCTGTAATTTGGTCTTAAATGTTGTCCTGGTGGTGGATGGAATCTCCTCTCAGACTGGCTTACTGTGAGGCTCACTCCTGACCATATTTTGCAAGATTTTGTGGAGATGCTGACAGAACAGAATAAAATATAATACAAGAAAACACTAAACAAAAGAAACAAAACAGAAACATATAAAAGACCCCTACAGCAACAACAAAAGTAACAATCAGAGAAGAGAGAATTAGGAAAGAGGAAAGAGAGCAAGAATGATAGAAGAAAATAAAGAAAAAAAATATGACCAGAGGGGAAAAGACAAAACAAACAAAGAAATAAAGGAACAGAAACAAAAAAGATGGGAGAGAAAAATAATATAAATATAATATAATATAATATAATATAATATAATATAATATAATATAATATAGCAGAGCTGAAATAAAGAAAATAAGAATAAAGTATTAGGGGAATAAGGGAAGGAAAACTGTAAAATAAAAGATGAAGAAACAAAAGTTGGAAAGAAAAATAGAAGAGAAAGCAGATAGAACCAAGGGAAAAGAAAGAGGAAAATTAGTTCTATGAAAGAAACAATAGATACTAAAACAATAACAAATCAATAGAGCAGATAGATAAAGAAGATGACTTTCAAAAGGAAAACAAAAAGAAGAGAAAAAGAATAAAAGAAAATTAAAAAAGAGAGAGAAAAAGAAGAAAATAGAAAACTGGAAAAAAAGTGAATTTGCATTTGTCTCAGCAGAGTTTAGTGCCTCATGGGAGCTCCCTTTGGATGCTATTCTTCTGATTACTGTTGCTGACTGTTCTGTCTAACAATTCTGAGCTTCCCCAGAAGTACTTAGGTGTTAACCACTGTCAGAAAATGTCCTTCTTTGGCTTTCAGCAACCTGCTTGAACCTCCAAGTGATCCACAGTTTGTGTCTGTTTCCACAGGACTTGGCTGAAAGCAGGAGGGGCCAATCTGCCCTCTAAAGCAGGGTTTTTAATAGCATGGGACCCAGAGCTGGATTGGCAAAATTCCCCACGTTCTTCAGGCTCCGCCTCTGTCAGCCTTGGCCTGCTAACCAGCTGTCAATCTTAAATCACTCAAAAGTCTGTTTCTGAAAGGGCCATAGTTGGGAGAGATGTTCAGATTCCAGAGAATGTGGTGGATGTGTTTCCCTGTCACAGAGTTATTCCTCTGCAAGTGGCCCAAAATATTACTCTTCCCTCGGCTGGGCTTAGATCCTTCTATGCAGTCCAGTGGGATTGACTGGAAACCTGGAGTTTCTATCAGTTCTCCCATGTGGGGAAAGTACCTGTCAGGTTCTCAGGATAGTGGGGTAGATGGCCCTTCCTTCAATCCAGTCCTGAAGCTCCCTGAGATTGTTCAAACACATAGGCTTGGCCTTTGCTTTTGTTTCCTCTGAAAAGGTCAAAATGTAGGGTTTGGTAGGCAGGGCTCCTGAGGGTGGGCACTATCACCTAGGGTGGTTTCCCCCACCCCTTTTCCTGGGCTCTTGCTACTGGGAGCAGTTAGCTCCTCTCAGGAAAAATTACCATTTCGTTTTGGGGGGATCTGACTGAATGCAGGATTCCTGGCTTATGCTTTTCCACATTTCCCCAGAACGCTTCCCACCCAAGCCTCTCCTTAGGCACCTGGAGTCCCCACCACCCTCCCTGCACCAAAGCTTTGGGTGAGTAATTGTAAACAAAACTTCTGTTCTCTAGATTAAAAAAAAAAAACAACACAAAAAAACAGAAACTGAAGATTTCTCTCAGACCAGCTCCCGTCTATGGGCTCCAGACTCCCCAAAGGCCAGCTGCCCTGTCTCCTTTCAAGTTGGATGTTACCTGGGCCATTGGTCTCAGCTCTGGTGCTCCAGGCTGTGGAGCCCAGCCTGCTTTCTGAGCTTCAATCTTCTGAGGGCACAGATCTTGCTGTAGCCCAGAGCTTCCTCCTCACTCTTGCCCTGCTGCCCCTGGAAGTTGGGTCAGCTCCTCTCAGGACCTCACCCTTCCTACCAGGTGTCAGGTGTCTTCTGTCCTTCCTTGATATGTCTTCTCCTCAGTTGGACCTCAGTTGGTAATTCTAGGTGTATGTTCCCTACTCTAGTTTTATTTCCAGTCTGGCCTGGGGAGGAGGTGCAGGAAAGGTCTGCATAATCGGTCACCATTTTCTCGATCTCCTTAGCAAAATATTCTCAACAACTACTCTTGTTATAGCAAATATAACTACATTATTTTATTGACAAAATACATTCTGTTTTTTATTGATACCATAAATTTTGTCTATCCATTTATTAGTTGATAGACATTATTTTATTTTCTCACTTTTTGGTCATTAAGAATAAAGATGCTATGAACATTCATGTACTAATTAACTGTTGCTTTGCTTTGATTATATCCATCCTGGTGGTGTTGTCTCACTGTCTTTTTTTATCTGTTAACTCTTTTTAGGCCAATTTTAAGTTTACAGAGAGACTGAATAAAAAACTATAAAGAGTTCTCAGATTCCACTTTCCCATCACTCACAGTTTCCCTAATGCTAAGCCTTTAGCATTAGTTTATGCTAAACATTTATCATTAGTTTAGTACACTTAGTATATTTGATTAGCCAAATTCAATATTCACACATTATTAAGTAAAATCCATAGTTTACATTCAGGTTCATTCTTTTTATAATTACAGTTCTTTGATTTTTTTCACAAATGTATAGTATGTATACGTTATTACAGTGTCACACAGAATAACTCTGCTGATCTAAAAATCTTCTGTGCTCCCCCTATTTATTCCTCCTTTACTTCCTCCAAACCTTTGGCAAACACTGATCTTTGTATTGTCTCCATAGTTTTGCCTATTTGAGAATGTTATATAGCTGGAATAATGTAGTATGCAGTGTTTTAAGGTTGGAATTTTTTAACCTAGCAATATGCATGTAAGATATCTTTATGTCTTTTCATAGATTGATAGTTAATTTCTTTTTATTGAATAGCATTCCATTGTATGGATGTTTCTTTATCCATAATTATTGAAGGACATCTTGGTAGCCTCTAAATGTTAGCAATTAGGAATGAAACTGCTATAAATATTCTTATGCAAGAAACACAATTGTTGGATCATATAATAACAGTATGTTTAGTTTTATAAGCAACTACCAATCAGTCTTCCAAAGTGGCTGTACCATTTCGATTCCCACCAGCAGTGAATATGAGTTCCTTGTCACTGTTTGGTGTTGTGTTTTAGATGTTGGCCATTCTAACAGATATTGCAGGTATATAATTGTTGTTTTAATTTGTAGTTCCTTAATAATATATAACGTTCAACATGTTTTCATATGCTTATTTGCCATCTGTGCATCTTTGGTTAATTGTCTGCTCAGGTCTTTTGTTAAATTTTAATTGGTTTGTGTGTTTTCTTTTCGTTGAATTTTAAGAATTCTTTGTGTATTTTGGAACAAGTCTTTTGCAAGATTTTTCTCCTCAAATCTGAAAGAAATCCCCCAAATTGACTTATTCAGAGAATAAGTTTTTAACTTGAAGTACAAATTATCATTTTTTTTCTTTTATAGGTTGTGTCTAAAATGTCACCACCAAATCTGAGATAACCTAGATTTTCTCCCATGTTACCTTCTAGGAATTTTATAAGTTCATATTTTGCCCTTCAGTCTACTATCTATTTCTAGTGATATTTTTTGTGAGTGGTGTAAGGTCTGTACCTAGAGTAATTTATTTTGCATGTGGATGTCCAACTGTTCCAATACCACTCGTTGAAAACACTATTATTTTTCCATTTAATACTCCATTTAAGTCTTTAAATAATGTCAGTCCTTTGACTTTATAGTTTTTTTTCCTATATTTCTTATACATACTTTGTTAGGTTTATACTAAGTATTTTTTTTTGTGCTAGTTGGTTTTTTTTTTAATTTCAAATTGAAATTGTTCATTGCTGGTATGTAAGAAAGCAATTTACTTTTGTATATTAACTTTGTGTTCTGCAACCTTGCTATAATCACTTATTGGTACAAGGTGTTCTTCTATTGGTAATTTGGGATTTTTCACATAGAACTATGTTATCAACAAGCAAAGACAGTTTTATTTCTTCTTTCCCAGTATGTATACCTTGTACTTCCTTTCTTTGTCTTTTTGCATTAGTTAGGACTTCCAATATGATGTTGAACAGGAGTGGTAATAGGAGACATCATTATCTTAGTCTTGATTTCAGCAGAGAAACATTGCATTTGTCATCATCCTATATAATAAAGAGGTAATATGAAATTGACCATCACGCCCTCACACAAGATGGCTGCCCCCATGTGGTCACAAGATGGCCAGCAGGCAGGGGAGGGCAGTTAGGGGCAACCAGGCCAGCAAGGGAGGGCAGTTGGAGGTGATTGGGCCAGCAGGGGAGCAATTAGGCATTGATCAGGCTGGCAGGGGAGTGGTTAGGGGCAATCAGGCAGGCAGGCAAGCAGTTGGGACCCAGTAGTCCCGGATTGTGAGAGGTATGTCCGACTGCTGGTTTAGGCCTGATCCCTAAACCAGCAGTTGGACATCCCCCGAGGGGTTCAGATTGGAGAGGGTGCAGGCTGGGCTGAGGGACACCCCCCAGTGCATGAATTTCATGCACCGGGCCTCTAGTTAAGTATAATGTTAGCTGTAGGATTTTCATGGATGTTCTTTATCTGGTTGAGGAAGTTTCTATCAAGTTTCTATCTCAAATTATTGAGCATTACTATTATAAATATGTTTTGAATGTTGCCAAATGCTTCTTGCATTTATTTATATGACTAGAGGCCTGGTGCACGAAATTCTTGCACTCATCAGGGGTGGGGCGTCCTTCAGCCCAGCCTGCACCCTCTGGCAGTCTGGGACCCCTTGGGGGATGTCTTACTGATGGCAATTGGACATCCTTAGCTCTGTTGCAGAGGTGGAAGAGGCTCCTGCCACCACTGCTACACTTGCCAGTCATGAGCCCGGCTTCTGGATGAGTGGCACACCCCCTGTGGGAGCATACTGACCACCAGGGGGCAGCTCCTGTGTTGAGCATCTGCTCCCTGGTGCTCAGTGCTCATCATAGTGACTGGTTATTCTGCCATTTGGTTGATTTGCATATTAGCATTTTATGATATAGGATTATATAATTTTATTGTTTATCCTCTTGATGTGACAGATTATAATAACTGATTTTTATATGTTGAGCCAAACTTGAATATCTGGAATAAGTCTTACTTGACTGTGGTGTATAATGTTTTTAACACATTGTTGGATTCCATTTGCTAATATTTTGTTAAAGACTTTTGCTCTATCTTTATGAGATATATGCATCTGTAGTTTTTTTTTGAATTTTTTAAATGTTTTGCCTGGTTTTAGTATTAGTATAATTCTAGTTTCATAGAATGAATTAGGAAGAATTCCCTCTGCTTGTATTTTCTTTAGTTACTTGTAGAAAATTGGTATAATTTCTTCCTTAAAAGTTTGGTATTATTCATCAGCGGACCCATTAGGGCCTACAGTTTTCTGTTTTGGGAGGTTATTAATATTGATTGATTTCTTTAGTAGATATGGGCCTATTAAGATTATTTGTTGCTTTTGTATGGGTTTTAGTATTTTTTTTTTTTTAGGAATTGTTCCAATTCACCTATGTTATCAGATTTGTGTGTAAAATTATTTCTGATATTCCTTTATTAATTTTTAATTTTTATAACATGTGTTGTGATGACTTCTCTTTCATTTCCAATATTGTAATTTATGTCTTCTCTCTTTTTTCTTGGTTAGCCAGGTTATAAGTTCATACATATTATTGGTCTTCAATAAGTCATTTGATATCATTCTTCTTTGTAATATATACATGCGATTCTATAGACTTTCTTCTAAGCCCTTCATTAATCACTCTACCAATTTTGATAAATGTTATATTCATTTTCATTTGGTTAAAATACTTGAAATTTGTCTAGCACTTCTTTGTGACCTATGTGTTCTGTAGAAGTATGCTATTTAATCTCTATGTATTGTGGGTTTTCAGGTATCTTTCTGTTATTGATTTCTAGTTTAGTTTTATTTGGATCTGAGAGCATACTTTGTATGATTTCTATTCTTTTAAATTTGTAAAGCCATGTTTTATTGCCCAGAATGTTTTTAGTCTTGGAGAATGATCAAAGTAGTTTGAGAAGAATGTGTATTCTGCTGTTGTTGGATAAAGAATTTATAAATGTCAATTAGAACTAGTTGATTGATGGTGCTATTCAGTTTAACTCTGTACTTACTCAATTTCTGCTTGCTGGATCTGTCAATTACTGATAGATGGGTGTTGAAGTCTCCAACTACTAAAGTGAATTAGTTTTTTTCTCTGCCTGTAGTTCTATCAGTTTTTGCCTCTCATCTGTTGATGCTTTGTTGTTAAGCACATTCACCTGAGGGAATGCTATGTCTTTTTGAAGAATTGACCCCTTTATTATTATTTACTAGGGGCCCAGTGCACGAATTTGTGCACCTTGAAACGAACTGTGGGCTGCAAGTCTGTGCTGGGCACAGGGGCAGGTCTCGGCCCATCCTCCACGCCCCCGCCTGGCCCCTCCCACCATGGCCACCGTTCCCCTGTCTGCCGGAAACCCCACTCCCAAGCACTGACAGCACCAGCCCCACTTGCATCTGCTGACGGTGCAGAGCAATTGGGGCTGGAGCTGGCTGTGGGTGTGAACAGGACTGGCACCGGCAGTGGGTGTGAGAGCTGGTTGCTAGCCCCAGTTGCCACTCAGAAGCAGGTGGACACGAAGAAACCCTGAGGGGCAATTGGAGCCAGCAGCTACTGCTCACACCCGCTAACAGCACCAAACGATTGGGGCCAATGCTGGGCACTGGCAGCAGGTGTGAGTGGAGCCGGCTCCAGCAGCAGGTGTGAGTGCCAGGTGGGACTGAGGCTTGTGGGAGCAAAGAATTTTCAGTAACACCAGAGGCTTGCCCTGATGACAGCAACTGCCACCCTGCCTTGGTCTCGCGCCCCTGCTTACCTGCTCCACCATCCTGCCAGGGTGTATGCCTGCTATGTTCCACACTCTGCTGCCTGCTGCTGATGCCTGTCATGTTCCATGCGTACCCCCTGGTGGTCAGTGCACGTCATAGCAACAGGGTGTTTGGTTGTTCACTTGTTCGGGTGTTCTGCCGGTCAGCTTATTTGCATATTAGGGTTTTATATATACAGATAATGACATTCTTTATCCCTGATCATTTTTATTGTTCTGAAGTTGGGTTTGCCTGAAATCAATACAACTCCAGTTTTCTTTTGGCTAGTGTTAGCATACTCTGTCTTTTTCAATCCCTTTACTTTTAACCATCTCTCTTTATATTTAAACTAGAGGCCTGGTGCATGAATTCATGCACAGGTGGGGTCCCTCGGCCTGGCTGGTGATCGGGGCCAATCGGGCCATCTTGCCCAGTCACAATTGGGAGCCAATTTGGGCCGACCAGGGGGAGGAACCATGGGAGTGTGGCTGGTCACAGGAGGTTGGGTATAGGAGAGCACTGACCACCTGACCACCGGGGGCAGCTCCTGTGTTGAGCATCTGCCTCCTGGTGGTCAGTGCAAATCATAGCAACTGGTCGACCAGTTGTTCAGTTGTTTGGTTCACTGGTCGTAATGGTCACTAAGGCTCTTATATATATAGGTTTAGTTTCTTATAAATTAGATATAATTGGGTATTTTTATTCACTCTGGTAGTTTTTTTGTCTTTTAATTTAGATGTATCTAGACCATTGACATTAGTGTGATTATTTAAATAGTTGGATTAATATCTATCATATTTGTAACTATTTTCTGTTCATTCCCCTGTACTTGGTATCTGTTTTCTTCCCCCCCCCCCGACCCCCCCATTCCTACCTCTCTGGTTTTAACTGAGCATTGTATATAATTTCATTTGATCTTATCTTTTAGCATTACAATTATACTACTTATTTTGCTGTTTTTGTGGCTGTGCTAGAGTTTGCAACATACATTTATGACAAATCCAATTACTTTTTCAAATAATGCTATGTCCAATATCTTATGGTTAGTGCAGTTACTAAAAGCAGTGTTACTAATTCCTCTCTGCTGACCCTTATAATATTTCTGTCATTTATTTTGCTTCTTTTTTTAAGTTGCCAAATTTACTGTTGCAATTACTATTCTGAATATACTGTTAAGTTCTACATCAGTTAAGAATAAGGAAAATAAAACATTTTATTTTACCTTAATTTATTCCTTTTCTAATCTTACTCCTTTCTTTATATAAATCCAAATTCCGTACCAGTTCCTAATACTCCTTTCTGAATAACTAACTTTAACATATTTTTGTTTGGCTAGTCTGCTAGTAAAATTCTTTCCTAAATTTTTGTTTGTATGACAAAAATTTTTATTTCTCTTTTACCTTTAAAAAACAATTTCACTGAGTAAGAATTTTGGACTGGTGTTTATTCATTTATTTATTTTACTTTCAACATGTCAAATGTTGCACTCCACTCTGCCTTGCATTTTGTTGTTGTTGTTTGTTTGTTTTTTTTAGAGAAGACTGATTATTGTAAATATTTTCCTTGCTTCTCTACAGCTATGGTTTTCTACCTGATTGCTCCTTTTATAGTTTTTTTTTTATTTTTTGATTTTCTGCAGTTTGAACATATTATGCCAAGCTGTGGTGGAAAAAGGAAAGAAAATATGAATATAGTCACCTTGCTTACTTATTTTCTGAGTTCTCATAAATGTAGTGTGATATTTATAATAAGCATTTCACTATTTAAATAAATTTTTCTCTTCCTGTCTTTCTTTTTCTTCTGATATTGCCATTACACTTATCTGGTGCCTAAGGTGATCTCCCCAGAGTTCCTGGATATTCTGTTGCATTCTTTTCATTACTTTTATCTTTGAGTTTAAGTTTGCAAAGTTCATATTGTGCTCTTTTCATGCTCGCTCATTGATTCTTAGTCCATGCCTATTAACAAATGATCATATCAGAGGCATTCAATATTTTTGTTACCGTTTTTTTTCTAGCATTTCATTTTGTATATTTCTTAGAGTGTTCATTTTTCTGCATACATTATTCACCTAATTTTTCTATTACTGTCCTTAGCATATCAATTAGTTGTTATTTTTTCTTTATTGATTAAGGTATTATATATGTGTCCTTATCCCCCCATTTCCCTCCCACCCCCCACACTCATGCCCTTACCCCCCTGGTATCCGTATCCATTGGTTAGGTTTATATGAATGCATACAAGTCCTTTGACCTCTCCCCCTTATTCCCAGCCCTCCCCTAACTTCCCTCTGAGGTTTGACAGTCTGATCGATGCTTCTCTGACTTTGGATCTGTTTTTGTTCATCAGTGTATTTTGTTCATTATATTCCATAAATGAGTGAGATCATGTGATATTTACTTTCTCTGACTGGTTTATTTCACTTAGCATAATGCTCTCCAGTTCCACCCATGCTGTTGCAAATGGTAAGAATTCCTTCTTTTTTACAGCAGGGTAGTATTCAATTGTGTAGATGTACCACAGTTGTTGTTTTTTTGTTTGTTTGTTTTTAAATATATTTTATTGATTTTTTACAGAGAGGAAGGGAGAGAGATAGAGAGTTAGAAACATCGATGATGAGAGAAACATCGATCAGCTGCCTCCTGCACATCTCCTACTGGGGATGTGCCCGCAACCCAGGTACATGCCCTTGACAGGAATCGAACCTAGGACCTTTCACTCCACAGGCCGACACTCTATCTACTGAGCCAAACCGGTTTTGGCAATACCACAGTTTTTTAATCCACTCATCTGCTGATGGGCACTTAGGCAGTTTAAAATCTTAGCTATGGTGAATTGTGCTGCTATGAACATAGGAGTGCATATATCCTTTCTGATTGGTGTTTCTAGTTTCTTGGGATATATTCCTAGAAGTGGGATCACTGGGTCAAATGGGAGTTCCATTTTTAGTTTTTTTAAGAAACTCCATACTGTTCTCCACAGTGGTTGCACCAGTTTGCATTCCCATTGTCAGTGCACAAAGGTTCCTTTTTCTCCTCATCCTCTCCAGCCTTTGTCATTTGTTGATTTGTTGATGATAGCCATTTTGACAGGATGGTACCACACTGTTATTTTGATTTGCATGTCTCAGATGATTAGTGACTTTGAGCATGTTTTCATATGTCTCTTGGACTTCTGTATGTCCTCTTTAGAAAAGTATCTATTAAAGTCAGTTGTGTATTTTTTGATTGGGTTGTTTATCTTCCTTTTGTTAAGTTGTATGAGTTCCCTGTAAATGTCAGAGATTAAACCCATATAAGTGTTAACATTGGCAAATATGTTCTCCCATATAGTGGGCCTTCTTGTTGTTTTGTTGATGGTTTCTTGGAGAAGATTTTTCAAAAAGTATTATTGGTTATAAGAATAAAAAAATATCGCCTTGATTTTAGTTTTTATTGTGTTCAGCAAGAACACTAAGTATTATAAAAATATTCTGCTAGTCCAGCATTGTACCCTAGAACATTTTTTTTTATGATGGAGATGTCTTATATACATCCAGATCAACACACTAGCACTATTCACATGTAGCTATTGAGCACTTGAAACATGGCATGTATAACTGAGCTAGAGACTATAATATTATACAGTACAATTCTAGACATTGTTGCAAACACAAATATAATTGCTAATGAGTTAATATTTGTTGTATTAACATTTCATATTTATTTATATAATACTAGAGGCCCGGTGCACAGATTCGTGCACCAGTGGTGTCCCTTGGCCTGACCTGCAGGGATATGGGCCAGGGAGGGACTGTGGGAGGGCTCCAGAGCATGTGTGGCCTATCTCACCCAGTCCTGTTCTGCCTGACCCCAGCAGCAAGCTAACCAACCAGTTGTAGGGTCTGCCCCCTCATGGTCATTGCTCATGATAGCGACTGGTCAAATGATCAAAAGAATAGTCGGACACTTAGCATACTAGGCTTTTATTATATAGGATTTATATTTATTTCAACCTCATTCTTATTATACTGTTTACAGTGGGAAAAATAAGCCTGGGAAGTAAACTAATTTGCAAAGACAAACACTTAGTGAATAACAAAATTTGGCTTCATACTCAGGTATTAGCAATTATGCATAAATTTTTTATCAACATCTATGTACAGGTATTTTTGTGAGGATCTTTGTACTCTTTAGATAAATATCCATCAGTAGAATTCTGAGTTATATGGTAAATGCATGTTTAATTTTATTAGAAAATGTAAAACTGTTTTCCTCAGTAGCTGTTTCACTTTTCCACTGTCAATGAGTAAGAGTTCCACTTGATTCACATCCTTGTCAGAAATTGGTGATGTCAGTTTTGGGGGCTTTGTTTGTTTGTTTTTTCTAATGGATATGTTCTGCTATCTAGTTATAGTATTATATTACATTTACTGAATGACTAAGGATGCTGAGCAACTGTTTTTATTGTTTAAAGTATTACATATGTCTCCTTTTCCCCCCATTGACCACTCCAGCCACTCCCATCTGTGAGGGCAAGCCCTCACAGCCCCAGTGTCTGTGTCCATTGGTTATGCTAATATGCATGCATAAAACTCTTTGGTTGATCTCTACCCCCCTTTCCCTGCCTTATCTCTGAGGTTGGGTGGTCTGTTCAAAGCTATCTTGTCTCTGGATCTATTTTTGTTCATCAGTTTATGTTGATCATTATATTCCACATATGAGTGAGATTATGCGATATTTATCTTTCTATGGCTGCCTTATTTTGCTTAGCATAATGCTCTACTGTTCCATCCATGCTGTTGCAAATGGTAAAAATTACTTCTTTTTATAGCAGCATAGTATTCCATTGTGTAGATGTACCACAGTTTTTTAATCTACTCATCTGCTGATGAGCGCTTAGGCTGTTGTCAAATCTTAGCTATTGTAAATTGTGCTGCTATGAACATAGGGGTGCATATATCCTTTCTGATTGGTGTTTCTGGTCTCTTGGGATATAGTCCTAGAAGTGGGATTACTGGGTCAAATAGGAGTTCCATTTTTAACTTTCTGAGGAAACCCCATACTGTTTTCCACAGTGGCTGAATCAGTTTGCATTCTCACCAGCAGTGCACAAAGGTTCCTTTTTCTCCACACCTTTGCTAACACTTGTCATTTGTTGATTTGTTGATGATAACCATTCTGACAGGTATAAGATGGTACCTCATTTTTGTTTTGATTTGTATCTCTCCCGAAGATTCGTGATTCTGAGCATGTTTTCATATGTCTCTTGGCCTTCTGTATGTCCTCTTTCAAAAAGTGTCTATTTAGGTCCTTTGCCCATTTTTTGATTGGGTTGTTTATCTTCCTTTTGTTATGTTGTATGAGTTCCCTGTAAATTTTGGAGATTAAATCCTTATCTGATATAGCATTGGCAAATATGATCTCCCATGTAGTGGGCTTTTTTGTTGTTTCTTGCTGTGCAGAAGCTTTTTATTTTGATGTAGTCCCATTTGTTTATTTTCTCCTTAGTCTCCATTGCCCTAGGAGGGGAATTGGTGAAGATATTGCTATGACACATGTCTGAGATTTTGCTGCCTGTGGAGTCCTCTAATATTTTTTATGGTTTCCCATCTTACATTTAAGTCATTTAACCATTTTGAGTTTGTTTTGTTGAATGGTGTAAGTTGATGATCCAGTTTCATTTTTTTGCATGTATCTGACCAAATTTCCCAGCACCATTTATTGAAGAGACTTTCTTGACTCCGTTTTATGATCTTACCTCCTTTGTTAAATATTAATTGGGCATAATGGCTTGGATCAATTTCTGGGTTCTCTGTTATGTTCTGTGGGTCTATATGTCTGTTCTTGTGCCAGTACCAGGCAGTTTTGAGAACCGTGGCTTTGAGATATAGCTTGATATCTGGTATTGTGATCCTGTTTTTTTTTTTTATTTCAGATGAATTTTTAGAGAGTTTGTTCTATGTCTGTGAAACCTGCCATTGGTGTTTTAATGTGGATTGCATTGAATCTATATATTGCTTTGGGTAGTATGGACATTTTAATGATGTTGATTCCACCAATCCATGAACATGGTATGGTCTTCCATTTGTTTATGTCTTCCTCTGTCTCTTATTTCAATGTCCTGTAGTTTTCTGAGTACAGGTCTTTTACCACCTTAGTTAAGGTTATTCCTGGGTATCTTAAAATTTTTGTTGCACTGGTAAATGGGATTGCTTTTTTAGTTTCTTTTTCTGTAAGTTCATTATTGGGATGTAAAAAAGCCATATATTTCTGGGTGTAATTTTTGTATACTTTTACATTGCTGAACTCATTTATTAAGTCTAGTGGTTTTTTGATGGAGTCTTTGGGGTTTTTCTATGTACAGTATCATGTCATCTGTGAATAATGGTAGTTTTACTTCTTTTCCTATTAGGATGTCTTTTATTTCTTCTTATTGTCTGATAGTCATGGCTAACACTTTCAATACTATATCAAACAGGAGTGGTGAAAGTGGGCATCCTTGTCTTGTTCCTGTTCTTAGGTGAGATGCTTTTAGTTTTTGCCCATTGAGTATGATATTGGCTGTAGGTTTGTCATATAAAGCTTTTATTATGTTGAGGTATGATCCCTATAGTCCCACTTTGCTGAGAGTTTTTATCAAGAAAGCATGTTGGATTATGTCAAATGTTTTTTTCTGCATTGATTGATATGAATATATGATTTTTGTCTCTCAATTTGTCTATGTGATGTATCACATTTATTGATTTGTCGATATTGTACCATCCTTGCATCCCCAGAATAAATCCCACTTGGTCATGGTGTATGATCTATCTAATGTACTGCTGGATATGATTTGCTGGAATTTTGTTGAGAATTTTAGCATCTATGTTCATCAAGGATCTTTTTTCCTACCTTAGGTATTTTTTTCTACCTTGTCTTCTAGCTCACTTATGTGGTCCTCAGCTTCTTCTAGTCTACTGTTGATGCTTTCTATTGTGTTCTTTATTAGAGCTATGTCATTCTTCATTTCTTTTTGGTTCTTCTTCATTTCCTCTTGATTCTTACACATGTTGTTGAATTTGTCTTCCATCCTTTTCAATGTCCTTATGATCATATCTCAGAATTCTTTCTCTGACAAATTTCTTGCCTCCATTTAATTTATTTCATTTTCTGGTGATTCCTCTTTTTTTTTTGTATGGGGGCGTTTTCTGTGTCTCCCCATTTTGTTCCTCTCAGGATTTCTTGTTATGTGGCTCACTCTCTACCACATTGACCAAAATGTACAAAATACAACTCAACAAGACACGACACAGAGGGAACAAAGCACAAATGTCTTCATGACACTGATAACCCCAAATAAAGGTGAACACCAGAGAAAAGAGAATTAGGGGAGAATAAAGTGCAAACATGATATTGAGAAAAGGCAAAAGGTAAGAGAATAGAAAAAGAAGAAAAAAGAAGGGGAAAAATATACTTATATGGTGATAAAACTCCACAAAACCAACAAATTAACCTAAAGATGCAAACAATGAATACTAAGAAAACAAGGAGGGAAGCTGAATATGAAGAGGTAGAGCTTATTTCCAGATGGTAAGGTAAAATAATTGAATGAATGGGGGAATGGTCACGATTCATTATAAAGGAGGTAGAAAGAGAATGAGTGTATAAGAAGAAAAGTAAAAAACAAAATACTCAATAAAAATGAAATAATATTAATTAAATGTAGTAATAAGTAAAAATAATAATAAGTAAATATATATATATATATTAGAGGCCTGGTGCACAAAATTCATGCATGGGGGGGTGGTACCCTCAACCCAGCCTGCACATTCTCTAATTTTGGACCCCTTGGGGGTGTCTGACTGCCGGTTTAGGCCCGATCCTAAAGATCCTAAAGATCCTAAAGATCGGGCCTAAACCAGCAGTTGGACATCCCTCTCACAATCCTGGACTGCTGCCTCCTAATCATTCACCTGCCTGCCTGCCTGGTTGCCCCTAACTGCCCCCCTCGCTGGCCTGGTCATCCCTTACTGCCCCCTTCTGCTGGCCTGGTCAACCCTAACTCCACCCCTGCTGGCCTAGTCACCCCCAACTGTCCCCCATGCTGGTCTGGTCACCCCCAATGGCCCACCATGCTGGCCTGGTTGCCCCACACAACCTGCTTGTTGAGTTGTTTGGTCATCCCTCACTAATTCCCCTGACATCCTGGTCATAGGCAGCCATCTTGTGAGGGCGTAATAGTCAAATTGCATATTACCTCTTTATTATATAGGATATATTTATATCTACCCTAATAAAAAAAACATGCAAATTGGTGTCACTCTGCTATGCCCACCAGCCAATTAGAGTGACTATGCAAATTAACCTAACAAAGATGGCAGTTGACTTGCATATGCATGTGTGGAGTTAAGACTGAAGACTGAAGACTGAAGACTGAAGACTGAAGACTGAAGAGGCTTGGCTTCTCTGCTGTGGCTGCAGCAGAGAAGCCAAGCCTCACTGAGGCTTGACCAAAAGCCTGGGTCCTGGGTCCTGGAGGAAAACCGGTAGCGGCAGCCAGGGGATGGAAGGCCTATTATATGAATCTCTTCATATATATATGAAAAAAAAAATTCCCCTTTAATCTATCTATCTACATATTCATCTATTTTTGGAAAAGGAAAATAGAGTAGAGAGCAGATAAGCCTGAGTTTGGTGAGTGAAACTAATTAAACTATTAGTAGAAAAATCAAGCAAGGAGAGGAAAAACAAAAGCATAAAATAAAAAACAAAAATACAAACTAACAAATGATCAAACAAACAACTAGAAAAGAGAATTGGCTAGTGAAGAAAGAGAAAATAGAAGGGCGTATGGACTTGGAGCAGGGGAGAGGAAAGTAGATATATGAGTAAGCCAACAGAGTTTACTATAATAGTAATGCATCAATAAAGCAGATAAAAAAGATAAATTTTTAACAAGGAGTAAAAAGAAAGGAGAGAGAAAAACTAAAGCAGAAACAGGAGAAGGGAAACAGGATGAAAAGGGGGAGGAGTGAGAAAGAAAGTGTTGGCATAAAGGAAAAAAATGAGATTGAGTAGAATAATGATAAAAAATAAAAATATAAATAGAATGTAGAACATTAATCCAAAGTAATAAAATATAATAAATGAAAATAATTAAAATAAAGAAAAGAGAAAAAAAAACTGTTTCTGAAGTAAACATAAAAAATAAAAAAGTGGAGTAGTGAAGTTTGTTCACTTCAGCTGAGTTTTAATGTTCAATGGGGACTAGTTTAAGGCCGATCTCTTCTGTTCTGTCTTCCATGTCTCAGTTTCCTGTTAGGTAGTCAGCACTGCTGAAGTTCCCGTCTATCCACCACTCTTCTGCTTCAGACACTACAGCCTTGGTTTCAAGCAGGCAGGGTCAACCTGCCTGCTTTTTTTTCTTCCTGCTTTCAGTTATTTACACAAGCATCAACTAGTATTTGTGATATGGCCTCTAGGTGGCAGTGTTTCTGTATTATTTTCCAGGACCAAATGGTCCCTCAACCCAATCCCTGGGGGCTCCCTGGGGGTATTTCGAATCCTTGTTTCCCTGCTGAGCTCAAGGCTGGGGTGCGGCTGCACTGCTAGGAGGTGCCTGGTCTTCAGGAGAAAAAAATCTCTGTTCCGCATTGGAGGGATCGGACTGTCCCAGAGCTGACTTCCTGATCTCCTCTTCCTATTTTGCTCCCCAACTTACACTAAACCACCTTCCCACGCACCACAGCCTATGTGAGTGTTTGTAATTGAAAGATCCAATGCACTGGGTTTAGGGAGTAAAAGCAAGGAAAATATAGACAGAGCAACTGCGCCGCTGTGTGTCTTTCTCCCCCCAGTACGGTGCAGCAGGTGCAGAACTTCTGGCTGCCTTTCTGGGCACAGTCTCCCATGGCTGTGGGCTTAGATCTAGAATCCCCCACTACCAGCAGCCCTGTGGACCCCCTTCCACAGTTGAGCACTACATGTGTCCCCAAGGGATGCAGAGTTGGTGCAGCGCAGTCTCCCTCTGACCCTCTAGTGACCCTGCTGTGCATATTTCTCCACCCAGCCTGGTTCTCAGATCTCAACTCTCTAGGCAATTGCTGGCCTTTCTGGCCACGGATTGTCTCACCAGCTGTGTTTAATTCACCAATTCCAGGTGGATGTTATTTAACTCAGATGTTTCTTCTATCTGTTCCATGAGACGGCACAGGACCCGTCTGACTATTTGGCGGCCATTTTGTCTCCCCCTGGACAAACTTTTTAGGAGCTCACAGTCGGGGAGTCTGGAGTCTTGGTGTTCATGGGTTCTCAGCTGATGCAGCTGGTCCCTGGCTGGTGTGGCTGTAGGGTCCAGGGTGGTGTCCAAGGTTTCCCTGGTTAGAGGTGAGGCTGGGCTCTCAGTCACAGTCGCTCTGGCTGCCCTGGGAGATTGCAGTGGTAGTAGAGGCTGCCCGGCCATGGGAGCCTGGTCCACCAGCCCCCAACAGTTCTGTGGAATATAACTGTCCCTCACTCACAGACACTCCCCGCACGTGCACACACTCTCCTTTTGCTCTCTCACTCACACTCTCTCCCTCACTGCTGTCCTGTCGGCAGCCATCTTGGATCTCCCTGAGCATCTTTTCATGTATTTTTTTTTTTTGCCATCCTTGTATATTTGGGAAACTATTTAGATCCTTTGTCATTTTTTATTGTGTTAATTTTTTCATTATTAAGTTTATATATGCCTAATACAGTTATTTTTGAATATTTTATCTCAGTTTTTGAATTGCCTTTTCATTTTTAAAACAGTGTCTAAGAATCAAAGTTTTTATTTTGATGAAACACAATTTATAATTTTTAAAGGATTATGGTTTTTCATTTTATCTAAAAAATTTTTACCTAATCCAGGGTTACAAGATTTTGTATGTATTGCTCTAAAATATTTTATAATGTTTTGTTTTACTATAGGTCTATTATATTAGTTTGCTATGGCTATCATGGCAAAGTACCACAAATAGGCTGTTTCAAGAGCAGAACTTAATGTTTTGACAGTTCTGAAGGTTGGAAGCCTAAAATCCAGGTGTGAACAAAGTTCATTCCATTTGAAGGTTGTGAAGGAATGAGATCATTTCATGTTTGTCTTCTTGTTATGTATATATCCTTCTTTGTATATCTCTGTACATGCCTCCATGTCCAACTTCCCCCCTTTTATAGGATACCAGTTATATTGAATGAGAGGCCATTCTAATTACCTTATTTTAACTAAATTACCTCTATAAAGACCTCTTCTCCAAACAAGTTCATTATTTTAAGGTACTATAGATTTGGACTTCAACACATGAATTGGGGAGGCACATTAAATACATAACATTCTGCTTTCTCCTCTCCCTGAATTCATGTCCTTCTCCCATGGAAAGCACATTCACTCCCCTCCCAACTTCTCCAAACTCTAACTCCCATATAACCTCTAAATCACATCTATATTGGCTATGGGTGAGACTCTGAGAATGATTCATCTTGTGCATCAAAATTCCTCTCCAGCCATGACCATATGAAACCAGAAAGCAAGTTATCTGCTTCCGAATACAAGGGTGGGAGAGGCATAGGATGGACATTCTTTCCTATTCCAAAAGGGAGAAATCAAGGGAAGAAAGAGTTCAGTGGTTCACAAGCAAGTCAGAAATGTAGCAGGGGCAATTCAATTAGATTTTAAGGCTTGAGAATAATCCCTTTTGGCTCTACCCTCTGTCCTCTGGGCCCAAAGGTTGGTCATCCATCCCTCATTCCTGGATAATGGTCCCACTCCCTCAACCTGCACTCTCTTAGCATGAGGAGGCAGTGTTTGAATTTATATGTTATTTTTTAAAATGTTGCACCTAAATATTTTTCCCCAAGATTCCTGTCTCCTGGTTGTTCAAACACAAGTTTAGGTACTGTCCTGAAAATATTTGAAGATGTAAGGTTACTAATTAGCTGAGTTTAAAATAGGGGGATTATTCTGGATTATCTTGATGAGCCTAAAGCAATCATATTATTCATTAAAATATTATTAGGAAAGCAGAATTATCAGAGAGATGTAGAGGAAGAGAAATTCAAAAGAGATAACACAGAAGGGATAGTCGGAGATATCCCAAGCATGAGAAATATCGGAAACACTGTTGCTGGTTTTGAGATACAGTGGGGCCTTGACTTACGAGTTTAATTCATTCCGTGATGAAGCTCCTAACTCAAATTACTCGTATGTCAAATCAAAAAGTGAACGAGTGAGACACGTGATGCTGGGCTGATGTTGTGGCGTTCACTGTGACGTTTGCTGCGCTAACTAGCAGTAGGGTATCTGAAGCTGGCTCATAACCTGAATTTTAGCTCGCAACTCAAAGCAAAAAATTGGCTGAGAGACGGCTCATATCTCGAAAAACTCGTTAGTTGGGACACTCGTAAGTCAAGGCCCCACTGTATAGGGAACCCTGTGTGAAGACTGAAGAGAAGCCTTTGGGAGCTAAAGGTAACCATTGGCTGACAGCAAGGCAAAAATAAAGGGGAGGGGTCTCATTCTTATTACTGCAAAACCTTAATTTAAATAACCTAAATGATCTTGGAAGTTAATTCTTCCCCAGAGCCTTAAGTAATAAATTCAATCCTCTGACATCTTTATTCCAGCCCTATAAGTCTGGTGCCAGACTTCTGACCTACAGGAACTGGGAAATAATAAATTTGTGTCATTTTAGGATGCTAAACCTGTGCAATTTGGTATAGTAGCAATACAAAACTATGCATTTCTGTTTTAATAATTTCCATTTTCTTCAATTAGTTATTGTGCATTTAATGGTATGTTAAAGGTCACAAAATAATTAGAATAGTATTGTTATATTTTTAGAAAAGTTTATGAATAAGTTGAAGCAATTTAATACTTTACATATTTAGTAAAATAAAACATATATTCTAAACCTGAAAACTGATCTAAACTCCTCTTCTGACAGATTAATTAACTAAGATGTAAAAAATTCAGAGACGCAGTGACAGACAAATAACCAGATAGTGGGAAAGCCAACTTTACAATATAAGGTCTTTCTCCCTGCATTTTAGGTAAGGAAAAAAATAGTGCTATTTTAGGCAAAATGTTCATAAAGTATTCATAAAAGAATGTAGGATGAAATTGTTGGGAATAATTTCATGGGATAAGACTGAAGCAGTTACTAAATGATGAGTATGATTTACGTAGTTCAAAAAATGTAAAAATTTAGATACAGAAATGAGCCTGGAATATTAGAAGAAGTATAAGAACTGAATTTGGACAGTAGATTAAGAATTATAGAGGTGCCCTAACCGGTTTGGTTCAGTAGATAGAGCTTTGGCCTGTGGACTGAAAGGTCCCAGGTTTGATTCCAGTCTGGGGCATGTACCTTGGTTGCGGGCACATCCCCAGTAGGAGGTGTGCAGGAGGCAGCTGAACAATGGTTCTCTCTCATCAATGTTTCTAACTCTCTATCCCTCTCCCTTCCTCTCTGTAAAAAGTCAATAAAATATATTTTTAAAAAAGAATTATAGAGGTAAAACATGAAGGCAGGATTAATAACTTTGAAAATCAGGGAGGTTTGTAGTTTATTCTGAAGGCTATAAGAGTATCTGAAAATAAATCATTTCTGATAATAGAACCATTGATTATAAGTATTTTACTACCTTGACAATTAGATAGTAATATAAGGACTGAGAAATTAATATTTATAGAAGCATTATTTTATGCAAATTGTGCTTAAAGTCAATTTAAACCCCTTAAGTAGAATATTCATGGACACCTTAATTGTAATGTGTACTACTCATGGTCTCAATTTTATTGGAAAAATTTGAAGTTGAGAGAATTTGCTTGTCAGCTATTTGTGATAACAGAGTAATGAAAGTAAAATAGTATTACCTGCAATGTCTTGGTGCTGGAAAGCCATTTTGGAAACTGTTTAGTTTAACCCTCTTATATTTCAGATCAGGCTACAAGACACACATATGGAATTGTGACTTGACTAAGTTTACAGAAAGAATCAGTGTCAAAGCCAGGACTAGCATTCATGTGTTCTGACTGGCAGGCAAATGTATGTTCTTCTATACCATTCCTGCTGGGAAAATGTTAGTAGTTCACAAAATCCTAATTTTCAAATTAATGATCACAGGACAAATTACTTCCTCTGAGGTAAAGGCCAGTCAAATTCTCCCAGTGCATATTATTTCTCAGATACTTCTCAAAGTTCTTTGATTCTGTTTTTCTTTTGGAAATAATTCACTATTAAATGATCTATAGGTACATAGAAGAATTAACATATTATTTAAATACTCCAACTTATCCCTAAGAAATATATTTTCCCTTGAAGGAAGAATAGAAGAAGCAAAGAAACTATTTATTTGGAACTTGCTGTATTATCAATCTCTATGCAGCAGTGTTAGAGCTTATGTTATCCCAGTTAGTTTTAAAAGATAGGCATATTTTTACTCATTGTTCTAGGACTTGAAATCGTTTCTTAAAGATTCATAATACCATCAGGAAATTCAACTTTATAACTGATATACATTTTTTCAATGTTGTTTTCCTTACTAAACATCTAGGTTTATGCATGGGGATTTGAATGTATGTTCACATGACTAAGTAGTGCAATATATTTTGTTATATAAAATCTTTTAAACTTGCAAGCTCTTTAATTTTTAATACAGACACTTCATGGTCATTCATCAGCTAAATTATAAGCTTTATCCTTTTAGAAGTTTTCTGTTTTAAGTAATCTGTATTTTAAAAAATCTATGTCACTGAGATGGGAAGCCTTCAGGAAGGTCTTTTCTACTTTTCAGCTTTTGTCAGTGCTGTTGTTCCTCTTACTCTCAGCTTTCTCTCCAACTGTGTATCTCTTATATATATTCTGTACTGACTACTGCTTCTACCACCTTTGTATTTCAGTGCTTGAATGTACATAAATACTCTCATCTTTACACCATTTCTCTTTAAATCATTATCCTATTACTACCTACTATGAAACCTATTATTACTTTTTTCATCTAAGAATAAAATATCATCTTGTTTGGTAAACTCAATAGGCAATGACTTCCCAGTGGAGTATAACAATTGCTCAGTGGGTAACTTCTTGAATTTGGGAAGGTAAAATAAATTGCTTCCAGTTTTTAGTTTTATCTGCCTTGGAAGTTCCTCATAATTTTAAAAAATGATTACTTATTGAGTTATCTGGATTCTAGTGCTTACTGACAATAAGATATTATCACTGATGCTTTTTTGCCAGATGGTGTGGTCCCTTGATAGCTCTTATAAAATATAATATGTAAGCATATGTATCAATAATTTAAGACCCATGGCATGAATCTGTCACATGGCCTGTTCCATCTGGGGCAGATCCTTCTATTTTCCTACTTAAAACCTAATTCCTAAAATGTAGCTCAGCCTATTTCTCCCAAATTCTCATATAATTAATAAAGGAAAGGTGCAGAATATGCTTTTGGGTATAAATTAATATTGTCTTATGACAAACATTACTGTGCACATGTGCATTCAAATATTAAAATGAGCTAACTGTATTACACAGTACAGCATTCTACCCAAAGACAAACTACAATATAGTAATGTAATTTTCTTAAAGAAACATGTTTACTTTTTCAAGTGAGAAACTTGATGCTGGAGGAAAAAATCTATTATTGTTTTTTTTTTTTGTTTTTAAGGATTCTTAACCAAATAACTAACTGTATGGTTTAGATGAATAGATGAATATTCATCACTATTGAACTATAATTATGTTAGGGTTCATTAACTTAATTGTAACTCTATAGTGACTGGTAATCTTGAACTGTATCTCTAACAAGCAAGTTTTATGGGGTGGGCTGTAGCTCTATTCTGGTGCTTTCTTCTACCTGCAGTATCACAGCAAGGCTTTCACAGCTACAATGCCTGAAGCCTTTTCCCTCCCAAAAAAGGGAGCAAGCAATAACAACAAGATATCACCACACCAACCTTGCCTCCTTGCCAAGAGTGGCTCAGGGCCTAGGCAGGCTAGTGGCTCGGTGCCTGCTGTGCTCCAAGTGGCTTCCCAACACAATCTGGCACATAAAGGCTATACAGAGGTCTCATCTACATGGCAACACTTTTGATACAACAAACGGGACAGAGACTATATAAAGAAAACTGGAGAGCCGCAGGAGACTGCTGGGATTCTCAGGGGTCATTGTTTATGTCCCTGTCCACCTCCATAGGATGGTCAGGGACTCTATCAAGGTGCTCTGGCCTGTCAGCAGGGTCACTGTAATGTGTTCACAGACACATTGTTTGAACCCATTTCAGCCTGTAAAGAGGGAGCAAACAGGATCAACAGGTTATTACTATGTGCATCTGGCCTCTCCACTCAGAGATGCTCTGTCTCAGTAGACTAGTGCCCTGGATACTTCAAGCTCCTGCTTAAATCCTACTAGCTACCAAAATGACCTTATATATAATCTAGAGAGCCTGCTTTTACATAACACCACTTTTTCAAGAAAGGAAGAGACTACTATTTTGTCTAATTCATATAGACAAACCCACGAAGTCAAACAAAATGAAAAGACAGGAGAATATCTCTCAAATGAAGGAACAAAGGAACAAGTAAAATATCCAGGGCGGGGCGGGGGGCGGGGGTGGACAAAACAAAATAAAAAACTAAAGAAACAAAAATAAATAATTCTTCTAGTAAAGAATTCAAAGAAATGGTCATAAGGATGGTCACCAAACTTAAAAGTGGAATATGGAGACTTAGGGAGAATTTCAAGAAAGAGTTAGAAAGTATAGTAAAGATCCAAGCGCACAAGATGATCACAATAACCAAAATGAAAACTACATTAGAAAGAATCAACAGCAGGTTAGCTAACACAGAAAAATGTATCAATGATCTGGAATACAGAATAGTGTACATGAATGAAACAGAATATTAGAAAGAAAATAATAATTAAAAATGAGGATAATTTAAGGGACCTCTGGGATACCATCAAGTACTCAAATATTTGCATTTATGGATCCCAGAAGGAAAAAAAGAGAGAAAGGAACAGAAATATTATTTAAAGAAATAATGATTAAAAATGTTCCTAACCTTGGAAAGAAAATAGACATCCAGATACAGGAAGCAGAGTTTAAACAAAGAGGAACCCAAAGAAATCCACACCAAGACATATTGTGGTTTAAGTGGTAAAAGTTGAAGATAATGAGACAATCTTGAGGGAAACAAGAGAAAAATGAGTTACATACCTATGGGGTTATCAGCTGATTTCTCATGAGCAACTGTACAGGCCAAAAGGAGGGGGCAGGCCATGTCTAAAGTGCTGAAATCCAGGAAACTACCATCTAGAATAATTTAGCTAGCAAAGTTATTATTCAGAAATGAAGGAGAGATAGAGTTTCCTGGACAAGCAAACATTACAGAACTTCATCACCATTAAACCAGATTTACAAGAAACGTAAAGGGTGTTCTTGAAGTAGAAAAAAGAAGGCCATAACCAGAAATAATGAAATAGAAGAAAGAAAAACATCACAGATAAAGCCAAAAACTCAATAGATATTTAAAAATCTGACGTTTACAAAGCTACTGCGGTATTTGCTTTTCTCTGTCTGACTTATTTCACTTAGCATAACACCATCTAGATCAGTGGACCCCAACATGGGACAATTTGATTTTAAAGGGGGAAATTCAAGAATGAGTTTTTAACAGTGATTATTTTTTTCATTTTATGGCTATAGGGGCCTCATAAACAGTATATAAATATATTGTGACATATTTATGCATTTCAGTTATCTAGTATATGCTTTAAAACTTTGTTATTTTTCATATCACTTCATATTATTATTTTTTAAACAATTTCTTAATGATTTCTTCCTCAGTACTTCAACTATTCTTTTATTTTTCTCTATCATGGATGCCATCCATGTTCTTTGGAAGCTTGTTTAGACCAAGTTAATGATCTTTTAGGCTTCCTCCATGTAAATAGGAGTTCACTTTTTTGAATAGTAAGAATTATATATCACAGGGGAGACATCAGGATTTTAGAGATGCTTAGGTGGGGCACGGCCAAAAAAAGATTGGGAACCACCCATCTAGATCCATCCATGTAGTCACAAATAGCAATATATTTCCCTGCTCCATGTGGCTCACTTTATTGGAACAGACTCCCATGCATTGAAGGGCCACAGGTTTTATTTCTGGTCAGGGCACATACTTAGATTACAGATTTGATCCCTGTTTGGGGTACATGCATGAGGGAGCGATTGATGTTTCTCTCTCTCTCTCTCTCTCTCTCTCTCTCTCTCTCTCTCTCTCCCTTCTTCTCTCTCTAAAATCAATAAAAAACATATCCTCAGGTGCAGATAAAAAGTAAAGATTTCATTATTTTCTATTGCTACATAATAATCCATTGTATGTAACAAAAAACATCAATGAAACCAAAAGCTGGTCCTTTGAAAAGATAGACAAGATTGATGAACCTCTAGCCAGACTTATCAAGAAACAAAGGGAGCCTGGCCAGCATGGCTCAGTGGTTGAGCATCAACCTATGAACCAGAAGGTCATGGTTCGATTCACAGTCAGGGCACATGCCTAGGTTGTGGGCTCAATCCCGAGTAGAAGGCGTGCAGGAGGCAGCCAGTAAATGATTCTCTCTTATCATTGATGTTCTCTCTCTCTCTCTCTCTCTCTCTCTCTCTCTCTCTCTCTCTCTCTCTGAAATCACTAAAAATGTTAAAAACAAGAAACAAAGAGAGAGGACCCAAATAAATAAAATAAAAAATGAAAGAGGCAACATAACAACTGATACCACAGAAATACAAGTAATTGTAAGAAAATACTATGAGCGCCGAAACCGGTTTGGCTCAGTGGATAGAGCGTCGGCCTGCCGACTGAAAGGTCCCAGGTTCGATTCCTGTCAAGGCATGTACCTGGGTTGCGGGCACATCCCCAGTGGGGATGTGCAGGAGGTGGCTGATCAATGTTTCTCTCTCATCGATGTTTCTGACTCTCTATCTCTCTCCCTTCCTCTCTGTAAAAAATCAATAAAATATATTTTTTAAAAAAGAAAAGAAAAGAAAAGAAAATACTATGAGCAACTCTATGCCAACAAACTGGACAACCTGGATAAAATTGACAAATTACAAGAAACATACAATCTTCCAAAATGTAGGCAGAATTAGAAAAAATGAATAGGCCAGCAACAACTAATGAAATGGAAGGAGTAATAAAACAAATCAAAACAAAAACTCCCAGCAAACAAAAGCCCTGGCCCGGATAGCTTCACAAGGGAGTTTTACCAAACATTCAAAGGAGAATTAACACCTATACTCTTCAAAATATCCCAAAAATCTAAGAGGAAGGAACATTTCCAAGTTCTTTTTATCAGGCCAACAGTATCCTTATTCCAAAACCAGATAAAAGCACTACAAAGAAAGAGAACCACAAGCCAATATTCCTGATGAACACAAATTCTAAAATTCTCAACAAAATATTAGCAAATCAAATCCAGAAATATATTAAAACGATCATATACCATCACTAGTAAGATATATTCCTGGCATACAAGGCTGGTACGATATTTACAAATCAATAAATGTGATACATCACATAAACAAACTGAAAGACAAAAATCACATAATCATATCAGTAGTTTCAGAAAAAGCATTTGACAAAATCCAATACCCATTTTTCATGAAAACTCTCAGCAAAGTGGGAATAGAGGGATCATACCTCAACATAATAAGTACCATATATGACCAACTTGCAGCCAATATCATACTCAGTGGGCAAAACAAACCATTTCTCCTAAGAACAAGAACAAGACACGGATGTCCTCTTTCACCACTCTAATTCAATATAGTACTAGAAGTGCTAGCTACAGTAATCAGAAAAGAAGAAAAAACAAAAGACATACAAACTGGAAAGAAGGAAGTAAAACTGTCATTATTCACAGATGACAAGATATTGTACAGAGAAAACCTTAAAGATTCCACACAAAAAAACTTCTAGATTTAATAAATCAAATTGGCAAGGTAGCAGGATACAATATTAACATCTGAAAAGAATACATTTTTATACAACCATAATGAACTCTCAGAAAGAGGAACTAAAACAACAATCCCATTTATCATTGCAAATAAATAAATAAATAAATAACACGCTGAGGCATAAAGTTAATCAAGGAGGTATAAGACCTGTACTTGGAAAACTACAGGACATTGAAAAACAAATTGTGGCTCATCCAGAGTTTCTCAGTGATTGAGCATTCACCTATGAACCTGTGAATGGTTTGGTTCTTGATCAGGGCACATGCTTGGGTTTGCCGGATTCCTTGTGGGAGCCGTGCACAAGGCAGCTGGCCAATAATTTGCTCTCATTATTGATGTTTCTCTCTCTCTCTCCCTCTCCCTTCCTCTTTCTTAAATAAATAAAAATATATTTTAAATAAAAAACAAATAATAGAAGACACAGACAAGTAGAAGAATATACCATGTTCATGGATTGGAAGAATTAACATAATTAAATATCCATACTTCAGAAAGCCAGCAATAGATTCAATGCAATCTCTATTAAAATACCAACAACATCTTTAACAGATCTAAAACAAATATTCCAACACTTTATATGGAACCAAGAAAGACCCTGAATAGCCACAGAAATCTTGAGAAAGAAGAATAAAATTGTAGGGATCACATTACTGGATATAAAATTATATTACAAAGTCATAGTAATAAAATTAGATTGGTACTGGTACAAGTGCAAGCATATAGATCAATAGTACAGAACAGAAATAATCCCACACCATTATGGCCAATTAATACTTCACAATGGAGACAAGAATGTTCAATGAAGTAATGACAATATCTTCAATAAATGGTGTTGGGAGAATTGGACAGATACGTGCAAAAAATGAAACTAGACTACCAACTTACACCATACACAAGAATAAACTCAAAATGGATAAAAGACTTAAATGTAAGTCATGAAATCATAAGAACCCTAGAAGAAAACATAGGCAGTAAAATATCAGACATATCTTATAGCAGACTTTTTACCAATACATTTCCAAATAAAAAATAAAAAAATGAGACTAACATAAAAAATGCTTTTAATCAGCAAAAGAAACTATCCTCAAATGCAAAGGGAACCCATGGTATGGGAAACATATTTGTCAGTGATACATCTGATAAGGCCTTAATTCCAAAATATATAAATAACTCATACTACTCAAAAAGAGTAAGACAAACAATCCAATTAAAGAATGGGCAGAAGGCCCAGTCGGCATGGTTCAGTGGTTGAGCATTGACCTACGGACCAGGAAGTCATGGTTCAATTCTTGGTCAGGGCACATACTGAGGTTGCAGGCTCGATCCTTAGTAGGACACAGCCTATCAATGATTCTCTAACATCATTGATGTTTTTATCTCTTTCTCCTGCACCCTTCCTCTCTGAAATCAATAAAAAATGTTTTTGAAAATGGGCAGATGACCTAAATAGACACTTCTCTAAAGAAGACATACAGACGAACAAGAGCCATATGAAAAGTGGTCAAAATAACTAATAATCACAGATAAAAATAAAGTAAAATCAATATAAATATGCACTCAGGTACAGATTAAAAAAAATTCAAGATTTCATTATTTTTAGTGCTATATTATTCTATTGTGTGTGTGTTTATATACATTTTTATAAATTCATGTATCTACTAACCCCTAGGTTGTTTCCATATCTTAGTTATTATAAATCCTGTATGGTTTCACTTTTATGTGAAATGTAAAACAAACATACAAAGCAATAACAAGAAACAGACTCATAGAAACAGAGACCAAAAGAATGGTTAGCAGAAGGAAGAGCATGGAAGGATGGATGAAAAGGAGAAATAAAATATAGTCCATAATATTGTGTTAAGTATACATGGTGTCAGATGATTACTTGAATTAGTGGGATGATCATATTGTAAGGTATAAAAATATTGAATCACTATGTTGTACACGTGAGACTAATATAGCCAATGTAAGATTGTATACCAACTATATATATATATATGTATTGCTACTTATATATAAGTATTGCTACTTATATATAAGTATTGCTATATATATATAAGTATTGCTATATATATATGCCAAGCGACTGGAATGCTGGAACGAACGACCAGAATGACCAGTTGCTATGACATGCACTGCAGTTGGCCAACTAGCCTGATGCGGGGGCGGGGGGGGGTAGCCCCTCCCCCAACCAGTACAGTCTCCAATTGGCTCCTCACACCCTGATTGGGGGCAGGGCTGGCTGACCAACCTCCTGCGTCCCCTTCCTCTCCCGCCAGCCTGGCCCAATCGGCCCCCCAATTGGGTGGGCCAGCTGGACCCCAACCATGTATGAATTTGTGCACTGGGCCTCTAGTACTTAAATAAAAAGTAAATTAAAAACAAAAGAAAAAAGGTACTATGAAGGTTAAGAAAAAACGCCAAAACCACTTTGGCTCAGTGGATAGAGTGTCGGGCTGTGGATTGAAAGGTCCCAGGTTCGATTCCGGTCAAGGGCATGTACCTGGGTTGCGGGCACATCCCCAGTAGGGGATGTGCAGGAGGCAGCTGATCGATGTTTCTCTCTCATCAATGTTTCTAACTCTCTATCTCTCTCCCTTCCTCTCTGTAAAAAATCAATAAAATATATTAAAAAAAGAAAAAAGTATTAAACTCACCTGAAATGACAATAAGTATTTAAGAGATATTCAACACAAAAATATCTAATTTTTGACACCAAAAACAAAGAATGGACTAAGGAATAAAATGTACTTCTTATAAAATACACTCAAGTTTTAATGCTTATCAGTTTAAAATAGGCTGCTGTAGATAAATAATAATATGCATAGCCCTCATGGTAACCACAAATAAATAACCTACAAAAGAGCTACAAAGAACAAAGAGAAAGATAGCCAAACACAATAGTGAAGAATAAGAGAAAAACCACATCAAAAGGAGAAGAAAACTCGGAGGACAATTTTAAAAGTAATCTAAAAGCAATTCAAAAAATGGCAATAAGAATATACTTATCAATAAAATGTAAATGGATAAAATGCTCCATTAAAAAGATATAATGTAGTTAAACGTATTAAAAAAAAAAAAAACATGTTCAATGTATATGCTGCCTGCAAGAGATTGACTTCAAATTAAAGCAAACATACAGACTAAATGTAAAGAGATGGGAAAATATATTCCATGCAAATAGAAATGAAAAAAAAGCTGGAGTAGCAATACTTGCATCAGACAAAATAAATATGTTCATCAAGGCTATTGGCTTATAGTTATCTCTCTTTGTGGTGTCTTTATCTGGTTTTGGAATTAGGGTAATTAATGCTGGCTTCATAGAAAGAGCTTGGAAGTGTTGCTTCCTCTTGAATTTTTTTGAATAGTCTGAGGAAGATAGGTTTTAGTTCTTCTTTTAATGCTTGGTAGAACTCCCCTGTAAAGCCATCCAGACCAGGGCTTTTGTTTGCTGGAAGATTTTTGATCGCTGCCTCAATTACTTTGGTAGTTATCAGCCTATTCAGGTTTTTTTTTATTTTTCCTGATTGAGTTTTGGGAGCTTGTATTTTTCTAAGAATATGTCCATTTCGTCTAGGTTTTCCATTTTGTTAGAATAGAGTTGTTCATAGTATTTTTTCATAAAATCCTTTGTATTTCTGTGGGGCCAATTGTTACTTCACCTCTTTCATTTCTTATTTTGTTTATTTGGGTCCTCCCTCTTTGCTTCTTGGTGAGCCTGGCTAGAGGTTCATCAATCTTGTTTATCCTTTCAAAAAAACAGCTCTTGGTTTTCTTGATCTTTTGTTTTGTTTTTTTTTGGTCTCTATGCCGTTTATTTCCACTCTGATCTTTATTATTTCTTCCCTTCTGCCTATGTTAGGCTTTTCTTGTTGTGCTTTTTCTAACTCTTGAGTTGTAGGGTTAGATAATTTATTACCATTTTTTCTTGTTTTTTGAGGTAGGACTGTAGAGCTATGAACTTCCCCCTCAGGACTGCTTTCATTATGTCTCATAGACTTTGAATTATTGTGGTTTCATTGTCATTTGTTTCCAGGATGTTTTTAATTTCTTCTTTGATCTCTTTGGTAACCCAATCATTGTTTACTAGCATCCTATTTAGCCTCCAGATGTTTTGATTTTTTTCATTGTTTTTATTGTAGTTGATTTCTACCTTTATGCCATTGTGATCTGAGAAGATGCTTGATATGATTTCTATCTTCTTGAATTTGAAGATACTTTGTCTGTGACCCAATATATGGTCTATCTTTGAAAATGACACAAGTGCACTTCAGAAGAATATATATTCTGTGGCTTTGGGGTAAAATGTCCTGAAGATGTCAATTCCATCTGATGTAGTGAGTCATTCAGTATTGATGTTTCTTTGCTGATTTTTTTTGTTTAGAGGATTTATCCAGTGGTGTTAGTCAGGTATTAAAGTCCCCTACTATAACTTTATTGTTGTTAATCTCTCCCTTGATATATTCCAGAAGTTTTTTGTTTGTTTGTTTTTGTTTTTTGTTTTTTGTTTTTTTTTGTATTTGGGTGCTCCTGTATTGGGTGCATATATATTTACCAGAGTTATGTACTCTTGTTGAATTGCTCCCTTTAGTATTATAAAATTTCCTTCCTTATCTCTCGCTATGGTCTCCACTTTGAGGTCTAATTTGTCAGATATAAGTATTGCTACCTCAGCGTTTTTTTTTTTTTTTTCATTTCCATTCACCTGAAAAAGCTTTTTCCATCCCTTTACCATTAGTCTGTGTGAGTCCTTTGTTCTGAGGCGGGTCTCCCGTAGACAGCAGATATATGAGTCATGTTTTCTTATCCACTCAGCTACCCTATGTCCTTTAATTGGGGCATTTAATCCATTTACATGTAAAGTAATTGATAGGTACTTGTTTGTTGCCATTTTTATTCTTTATGTCTGTGTTCCTTCTTGCCTTTCTGTTTCTTCTTTTTACAGCAGTCCTTTTAGCATTTATTGCATTGCTTGTTGGTGGTAATAAATTCCCTTAGCCCTTTTTGTCTGTGAAGCTCCTGACTCCACCTCCAATTTTGATTGATAGCCTTGCTGGGTACAGTATTCTTGGATTCAGACCCATGCTTTGCATGACTTTGTATATTTCATTCCATTCCCTTCTGGCCTGATGTGTTTCTGCTGGGAAATCAGTCAATAGTCTGATGGGATATCCCTTGTAGGTAACTTTCTGTCTCTCTCTGGCAGCCTTTAAGATTCTTACTTTGTCATTGATGTTTGCCAAATTAATTATGATGTGTCTTGGTGTTGGTCTTTTGGGGTTCATCTTGTTTTTGACTCTGTGTGCTTCTTGGACTTGTGTGAATTTTTTCTTCTTCCCAATATCAGGGAAGTTTTCTGTCATCATTTCTTCAAATAGGTTTTCTATTCTTTGCTTAGTTTCTTCTCCTTTTGGTACTCCTATTAGGTGGATGTTGTTTCGTTTTGTGTTCTCCCAAAGTTCCCTTAGGCTCTCCTCCTGTTTTTATTAGTTTTTTTTTTTTTCCAGTTGCTGTTCTGCTTAGGTATTTTTTCCTACCTTGTCTTCTAGATCACTGATGTGGTCCTCCACTTCTTCTAGTCTACTGTTGATGCTTTATATTGTGTTCTTTATTGCAGCAATGTGATTTTTCATTTATTCTTGGTTCTTCATTTCCTCTTGGTTCTTACACATATTGTTGAATTTATCTTCCATCCTTTTCAGCATCCTTATAACCATTACTCTGAATTATTTCTCTGACATATTGCTTGCCTCCATTTCATTTACTTCCTTTTCTGGTGATTCCTCATTTTCTTTCATATGGGGGCTTTTTCTTTGTCTCCCCATGTTCACTCCTCTCAGTGTGTCTGGTTATGTAGCACTCTCTCTCTCCTGCATTGACTTAAAGGCACAAAATACAATGTGACAAGACACAACACACAGGGCACCAAACACAAATGTATTCACAATACCAATAACCCCAAACAAAGGTGACTAACAGAGAAAGAGAATTAGGGGAGAGAAAAGAGTGCAAAAATGATATTGAGAAAAGGAATAAATGTAATAGAAAAAAGAAAGAGAAGAAAAAAGAAGGGGAAAATATACGCAGATGGGGAGAAAACTTCAAAAAACCAACAGCTAATCCAAAAAATGCAAACAACAAACACCCTGAGGTGAATGCAAACAACAAACAACAACTAATCCAAAAAAATGCAATCAACAAACACCCAGCTGAATCTGAAGGGGCAGAGCTCTCTCTAGGTCAGTGGTTCTCAACCTTGGCTGCACATTAGAATCACCTGGGAATCTTTCTTAAATCCTGATTTCTGGGCCTCATTCTCTGGAAATTCTGTTTCTTTGTTATGGGGTGGGGCCATGACATTAGTAACAAAGAAACAATTTCTGGAGGATGAGGGCCAGAAATCAGGATTTTAAAAAGATTCCCAGGTGATTCTAATGTGCAGCCAAGGTTGAGAACCACTGCTCTAGGTGATATCTGACCATTCAGTCCATGGATTGCTTCACCAGCTGTGTTTAATTTGCCAGTTCCTGGTGGATGTTATTCAACTCAGCTGTACCTTCTATCTGTTCTGTGAGAAAGTGCAGGGTCCATTGGCATATTGGGCGCTGCTTTGTCTCCCCCTGGACAAATTTTCTAGGTGACTGTGGATGGGGAGGCTGGAATCTCAGTGTTCATGTTTTCACAGCTGAGGCAGCTGGTCCATGGGCATTGTGGTTGTAGGGTCCCAGGAGGTATCTGAGCTCTCCCTGGTTGAAGGTAAGGCTGGGCTTCCAATCACAGCTGCTCTCCCCTTCAAAATGGTGCAGTCTCTGCGGCAGACCCAGCCGCTCTAGGAGAGATTTCAGCAATAGTAGAGGCTGCCCAGCCAGGGAGCCAGGTCTGCTAGTCCCCAACAGTCCTGTGGGATATAGCTGTTCCTCACTCACAAATACATGCACTCCCTGCACATCCACACACTCTCCTTTTGCTTGGGGTAGTCTTTTATTGTAATAGTGTTGACAAAATTGGACAGATACATGCAAAAAATAAAACAGGACCACTTTCTTTTATCATATACAAAAATAAACTCAAAATAGATTAAAGACTTAAATGTTAGAACTAAAACCAGAAAACTTCTAGAAAAAAAACGTAAGTGGTAAACTCTGACATTGCTCTTAACAGTATCTTTTTAAAAAGATATTGCTCAAGCAAGGGAATCAAAAGGAAATAAATACATGGGACTACATCAAACTAAAAACTTTTGCACAGCAAAGGAAACCATCAACAAAATAAAAAGACAACCAACCTACTGAATGATGGAAGATATTCACAAATGATGCCTCTGGATAAAGAAGATGTGGTACATATACACAATGGAATACTACTTGGCCATAAGAAAGGATGAAATAGCACCATTTGCAACAAAATGAATAGACCTTGAGAACATTATGTTAAGTGAAATAAGCCAGTTAGAAAAAGCTAAGAACCACATGATTTCACTCATATGTGGGATATAAAACTGAAACTTATTGACACAAACAGCAGAGTGGTGGTTGCCAGAAGGAAGGTGGTTTGGGGAGAAGGGGGTCCTAATTGAAGATTACAGGAGAAGATTTGACTTTGGGTGGCTGACACATGATACAATATACATATCTGGTAACACAAATCCACATGTGAAACCTATATGTTCATGTTGACCAGTGTCACCCCAATCAATTTAATAAATAAAAAATTATGCATCTGATAAAAGGTTAGTATCCAAATAGTAATAGTTATTTCTTTTTACAGCTGCATAGTATTCCATTGTGTATGTGTACCACCATTTTTTAATCCACTCATGTGCTGATGGGCACTTAGGCTGTTTCTAAATCTTAGCTATTGTCAATTGTGCTGCTATGAACATAGGACTGCATATATTATTTCTGTTTGCTGTTTCTGATTTCTTAGAATATATTCCTAGGAGTGGAATCATTGGGTCAAATGAGAGTTCCATTTTTAATTTTTTGAGGAAACTATACTGTTTTCAACAGAGGCTGCACCAGTCTGCATTCCCACCAGCAGTGCACAAGGGTTCCCTTTTCTCCACATCCTCGCCAACACTTGTCATTTGTTGATTTGTTGATGATAACTCTTACCATTTGCAACAGCATGGATGGACTTGGAGAGCATTATGCTAAGTCCGCAGTTCTCAACCTTCTGGCCCTTTAAATACAGTTCCTCATGTTGTGACCCAACCATAACATTATTTTCGTTGCTACTTCATAACTGTAATGTTGCTACTGTTATGAATCATAATGTAAATATCTGATATGCAGGATGGTCTTAGGCGACCCCTGTGAAAGGGTCGTTCAACCGCCAAGGGGTCATGACCCACAGGTTGAGAAACGCTGTGCTAAGTGAAATAAGCCAGTCGAGGGAAAGTAAGTATCACATGATCTCACACGTGTAATCTAATAAACAGCATAAACTGATAAACAAAAATAGACCCCAAAACACAGAAGCACCAAACAGACTGTCAAATCTCAGAGGTAAGGCACGGGATGGTGGGTGGGTGGGAATTGATCAATGAATGAACTTGTATGCATATATGCATAATCCAGGAACACAGATAACAGGGTGGTGAGGCCTGGGGTGTGGGGCAGGAGCAGGCTGGGGGAGGTCAATGTGGGGAAAATGGGTCATATGTAATACTTTCAATGATAAAGATTTTTTAAAAAGTTTAGTATCCAAAATATATAAAGAATTCATACAACTTAACACCACCACCCCCAAATCAAATTAAAAGTGGGCAGAGCATATGGATAGACATTTCTCTTATAAGGGCATATAGTTGCAAAGATATATATGAAAAGATGTTCAACATTACTAACCACTAGGGAAATGCAAATGAAATCCACAATTATATATCACCTCACACCTGTTAGCATGTCCATCTATAATAATAAAAACATATTATGCTAATTAGACTGGACAGCTGAAAGACCTTCCAGGTGTCCTTCTGTATGACTTTCCAGAGAAATCTGGGGCTGCAAGGGTTGAGGAAAGTCACCGCAGCTTCAAAGGCCAAGGTAGCCGCCATGGCTGCATGAGCCCCTTGCATGAATTTAATGCATCTGTCCTCAAGTTATAAATAAATCAACAAATAACCCATGCTGGCAAGGATGTAGAGAAAAGGGAACCTTTATACACCATTGACAAAAAAGTGATATATATATACACTGGGATATTACTTAGCAATAAAAATGAATGAAATCTTGCCATTTGTGACATGGATGGATCTTGAGAATATTAAGCTAAGTGAAATAAGTCAGATAGGGAAAGAAATAACATATTATCTCACTTATATGTGAATGATGGATATTGTTGCCCCTATTTACCTCTGAGGAAACTGGAGTTCTGACAGGTAAAGTGAATTGGCCAAAATAAAGTGTTAGAGCTGAAATTTGAAGCCAGATTTATATGTCTCCAGATCACTATGGTGTGGTGGTAGAAACCGGACTTCATATTTTATAGACTAACTAGAAATCCAGCATGTGAAATCATGCAGCCCTGCCCACCCATGAGCGCCCCACCATACTTGCAGCCCCACCCACCTGCGTGCACCCTGCCCATCTGCCCACCTTAGCTCCACTCACAGCCCCGCCCAACCACACTCGCAGCCCTACCCACCCACCCACCCACCCACCCACGCCTCCTTGTGAGTCCAGCCTTGGTCGTTCAGTGTTATGGCGTGACAACCACAGGCCTTTTATGATATAGATAATAATTGTAATCTGATATATATATATATATATATATATATATATATATATATATATATATATTACTTCCCACTGTATACAGATGTTTTATTTTCATAATGGATCTTAAGCCTCACAGCAAATTCACAAGTTGTAAAGAAAGTTTTATTTTCTTTATATTATAAGAATACTGAGAATGTCTACAAGGTCATATATCCAGGAAGTAACTAAAACAGTATTTGAATGCAAATTTTTCTTTGGTCAGAGCATATAATTTTCCTCTGTAGCATATTGACTTTAAGGACAGCTGCCATTTAACTGCCTAAAGTTTTATCATAGTAAGTTTGTTTTCTACAAACATTGATAATAGCTTACTTTCTACAAATACTAGTAAACATTTATATAAACCTCATATGGTACATGTTAAGCACACATAAAGTAGTGAAATATGATTAGAAGTATTTTTCTAACATCAAAAGTATCTCAAATAAAAAAAATAAAATCATGATTTCTCAACAGAATATTTTTTAGATTAAAAAATTCAGTATTTAAACAGTGCATCCTAGAGTAGACTGTTGTATTAAAATATTAGCTTATAATAAAAACCATGTATTGAATTTGGGTTCCACAATCATTTAGCTATGTGAATGGGCCAAGATTTTAACTTCCCTTTGTTTCACTTTTCTTACCTTTAAAATGGGATAACCATTTTCAATTTCTTGTTTTAATTAAAACATTAATTATAGTTGACATTCAATATATTAGTTTCAGGTGTACAACATAGTGATTAGATATTTATATAACTTATGAAGTGATCCCCCGATAAGTATAGTACTCCCCTGACACCATACATAGTTAATACAGTATTATTGACTATATTTCCTGTGCTGTACTTTAAATCCCTGTGACTATTTTGTAACTAAAAATTTGTACTTTTTAATCCCTTTAGTTTTTCAGCCAACCTCCAAACCCCTTTGTATCTGGAAATCCACCAGTTTGTTCTTTGTATCAATGAGTTTGTTTCTGTTTGGTTGGTGTTTGCTTGTTTATTTATTTTAAATATGCTTTTATTGGTTTTTAGATAGAAAAGAAGGGAGGGGGAGAGATAAAAACATTCATGAGAGAGAAAAATCAACCAGCTGTGTCCTGAATGCCCCCCCAGTGGGGATCGAGCCTGCAACCTGGGCATGTGCCCTGACCAGAAATTGAACCTGGGATCTCTTGATCCATGGATGACACTCAATCCATGTGCCACACCAGCCAGACTATTTTTTTTTTTTTTAGATTCCACATACAAATGAAACCATATGGTATTTGTCTTTCTCTGCCTGACTTATTTTACTTAGCCTAATACCCTCTCCATCTGGCTGGGCAAGATTTTGTTTTCTTTCTATGACTAAGTAATATCTCAGTAATATGTGTCACTTCTTCTTTATCCACTTATCTTTTGAGTAGATCATTTAATCCATTTACATTTAAGATAGTTATTGATGAGTATGCAGATATTGCCATTTTATTATTTTTGTATTTTTTTCTGTTCCTTTTTTATTCTTTTGCTTTCTACTATTGTATATTGGTGACTTTCTGTAGTGTTGTGTTTGGATTCCTTTTTCTTTATTTCTTGTGTATATTTTGTACATTTTTTGTTTTGGTGACGAGGTATTTCATATACATCAACCTATGTTAATAGCAGGCTATTTAAGTTGATGGTCCCTTAAGTCTGAACACATTCTAAAATCACTACTATATTTATTCATCCCCTCCACATTTATGATGTTGTCATTATTTTTTCCTCCTTTTGCCTGTGTGTGCTTGTGTGTATCCCTTTGTTTACTGTTATAATTACAACTGACTTTCCTTTTTTGTCTTTTAAGCTGTATACTAGCTTTAGCCTTGGTAGACCTACTGCCTTTATTATGTGTTTGCCTTTTTCAGTGAGAATTTTTTTTCTCCGTGATATTTTCTTATTCTTTTTTTTTAAGTTTCTTTTTTTTCAATATATTTTATTGATTTTTTACAGAGAGGAAGGGAGAGAGATAGAGAGTTAGAAACATCGATGAGAGAGAAACATCAATTAGCTGCCTCCTGCACATCTCCTACTGGGGATGTGCCCGCAACCCAGGTACATGCCCTGGACCGGAATCGAACCTGGGACCTTTCAGTCCGCAGGCTGACGCTCTATCCACTGAGCCAAACCGGTTTCAGCATCTTATTCTTGTTTTTGATATTTTGTCCTTCTTTTGCTTACAGAAGTCCTTTTACTATTTCTTGTAATACCCATTTGGTGGGGATGAACTACTTTTGCTTTTTCTTGTCTCAGAAGGTCTTTATTTGCCCTTTGATTCTAAATGATAGCTTCGCTGGGTAGAATAATCTTGGTTGTAGGTCTTTGCTTTTCATCAAATTGAATATTTCATGCCAATTCCTTCCGGCCTGCAAAGTTTCTGTTGACAGTTTAATCAAAGGTCCCTTGTAGGTAACTAACTGCTTTTCTCTTGCTACTTTTATGATTCTCTCTTTGTCTTTAACCTTTGGCATTTTAATTATGATGTGTCTTGGTGTGGGCCTCTTTGAGGTCATCTTGTTTGGGACTCTACACTTCCTGGATTTGCATATCTATTTCTTTCAACAGGTTAGGGAAGTTTTCGGTCATTATTTCTTCAAATAAGTTTTTAATCCCTTGCTCTCTCTCTTCTCCTTTTGGTACCCCTATCATGCAAATGTTCATGTGTTTGATGTTGTAACAGAGGTCCCTTAAACTATCTTTGTTTTTTTCTTTTTGCTGTTCTGTTGAGTGTTTTCCACTACCTTGTCTTACAAATTGATCCTCTCCTTTACCTAATCTGCTGTTGCTTCCATCTAATGTTTTCTTCATTTCAGTTATTGTAGTCCTCATTTTTGACTAGTTCTTTTTATGTTTTCTAGCTCCTTTTCATATTTGCTATCTCTGCTGAAATTCTCAGTTATTCTTCTCCTAAGTTTATTGAGCATTCTTATAACCTATATTTTTAACTCTGTCTCTTTTTTGTTTAGTTTTTTTTTTCTGGATTTTTCTTCTATTCTTTTATTTGTGACATGTCTCTCTGTCTTCCCATTTTGGCTGCCTCCCTGTATTTTTTTATTGCAAATCTTCAATGTCTTATATTCTTGGCAAAGTGGCCTTATGTAGGTTTTTTGTTGAGCCTAGTGGCACAGTCCCCTGTTCACCTGAGTTGTGTGCTTTATAGGTGTCCCTTATGTGAGTTATATGTGCTCACCTGTTATAGTTGATCCTTGACTGCTGTTGACATGTCACTGGGTGGAACTGATCCACAGGCTGATGGCTATGAGGAATGGCTGTGACAAAGCTGTTATGGAGGGGCTGAACCCATGGAGTACAATCACTTTAATGGGGCTCTGATGCCTTCTATGTCCACTCTTTGTGTCTGGCAGTAAGTGGATGGTGCTCTGGTGCAGTCTGAAGCAGGTTCTATATATGTTGGTTCGGGGTCTCTTTGGAGGTACTCCAGTGCAGGCCTAATTCAGCAGCTTCCTGTGCCTGGTGCAGAGCCATCTGGTAGAAGCTACAAAGTGATCTAGCTGCCGGTACTGGACTTGGAGGTTGATAGCTGCCTGTAGTGGACTTGGAGGTGCCTGGACATTGTTATGCTGTGAACTCAGGCCAGCTGTCACTATTACCAGGATTTGGGTCATTTGCAAGAGGTACAGGACTCACTGAGACCAGCTGGGTTTGTTTACGGTTTGTAGACTCTCAAGAGATTTTAGGAAAGTATGCAGTTCAGGCCCAGGCAAGCAGCTTCTGTGGTTAGCCTTCTTAAAGAAGTTCACACTCAATGTGAACTGGGTGGATCTGGGTCTCAGAGAATCACCAGGGTGAGGTGAGAGAAGTGTTAGCCAGGTTAATGGGAATACAGATTTGGGGCCCACCTGTGCTTGCAGGCTTGGTGTGGGGAAGGCTCAGCAAAGGAACTCTAGTGCCTGTCAGGAATTTAGGTAGGGAGAGCTGCTCCTCCAACCTTCTATCTGAAGCCAGACAATTCAATTGTTCTTGGAGTATCAAGATGAAGCTCTAACCAATTGAACTACCCATTCAAAACCAATATTTACCTTTTATATAACTAAATAGATATTACATGTTAGTATGAGAAGTTATATAGCAATGTTTTGAATTTCAGATTTTATATAAGTAGTCTTATCTTTTTGTACTTTACATTAGATTTCTTATAACTAACTGGTTAATGTTTCATCTAAATCTCAGTTGTACTTCAGTTACTTGGAAATATATGTTATAAATCCAAAGTTTTGGCTATTTGGAAAAGAAGAAGAATTTATACTTACTCATTTATATATTTCTATAAACTACATGGAATTTCACTGTAGATTTGGCTTACCTGCCATGTTTTTTAGTTGACTTACATCTATTTGCTCAATTTTTACTGTATACACTATTGTCTCTCATGATGACTTAGGTTCAATTCTCGCTTTTAAAATATCATCCTTTGTCATATATTTTCTCCCATATTCTCCAGCTATTCATATCATTTGCAATTTTTATGAAAATATACTTGATAGTTTAAAATTAATTTGAACTGGAAATGTTTTTGTCAATACTGGGAAAGAAACTTGATAATCAGATATAACTGAGACCTTTAAAAATATTTCTGTAAAAGAAGAAAAGATGAAATATTAAAATACTTGTTTGAATAAGTCTTTTAGGAACCCTACCACATAAAGACGCATAATAATCCTATGTGGAAATTTCCTTCATATAGCCCACGCATTTTTAGTTGAATATCTATGATTTAGACTTGAGTAATTGACCTGTGTAATATTTTGTCTTCTCTACATTTAACCAAATGTTCCTGAAAACCAGAAGAGCATCCCCAGGGAAATATTATTCTGTGTAAGTTTGTGTTTCTTTTTAACAAAAGTCAGCAAGAATAAGGCAAAATGGGGAGAAATGCTTTTAACATAGTGCCCTAAATACCTGTAAAATACGTAATCCTATTTATCTCAAGATTATCTATAAGAAATAAACTATTTTGAAAATCATCCTATGCTTTCTGTGGCATTAACCATAAATTCTTGAGATTTATTCAAGCCATAATTCCTGGCTGACATTGTTATTAAATAAACTGTGCTCCTTAGGATTTGAGATTCTTCATAATACCCACCTATCATCTTTTCTCTAAAAAAGCTGTGTAAGCCAATTGCTTAATGAACAGGAAGATACAGTATCAATTGTACCTGGGCTGATTATATAATATGTTGCCTTAGTAATTCTACCACTAATTGTTGCATTATAATCATTTTGATAGTTCAATAACTTTTAAAAAATGAAAATATTTAGAGTATGCTAATGTAGGCATGCATTAAGTACTTACAATACCAACTCATTATAAATAAAGAAATTACAGTCCTAGCTGGTTTGGCTTAGTGCATAGAGCGTCAGCCTGTGGACTGAAGGGTCTCAGGTTCTATTCTGGCCAAGGGCACATGCCCGGGTTACAGGCTTGATCCCCAGTAGGGGGCGTGCAAGAGGCAGCCAATCAATGATTCTCATTATTGATGTTTCTCTCTCTCCCGCCCCCTTCCTCTCTGAAACCAATAAAGAAATATATTTGCCCTAACTGGTTTGTCTCAGTGGATAGAGCGTCGGTCTGCGGACTGAAGGGTCCCAGGTTCGATTCTGGTCAAGGGCATGTACCTTGGTTGCGGGCACATCCCCAGTGGGAGGTGTGCAGGAGGCAGCTGATCGATGTTTCTGTCTCATTGATGTTTCTAACTCTCTATCCCTCTCCCTGTAAAAAATCAATAAAATACATTTAAAAAAATAATAAAGAGATATATTTAAAAAATAAATAAATGACAATGCAGTTGGAAGATAGATATGAGGAGAAATCTTATTCTATTTGCTAAGACTCTAGCACTAAAATATAAAATGTTCCAATAAAATGGCCAAAAGATAAAAAATGTTTTTATTAGTCACATTTTCATCACAATTTTAATATTAATAAATATTTTAAACAAAAATGTACTTATGTCAGATATATATATATATATATATATATATATATATATATATATATATGTAGCTATTGAGCTTTCTAATGCCTAGATTTTATGGGAAAAATGCAGCAAAATTAAAATTTTTCTTTTTATTTACTGACCATATTATATAAGTTGTGAATTTTAAATCACCTTTGATTAGTAGGGGAAACATAGCCAAGTCTGTTTGAAGGATGATTTTTCAAACTTATTCTCTTGCAAGTATCCATAAAATTAAAGTGGTTGAATTTTATTTAGGCCTTCAATGATTGAAATTTACCATTTCCCTTCCTCCACTTCCACCCTTTGACAATGAAAATAAAATGATTCCAGGCCTGGCTAGTGTGGTTCAGCAGTTGTAAAATACAGAGAATATACACTTAACATTTTATGCATAAATATACACTTTTTCTTTGAAACTGAAATGCCAAACATATTGTAAACCCTGAGTCTCAAATGTGTTTTAATTTGAGCCTTCTCTCCTCAGACATTTAAATTTTGATTTCTTCCAGAGAACAGTTACAAAGTTCTTTTACTATTTTCTCCACTGTGGCTTCTGTTTGTGATTTAGATGAACTATGAAAGAGCTAGGGTGGAGGACAGAGGAGTGGAAGCAATACAAGTGGGGAAGAAATAGCACTACACAATCTTTTGGCATGCAAGCAATAAATAAATAAATAAATAAATAAACACATACATGCATTCATGCAAACATAACATGACATAACATGACTAAGAGAAAGAGGATATCCTAATCTGCCCCGTGCTTTTCAAAGACAAGTCGATTTGAGGGAGATCTCCAATTCTGGGTAGCTGTCAGTTTTCAGTACAGAGGACACTTAATCTTTTTGATTGACATCCCCTTTTTAGAGGCTAGTGTGACATAAGAACAATGGATCTATCTTTTAATAAAGCTGAAATGTTTAAGATCTGTTAAAAAGAGGCTGTTATATATGATGTTTTCCGACCATTTTTTCTCTCTAAAAAGATTTGCTAATATGTTAATTTGGAAACTCAAGCTTCTCATTAGAATCAATGAACTTTTACAGTGGTCATTTTCTTTAAAAAAAATCTACCGGTAATGTCTTTTGATAGATGATGAGAGGTTGTCACTTAGAAAGCTCTTGTTATGTTTTTTCCAAAACATTTCAAGATGTACATACTTATAGACAGCTCACACCTGCTAAGAGAAGTGGCACATTGAGACAATTATTAGGATAATTCAAGAAATAAAAACATAATACCCTAAACTTTCACAGTGGTAATCTGTAAGTATTTACAAAAGTTAATTTGAGGGAGGGCACCTATTATCTAGATAAATGCTTAATAAATTCAGTAGTATAGTTCATTGCCAACATCTCAAACAATGACCCATATTGTATGCATAAGCCTATCTAAATTATTGCTATAGTTTTGAGAATCACTTAATTAACAGAACTTAAAATAAAAGAACTTTTGTTTGTTCTAGCATTTTAATAATTCAAAAGCAGCATGGAAAGAATAGAACTTTGAAATTAGATAAAGACTGGTTCAAAGCACTTCCTTCTTATTTATTCACTATGTGATCTTGCCTGAGCTAATCAATCTCTTCCACTCCCACTTTTCTCCTCTGTATAATTGGCATAATGGTCCTTGCATTTTCATAAAGTAGTTCTGATGATTGAGATAATATATTAAATGATATAATGTGCATAACATTATCTTATCTGAATGGTGCTTGAAATATACTAGTAGGTATTCAATAATAGTTCTTTTTCCCCTCTCACATTAGCTTTGTCCAATGCTGTACTACAAAGTAGTAAGTAGTTCTAGTTCATGGGAAATGTACATTAAAAATAGTGTAGCTTAAAATTAAGAATACCCTTTGCTATTTAAAAATGTGTAATGATTTTAATGATGACTTTCTTTGAAGAGCATTTTATAGGAAAATTTTGGTTTTTGACCTCCCTTTCACATTTTAAAAAATATGCCATAGACATTATATGATAGATATACTTATAGATTAAGAAAAGCTGTTTACAACTACTATTGCAATACCAGCTAACAAATTAAGAATGTGTTTCACCAAACTTTCCTAAAAACCAAAGTAATACAGAGCTATTTGATCCTCAAGAAGAAAGCCAATTCATTTAAAGTCATGATATCCCCTAAAACTAAAGTATTATATATAAAAGCTAAACAATGCCAAATGGATTTGGCTGAGATCAAAAGCCAAACCTATTTCTTTTCTTTCATCTTCAGCGTTCCATTTCCTAGGAGTATGACCTTAGTCAAACATCTATTAAAGTCAGCTTTTGATCTCAACCCCCTTTTGGGGTAAAAAAAAGTCAATCCTTAAATTTTTCTTCTAGACACAATCACTCTATTGTGTTTTAATGTTCCAGTAGTGTGTGAGTAAATAGGATTCTCTGATATATGTGATAGAAGACTGGTTAAATGAGACCATCATTTTTTGTGTCAGAGACAAGAATCAAAAGGAAGCATTCTTCAGAAGCTATTAACTGGGAAAAAAATCTTCCCAGGTCAGTGGAAACATGTTAACTGGTCAGTCTGCTGCTTTTTAGGTCCTTTGATGAAAATACCTTGTAATTTCATAACAGGTAGCTGCTCATTTGTAATGTAATTTTCTCTTCACCAGTCATAACTATTCCATGATTACTCAGGGACAAACCTGTTTTACTCCATTGATATTTTTTTAATTTAAAACTCTGCTTTAAAAATATCTTGAAACCACTAGGAAGGATTATACATTTTTATTCTTTCTTATATATTAAATAAATTATAGGGAAATTTTCATGATGTATTAAACACACAAGAAACATAACAAAACATGATTATTAGTTGAATTAGAAAGAAAATGGTATTTGATATCAGTGTATGTATAGGTATGTGACTACTGTTTACCCAAATGTATGACTATATTTTAAGTATTGACAATCTTTATATCACACTTTATAAATCTCTATTCTATAAAATGGTAAATTCAGTATATACACATGTATTAAGTACTTTCTACCTGCAAGACAATGTTTTAGATCCTGTTATGTGAACAAAACTGAATAAGGCATACTTGGTGCTCTACAGAAGCTTCCAGAGCCTTCATTTTAAGTGGGAAATTGAGACCTACTTATAGACACAATCCTAGGAAAAATGCAGAAAGTGATAAATATGTTCATATAAACATATCTAAGTGACGTATTGGGGAAATTTTAAAGAAGAGAATTATTTCCAGTTGTGAGAATTAAATAAGGCCTTTTGGAGTTGATGGCATATAAGATGTGCTTTAAAGATTGGTTAGGCTGCAATTGGCAAGACAGGGATAGATGCATTCCAGGCAAAAGGGACAGTCTGCAAAGGTGTGAAGAAGAGCTAGTACTGAGTATGCCTGGGTAACAGAATATTCAGTCTGGTTAGAGTAGTAGGTATATGATGGAAAAGAGTAGGAGCTTTGCCTCTAAAGATGGGTGGGTGTAGATTGTGGGAGTTCGAAAATAGCACATTTAGAGTTCTGGACTTTATTCTATAGGTAGTAGTGAACCATATTTGTGTGAGCAAGGAATGTGAAAATACTGCTTCTTACCAAAATATCTCTGATAAGAGAGAATGGGATAGACTGTAGAGGGACAGAATTAGGGGCAGGATGATCACTTAGGAAGTTCTTCAAGTAGTCTAGCTGAGAAGGAAGAACCTCTTAAAAAGTGATTGTGAAATTCTTGGTTCATTTTACAGAGTCAAGATATCCCTTTTAGAGTCATAATGTATGACTCTGAAGTAATACTATTTAAATCTGCTATGGAAAATTGCTGTTGTATTCAAAATTACTGGCAGAGGAATTCAAACTAAAATTCACTTTATCTATGTATAATCTGATTATTTCATATGGAATTTTCTTTTTTATGTTAAGCTACGCCCCTTTTTATGTATTTTTATTTAATAAATCCAGAGACATAGAAGAATAGAACAGATTGAGGAATCTCAGAGGGGTGTGTGTGTGTGTGGAGGGGAGGGGGGAATAGATTAAACAGGGAATTTATATGCATATATACATAGCCCATGGACACAGACAATAGTGTGGTGAAGGCCGGGGAGGGGTGGGTGAGGGATGGAGGGGGTGGGGGTCAATGGGAAAAAAAGGGGCATCTGTAATACTTTCAACAATAAAGATAATTTTTAAAAAAATTCACATGGAACTTTCTAAAGTTCCTGTGCTCCCAGTTAAAATGCCACCATCCAGAGCAAATATTTGTTTTAAATGAATCAATCCTACCTGAGATACATGGTAATTATTTTAAAAAATAGCACCTATAGCTAAACTAAGATCCAGTGTTCTTTTCTTTAAAAAATAGAGTAATAACAGGTTAAGAGGAAGTTGAGTTTGACAGAGTTGAAAAAGTTTTACTACCAGTATAACCAACATGAGGAATGGTGGTATGTATCACCTTGAAATTATACCCTTGAATTGTGAAAGCCCATGATTTATGCCTATTTTTTTGTACAACTACTACAGTCTTTGTGAAAACACAGCCTTCCTGCAATATCAAAGTCCTAGCAGAATAACAAAGGGAAAGGAAAAAAATGGTTGAAATGAAAAGGAATAATCAGAACATAGTTTGTTGAACTAGAATCTGAGATGATGTTTCTGTTCTCATTTTATTGGTTTTGTACATACTATCTTATTCACATAAACAATAGCCATTGAAATTCACAAAACCACAAAAGATTTATTTCATTGAGTCGTCATTAAGATGGTGTAGTGTTCCTAACATTGTGCTGGATTATTCCATCCTCATCTATGTCCCAGCTGTTTGGGTTTGTTTATCTCTAGCTATGACAGTTTTGCTATCACACATATGATGATCAAAATATTTGCAATTCTTAGTGAAAAAAAGATTAGGCAAGATATAATTGTCTTTGTGGCTTCTGTTTCATTTGATCCATTTGAGTTAGTGTGCCCCTTTAGCAACCACGACCTACTGGTTGCAAGTAGAAAAAAATGTTATGCATCCCTTTCTGAATTTATTGTTAATAGGACTGTACAGAATTCAGGAAACCAGAACGAATATGCCATCTTATAAGACATCCATTAGCCCCAGCTCCATGCAGCATCCTTTTCATTGTGTGTGCATGTTTGTGTGTGTGTTAATCTCCTCAATTAGTAACTTGGCCTAATTATTTAAGAAATATTTTTATATTATATTATTCAAGCACTAACTCGTATATATCAGTTAGTAACATGGGCATGCTGGATAAGGTCAAAATTCTCCTTTTATTTCCTACTAGGCCATAATAAAATACTTGATGCCTATAGTTCAAACATGTCAACTTAGTGTCTTAACTGAGGATACATTTTTCACCACAATTTTAGGAGAAAATCATGCCCATTAGATTTTATTTTTTCAGTTTTGTATATCAATATGTCATAATTTCCTAAACCCTGCCCATCGTGGGAGTGATACTTCTCTCAGAAGAAAGACTATTTAACTAAAACAACATGTTATGTAAAATAATTCATGCCACTTTGGCAGCAAGGTTTTTCTGGTCCTAGAAATTTGGTGTATTTTTAATATGAAAATAACACCAACAAACTTTTATTATATTTGGTTATCAAAAATGCAATAGACTGATGAGTTTAAAAAATGATGAAAATGTTGAGTTATCACACTGTATTTTATGAGGAAAGTAATTTAAGTTTTGAAAAATGATCTTGCTGATACCTTGTGTCTGTTGAAGATTCAAGGATAAGAGCCATCTATATATATATAAAGAGCCAGGGGCCGTCACATCTGAAACAACCAAACAGATGACCGAACAGGCTGAGTGCGATGACAAGGCCGGCAGGGGGGTTAGTGAGGGACAACCAAATAACTGAACACCAGGCTATGTGGGGCGACCAGGCTGGCAGGGTGGTTAGTGAGGTCGACCAAAGGACTGAGCAGCAGGCTGCGTGGGGCAAGCAGGCTAGTAGGGTGGTTAGTGAGGGACAACCAAATGACTGAGCAGCAGGCTACGTGTGGTGACCAGGCCCGCAGAGGGCTTAGTGAGGGATGACCAAATGACTAAGCAGCAGGCTGTGTGGGGGGGCGACCAGGCTGGCAGGAGGGCCAGTGAGGGGTGACCAGGCTTGCAGAGGGGGACAGTGAGGGGCGATCAGGCCAGCAAGGTGGCAGTTGGGCACAACCAGGCCAGCAGGGGGGCAGTTGGGGGTGACCAGGCCAGCAGGGTGGCAGTTGGGGACTATCAGGTCAGCAGGCAAAGGTGGTTACGGTTGATCAGGCTGGCTGGGGGGCCAGTTAGGGGCGATCAGGCAGGCAGGAAGGTGAGCAGTTAGGAGCCAGCGGTCCTGGATTGTAAGGGGGATGTCCGACTGTCAGAATCAGGCCTAAACTGGCAGTCGGATATCCCCTTAGGGGTCCCAGATTTTAGAGGGTGCAGGCTGGGCTGAGGGGACCCCCTTCCCCCATGCACAAGTTTCATGCACCAGGCCTCTAGTGTTTTCATAATATTCATTTACTCTCCCCATAACGCATATAATAAATACTCATGTTGATGGTTGTTTCCGGTATCTTTACGTGATTATACATACAGATAGCTAACAGAGACATAGTTATCACTATTCATATCTCATAGCATATAGTTTAATATAATTATTATAGTGGGCATAATTAAGATTTTCTACCTTATCTCTTGTTTTCTGAAAGTTTAGAATTAATCTTTTAAAAGTTTTAGACTTAATAGAATAAGCAGTCAAATTTCCTTAAATATTAACAAATGGAAGGGTCTGATAAGTGACCATACATTAATTCCTACCTTCACATCAATACATGTACTGCTAAATTCATGTGCTTCTTAAACTGAAAAGACAAGCTTTGTTGCAAAATTTTTCACATAACTATGTTCAATATAACATATTGGTTTGCTTTCTAAAACAGATTCTTGATGTATACGGTAAGCATAAGCTGTTGATAAAAAATGGCACCATCACACAGTGAAAGAGCATAAAAAAGACAGAAATATTGGTACTATCAGTGCTTTAGTGAATCATCTCTGTCTTTGCCCACTTCTTACATTTGTTGTTATATCTTGGCAGGAAGTTAAGGCAGAATGTGATTGTGAAGATAATGCATAACAAACCTACTACTAGAAAGTCATGCACAATTACTAGTATTGGGGAGGTAGCCCTTTTTCTTCATCCTAGTGGCATCTATTCATAGCATCCATTTGGTTATTCTATAGTCATTCCCTGGGCACCACCACTCACTACTGTGGCAGGCACCAAAAAATGCAAAATTTAAGAGTAATACATATGTGTCTTTATTTCCCCATTGTCCCCCTCACCCCACGCTCTTGCCCTCACCCCCACTAGTGTCTATGTCTATTGGATATGTTTATATGCAAGCATACAAGTCCTTTGGTTGATCTCTTCCCCTTCCCCCCACCCTCCCCTGCCTTCCCTCTGAGATTTATGTAATACCTTAATCAATAAAGAAAAAAAAAAGACAGAAACATCAATGTGAGAGAAACACATTGATTGGTTGCTTCCTGCACATGCCCCGACCAGGGTCCAGGCCAGGGAGGATCCTACAACCAAAGTACGTGCCCTTGACCAGAATCGAACCCTTGACCAGAATTGAACCTGAGACCCTTTGGTCCACAGGCCAACGCTCTATTCACTGAGCCAAACCAGCTAGGGCCATATATGCTTTTATGTAAATGAATTAGACCATCAACAATGTCTCATACTTTGCTTTTAATATTAACAAAAATATTAGATATACTTCCAAATTTGTATACAAAGAATGTGTTCATTTTTTAATGAGTATATAGGATGTACCACATTTTGATAATCAATTTCTTAGCAATGGATATTTTGCTTGTTTCCAATTTTTCCTTCTTAAAAAATCTGCAATAAATACCCTTGTACATTAAAAAAGAGTAATACATAATTTAGGTAAAGGAGACATAACTCATATATGAAATTAGTAAATGACAAGGCAATAAGTGGTTATCTTGGAAGTAATGTAATCCATGTAGACTCATTGAGAGTTAACATTGGGTTGAATCTCATTCTTTTAAAGACAGTATTTTTTAGAGCAGTTTTAGGTTCACAAGAAAACTGAGAGGAAGTTATAGAGCAGTGGTCCTCAACCTTGGCTGCACATTAGAATCACCTGGGGATCTTTTTTTTTTTAATTTTATTTTATTGCTTACAGTCTTACAAAGGGTATTACATATGTGTCCCTTTTTTTCCCCCGCCCTTGACAATCCCCTGGCCTCCCCTACCCCCCAGTGTCTTATGTCCACTGGTTATGCTTATATGCATGCATACAAGTCCTTTGGTTGATCTCTTACCCCCCTACCTCCTGCCCCCCAACCCTCCCCGGCCTTCCCGCTGCAGTTTGACAACCTGTTTGAGGCTGCTCTGCCTCTGTATCTATTATTGTTCAAAAGTTTATAATGGTCTCTATTATCCATGAATGAGTGAGATCATGTGGTATTTTTCCTTCATTGACTGGCTTATTTCACTTAGCATAATGCTCTCCAGTTCCATCCATGACGTTGCAAATGGTAAGAGTTCCTTCTTTTTTACAGCAGCATAGTATTCCATCATGTAGATGTACCACAGTTTTCTAATCTATTCATCTACTGATGGGCACTTAGGCTGTTTCCAGATTCTAGCTATGGTGAATTGTGCTGCTATGAACATATGGGTGCATATATCCTTTCTGATTGTTGTTTCTGGTTTCTTGGGATATATTCCTAGAAGTGGGATCACAGGGTCAAATGGGAGTTCCATTTTTAGTTTTTTGAGGAAACTCCATATTGTCTTCCATAGTGGCTGCACCAGTCTGCAGTCCCACCAGCAGTGCACGAGTGTTCCTTTTTCTCCACATCCTCTCCAGCACTTGTCATTTGGTGATTTGTTGATGATAGCCAATCTGACAGGTGTGAGATGGTACCTCATTGTTGTTTTGATTTGCATCTCTTGGATGATTAGTGACTTTGAGCATGTTTTCATATGTCTGTTGGCTTTCTGAATGTCCTCTTTTGAAAGGTGTCTATTTAGGTCCTTTGCCCATTTTTTGATTGGATTGTTTATCTCCCTTTTGTTAAGTTGTATGAGTTCCCTATAAATTTTGGAGATTAGGCCCTTATCAGATATGGCATTGGCAAATATGTTTTCCCACACAGTGGGTTTTCTAGTTGTTTTGTTTATGGTTTCTTTTGCTGTGCAGAAGCTTTTTATTTTGATTGTAGTCCCATTTGTTCATTTTCTCTTTAGTTTCAAGTGCCCTAGGAGCTGTGTCAGTGAAGAAATTGCTTCGGCATATGTCTGAGATTTTGTTACCTTTGGCTTCTTCTAGAATTTTTATGGTTTCCTGTCGTACATTTAAGTCCTTTATCCATTTTGAGTTTATTTTTGTGTATGGTGTAAATTGGTGATCCAGTTTCATTTTCTTGCATATATCTGTCCAATTTTCCCAACACCATTTATTGAAGAGACTATCTTGGCGCCATTGTATGTTCTTGCATCCTTTGTCAAATATTAATTGAGCATATTGGTTCGGGACCTGGGGATCTTTTTAAAATCCTGATTTCTGGGCCTCATCCTCCGGAAATTCTGTTTTTTTTTGTTATGGGGTGGGGCCACATTAGTAACAAAGAAACAGAATTTCAGGAGGATGAAGCCCAGAAATCAGGATTTTAAAAAGATTCCCAGGTGATTCTAATGTGCAGCCAAGGTTGAGAACCACTGTTATAGAGATTTCCAGTATAACTCCTACCTTCACACATGTGCAGCCTCTTACATTATCAATACCACTCAGGAGAATGGTAAATTTGTTACCAAGGATGAACCTACATGGACATATCATTATCACCCATAGTCCAGAGTTTACCTTAAGGGTTCACTCTTGTTGTACAGTCTATGGGTTTGAGCAAATGTATATATAATTATAATTATAATTATAATTATAATTATTATAATTATAATAATAATATCACAGAATATTTTCACTCCCATAAAAATGTTGTGCTCTTCCTATTTGTCTCCCTGCCTGCCTATCCCTGGCAACCAGTGATGTTTTTATAGTTGCTATAGTTTTACTTTTTTCAAAATGTCATATAGTTGGAATCACACAGTATGTAGCATATTAAAGCATGGCATCTTTAACTTAATAATATGCATTAGAAGTTCCTCCAGTCTTTTTGTGATTTGCTACCTCATGTTCTTTTTAAAAATATATAATTTTTATTGACTTCAGAGAGGAAGGGAGAAGGAGAGAGAGACAGAAACATCAATGATGAGGAGAATCATGGATTGGCAGCCACCTGCACACCCTTTTCTGGGGATGGAGCCCGCAACCCAGGCATGTGCCATGACCAAAAATCAAACCCAGGACCCTTTGGTCGGCAGGCTGATGCTGTATCCACTGAGCTAAACAGCTAGGGCTTTATTTATTTATTTATTACATTGATTGTGGTGACAATGGTCACCATGAACATATAGGTTTCATGTGTGGATTTCTATGTTACAAGATCTGTTATATTGCACTGGTGCCTCATTTCTTTTTAGTGCTGAATAATATTCCATTGTCTGGATGTACCATGGTTTATTTATTTATTCACCTACTGAAGGATATCTTTATTGCTTCCTTTAACCTCGTTTTAAAGAAAAGGAAATTGATTCTGAGAGGGGATAAAGTGATTCAATGAGGAATATAACTGGCTATAAATAAATCAGTTTGTAATATCTAGTCCTTCTGATTCCTCATGCAATATTTTTCCAATACAATTTGGACTAGACAAGCAGTATCATTAAAATTTTCTGAGATCTTTCCTGATATTATATATTATACCCTTTATCATCTTCAATATGTAGATTATTTTAAAATGCAATTTTGACCAATCAGCATTTTTATATGTTTTGTTGGATTTTTTAATTTTGCTTTTTAAGTAGTATATAAATATTTAGAATGCAAAATGTCATAATGTTTAATGAAAAAAAAACAGAATCATTGTAGGAGCTCTCTGGGGCAACAAAACATGGCAACATTTGAAAGCTACTATCCAGAAGAGTGGAGAATTGATTGCACAGTTGAATCTCTGGCACTTATATGGCATATCCAAGGGAAGACCGGCTACTTCAAATCTATGAGTGTCAGTGATCTTCAGGAAACCAACTACATTTCTGGAAGGTGGTTTATTATCAATATTTAATATTCTCTTAGGTGCAGTTTGATACATTTGAACAAGCACAACATTCATTTAAATTTTCATTAGCTGCTACATAGCAGTTAGAATTATAGCTTAATTTTAGACCAAAATAGATTTTTAATTTGAGACCAATTTCCAATTTATTCTATTTTTAACAGAAAACGGAAAGGAAGTTTTCCTCTTGAATTTGTCCTCTAAACAAAATATATTTTATTTGAACTTATTTCAAAATGTGTTGCTGGTTTTCCACAAAGGCTTCTTAGAACCGGCTTTCCAAAACACAGAAGGAATACAAGCCTTATAGCGACAGTAAGCAGAACAAACAGTGAAGACAGAAATCATTGATCACTTTTTAATATTAATATCCTTAGTGAGAAGTCTTAAAGTATATCCTCCTAAATATTTGATTTTTTAAAATGCATATTCCAAAATACCTTTAGTAAATTCAATTTCCTTTCCAATCTGGAAACTTTCTTAATTTTTTTCTTATGTATTTGAATTTAGCTAAGTTTTTCTGTCTTTATTTCTTAATGCTGTTAATGCTTATATACTCTATCTTTTTTATTTATTGTTGATAACTGCTGCAGAGCAATGCCAAAATCATCCAAATATAGGCTTAAGTTTGATCAATTACTGTTACTATTGATTTTCAAGTCAAAAGTGAATTCAGTTAATGAATTGGTATTTTTTTTTCAGCTTTCTTCTAAGAATGTGACTCTTTTCTGTGGGTATCTGTTTCTATAAAGTTATAGTTTAGATGCTATATAATTTATTGTATGTACTAGAGGCCGGGTGCATGAAATCCATGCATGGGTAGGGTCCTGGCCAGCTATCAGGATCAATCGGGGTCTTCCAGCTGCCAGCTGGGGCCTTCCTTTGTTCTGTGCCACCCCCTGGTGGTCAGCGCACATCATAGCAGGTGGTCAAACTCCTGGTTGGTTGTACTCCCAAGGGGAAAATTTGCATATTAGCCTTTTATTATATAGGACTATAGGCCTGGTGCAGAAAATTTGTGCGGGGGGGGGGTGGGGAGTTCTACAGCCCTGCTTGCACCCTCTCACAATCCAGGACTCTTGCCAGCCAGCCTTCCTGATTGCCTCTAACCACTCTGCCTGCCTGATTGCCCCAACTACTCACCTGCCTGCCTGATCGTCCCTAACTGCTCCCCTACCAGCGTGATCACCCCTAACCACCTCTGCCTCAGCCCCACCACCACAGCTTCATCTGGAAGGACATCTGGATTGATGTCCGGAAGGTTTTGGCTATACAGTTTAATTAGCATATTACACTTTTATTATTTTAGATAGTTGCCTTGCTCCAAACTGTAAGGACCTGCTTGTCATAGACATAGAAAAGTTTTAATTTTTACTCTTGATTATAGCAATTAACTAATACAGATGGCCACCAAAAAGGTGACTTACCAAAGGGTGTATAGCAAACGGTGCTGTTAAGTCCTCTCCCATGAAAACATGCATGTTGTGCATTGTATCTGCCTGGGTACATAAAAGAGTGAAGTTTGTCTGTCTTTTCAATCATATGAGCAAATTGTGTGAGGCCCCAGCCAAGTTTGGTTTGGTGTTCTCAGAATCATATAGGTCTTTGTTTTTGCTTTGCTCCATTGGTAGAGATTTCCTAGAAGTTGCAGGATATCTTCCTTTTAATTTTTCCTCAACACTCTGACTTTGCTTATGTCTCTCACCTTTGCTTTCCTTCCATTCCCCACCCGCAACAGTAATTGCTCCAAGCTCACTTTGCTCAAGTGTCTAGGAGATCGCCCAATGCATCTGCCACCAGAACTACGATTCCTAGGATTCTTGGTGCTCCCCATGCTCTGGGCTTCCACTTCTGGTCCAGGGGCTGCTACCAGAACTATGATTCTCAGAATTACTGGTGCTCCCCATGCTCTTGGTTTCTGCTTCCAGTCCAGAGGGTGCAGAAACCAAAAGGACTGGGAACTCCAGCGGGCCCCCTGGACAGGCTGACAGGAAGGGACACTCCAGCAGCAGCTGAGTGGCAAGGCTGGATCAGCCTGAGGGGGTGGAGCCAGCCTCATCGCTTGGCCCCTGCTACCCACTCCCCCCGACAGGGCTGACAGGACCTGACACTCCAGTGGCAGCCGAGTGGTGAGGCTGGATCTGCCTGTGGGGGGAGTGGAGGTTGACAGGATCAGTGAAATATGCCATTGGTATTTTAATGGGGATTGCATTGAATTTATATATTGCTTTGGGTAGTATGAACATTTTAATGATGTTGATCTACCAATCCATGAACATGGTATTTCTTTCCCTTGTTTATATCTTCCTCTATCTCTTTTTTCAACAATCTGTAGTTTTCAGAGTACAGGTCTTTTCCCTCCTTGGTTAAGTTTATTCCTAATTACCGTAATTTTTTTATTGCAATGGTAAATGTTTTTTTGTTGTTGTTGTTGTTTGTTTGTTTTAGTTTCTCTTTCTGAGAGTTCACTATCTGTATAATAAAAGCCCAAGCAACTTTTATGGCAGAACGACCAGAACAACCGGTCGCTATGATGCTCACTGACCACTGGGGGCAGACGCCAGAAGCTGCCCCCTGGTGGTCAGTGCACTCCCACAGGAAGAGTGCCGCTCAGCCAGAAGCCAGGCTCACAGCTGGCGAGCGCAGCTATGGTGGCAGGAGCCTCTCTCGCCTCTGTGACAGCGCTAAGGAGCAGCGAGCTGAGCGATAAGGAGCAGTGAGCAGGTGGGCAGTAAGGAGCGAGGGGTCCTAGACTGTGAGAGGGTGCAGGCCAGGCTGAAGAAACAACCCCCACCAGTGCAGAATTTCATGCACTGGGCCTCTAGTTGGTGTATAAAATGACTATGGATTTTGGGGTGTTAATTTTTGTATCCTAATTTTTCAAATTCATTTATTAAATCTAGTAGTTTTTGATGGTGTCTTTGGGGTTTCCTATGTACAGTATCATGTCATCTGTGAATAGTGAGAGTTTCACTTCCTCTTTTCCAATTTGGATGCCTCTTATTTCTTTTTCTTGTCTAATCGCTATGGCCAAGACTTCCAGAACTACGTTGAACAGGAGTGGTAAAAGAGGGCATCCCTGTCTTGTTCCTGTTCTTAGGGGAAATGGTTTTAGTTTTTGCCCATTAAGTATGATGTTGGCTGTAGGTTTGTCATATAGGGCCTTTATCATGGTGAGATATGTTCTCTCTATTTCCTCATTGCTGAGAGTTTTTATCAAAAATGGGTGCTGGATTTTGTCAAATACTTTTTCTACACCTATTGATATGACCATATGATTTTTGTCTTTCAATTTCTTTATGTGATGAATCACGATCATTGATTTGTGAATATTTTACCAGCCTTGCATCCTTGGAATAAATCCAACTTTATCATGGTGTATGATCTTTTTAATATATTATTGGATGTTATTTGCTAATATTTTGTGGAGGATTTTAACGTCTTTGTCCATCAGGGATTTTGGCCTGTAATTCTCTTTCTTTGTATTTTCTTTATCTGGTTTTGGAATTAGGGTAATGCCAGCCTCATAAAAAGAGTTTGGAAGTGTTCTTTCTTCTTGGATTTTCTGAAATAGTTTGAGTAGTAGAAGTGTTACTTCTTTGAATATTTGGTAGAACTCTCCTGTAAATCCATCTGGAAAAGGAATTTTGTTTGCTGGGAATTTTTCTATTACTGCTCCAATTTCATCAGTAGTTACCAGCCTATTCAGGTTTTCTGATTCTTCCTGACAAAGTATTGGAATGTTGCATTTTTCTATGAATATTGCCATTTCATCCAGGTTGTCGCATTTGTTGGAATAAAGTAGTTCATAGTATTTTGTTACAATCCTTTGTATTTCCTTGGGGTAAATTGTTATATCCTCTTTCATTTCTGATTTTGTTTATTTCTATCCTCTTTTTTGTTTCCTGGTGAGCCTTGGTAAAGGTCCATCAATCTTGTTTATCCTTTCAAAGGACCAGCTCTTGGTTTTATTGATCATATGTATTATTATTATTATTATTATTATTATTATTATTATTATTATTATTGGCCTCTATGTCATTTAGTTCCACTATGATCTTTATTATTTCTTTCCTTCTACTTGTTCTGGATTTTTCTTGTTCTCTTTCTAATCCTTTAAGTTTTAATGTTAGATAACTTGCTATCAGTTTCTCTTGTTTTTTGAAGTAGGCCTGTAGTACTATGAAATTCCCTCTCAGAACTGCTTTCACTGTGTCCCATTGATTTTGGATTGTTGTGTGTTTATTTTCATTTGTTTTTATAATGTTTTTTATTTCTTCTTTGATCTATTTGGTAACCCATTTATTTATTTTTGTAATGCTGTTTAGCCTCTGTGTATTTAATTGTTTTTGAGTGTTTTTATTGTAGCTGACTTCTAATTTCATGCCATTGTGGTCTGAGAAAATGCTTGATGTAATTTCAATCTTCTTGAATTTGTAGAGACTTAGCTTGTGTCCTAACATATGGTCTATCTTTGAAAATGTCCCATGTGCACTTGAGCAGAATATATATTCTATAGCTGTGGGTTGGACTGTTCTGACGATGTCAATAGTTCCATCTGTTCTAAAGTATCATTTAGTATTGCTGTTTCCCTGTTGATTTTTTTTGGCTAGAAGATTTATCCAGTGATGTCAGTGGGGCATTAAATTTCCATACTATGCTTGTATTGCTGTTGATCTCTCCTTTGATATCCTCCAGAAGTTTTTTATATATTTAGATGTTCCTGCATTTGGTGCATATATGTTTACCAGAGTTATAACCTCTTGTTGTATTGATCCCTGTAGGATTACAACCTGGCCTTCTTTATCTCTTATTATGGCCTTCACTTTGAGGTGTTTAGTCAGATATAAGTATTGCTACCCCAGGTTTTTTTAAAAAATTTCCATTTGCCTCAAAATTTGTTTTTCCACCCATTCACTATCAGTCTGTATGAGTCCCTTGTTCTGAGGTGGGTCTCTTATAGACAGCATATACGTGGGTCATGTTTTCTTATCCATTCCACCACTTTTTTGTCTTTTGATTGGAGCATTTAATCCATTTACACTTAAAGTTATTATTGATAGGTACTTGGTTGTTGCCATTTTTATTCTTTATGCCTGTGTTACTTCTTCCCTTTCTGTTTCTTCTTTTTATAACAGTCCTTTTAACATTTCTTGCACTGCTGGCTGGGTAGTGATAAACTCTCTTGGCCCTTTTTTGTCTGAAAAGCTCCTGATTTCCCCTTCAATTTTGAATGATGGCCTTGCTGGATGCAGTATTCTCGGACTCAGCCCCTTGCTTTGAATCACTTTGTATACTTCATTCCATTCCCTTCTGGCCTTATGTATTTCTGCTGAGAAATGATTTGATAATGTAATGGGGACCCCTTGTAGGTAACTCTCTGTCTCTCTCTTGCAGCCTTTAAGATTCACTCTTTGTCATTAATGTTTGCCATTGTAATTATGACTTGTATTGGTGGAGGTCTTTTTGGATTCATCTTGTTTGGGATTCTCTCTTCTTGTATGAATTTTTTATTCCCCTGATTGCCGGGGTCCAACCCCAGCAGGTCCAAGGGTCCCCAAAGGCGTAGACGGAGTCGGCGAAGAGGGAATGACACGGAGACAGCGTTCCGTTGATCAGCAGCCTAGCCAGGATCTCCATCCAGGATCTCCAGCCAAGTTCTGGTCTGGATTTCCAGAGAGGTTCTGGTTAGCATCTCCAGCCAGGTTCTGTGTCCAAGTTCTCTTGCTAGGTTCTCCAGGTTCTCCAGGTTCTCCAGCCAGGTTCTGTAGCCATGTTCCCTCGCTAGGTTCTCCAGCCAGGTTCTGTCCAGGTTCTCCAGCCAGGTTCAGTCACCAGGTTCTAGTCAGGTTCTCTTGCCATATTTCTGTAGTCAGGTTCAGTCCAGGATCTTTTGCCATGTTCTCTCCAGCGAAGTTCTTCTGTCTGTAGGTTCTGTGTAGGTTCTGTCTTCTTGGCTCTCTTCTAAGTTCTGTCTCCTAAGTTCTGTGTCTTGCTGTCTAGTTACATCTGTATTTATACCAGTTGATTCAATCCTATCAATCTCTATTACAAAGGTTAGGGCGTTTCTTATCTCCATTACAGGGAGTAAAGATTATGTAGCTTAAGCATGCTTGTTCATAGTTAAAGTGATTAATTACCCGCCTGGCACTTAATTGAGGGGTTTTATTCCCTCCCTAACTTCAGGGGAAAATCCCTACCTGGGGATTCAACCTTTCTTGGAGAGGTGACCTTGGTTAAAACACAGCGCCAAGAAGGTGAGCAAACATATTAAGAACCATATGCCATATATGCCAGGTCCCTTGAAACAGCAAGGATGGACCGGCTCCCGGCACCTGATCAGGGAAATTTTCTGTCATTATTTCTTCAATTAGGTTTCCTAAACCATGCTCTACTCCTTTTCCTTCTGGAACCCCTATAATACAGATGTTACTTTGTTCCAAGGCTCCCTTAGGTTCTCCTCCTGCTTTCTAATTTTTTTTCTCCAATTGCTGTTCAGATTGGTTGTGTTTTTCTACCCTTTCTTCTAACTTGCTAATTTGGTCCTCTGCTTCTTCTAGTCTACTGTTGAAACCTTCCATTGTGTTTTGTTGGTAGTTATATCATTCTTAATTTCCTCTTGATTCTTACATAAGTTGTTGATTTTCTCATCCAGCTGTTTTAGGAACTGTAAGACCCTTACTCTGAATTCTTTTTCTGACATATTGCAGCCTCCATTTCACTTAATTCTTTTTCTGATGATGTCTCCTTTTCTTTCCTTTGAGGGTTGTTTTTTTGTCTCCCCGGTTTTGCTCTCACCAATGGCCCAGGTGCTGGGTTGCATAAGGCCTGTGTCTGAAGGAGAGAGCTTGGCAGGAGGGTCACAAACTCTAAGACTCATCACAGGGCCCAGATGCTGGGTTGCGTAGGGCCTGTGGCTGAATCAGTGGGCTTGGTGGGAGGGTAGCACACTCTGAAAGTCACTGGAAGGCCCAAGTGCCAGGTCACATGGGATCTGTGGCTGAAGCAGTGGGATTGGCCGGAGGGTCATGCACTTGGAGACTCACTGGATAGCCTAGGCACTGGGTAATGCAGGGCCTGTAGCTAAAGCAGTGGTTTGGTGGGATGCGAGCCCACTCTGGGGAGATTCAAGTCCTGGTGTCTGTGGGTCTGCAGATGAGGTATCAGGTTTTAGGCTGTAGTGGCTGTAGAGTCTGGTATGGTGTCTGAGGACAGTCTGGGTGGTGGTAAGGCTGGGCTCCTAGTCACAGCATCTCTCCACTTCAAAATGGTGTGGTTTCTGTGCTGAGCCGGCGAACCCAGGAGTGCTTGCAGCAGTAGCAGTGACCTGTCTAGTAGAACCTGCTCTGCCAGCCCCACAGACTCCTGCAGGATCTAATTCACACACACACACACACACACGTCCACACACTTCCCTTTTGCTCCCTCACTCACTCACTCACACTCTCTCCATCACTGCTGTCCTCCCTGCTGCCACCTTGACCTGGACCTACCCTATGTCTTTTGATTGTAGCATTTATTCCATTTACTTTTAAGGTTGTTATTGATAGGTACTTGTTGCTATTTTTTTCTTTATGCCTGTGTTCCTTCTTCCCTTTCTATTTCTTCTTTTTACAACAGTCCCTTTAGCATTTCTTATATTGCTGGCTTGGTGGTAATAAACCTTCTTAGCCTTTATTTGCCTGTGAAACTCCTAATTTCCCCTTCAAGTTTTGAATGATAGCATTGCTGACAGAGTATTCTTTGATTCAGTCACTTGCTTTGCATCACTTTGTATACGTAATTCCATTCCCTTCTGGCCTTATATGTTTCTGTTGAGAAATCAGTTGATAAGCTAATGTAAGATCACTTGTAGGCAAATTTCTGTCTCTCTCTGGCAGCCTTTAGGATTCTTACTTTGTCATTTACATGTGCCAATTTGTTTATGATTTGTCTTGGTGTCTGTCTTTTGGGGTTCATCTTATTTGGGATTCTCTGTGATTCTTGCACTTGTGTGACTTTTTCTTCCCAAAGTCAGGGAAGTTTTCTGTTATTGTTTCTTCAAACATGTTTTCTATTTCTTGCTCAGCTTCCTGTCCTCCTCTGACCCCTATTATGCAGGTGTTGTTTCATTTCGTGTTGTTCCAGAGCTCCCTTAGACTCTTCTCCTGCTTGTAATTTTTTTATTCCAGTTGCTGCTCTGCTCTGGTATTTTTTTCCCTCTACCTTGTCTTCTATCTTACTGATTCTGTCCTCAGCTTCTTCTAGTCTGTTGTTGAAACCTTTCACTGTGCACTTTATTGCAGCTAAGTCATTCTTCATTTCTTCTTGATTTTAATATAAGCTCTTAAATTTCTCATCCAGATGTTTGAGCATCCCTATAATCATTACTGTGAATTATTTATCTGATACATTGCTTACCTCCATTTTATTTAGTTCCTTTTATGGTGATTCCTCCTTTTTCTTTCATTTGGGGAATGTTTCTTTGTCTCCCCATTTTGTTGTTCCTTTGTAATTGTTTCTATATGTTACATCACACTGCTATGTCACACAGATTTTTTTAATTGGTCTTATGTAGTAGATGTTTTGTGGGACCCAGTGGTACGTTCTCTCAGGTCTTCTGTACTGGGTGTTCTAGAGAGGCCACCTACATGAGATATTTGGGTTCTATTTATGTACTTGGGTCTTGAATGTTATTGTCTTCTTCATGGATGGAGTATATTATCAGTGTGTCTGATAATGTGGCTCACTCTGTCCCACATCGTGCCAACCATTGTGGAGGTGCTGACCAAACAGAAGTAAATACAACATGACAAGACACAACACAGAAGGAACAGAACACAAATGTATACAAGATACCTATAACCCCAATAAAAGTTACCACCAGAGAAAAGTGCCCTCTTTGCTTGTCTGCCAGCTTTCAATCTTAATCACTCAAACATTTGTTTCTGACTTGGCTTTAGATGTAGAGATGCTGTTTTGCTTTCAAGGAATAAGATGGGTGTTTTTTCCTGATCCAGAATGACTCCTCTGCGAATGGCCCACAATATTACTCTTGCCTTGGTTGGTCAGAGATCCTTGTATGGAGACCAATGGTGTTGGCTGGCAACCTGCAGTTTTTATCAGTCTGGTTCCCAGAATAGCAGCATGGATGGCCCCTCTTCCTATGAAGTCACTGAGGGCCCCTTGTGACTATTCAGAACCATAAGTGTGGCCTCTGCCTTTATTTCCTCTGTAGTGCTCAAACTTCAGGGTGTGGCAGGCTGTATTATCTGCCTTGAGGCTATTGGGGGGGGCTGGCTCTTCTGGGGAGAAATGGCTGTGTAGATTTGGAAGCCTAAGAATGCCCAAATGCAGGATTCCTGGCCATGTCTCCCCGTCTTGCTTCCCTCCCCAGCCTCTCCTCAGACACCTCAACTCTGTGCCTCTCTCCCTGTGCCAAAGCCTCGTGTGAGTATAAGTAAAAAAGTTCTGTGTTCTGGGTTTAGAGAATAAAAGCAAAGACAAAACAACCACGAAACTGCAGGTTCCTCCCCCACTTTCACGCATTGTGCTGCTAGGGCCACCTTTTGCAGTGCAGCTTTTCTTGGCCGTGGTCTTGGGTCCAGATTCCCCAGAAGCCAGCATCTCTGTGACTTTTTTTTTCACAGTTGGATGTTATGCCTGTCGCCAAAGGACTTGTCTTTAGTGCAATGCAAGTTCCTTCTCACCCTCTCTGCCTGCTTGCCAGCTGCTCCTCTCAAGCCCACATCCACATTCCTACCAGTCTCCAGGCATCCTCTGACCTTCCTTGTAAATTGTCTCCTCAGCTGTGTCTAATTTGTTAATTCTGGGTGGATGTTTTCTGATTTAGTTGTATTTCCAGTCTGGCCACAGGACGAGGTGTACGTCATGTCTGCCTATTCAGCCACTATTTTTCCTCCTCAGAAGGCTCTTGTCTGCATACCCTTTCAGGGCTGCATTTTGGGAATGTGGTGCTAGGAGATGATTTATTGTTTTAAATCCATCAGTGTTACACTGAGGAGCATTGTGACATTAAGAATTTAACCAAATAGTTGACTAAAAGGATAAATTGCTAATGAAAGGTCAAACAAATCAAACATCTTTTCTACTGCTTTCCATTTGCTTGATTATGGTTTTACCTAAAGACATAGATATTCTGGTGTTGTAATGAAGACTGAACAAATAAGATTTAAAATTTCCTAAGTTTAAAGTCACTACAATATGGACCATAAGGCAATACAAAATATGAGTTAGAGGTTAAATCACTAAACTTTGAATCAAATGCAAGAAGCTATTGAAAAATAATTAAAAATATATGCCTGTGTTTGATAAGAGAATCATATCCCTTTAGATATTTTTCTTGTTAATCCTCACCAGAGGATATCCTTTCCATTGCTTTTCAGAGAGAGTGGAAGGGATGGAGGGAGTGAGGGGGAGAGAGAGAGAGAGAGAGAGAGAGAGAGTGAGAGAGAGAAACATCAATGTGAGAAAGACACATTGACCGTTTGCTTCCTGCATGCATCTCAACCAGGGGACAGGGAGTGAATCATAACCCAGGCATCTGCCCTTGACCAGGACTCAAAATCAAGATCCTTCTGTGCACAGGCTGATGCTCCAACCAATGAGCCACAGAAGCCAGTGCCCTTTAGACATTTTCAGTAACTCATGTTTGAATTACTTCAGTACTTTAATACATCAAGCTTCCATAAGGAAACTTGGGTTTTGCTTCATATCTTTCCCTAAATAACTGACCTATGACAGGTTACTGTGAAATTTTTTTTCATCTTCAAAATGAGGATATTGAACTGGATGGCTCCTAAATATCTTTGAGGGCTCCTAAATACTATTATTTTTATCATCTGAAAATTATTTTCTGATTTGTTTCATTGAGTTTTTCTTCAAAAGGAAGCAGATAGCAATTGCTTGAAAGAATGGACAGATATTGAAACAATCTTTTCAATGAATTAAAACATTTTTAGAGGACTCTTCCTCATTCACTTTCTTAGTGTCATTGTATGAGATACACGTTTTACTTGGAATATCTTGTCTATAAAGTATTTTGTTGATTTATTTTTCATAAAGTCAGAATCCATATTTTGTTCATAAAAATCCACTATTTGCATTACCAGTCATGAAACAACTAGTAATTTCATAATTATCACAGTCAAGATTCAGTCCTGGATTGCTAGTCAGAGGAACTGATGTAAATTCAGGGAAACTTTTCTTGATTAATTTTGGGTTATGAGGCACTCAGCTGTGGCTGTCCTAGGCAGGGTCACTTTGTTTAAATCCTTACCATCATATTTTCTGTCCATTCAGAGCAGTGGTTCTCAACCTTCCTAATGCTGCAACCCTTTAATACAGTTTCTCATGTTGTGGTGACCCCCAATTTCATTGTTACAAATTGAACATAATTAAAGCATAGTGATTAATCACAAAAACAATATGTAATTATATATGTGTTTTCTGATGGTCTTAGGCGACCCCTGTGAAAGGGTCGTTTGACTCCCAAAGGGGTCGCGACCCACAGGTTGAGAACCGCTTATTTGGAGGATCCAAATTCAGTAAAGCTAAATATGATTATAAAATCTCTGGGACAATCTAGAAAATATCCAAATGTACATAATCAATTCAGAGACTAAAACAATTTTCTTTCAGATCCTTTCTTTTCCATGATTCATAGACAAGCTAATGTGGTTGAAGTTTGCTTCATTTTGAGTTTCCTTGCATTGCAAAGAGTACAGAGTGGCAAAATAGAACCTTAGTTATTCTCTCAAACATACAAAATCAAGGGTTTTAGGGTGTACTCACTTACTCACTTCCCCTTACACTGTTGATAAGGATTCACTCTACTTCTTAGAATCAAATTCCTTTAATAATAGCAGTTGTGCTTTTTTTTTTTTTTCAACAACCAATGCATATCTTCTAAAATACTGTTTTAAATCAACCGGAAAATTATATTTTAGCTTATAACATTTTAATACTATCCTATCTAATAAAAGAGAAACATGGTAATTAGCATAAAACCGCTACCCTTCCCATTGGCTAATCAGGGCGATATGCAAATTAACTGCCAGCCAAGATGCTGGCCGGCAGCCAGGCAGTTAGAAGCAAACATGAGGCTTGCTTGCTTCAGTGACAGAGGACTCCAACGTTCCCCGCCTGCTGCTGCCGGCCTCTGAGCTGCAACTCTAAGTAACTATGTTACAAATATAGAAGCTAAACAAAACCCCAGAAACCTGCTTTAGTCATGGGCTTCAGCCAGCAGGATTGCAACATTGTTTCAAATACAGAAGGTAAACAAAGGCCAGAAACCTGCTTTCACCAGTGGAGGCCTCAGAGCTGGAACCAAGCCTCAAAGCTAAAGCTGGCCCAGAATAAAAAAAAAAAAAAAAGAAAGAAAAGAAGGAGCGGTTGGGAGCTTCAGTCACCCCCAGCCTGAAAACAGCCCTCAGCCCCTCACCCAGACTAGCCAGGCACCCCAATGGGGACCCCCACCCTGAAGGGTGTGTGACCAGCTGCAAACAGCCATCATCCCCTCACCCAGGCTGACCAGGCACCCCAGTGGTCACCCCCACCCTGATCCAGGACACCCTTCAGGGCAAACCAACTGGCCCCCACCCATGCACCAGGCCTCTATCCTATATAGTAAAAGGGTAAAATGCCTCCCAGCACCAGGATCAGCGGAGTCGCGAGGCCTCCCAGCACGGGGATCAGCGTGACAGGGGGCAGCGCCCAAACCCCCTAATCGCCCTGCGGCTCTGTTTGTGACAGGCCACAACCTCCCTATCAGCCCTGCTCTGTGCCTGATAGGGGGGAGCTCCCCAACCTCCTGATTGCCCTGCGGCTCTGTGTGTGACAGGCTGTGGTGCCCCAACCCCCTGATTGGCCCTGCTCTGTGTGTGACAGGGTGTGGCGCCCCAACCCCCACCCTATGGGCCCTGCTTTGTGTGTGACGGGGTAGAGCCATAACCTCCCCATCTGTCCTGCACTGAGTGTGACAGTGGCATTGCCCCAACTCCCTGATCGGCCCTGCTCTGTGGGTGATAGATGGTGATGCCCCAACCGCCCCCCCCCCACGGGCCCTGCTCTGTGTGTGATGGGGTAGAGCCATAAACTCCCCATCGGCCCTGCCCTGAGTGTGACAGGGTGCGGTGCCCCAACCCCCTGATCCGCCCTGCTCTGTGTGTGACAGTGGGCACTGCCCCAACTCCCCTATCGGCCCTACTCTGTGAGTGACAGGGTGGAGCTCCCCAACCCCCTAATTGGCCCTGCTCTGTGTGTGACAGGGGGAGCTCCTCAACCCCCTGATCGGCCCTACTCTGTGCGTGACAGGGTACGGAGCCCCAACCCCCTTGATGGGCCCTGCTCTGTGCGTGACAGGGGGTGGCGCCACAACCTGCCCAACGACCCTGCCTTGAGTGTGACAGGGGGTGGTGCCCCAACCCGCCAATCGGCCCTACCCTGAGTGTGACTAAGGGTGGCATCACAACCTCCCGATCTGCCCTGCTCTGTGCATGACAGGGGGAGGTGCCCCAACTCCCCAATCAGCCCTGCTCTGAGCCCGACCAGGGGCTGCACCTAGGGATTGGGCCTGCCTAAGCCAGCAGGTCCTTATCTCCCGAGGGGTCCCAGACTGTGAGAGGGCACAGGCCGGGCTGAGGGACCCCCCTCTTCCCCCCGAGTGCACAAATTTTTGTGCACTGGGCCTCTAGTCTATATATAATTAAGTTTAATTCACTAAACTTTTTGGAGAGCATTGCTGAAATATTGATTCTATTTTTAGAAACTGTTGCTTTAGATATTTTTAGCCTAATATAAACTTCCTAGGAGACAAAATTTCAAACTTCAGCACTCATGTTTTCTCTTTGGGTTTTTTATTCTTACCTCTTCATACCATTATATAGAGTTAAAAATAATCCTATGCAATAAAAGCTTAATATGCAAAGTGTCTGACCATTCATTTGACTGTTCGACCAGTCGCTATGACACACACTGGCCACCAGGGGACAGACGCTCTGACCACTAGGTTAGCTTGCTGCTGGGGTCCGGCTGCTTGGGACTGGGTGAGATGGGCTGGCCATGCTCTGGAGCCCTTCCGTAGTTCCTTCCCTGCCCCAATGGTGCACCAGTGGGGTTCCTTGGCCTGGCCTGTGCCCTCTTGCAATCAGTAGGCCAGGCCAAGAGACTTCCAATGGTGCACGAATCTGTGTACTGGGCCTCTAGTTTACTTATATTAATACAAAACAATGTAATTGCTTTATACTACAGAGGCTGGCAAACTTTCATATGTGGCATGATATGTTTATATTTATTTTATCCCTCAGTGTATAAGGATGAGGAGAGCAAACTGGGAGAAAGACTACTTGAAATCTTTTTTTCCACCTTCCCCCCCAATCTTTCATTCATAGGCACCAACAGTATATTCATTAGAAAGTGGTTCCTTCTAACATTTCAGTGTGCTTCCTCTGATAATATTGTTTTAGTTGAAATTTAGTATAAGGTGATTTCTATCTTAAAAAAATAAAAACAAACTCTCTAGAAATCTTAACAGACACCAGAACACATTAGTAAGAGTTTTAGAATTTATAAAAGAATCTTCATATTACTCTCTTTGTGTTTCTCTGTGTTTTGAATTGGGGATCCAACCATATCAATGCATTTTTAGATTTTCAAATAGTCCATTGCAAGATGAAGTAATTTATGGGAATTGAAATTCACTTTGTTAAAGAACATTATTTATAAATTAGAGGTGGACTTACTTTTGCTTATGCTGTGTAGCATAAGCCTGATAAAGAAACATAAAGCTTTCAATTACATTAAGTTGTCCTAATTTTAAAAGGGATAATTCTGGTTTTAGGTATAACAGCTGCAGCCATGGCTGAGGCAATGAAGCTACAGAAGATGAAGCTTATAGCTGTGAACACTCTTCAGGGAAATGGAAGCCAAAATGGAACGGAATCAGAGCCTGATGATCTTAATTGTAATACAGGTAAGTGTCTTCAGAAATCCAAGGCAGGTGACTCATTGATTTATTCTGTGGTGGGAGAGAAGAGGGCTGAGGGGAGCAGGAAAATAATACGTATACTTCAATTTTAAGCAGTTACTAAAGAAGTATACTTAATCCTACCTCTAACTTGTACATTGAAACTAGAAAACCATTACAGGTCAGAATCCCATTTGAGGAAACACTGAATTATGTCCATTGTTTTGTTGTAGAGGAATTAAATACTAATTTTTATCTTGCTAGCTATTTCATCTTTTGCCTGCTAAAGGCTGCCCCCTTCAGCTTCATATCAAGCTTTTTACTTCAACTTTCTCTAAATAATTTACCACTGAATGATAATTCTGAGAATCCACCTTGGACGGGCTGCAGTCTCTTTAGTTGGAGTACCACCTCCGTAGCTAAGTGAAGGTGCTGGAAGACTTGTGGTATTGTCAGCAGTGGCTAAAGAAAAGAGGAAGAACAAAGAGTCAGCAAGGAAAAAAAGATGGAAGGAAGAGAAAGATGCCTGTGGATTGAAATATCCCCTTCCTTTTTACTACTAGTTTTCTCTCCTTTACCTGTGATAATTATTCCTTATCTTTGATCATAAGACCACCCCTCACATCTCTTTTGGAATTAGGTGGGATTATAACTCTCAACATTTATGAATGTCTAATTAAATAAACAAATAACTAAATAAATAAATACCATTTAATTTTAGTGGGGAGTAATAAAGGGTGGCAAAAGATGGTCTGAGGGCCATAGGTTTCCAATCTAAGACTTCAGGTGAATTCAATATAATGTGATAAGCATATTGGTAGCAGCCTCTTCTCTTTTCTTTTAGGCTCCTAGATGTTCAAGTATTGTGGTCCTTATCTTGGAAGAAAAAGCAAAGGGGGAAATTCTTGAATTAAATCAGTATGATAAACTTACTCTGAATTTAATGCAGTGTAGCTCTCTTCATCCTCCTCATCTAAAATTGAAAAGTTCATGGTGATTTATGAGAATTAGTCTTTAATCAGTACTCACAGTAGGTAATAATGGAAAAATGCATACTTTTGTGGATTCATGCAACTAGAAGCAAGACATAGTTAAAATTAACATTAAGCAAAACATAATAATAGAAAGAAATTACCAGTTACTATGTACGAAGTATCTCCCATGGTTTTTTTCCATTAGTTTAATTTTTAAAATGTAGATATTATTGACATATAACATTGTATAAGTTTAACGTGCACAATATGTTGATTTGATACACATATATTGCAATATATAATATTATTAATACCATAGCATTATCCAACATCTTCACAATTTCACATCATTTTTTCTTTTTTTTTGAACATTTAAGATATAGTCTCTTAATCACTTTTAATTTATAATAAAGGTATTGTTAACTACAATCATAGTACCATGCATTAGGTATTGAGAACTTATTCATCTTCTACCTCCTGTGTTAACTCAGTTAATTCTTACCATATTCCCAGGTGGGGAAAGCATTTTCAATAATCCCATTTTGCAAATCAGGAAACAGAGACACAAAGTTAGTAATTAGCAGAGCTGTTTAAATCCCATGTCTGGTTAAGTGCAAAGTATTTGCCCTTTCCACGTTCTTCCTTCTCTTCAGCACTGTTTTGTAATACGGTTTTAATTTTATCAACCCTCTTGAATAAAAGATGAAGATACAGTGATGAACTGATGATCAGTTTCCTTGACTAAACATCTCTTAACTCATACTAGGTTCAAATCTTGGTGTCTTGGAAGTAACCAACAGTTGACAGGAATTCTCTTGTAAATAAAAATATTTTTGTAACAATAAATATTAGTGGGAGCTTAAGAAGTAACTATGTCATTATTTTCTCAGATATACCAGTTTCTGAAAAAGACTTTGTAAAGATTTTAATGTTGTAACTTTATAATAAGACAGTATTAAATATTTTGAGATCTATACTGGTGACCTAATTTTCAACATAGCAAATATTTAATTTTCTTAGCTACATATAATCTGGTTTAACCCACAATATCCATCACTGTGATAAAAGAAAGTATTAGGTTTCCATATGTGTATAATGTTATACTTGATGTTATAGAAATGGAATTAGAGTAGTAACTGTGATCATGCAAAAAATAGTTTATCCTTGTCTTGATGTAATGAAGGTAAGCAGATATAAAATAATGATGATAACAATATCTACTTATGTAAAAACCATGGGTGGTGTTCATCACATCCCTCCAGAACCATCTCCACCAAGTGGAAGGAAGTTAGTCCTGCAGGAGTTGTCTTGGCAACTGCTGCGCCCTCCCCAAAGTTGTTTTCTTGAGCTGTTTCCTCTAAGGGCGGGGTTTAAGGCAGGAACCCGCCCTCAGAGCACTGCCAGGGGTGAACCTGAGTGGGGGCGGCTGAAAGGCTTAGAAAAGACAGACAAGAAAATGAAAGCAGGGTCTCGGTGGCACGCTGATTCTCTGAGAGACAGCGACCACGCCCACAGCCATGCCTTTATTTTCTAGCAGAAGCTACTAGGCAAAGGAAGGGCGTGGCCAAGATGTTTACAACATTCTCCTGGGTTTCAATCCTACTCAACTACATGCACCTGAACTCTATCAAGCCTACATCACTCAGGCACGTGGGGCCACGTGTTCGGACCATAAGTTCAAGCTTACAACTACAGACATTGGCTATAATTGTGCTGGGAGGGCCCTGCCCTCCAAGCTGGGACTTGCACATGGCAATGAGAGGACTGTGTCCTCTCATCAGTCCAAGGCTTGAACCTGTCCAAAACACAGTAGCGGCTCCCCACAATAAAGTTTTAATTCTGTTTCTTTGTTACTAATGTTGTGGCCCCACCCCATAACAAAGAAACAATTTCCAGAGGATGAGGCCCAGGAATCAGGATTTTAAAAAGATTCCCAGGTGATTCTAATGTGCAGCCAAGGTTGAGAACCACTGCTATAGATAATATTAAAAATATATCTAAACGTGCACTTCTTTGTCCAAAAAATGAGCATGTTCAAAACTTAAATGAAGAAAATTTGGATATACTCGATGGAGACTTGCACACATATTCGAGTGATGATTCCATTGATCCCACAGATGATGCTGAAAAGGAAAATTTTCCCATAGAATTTCTTAATAGTATTACTCTTTTGGGAATGCTGAGTCATAAATTAAAATTGAAAGTGGGTGTAATCATCACGCTATTGAGAAATCTCAATAGTAAATGGGGTCTTTGTAATGGTACCAGATTTATTATCAAAAGATTATGACCTAACATTATTGAAGCTGAAGTATTAACAGGATCTGCAGAGGGAGAGGCTTTTCTGATTCCAAGAATTAATTTGTCCCCATCTGACACTGGCCTCCCATTTAAATTGACTCGAGGACGGTTTCCCATGATGCCAGCATTTGTGATGACTGTTAATAAATCACAAGGACAAACTCTAGGCAAAATAAGCATATTCCTACCTGAACCCGTTTTTGCACATGGTCAGTTATATGTTGCTTTCTCTCGAGTTTGAAGAGCATGTTATGTTACAGTTAATGTTCTAAATATTTCATCACAAGGGAAATTAGTCAAGCACTCTGAAAGTGTTTTCACTCTTAATGTGGTATACTGGGAGATATTAGAATAAGTTTAATCACTTTATCAGTCATTGTTTGCATCAGTGTTGTTTTTACAACGTGTTTTTGTTGTTTTCATATCATGTTTTATCGTTTTTATATCATGCCTCTGTTGTTATATCCTTTTGTTACTGTTTCTTTATTAATAAATGTATATATTATTTTCTTATATATTTTACTAATTTCCTTTCATCTCTCACACTTCTATTATAGAGAAAGGGCAAATAGCAATATTAAAATATCTCTCCTAATTAATTCCCTTTTTTAAAAAATATATTTTATTGATTTTTTACAGAGGAAGGGAGAGGGATAGAGAGTTAGAAACATTGATGAGAGGGAAACATCAATCAGCTTCCTCCTGCACACTCCCCACTGGGGATGTGCCTGCAACCAAGGTACATGCCCTTGACCGGAATTGAACCTGGGACCCTTGAGTCTGCATGCCAATGCTTTATCCACTGAGCCAAACTGGTTAGGGCAATTAATTCCCTTTTAATGTGCACAAATTTCATGCACCAGACTACTAGTACTGCCGGGGTCCAACCCCAGCAGGTCCAGGGGTCCCCAAAGGTGTAGACGGAGTCGGCGAAGAAGGAAGGGCATGGAGACAGTGTTCAGTTGATCTCTTGCCAGGCTCCGCCTCCAGGCTCCGAGGCCAGTCCCTGTCCGGGATCCTCTGGCATGCTCTCTCCAGCGAAGTTCTTCTGTCTCTAGAGAACGTTCTGTGTAGGTTCTGTGCCTAGGCTCTGTCTCTCTTGGTCCTGTCTTCCAAGCCCTGTGTTCTGAGTTCTGTCTCTTGCTGTCTTGTTCTGTGTTCTGAGTTCTGTGTGTTTCTGTCTTGTTACAACTGTATTTATACCAGTTGATTCAATCCTATCAATCTCTATTACAAAGGTTAGGGCGTTTCTTATCTCCATTCCAGGGAGAAAAGATTATGTAGTTTAAGCATGATTGTTCGTAGTTAAAGGGATTAATTACCCGCCTGGCACTTAGTTGAGGGGTTTTATTCCCTCCCTAACTTCAGGGGAAAATCCCTACCTGGGGATTCAACCTTTCTCGGAGAGGTGACCTTGGTTAAAACACAGTGCCAAGAAGGTGAGCAAACATATTAAGAACCGTATGCCATATATGCCAGGTCCCTTGAAACATCAAGGATGGACCGGCTCCCGGCATAGTACTAATAATAAATAGATGAAGAAGTCTTTGAGGTTTTTATAGTTTATAAATGAACACTGCTGCCATGACCACACCTGTAAACCCGGTCCTGTTACCAAGAGGAATTCTCTAAGCTATAACTATATGTTGTGAATGAGGAAGAGAGCAAGTAGACCTTAGCAGCTTTTGCCACTGAGGACTCCAACAGCCTTCATGGCCTCCATGGATACCTAGATTCTTGCCTGTTAAATTTCCTCAGAATCTTTGCCAATGGTTACTTCAGCTTATGGATCAGTATGAAGACAACAATGCTGTTTCTTTCCCAGCCCCCAGATGTGGGGCTTCCACTGTAACAGCTAGAACCAGAGCCACTGAACAACTCTAGCCAATGTACTTATATCTACCCACACGTGGAGATATTTCCCTACTAATGTAAGTCAATAAAGGGCGAGATAGCTGCCTGCTGCTTCAAATGTGCAGACAACAATGCAAGGCATTGTTGAGAGGGAAACATGACAAGTTAAGAAAAATATTACCACCAAATGAACACTATAATTGACCCCAAATAAATGGAAGTCTACAAATTTCCTGACAAAGAATTCAAATAATTGTTTTAAGGAAACTCAGAAAACTACAAGAGAACACAAATAATTCAATCACATCAGGAAAATAGTGTGGCAAATGTTTCCCTCCACGTCCCGCGTGGTTCAGGGTTCAGGATCTGGAAGAGGAGCTGCACACAAACGAAAGAGAAGAGACAAGAGATAATTTGGAAATATTGGGGGCCCAGGCGGGTAAGTCCAACTCAAGAGGAAAGACTTCCCCTGGTGCTCAGGCCATGCCAGCCAACCTTTTATTGGTTTGGGATACACCCATAGTCCTTAGGCAGGCAATTTCCAGTAACAGGCAGACTAGCCCATCTTCAAGGATTTACATAATAATAAATGGGGAAGTTGCTTCAGCTACAATGGGTACACAGTCCTGACCTTTGCAAGGGCTTGAAGGATCACCAGCCTTCCGGGTTCTCTGTCTACACCTCTCTGCTAGTGAAGACAATAGGCGGTTTCCCACAAAATAGTACATGAAAAAAATGAGAAATTTCACAAAAAGATATAAATCATAAAAAAGAACCAAGCATAAATTTTAGAGCTGAAGTATATAGTGACAAAAATGAAAAGCACAGTAGAGAGCTTCAATAACAACTCATTTAATCAGAAGGAATAATCTATGAACTTGAATATAGGTCATTTGAAATATTCCAGTCAGAGAAGAAAGAGGAGAAAGAATGGAAAAGTAGAAGAACACTTGAAGATGTATAGGATACCCATAAAGAAACAGTCATGCATTTTGGGAAACCCAGAAGGAGAAAAGAGAGAGAAAGGGAGGGGAAAAAAGCTCATTTAAATAAATAATGGTTGAAAGTTTCCCAAATCTAGGGAGGAAAATTGACATCCACATTAATAAAATTCAAAAATGTCCAAATAGAATCAACCCAAATAAGACCACACTGAGAAACATTACAGTAATATATTGTTTAAATACAGAGCTAGGTTTTGAGATTTGCATCTTTAGGTGATTTTTTCATTGTACAAATAACTTAGAGTGCAAACCTAGATAGTGTAGCCTACTACACCTAGGCTATATGCTACAGCCTATTGTACCTAGGTTACATACTGTGCAGCATGTTACTTTACAGAATACTGTAGACAGTTGTTATACAATGATACTTATTTGTGTATCAGAACATATCTAAACATAGAAAATGTACAGCAAAAATACAGTTTAACAAATAAAAATGGTACACCTGTTTAGGGCACTTACCATGAGTGAAGCTTGCGGGACTAGAGGATGCGATGCTTTAGATGAGTCAGTGAGTGTGTGATGAGTGGATGTGAAGGCTGAGATAGTACTGTATTGTGATGCATTGTCCTATGGCATTACGAAGGTTATGATGTCACTGGATGATAGTTTTTCCGCTCTTTTATAAATTATGGGACCATAGTCATATGCATATGCAGTCCATAATTGACTGATATATCATTATGTGGCACATGACTGTATCATCAAATTGTCAAGTCAATTACAGAGAGAAATTTGAAAACAACAAGATAAAAGTGCTTTGTTACATATGAAGAAGCCATCATATGACTATAAGCAGATTTCTCCGCAGTAGATTTGCAGAACAGGGGAGACTGGAACAATATATTTAAATAATTGGCAGAAGCAAACAGATGTATGCATAAATCTCATTGGCAAATGTAAATATATAGACAAATACACATCAATGCAATGCAACATTGTGCATAAATTACTTTTAACCAACCCTAATATAAAAGTTGAGATAAAAGATTATTAATTAATTGATACTAAGTATGAAAAGAAGAACACTCTGAATACAGTCATACAAAATGAGTAGGCGAGAGTAAAAGTGTCGTTTTTGTATGCAATAGAAGTTAAGTTATAAACTTAAAATTAAGGTTTAAAGTATATGTTTTGTATAAGTCTTGAATTAAACAAAAAGTAAAAAACTATGATAGATACACAAAAGAAGAAGGAAAGCAAATTTGTACCAAAATAAACCAATAAAAAAGGAAGACAGCAAGAGAAGGAAAGAGGGGCAAATTAACTTCAAAATAGAAAACAATTCACAAAATGGCAACAATATATCTTTACTTACCATTAGTTCCTTTAAGTATAAGTAAATTAAAGTCACCAATGAAAATGCACTGAGTGGCTGGTGTGGCTCAGTTGGTTGAGCATTGTCCCATGCACCCAAAGGTTTCCATTTCCATTACCAGTCAGGCCATGGACAGCAGTTCAAGTCCAAGAGAGATATCTCAGCTGGGGGTTGGGGGGGGTTGCCACTGAGAACTCTGGGATCTAATCTCCTAGATGGACCCCCCAGCAGAGAGCACCAAAACCAAGGAGGGTTCCCACATAACATTTGGCTGTGAAAAGCAGTGGGGTGCTGTTTGCCAGAGAGTAACAGCTGAAAATTCAGGCACCCTCTTAAAAGGCCAACTCACAAAATTCCCTGTGGAGCCACCCACCCTGTGCTCTGACAGAGGGAGGGTGAAGTGGACTGGAGCTGTGAGAGCAGAATCCAGGACTGGGGACTTTGGGGATAGAGCTCAGAAGGCAGACACCCCAAGTAAAATATATGATTGTCTAATCACTATGTTATACACCTGAAACTATTACACAATAATATTGAATGTAAAATGTAATTGAAACATAAAATTAAATAAATAAACATCCATTTATAATTAATTGTCTGAACAAATTAGGTAGAAAAGAAACTTAACTCACAACATAAGGGCCATATATGAAAAGCCCATAGCCAACATCATAACCCATGCAGGGAAAACAAAGCTTTCCATCTACCTTCTGGTACAAAGCAAGGATGCCCACTCCTTTATTTAAATTATTCTTTATTGATTAAGGTATTACATATGTATCCTTACTCCCCCATTGTCTCCCCACCCCGCCGCTCATGCCCTCACCCCCTAGTGTCTGTGTCCATTGGCTATGCTTATATGCATGCATACAAGTCCTTTGGTTGATCTCTCTCCATACCCCCAACCCTCCTCTGCATCTGTTCAACATACTACTCAAGGTTCTCACCAGAGCAATTATGTAAAATAGAGAAATAAAAGATTTTTAAAACCCTACCAGTGGTCGGCAAACTCATTAGTCAACAGAGCCAAATATCAACAGTACAACGATTGAAAGTTCTTTTGAGAGCCAAATTTTTTAAACTTAAACTATATAGGTAGGTACATTGTTATTAACTTAATTAGGGTACTCCTAAGGCTTAGGAAGAGCCACACTCAAGGGGCCAAAGAGCCTCATGTGGCTCACGAGCTGCAGTTTGCCAACCACCTTAGCCGTTTTTTTCCAGTGGATAGAGCATTGGCCCACAAACTGGTCAGGGTTAGATTCCGGTCAAGGGCACATACCACAGCTGCAGCCTCAATCCCCAGCCCTGGTAGCATGTGGAAGGCAACCATTCTATGTGTCTCACATCAATTTTCTCTCTCTCTGTCACTCTCTCCTGACCTTCCACTCTCTCTAAAAATCAATGGAAAAATATCCTTGGGTGAAGATTAAAAAAAAAAAAAGTGTGGTTTTTTTTTTAGTTGACAGTGGGCCTAAATAGCCACTTCTCAAATTAAGACATACAAATAACCAACAGTTATTTAAACTGGTGCTCTACTACACTAATTATTATGGAAATGCAAATTAAAACCATGAGATATCACCTGACACCTGTTAGAATTGCTATTATAAGAAAGACATGCCCTGACCAGTTTGGTTTAGTGGATAGTGTCGGCCTACGGACTGAAGGGTCCCAGGTTCGATTCCGGTCAAGGGCATGTACCTTGGTTGTGGGTACATCCCCAGTAAAGGGTATGCAGGAGGCAGCTGATTAATGTTTCTCCCTCATCGATGTTTCTAACTCTCTATCCCTCTCCCTTCCTCTCTGTAAAAAATCAATAAAATATATTTACAAAAAAGAGAAAGACAAAAAAGATAAATATTGGCATGGATGTGGAGAGGAGGGGACCCTTGTACACTATTGGCAGTAATGTAAGTTGTTCAAACATTATGGAGGTTCTTCCAAATATTAAAAATAGAACCACCATTTTGGTATAAAAAAGCAGAGAGTAGAATGGTGCTTACCAGGGCCTAGCAGGGGTGGGCAAACTTTTTGACTCGAGGGCCACACTGGGTTCTTAAACTGGACCGGAGGGCCGGAACAAAAGCATGGATGGAGTGTTTGTGTGAACTAATATAAATTCAAAGTAAACATCATTACATAAAAGGGTACGGTCTTTTTTTTCAATAGTTTTATTCATTTCAAACGGGCCGGATCCGGCCCGTGGGCCGTAGTTTGCCCACGGCTGGCCTAGAGGGTGGGGAAAATGGGGAGATGTTGGTTAAGATGTACAAAGTTTCAGTTATACAAAATGAGTAAGTTTGGGAAATTTAATGTATGATAATGTGATTACAGTTGACAGCACTGTATTGAATATTTAAAGTGTTCTCAACACAAAAAATAAAAAAATGCTAACTATGTGAGGTGATGGATATGTTAATTCACTTGATATTGTGATTATTTCACAAAATATACCTATCCTATATAATCAAGAGGTAATATGCAAATTGGCCATCACACCCTCACACTAGATGGCTGCCCCCATGTGGTCACAAAATGGCCAGCAGGGGAGGACAGTTGTGGGTGATCAGGCCAGCAGGGGAGGGTAGTTGAGGGTGACTAGGCCAGCAGGAGAGGGCAGTTGGGGGTGAATGGGCTGGCAGGGGAGCAGTTAGGTGTTGATCAGGCTGGCAGGGGTGTGGTTAGGGGGTAATCAGGCTGGCAGGGGAGTGGTTAGGGGGTGATCAAGCTGTCAAGCAGAAGCGGTTAGGGGCAATCAGACAGGCAAGCAGGTGAGTGGTTGGGAGCCAGCAGTCCTGGATTGTGAGAGTGATGTCTGACTGCCAGTTTAGGCCAGATCCCTGGGATTGGGCCTAAACCAGCAGTCGGACATCCCCCGAGGGGTCCCAGATTGGAGAGGGTGCAGGCTGGGCTGAGGGACACCCCCCTCCCGTGCATGAATTTCCTGCATCAGGCCTCTAGTATTAAATAATTAAATTTATACCTTAAGTATGTACAATTTTTATTTGTCAATTTTACTTCAATAAATGTGGGGAAAAGTCTGGGTAAATGGATTATCTGCTTACTGGAAATTAAGCTACAGTTCCTCAAGTGATCACTTGCAAATAGAGATTCATATCAATAATTTTAAATATATATTTTTAATAACCCAGGGACTGGCATGTCTTTGATCCCCTTTGGGTATCCTACTTCAGAATTTGAATTGTTTATGGTCTTGTTTGAAATTAAAGACTGATTGATTTCTCTCTTTTTTTAATGTTCATGGCTTTAATCTTTTGATTTATCTTAGTGCCTTCCAAGAAGAGAGAGAGGAAAAAAAAAAAGCATGTGGGTATTGACAAGGGAGATGTCAGTTAACAATGTTTATGGTCTGATTAATGTTTATGGGCATGGTCTTCCTGAATGTTTACGGTTCAAGTAGAAATGGTAAATCAGACATTCTAACCAAAGGAAAGCTTGTTATTGGAGAATTGCTCAGGTTCTATTTATAAGATACATGTTACATTCAATCAGCCAAAGAAAAATCAGTGAATGCAGTAATAATATTCTATCAAGTGGGTTATGAGGTATCATATGTGGAAATATATTGAATGTTTCATATAATTTGTGTGGTGATCTAGAGGCTGAGCATTATATTATGATCTAATGTAGTTATTTTCAGCTTTGTTTACACAGAATTCCTATGGTAGAGTTGAAGTGAGTAGCAAATAATAGAGATTCTGTAAACTTCCAGTATGTGAATGAAATCAGCAGTGTGGCTAGTCATCATTAATAAGTTACTCCATAAGGGATTAGAGTAATTCTTGAATATGATTCTCAACTAAATTGAGTTTGTATCCACAATGTACACTATTCCAACAGTGGAAAAGTCAATATGTTGGCACTATGGGGAAAAAAGACAAAATTACTTGCTTTCAAATGCTTATGATGTAAGAGAAGAAATTTCTTAAAAATCAATCAATATGTAAATTATTACACTCTTACATGGAATGTGATAAAAAGCAATGAGAGGAACTAAGTACTGTGAGAATATAGAGAAAGAGGGAATTTCTTTGGAATAAGAAAACCAGGAAGGAATTTCAAGTGTAGGATGTGATATAGGAACTAGTCTTTGAAGAATGTGAAAGTGAAAATATGGATGGCATTGAATGATGTGTTAAGGAGACTGTACAATTGATTTTCCAGGGCAGTTATTTTCAAATAGTGGTTCTCAGAGCCTTCAGCCTATGTCTTGAAATTTGGGTAAGAGTTGAGAATTTGGCTTGAAGAAATATTATGTTTGATAACTAAAAAAGCTTAATTGCATTCTTTGATTAACTAACTGTAAAGCTTCTGTTGTTTACAATCATGCTGGCAAGTATTTCTAAAATTAAAATTTAGATGTCTAAGTAACTTAAAATAATTCACTAGAACCCTTTATACTACAGATGATGCTTGGAAGGTGAGAAATTTTCTTATTTGTGGTCACACAGATAGGTAACAAAAGAGCTGACACTAATCTTTCTACTATAAAATTATGCCTCTGATATTTGCATTGATTTTCCACTATAATCTAAGGTACATAATGAAATTTATTTTCTTATTATTGAGTCTCAATGAATAAGCTTAAAGATAGAGATGCAGTTGATAGTGAGACTGCCCTTAATTTGGCCTGTCCAAGGTTCTGTTTACAAGGTAGATATCAGACTTCAGGTTAGACTTAACTAGGCCTCAGAAACTAATGTCAGCATTACTATTATGACTATATCTCTGATAGGTTTTTTTTTCTTGATATCCTATTCCTTCCCCCAAATTAAGTGTGGTATGGGAAAGAAATGGTTGGAATTCTGAAACTGGATCTAATTAATCAAACCTTAAAAGTATGCAAGCCCCACAGATATTCCAAATGTTGAAAAAGAATTTAGGATTTCTCATCATCATTAAGTATAAACTCAATGACTTTGATCCCAGGTCACAAATTAATCTGAGTGAATTTTTCTTTTTTGTTTTTTCACTCAAGGGCAACATTTGTTTCTAAAAGTAAAATTATAAATAAAAATGGATATTTCTTTGTTCTGTTTATTCGTGGCCATGTGACCATTTTACCTTAGAGAATTTTTTTTTTTTTTACCGTTATAAGCCATTTCACAATGAGCTATATAACCAGAAAACTCAAAGGAGAGTTTTTTCTTTAATTTTAGAAGAAGCATGCTCTATTTTAAATGTCATATTGTGGCAGGATTGTTATTCAATTTCATCATTCTTATTAGTTGCTAAATCCCCAGAAGTCAAAGTAGGGCAGCTTAAAAAACATATCAAATATTGAATTAAAATTTTGTGTTGGTCTGAATATATTTATCTTGCCATTTTAAAAAGAATGATATTTTATTTTCTATGAACATTTCTCATAACTTTTTCTTTGAGTCTTCCATTATCCTCTTGACTATTTTTACTTAATTGTGGAAGTTCTAGACTTTGTTTATGATAGGCTTTATTTATATATGGAGTGAAACATCATCTTGTCCATATTTAAATTCAACAGGAAAATATGCAGAAATTTAACATTTTCCTAGAGGGTATGAGATCAGCTATTGCACATTTTTATTCCTTAAAAAAACAAGTAGAGTAGTCACAGAGTGTTTATATATCCTATCTAATAAAAGAGAAACATGGTAATTGGCATATGACCGCTAACCTTCCCATTGGCTAATCAGGGTTATATGCAAATTAACTGCCAGCCAAGATGGCGGCTGGCAGCCAGGCAGCTTGAAAAGAACATGAGGCTTGCTTGCTTCAGTGACGGAGGAAACCAACGTTCCCCTCCTGCCTTGCCGACCTCTGAACTTGCAGTTTAAGAAACATAGTTACAAATATAGAAGCTAAACAAAACTTCAGAAACCAGCTTTCAGCCAGCTGGGATCTCAGAGCTGGAGTTGATACAGAGTTTCAATTATAGAACCTAAACAAACCAGATACCTGCTTTCAGGAGTGGAGGCCTAAGAGCTGGAGTCAGAGCTAAAGCTGGCCCAGAATAAAAAAAGAAAAAAGAAAAAAAGGAGCAGTTGGGAGCTTCAGTCCCAGTCTGAAAACAGCCCTCAGCGCCTCACCCAGGCTGGCCAGGCACCCCAGTGGGGACCCCCACCCTGAAGGGTGTGTGACCAGCTGCAAACAGCCCTCATCGCCTCACCCAGGCTGGAAAGGCACGCCAGTGGGGACCCCCACCCTGATCCAGGACACCCTTCAGGGCAAACCAGCCAGCTCCCACCCATGCACCAGGCCTCTATTCTATATGGTAAAAGGGTAATATGCCTTCCAGCACCAGGATCAGCGGAGCCACAAGGCCTCCCAGTACCAGGATCAGCGTGACAAGGGACAGCGCCCAAACTCCCTGATCTCCCTGTGGCTCTGTGTGTGACAGGGGGCGGGGCCACAACCTCCCTATCTGCCCTGCTCTGTTCCTGATGGGGGAAGGCGCCCCAACCCCCTGATCGCCCTGCGGCTCTGTGTGTGACAGGGTGCAGCGCCCCAACCCCCCCACCCCACGGGCCCTGCTCTGTGTGTGACGGGGTAGAGCCATAACCTCCCCATCGGCCCGGCCCTGAGTGTGAGAGTGGCGGCGCCCCAACCCCTTGATCGGCCCTGCTCTGTGGGTGATAGAGGGTGGTGCCCCAAACCCCCCACGGGCTCTGCTCTGTGTGTGATGGTGTAGAGCCATAACCTCCCCATCAGCCCTGCTCTGAGTGTGACAGTGGTGGCACCCCAACCCCCTGATTGGCCCTGCTCTCTGGGGGATAGAGGGCGGTGCCCCAACCCCCTGATCTGCCCTCCTCTGTGTGTGACAGGGGGCAGTGCCCCAACTCCCCTATCGGCCCTACTCTGTGCGTGACAGGGGGTGGCGCCTCAACCTCCTCCTCGACCCTGCCTTGAGTGTGACGGTGGGGTGCCCCAACCCCCCAATCGGCCCTACCCTGAGCGTGATTGCGGGTGGCATCGCAACCTCCCAGTCCGCCCTGCTCTGTGCATGACAGGGGGTGGCGCCCCAACTCCCCAATTGGCCCTGCTCTGAGCCGGACGAGGGGCTGCACCTAGGGATTAGGCCTGCCCTCTGCCACCCGGGAGCAGGCCTAAGCCAGCAGGTCGTTATCTCCTGAGGGGTCCCAGACTGCAAGAGGGCACAGGCTGGGCTGAGGGACACCCCCCCCCCCGAGCGCACAAATTTTTGTGCACTGGGCCTCTAGTATATATATATATATATATATATATATATATATATATATATATATATATATATGGCTAATATGCTAAGTGTCAGACCATCCGACCAGTCGCTATAATGTGCACTGACAACTACGGGGCAGACACTCAGCACAATAGCTGCCCACCTGCAGTGACTTGGCAGTCGCCCTTCTTGGGTGACAGACCCCGAAACCAAGAGGAGGGATCCCGATTCCTCATGGGGCCACGCAATTCCAACTTTGGTCGTGGGTTATGTTGTTACTGGGGCACTGTTGGCCCTGAATCTGGTTTACTGCACACTTGTGTTTGTGTTCCACACCCTGTACGACAGCAACTTTGCAGAGTGCCCTCTTTCACTCCGGGATGCCTCGGGGGATGTTGGAGAGCCAGTTTTGGCCTGACTCCTGCAGGCCAGGCCAAGGGACCTCACCTGCCAGAGGGACCCTGCTCACTCTGCAGACGCTGGGGAGGGACTGCAGGAGGTTGGTTCCAGGGCGCGTTCAGCCCCCTCTCGCCCAGTCCCACCCTGCCAGCTATTTTCTAATTAATTTCCTTTCAATGTGCGCAAATCCATGTACTGGGTCACTAGTATATTATATGACTGAAGATAATTTCTAAATCTTTTGACACATCCTGGAATAATCAAGATAGAAAGCTTGTATTTAGTTGAGATGTTTGAATGACAATGAATAGAAATTTTCCTTCTATGAATTCTTATATATCCTCCAGTTGGGTTAAAACTGATATTTTTTGATGACTGTAATGCTAGAGGCAGGAAAGAATTAAAATATAATTAATAACATTAGACTTAAAAGGAAACACAAACATAGAAGTTTGAAGACTCTTAAGCAAGAACAGCATTTTCTTTTTTGAAGACAGACCTATAGTTTCTTTTATTTGATGTTTTGTTTAATAGCTTCTATAATGGCTATACCATGACTCTGCATCAAGATTTCAGCATGAATAACAACCAGTTCATGTTTCATTTAGCTCCAAATGAGAAATTCTGTCTTTTATTGTTTTAGGAAATTAGTTTGTGTACCATTGCTCCTGGAGCTTTATAATTAATCACTAAAGGTTATGGCTGTGGAAAGTTTGTGGGAAATAGATGCCTAAACAATTACAATTGTAGCTGTCAAATCAGAAATACAGTTATACAACAGAGCAGCCCCCCCCCCTTTTTTACTATAACAAAGACTTTGAGGGTGGTCTTTTTATTTGTAGAAATAAAAGCAGTATTTTAAAAAATCGCATTGCTGTCCATAGTGACTTCCTCTGAAGAATCCAAGATGGTAACCATGTAAATCTTTATCCTCAGAGTTTCTGCCTGTTCTGACTTTAGTGTTAGTTTAACTTCTGAGCAGATGTTGTGAGTATTTTACCTTTTAGAAAATATAATTCATAGTGAAAAAGATCAAAGTATATGTGGTTTATTACCTTGCAAAATTGAATTATAAAATCTCAATGTTACCTTCTTTCTTTATGCTATTCAAATACCTCATTAGATATGGAGCAAGATGTTTCTAGAGAATCAAATGAGGCATGCTTGTTTTTATTAGAATCTGATACCAAGAACTCTTTTAAATGGCTTTTCTCAAGAATTGTAAACTTTTTAGCACTCCTTTCATCTTTCTTCCATGCCTATGGACCTTTAAAAAGGAATTTAAGTCAGGAGACCCATTGTACTTTTAAAGATCCTTCTAAAAACTTATTCTAAGAGTGAGCAAACCTCACTATTGGGGAATTATTTACTAGGTCTAATTTTAATAACTCATCTGGTAGAATAAGAATTTCTTGTTTTATCAGTATTAAAGCAATTTGTATAAAAACACCTCCAAATTGATACTAGCATTATCTCTTCTTTATCTTCACAATAAATATTTTAAAATTATGTGATAGGTCCTTATAGCTCTTATGGCCAATGTAAAATAATTCTGTCTTTTTCCTTAATCCTTCACCTTCTTCCTGCCTCTACCTAGACTATCATTAGATCAAACAGCAGAACTCCACTTCTGAGGAAGTATCTAACCAGTATTGGACCTGTCTTGGTTCCTACATGTTACGCTCCTTAAGTATTTCTGTGTTTTGTATATTAATGCTAAATAACTACCTTTGGTGCAGTCTTAGTCTGTGATTTTTGAATAAGTCGCCCCCTCTTTTTGTGCTTTAGTTACAATGAAGGGGTCTGTGATAATCAGTATGGCCTTTGAATTCTTATCTTCATTTCTATGATTCTTAAACACAGACATTTATCCATAGGTGACTACTCTTTGGGTGCTTTTTTTCCTGCCTCTAGAGAACTCTCTCCAGAGAATTGCCTGGATTTTCACAGTTTATTGATGAACCATTGTTTAGACTGGTCTCAAAAACCTTGATAAAGTCAAAATAAATTACATCTGTTGCTTCCCTCTATCTCTCAGGCTGTCATTCTGTCACAGAAGGAGATTAGATTGTTCTGACAAGACTTGATCTTTAGGAAGCCATGTTGAATTTTACCCAGTATAGTGTTCTCTTCAAGGTGTTTGAAAATTGATTTGTAATATCTTCTAGGAAACACATGTTTTCCTTAGAGATTAAATGCAAACAGGTGAAAAATAATAGAAAAGGAAAATGTGAGCAAAGGTTCTTAAACTGGACCTAGAAAAACAGAATTTTAATTCCATTCTATAAAACTGTTGGAGAAATGATCGCAAATGAGTTGTTATATATGTTACTTGGGAGATTGTATTCACAAATACAGTTTATAATAGCTGACTATTGCTATATTTTATCATTCTAGAAAAGGGCATTTGTGAATTAAGTGGAACATGACAAAAATTCAAAAGTAATTTAAGAAAATTACAGTCCAGATTTCAAAAGCTGATTTACAGCATATATCTGCCTCTTATGAGTATTTGTATGTCTAAAAATTAAAGTAATATTCATTATGCACTATCATGATTGTTCCTATTTCCCTTATAAAAGGCAGTTTACTATAGAGTTGGGCATATTAAACATTTTTCACATTTAAAGAATTTTCATATTTAGTGGATATATTAGTGTAAGGGAATTGGAGTGGAAACAATCACTATTTTTTTCTAAACTCTAATTCTCTATGGTTCTATGACAATTGGATACTAACATTATTGCAGTAATAATATGACTAGTGCATAGGGTGAACCTATTTCATGTGTTGAACCCAAATTCAATAAATATATGTAGCTTAATTGGGAAGTTTTAAAGTTTTCTAGAATCCAAAGTGATTTTTTAAAAAATATATTTTAATTGATTTCAGAGAGGAAGGGAGATGGATAGAGAGAGAAAAACATCCATGATGAAAGAGAATCATTGATTGGTTGCCTTTTGCATGCCCCACACTGGGAATCAAGCTGGCAACCCAGGCATATGCCCTGGCTGGGAATGGAACCATGAACCCCTGGTTCATAGGTTGACACTCAACCACTGAGCTATGCTGGCTGGGCGAAAGTGATTTTCTGGGTCTTTTATTTTATTCTTATTTTTGGTCTTTAAAGCAAAGTTTTTAGTATGCAGACACAATTGTGAAAGCAATTATTAGAAGGTTTCTTTCACTTTGCAGATCAATTTAGTATTAGTTTGTCACCCACAAATACTCTTTTGTGCACTTTTGTATTAGAAAACAGAATAATCTAACCTTTTTAATTTAAATGTAATTGACATGTAACATTATATTAATTTCAAGTGCATAAAATAGTGGCTCAATATTTCTATGTATTGCAAAATGATCAACACAATAAATCTAGTTAATATTCATCACCATACATACTTACAACATTGTTTTCTTGTGATGAGAAATTTAAATATATATATATATATATATATATATATATATATATATATTTACTTCTATAAAAACCTTGGGTGGTGTTCATCAAGACCACCAGAAGCACGACCAAGTGGAAGGAAGTCAGTCCTGCAGGGATTGTCTTGGCAACGGCTGCACCCTCCCCTGAGCTGTTTCCTGGAGCTGTTTCCTGTAAGGGCAGAGTTTGAGGCAGGAACCCGCCCTCGGAGCATGGAGGCATCTCTTTAAAAAGTGTGCCGCACCAGCACAGCCAAGGGTCAACCTGAGTGGGGGCGGCTGAAAGGCTTAGAAAAGACAGACAAAAGAATGAAAGCAGGGTCTCGGTGGCACACTGATTCTCTGAGAGACAGCAACCACACCCACAGCCATGCCTTTATGTTATAGGAGAAGCTACAAGGCAAAGTAGGAGCATGACCAAGATGTTTACAACATTCTCCTGGGTTTCAATCCTACTAAACTGCATGCACCTGAACTCTATCAAGCCTACATCACTCAGGCATGTGGGGCCACGTGTTCGGACCATAGGTTCAAGCTTGCAACTACAGCTGTTGGCTATAATTGTGCTGGGAGGGCCCTGCCCTCCAAGCTGAGACTTGCACATGGCAATGAGAGGACTGTGTCCTCTCATCAGTCCAAGGCTTGAACCTGTCCAAAACACTGTAGCAGCTCCCCACAATAAAGTTTTAATTCTGTTTCTTTGTTACTAATGTTGTGGCCCCACCCCATAACAAAGAAACAATTTCCAGAGGATGAGGCCCAGGAATCAGGATTTTAAAAAGATTCCCAGGTGATTCTAATGTGCAGCCAAGGTTGAGAACCACTGCTATAGATAATATTAAAAATATATCTAAACGTGCACTTCTTTGTCCAAAAAATGAGCATGTTCAAAACTTAAATGAAGAAAATTTGGATATACTCGATGGAGATTTGCACACATATTTGAGTGATGATTCCATTGATCCCACAGATGATGCTGAAAAGGAATATTTTCCCATAGAATTTCTTAATAGTATTACTCTTTTGGGAATGCTGAGTCATAAATTAAAATTGAAAGTGGGTGCAATCATCACGCTATTGAGAAATCTCAATAGTAAATGGGGTCTTTGTAATGGTACCAGATTTATTATCAAAAGATTATGACCTAACATTATGGAAGCTGAAGTATTAACAGGATCTGCAGAGGAAGAGGCTGTTCTGATTTCAATAATTAATTTGTCCCCATCTGACACTGGCCTCCCATTTAAATTGATTCGACGACTGTTTCCTGTGATGCCAGCATTTGTGATGACTATTGATAAATCACAAGGACAAGCTCTAGACAGAGTAGGCATGTTCCTACCTGAACCCGTTTTTGCACATGGTCAGTTATATGTTGCTTTCTCTCGAGTTTGGAGAGCATATTATGTTACAGTTAAAGTTCTAAGTACTTCATCACAAGGGAAATTAGTCAAGCACTCTGAAAGTGTTTTCACTCTTAATGTGGTGTACAGGGAGATATTAGAATAAGTTTAATCACTTTATCAGTCATTGTTTGCATCACTGTTGTTTTTATGTCATGTTTTCATTGTTTTCATATCATGTTTTTGTTGTTTTAATATCACGTTTTTGTCATTTTTATATCATGCCTCTGTAATTGTTATATCCTTTTGTTACTTTTTATTTATTAATAAGTTTATATATTATTTTCATATACATTTTACTGATTTCCTTTCATCTCTCACACTTCTATTATGGAGGAAGGGCAAATAGCAATATTAAAATATCTCTACTAATTAATTCCCTTTTTTAAAATATATATTTTATTGATTTTTTACAGAGGAAGGGAGAGGGATAGAGAGTTAGAAACATCAATGAGAGAGAAACATCAATCAGCTGTCTCCTGCACACTCCCCACTGGGGATGTGCCCCCAACCAAAGTACATGCCCTTGACCGGAATCGAACCTGGGACCCTTGTGTCTGCATGCAGATGCTCTATCCACCGAGCCAAACTGGTTAGGGCTGTGCTCAGCAAACTGCGGCTTGCGAGCCACATGAGGCTCTTTGGCCCCTTGAGTGTGGCTCTTCCTAAGCCTTAGGAGTACCCTAGTTAAATTAATAACAATGTACCTACCTATATAGTTTATGTTTAAAAAATTTGGCTCTCAAAAGAAATTTCAATCATTGTACTGTTGATATTTTGCTTTGTTGACTAATGGGTTTGCCGACCACTCGGTTTGGGCAATTAATTCCCTTTTAATGTGCATGAATTTTGTGCAACGGGCTACTAGTATATATATGATTGATTTCAGAGAGGAAGGGAGAGAGAGAGAGATATAGAAACATCAATGATGAGAGAGAATCATTGATTGGCTGCCTCCTGTATGCCCTCCCCCCCCCCACACTGAGAATTGACCCCGAAGACCAGAAATCAAACTGTACCCTCCTGGTTCGTAGTTGTATGTTCAACCAGTGAGCCATGCCAGCCAGGCATGATGAGAAGTTTTCAGATTTATTTTCTTAGCAACTTTCAAATATGCAATTCAGTATTATCTTATATAATAAAAGGATAATGTACAAATTGTCCCCTCGATAGGGAGTTTGATGAGGGAGTGGGGCTGGATGGCCAACTGCCTGCAGACCCCCCCCCCTCCCGCCGGCTGACACTGCACCTGATTGCCCCCCCACCCTGATCAGGGGCAGGGCCAGCCAGCTAACCTCCCGTGACCCCTCCTCCTGCCAGCCCGGCCTGATTGGCCCTGATTTGGCAGCCCAGCTGGACCACACCCATGTATGATTTCATGCACTGGGCCTCTAGCTAACCATAATCACCATGTTGTGCATTGCATCTTCATGACTGATTTATTGTATAAAGAATGTTTGTACCTTTTGACTCCTTTCACCCATTTTTCATCTCTCCCCTGACTCTGGAAACCACCAATCTGTTCTTGGTATTTATGAGCTAAGATTTTTGTTTTCTGTTTTTTAAAATCTACATAAAATTGAGATCATATAGTATTTGTCTTATCTATGTTTTACTTCACTTAGCATAGTGCCATCAAGTTTCATCCATGTGGGCACTAAATTATTTGTTATGAGTTTTACTAAAGTATAATTCACATATAAAATTTATGCATTTTAAGTGTACAATTCAGTGGTTTTAGTATATTGACATATTTGTGCCACTATCACCATTATCTAATTTCATAAATTTTACATTACACCCAGAAGAAACTCTATCCATTAGGAGTCACTCCCCATTTCCTTCCAACACCCCAGCACCTGGCAACCACTAATCAGCTAATGCTTTATGTTGTCTCTATGGATGTACTTACTTTAGATGTTCCATATAAATGTAATTATACTATATGTGATCCTTTACATCTGTCTTCTATAATTTGACATTTTCAAGGTTCATACATATTGTAGTATTCATCAGTACTTTTTTCCTTTTAATGCCCAAATAATGTTCCATTATATGAATATACTATATGAATATACTACATTTTGTTTCCCCAGTCATCTGTTGATAGACATTTGGGTTGTTGCTACTTTTTGTCAATTATAAATAACTAGAGGCCCAATGCACAAAAATTCATGCACTTCGGGGGTGGGGGGGTCCCTCAGCCTGGCATGTGCCCTCTCGCAGTCTGGGACCCCTCGGGGGTGACCACTTGCTGGCTTAGGCCTGCTCCCCGGGGGATTGGGCCTCAGATGGCAATCATACATCCCTCTGGCATCCCGGCAGCCCTCGGGGGATGTCCACTTACCAGCAGGGCGCAGACCTAAGCTGCAGTCGGACATCCTTAGCTCTGCTGAGGAGGCAGGAGAGGCTCCCACCACCACTGCTGTACTGGCAGCCATCATCCTGGCTTGTGGCTGAGCAGAGATCCCCCCTGTGAGAGCATACTGACCACCAGAGGGCAGCTCCTGCATTGAGCATCTGCCCCCTGGTGGTCAGTGTGTGTCATAGTGACCAGTCATTCCCAGTCCTTCTGCTGTTAGGGTCAGTTTGCATATTACCCTTTTACTATATAGGATAGAGGCCTGGTGCACTGGTGGGCACTGGCTGGTTTGCCCTGAAGGGTGTCCCAGAGCAGGGTGGGGGTCCCGCTTGGGTGCCTGGCCAGCCTGGATGACAGGCTGATGGCTGTTTGCAGCTGGTCACACCCCCTTCAGGGTGGGGGTTCCCACTGGGATGCCTGACCAGCCTGGATGATGGGCGAGTGGCTGTTTGCAGCTGGTCACACCCCCTTCAGGGTGGGGGTCCCCACTGGGGTGCCTGGCAAGTCTGGGTGAGGGGCTGAGGGCTGTTTTCAGGATGGCGGGTGACTGAAGCTCCCAGCCTCTTTTTTTTTTTTTTTTAATTCTGGGATTTATTTACCTTCTATAGCTGTCATTGGAGCTGAGAGCCGGCTCCAGCTCTGAGGCCATGGCTGGCTGAAAGCAGGTATCTGGGTTTGTTTAGCTTCTATAATTGAAACTCTGTTACCATCACTGGTGCTCTAAGCTCTCAGCCCGCTGCCGGCTGAAAGCAGGTACCTGGGGTTTGTTTAGCTTCTATAATTGCAACGTTGTTGTATCTGAAGCTCAGAGCCGGCTGCGGCAGGCGGGGCACCTTGGCTTCCTCCATAGCTGGAGCAAGCAAGCCTCAAGTTTGCTTCAGCTGCGTGGCTGCTGGCCTCCATCTTTGTTGGCTGTTTATTTGCATATCCTGCTGATTAGCCAATGGGAAGCGTAGCAGAGGTATGGTTAATTACCATGTTTGTCTATTATTAGATAGGATGCTGCTATCAGTGTTCAATGTGCAAGTTGTTAGGTGGACATATGTTTTTATTTCTTTTGGATACATACTTGGAAGTGGAAATTTTGGGTTAACTGGCAATTGTGTTTTACAAAGTGGCTGCAGCATTTTATATTTCCACTATGAACTTTGTGGATTACATATCTCAGAGATTGGATTACAAAATTAGGTTTTAATTTTTCATGCATTTCCTGGATACTCTGCACTCTATGGTTCTGTTATAGATATTTCATGACATTCCAATATTAGAATTCCCCTTTTCAGAGGCAAGTTGACTTGCTGAGTAGCAAAAACTCCAGTGCCCCAAGAATGTTAATAAGAGAAAACATTGTGATTTTAAAGAAATTTAAGAAGTGAAATATGATAGTTTGGTTGATGTAGAGAGAGAAGAATTAACCTATAACTTCTCTAAAGTTTATGGTATACCAATAATATATGGTACCACAAAGGGCTCATCATAACAGTATTGTCATTAGAACCAATGCTCTTGTAGATGCAATCTTTCTAAAATTAGCCTGGCATTTTAAACTTTGGCTACTGGTCAAAGATGAAGGTAAAATTGTTCAGAGATAACAAGGTTAATAAGAATGAGAAGAATGTTGTTAGCAGGAATGTAGGCCTGCATATTTGACTTTAGGGATGGGGGAAGGTTTGTGAAAAACATTCCTGCCGAAATAACATGAACATGAACACCAGGTGAGAATAAATCATATATTGGGGTGTTTATCACTGAGTGAAATATCTTAATATTCATTATTCATGGATTTGGCTATGTTCTCAAAAGAGCTACTATATCCTTTTAGGACTTTTCCTTTCTCTACTGGCCTACCATGGAGAATTAAGATTGAATATTAAAAAAATATAACAGTTAAATAAGAGCTCTATCAAGGGGATTATCACACCAAAAACTAAACACACATTTATATTTATGTATCACACACATATAGTATTTATCTGTATATAATTATATATATACTAGAGGCCTGGTGCAAAACATTTGTGCACTCAGGGGGGTCCCTCAGCCTGGCCGGTGGCCTCTCCAGTCTGGGACCCCTCGGGAGATAACCACCTGCTGGCTTAGGCCTGCTCCCGGGTGGCAGAGGGCAGGCCCAATCCCTAGGAGCAGCCCCTGGTCGGGCTCAGAGCAGGGCCGATTGGGGAGTTTGGGCGCCGCCCCCTGTCATGCACAGAGCAGGGAAGATTGGGAGTTTGCGATGCCACCCTCAGTCACTCTCAGGGTAGGGCCGATTTTGGGGTTGGGGCACCGCCCCCTGTCACGCTCAAGGCAGGGTTGATGGGGAGGTTGCGGCACCACCCCCTGTCACTAACAGAGCAGGGCCGATCAGGGGGTTGGAGCGCTGCCCCCTGTCACTCACAGAGCAGGGCCATCAGGGGGGTTGGGGCTCCGTACCCTGTCACGCACAGAGCAGGGCCGATCAGGGGGTTGAGGAGCTCCCCCTTGTCACTCACAGAGTAGGGACGATAGGGGAGTTGGGGCAGCGCCCCCTGTCACACACAGAGCTGGGCGTATCAGGGGGTTGGGGTGCCACACACTGTCACACTCAGGGCAGGGCCGATGGGGAGGTTATGGCTCTACCCTGTCACACACAGAGCAGGGCCTGTGGGGGGGGGCACCTCACCCTGTCACACACAGAGCAGGGCCGATCAGGGGGTTGGGGACCTCCCCCATATCAGGCACAGAGCAGGGCTGATCAGGGGGTTGGGGTGCCTTCCCCTGTCATGAACAGAGCAGGGTGGATAGGGAGGTTGTAGCCTGCCCCCCTGTCACACACAGAGCCGCGGGGAAATCAGGGGGTTTGGGCACTGCCCCCTGTCATGCTGATCCCGGTGCCAGGAGGCCGCGCGGCTCCACTGATCCCAGTGTTGGGAGGCATATTACCCTTTTACTATATAGGATAAAGGCCTGGTGCATGGGTGGGGGCTGGCTGATTTGCCCTGAAGGGTGTCCTGGAACAGGGTGGGGGTCCCCACTGGCGTGCCTTTCCAGCCTGGGTGAGGCGATGATGGCTGTTTGCAGCTGGTCACACCCCCTTCAGGGTGGGGGTCCCCAAAGGGGTGCCTCCCAGTCTGGGTGAGGGGCTGAGGGCTGTTTTCATGCTGGCAGGTGACTGAAGCTCCCAACCGCTCCTTTTTTTTCTTTTTTTTTTTTGTTCTGGGCCAGCTTTAGCTCTGAGGCTTGGCTCCAGCTCTTAGGCCTCAGGTGCTGCAAGCAGGTATCTGGTTTGTTTGGGTTCTATAATCGAAACACTGTTTCAACTCCAGCTCTGAGATCCTGGCTGGCTGAAAGCAGGTTTCTGGGGCTTTGTTTAGCTTCTATATTTTTAACAATGTTTCAAACTGCAAGCTCAGAGGCTGGCAAGGCAGGCGGGGAACGTTGGAGTTCTCCATCACTAAAGCAAGCAAGCCTCATGTTCTCTTCAAGCTGCCTGGCTGCCGGCCGCCATCTTGGCTGGCAGTTAATTTGCATATCACCCTGATTAGCCAATGGGAAGGGTAGCAGAGGTACAGCTAATTACCATGTTTCCCTTTTATTAGATAGGATATATCATGCTAATGATAAATGGATAATGGTTATATATAAGATGACTAATTTCAAAATATGCTCAATATATTTCTACTTAATTTTTATTAACAAATAGTTAAGCAGTAAAATATAGAGCAAAGGAACAAACAAACAAAACCTGAGTATATACAATGAAAATCAGTAGTTCTCCAGCAATAAAAGAAGAATATAGTTGGATAAACTTTCTAGAAATCTCAGTTAAGGCCACTGGCTCTTGTGGTAGAAACGCTATATAGTAACTTAATGTAGGTATCCACTGTGTAGGAAATATTTATTTCACTTTGTGTGAGTTTTAGTTTCTGACTACATAAGGGCCATTGATTGGGCATAGATTATCGATGGGCATGTTTCATTTAACAAAATTGGATTTAATTAATTAAGTAATATAAGGTATTTCATCAGAACTGGCCTTATCATAAGATGATTTCATGGACTCTGAGAATTCAGTGTTTCTGCCATTGCCAACTCTCCTAGTATCTGAATGATTTGAAGTATAAAGTTAATTTCAAAGCTCTCCAAGGTATTATAATTTTCACACTTATCAGTTGTTTATATCTCAGTGTAAATGAAAGTTTGAAAGTTGGTGCTGATGAGAAGTAGGAGTTCTCCAGACAAAGCTTAATGGATAAAGATTGTGTACAACCAGGAGTAAAGAGAACTGAAGATTAAGGGTCCAAACACTCTGCCTGTTTCACAGTTTACCTCATTCTTTTCTGAATACACAACACTTCACAAGGAAAGTTTTTTATAAATTTATTTAAGACACCTAACTTCTCTTATCAAAAGGAAAAAAAATGAAAGTCACTCCATAAGAATTATTCTCCACATGCAAATAGGCAAATAGAGTTCATGTGTACTTATCTTAATGCATTCCTAGACCAGATTTCTTTTTCTATATGAATCTAATTGTCAAACCTCTCTAGCTGGGTCATGAATGTTTACAAGTACCTCCTCTAAGTGACCATTATAAGATCCCAATATTTATCTTAAATAGCTGGCAGAAATTGGCAAAGAAACCTATAGGACTTATTTGAACCTAAATCATTTTTACCAGGAGGCAAAAGTCCTTTTCTCCAAATGCTCAACTTTTGCATGTTATGGGGCAGCAGCTTCTATGGAAAATATATGCCTTATTATAAAAATAGAGCACAAGTGTTCTTTTCTTCAAATTTCCTGGCTTTTAGCCAGCTTTGTCCTGCTGGGACATAATCAATAGAACATCAGTGCATTTTGCTGGAGACTGTACCTGTTTCCATAAAGAACTGACAATGGAACGAAGCATTTGTTTTCTTTGTGTAGTTTCTGAAGTTAACATGCATGGTTTAATAAAAAGGGGGTTTGGTTTCCCAAGATAGATATCAAGGAATACTAAATATGTCAATGATATTTCCTTAGGAAGTTCAAATGTTTTGAGTATAGACCTTTGTGTGTGTGTGTGTGTGTGTGGTGGGGGGAAAGGTTGGTGTTTGAGAAATCAAGAGAATGGGAAACAGTGTTCTGTTGTAAAGTTTTATTGTGCCTTTTTTTCTAACTGTACCTGCCATGGAGTTTTCTCAGAAATGCAAACATCCTTCACAATCTGTTTAAAACACAACAAATACATCACTCAGAGGAATATTTAAGGAACCATCAGGAGGGGAAAAAACTCATTGGTTTAATGGAATGCTGTCAAGTCAAATCAGCATCACGAAAAACAGTGGGGCTGAATTGATACTTTTGCACTGACATGTTAAAAGAAAAGCCCATGCATTATTTAGAAAACCAGAAATCTGTCAGCTGTATGATTGCCGAGTTAGCAGAAGCAGGAGGATGCTTCTCAAGTTGAAAAGAAACGCGTAGGCACAGATCCATATTGTAACCTTTCATGTTCTACACCCAGCGTGAATAGTCAGCTATTACCCGGTCAGCATTTTTTAGTTTTTCTCTTTTAAATTTTTAAGTGCTTCAAAAGGCAAAAGAGGTAGGTATTTTATTTTAAAAAGCAAAATATCTAGGTTTTTATTTTAGTATTAGAATAAAGATGACAAGAACAAAGAAAGACTGCTTTTCTTCTCTGTGAGTGCTTGTGCAGGTTTTCCAGGAGTGTTTTGAGGTTGTTAAGGTAGGTATTATATTTATACATTTATCCCATGATTAAAGTATTTCTGACCTATTCTGCTTTCAACAGACAGGAGGAAACACTTTTTTAGTGCTTTTATCACGCTATTTATAAACATGAAAGTTTCATTTTTTACTAACATAAAAATGAGCATACAGATACTATACATATCAGCATTTAAAATAATTCTATTAAATACACAATGGCTTCATTTCTAGTATCTTAGTGTCAAAATATTGTACTTGACCTCCGCATGCCCTTATATTACTCCTGTGAAGCAAGTAATAAACCAATATTCTTTCTGTTATCATAGAAAAGAACACCACAAACATATCCAGTACTTTCCTTAAGGTTACACAGTCTTACAACAGGAGAAAGCTACTGGTCATAGAGACAAAACCTTATGTTTTCAGTCGAGTGAGCCTAATGTGTTTTCTATGCTGCTGTTACACCCCGACTTTTCTACATAAGTAACTATGTATTTATGACTGTTTAATTGTCTTTATGACAGAAAACAATGAATATCTTCTATTTCATATTAGCTAATTTACAGTCAATGAAGGAAAAAGCACATAATTAACTAAAGAGGAGTGATGACCTAGAATTAGAAATTAAGATTTTTGTTGTCATCTGTATTCTAGAAAAGTCTGTACAGATCACTTGTAGGGTTGCATTTCTAATGCAGTGTCCCAATTTAAAATTGCACATTACTTTATTAGAAAATTATAATCCTTCTGGCAATAATAAATAGGGGGAATGTATAGAAAAGATGTTTTCTTCCTGTTTCTCAGGTTTCTAACATTTTTATGAAGAGAGATGTGCATACTTTGGCATATAGATGGTTAAAAGTTCTTTTCATAAGTTCTTGTGGTTTTTACATAACAATACAAGATTCCCTTAGGAACACCAACTTACACTTTTTTATTTTCAGGAAAAAAAATCATCATCACCATTATCTCCTATTTCCACTAACAAAATCATAATAAGTGAAACACTCAGAAAAGTTAAATTAATATTTTCAGTTTACTTATGACATTGTCTGAGGTCTAAATGATCACTTCTGGCTAACTCCTCTGTATTTTTATTCATTATTTCTTTTTTAACTCTATTTTTATTATTGACACTATTACACATGTCTCTGTTTCCTCCTCTTTTGCCCATCTCTCTTTGTCCCTTGATATTTTCCAATTATATCCCCTCCTTTTCCTCTTTACTAAGGTTTTTTTTTTATTCCACGTCTGAGTTGTGTCTACCTTTTTAATGAACTGCCAGATATATTAACAAGGGAATTTCATATACTGTAGTAATGTTTCTCGAGGTCTGTGTGTGTGAGAGAGAGAGAGAGAGAGAGAGAGAGAGAGAGAGAGAGAGAAAGAAGGGAAGGGAAGGGAAGGGAAGGGAAGGGAAGGGAAGAAGGGAAGAGGGGAAGGGAATGGAAGGGGAGAGGAGAGGAGAGGAGAGGAGAGGAGAGGAGAGGAGAGGAGAGGAGAGGAGAGGAGAGGAGAGGAGAGGAGAAGAGAAGAGAAGAGAAGAGAAGAGAAGAGAAGAGAAGAGAAGAGAAGAGAAGAGAAGAGAAGAGAAGAGAAGAGAAGAGAAGAGAAGAGAAGAGAAGAGGGTTAGAAAGATGTCCCTCGTAGGCAGGCTTCCTAATTATTTTTCTATTTTGGATTCTATCATTATCTGTTATAGTTACTTATGAAAATGGATTTGGTACATGCTGCACTTTATGAAATAGTTGTGCTGATTGCAGATAACTGATAAGGCTGAAGCCCTGTCCTCAAGCAAAAAAACAAAAACAAAAACTGCCAAGATTGTTTGAGAATGAGGTAAAATACTAGTAAGAGGGTGTATTTGAGATTCAATGGGAAACTTGCAGAGGAAGCTAGCTGATTGTTAGATGTTAGGAGAACCAGTTTCTAGAACCACCTCTGCCTAGAATTATCTGTGAAACCTTAAGCAGTTCTCTTCTTCTACCTCTTTTTGATGTATAAAAATAAGAAGTGGAATCAGATGACTTTTAAGAAAATTTCCAACTGTGGTAATTGACCTTTGTGCATAGGGTAAGTAGTTAGTCCTAGCACTCTAATTTTAGAAGGGGGCTAGACACGTGTTCCACATATAGGTAAGGGTGGCTATTTAGTTCGGAGATGGCCTGTAAATGAATTTTAGGAAACTAATAATCCAAATATGGTTTTATTGTCAACCTTCCCCCCTCCCCCCCGCATCAGGCTTCTAGTGTAACTAGAATACATCTTTCTTATATGTATTAGATAATACTGAATTGCTATGTAATGCATCTCAACAGTACACACTGAAAGTGGCCCTGGTCCAAAACCCTCTACCCACAATAAAAGGGTAAAAGTAATAATCTAATATATATTGGAAGAAGAATTGGGCTCATCATTGTTCTTTAAAAAGCTAAAATCCAAATAAGAAGCCTTCTTTCTATTTTGTCTGTAGGACCAGGTCAATTATATTTATCTACCTTCAGTTTAGGATAGCTCTAATTTCCATTAGTTACATGACTCAGTATACTATGAACAAAAACACTTTGAAGCTCTCTTCAGTCTAGCTGAACAGACTTTCCATAAGAAAAGTTGTAACGAAATAAAGTGCAATATATTGTATACCTCAGCCATTCAACAGTGCTTCAGGGTATAGTCTTCCCTAGATGCACTAGCATTAATCAGAAATTTATCATTGAAGGAAAACATACACCCATAATTTGCATATCAGCTATTTAGGCATATTGCATGATCTACTTTACTTGATTTATCTAGTCTGTAATCCTCCTTGCATTCTAAGAACTAGTACAGTGTTTTCATAACAGCAAAATAATTTTGTCTCATTTAATCAAAATTGCCTACTTACTTGCAAGTAATTCATTTTCATATATAAGCTTTTTTGTACCAAATTTACTTTGAAGTATTATGAACACATCAAACCTCAGAGGGAAGGCAGGGGAGGGTGGGGGTAAGGGGGAGAGATCAACCAAAGGACTTATATGCAAGCAAATAGGCCTAACTAATGGACACAGACAACGGGGATGAGGGCATGAGTGGGGGGATGGGGGGTAATGTGGGTATAAGGACACATATGTAATAACTTAATCAATAATTTTTTTTAAAAAAAGAACGTGTCTTTTTAGAGCACAAGGAAATACCTCCAGGCACCTGCCATGTAATATGGAAGGGACATTTCAGTTTTGTGCTATATTTACTATAAGAATTAAAGACAGTGCAACAAATCTAATGGCAAAAATGTAAGCAGCACAGACAAGCTGTTTAGAATGGGACATTTTCACATGTCTATCATGTTGCTGATCTTTTAAAATTTATAGTCTCTAAGTGCATAGGTCTAAATCTTCAAAGCTTGAGAAACAGAGATGCAACATGAACTAATCTTCATTTCCCCCCTATCTTCTTACAGCAGCACTAATGGAAATGTATTTTGTTTAATGACTCTGAAATCCTGTTTGTAATTAGATGTGGGAATTGGTCTTACTTTGTAACAGATGATACTGGAATAATAATATGAAAGATGCTACACTGAGACCACTATCTTTCTAAATCTATATCATTTTTCATTTTATCGACAGGAGATGTGTGCAAGGAACAAAGAAATCAATTTTAAAAAGGAGAAAAATAATATCTAATAAAAACTTCCAATTCCAATATTTTAGTGTTACTGTCAATATATTGCAGTGAGGGAAAGAAAGTGCATGCACTTTGTTTTTAATTTTAGGAAACAAGTGTTTTAGATTTTTTATTTATTCCTGATAATGATTTTTGAATGTTATTGCAAAATTTGGGTAGAGAAGTTTAATTAAGTGATGAAGATCCTATCATTGAAGCCTGTATTATACATTAGTTTGAGTATTCCAAATAATTAATACTGTGTTTCAAGAACAATTTTATGTTCAAACAACTAATTTAAATGGTGGACAAACTGAAAGCAAGAGCTGTTCAGTACCTTATATTCTTCATTGTCATTAAATGCTAGTCACACATCATTTTTGTCACTAAAGTTTAGTAATGTTTACAGGTAATAGGTATTTTAAATATAATGCTAATGGACTCTAAAAGCCACACAGAGACTTGCAAAGAAATTAAATGTATTATGGCTAGGTTTCATATTCCCTTCAAAACTCATGTATTATTGCCATTTATGATAGTAAGAATGCTTGGACACTTCCTTGGAGATTTTGATTAATAGTACATGATGATGAATGTAGGTATTACTACAATTCTTTGCTTTCTAATTCATATATTCTACTCTTTTTAGTAGATCTAAGACTTGGCAAAAGAGAAAAAAGTGGGTAATTTCTTAGTAAGCTCAAACCTGTTTAGTAATTTATTATGCAAAGCAGTTTCACACCTATTTATTGACTTTGATTATCAAAAAAATCCTGTAAACTAAGTAGCACAGGTACTATCATTATCCCTTTCTGTTAGTTGAAGAAACCAAAGCTTAAAGAGGCTAAGAGATTTGGTAAAGTTCAAAAAGATAGTATATGGGTCAAATATATTACTTTTAACTCCAAAACCAACATTCTTCCATAGCAAAATAGCTCATGTTGTAAAATAAATAAATAAATAAAGAATGCATATGGTTCCATCAATATACAGGTTAATAAATTTTGGTGACTTCATAATGGGTAAGAACACAATGTAATTAGAATGGAAATTTCCCCAAACTCTGGTTCATGACTTGGTCACATTGCAAAGCAATGGAGTAGGTTTCAATTCAGAGATGGTGAACAGAATAATTTATTTGCTATGCTTACTAGAATATTTTTTTATGAAACGTAGGACTGTCACTTTATTTCTTGCAAAATAAATCAAAGACCATATCGGTGACAAAGCAACAATTATAAAATCCTTGTTTCTTAAGATTAAAAACAAGGCATGTGCACTTTACCTACCCTGTTGCAATATATTGCAAACACCACCATATTTGTATTTCAGGTTTTCATTAAGTTTTCTTTCCCTACTTTTAAAAACATATTTTATTGATTTTCTTAAAAGAGAGGGGGGATAGGGATAGAGAGTTAGAAACATCGATGAGAGAGAAACATTGATCAGCTGCCTCCTGCACACCCCCTAGTGGGGATGTGCCCACAACCAAGGTACATGCCCTTGACCGGAATTGAACCTGGGACCCTTGAGTCCGTAGGCCAATGCTCTATCCACTGAGCAAAACCGGTTAGAACCCTACTTTTTAAAATTAATGTATTTGTTATTTGTACACATAATACATTAGCTATATGGGTGAATAAAATGACTTGTGTAAGCTCCAGTGCACCAGTTAACTGAGAGATTCTAGCTGCTTCATTATGAAATACTAGAAAGTTCCTTAAAATTATGCAACAACATGCTAATTGTCTAGTTTCCTTGTTTATGTTCCTTAGCCTAGAATACTGTCTTACATAAAGTTGGCATGAAAAATATATAAAAAACAGATCAGTTATATAAACTTCAATAGACGTTCCTGGCACATAGTAGGTTCTCAATAAATATATACTGAATGCTGATTATGTAAAGTGCCATTGTATTCTATACTTTACATTGTGAGTCCTATGGATTATTCTAATGTAGGACATACTGTAAATCTAGCTGTCTTATTTTTTTTAGAAATTAAAAATTTGCTTTATTGATTAAAGTATGTTTGTTTTACCCATATGTTGATTTACATTTATATTTGCCACTTACCGTGTTGAAAGATGTGAGAAGCACAAAATGTCTTGAATAAAGAGAATTCACATAGTAGTTGGAAAATTTAGCTGTCTCTTAACATGACACATGTTATTGCCAGAAATAACAATAATATGCCTTAAATACCCACTAGTTATTGGTATTATAGTTGGCATACAATATTATATTAGTTTCCGGTCTACAACATAGTGAATCAACACGTATGTTCCTTACAAAGTGATCACCACAATTAGTCCAGTAACTATCTATCATCTTACATAGTTACATAGTTATTGTGATATTATTGACTACTAGAGGCCCGGTGCACAAAAATTTGTGCACTGGCGAGGGAGGCGGGGTGGGGGGTGTCCCTCAGCCCCACTTGCGCCCTCTCACAGTCTGGGACCCCTTGGGAGATAACCACCTGCTGGCTTAGGCCTGCTCCCCGGGTGGCAGATGGCAGGACCGATCCCTCGGTGCCTGCCCCACCTCTCCAGGTCACGCACACAGCAGGGCCAATCTGGGAGGTGGGGGCACCGCCCCGTGTCACACACATGGCAGGATTGATCCAGGGGTTGGGGGGCTACCACAGTTTGGGTCGCACACTGGCGCCCACCACCCTGGGTCACAGATAGCAGGCCTGGATGGCAGCAGGGCAGGCTGGATGGGATGTCCCGCCCTGCCTGCAGTATGCAAATTAGCCTCCATCTTTGTTGGTGGTTAATTTGCATATCACACTGATTAGCCAATGGGGGCATAGCGAAGGTATGGTCAATTACCATGTTTGTCTATTATTAGATAGGATATTTATTATGCTGTACATTACATTCCTAAGACATTTTCAATCTGAAAATGTGTACTTCTTAATCTCCTTTAGATTTTCTGATCCCCATCACCTACCTCTCCATCAAATTTTTCTCTCTATCTATGAGTGTGTTTATATTTCATTTTGCTTGTTCGTTTGTTTTGTTTTACAGATTCAACATATAAGTGATATCATACAGTATTTTTCTTTTGCTGTCCAACTAATTTCACTTAGCATAATATGCTGTAGGTCAATCCATGTTGTTGTAAATATCAAGAATTCAATTTTTTTTTATGGCTGAGCAATATCCCATTGTACAGGTGTGGGCAAAAGTAGGTTAAATTATTGACCACCATTACTTAAAAGACAAATCATAATTAAGGATATGATATAATAACTAACAATAGGACAAATAAAAATAAATAATACAATAATAAATAAATAAATAAATAAATAATACAAGAATAAACTGTGTTTCATGTGCTCATGGCTATAAACCTAGTTTTGCTAACTCCTGTATATGTATGCCACATCTTTAGCCATTATCAATGAACACTTAGGTTGCTTCCATATCTTGTCTATTGCCAACAATGTTGCAGTGAAACTAGAGGGGCATATATCTTTTTGAATTTGCACTTTTTTATTTTTTGGATAAATACACAGAAGTAGAAATTCTGGGTCATGTAGTAGTTCTATCTTAAAAGGTTTGAGGCATCTTCATACTGGTTTCAATCTGATAATCACCATACTGTTGTCTGTGTCTGTTTGCATTCTTTTTAAAAATATATTTTTATTGATTTCAGAGAGGAAGAGGGAGGGAGAGAGAGATGGAAACATCAATGATAAGAGAGAATCTTTGATCGACTGCCTCTTGCACACCCCACTCTGGGGGCTGAGCCTGCAACCCGGGCATGTGTCCTCACCAGAAATCTAATCCTGACCTTCTGGTCATAGGTCAACACTCAACCACTGAGCCACTCCGGCTGGTCTGTTTCTTTTCTAATACCTTCAACTTTTTCACCTAGCTCCCCACAAAACCCTCCATTCTGACAGCTTTCAGTCTGTTCCATTTATCTATGAGTCTGTTTCTATTTCATTATTTTGTTCATTAGATTCTACATATAAGTAAGATCATATGGTACTTGTCTTTCTCTGACTGGCTTATTTCACTTCTTCATAATACCCTCAAGGTCCATCCTTGCTGTCACAAAAGGTAAGATTTCCCTTTTTTCCCCTTTACCCTTGAGTAGTATTCATTTGTGTAAATGTACCACAGTTGTTTTTTTTTTTTATCCAATCATCTCCTGATGGGCACTTGGGCTGCTTCCAAATCTTGGCTTTTATAAATAACACTGCAATGAGTGTAGGGTGCATATGTTCTTTAGAATTAGTGTTTCAGGTTTCTTCGGAGACATTCCCAGAAATGGAATTGCTGGATCATTAGGCAGTTCCATTTTCCATTTTTATTTTTTGAGAAAATTCCATACTGTCTTCCACAATGACTGAACCAATTTTCATTCCCACAAACAGTGCAAGAGGGTTGCCTTTACTCCATGTGCTATCCAACACTTGTTGTTTGCTGATTTATTGATGATCACCATTCTGACAGGCATGGAGTGATATCTCAATGTGTTTTTTAAAATTTATCTTTATTGTTGAAAGTTTTACAGATGTACTCTTTTATTTTCCCATTGCCATCCTCTACCCTGCACCCCCCCCAGGCCTTCACCACATTATTGTCTGTATCCATGGGCTACGCATATATGCATATAAGTTACCCAGTTAATCTCTCCCCACCCACCACCCACTCACACCTCCTCTCTGAGATTCATCAATTTGTCCCATGCTTCTATGTCTCTTCTTTCATCAGTTTATGTTGTTCATTAGATTCCATATATGAGTGATATCATGTGATACTTATCTTTCTCTGACTGGCTTATTTGGCACAGCATAATACTCTCCAGGTCCCTCTTGCTGTCTCAAAGGGTAAGAGATACTTCTTTTTTAAAAATATATTTTTACTAGGGGCCCAGTGCACAAATTTGTGCACTTTGAAAGGAACTGTGGGCTGCGAAGCTGCAGTGGGCACAGGGGTGGGTCTCGACCCATCCTCCCCTCCCCCTTCCACCACAGCCCCCAGTCCCCTGTCTCCCGGCAGCCCTGCTCCTGCCACCACTCCCACATGCTGATGGCGCTGGCCCCACTCACAGCCGCTGACAATGTGGAGCAATTGGGGCTGGAGCCAATAGCAGGTGTGAGTAGGGTCGGCACCATCAGCAGGTGCAACTGGCAGCTGCTGCCCCGATTGCCTCTCTGGAGCAGGGGGAGGTGGAGAAGCCCTCAGGGCCAATCAGACTGGCAGCCACCACTAGTACCTGCTGATGGCACTGAGCAATCAGGACTGGTGTTGGACTCCAGCAGCAGGTGTGAGAGGCAGCTGCTAGGCCCCAATTGCTCCTCAGGAGCAGAGGGAGGTGGAGAAGCCCTGAGGAGCAATCAGGGCTTGTAGCCACTGCTAGCACCCACTGACAGCACCAGTGATCAGGACCGGTGCTGGGCGCCGGCAGTGGGTGTGAGCGATCGGTTGTTCGTTTGTTCTACTGTTTGGTCTATTTGCATATTAGCCTTTTATTATATAGGATTTATTTCAGAGAAGAAGGGATAGGGAGAGAGAGAAACATCAATAATGAGAGAGAACCACTGATCAGCTACCTCGCATATCCCCCCCCCACAGGGATCAAGCCCACAACCCAGGCATGCACCCTTGATGGGACTCAAACCCAGGACCCTTCAGTCCCCAGGCTGAGGCTCCATCCAGTGAGCCAAACCCGCTAGGGCAAGAGATCATTCTTTTTTATAGCTGCATAGTATTCCATGGTGTAAATGTACTACTACTTTATTACCACTCATCTGCTGATAGGCACTTGGGCTGTTTCCAGATTTTGGAATTGCATTGAATCTATGGCATACTTTGGGTAGTATGGACATCTTAATGATGTTTATTCTTTCTATGAACATAGTCTATGCTTACACTTATCTGCATTTTCCTCAATTTCTTTCTTTATTATCCTATAATTTTCTGAGTACAGGTCTTTTACTTCCTTGGTTAAATTTTTAAGAAAATTATTTCTAGATACCTTGTTTTTTGTTGTTGTTGCAACTGTACTAGTATGTAAGATTGTTTTCTTAGTTTCTCTTTCTGATAATTCATTATTGGTATATAAAAATGCAACTGAGAGGATTCCAAGATGGCTACAGAATAGGTGGAAGCTGTACCCACCTGCTCCTGGCCCCAAACTGGATTTACAGTTAAATTACAGAACAATCAATCTTAACAACCAACTGAAGGTTAACTGAACTGAACTAGTATAACCAAGGATTACAGAAGAAGCCACAGGGAGACTGGTAAGAAGGGCAGAGATGCAGAAAGGGATCCCTCCCACATGCAGGTGTGGCTGTGGCTGTGGCTGAGAAGATCAAGGGATATTGTGGCTACAAAACTCCTTCCATCTCAACCCCATGCACAGATCCCCAACCTATAGCAACAGAGATGAGAGGAGGAGCCCTGTATCATCTGGAAGGGAAAATCAGTGTGGATTCAGTCTTCCTGGGAGACTCAGACCACATTCTCTCAGAGAAGAGCACTCCTATTGTTACAGCACCAGCCTGGGGAGTCTGGACTATGACTGATGGTGAGACCATACTTCCATATTCTGGTCCTGTGGAAGTGTCTGCTGGTTATGCCCAGGAGTGACTTTAAGGGACCCTCTGTTTCCTGGGGAAGATTTCGGTAGAAACTCAGATGGTGACTAAACTTTGGTAGAAACTCAGATGGTGGCTTGGGATAAAGGACTGGTCTCCCCAATCTTTAGTTCACAGCAGGCACCATCCACCACAAATGTTGAGCCACTGGGCCCTGCCTTTCCTGCTGAGTTTGTCAGTGTAGAGCTTAGGACTTTCAGCCCTGCCATGCTTAGACTGGCCACACAGAGAGACAGAGGGCTGCACAGGGCTGGGACATTCAGCTCCATTTTGTGTAGGTCAGCAGCACAGGGGAAACTAGGAGCTAGCTGCACAGAGCTGGAATTTTCCCTAGGATGCTTCTGTCCAGGAGTCAGATGAGCAAGTTCTGGGTTGTGGCTACATTGCAGGGAGTCAAATCCTATCTCCCCTGTGAGTTCAGCCCATGCTAACCTGGGAAGGGGAAGAAGTACCCACCCCGCTCCTACAGGCTTGTAGGCACCCCCCTCCCCCACGCAATGGGATACTGTTTGGATCAGCCCTACCAAGTCCTGGATACCACCACTGGGTCCAGTCCATGGGGACAAGGCAGAGAGGTTCAGAGTGGGGACATTCAAATTCTGAGAACCTCAGAGGCTATTGTGTTGTGGTACTAGGATGAAGTGCTTAGCTCACTCCTGTGGGCTGGGCTGGCATCATCCCCAGTGGGAGATTCTTTTGACCTATCCTCCTGAGCCTTGGGCGCTGCGCTTACTCATGCAGAGGGAAAGGTTCTCAGTACCCAAACTTAAACTGAAGCAAGCCCTCCTAGGGGGAGCTAGAGTTGGAAATTCTGGCAGAGATTGAGGGGTTTGGCTTTTAAGCAGGGGCTACATTCTCCTCCTTGAGTGCCTGACTTTTGCCATATCTTCACTTTCAGTCTTTTGTTCTGAGGTGGGTCTCTTTTGAGCAGCATATGTATATTCGTCATGTTTTCTTATCCATTCAAATAACCTATGTCTTTACATTTTTTTAATCCTCATTTGAGGATATTGTTTTTTTAATTGATTTTAGAGAGAGAATGTGGGGGCCCTGTCTAGAGTACACCAAATGTTGCTTTGACTCCATATTTTTGTGTTTTTTTTTCTTGCAGTTTTTCTCTTGAATTGATTTCTAGTTTCATACCATTGTGATCAGTGAAGATGCTTGATAGATTTTGTTGCTGTAGGTTTGGGTGGATGGAATTCCTCCATTGCTAGTGGGATTGGGGTTCTTGGTGTACTGGTAGAATGATAATTTACAGAGGCTCCCCAAAATATTTGCATGAGATTATATTTCTTGGTTGCAAAATCCCATGTCCCTTAAACCAGTCCTGTGTAATATGAAGCTGGGAATTCAGTAGAACTAAAGGCATGGCCAGTGTCCAGAGTTTCTATTCCATGATGGAATTGAGTCTGATGTAGCATCAGGTTAGATTCAGTCCATTAATCCATTGTGTGGGTCCCACATGGCTCACAGAGCATGTGTGCTCTTTAGGCCAGGAGTAAGTTGTGAGCAGTGAGAGAGCAAGAGGGAACTCCCTTTCTTTAAGAATTAAATATCTTAGATTTTGTGTTCTTGCAGTGGTCATGACTATTCTGGACACTAACTCACTCCCAGGTGTGATTGATAGGTAAGCATCTTCCCAAGTCACCCATACCTTACTGAGCATATGTCTATTGTCCTGTCCCTTCCTACATTGATCTGTGGGAAATAGACTTGGAGATGTTAATTACTGCTTCCTGGCAAAGCTGTATAAATAGCATGCCTATATTATCTAGTATCTCCTTTGCTCCTTTCCTGTTACACAATAAGCAGGTTATTATAATGGCATTTCACTCTTCTTAAATGTATTGAGACTTGTTATGTGGTCAAATATTGGTCTATCCTAGAAAATGTTCCATGTGTGCTTGAAATGAATGTGTATTCTGTTTTGGGGTTGAATAATCTGTTAATATATATTAAGTTCATCTGGACTAATATGTCACTTAAGGCCACTATTTCCCTGCTTGTTTTCTGTCTGGAAAATCCATTCATTGATGTAAGAGGAGTGTTGAAGTCCCCTATTATTGTAATACTGTTGATCTCTCCCTTTATGTCTGTCAATATTTTCTTTATGGCTCAGGGCATAGCTCAGTGGTTGAGCATCAACCTATGAACCAGGAGGTCAGGTTCAATATCCAGTTAGGGCACATGCCTGTGTTGTGAGCTTGATTTCCAGTGTGGAGCATGCAAGAGGCAATCGATTAGTGATTCTCTCTCATCATTGATGTTTCTATCTCTCTCTCCCACTCCCTTCCTCCTTTCCTCTCTGAAATCAATAAAAATATATTTTAAGAAACATTTTCTTTATGTAGTTAGGTGTTCCTATTTATTTACTGCATAGATGTTTACATGTTATATACTCTTGTTAGCTTGATCCCTTTAATCATTATGTAATGTCCTTCTTTATCTCTTGATAGTCTTTGTTTTAAAGTCTATTTTGTCTGATGTAACTGTCACTACCTTAAGTTTCTTTTCATTTCCATTTTCCTGAAATATCTTTTTCCATAATGTCACTTTTAGTCTGTGTGTATCATTCAATCTGAAGTGAGTCCCTTGTATGCAGCATATACAAGGATCTTGTTTTTTTTAATCAATTCATCCACCCTATGTTTTTTGATTGAAACATTTAGTACTTTAAATTTAAACTAATTTTTGGTAAGTGTGAAATATTTCCATTTTATTAATTTTCTGGATTTTTTTGTAGTTTTTCTTTGTTCATTTCCTTTTCCTCTTGCTGTCTTCTCTTGTATATTGAGGCTTTAGTTATTTGTTTGAATTCCCTTATCTTTATTGTTTTGTGATCTATTATAGGTTTTTGGTTTGTGGTTACCATGAGACTCATATATAACCATGTGTATAGCAATTTATTTTAAGTGGATGTTCACTTAATTTTGAACATATTCTAAAAGTACTTCTAACTTTACTCATTTCCCATGTTTATGTTTTTGACATCATATTTTACACCTTTTAGGTGTGTCGCATCCCTTAATTTAAAATTGCAGTTTCACATGTTCTTACCATTTTTGTATTTTAACTTTCAAACTAATTTTGTAATTGGTTGATCTACTTATTTTACTAAATATTTGCCTTTATCGATGATTTTTTTTTACTTCTTACAATTTTTTAATTTTTATTTTTGGCATTTTCTTTTTCCCTTAAAGAAATACTTTTAACATTTCTTGTAGTTTTGGTTTAGTGGTGTTGAACTCTTTTAGCTTTTGCTTGTCTGAGACATTATCTCCCCTTTAATTCTGAATGATAATATTGCTGGGTAGAATATTCTTATATGTAGGTTTTCTCTTTTTATCACTTTGAATATATTGTAACTTTCCCTTCTGCAAAGTTCCTGCTGAAAAAAAAAATCATCTGTCCTCATTATTCATAATTATTTTGTCAATAAAAATAAGGAATTGTGTTTTCCTGCAAAGTACAAAATAAAAACATAAATTGAAACTTTATAACCAGTGTTTTTTTTCTTCTAATTAGTCTATACTTTACCTTGTTACTTAAAGGTAAAGTAATTATAATGAAAAATTCTGTAACAAGTTTCTACTTAGAAACTTGAAAAGAAAATATTAAATTTTTGCTGTAATTTAATACTGTAAACAAAGTCACAGCAATTCTTATAAATAGATTATTTTGGGTTATTTCCAATTTTAAAAAAATAAACTTTTTCTTACCTGATGGGAGAATTAGTAAAAGGATATTCAGGTTTCAGGCGTAACAGATAACAAAAAAAGGATAACATAAAGATGTTTTAGAAAACTCAAATAACTGAGAGTGTTTCTGTTTGAAATTGGGTCCTTCCACAAAGTCACAAGAAAAACATTTTGGGGAACCACAAATAGAAGGATTTAATATAATGGTAAGATTTATTGGAATAGATATGAAAGATTTCCCCAGGTTCCCAATGTCTCATCTCCATCCATCTTTCTGAGGAAAAAGTTCAGCCTTATTTTTATCAAGCCCAGAAGCAGGACTAGAGTCCAGAAATTCTGTGCTATTGGTTCAGTCCATGCCAAAGCTCAATCCAATTCTTTCTTCCCAGCTGCACTCAGACCAGTGCTGCATTTCACTACCCAGTACCCAAGATGGTGCCATGTGTGGAGCCTGTGCAGCTGCCAGATCCAAACTTAAAGCCCTGCCTGGGCCCCATGCAAATGCTGAGCCCCCTATGGTTGCTATGGAGAGAGAATGTGCAAATGATTGGGCAATTAAACCCATATTACAGGGTGAGAGAGAGAACAAGAGAGAGAGAGAGTGAGAGCTTTGTTAAGTTTTGATTATATTACCCTGGGCTTGGGAGAGACCAGTTCTCTTTCAAACTAACCAATCAATTTCATAATTCTTCCTGGACTTGTGCTGATCCCTTGCCCTAACCAGTCCATTTCCTGGACCTTCCAGGGATGTGTCCCTTATCCAATCCGAACTTTTTTCCAGGCTAGATACTTCCTCCTTACCGTTGCCATCTTGGCTTCTACTGGACATGTACCAAGCAGAGGAATTTCTGCTGCTGTTTTTATTCTACCCTCAGTAATCCTGGCTAATTACTGTCTTCTTTGGGATTAGGTCCCAAGAGGGGAGGATGCAGTGGTCCCCTAGGGAGCCTATGAATGATTCAATTTCCTGGTGAAGGAGGCTTATTTTCCAAATCTGCTTCCTAGTTTATTTTATTTAATATCTGCTTACCTTTGTTCCTTTCCTTTATTAATACTAACTAGCTATCTACACTAACAAGAACAATAGAGTATAAGATAATTTGATGTGTTGTAGATAATTTTTTATTCTCCCCCAGCTTTATTGAGATATAATTGATACATAACATTGTATACATTTAAGGTATACAAATGATGATTTGATACACATATGTATTACCAAATGATCACCACAATAAGGCTAACATGGCCATCACCTCACATAGTTACCTGTTGTTGGTGTGGCGAGAACATTTAAGGTCTATTCTCTTAACATCTCTCAACTATATAGCACAGTATTGTTAACTATATTCATCATATTGTACATTAGGTTCCCAGAAATTATTCATCTTATAACTGGAAGTCTGTACTCTTTAACCAACATCACCCCGCTTCCCCCACCCCTCAGCCCCCAGCAACCACCAGTCTACTCTCTATTTCTAGGAATTTGGCTTTCTTAAATTTCACATATAAGTGATATCATATAGTATTTGTCTTTCTCTGTCTGATTTATCTCTTAGCATACTGTAGCTGCTGATGGTATGGATAGCATGTGTCAGAGTGAATTGAAGAGAGTATTAGTGGGTATTGGTCAATAGATATAAATCTAGAAGGAATTGGAAGGACATAAACCAAACCAGTGGAGCCTTGATATCTCAAAAGCAAAAGTCAGTAGTTGAAATAGAATCATTGAAATCTGTAAAAAGTCATGATCTTTCATGATATTTAATATAAAAGAGGCTCAAATAAAATAAATTCTAAGAATGCTATTAGAATGGTAAGTAAAATAGACAAAGGAAAAATATATAAAAACAAGTATAAGCATATCTACATTCTTCACTTATTTGTGAAAGCACTCAGAGAATCTCATCATGTCTGACTTGATTTCAGTTATACAATAAGAATATTCCTAAAGCTAGGAATGCAATTTAAGACAGAAAGGAAATAGCCCTGAAACTACAATACTCAAGCAAAATAATGGCCAGGGGAAGCAGAAGATTAAGAGAGGGGGATGAGAGTACAAGGGAGATAAATGGTGATGCATGGGGATGACTTGGGGTGGTGAACACACAATACAGTGTATAGATGATGTATTATAGAATTATTAGAGGCCCAGTGCATGAAATTTGTACACTCGGGGTGGGGGTGTCCCTCAGCCTGCCCTGTACCCTCTCACAGTCCGGGAGCCTTCAGGGGATATCCGACTGCCTAAGCTGGCAGTCGGACATCCTTAGTGCTGTAGCCGAGGTGAGAAAGGCTCCCACAATGTTTAAGACCTTTATCCATGAGCCCGGCTTCTGGATGAGCAGTCCTCTCCCTGTGGGAATGCACTGACCATCACGGAGCAGCTTCTTTTTTTTTAATATATTTTATTGATTTTTTTACAGAGAGGAAGGGAGAGAGATAGAGAGTTAGAAACATCGATGAGAGAGAAACATCCATCAGCTGCCTCCTGCACATCTCCCACCGGGGATGTGCCCACAACCCAGGTACATGCCCTTGACCGGAATCGAACCTGGGACCTTTCAGTCTGCAGGCCGATGCTCTATCCACTGAGCCAAACCGGTTTCGGCGACGGAGCAGCTTCTGAGTTGAGCATCTGCTCCCTGGTGGTCAATGCACATTGTAGTGACCAGTTGTTCCACTGTTCAGTTGATTTGCATATTAGCCTTTTATTATATAAAACTAGAGGCCCGGTGCACAAAAATTTGTGCACTCGGGGGAAAGGTGGGGTCCCTCAGCCTGGCCTGTGCCCTCTCGCAGTCTGGGACCCCTCGGGAGATAATGAACTGCTGGCTTAGGCCTGCTCCCAGGTGGCAGAGGGCAGGCCTAATCCCTAGGTTCAGCCCCTGGTTGGGCTCAGAGCAGGGCCAATTGGGGAGTTGGGGCGCCGCCCCCTGTCATGCACAGAGCAGGGCCCATCAGGGGGTTGGGGAGCTCCCCCTATCAGGCACAGAGCAAGGCTGATCAGGGGGCTGGGGTGCCTTCCCCTGTCATGAACAGAGCAGGGCCGATAAGGAGGTTCTGGCCTCGCCCCCTGTCACACACAGAGCCGCAGGGCGATCAGGGGATTTGGGCACTGCCCCCTGTCATGCTGATCCCGGTGCTGGGAGGCATATTACCCTTTTACTATATAGGATAGAGGCCTGGTGCATGGGTGGGAGCCTACTGGTTTGCCCTGAAGGGTGTCCTGGATTAGGGTGGGGGTCCCCACTGGGGTGCCTGGCCAGTCTGGGTGAGGGGCTGAGGGCTGTTTTCAGGCTGGCGGGTGACTGAAGCTCCCAACCGCTCCTTTTTTTCTTTTTTTTTAAATTCTGGGCCAGCTTTAGCTCTGAGGCTTGGCTCCAGCTCTTAGGCCTCCACTGCTGAAAGCAGGTTTCTGGCCTTTTTTTACCTTCTGTATTTGAAACAATGTTGTGATCCTACTGGCTGAAGCCCGCCGACTAAAGCAGGTTTCTGGGGTTTTGTTTAGCTTCTATATTTGTAACATAGTTGCTTAGATTTGCAGCTCAGAGGCCTGAAGCGGCAGGCGGGGAACATTGGAGTCCTCCGTCACTGAAGCAAGCAAGCCTCATGTTCGCTTTCAGCTGCCTGGCTGCCGGCCGCCATCTTGGCTGGCATTTAATTTGCATATCACCCTGATTAGCCAATGGGAACCATAGCAGATGTACCATGTTTCTCTATTATTAGATAGGATACCCCTGAAACCTACATATTTTTGTTAATTGATCAGTGTCAGACCAATCAATTAAATAAAAAGTAAAAATTAAGGACAAGATTATATACACTTAGCCATCTAAAACATCATTACAGATCCCTGGCCAAGTAGCTCTGTTGGTTAGGGCATCAACCCCATATGCCAAGGTTGTGGGCTCGATCTCTGGTCAAGGCACATACAATAAGTAATCTATGAATGCATAAATAAGTGGAACAATGACAAAGAACACAAAGATAATAAAACATCATTATAAATATAAATTAGAGAGATGGATTACAAATATATTGCCAAAAATATACCCTAAAATAAAACAATAAACTATTTGTGTTTTTAACATTTAAACATCTACCCAATGAATTTCTTCTTCTTTTCCCTAATTCATGTTAATTCAATAAATATTTATTAATTGCCTATATTGTGTCATTAATCTAGAGAACAATAAGACATAGTCCATTCCCTAGAGATACTTATAGAATTGTTGTAGGGAATGGATCTGAAAATGGCTTTCAAAAGTAAAAATACTTTACTAATGTCAAGCATTTTTATTGCAAACTGCCAGTATGTGTGATTATTATTTCATAAACTTGGATAGTGTATACAAACAGTTCATTTGAATGATCTAGGACTCATGACCACATTTTTCCTTACTTTTAAATTAATTCTGAAAAATATACTAGTATGTAGGAGGAAAAGTGGTTAATAAGATTTTATGTATAATTGCAATAACATATTATAGCTGTATAGAACTTTTTGTTCTAAATCAGTTTTATATCCATCATGGTTTTATGTTATGAAAATCAGATAACATGATGGATGTGAAATATAATTTGTAAATTCTAATGGTAAAACAAATGAAGGATTTACTTATTTTAAGAATGGGGAAATTTTTACTTCCCAGAGAACAGGTGCCTCCTTCATACCCCCTATGAAATCTACCACAGTTCCCAGCCTAAGCTTGATCCCTCTCCTATTTTAGTGCTGTCACACCACTCTACGTTTTTGACTGATTAAGAAAAACAAGTTTTAGCAATAAATTAAATGGTGGCAGTATGATCTTCACCTACATCTCAATTTACCCCATCTAAAATAGATCATTTTATTAATTTTTCTTTTTTAAAATTTCTTTATTGATTAAGGTATTACATATGTGTCCTCATCCCCCCCATTACTCTACCATCCCCCCCACTCATGCCCTCACCTCCCTGTTGTCTGTGTCCATCGGTTAGGCCTATATGCTTGCATACAAGTCCTTTGGTTGATCTCTCCCATTTACCCCCACCCTACCCTACCTTCCCTCTGAATTTTGACGTTCTGAACGATGCTTCTCTGTCTCTGAATTTGTTTTTGTTCATCAGTTTATGTTGTTCATTATAGTCCATAAATGAGTGAGATCATGTGATATTTATCTTTCTCTGACTGGCTTATTTCACTTAGTATAATGCTCTCTAGTTCCATCCATGCTGTTGCAAATGGTAAGAATTCCTTCTTTTTTACAGAAACGTAAAATTCCATTGTGTAGATGTACCACAGTTTTTTAATCCACTCATCTGCTGATGGGCCCTTAGGCTGTTTCCAGATCTTAGCTATGGTAAATGTGCTGCTATGAACATAGGGGTTTATATATCCTTTCTGATTGGTGTTTCTGGCTTCTTGGTATATATTCCTAGAAGTGGGATCACTGGGTCAAATGAGAGTTCCATTTTTAGTTTTTTGAGGAAACTCCATACTGTTCTCCTCAGTGGCTGCACCAGTCTGCAGTCCCACCAGCAGTGCACAAGGGTTCCTTTTTTTCCCCATCCCCGCCAACACTTGTCATTTGTTGATTTTTTGATGATAGCCAGTCTGACAGGTGTGAGATGGTACCTCATTTTCGTTTTGATTTGCATCTCTTGGACGATTAGTGACTTTGAGCATGTTTTCATATGTCTCTTGGCCTTCCTTCTGTCTTCTTTCAAAAAGTATCTATTTAGGTCCATTGCCCATTTTTGATTGGATTGTTTATCTTCCTTTTGTTAAGTTGTATGAATTCCCTGTAATTGTTGGAGATTAAACCCTTATTGGTGATAACATTTGCAAATATGTTCTCCCATGCAGTGGGTTTTCTTGTTGTTTTGTTGATGGTTTCTTTTGCTGTGCAGAAGCTTTTTATTTTGATGTAATCCATTTGTTTATTTTCTCTTGAGTTCCCATTGTCCTAGGAGCAGTATCAGTGAAGAAATTCCTTCGGCATATGTCTGAGATTTTGCTGCCTGTGGATTCCTCTAGTATTTTTATGGTTTCCCATCTTATGTTTAAGTCCTTTATCCATTTTGAGGTTATTTTTGTGTATGGTGTAAGTTGGTGGCCTAGTTTCATTTTTTTGCATGTATCTGTCCAGTGTTCCCAACACCATTTATTGAAGAGACTGTCTTGACTCCATTGTATGTTCATGCCTCCTTTATCGAATATTAATTGGGCATAGTGATTTGGGTCAATTGGTGGGTTATTTATTCTTAAAATAGATCATTTTAAAAGGGTTTTCCAGGTGAAATATACTGTTACTATAAATATAAATAAGAATTTGTTGCCCTAGCCAGTTTGGCTCAGTGGACCTAGGCCCGTGGATTGAAGGGTCCTGGGTTGTATTCCGGTCAAGGGCATATGCTTAGGTTGCAGAATCCTCCCCGACTTGGACCCTGGTCAAGGCTCATGCAGGAGGCAACCAATCTATGTGTTTCTCTCACATTGATATTTCTCTCTGTCTTTCCTTCTCTCTTCCAATGTCTCTAAATATCAATGGAAAAATATCCTCAGGTGAGGATAAAAAAAAAATTCGTTGTTTCTTTTCTTATCTATAACATGAATGAATAGGATATGGACAATGTTATCATGACCAAGCTAAGCAACACGTAATTTACCCCTTAATGTGCCTCAGATATTTTTTTCCGAATAGTCAGTGCTAGGTAGACATTTGGTGCAGATTGAATTACTAGTGAGAGAAATAAATAGAAATAGGGTGTTTTCAAAAAGATATATTATAGATGTCAATAATAATGGCCTCATAGTCCAAATTCTTAATGTGTATTCACTTGCATTGAATTGTTCCCTTGATTGTAGTGACATAACAATTGCATTTCATTTGATACAGTGACAAAAACCTCTGTAAATAATATCTACTCTATCAGAATAAAACATATTAAATGAAGCTAGAAATAAATTACTTTCTAGTAGTGCAGTTCTCAGTGATCCTAAACATGTATATGTGAATGATAATAAGATCAGCTATATTCAGCATTAACTTGTCTATTAAAAAAGCATTATTTAGTAATATCAGTTAAACTAGTTTTAGCACATTAACTTTGACACCAAAATATTATAGAGGAAGAATCTTTTGATGCTTTTGTTCTCTATATAATTCCCTTGAACTCTAAAGACTTGTTGCAGACCTTTGCTCTTATCTTTGTTCTGTCATCCAGAGCCAAATTCATCATTGTTTCATTTTTCCATGTGCATTCAGAGGGTATTATTTATTACTCTCGTTTAGAAGTCATCTTTCAAGACAACTTTGGAAGTCAAAATTCATTGCACTTTACTAGCCTCTAGGCTCAGGAAATATGTGGTGATTGAAAATTTACAAACCGTAAATGTCCAAGTGTCGTCAAAGAAAAGAAGACTGTAAAAGCTCCACTGTTGAGCTTTTTCTATCTTGAGTTGATTTTATTAGTGTATACTTAGAGCTGGGTTTGAACTTCTGCAGCTGAATGGGCAAAAGAGCAGATTAGATTGGTTTGCTCTATATCAATGCCTGCTTATTAAGATGTTGAACTTAAATGTATAAGTAACATCATTGTGAATATAAATTTTGGGGGTATCCAGTGCTTATCCTTTCTGACTTGGGAATAACTTATTGCACAAATTACAAATCAGTTATCTTCTGCATTTTGGTTTGTCTTATTTGAAAACTGATGAAAATATGAGATTTATACCTCATAAGGGAATGACAGGTATTTCAAGCTAGTTTTGTGCACTCTAGACAATCTAGACACATCAACTACTCCTCTCCTATCAGTATTTGCTTAAAAGAAGTTTTGCCCCGCACATGTAGCACATGCTAATATTAAATAATTTCATTCTTAGAGCCAAATAGAGTAGAGGTCATTGTGGGTATTTTCCCTTTATTATATGTTTCTAAATATTTGAAAAAAAATTGGTAACATATATGTAAAAATTAAAGTATCTACTTATATAGAAAACATGGGTGGTATTCGTCACATACAGACGAACAGCCTTGACCAAGTGGAAGGAAGTCAGTCCTACAGGGGTTGTCTTGCAATGGCTGCTCCCCTCCCCCCAAGCTGTTTCCTGGAGCTGTTTCCTGTAAGGGCAGAGTTTGAGGCAGGAACCCGCCCTAGGAGCATGGAGGCAGATCTTTGTAAAGTCTGCCTCGCCAGCACAGGGTGAACCTGAGTGGGGCTGCTGAAAGGCTTAGAAAAGACAGACAAGAGAATGAAAGCCAGGTCTCAGTGGGATGCTGCTTCTCTGAGAGACAGCCACAGCCATGCCTTTATTTTATAGCAGATGCTATGAGGCAAAGTAAGGGTGTGACCAAGATGTTTACAAACGTTCTCCTGAGTTTCAAACCTACTCAACTACATGCATCTGAACTCCTTCAAGCCCACATCACTCAGGCATGTGGGGCCACGTGTTCGGACCATAGCTCAAGCTTACAACTACAGCTGTTGGCTATAATTGTGCTGGGAGGGCCCTGCCCTCCAAGCTGGGACTTGCACGTGGCAATGAGAGGACTGTGCCCTCTCATCAGTCCAAGGCTTAAACCTGTCCAAAACAGTGTAGCGGCTCCCAACAATAAAGTTTTAATTCTGTTTCTTTGTTACTAATGTTGTGGCCCCACCCCATACCAAAGAAACAAAGGAAAATTTCCCCATCAAATTTCTGAATAGTATTACTCCTTCAGGAATGCTGTGTCATAAATTAAAATTTGAAAGTGGGTGCAATCATCACGTTATTGAGAAATCTCAATAGTAAATGGGGTCTTTGTAATGGTACCAGATTTATTATCAAAAGATTACGACCTAATATTATCGAAGCTTAAGTATTAACAGGATCTGCAGAGGGAGAGGCTGTTCTGATTCCAAGAATTAATTTGTCCCCATCTGACACTGCCCTCCCATTTAAATTGTTTCAATGATGGTTCCCCGTGATGCCAGCATTTGTGATGACTGTTAATAAACCACTAGGACAAACTCTAGACAGAGTGGCATGTTCCTACCTGAACCCGTTTTTGCACATGGTCAGTTATATGTTGCTTTCTCTCGAGTTTGAAGAGCATGTTATGTTACAGTTAAAGTTCTAAGTACTTCATCACAAGGGAAATTAGTCAAGCACTCTGAAAGTGTTTTCACTCTTAATGTGGTATACAGGGAGATATTAGAATAAGTTTAATCACTTTATCAGTCATTGTCTGCATCACTGTTGTTTTTATATCATGTTTCTGTTGTTTTCATATCATGTTTTGTCGTTTTTATATCATGCCTCTGTTGTTGTTATATCCTTTTGTTACTTTTTATTTATTAATAAATTTATATATTATTTTCATATACATTTTACTAATTTCCTTTCATCTCTCACACTTCTATTATAGAGAAAGGGCAAAGAGCAATGTTAAAAGTTCTCTGCTAATTAATACACTTTTTAAAAAATATATATTTTATTGATTTTTTACAGAGAGGAAGGGAGAGGGATAGAAAATTAGAAACATTGATGAGAGAGAAACATTGATCAGCTGCCTCCTGCACACCCCCTGCTGGGGATGTGCCCAAAACCAAGGTACATGCCCTTGACCGGAATCGAACCCGGGACCCTTGAGTCCGCAGGCCGATGCTCTATCCACTGAGCCAAATCGGTTTAGGGCAATTAATTCCCTTTTAATGTGCACAAAGTTCGTGTACCAGGCTACTAGTAATAATATAAATGCCAGTGAACCCACCATGCATCTCAAGAACTAAAACATAATTAAAAATTTGCATCCATTTTCCTGTTTATCTACCTCCTCATAAAAGGTTACCACTCACCAAATTTTTGTGTTTTGCTTTTCATTGCATTTTTACATTACTTGTTTTAAGGTAAATATTTATTTACAAAAACATTAAATGCCAAGGCTGGAGTGCACCTTTGAGATCATCTAGCTCAACTCATTCATGTATATAAGAGAAACTGAAACTCATAGAAGACAGAATGAGGATGTCTAGCTTTTTAGTGTAAATTTAATCACTTGGAAGTTTGAAAAAATGCTAAAATTCTATGAATTTACTCTTTATTTATTGATAACTCCAATAATAATAATTGGTATTAAAACACTTAATAAAACTCAGTGCTATACTTCTCCAATTAAGGGTATTTATAACTTAAAAATACAAAAGAAGAAAAATAAATCAAGGTACTTTTAAGTGTAATGGTAAAGGGTTGAATTAATGAAGGCTAAGCAAGAAGCCCAGGCCCTGAAATTGCATTCCTCTAGAGATGTGATCTTTTTGATTTCTTTAAAAATGTTAGGATGTCAAGTTGCTATTTTTTCTTAATAATTTTCTTTCAAAATAAAATGATGCTTTTTTTCTCCTCCTAAAAATTAAATATATATATATGAAAGTACTTAAAGAAAAGTTGCTTATAGATCAAAATTATATGTATTATATATTAGTCTCTGAATTATATTATAAATCCAGAGTATCAGCCCTATTATAAAGTAACAAACTTTAAAACTGAGGAGTAACCAGAACCGGTTTGGCTCAGTGGATAGAGCATCGGCATGCGGACTGAAAGGTCCCAGGTTCGATTCCTGTCAAGGGCATGTACCTTGGTTGTGGGCACATCCCCAGTAGGGGGCGTGCAGGAGGCAGCTGATCGATGTTTCTCTCTATCCCTCTCCCTTCCTCTCTGTAAAAAATCAATAAAACGTATTTTTAAAAAAAACCTGAGGAGTAAATTCTTTTAAAAAAACAATTCAATGAAAAATTATTTCTGATGAAAATATTAATCCGCTTTGATTTTTTAATAATTATATTGTTGTACACATTAAACTAATAGGTGGAACTAGTCAGCTAATGTGATAAGTTCAAGTCTGTGTGCATTTTCAGACCAGCTAAGTATAGTATTAACTTCCAAAACAGTCCCCAGAAATTGTATCATATTAGTTCTTTGTTATCACAGTCATCTCCTTATATAATTGATAACCTGAGATTTCTTTTTGATAGCTTCTCATTCTTACACTTCATATTTTAACTACCGGATTTGTGTAAGAGGAAATTTGGGTAAAATGGTACTAATTTACCTAAAGAATAACCTGTACTAAAGTTTTATTTTATTTTTTTAAATATATTTTATTGATATTTTACAGAGAGGAAGGGAGATAGAGAGCTAGAAACATCGATGAGAGAGAAACATCGATCAGCTGCCTCCTGCACATCTCCCACTGGGGATATGCCCGCAACCCAGGTACATGCCCCTGACCGGAATCGAACCCGGGACCCTTCAGTCCGCAGGCCGACGCTCTATCCACTGAGCCAAACCGGTTTCGGCTGGAATAACCTGTACTAAAGTTTTAAAAAGACATAGGTGCTTTGTAAACACACCATGATATATTTCTAATTGTTTATCAACTGAAGCTATTTAAACTGGAGCATCTTGCCCTCCTACTCAGGAAATTAAAGGAATTCTGAATCAACCCTTGTAAATTGAAAACTTGGTATTTGGTTTATTTGTTCTTCAATTCATAGTTTTGCCCACAGTTCAATCTTAATAATTTGTATTAATGGGAAGATAGTAAGTCTGAAATATGGACTGGCAATGACTAATAGAACTTTTTGTGACTATGGAAATGTTTTTCCATGCTATTCAATATGACAGCCTCTAGCCATATGTGATCACATATCACTTGAAATATGGCTATTATGCTTGAGTATTTTAATTTTATTTATTTAAATAATTTATATAGCAACATCTAATGGCTACCATTGGACAGCTCACACAAATAATAAAAGTTTAATTTGCTGCTTTTCAAGAAATAAGGATGTGACCATAAAGAGTCATCCTACTGGACACGTTTTGCCTGAGTTGATAAGCATTTGTAATTAGTATACTGTTTGTTTTGAAATAACCAATTTTAGCTTAGTTTATTTTGTGAGTGGAAAAAAAAACCTGAAAAAAAGTTTGTATCTTCTTGACACATCATTTTTATAGAATGCAGAAAGACATCTATCATTCCACACTTTATTATTTCAGTAATATATTCTAAATTTATTAGTGTAGATTTTCTGTTTTCCCATAAGGAGTAACAACAGAGAGACACACAATGACATGATTTTCATTAAGCACAAGGCATAATAATAGTAATTTTAATTACAAATGCTGTAAAAGCTACCTATAGTAATACTAGACCTTTAAAATATTTAGTTCCTGTGATAGCATCGCATCCTTAACTAAATACCTGGCATAATCAATTCTGTGGTAGAAAAAGGCATCTGAGAATTAAATTAATCAGTGCCTAAACATTTTAGTGGTTAAGATTTTACTGAGTTTCCATCTTCATTTAGAAAGCATAATTATGACGACAATAAGGATCTTCCATAAATATGTAAATTTTATCCTTAAAAATACTGGTTTTGCCAATGTCTACAGATTCCTTAGAACTTGTTTGCAAAGCCGGCCCTGCCTTTTCATGGAAAATTATCCAAAAGAATGCTATTTGCAGATTGTTTTCCTAAAATTAAAAGAGAAGCTTCTTTTTATTGATTGCGAAGAGTTCGCTTGGCTTCTAATCAAGCAAAACTGGAAGCATGGCCAAACTGTCTTAAACACTGGGCCATAATTAAGGTAAAAGAGGCTTTTGATATACTCAGGTTGTAAATAGTAGCCCAGTATCAACTGAAAATGTGGAAATGGTGTGTGTGTGTGTGAGGGGATTATTCCTGATTATTCCAGGTGTAGTAGTCCTATGTGATAAGGACATTAGGAGATCATCTTAAAATAACTTTATCAAACAACTAACTCAGTTATCAAGAGTAAAAAGTGAATTCTCAAGTTTTATAGAGTACAAGAGCTTTGGGAAGAGTGTGGTTGTCATTATGGTTAATTTGAACATACCTTACTGAAGGAAAAGGCCAGGGGAACTGGGCTGAGAACACAGCTGTACAGGCGGCTCAACTAATTGCCTCTCCATCCTCAACCTCATTTATCTTCATTTCTTCCCAATTATACCAAATTATCAATAGTCTCTGTTGCATCAGAGTCTTAATCCCCTTTATTCAGGTAGCATTAGATAGTGGCAGATGAATTCTTGGAGGGAGTCAGGGTAAACAGCCATGAAATGCCACCTCTGGCAGATGGCATTGTTTACAAGAAATGTGACAAAACATTTGGAATTTGTAACTGGGCATTGATATGAGGATGCAAGCTGTTAATATTTTTTTATAGATAATCAAGGTGGCACATGGTAAAAATGAAACCCATATTTTATTTTATCTTTAAAATATATTCTATTGATTTCAGAGAGGAAGGGAGAGAGATAGAAGTATTAATTATGAGAGAGAATCATCGATCGGCTGCCTCCTGCATGCCCCACACTGGGGATCAAGCCTGCAACCCGGGCATGTGCCCTGACCTGGAATTGAACCACAACCTCCTGGTTCATAGGTCAATGTGCAACCTCGGAGCCACACTGGCTAGGCTGAAACCCATATTTTAAAGAAAAAATACAGAGGTGGAGGTGTTCACATATCAAAATATTAATACATTTTTAGATGGTATATTCCCAACAAGCACTGTAGCCTTGAAATTCTTTTAGTCCATGATATTTTGACAATAAATGGCATATTTTCATTTGAAGCAAGGTACACACATTCTGTATTCAAAGACAAAATGCCATTTATTTTTCTTCCCAATCAAATAACAGACTGTGCAATATTTATTTTGTCTACTGCCAAATTAAAAATATGCTTCAAAATTGGAAAACAAACTAAACATCAAAAAGAAAACACATTAGTAAGAAAACAATGTTTGGAAATATTTAAATTTTTTTTTACTTGATAAAAGTATGAATAATAAATTTTTGTGTTATTTACAAAATACCAGTAGTAGAAATGTAAATAATTTATTTTCATTTGATCAACAAACTTGTTTATTTACAGAAATAATTACATAGCAAGTATATTTTTATGAATTTACCTTTCAGAAGCATATGATCTGCAGGCATTTTTACATAGATGTAGCAGGCTAAATAAGTAAACAAGTAAGTGTGACCTCTGAAATGAAATGGAAAATAGCAAAATAGGCCACCTTAGTATATTTTATTCTCTGGTCAAAGATATTTTTACAAGATTTAGTGGACTTATCTTTTTTAAAATTTATCTTTATAGTTGAAAGTAATACAGATGTACCTTTTTTTCCACATTGACCCCTTCTAGCCCTCACCTGCCCCCTACCCCAGGCCTTCACCACACTATTGTCTGTGTGTCCATGGGTTAACTATATAGGCATATAAGTTCATTGCTTAATCTTTTCCCACACACCCAAACTGCCTCCCCTCTGAGATTCATCAGTCTGTTCCATGTTTCTATGTCTCTGGATCTATTTTGTTCATCAGTTTATTTTTTTTCTATTCCACATATGAGTGAGATCATGTAATACTTGTCTTTTGCTGACTGGCTTATTTCACTTAGCATAATATTTTCCAGGTCCTTTCACACTGTCTCAAAGGGTAAGATACCCTTCTTTTTTACTGATACATAGTATTCTATGGTATAAATGTGCCACAGCTTTTTTATCCACTCATCTACTGATAGGCATTTAGGCTGATTCCAGATCTTACCTACTATAAATTGAGCTGCTGCAATAGAAAATAGAGGTGCATACATACTTTATGATTGGTGTTTCGGGTTCTTTAGGATATATTCCTAGAAGTGGGGTCACTGGGTCAAAAGGAGTTCCATTTTTAATTTTTTTTAGGAAACTTCACACTGTTTTCCGTAATGGCTGCACCAGTCTTCATTTCCACCAACAGTGTACTAGGGTTCCTTTCTCTTCACATCCTCACCAGCACTTGTCATTTGCTAATTTGTTAGTGATGGACCTTCTGACAGGTGTGAGGTGATGTCTTATTGTTGTTTAATTGGCATCTATCTGACTTTAAGCATTTTTTCTTATGTCTCTTGGTCATCTGTATGTCTACTTTGGAGAAGTGTCTATATCTTTTGCCAATTTTTTAATTTTATTGTTTGTCATCCTTTTGTTAAATTGTATGAGTTCCTTATATATTTTAGATATTAATCCCTTATCAGATATATCATTGGCAAATATATTCTTCCATGTAGTGGATTCCCATTTCATTTGTGGATGGATCCTTTAGCTGTGCAGAAGCTTTATATTTTGATGTAGTTACATTTTTTAATTTTCTCCATAGTTTCCCTTGCCTTACGATATGTATCAGTAATCATATTGCTGTGAGAGATGTCTGAGATTTTGCTGCCTATGTTTTCTTCTAGGATTTTTATGGTTTTACAACTTACATTTAAGTCCTTTTTCCATTTTGAGTTTATTCTTGCGTAAGGTGTAAGTTGGTGGTGTAGCTTCATTTTTTACATGTACCTGTCTAATTTTCCCCAACACCATTTATTGAAGAGACTGTCTTGATTCCATTGTATGCTCTTGCCTCCTTTGTCAAGTATTAATTGAACATAATGGCTTGTGTTGATTTCTGGTGTCTCTGTTCTCTTCCATTGCTGAATAGATTTATCTTTGGCTTTTTCTACAATAGAGCACTGCTTAAGGAACGGGTGTCTCTTTCATATTTGTTACCTACATACTAAATGCTGAATTTAATTGAATGAGGGAAAATTACATACCTTTGGCCAGAGAGGGGGGAAAGTGGACAAAACTACGGAGCTATCTACTCCATCGCTTTCCAGGTTCCATATCTCTATGTCCTTTTCCTCTTCTTAGACGACTGCTGGGCTACTTTATCTGAAATTATTCTCTATTTCCTGCAGAGTCCGAGCTAAGTTATGCCCCAAAAATGTTCCTTTTCATCTCAGTTTCTACAGAATTTAGATTTTTCATACTTTTGAAAATATGTCTGAACTATCTAGACTGCATGAAATGAACTTATATAAATTGAGTTGCTAATTGAACATGAAACATAATCTCTAGTCTCTTTTTCAAACTTGCTCTTGAGGCTCCTCTATTTGAAACTCAATTTCCAAGGGCACTTGTATTGTGCAGTGCTAGGTTGGAAGCCTAGGAAATTTGTGATATATGCATAAGGATATTCCCCATACAGATCTATCAAGGGTTAATTCCACTTTTTATTTAGAATCCTGGTCTCTACTGTTTTCTATTCTAAAAAGTGGGAAAATTATACATTACTCCTATTGACAACTTAATGCCAAAAAATTGTAAACAAATTAAAACTTTTATGGTGTCTATAGTTTTACAATGTCAATAATTTTGAAGCTAACATTATTTTATAAAACTTCAAAAGGCTAGTTTTAAAATTTTAAATATGACTCCGCTTTTAATGCCAGGATGTGTTCCCTACCCTCCAAATGCATTCGTCATGCCAGATTTTCAGCCTTGGAAATGAAAGTCTGTAAATTGGCCAAAAGCACCAGACATTCTTTGGCTATAAGTCTGCTACCTTTGCTGCACTGACAGCCCTAATTAGCTGATCCTGTGTGGTGTGCCAGTGCATATTGATCCTTTCACCCTTACGTTAATGAGTCTAAGCTTAATGATGGTTATATGTTGGGATTTAGTAACCAATAGACAATAAATAGAGAGTCTCAAACTAAATTATATTGTACAACTGAATCAGGGCTTGTATGCCAAAGAATATGTAGTCTATTAATAATTCATAACATTCAAAATACATATTTAGGCAAAATAGAATCATTTGTTTAAATTCTACTCCCTCTTTTTTGAGTATACCACACATACCATGTAGAGTCCATTCAAATAATTTAATAAACTAATTTTTTAGGTTTAAAATTCCCAAACATATTAAATTGTATTTATATTTTAAAGACAATTTTGTTTCTCCAAATCTTGCTGAACCTTGAAAATGAATATCGAACCATAACTGAATGATTCTAAAACTTCTCTAACTATTGCACTGTTCCTGAGAAACTAAAACTTATTAAAGATAACTAAGGAATATTTAGCCATTAGTGCAGAATATATCATTATATTTTAAAACATCTGCCTGTTATATTGTTATAAAAATTGCAGCTAAGCCTAGCCGGTTTGGCTCAGTGGATAGAGCGTCAGTCTGCGGACACAAGGGTCCCAGGTTCGATTCCGGTCAAGGGCATGTACCTTGGTTGCAGGCACATCCCCAATAGGGCGTGTGCAGGAGGCAGCTGATCAATGTTTCTCTCTTATCGATGTTTCTAATTCTCTATAACTCTCCCTTCCTCTCTGTAAAAAAAAATAAATAAAATAAAAAATATATATATATAATAAAAATTGCAGCTAAATTTTTAATGTCTTGAGTATTTTTATGCAATGTTTTATTTCCTTCTTTGAAAAATACATTCAGATAGGAGGAAGATGGCGACCGGCAGGAAGGTACGGAGGGACAGAGTGTGAGAGCACAAGGAAGTGATAGAGGAGTGTGTGGACGTGTGTGGTGTGTGTATGTATGAGCTAGGGACAGTTAGATTCTGCAGGTCTTCTAAGGGGCTGCTAAACCGGGCAGTCTTAGATGGCGGAACCCCGCTTCCTGCGCGGACACTTCTGGGCAGCCAGCACAGGCACAGAGACCACGCCATCTTGAGAAACAGAGCTGCTTGAGACTAGGATCCTGGTCTCAGCACCACCCAGTCTGGTCTCAGACGCAAACCAGGACCCTGCAGCCACTGGGGACAGAGACCTGCAACCACAGCTACAAACCCACGGACACCAAGAGTCCAGAAATCCCGGTGGCAGATCCATAACAGAGCCCATCCCCCTCCCCGCAGACTCATGGGCAGTGCCATAGTAACTGATAGACCCACCCCTTTCCCTGGCCTCAGTGCTGCTACAGGAACTTTAGCCTGGAAGTCCGCAAACACCGGGAACTGGTCCTGTATAGTGCGGGCCCCGGGACCCTGATTCTCCGGGCAGGAGGCAGCACCAAGCACCAGTGACTTGACTGTGTTTCTTATCACCTGCTCCTGAGATCCCTGACTCCCTGTGCATTCATACTAAGAGCCAGTGACTCAAATTCTTGGTGCATGGGCACACAGGGACCCTGATTCTCAATGTGAGGCTGTGCGAAGCAACAGAAACTCTGATACTGGATTCTTGGGGAACTCTGAGTCCTGGCACATGCTATGGGGCTCTGATTTTCAACACACGCCAGGGGGGGTCTCTGTTTCAGCACAGTGCAGGCAGGGTCCCTGATTCTAAGGGCGCACTTGCGGCCACATTGAGCTCTAGTAACACTGACTATGAGCGAGCCTGGTTCTCACCAACCCACCACAACCACACATCTTAGTGTCAGAGCTCTTCAGTGACACTAAGGTGGGGTGAGGCTCCCACTGCACACGGCCCAGGCCCATGCAACTCGACGTTTGAACCAACTGGAGATAATTAGAATGGGGAGACAACAAACCCCAAAGGAAAAAAAATATGAGGAGTCGCCAAGAAAGGAAATTAATGAAATTGAAGCATGCAATATGACAGAAAAAGAATTCAGAGTAATGGTTGTACAATTCATTCACTGGATGGATGAGAAAATCAACAACCTATGCAAGAATCAGGAAGAAATGAAAAGTGATATAGCTACAATCAAAAACACCATGGAAGGTTTCAACAGTAGACTAGAAGAAGCAGAGGACCGAATTAGTGAATTAGAAGATAAGGTAGAGAAACAAGCTCAATCTGAACAGCAACTGGAGAAAAAATTTAAAAAGCAGGAGAAGAGCCTAAGGGAGCTTTGGGACAACATGAAACAAAGTAACATACTCATAATAGGGCTACCAGAAGGACAATAGGAGCAGCAAGGATTAGAAAATCTATTTGAAGAAATAATGACAGAAAACTTCCCAGATATGGGGAAGAAAAAAGTTACACAAGTACAGAGAGTCCCAAGCAAGATGAACCCCAAAAGACCCACACCAAGACACGTCATAATAACGATGGCAAATGTACAAGACAAAGAGAGAATCTTGAAGGCTGCAAGAGAGAGACAGAGAGTTTCCTACAAAGGATCCCCCATCAGGTTATTAAATGATTTCTCAACAGAAACACATCAAGCTAGAAGGGAATAGAAGGAGGTATACAAAGTGTTGTAAAGCAAAGGACTGAATCCAAGAATACTCTATCCAGCAAGACTATCAATCAAAATTGAAGGGGAAATCAGGAGCTTTGCAGACAAAGAAAGGCTAAGGAGTTTATCACTACGAAGCCAGCAATACAAGAAATGCTAAAGGGAATGCTGTAAAAAGAAGAAATATAAAGGTAAGAAAGAACACAGGCACAAGAATAGAAATGACTACAAGCAAGTAGCTTTCAATAATAACTTTAAATGTAAACGGACTAAATGCTCCAATAAAAAGACATCGAGTGGCTGAATGGATAAAAAGACATGACACATATATATGCTGTCTACAAGAGACCCACCTCAAAACAAAGGACTCACACAGACTGAAAGTGAAGGGATGGAAAAATATCTTTCAGGCAAATGGAAATGAAAAAAAAGCTGGGGTAGCAATACTTATATCTGACAAAATAGACCTCAAAGTGAAGGCCATAACAAGAGATAAGGAAGGCCACTTCATAATACTAAAGGGATCGATACAACAAGAGGATATAACCCTTATAAACATATATACACCCAATGCAGGAGCACCTAAATACATAAAAATCCTCCTGGAAAATAACAAGGGAGAGATCAACAACACAATCATCGTAGGGGACTTAAACACACCACTGACATCACTGGATAAATCCTCTAGAAAAAAAATCAGCAAAGAAACAGCAATCCTAAATGACTCACTAGATCAGATGGACTTAATTGACATCTTCAGAACATTTCACCCCAAAGCCACGGAATATACGTTCTACTCAAGTGCACGTGGAACATTTTAAAAAATAGACCACACATTGGATCACAACCAAAGTCTCCCAAAATTCAAGAAGATAGAAATCATACCAAGCATCTTCTCAGACCACAATGGCATAATATTAGAAATAAATCACAATAAAAAGAATCCAAAAAACTCAAACACTTGGAAGCTGAATAGCATGTTACTAAGTAATGATTGGGTTACCAGTGAGATCAAAGAAGAAATTAAAAACACCCTGGAAACTAATGACAATAACAGCACAACAATCCAAAATCTATAAGACACACTGAAAGAAGTCCTGAGAGGGAAGTTTATAGCACTACAGACCTACCTCAAAAAACAAGAAAAAATGATAGTAAATCAACTAACTCAAAGAATTAGAAAGAGAACAAAAAGAAAAGCCCAGAGTGAGCAGAAGGAAGGAGATAATAAAGATCAGAGCAGAAATAAATGACATAGACACCAAAAAAAAAAAAAAAAACAAAAACAAAAAAAACAAACAAACAAAAAACACCTATACAAAAGATCAATGAAACCAGGAGCTAGTTCTTTGAAAGGATAAACAAGATTGATGAGCCTCTAGCCAGGCTCACTAATAAGCAAAGAAAGAGGACTCAAATAAACAAAATCAGAAATGAAAGAGGCTAAATAACAACAGACCCCTCAGAAATTCAAAGAATTGTTAAAAAATACTATGAACAACTCTATTCTAACAAATAGACAACCTGGAGGAAATGGACATATTCCTAGAAAAATACAATCTTACAAAACTCAATCTGGAAGATTCTAAAAATCTCAATAGGCCAATACCTATGGAAGAAATTGAAGCAGTCATCAAAAAGCTCTCAGCAAACAAAGCCCATGCCAGATGGCTTCACAGGGAAGTTTTACCAAACATTCAAAGAAGAACTAAAACATATCCTCTTCAGACCATTCCAAAAAATTCAAGAGGAAGGAACACTTCCCAGCTCATTCTATGAAGCCAGCATCACCCTAATACCAAAATCAGATAGAGACAACACAATGAAAGGCAATTTTAGGCCAATATCCCTCATGAACATAGATGCCAAAATACTCAACAAAATTTTAGCAAATTGGATCCAGCAATATATCAGAAAGATCATACACCATGACCAAGTAGGATTTATCCCGGGGATGCAAGGATGGTACAATATCCGCAAATCAATAAACATGATACATCACATAAACAAATTGAGAGATAAAAATCACATAGTCATATCAATTGATGCAGAAAAAGCATGTGAAAAAATTCAACACCCTTTCTTGATAAAAAAAACTCTCAGCAAGGTAGGAATAGAAGGATCATACCTCAACATAATAAAATCCATATATGACAAACCCACAGCCAACATTATAATCAATGGGCAAAACTAAAACCATTTCCCCTAAAAACAGGAACAAGACAGGGATGCCCCCTCTCACCACTCCTGTTCAACATAGTACTGGAAGTACTAGCCATTGCAATCAGACAAGGAGAAGAAATAAAAGGCATCCAAATTGGAAAAGAAGAAGTAAAACTGTCCTTATTTGCAGATGACATGATACTGTACATAGAAAACCCTAAAGACTCCATCCAAAAATTATTAGACTTAAATGAATTCGGGAATGTAGCAGGATACAAAATTAATGCCAAGAAATCTAAGGTATTTCTTTACACCAATAGTGAACTTGCAAAAAGGGAGACTAAAAAAGAAATCCCATTTACCATCACACCAAAAGAATTAAGATACCTAGGAATAAACTTAACAAAGGAGGTAAAATATATGCAAAAAACTACAGGACACTGAAAAAAGAGATAGAAGAAGACATGAACAGGTGGAAGAACATACCATGTCCATGGACTAGTAGAATCAAAATCATCAAAATGTCCATACTACCCAAAGCAATCTATAGATTCAATGCAATCCCCATTAAATTACCAACAGAATATTTCACAGATCTAGAATGAACATTTCAAAAATTGATTTGGAATAAAAAAAGACCTCAAATAGCTGCAGCAATCCTGAGAAAGAAGAACAAAGTAGGTGGGATCTCAATACCAGATATCAAACTGTATTACAAAGCCACTGTTCTTAAAACAGCTTGGTACTGGCACAAGAACAGACATATAGATCAATGGAATAGAATAGAGAACCCAGAAATTGACCCAAACCACTATGCCCAATTAATATTCAACAAAGGAGGCAAGAGCACACAATGGAGTCAAGACAGTCTCTTCAGCCGAAACCGGTTCGATTCCGGTCAAGGGCATGTACCTTGGTTGCGGGCACATCCCCAGTGGGGAGTGTGCAGGAGACAGCTGGTCGATGTTTCTCTCTCATCGATGTTTCTAACTCTCTCTCTCCTTACCTCTCTGTAAAAACTCAATAAAATATATTAAAAAAAAAACAGTGTCTTCAGTAAATGGTGTTGGGAAAATTGGACAGATACATGCAAAAAGATGAAACTAGACCAACAACTCACACCATACACAAAAATAAATTCCAAATGAATAAAGGACTTAAATGTATGATGGGAAGCCATAAAAATACTAGAGGAATCCAAAGGCAACAAAATCTCAGACATATGCCGAAGCATTTTCTTCATTGATACTGCTCCTAGGGCTTTTGAAACTAAAGAGAAAATAAACAAATTGGACTACATCGAAATAAAAAGCTTCTGCACAGCAAACAAACCATCAACAAAACAACAAGAAAGCCCACTGCATGGGAGAACATATTTGCCAATGATATCACCGATAAGGGTTTAATCTCCAACGTTTAAATGGAACTCATGCAAATTAACAAAAGGAAGATAAACAATCCAATTAAAAAATGGGCAAAGGACCTAAATAGACTCTTTTTGAAAAAGAACATACAGAAGGCCAAAAGACATATGAAAACATGCTCAAAGTCACTAATTATATGAGAGATGCAAATCAAAATGACAATGCAGTATCATCTCACACCTGTCAGAATGGCTATCATCAACAAATCAACAAACAACAAGTGTTGGAGAGGATGTGGAGAAAAAGGAACCCTCATGCACTGCTGGTGGGAATGCAGACTGGTACAGCCACTGTGGAGAATAGTATGGAGTTTCCTCAAAAAACTAAAAATGGAACTCCCATTTGACCCAGTGATCCCACTTCTAGGAATATATCCCAAGAAGCCAGAAACACCGATCAGAAAGGATATATGCACCCCTATGTTCATAGCAACACAATTCACCATAGATAAGATTTGGAAACAGCCTAAGTGCCCATCAGCAGATTAGTGGATTTAAAAACTGTAGTACATGTACACAATGGAATACTAAGCTGTGGTAAAAATAAGGAAATCTTGCCATTTGCAACAGCATGGATGGAACTGGAGAGCATTATGCTAAGTGAAATAAGCCAGTCAGAGAAAGATAAATACCGCATGATCTCACTCATTTGTGGAATATAGAGAACAACATAGACTGATGAACAGGGACAGACCCAAAGACAGAGAAACAGCAACAGACTATCAATCCCCAGAGGGAAAGTAGGGGAGGGTGGGGGTAAGGGGAAGAGATCAACCAAGAGACTTGTATGCATGTATATAAGCCAAACCAATGGACACGGACAACAGGGGGATGAGAGTATGAGTGCGGCGGGGGGTGGGGGTGGGGGTGGGGGGTTAATGGGGGGATGAGGACACATTTGTAATACCTTAACCAATAAAGAATTTTTTTTAAAAAAAATAAAAATACATTCAAAAGGATGATCTGTAATCAGAACTAACTAGCAGGTATGTTTTGTTTGTTTTGTTACTATCTTTCTAGGGTGCATTAAAAGGCCATTTGGCAAGCTAATTAGTAATGCTTCTTGATCACTTGAAATGTTAGTGTATATCTTAACTACACTTAAGCATACTTTGTTAAAAAAAATAGTGGCTTTTTCAACCAGTAAATTTATTTTAATTATTTATACACAATGTCTCTTTTTCCTTGGTTTTATAATTGGATACTTCTTTATCTAGGACCCAGTCATAGAGTTGAGACCATGTGTTTCACACTCAGAAATCTCTCTGTATGTCTGACTCCATTCTGTCATGCCTTATATGGTTCTCTTGAATTTATTCTTTTATGATATAATAAACATTTAATATAAAAAATGAGCTACTAAAAGGATGTGTTCCTTTCTTTATTCAGGAAAACAGAAGAGCTTTATTTCTAATGTACTAGAAAAATTGTTCCAGCTGGTTAGATAGAGGTTGGATATCGAGGTGTAAAAAAATGACCTAGGAAGTTCTATTTAATTGTGGCATTTTCCTTGTATTTGAATTAGGTATATTTTCATTACCATAAGCCCATTGCTTTTAGCATCTTTTTTTCTGAAAATTAAACAAGTGTTGACAATCATATTGGATGCAATAATTCTGCCTTTTCCACTAGAATTGTTATTTTCAGTTGTGGTATTAGGCCTTATATATTTGTTCCTCTTTTCAGTGATTGACTTCAAATACAGTGGGGCCTTGACTTACGAGTTTAAATCGTTCCGTGATGGAGCTCATAACTCAAATTATTCGTATGTCAAATCAGGCTGATTGTGTGGCTTTCACTGTGACGTTCACTCTGCCAACTAGCGGTGGGTTATCTGAAGATACCCCAACTAGCGGTGGGGTATCTGAAGCTGGCTCATAACCCGAATTTTAGCTCGCAACTCAAAGCAAAAAATCATCCGAGAGACAGCTAGTATCTCGAAAAACTCGTTAGTCAGGACACTCATAAGTCAAGGCCCCACTGTATAGGACATTATTTTTCCACTCTTTTTTCTCTTCAGACATCAATTTGTTTTTTTTTTCTTCCTTTGTTTTTCAGTCTCACCCTCACTTTCAAGAAAACCCTACCAGAGTTAGCCTCTATGATTTATATTTTTTAAAAGACTTGCTTTTAAAAAAGGAACCTAGATACAAAGGTGGCTTCCCTGTCTAATTGCAATTGGGACATTTTCTTTGAAGGCTTTTCTACTTCATGACCCACACAGGTCGCTCACTACAAATCGTGGCTAGTTTAGTAAGCCTGACCTTGAAATGACTACTTTCTCAGTTCTTTTCATGAAGTGCCACATTCTGCTCATCATAGTCAAAGCAGTGTGCACATTCACAATAAAAAACTTCAGTTAAAATATTTATATTAAAACAAAGGCTACTCGTATATAACAAAAGACAAAGTCAGACACAGCAATTCCCCTTCTGGGTTTTTATCCAAAGAAATCCAAAACTCTAATTCAAAAGGACCTATTTACTCCTATGTTCAGTGCAGCACTATTTACAGGAGCCAAGACATGGAAACAACTCAAGTGCCCATTGATAGAAGAATTGATAAAAAGATGTGGCTGTAGATACAATGGACTATTACTCAGCCAAAAAAAAAAAGAATGAAATCTTGCCATTTGCTACAACCAGAGGGCATTATGTTAAGGGATATAAGTCAGATGGAGAAAGACAAATATCATATTATTTCACTTACATGTGGAATCTAAAAAACAAAATAAATATAGAAACAGAAGAAAAACAAACTCATAGATGTAAAGAAGATTTTGATGATTGCCGTATGGGATGGGGATTGGAGAATGGGCGAAAAAGGGGAAGGCTTTATGCTGTGCAAATTGCTAGTTATAAAAAAGTTGCAGGGTATAAAGTACAGCCCAACAAATTTAGTCATTAATGCAATAACCACGTACAGTGCCAGATGGGGTACTAGTCTTATCAGGGTGATCACTTTATTAGTTATATAAATGTATAAACATTGGAGTTACCTCCTAAAAATAAAAATGGAACTGCCTTATGACCCAGTGATTCAACTTCTGGGAATTTATATGAAGAAACACAAAACACTAATTTAAAAGAATATATGCACCCTTATGTTCATTGCAGCATTGTTTACAATAGTCAAGATTTGGAAGCATCTTTAGATGAGTGGATAAAGCACCTATGGTACATTTACACAATGCAATACTACTTGGCCATAAAAAGAAAATTTTACTCTTTGCAACAGCATGGATTGTTCTGGAGAACATTATGCTAAATGAAATAAGCCAGTCAGAGAAAGACTAGTACCATGTGATTTCACTCATATGTGGAATCTAATGAACAAACTGAACTAACAAGCAAAATAGAGACAGACTCGGAGACACAAAGCAGGCTGAAAGCTCTGTGGTGGAGGGGGAACGTTAGGCGGCATAGAGGGATTGAACAAAAAAGAAAAAGAGAAATAATTCATAGACACAGACAACAGTTTAGTGATGGTGGGGGTGCATGGATGGAGGGGGTGTATATTACAGATGGAAAAAATAAAATGAAATGCATTTGTAAAAAAATAAGTAAAAATATGAAATAAATGTTTAATCACTCTGTTGTATACCTGAAACTAATATAATTTTGTATGTAAACTAATTAAAAATAAAAATTATTTTAAACTAGTGGCCCGGTGCACAAAATTCATGCACGGGGGAGGGTGTGTTCCTCAGCCTGGCCTGCACCCTCTCCAATTTGGGACCCCTTGAAGGATGTCCTACTGCCAGTTTACAGGGATTGGGCCTAAACCAGCAGTCAGACATCCCTCTCGCAATCTGAGACTGCTGGCTGCTAACCAACCGCTCACCTGCCTGCCTGCCTGCCTGATTGCCTCTAACCACTCTGCCTGCCAGCCTGCTCGCCCCCAACTGCCCCCCTGCCAGCCTGATCACCCCAAACTGCCCCCCCCCGCTGGCCTGCTCACCCCTACCTTCCCTCCCCACTGGCCTGGTCATCCCCAACTGTCCCCCACTGATGGCCTGCTTGCCCCCAACTGGCCCCCCTGCTGGTCTGCTTACCCCCAACGGCCCCACCCCCAACCAGCCTAATCACCCACAACTGCCCTCCCCTCTTGGCTTCTAACAGTCTCTACCTCGGCCCTGCTTTGTCCAGAAGAACATCTGGAAGGTTTCCTGGAAGTTCTCCAGGTCTAATTAGCATATTTCTCTTATATTAGTCTAGATATATTTGTCTGTAAATATGGTTATGATTGCAGATATGAGTAGGACCAGGTAAAATTTTATAGAATGGGCCTTTCATTACAGATGGTTTGCCATGTATGCATTTTTTTCTAAAGAAGTAAAAATTACTTTAAAAAATGTTTCAGGAAGACTTTGAGAAATTTACAGTATCTGCTTTTCTTCCAAGAAAGTTGTCACTTTTATGCCAGAGTGAGAATTATTTGTATGCTTTGTATGTCAGCATTGGGCCACTGTGACTGGGGGGCACTTAGCTTGACTTGAGAGTAATTATCTTCCTCACTGGCTGGGAGGGAGGGTGGGAGGCAGAGGAGATAAATACTCGGTTCTGGATTATTCATAGATTGCTGACTTTCTGAATTGATTGTGCAAGCCTCTCCTTTTATTGATGTCCACCTTCTATTGACAGACATCTACCCTGGGAGAGAAATGAGATGAAACTCTCTTTCTTTTCATTGTAAAAAGCATTTGAATTCCTAAGGTGTGATAAGGCTACCCAGCCATCCACAGTCAAGGTACACATTTTCATGGAGGATGTTACCACTCTTGAATAAATTAAAACAATTTTTTTCTTTTAATTTAAACTTTCATCTATAATTGTTTTCTTGTTACTTAAAAGCTAGTTTTTTTGAAACTACTTCCAAAGCTTTTCAAGCTGTATATGTCCTTGGAATGAATTTATAAATAAGAATTGAGCCCAGCAGGTGTGCCTCAGTGGTTTAGCATCAACCTATGAACCAGGAAGTCACAGTTTGATTCCAGGTCAGGCCACATGCCCGGGTTGTGGGCTTGATCCCCAGTATAGGGCGTGTAGGAGAGTTGTTGTGAACTCTTCAGTGATGTTTTCCCCAGGATATTTGCAGATGTGGTTGGGAAAAGTCATTTCATCCCCGACTTTTGCATGTCAGGTGCTGGGGTGCTGGGGTGCCGCCTTGCCTGTGCCAGGCTCTCCGATCCTGATGCAGCTATCTCTCGCTCTGATCGCCATGGTGACCACAGGGTGCAGGCCAGGCATTAAAAGTATTTATATCAAATGCCTTGTATAAGCAAGAGTTGATGATTTTGGTTTATTGCATAAATTCTGAAGCCTGTTTTGGTTTAATTCTTCACTGGATGCATACATTTTATTCTTTACTTGAGCAAATTACTTAAGCATTTTGAACCCATGTCTATGAAATATGACTTACTATACTATCTACAATATAGTGTTGTTAGGAGAACTATATGAATAGTTTCTGGCACATATCAAGAGTTCAATGTGCTTTGAATATTTTTTTCTGGTACATAGTAAGTGTTCAATGAATGTGATTCCCATTGATACTAAACTTATATATTATAATTTTTCTAAGTAGTAGCCATAACTGCTAGTTGTAGTTTTAATTACTCAACATAATGATAAAGTCCATTTATGAACCTCTTTGATACTATAAATGGTAACTCAGAAGTCTTCCCATAATAGAAGTGAAAATTAGAACTCAGAACTACTAAATGTTTCTTATTAAATTTATAATTGCTATGTATTGTTAATTTGATTTTATAATTACTGTTTTCCCTTTTCCTACTTCATTTCCCTCTTTCTATTTCTTTTACTTTTTAAAACCTATGTTCCTCTACACTCTTTTTCCATCTAAAATAGGTTTTGATGATGTGGTTGGCAAATGGCACTAATTGGATTTCTGCTATCTGTCTCCCTGAGTAGGGTGATTTAAGCTATTTACCCTCTGGTTGGGGAGAAGTGCAAACCATTTAATCACAAGTGTCCTTGGTTTAGGGAAGATAGGTTTTACTAGATGGCTGCAAACTTTGTCTATCTGCCTCAGTCTCTCTATTCCACTTGCCCTGGCTTAGTGGCTTATCTCATTAAGCCCTCAGAAACTTCAATCTTTGAAATCTTTTAAGGCCAATGAGGAAGGATGGTCTGTCTCTAGTGACAGCTTTATTCTGACAAGGGCTATGGTCCCCGCCTATATAGGGTATGGATTTTTCTCACTGCCTGATCTAAGGGGGTCAAGGGAATGGGATCAGAGACTGCAAGAGAGAGGCTGTTAGCTGATTTTTCCAAAGTAGGGATAATCTAGATTCCCTAAAGCATAACCATCTTGATATCCTATATTATAAAAGCCTAATATGCTAAGTGTCCAGTCGTCCGGTTGGCCATTCAACCGATCAAAGCATAATATGCTAATGATATGCTAAGGCCACTCAACCACTCACTATGATATCCACTGACCAGGGGGCAGATGCTCTGACTGGTAGGTTAGCTTGCTGTTGGGGTCTGGCCGATCGAGACTGAGTGAGACGGGCCAGACACACCCTGGAGCCCTCCCACAATCCTTCCCCAGCTGGCCAACCTCCCGCATCCTTCCCTGGCCCTGATCATGCACCCGACCCGTGGGGTCCCTTGGCCTGGCCTGTGCCCTCTCACAATGCGGGCTGAGGGCCCCTTCCCTGAGTGCTTGAATTTTGTGCAGTGGGGCTCGAGTGGAATTATATCATCCTAGAAGTGAAGTTGGCAGGTGCCTCATATTTCATTGACTCAATTATTTAGTCCTGAAAATAAGTCAGCTCAGTGAAATTGTTGAGTCTCAATTAAGGAGGTGGTGATGCAGATGGGCTTCCAAAGTGAGACCTATATTGCATAAACAAGCAATCAGGTAATTAATAAAGTCATAGGTATACACACTATGAAAACAGAAAGAAGAACACAAAGGTTAATAAACACAGCAAATCACAAGTCTGTCAGTTGAGACTTCTAGATTAGAAGGCTTTTGGTGGTATGAAATTAAGCATTGACAATTTGATAGATCCTTTTTGTCTGTAGTTTGTGCATCCCTGGTGATGTCATCAGGTGCTAAGTAAATTCTATATAGTATACACAGACATAGCCTTAGGAAAAAAAAATTAGTTCCCTATAACTCTTAGTCCAAAGATGGGAGAAAAAAATGAAACATTAGCTTGGAGGGTTAAAGACAACTAGAAAAATTCAAGAACTAGTTCAGTTCACAGGTAAGAACAAAACTTTAAACTTTGAAGACAATTGACTGCATTAGAGTCCAATATCCACAATTGAGCATTGTGATTTTAATTGAAACACAGCTTTTCCCCCTAAAATTACCATCATTTTCATTAAAGGGACTTTATTATGTCAGGTTTTAATTTGGCCTGATTATTTGCATAAATACAACAAAATAGCAATTGGTTATATAGGCTCTTTCAAATCTGTTTTGCTGCTGCATAATATTCCATTATGTAAATGTACCACCATATTTTAATCTATTCATCAACTGATGGGCACTGGGATTGTTTCCAGATCTTAGCTATTGTAAAAACACTGCTATGAACATAGAGGTGCGTATATTCTTTCTGATTGCTGTTTGAGGAAACTCCACACTGTTTTCCATAGTGGTTGTACCAGTGTGTACTCCAACCAACAGTGTACTAGAATTCCTTTTTCTCCATATCCTTGCCAGCACTAGTATAAAAGAAGGATCTCTTAATTTTTGAGACAGCATGGAGGGACTGAAGAGTATTATGCTAAATGAAATAAGCCAGTCAGAGAAAGATAAGTATCACATGATCTCTCTTATATGTGGAATTTAACAAACAAAATAAACTGATGAAATAAAAAGATCCAGAGACACTGAAGCATGCAACAGTTTGATCTATTTCAGAGGGAAGGGAGGTGAGTGGGAAGAGATTAACCAATGAATTTATATGCAAATATGCATAGCCCATGGGAAAACAAGCAGAAAGGAAGGGAGCAGGGTAGAGGGTATCAATTGGGGAAGAGGGAAAGATACATCTGTAATACCTTTAACAATAAAGATAAATTTTTAAAAATTATGCTTTTCTGGAATTTCACTTACAAGGTATCTTCAGATTGAGCTTTAGTCAGCTCCTCAGGGCACAGAAGCCAAGCCACACAGTGGCCATCTGGCTTTTCTTACAATAACTATAGGTTTGGATGGATTCCTCAAGTTCTTGAGGTTCCCCAAAAGCCTTGAGATTCTTTCTTTGTCATTTTCTAGGAAAGTAACCTTCACTCCTAAACTGGAGAGACAGCCATGGACTATGAATGAATAAACAAGGTACCAGGCCACTTTTCCAAGGTGCTTTTATTGGCCTCTTGGTCAATCTTTATTCCTTAAAGTTTTCTGGTAACATTCAGAGGTTAGGCATTTCTCTCTTGACCATGGCAATCCAATCAAAGATCACAATTGGAAACTGGTTTTATGTGTCCTATTATAAAGAGAACAGATTCTTACTAGATTTATGCAAATAAACATATAGTTATGTTCTTAATTCTGGAGCAATTAGATAAGGAGAAAAATATAAATGCTTCAGTATTACTTATCCTATCTAATAAAAGAGAAACATGGTAATTAGCCATACGACTGCTACCCTTCCCATTGGCTAATCAGGGCGATATGCAAATTAACTGCCAGCCAAGATGGCGGCCGGCAGCCAGGCTACTGACAGGAACAGGAGGCTTGCTTGCTTCAGTGACGGAGGACTCCAACGTTCCCCGCCTGCCGCTGCTGGCCTCTGAGCTGCTAAGAAACATTGTTACAAATATAGAAGCTAAACAAAATCCCAGAAACCTGTTTTCAGTCAGCCAGGATCTCAGAGCTGGAGTTGCAACAAAGTTTCAAATACAGAAAGTAAACAAAGCCAGAAACCTGCTTTCAGCAGCGAGGTCTCACAGCTAAAGCCGGCTCTCAGCTCCAGTGACAGCCATAAACCCAAGAATAAAAAGAAACCAAAAAAAAGGAAAAAAGGAGCGGTTGGGAGCTTCAGTCACCTGCCAGGCTGAAAACGGCCCTCAGCCCCTCACCCAGACTGGCCAGGCACCCCAGTGGGGACCTGCACCCTGAAGGGTGTGTGACCAACTGCAAACAGCCATCATCCCCTCATCCAGGCTGGCCGGGCACCCGAGTGGGGAATCCCACCCTGATCCAGGACACCCTTCAGGGCAAACCAGGAGGCTCCCACCCATGCACCAGGCCTCTATCCTATATAGTAAAAGGGTAATATGCCTCCCAGCACCAGGATCAGCAGAGCCAAGAGGCCTCCAGGCACGGGGATCAGCGTGACAGGGGGCAGTGCCCAAACCCCCTGATCGCCCTGCGGCTCTGTGTGTGACAGGGGGCGGGGCCACAAGCTTCCTATCCACCCTGCTCTGTTCGTGACAGGGGAAGGTGCCCCAACCCCCTGATCAGCCCTGCTCTGTGCCTGATAGGGGGGAGCTCCCCAACCCCCTGATTGGCTTTACTCTGTGCCTGATAGGGGGCAGCTCCCCCATCCCCTGATTAGCCCTGCTCTGTGTGTGACAGGGTGCGGCGCCCAGACCCCCCCCATGGGTACTGCTCTGTGCGTGACAGGGTGGAGCCGCAACCTCCCCATCAGCCCTGCCCTGAGTGTGACAGGGAGTGGCATCCCAACCCCCCAATTGGCCCTACCCTGAGTGTGACTGAGGGTGGCATCACAACCTCCTGATTGGCCCTGCTCTGTGCATGATGGGGGGAGCTCCCCGACCCCCTGATGGGCCCTGCTCTGTGTATGACAGGGGGCAGCACCACAACCCCCTGATCTTCCCTGCTGTGTATGTGACAGGGGTGGTGCCGCAACCTCCCCATCGACCCTGCCTTGAGTGTGAAAGGGGGCAGCGCCCCAACCCCTTAATTGGTCCTACCCTGAGCGTGACTGAGGGTGGCATTGCAACCTCCTGATCCGCCCTTCTCTGTGCATGACAGGGGGTGGCGCCCCAACTCCCCAATCGGCCCTGCTCTGAGCCTGACCAGGGACTGCAGGGCAGGCACCTAGGGATTGGGCTTGCCCTCTGCCACCCGGGAGTGGGCCTAAGCCAGCAGGTCGTTATCTCCAGAGGGGTCCCAGACTGTGACAGGGCACAGGCCAGGCTGAGGGACCCCCCTCCCCCCCGAGTGCACAAATTTTTGTGCACCGGGCCTCTAGTCTATACTAATAAATGGGTAATATGCTAATTAGTATGTTTTCCAGATGTCCATTTAGACAAAACCACAGCAGCTGCGAGGGACGAAGGCTGGCAGCATGGTGGCCGGTGCCCTCGCAAGAGAGGCAGGTCAGCGCCCACACAGAAAATGTGGGCCAGTGCCACGTGCCATTCCAGTGCTGTGGCCCCTTTTGCAGAGGCCTGGGACTCAGGCCTTGCAGCTGTGGTGACTGGCAGTGGCAGCAGCATCGGGGTGATGGGGGTGGTGCCTTCCCCTCATCTGCTGGTCACCTTCCGCAGAGGGAGGCCAGACTGCAGCTTAGACCTGCTCCCTGGGCCTAAGCCCCTGGGGGGAGTGGGCCTAAGCCATCAGTAAGACATCCCCTGAGGGCTACCAGACTGTGAGAGGGGGCAGGCTGGGCTGAGGTACCACCCCAGTGCACTAATTTTCATGCACCAGGCCTCTAGTGAAAGTATAATTTACCAAATTGCTTTAGGGAAAAAAGTTTCATTATATCTGGAAAACAAAAATATTTTAAAAAATAAGCAATATTTTGAACAAAGTTATAAGAATAATAATTTTTATCAGTTCATTCAGCTCATATAACCAATTTTTGTCTTGATTATTCACAAATATTTCCATGAATCCAGTTATTCCTTAGAGCTCCATAAATCATTATGTACTTCAAAAAGATGACCTGTTTAGAAACCTGTAATTTAGATTGTCAGAGTCCTTTTCACGAGCCTTTCCAAAGATGTAACATCTTTTCAAATGCATCAGAGTAAAACAATGACTGTCTATAAAGAACAAAACAAAATGACATGGTTATAGACATGATTATAGTGTAATTGATAAAAAATGTTGCTTTTCTGTAAGATATAACATTCCATGATAACAATTTCCTGGTAAATAATAATTATTCTAAAATAACAAAAAAAAGAATAATGCAAAATCAAATTTTTAGATTTAATACACAATTTCAATATATAAGAACAAATAATATGCAAGATTTTAAAATACTGCACATGGCTCATTGGAAGTGTGCATTGAGCACTAGAAATGAGTCATAAATGCCCCAATGTGTGAACCACAAATGCCCAGAATACTACTGCCCCCACAGGGAACCATCACTCTTGGCTTGCTCAATGTCACCAACAGGACATCCGCTACCTCTGAGAGCTCCCTGTTTGAACTTGGCTCTGAATCTTTGTAAGTTCCTTCCTAGAGCAGACTAAAATTTCTAGATCACTCATTTTAATAAAAATATATGTATACAAATAGACCAGAGTTATTATTATTATTTTATTTTGCAAAGCTTCCCATGTAATTTCAAGTGTATTTAATAGGCCTAATTTTTTTAGAGTCACATGAGAACTTTTGAAAAAATTTATAATCCATTCTTTCTACCAGCCTTCTTTTAATTTCAGTGTTTATTCCATGTTATTCAATATGCTTCTTTTATGGTTCTTCTGTCAAGAAATCCTAGGATTATTATTCAGTTTGCCAGACAAATTCTATCTCCTCTGTACACACACACACACACACACACACACACACACACACACAATAAAAAGAAGCATCTGCCTCTCTTTCCCAAGAGAAGATCAGGCTGTACATAGTTGTTTATATGTCACTCACCCTCCTTAACACACTCAGTTGTTTTGTGACTATATATATATATATATATATATATATATATATATAATAAAATTTGTGAAATACCTGATATTTTCAGTATCTTCTTTTATGTGATTCTGATACAAAGTTTATTTAGCTAATATGATGGGTTTTTTTATGAAAAAAAAGTTTAGCGTATACCTTTAAATATTCAGATTTTATTGTGTAATTATCAATAAATTCATTCGCCCACATGGTGACAGGCATATTTTTAAGTGTGACTGACTGATGTACAGATTGGGAATTGCTGAATTAATGGGCATATTTCAAATTCTTGGCAAGGCTTGGCAGTAATTACATCTACTGAACCACTTGATACGTTGTTGGAAGTAGCCCAGTAAAGTCACAATTGGCATTTTTGCTTTTTACTTCATACCTGACTATACATTTTAATGATATTATGTTAAAATATTTATGGCCATACAAATAAATGTACTACTTGCAAAAATAATGGATTTTTACCATTGTGGGTTATTTACTTAATTACTGGGGTCACTTGTGGTAGTATCATTAAAATAATGTATTCTATAGACAAGTTAATGATGTTAATAGCTAAAATATTTAGTCTTTTATATTCCAAATAACTTAAATGACATTTAGTGCTGAACATAGCCCAATTTTGTGCTAAATGTTTTACATGTTCTTTCTCAATTAATCTTTACAGCAACCACAAAGTAGGTAGATATTATAATATCCATATTAAATATCAGGAAACTTAGAATCAAAGAGCTTTAATATCCTTTCCAACACATAGATCTATTAATTGGCAGAGCCAAGATTCAACCCCAGGTCTGTCTGATTCATTTCTACTATACTATCATAATTTTGGGAGGATACAGTCTTTCTCTCTCTATTTTGCATCTGTCTCTATCTGTCACTATTTTTTTAGAACTTTGCCAATTGACAATTGTCTCCTAAATAAGATCACTCTAACGTCACTACTTCATAGAATACAGAAAGCTGAAATTCTAAGAAAAGTTGTATGAATAATAATTACCTCTACTCATTTGCTGCAAAAGATCATACTGGCTTCATTTTAAGTTTTGGACAAAATGAATTCTATTGCCTACAGACCACTTTATGGTTCCCCCAAGTAATTTTTTTATACTTGTAAAGACTACTATGACAGGTAATATTAATACTTGTGGGGATGATGTTAATATATGGAATTGCAAAATAATATCAGGAAGAGTACCATTTTCTTCCAATGTCGACAGCAAAATTGGTTTTAATCAGAATATTTTTCAAGTTATGCAAAACTAACAGTTTATAAGCCTTTCCTCAACCCTGTCATCACACTCAGCATATCATATAGGAGAGCACTGTGCCTTCATTACATGTGATTTAATTCCCTATGTAGCTGAATTAATCTTTGAATCTCAAAAATGCAATGTTCAGGTTTTATCCACTGTGCTTTAAAGTGTCACGTAGGGAATATGTACATCTTGTATCATTTTTATTTAGAAACAAATATACTGAGACTTTGACTTTTACATTTTCTTTTTAATATGTTTTTTATTGGTTGCAGAGAGGAAGGGAGAGGGAGAGAGAAATAGAAACATCAATTATGAGAGTGAATCATTGATTGGCTGCCTCCTGCATGCCCCACACTGAGAATCAAGCCCACAGCTGGCTCATGTACCCTGACTGGGAATCGAACCATGACCTTCTAGTTCATAGATTGACACTCAACCACTGAGCCACACTGGCCAGGATTACATTTTTTTACTGAAACATGACAGCCTAATTCTAAGAAGGTTATAAGAGTTAGGTATAATTTATTTGGGTAATCCTGTGGTGAATACTTAATTTTTTATTATTAAGTATACTATTAAGCAACAGTTTCCATTAAATCCAAGTTATAAACTTTTACAGTAACTATTCTATTTTAAAACTTTTGGACTTGACTCTATATCCTTTAGAGTGATGATGGTGATGATGATCATAATGATGATCTACAATAATAAAAGCATAATATGCTAATTAGACCAGAGGACCTTTCAGACAAAGCCGGGGCTGTGAAGAAAGCCCGGGTCCTGGGTGCCAAAGGGAAGCCAGTGCCGGCAGTCAGGGAAGGAAGGCCTACTCTTGCAATGATTTTGTGCAACAGGCCTCTAGTGGTAATAATAAAAGTGTAGAGATGGTTATTTTCTTAATTAGAGTAATGTTGATTCCTTGATAGAACAGTGGTAGAACATTCTGGTCTATATTCATTCTCCACTACTAGTGTTTATTGCCTGTAAACTTTATGAGCATGGAAACAAGATATTCCTGCTTTCTGGATACTGCTCTGCTCAGTCCTTCCCTCTCCCCCTCCCCTCCTATATACACCTATTCACCCATTTTTCCAATTTTCCTTTCTGATAATTGATCTTCTTCATTTTATTGTCCATTTTTAAGTTTATTCAGCAAACATTTGAGTTGACTAATGTACACATAACTCCACATTAGTAACACTACCAGCACTAGGAATGTAAAGATGAGCAAAAGCTAGCCTCTGTTCTTTTAAAAAAAAATTCTTTATTGTTGAAAGTATTACATGTCTCTTTTTTTCCCCCATTGACCCTTTCCAGCCCACTCTTGCCTCCCACCCCAGGTCCTCATCACCCCATTGTCTGAGTCTTTGGGCCATGCATATATGCATGCAGGGTCCTTGGTTAATTACCTCCCACCTACCCACCTTCCCCCATAGTGAGAAGGGTCACTCAGAGAAGAGCATAGAAGTAGAAAAAGTCAGTTAAGGGGCTCTTGAGATAGTGCAAATGAAAGAGGAATGAGGGTACAAATGAAGGCAGTGGCAGTGTGAATGGAAATCAAACCAATACAAAATATATTCCAGGAATTTCACAATTTTAGCAGGGAACAAAAAGGTGAAGAGATGGCAGTGATACTTATTAGACAGAATAGCACCTGACACATTAGGAACTCAAAATTTTCCAATTTAAATAAATTTTACAAATTCCAGATATAGAGAATAAAAGAGCTAGATCTCTTTAATTGATTAATAGTCTATTTATTATTGGGTATGTTGAACTGAAGATGTTGTAGTAAATTGTTTTACTAAAAACTAACCAGTGACCCCTTATAATCTAGAATAGCACTATATAATAGAATTTTCTGCAATGAAGAAAATTATCAATATATGCACTTCCCAGTATGGTAGCTACTATCCATATGTGAGTTTTGAACACTTGAAATGAGACTAGTGCAACTTGAGGAGCTGAATTTTTCATTTTATTATATGTTAATTTATGAAAATTTAAATTTAAATAGCCACATGTGCAAAGTGACTACTGTATTGGAGAGTGCCTCAGTAGAGGCCCAGCTATGAACCATTATTTTATCTCTGAAGAAACTTGAAACTCCTAGCCCACATAGCACTAAGATGGGACTTGTTAAAAGACAAACTGGTTTTTTTTGTGTTTTTTTTTTTTTAAAGACCTCTTCAACAGTTTTAGATGAATACTTGCTATGTATTTTCTACAAATATCAGTTTAAATTCCAGCTACAGTACATGCTTTCATTACCAATGTACATCAATCTAGAAAATTGCTGAATATACTATTTTGTGAATGCATATAAGAAAACCAACTCAAAATATAATATGACAATGTTTGTAATTTTAACATATATGAACACATATTCTTAGTTCTCTATTCATGTATTAGTACTTTGGAATGTTCTAAACCTAAATTAGTTTTCCTCTCTCTGTCTCTCTGTTTCTTTCTGTTCTGTCTGTCTGTCTCTCTACACACACTATATTATTATTATTTAGAGAAAGCAGTGAAGCATTTACCAGTTTAATTATGACTTAATTTTTTTTTTACTACCAAAGGTTACATGCTATTTAGTTTCATCAAGCAATGTGCATTTATCTAGGACATTAGTTAAACAAAATATTCTATGAATGAGAAAACAAGCTTGACTTAGGCCATATGTTACATAGAAGTTGATTGCTTCCCATTTGGCTGCTTGCTCTGTGCCTTATGTATATAAGATTAGTGAGAACATGATCAATTTAGGTCCATATTTTCAAATAATCTGAGTAATGTGTTTTGTTGTAGCTACAGAAGGCAGAAAATAAAGACAGCTGTTATGGACATTTATACTTTCCACAGCCAAGCCCGTTTTTTTTTTTTATTTAATAATTAACTTACATTTTCTCATAATAGATAACTTTTACATTTGTGCTTTTCAATTTATAATAGCAACTCCTTCTATATTGTTCCTCTTAAACATCAAAAGATATGCCCTACTTGAATCAGAAGACAGACATCTAATAACAGAATGCTTATTATGGTCAGATTTGTGAAAATATGAAATCCTTGTATATGACTCATTTTTTTTTTGTATATGACTCATTTAAACTCAGTAGTCTTTTCTCTAACCAGTTTTGCTCAGTGGATAGAGCGTTGGCCTACAGACTCAAGGGTCCCAGGGTCAATTCCGGTCAAGGGCATGTACGTTGGTTGCGGGCACATACCCAGTATGGAGTGTGCAGGGGGCAGCTAATTGATGTTTCTCTCTCAATGATGTTTCTAACTCTCTATCTTTCTCCTTCCTCTCTGTAAAAAATCAATAAAATATATTTAAAATAAACTCAGTAGTCTTAGAAACTCAAACCCTCAGAAGGAGTAGTTTATAATTTTATATATGATTACCAACCATAAGGAAGGATGATGAACACTCATTATAAAATTATCCTGATACCCTTCATTGTGATACCAATGTTTTATCATCTTCCTTTACTCATTCTTAACAGCTAAGCACATTAAGAAAGTGAGGACCAGTAATCTGATAATATGAAAGTATGAAGGTTAAGCATGGTGTTTGGTATTTGTGTGTAGAGTCTTACTAATGGATTTATTTTATATCCATTTTAAATACTTTTAGGTTTTGGTCTGTTAGGCCTATGATCATTTTTTAAACACACAATATTTTCTGTACTTTTTACAAACCTGACCCTAGTAAGCATTCTGTTACTAGAATGACGGTTGGAAGAGTAATAGGAAGGCAAAATTTTGGCAAATTAAAATACTGCATTGGATGCTACTCACCTACTCATCTTATGCTCCTGCTGCTTTAAAAATCTTATTTTAAGTAGATGGACATAAAGGTCCTTACCATCTCTGAAATTCTGTGTATTGTAAAGACCCTATGATTCAGAGGTCTCTGCCCTCTGGCCACATCTCCCACAAAGAAAAAGCAGCAAACATAAACAATCCTATGAGGAACTTAGTATTTTACAATGGTTTTAAAGAAAAAATATTAAAATTTCAAAGTTAAGAATTTTAACTAAGACAATGGACCTTTATCAAATGCATTGTCAAATTAATATTTCCCCATAAATTTATCACTTTGTTATTCTTACACTGATTTTAATTAGGAATATATATTTCTACGAGGTAGGGGCTTATAAAAATGTAGTTCTCTCTAGTTTTCTCATTGAAAAAGTTAAGATTAAATTAATTAATTATCTATAGCATTAATGCAGTGACTGCCTCTATACTATTTATTTCATAGCTTTAGTTTTACTAAACATTGAGCAAAAATAGTGATAAGTAGTTGATGTGGAAAGCTGAAATAATTCAATTCTTCAGAATTTGTTGCTCTTTTTACATTATCTTTCTCTATTTATAACTGTATTGGGTTAGATTTATACCTAATACAGTTTCTTGAAGTAAAGATGAAGATTTTGATGAGGTTTCTCTATTTTCCCTAACCCACTGCTTACTTGGTTTCCTAACTATGCCTTGTTGAAATGCTATGAAGTTTTATCCTCTTTACTGGATGGATTCCCTCACAAAACTAGTATGACCTGGTTCGGTAAAAGGTGTATACTCTAGTGGTATGGGCTAAATTGTTTCCTCCCAAAATTCATTTGTTGAAGCCCTAACCTTCAGCACCTCAGAATGTGATCACACATTCTTTCAATAGGTATTTAAGTTAAAATGAAGCCATAATAGTGGACCCTAATCCAGTTTGACTGGTGTCCTTGTAAGAAGTTGAAATTTGGACATGCAAATGGACACCAGGTATCTGCACACACAGATGAAAGACTATGTAAGTACATAGGGAGAAGGTGGCTATCTGCAAGTCAAGAAAAATGGTCTCAGGAGAAACTCAACCTGTTTCCACCTTGATCTTGGATTTCTAACCTCTAGAACAACTAGAAAATAAAGTTTTGCCATTTAAGCTAGTCAGTCTGTGGTGTCCTAGTCCATTTAGGCTGCCAAAAATACCACATACTAGGTAGCTTATAAAAAAACATAAATGTATTTCTTACCATTCTGGAGGCTAGAAACTCAAGATCAACATGCTGACAGATTCATTGCCTAGTGAGGACCCCCTTCCTAGTTCCTAGACATTCATGTTTTTTCTGTTTCCTCATATGGCAAAAGGGGCTCAAAACCTCTTCCTGTCTATTTTGTAAAGGCATTTATCCGTTCCTGACCCAATCAACTTGCAAATAGCCGACCTCTGAATACTATCACAACAGGGATGAAGATTTAACATATGAATGGGAGGGGGGACACAAACATTTAGTCTATAGTATTTTGTTATTGCAATCTGAGCAAACTAACACATCTAGAGATGATAGATAGATGATATATGGATAGATAGATGATAGATAGATGATAGATAGATAGATAGATAGATAGATAGATAGATAGATAGATAGATGATAGATAGATAGATAGATAGATAGATAGATAGATGATAGATAATAGATAGATAGATGATAGATAGATAGATAGATAGATAGATAGATAGATAGATAGATAGATAGATAGATAGATAGATACCTAGATACTTAGATAGGAAAAGGACAGTGGATACCCAAACCTTTCACATAGTGATAAAAAAAAAGGATTGACACTAGTTGGTAAAATATTTTTGAAGTATTTTGATAGATTTAAGAACAATGCATGTTATTACAAACTGATAAAGGGGCATAGGGCAATGCATATTTTTTGGCTACAGAAACTTCCAAACTAAGTCATCAATCAGTTTGCATAAACTGAAAACTGGTAATAATTTTAGTTCAAAAGACAAAAATATGTCCAGAAATGTTATGCCATTGTGATGCAAATATCAAGGATGCCCCACATTCTTCAGTTGCCTTCAGAGTATAGGATGATTTCTTATATCCATACTCAGTAGAAATGGGAACAGCCTGTAACTATCCTCTTATCATTTTTAACACAGTGGTTAAAGAGATGAGAATTCAGATAAATTAATCTAAAGCTCTCATCAAAGCACACACAAAAACACCTTGGAATCCTTTCATGATTAAAAAAATATTTATATTCCAGATTATTTGGAATATATGATTATAAAACATTAGACTAATACAGAAACCACTGTTAAATACTGAATGTAGACTAAAAGATTCTCAATTTATAAAATAAATACGGAAATAGCCTCAGCCTGAGTATTGCTGTATGCCATTGCTACTGGGATGGTGAAATACCATTTTAATATTTGTGATATAATTTAGTATCTTCCAAATGTCTTTCTTTGTTGATATTTTACTTATAATATTACAAATTACAGTTCTGTAATGGTAAGGCAATTCATATCTTGAACATAGTGCTAGAATGATGGAGTGGTTCCATTTTTCTCAACAATTGTGTGTTTTTTTTTAATCTTTGTATGTTCTGATAATAATCATGTTTATTGGCCCAATGTTACTATAAAGAATTCTCAGCATTGCAATGTGGTTACTTTCATCATTTATTAAAATATTCCCCTTCCCACACCATTCCTGCTCATTACAGCATAACAATGTCTTATTGATTTTAATTGTAATTTCAAATTTGTGAATGCTGATTTATGTCAATGCACCAAACATAAATTGCCTCCCTGTTCTTAGCCAATAACTGTACAACAACAAACATCTGTATAAAAAGAGAACAATTAGTGTAATCATAGGGAGTTGCCTGGTTTGAATGAACACACCAAACCTCAGCATGATTAAGGTAAAGATTTCTGGTGCATTAAGCCAGTATATTCAATTCAACCAAATTTCCTACCTTCTAAGCTTCCATGCATGGAATCTGAGTGGCTTATAGAAAGAACTGAACATTTAGCTACTTATAACTTTTTATTTGATTGGAAAATCTTTGTCCATACAGGCAGGAGCAGGTACTTCTCAGCCCTTACATATGATGCTACAAAATCTGCTCTTTTTTTGTCTGGAACTCTTCTCGTTGGAGATTGGCAAATGCCTCAATTTTTGAAAAATATTTATTGTTGAGAGTGTTATAGATGTCTCCCTTTCTCTCCCCATTGTCCCCCTCCACTTGGTTCCTGCCCCACCCCAGGCCTTCACCACCTTATTGTCTGTATCCATAGGTAATGCATGTATGCATATAAGATCTTTAATTAATCTCTCCCTGCCCCCCCGACCCTCCTCCTTCTGAGATTTGTCAGTTTGTTTCACGTTTCCATGCCTCTGGTTTTATTTATTTTATTCATCAGTTTATTTTGTTCATTTATTTTGATTTTTAGATTCAATTGTTGATAGATATGTACTTATTGCCATTTATTGTTCATATTTCTTCTTCTTCTTCTTCTTCTTCTTCTTCTTCTTCTTCTTCTTCTTCTTCTTCTTCTTCTTCTTCTTCTTCTTCTTCTTCTTTTCCTTCTTCTTCTTCCTCTTGTTCTTCTTCTTAATAAATGCCCTTCAACGTTTCATGTAATACTTGTTGGGTGATGATGCACTTCTTTAGCTTTTTCTTGTCTGTGAAGCTCTTTATCTAACCTTTAATTCTAAATGATAGCTCTGCTGAGGAGAGAAATATTGGTTGTAGGTTCTTGTTTTTCATCACATTGAATATTTCTTGCCATTCCCTTCTGACCTGCACAGTTTCTGTTGAGAAATCAGCTGACAGTAGTATGGGTGCTCCCTTGTAGGTAACTAACTGATTTTCTCTTGCTGCTTTTAAGATTCTCTCTTTGTCTTTAACCCTTGGAATTTTAATTATGATGTGTCTTGGTGTGGGCCTCTTTGGGTTCATCTTGTTTTGGACTCTCTGTACTTCCTGGACTTGTAAGTCTATTTCTTTCACCAGGTAGGGGAAGTTTCTTGTCATTATTTCTTCAAATAGATTTTCAGTTTCATGCTCCCTCTCTTCTCCTTCCAGCAACCCCATGATGTGAATGTTGATATGCTTGAAGTTGTCCAAGAGGCTCCTTACAGTATATTGGTATTTTTTGGATTATTCCTTTTTCTTTTTTCTGTTCTGATTGGGTGTTCTTTGCTTCCTCGTATTCCAAATTATTGATATGATTCTCAGAATCCTCTACTCTACTGTTAAATCCTTGGACATTATTATATATTTCAATTAGTGTATGCTTAATTTCTGACTGCTCCTTTTTCATGTCTAAAATTCTCACTAAGATCTATGAAAGTCTCACTTAGTCCCTTGAAACTCTCTTTGAGTCTTTTGAAGCTCTCATTAAAAGCCTTGAGCAACCATACTTTTTGTTGTTATTGTTAATTCCTATCTAAGGACATTTTGCCATTGATTTTCAGAGAGAGTAGAAAGGAGAGAGACAGAGAGAGAAACATCTATGTGAGGGAGACACATGAATTGGTTGCCTCCTGCATGTGCCCTGACCAGGACCGGGGGCTGAGCCTGCAACTGAGGTATGTGCCCTTGACCTGAATCAAACTTGGGACCCTTCAGTCTGAAGGCTGATGTTCTGTTCACTGAGACAAACTGGCTAGGGCCTTAATCAACCTTATGACCATTGTTTTGAACTCTGTATCTAGTAGTTTTCTTGATTCCATTTAATTTAGTTTTTATTCTGTAGATTTCTTCAATTCTTTCATTTGTGACATGTTTCTTTGTCTTCGCATTTTGGTGGCTTCCCTGTGTTTCTATATGTTATGTAGAGCTGCTAGGTCTTCTGGACTTGATAGAGTGGCCTTGTGTAGTAGGTGTCCTGTAGATCCCAGTGGCTCAACCTCTCCTGTTACATAAGCTGGATGCTCCAGGTGCACCCTTGTGTGGGATGTGTGCACAGTCTTGTTGTAGTTGAACCTTGATTGCTGATGGCTTCACTGGGAGGAATTGACCACCAGGCCAGTTGGCTAGGAGGACCAGCAGTGACTACAATGGAAGAACTGCTGTGCAGGAGACACCCCTATGGAGCAGGACTTGCTTTAGTGGGACTTTGGTGCTTACTGAGTCTGCCCCTGAATGTGTTGCTTGTGGATGTGTAGAGTTATAATCTGGTATGGTCTGAAGCTCTCCACCAGGTGCACTGACTCTGGGGCCTCCCAGGATGTGCAAAGTCAGCTACTAACTGGGCCACCCAGCAGGAGCTACCCAGCAATTTTCAGATGGTTGCTACTTGTATTGGCCTTGGAAGTCCCCAGACTAGGCCAAGCTGTGAAGCAAGGCAGGCTGGTGGTAGTGCCAGAATTTGGGCCTCTTATTGAAAGGTGTGGAGCACGCTGATGCCAGCTGCTGCTTGTTTAAGAGATTTTAAGAAAGGCTGAAGCCTGAGCCAGGACAGGCCATTCATATGGAAAAGCTGCTGCAAACAGCTTAGTTGGAGCTTCAAGTTGGATGGGGCATGGTCTCCAGGAATCACCACAGTGGAGCTAACAGTGTGGGCCACACTGGTGGGAACTCAGATATGGCTGCCAGTTAGCTCTGAGATGGGAGAGGTCCTAACATAGGAACAATGACCCCCTTGAGCACCCCTGGCTAGAAGAAAGCTGCCCCTGAGATCCTGCCCCAATGCCAGACAATCCAGTTCCTCCCTGAATGTCCTTGGTTCCCCCAATGCCTCCACCCAATGCTGGAGCATAGAGCAAGCAGGACCAAGTAAGTCCGTGCATGGGCCCTTTAAGAGGAATTACTTGGGTCTCCAGCAGCCTCTATGTCACTCAACCACAATTCCTGCTGGTTTTTTACAGCCATAGTTGCAGATACTTCTCTTCTCAGCCCTGGAAACCTGGGCTAGGGGTCTGGTATGGGGATGGGACCCCTTGCTCCTCATGGGAGGCTTCTGAAGCCAAAATATCTCTACCAATTAAAAACACACCACAAGTGGGTGCCATACCAGAGTATTCCGCACCTCTGCCCCTCCTACCAGTCTCAATGTACTTTCTTCTTTACTTCTCTAGTTGTAGAACTTCCATTCAGCCAGATCAGGCAGTTCTGGACGATGGTTGCTTTGGGTTTTGGTTGTAATTTTGATGTAGTGTGGGAGGCAATGAGTACCAGCATTTACCTATGCCATCATCTTGGTTCTTGCTAAGACCCCCATTTTGGATTAGAGATTGACTTTTACACAAGGGGTATTGAAATAGTGCTTAGGAGGATGTAGATTCCCAGAGCTGGCATAGGAGTCAATGAATGGGTAGAAAGGTGTGTGTGTGTGTGTTTGTGTGTGTGTGTGTGTGCGTGTGTGTTGCTGTTGTTTTTTTTTTAAAAAGCCTGGCAGAGATTCTAGTAGGTAGTTTTCTTAAATAAATTTTAAATCTTCAGGAAGAATACCAATTGGCTCTGAAAATACTTCCTTAAAAATGTTCAATTCTAGAAACTGTTTGTGTAAATGTGGCACTTGAGAGAAAAAGTATAAAATATTCAACCTTTTTGACTCATAAATTAATTGACTTCAAAGAAATAGTTCAAATGAATGTTGTTATGGTGTAATTTATAATAGTAAAAATATTGAAACAAACTCAAAGTCTGATGTTTAATAAATTTTAGTACATTAAACTCAGTAGATTACTATGTAGCCATTACACTTAGTAAATATGATATCTGAAGCAACATGACAGAGTTTTTACAATGTTAAAATGAGTATCTCCATGAACAAAGCCTGGAAGGGAACTTAAGAAAGTGAAAATAAGTACAATGTTGAATGTTAGGAATATGAGCATGATGATTTCTTTTTACCTTTTTCTTTTCAGTCAATGCACATATTTTACAGAGTGCCCAAGATTCCCAGGCTAAAACTCCACCACAAAACAACATCAATGTTTCAGGCAGCATATGGAATAATCAACCAGGTAGAGATATTAATGTCACAATACCAGCATGGGAATGAGAGCTGAACCACTGACCCCTAGATGAATGAGCCAAATCAAGCATATAGATGGAACTGTCCACACAACCATTTTGTTTTCTAAAGCCAGACTATGTGCAACTGAAGTGACTGGAATTAAACCCTGTACCCCTCTGTTTAAAGACTTTTCCTTAAAAGTATGTGAGAGGAAATAATTCTGTGGTTGTTTCCTATATGGTTTTAAGCAATGGTTCCATCCCCATAGTATGCCAAGTGCCAAGTGCCAAGTGAAATAACTATACCACTTTAGATCACTGCCATAATATAGTAGTCTGTATTTATGAACACATTACTTCACTCTCTAGCATGGATGAGAAGAGGAAAGTACAATTTTAAATTGGGGGCAATGGTTTTATATTTTATCCAACTTATTCTGTACAAAAGCCTGATGTGTATGAAGAGATTAGCCTTTTGAGGGCTGGACCTGAGAACAAAATAACTGATCATTTAGTCTCTTAAATATTTTTGAATTTTATCATACTCTTAAAAATGAGTGTATTCTTTTTGAATGAAGAGCAACTGTTCTTCATTAAAATATAGCACATGTCTTTCATAGGGTTGAAGCCAGTAGTGTTCAGTTAATGGCCTTCAACAGATAAGTGCTTTCAAAAGCTATTCATTATGATTCCAGGTTTGTTTAGACTACCTGTAATTCAAGCCGCCCCATATTATTAGTGAGAATTGTTAGTCTTTTCCGAAGCAGGTTAAATCCAAGACTATTGAAAGCTTTGAAAACAATCATGATTTACAATGTTTAATAATATTTTTAAAAAGTAATATTAATAATTATAATCCTAAAAAGGAATTTTTAACCATCTTTTTCATGGAATGTTGTCAAATAACAATATGTTTATATGAATGTTTTTTTAGGTGGAAGTGAATGCTCATGGGATAAGGATAAGATGCAGTCTCCTCTTGCTGCTCCTGGACCTCAACATGGAATTACTCATGCAGCCCTGGCTAGCCAGCCAGGCCTTGGGGGCGCTCCTCCCCTCAATCCACTGCAGCAGAACCACCTGCTGACCAATAGTACGTATACTATCCTCCAAAAACTTGGTATATTGAAAAAAATGGAAACCTTGGGCCAATAATGCTAGTCTATTTCTCTTCAATAGGGTTTTTTTTTATTTTAATTTTAATTTTTTTTCAATAGGGGTTTTAAATTTTAAGTCAGAAGGGTAGATAAAGACAAATTTATTTGAAAAAGGGTAAGGTTTAGCAGTGCTTTTGTGGTACCACGGTGAGTAATCTGGATCCTTAACCCAGTGAAAGTGTAGGGTTTATAGAGTTGAGATAGATTGAAAGGTTATGTAACAGAGTAAAAGTATGTGCTACATGTAGCAGAGTAGTTAAGAATGCTATCTATAGTCATGTAAACTTGGGTTTATAGTCCACATATTTTGAATTTCACATCACTTTTTGATTTTGGAGAAGTCAGCTAACTTTTCCAAGTCTAATTGTCCACAATTACAAAGTAGAAATAAAAATATACCCACTCATTAGAAGGTCTTGTGAGGCCAACAATAATAAAGGAAGTGCTGCCGGCAGTAAAGTACTGTATAACTATTATTATTACTCAGTAATCAAACTACTGCTTATGTATACAAATTCTGTTTTAGATGCTGTTTTTAGAAATGTCAAAGACAGAATTATTTCTGTAGGAAAGCAGGTCTTATGTACATTGCTTGACTAAAATCATACTCTTTTTACAAATAGAAAATTTGAGAGAAGGGGTCCATTATTTTTCCCTAAGATTTTTGTTCTCTCACTAAAACCTAGGATCAAGACAAAGTAATTATGAAATATTTTAATATGCACCAAATTTTAATGACATTCATAAGTTATTAAGCATAAAAAATAAGTTATGGTGTCTTACTGTAAAGAAGTTAGAATCTCAAGACTGAAATCTCCCATAAAAATTGTATGTTAATTAAGCAAAGGCAAACAAAATTAATGCCAGGAAAGTTACAAATATGTTATGAGAAGTCAAAAAAGGACTGATTAAGGTAGGCATGTCATAAAGGAGAGAAGTTTAGAGGGTTTCTGTATAAATATTTCTCTCTTTTCCACGACCAGCACGGCTAGAGAGTGTACAGGAGTCCTGAGTAGGGGCGAAGGGGGATTGAGGAAATGAAAGAGACAGACACAAAAACAGTAGGGAAAGCTGGGACCAGGTGGGACAGCTGTCCTCTGATAGAGATACAGTGACCCAGAGCCAATACAGTGCATTTATTTTATACAGTAAGATACCAGGAAGTTTTACTAAAGTTTAAGATAAAGAAAATATGTGCATTCTTGTGGCTTCTTTGTAATTATCACTTCTGGGTGGGCCCCGATAATTGTGTTTGTTCCTGGTGCCTGCCAGATTTAGATAATGAAATTCCCCCCCCCACCCCCCCCACCCCCTGCTCGCCTGAGCTAAAGGTCAGACTGACAACACACCTGCTTCTGGCAAGGTATGTTTCCAGGGCGTGACTCTGCCAGGTGCCACTGGATTCAGACAACAATCAGCCCAGGGGCCTTTCCCAGGCACTCTCTACACTTCTGGTTTATGGTTTGACATGTAGAGCTTAGAAGTTGTCACTACTATCCTCATAACAATAAAAAAGTGGAATCTGTTGTGCCCAGATTTCAAGGTTCCCAGGACCCCCAGGGAGCCCGTCAGTCCAATGCAAAAGCAAAGAGTCCTTCATTTCGAACTAGTTCGGCTCCCCGACCACACTCACTGATGCAACGGTAGCCCAGTGGCCGAGAGAGAGAGGCCTGATGGGATTGTGGGTTTTATAGTAAGGGCAGGGGAGGGGACTGTGGGCCCCGCGGATTGGCCAGGCGCGAGTTGGGTCTTGTTACACAGGATGTGGTCATATTGATGGCGTGCACTTTCCTTGATTATCATTGGCTAGTCCAGAGAAATCCTGGGCGTGGCCAGCAGAGGCCTGGGCCTCCAGGAAGAAGCCCCCGCCAAGCACATGGCTCTGCCCAAAAATGGAGGACCCAGGGCAAGATGGAGGGCGCAGTCCTCACCCCCCCAAGGGCGAGCTGAGCTCGGGCTCCAGGGGCCAGTCTGGTTGCCGGCGGTCCAGCAGATCGACCAGTCCCAGCCCAGACAGGAAGTCCACGTCCTCCATCTCGTCCCCGGGGCGCTGGCGATTGCCTCCTCCTCCATCTCCTCGGGCGAGGGCACACGCCCCTCCCCACCGCCACTGCTACCGCTGCTGCATGGGTCCGGTCCGGGGCAGCGGGCGGGTGGCCTGCGCCGGGCTCCCGCCGTGGGCTGGGGAGTCGGTGCCTGAGGCCGCTAGCAGTGTGGTCAGGCTGTGCCTCATGGGGCCCGGGGGCCGGCCCACGTAGGCGCCGCGATGACTTGCCCTTTCAGAATCAACAACTCTTCTTTTAAAAAAATATATTTTATTGATTTTTTTTTTTTACAGAGAGGAAGGGAGAGGGATAGAGAGTTAGAAACATCCATGAGAGAGAAACATCAATCAGCTGCTTCCTTCACACTCCCTACTGGGGATGTGCCCGCAAACCAAGGTACATGCCCTTGACCGGAATCGAACCTGGGACCCTTGAGTTCGCAGGCTGATGCTCTATCCAGTGAGCCAAACTGGTAGGGCAAGAATCAACAACTCTTAAATCCATCTTAGGTTGAGTTCCCAGGGCCCAGCTATCCCCCAAATAGGAAATATAGGCAGATGCAGAGAACGATAGCATATAGGGAATAATAGCAACAGCTGGATATGTTAGGAGCATTTAAAGAGTAATTGAGTGATGAAGACTCAATGTGAAAATAGCTTTAAAGGTATTTAGGGAGTCCCTACACTTTCATGATTTATACCTCCAGGAGCCCCATCAGGTTTTCCAAGTGAAGACATGAGAAAATCCCACTTATGATCTTATGATTCTGGAAGCAGGGTGGGGGGAGGAGGGGAGGAAAAGTAACCATATCAAAATATTCCCAGTGTGTTATCTTCTTCTTAAGAAATGCCTGCCCTCAAAGGAAATAATTTTATCCAGACTAATTGGTATTATCAGAGCCTTGCTGATCTAGGGAAATGGATATACTAAACTCCAAAATCCTGTAGCAACTGATGTGAAGGAAGGGAATTACACAGCCCCAACACCTCTAGCCTTCTGCATGTGAAAAGAGAATCACACAACTCTAGGTTCCTCTAGCCTTCCTGTCTCACCTAAAAGGGAAAAAAGTTGAGTAGCACTTATGAAAGTTATAGCGTTAAGGACACAGGCTCTCTAAGAGACTAGGACTAATAATAAAATTATAGAGTGCTTATCCTCCCTACATATTTTACCATCTCCACAATATGACTCTGTATAATAATAGTGCATCAAATGGAAAACAGGTTCTATTTAATATGGATTCTCTATGGAAAATGAAAAACAGTGGTGGGGAAGTATATTACAACTATTAATACAACAGCTATAGCAAACAGGAAACACAGCCTATCTCTCAGCCAGATAAACATAAAACCTTACACTAAAGGCCTGTATACCGCAGTTACTTTTCCTCACTACATCATTATTGGCTGTAAACAAAAAAATATTAAAAGTTACGGGAAAGGCAAAAAAAATCACACAGTCTGAAGAGATAAAGCAATCATTAAAACCAAAATTACAGTAGATATTTCAAATTATTAGACCTAGAATTTAAGTTAACAATAATTAATATACTAATAGAATGAAAAAAAAAACTAGAAAATATACAAAAACAGATGGGAAATTTAAAGGTGGAAATTCAAAGAATTAAAAGAAACTTTTGGCAATAAAAAAGTGTCCAACAGCTTTCTCAAGATAGCATCATTGGATACTCACTGCCTAACAAAACCACATCAAAATTTATAACTAAAATATAGAATAACAATCATTCAAAACCTCCTGAAATCTAGATCTAGCTGAATGGAAGTCTTACAACTAGGGAACTAAAGAAGAAGCATGTGGAGACTGATAGGAGGAAAGGAGACTTGGGACAGAATTTCGAACTGGCTGGTCCCACACCCATGTGTGGCAGTTTAAAATCAGGAGGGATATCTTAGCTGTGGAGACCTCCTGTGAAGAGCAAGGGGTCCATGCCCCACACCAGGCCCCCCCACCTCCAGCCCAGGTTTCCTGTGCCAGGATGTGAACTCCCCACAGCTTTGGTCTCTAAAAAACAGTGAGGATTGTGGCTGAGTGCCACAGAGACTGCAGGAGTCCCAGGCAGTTCATCTTACACAAAACCACTCTCTCTGGGCTCTGATGCTTGGGCAGCAGCTTGAAAGGAACCTGGGACATTTGGGGAGGAACTAACTTGCCTGGAATCAAGGAAAGAGCTGCAGGGGCAGCTATCTCCCAGACAGAAGTGCTAGCAAAGGCCAATGTTCCTTTGCTGAGCCCTTCCTCTGACAGAGCCCATAGGCTGCCATATCTAAGTCTCCATCAACCTGGCTCACACTTTTCAACCCATCCTGGTGATGTCCTGAGATCCCACTCCTCCCTAATTGTAGGCTCATCCAAGCCATTTCCATACAACTGGTCTCTCTTGTCTCATGCTTGGGACTTTCCTAAAGTCTGAAAAAAAACAAAAAACAAAAACACAAACAAACAAAAAAGAAAACACAAAGTAGCAGTTGGTGTCAGCATGCTTCTTATATCCCAACAAGTTGTGCCAGGCCCGGCACTGGTGGCAGCACAACCAGGTTCAGAGCTTGGTCTCTCCTGGGTACTTCTAAGATCAATATAAGCAACAGCCAATTGCAGATTGCTTTGTAATTCATGCTGGGTGGCCCCAGTCAGGGAACAAGCATAGGCTGACTTTGCACCTCCCAGGAGGCCCCAGAGACAGTACACCCAGTGGTCAGCTTCAATCTGAGTTCATTTGCGAGATTATAAATGAACCAAGTCCACCAGTGATACACTCAAGGGGCAGACTCAGTGAGCACCAAAGCCCCACTGAAGCAAGTTCTGCACCACAGGATCGGCTCCTGCACAGTAGCTCTTCTGCTGTAGTCATACCCAATCCCTACAACCAATTGGCCTGTGTGTCAACCCCTCCCAGTAATCCAATTCAATCAAGGCTCAACTACAATAAGACAGCACACACACCTCACAATGCAGCACACACTGGAGTGCCCAGCTCAGGTGACTGAGGAGGCTGAACCACCAGTCCTATAGGACACCTACTACACAAGGTGACTGTACCAAGTCTAGGTGACATAGCAAATCTACATAACATGTAGAAACAAACACAGGGAAGTAGCCAAAATGCTGAGAAAAAGAAATATGTCACAAATGAGAGAAAAGGAGAAATCTCCAGAAAAAAGAACTCAATGGAATAGAAGCAAGAAAACTACCAGATAAAAAGTTCAAAACAATAGTTATAATAATGCTCAAGGAACCTAAAAATAGCTTCAAGGAACTTAGTGAGAATGTCAAGGAACTCAGTGAGAATATCAATAACATAAAAAGGGACCAGTCAGAAATGAAGCATACACTAATTGAAAAAATAATAATTTACAGGGACTCAATAATAGAATAGAGGACATCAAGAATTTGAAATATGAGGAAATAAAAAACACCCAATCAGGAGAGAGAGAAAAAAATCCCAAAATATAACATACTGTAAGGAACCTCTGGGAAAACTTCATGTTCCAACATGCGCATCATAGGGGTGCTGGGAGGAGAAGAGAGGGAGCATGAAATTGAAAACCTATTTGAAGAAATAATGACAGCAAACTTCTCTTACCTGGTAAAATAAATAGATCTACAAGTCCAGGAAGTGCAGAGAATCCCAAACAAGATGAACCCAAAGAGGCCCACACCAAGACACATCATAATTAAAATGCCAAAGTTTAAAGACAAAGAGAGAATCTTAAAAGTAGCAAGAAAAAAGCAGTTAGTTACCTATAAGAGAGCACCCATACAACTATCAGCTGATTTCTCAACATAAATTTTGCAGGCCAGAAGGGAATACCAGGAAATATATATTCCAAATGATAGAAGGCATGGACCTACAACCAAGATTACCCATCAAAGCTATCATTTAAAATTGAAGGACAAATAAAGAACTTCAAAGACAAGAAAAAGCTAAAAGAATTCTCATGACCAAACCAATATTATATGCAATGTTAAAGGGTCTTCTTTAAGAAGAAGATTAAGAAGAAAAAAAAGATTTAAATATATTAATAATAAAATAATAACACGGCAATAAATACATATTTATCAACAATTGAAACTAAAAATAAAAATAAATGAACAAGGCATCTAATGAACAAAATAAATAAAGTAGAGCCACAGACAGGGAACAGACTGATGAATCTCAGAGGGAAGGGGGAGGAACGAGGACAGATTAATCAAAAACTTACATGCATACATGCATTATCCATGCACACACACAATTAATAGAATGGTGAAGGCCTATGGCAGGGTGAGATCTGGGTGGAAGGAGGCAATGGGGGAGGAAAGGAGGGACTGCCGGGGTCCAACCCCAGCGGGTCCAGGGGTCCCCAAAGGTGTGGACGGAGTCGGCGAAGAAGGAAGGACACGGAGACAGCGTTCAGTTGATCAGCAGCCTAGCCAGGATCTCTAGCCAGGATCTCCAGAGAGGTTCTGCTTTGGATCTCCAGCGAGGTTCTGTAGCCATGTTCCCTCGCTAGGTTCTCCAGCCAGGTTCTGTCCAGGCTCTCCAGTCAGGTTCAGTGTCCAGGTTCCAGTCAGGTTCTCCTGCCAATCTCTGTAGTCAGGTTCAGTCCAGGATCCCTTGCCATGTTCTCCCGCTAGGCTCTGTCTCTAGGCTCCGAGGCCAGTCCCTCTCCAGGATCCTCCGGCATGCTCTCTCCAGCAAAGTTCTTCTGTCTCCAGGCTCCGTGTAGGTTCTGTCTTCTTGATTCTGTTCTAAGTTCTGAGTCTTTCTGTTTTCTGAATTCTGTCTCATGAGTTCTGTGTTCTAAGTTCTGAGTGTTTCTGTTTTGTTACAACTGTATTTATACCAGTTGATTCAATCCTATCAATCTCTATTACAAAGGTTAGGGCATTTCTTATCTCCATTCCAGGGAGAAAAGATTATGTAGTTTAAGCATGATTGTTCATAGTTAAAGGGATTAATTACCCGCCTGGCACTTAGTTGAGGGGTTTTATTCCCTCCCTAACTTCAGGGGAAAATCCCTACCTGGGGATTCAACCTTTCTCGGAGAGGTGACCTTGGTTAAAACACAGCGCCAAGAAGGTGAGCAAACATATTAAGAAAAAGTATGCCATATATTCCAGGTCCCTTGAAACAGCAAGCATGGACCGGCTCCCGGCAAATTCCCCCTTTTTTATTTTTTAAAAGCAGGCATTAAAAAGAAAAACCTGAAATGCTCTCTTGTATCCATTTTAAGAGTAGGATTGGCGCTTTCCGCTATTACCTGAGTCCTGATCTATCACCCCAGGGAGAGCTTGCCAATCCTGCACTTTCCCCGGGTGGAAAGGCTGCAGTGGGGTTAAGGATAAGGCTCCTTGGGCCTACCTTCTCCCATGCCTCTACATTTACCTTTCCGGCACCTTTCCTTCCTCAGAAAAGCATGGACGTATTTCTTGTATAAAATGTTCCATCTGACTGGGAGTAACCTTAATTCCTCTGCTAGCAAGCATATGTGTTAAAAGATCAATACGGAGTCTTTTTTCTTTAGACTCAGTATGGCACATCTTCTTAATCTAAAGATCAATACAGAGTCTTCTTTCTTTGGACTCAGTATGGCACATCTTCTCAATCTAAGTTCTGTACTATCCACCTTCTTACCCTACTTATCCTCTATAGGGGGGTCTGTAGCACCCTGGTGGAGTCCTATCCGTCCCGAGTGTGGGGTTCTCAATGGGGGGGGGCTTACCTAAGGGAATCCTGTTCCAGGGGTTCCCAAAGGTGTGGACGGAGTCAGCGAAGACTATCCACCCTCTTCCTACGGTGGAGTCCGATCCGTCCCGAGTGCAGGGCACTTACCTAGGGGTCCCTGTTCGGGCGCCATATGCAGGGGTCCAACCCCAGCAGGTCCAGGGGTTCCCAAAGGCATAGACGGAGTCGGCGAAGAAGGAATGACACGGAGACAGCATTCAGTTGATCAGCAGCCTAGCCAGGATCTCCAGCCAAGTTCTGGTCTCGATCTCCAGAGAGGTTCTGCTTCAGATCTCCAGCCAGGTTCAGTCACCAGGTTCTAGTCAGGTTCTCTTGCCATGTTCTATAGTCAGGTTCAGTCCAGGATCTATTGCCATGTTCTCTCCAGCGAAGTTCTTCTGTCTCCAGGCTCCGTGTAGGTTCTGTCTTCTGAATTCTGTCTCCTGAGTTCTGTGTCTTTCTGTCTTGTTACAACTGTATTTATACCAGTTGATTCAATCCTATAAATCTCTATTACAAAGGTTAGGGTGTTTCTTATCTCCATTCCAGGGAGTAAAGATTATGTAGCTTAAGCATGATTGTTCATAGTTAAAGTGATTAATTACCCGCCTGGCACTTAGTTGAGGGGTTTTATTCCCTCCCTAACTTCAGGGGAAAATCCCTACCTGTGGAAACAACCTTTCTCAGAGAGGAGACCTTGGTTAAAACAAATAGTGCCAAGAAGGTGAGCAAACATTTTAAGAAGAGTATGCCATATATGCCAGGTCCTTTGAAACAGCAAGCATGGACCGGCTCCCGGCAAGGGACATCTATAATACTCTCACAATAAATAGTTAAAAATAAATATAATATTTCTGGAAAAAAATTTCCAAAAAAAGGAACAATGCTTTTTCTGTGCCCATCAGTACACTGGACATGCTTTAGGAAATAATTTTTAACTTTATAGATATGTCAATCAAATGTCCTAATTGAAAAACCAAGCAAAAAAAAAAAAAAAAGGAAACAAACAAACAAAAAGAACAGAATATTCAAGAACTATGTGGCAATTACAAAAGGTGTAGTATACAACATGTAATGGGGATACCAGAAGAACAAGAATGAGGGTATGTAACAGAAAAACTATTTAAAGTAACAATGACTCACCCTGGCTGATGTGGCTCAATTCAATGGGCATCATCCCATGCACAGAATGGTTACAAGTGCGATTCCCTGTCAGGGCACATGCCCCAGTTACGGGCTTGATCCCTGGTGGAGGACTTGCAGGAGGCAGCCAATCGATGTTCTGCTCTCACATTATGTTTCTCTCTCTAAAAAAAATAAACTTAGAAATACTTTTTAAAAAATAAAGTAACAATGACTTAAATTTTCCCCAAAATTAACAAGATATATCAAATCACAGATCCAGGAGTCTCAGAAAACACTAACATATATCTATAGCTATAGCTATATAGATGGATACATAGATAGATAGATAGATAGATAGATAGATGATAGATAGATCTATATCTATCTTTATATAGATTACAATATAGTCAAACTGGGAAATGAAAAACAAGGGGAATATTTTGAAAGAAGAGAGAGAGAGAGAGAGAGAAACCTTCCTTACCCATATAGGAACAAAGATAATAACCACATTGTACTTATCTTAAGAAACCAGATAAGCAAGAATAGAGTGATATGAAATATTTAGTGTTGAAAGAAAAAATACCCACCAACCTGTAATTCTGTACCCAGTGAAATTTATTTTTTAAAGTAAATAAGAAATAAAGACATTTTCAGTTAAACAAAAGTTGAGGAAATGTGTAACTGTACCAGTCAATCTGCCTTGTACTAAATGTTAAAAGAATGTCTTCAGAGAGAAGGAAAATGATATAGGTCAGAAACGTGGATCTACATAAAGAGAAGAAGGGTGTTACTGAATGAATATATTAAAGTAAAACTACAACTCAAAAAGTCTAAATCAGAAAGAAAAAGAAAAATCTAAATAAACCAATTAATGGTAAGGACATTGAATCAGTAATAAAAAATATCTCAAATGAGAAAAGCCCAGGAACAGATGGTTTCAATGGTGAATTTTACCATATATTTAAAAAAATAATTAACACCAATAATTTTCAAACTCTTCAAAAAGTTGAAAAGAGGGAACATTTCCAAACTCATTTTATGAGGCAAGCATTATCCTGATACTAATATCAGAAAAAGATACTACTGGAAAAAATAAACCAATATTCCTGAAAAATATACATATATTTTTTTTCAATAAAATACCAGCAAACTGAACTCAGCAACACATTAAAAGGCTCAAGTGGGATTTATCCAAGGAATGCAAGGATGGTTAAGCATATGCAAATCAATGTGATACCTTACATTAATTGAATGAAAGAAAATAATCATTTTATCATTTCAATAGACACATAAAAGTCATTTGACAAAGTTCAACATCTATTCATGATTATAACTCTTTATAAATTAGGCATAGAAGGAATAAATTTCAACATAATGAAGACCATATGACAAACCCACAGCTAATATATTCAATGGTGAAAGGTGGAAAGATTTTTCTCTAAGATCAGGAACAAGACAAAGGTGTCCACTCTTACCACTCCTATTCAACATAGTACTGAAAGTCCACTTAAATATTTTAAAAGAAGTATAATTAATATGATAAGAGACAAAAGAAAAAGGAATCATATAAAATGCTCACATAACACCAGAGAAAGTAACAAAAGTGTGGAAGACAATATTTTTTAAGAAGAAAAATGAATAGGAAACAATAACAATTATGGTAAATCCTTATACAATTATAAGTAATCACTTTAAATATTATTGTACAAAATATACCAACTGAAAGCATAGATTGTCCCATGTCCTCAAGTGACCTGGGATGTTGATGTCTCTGCCATTATTTAAATGCAACATAAGGCCCACCAGCGTGGTTCAGTGGTTGAGCGTTGACCTGTGAATCAGGAGGTTACGGTTCGAGCCCTGGTTGCTGGCTCAATCCCCAGTGTGGGGCATACAGGGGGTAGCCAATCAATGGTCCTATCTCATCATTGATGTTTCTATCTCTCTCTCTCCCTTTCTCTTTGAAATCAGTAACAAAATATTAAATAAATAAATGCAACATATATCTTTTTATATAATAAAAGGCTAATAGGCAAATAGACCAAACTGTGGAACAACCAAACAACCATTCGCTATGACATGTGCTGACCACCAGGAGGTGCATGCAGAACATGGCAGGCATTGGCAGCAGGTGGCAGAGCGTGGAATATGGTGGGCATCAGCTGCGGCGGGATGGTGGAGCAGGTGAGCGAGGGTGCCAGAACAAAGTGGGGCACTGCTTGCTGTCATCGGGGTGAGCCTCTGGTTGTTACTGAAAATCTTTGCTCCCACGTGCCATGGTTCCACCCTGCGCTCACACCTGCTGCTGGTGCCAGGCCCACTCACACCTGCTGCTGGCACCGGTCCCGCTCTCACCCGAAGTCTGGGCTGAAGCTGCCGCTCACACCCACTGCTGGTGCCCAGCACCAGTCCTGATTGCCCGGCACCATTAGCAGGTGTGAATGTCAACTGCCAGCCCAATCACCCCTGAGGGCTTCTCCACCTCCCCCTGCTCCTGAGGGGTGATCCGGGCAGTGGTTGCTGCTTGCACCCACTGGTGGCGCCAGCCCAACTCACACCTGCTGCTGGCACCAGCCCCAGTCACTCTACACCATCAGTGGATGCGTGCAGGGCCAGAGCCATCAGTGCATGGGAGTGGGAACAGAGCTTCCTACAGATAGGAGATTGAGTGCTGTGGCGATAGGGGCTGGGCGGGGGTGGGAAGGATAGGCCGTGACCCGCTCCTGTGGTCACCACAACCTTGTGGCCCACAGTTCCTTTCAACATGCACGAATTTGTGCACTGGGCCCCTAGTATATACATAAAGGCCTAAGTGACATTTATGACCGAACAACCTAATGACTGGTTGCTATGATACTCATTGACCACAAGGGGGCAGACACTCAAAACAGGAGCTGCCCTCTGGTGGTCAGTGCACTCCCACAGCCAAACTCTTATGGCCCCTTCCTCCCCCAGCCAGCCAACCTCTTGTGGCCCCTCCCTGCAGCCAGCTGGTCCTTTAATCAGCCCCAATCAGAGGCCAGACTGCCAACCACCTGGGGTCCCTCCCCCTTGCCAGCTGGCCAGATAAGCCTTGATTGCCAGCCAGGCCAAGAGACCCCATCCATGCACAGATTTGTGCACCAGGCCTCTAGTTTTATATAATCATGTGTTAAGCAAGAAACAAAGCAATACAAACCTGCAACAACAATAATAATGGAGAATGTTAGAGTAGATAACAAAGGAACACTGAACTTTATGCTGTCTATATGAAACTCACTTTAAATATAAAGTGTAGCCCTGGCTTTTGTGGCTTAGTGGATGGAGTGTCGGCTTTGGAGTAAAGGGTCCTGTGTTCAATTCCAGTCAAGGGCACATGCCTGGGTTGTAGGCTTGATCCCTGGTAGGGGGTGTGCAGGAGGCAGCTGATTAATGATTCTCTCTCATCATTGATGTTTCTATCTCTCTCTCCCTCTCCCTTCCTCCCTGAAATCAATAAAAAATATAAATATAAAAGCACATATTGATTAAAATTAAATAATTAAAGAAATATGTACTATTCTAACACTAATAAAATAAAGCAGGACTCTCTATATTAATTTCAAACAAAAGAGTTTTCAAAAACAAAGAAGATTCTTAGGGTTAAGGGAGGCATTATATAATGACAAAAAGGACAATTGTATAAGCCTTATTGTATTTTCTCTTATTAACAGGGTGTCAAACTATATGGTGCAAAAATTTATAGAACTTTCAGGAGAAATAGATGAATCCAGTATAAAGTTTGGAGACTTCAATATTCATCTATTGGAAATGGATATATCCAGTAGGCAGAAAGTTAGGAAGGGTATAGTTGAACTGACTAGCATGCCAATATGAAAAAAAACACTTTCTTCTTAAATTTACATGGAGCATTCACTAAGATAGACCACATTTTGGTCTATAAAATACTAGAGGCCTGGTGCACAAAAATTTGTGCACTTGGGGGGTCCCTCAGCCTGGCCTGTGCCCTCATGCAGTCTGGGACCCCTCGGGGGATGTCCACCTGCTGGCTTAGGCCCACTCCCTGGGGGATCGGGTCTAAGCTGGCAGTCAGACATCCCTCTGGCAGCCCGAGAGCCCTCGGGGGATGTCTACTTGCCAGCGGGGAGCAGGCCTAAGCTGCAGTCATACATCCTTAGCATTGTTGAGGAGGCAGGAGAGGCTCCCACCACCACCGCTGTGCTGGCAGCCATCAGCCTGGCTTGTGGCTGAGCAGAGCTCCCCCTGTGGAAGCGCACTGACCACCAGGGGGCAGCTCCTGCATTGAGTGTCTGCCCCCTGGTGGTCACTGTGTGTCATAGTGACCAGTCATTTCCAGTTGTTCTGCTGTTAGGGTCAATTTGCATATTACCCTTTTATTATATAGGATAGATGCCTGGTGCATGGGTGGGGGTCGGCTGGTTTACCCTGAAGGGTGCCCTGGATTAGGGTGGGGGTCCCACTGGGGTGCTTGGCAGCCTGGGTTAGGGGCCGATGGCCTAAGCTCCCGGCCTCTCCTTTTTTTCTGGGATTTATTTATCTTCTATAATTCAAACTTTGTAGCTTTGAGTACAGCCCAGGTCTGGCTGGAAGCCTGGGTTGCCCTTGGAAACCCAGGCTCCCAGTCCCTCCTTAAGCAGAAGCAATGGCCTGCTGGAAGCAGGTATCTGGGATTTATTTATCTTCTATAATTGAAACTTTGTAGCCTTGAGCAGAGCTGAGGGCTGGCCAGGGCAGGCAGGAAGCTTGGCTTTCTCTATCGCCAGGGGCAACACAACCCTCCTGCTCGCTCCAGCTCTGTGGCCGCCGCTATCTTAGTTGGGTTAATTTGCATACTCATTCCTGATTGGCTGGTAGGCGTAGGTTGTGGGTATGACAGAGTGGCAGAGTGATGGAGTGATGGTTAATTTGCATCTTTCTCTTTTATTAGTGTAGATACTTCAACAATTTTAAATGAATAGAAATCATACAAACTAGTCTCAGTCATAATGGAATAAAACTAAAAATTAATAACAGGAAGACAACTGGAATATAAAAAAAAAGTACTTGGGGATTAAACAACAAATTTCTAAGTGAAATATGTCAAAGCAGAAATCTCAAGAATATTTTAAAGTAAATGAAAAATGTGTCATATCAAAATTTTGGGGATGTAGCAAAAACAGTACTTAGAAATTTATAGCATTGAATGGATGAGTAAAACAAAAAGAGATAAAATCCACAATTTCCTATTTTAGGAAACTAGAAAAAGACAAGAAAATTAAATTCAAAGCAGAAGGAAATTCTATATAATAAAAGGGTAATATGCAAATCAACCAAATGATGTGCACTGACCACTAGGTGGCAGACGCTCAATGCAGAAGTTGCCCCCTGGTGGTCAGTGAGCTCCCACAGGAGGAGCACCGCTTAGCCAGCAGCTGCCCGCATCCTAGTCAGCACTAAGGATGTCCAACTGACTGCCATCAGTCAGACATCCCCCGAGGGTTCCCAGATTATGAAAGGGCGCAGGCCAGGCTGAGGGACCCTCTTCCCTCCAGTGCACAAATGATGTGCACCAGGCCTCTAGTAATTAATACAAACCAGCACAGAAATCAATGAAGTTGAAAATAGAAAATCAAAGGAGAAAATCAATGAAAGAAAACACTGGTTCTTTGAAAGTATTTAAAAATCTATAAAACTTTATCCAGGCAAACTGAGAAAAAGAGAGAAGAAAAAAGGTATTAATACTAGTATCTAAAATTAAAGTGGGGGCAACACTGCTGATACTATTGTATTAAAAAGATAATAAAGGATAATCAACTCTGTATCCACAAATTTGATAACCCAGTGTAATGAACCAATTACTTGAAATATTTAATATACACATACTCATACAATAAGAATTTGATACCATGCATAGGCTTATATATATTAAAGAAATTATCTCAATAAAATAGGAAGCATCACATCCAGATGGCTTCAGTAGTAAACTCTACCAAACATTTAAGGAAGAAAATATACCAATTTTCTACATCTTTACCAAAAAATAGAAGTACCAGGAATGCTATAATGGCAGCATTACCCAATTACCAAAACTAAAAAAAATACAGTACAAGTAAGAGAAACCCTAGACCAATATTTCTCTTGAGCATACATGTAAAAATCCTCAACAAAATATTCACAAATCAAATCTAAGAATGTAGAAAAAGAATTATGAACCATAAATAAGTGGGATTTATTCTAGGTATGCAAGGGTGGTTCAACTATGGAAATCACTTCATGTAATCTGTCTCATCAGCAGGCTAAATAAGAAACATCATATGATTCTAACAATAGATGCAGAAAAGGGTGTGGCAAAATAAAATAACCTATCTTAATAAAAAATCTCAGAAATATAGAAATTAAGGGGAACTTCCTCAACATGATAAACAACTTCCTCAACCAAAAAATTCTCCTGCTAATATCACACCTAATTGTGAGAAACTATGTGCTTTTCCCCTAAGATCAGGAACATCAAGGATGCCTCCTCTCATCACACCTATTCATCATTGTACTGGAAGTCATAGCTAATATAATATGACAAATCCCAAAGGAATTGTCTTTATTCAAAGATAACATGATTGTCTATGTAAAAATATCCAAAAGTTTTGACAAAAATCTACTGGAACTAATAAAGGATTATGGCATGGTTGTTTATAGAAAGTCAATTGCTTTCCTATAAACTGGGAATGAAAAAATATTTTTTGAGATAAAAAATGCAAAGCCATTGTAGTTAGCAACAAAAAAACTAAATACTTAGGTGTAAACATGACAAAATAATATTTATATGATCTTTAAAAATATTATTAAACTCTGATGAATGTAGTAAAATAGTGTCTATGTAAATGAGGAATACTCTATGTTTATATATAAGAAAATGCATTATCATTAAGGTGTTAGTTCTTCCTAGCTTGACCTATGCACTTAATGCAATCCTAACCAAAATCCAGGTAAGTTATTTTATAGTTATTAGCAAACTGATTCTAAAGTTTATATGGAAATCAACAGACCCAAAATATCCAACACAACACTGAAGAAAATGAAGTCTGTCAACTGATCCTACCCTACTCCAAGATTTCCTATAAACCTACAGTAGTCAAGATAGTGTGGTGTTGGCAAAAAATATACAAAAAATCATTTAACATAATAGAGAAAAGGAAAAGACACAGGGCTGCAGGCAGCTGGGAATCTCAACCTAAGACCACAGCCACAAAAAACTGAGCCCTGAAAGGCAGCCTGAAAAAATGGCCCAAGTAGCGGGGAGCAGGGATGGGGACCTGCATTTTTGTGGTTGTTTTGCTTTTGTTTTGCATTTGCTTTTATGTGCTAAACCCAGAACATGGGACTTTTCAATTACAAACACTCACTGGAGGCTGCAGCATGCAGAGAGAGGCACAGACATGAGGTGCCTGAGTAGAGGCTGGTGAGGGAAGCAGGGCAGGAAGACGTGACCAGGACTCAGGCATTGGGACATTCATAACCTTCCAAACCTAAGTGGTCATTCTGAAAAGCTAGCCCCTCCCAATAGCTTCAAGGAAGGTAATACAGCTTGCCACACCCTGCCAGCATTTGGAGCTACACAGGGGAAACAAAGGGTAAGAATAGCTCCCAAAAAGCCCTCAGTGACTGGGTTGGAAGAGAGGCCAATCCACCTCACTATTTTGGCAACCAGACTGATAAAACATCCAGGATGCCAGCCAACACCATTGGTCTCCAACAAGGATCTCTGACCAACCAAGGCGAGAGTAATATTTTGGGCCACTCATGGAGAAATAATTCAGGTAAAGGGGGGAAAAAAAACATCCATCTGATTCCTGGAAAGCGAAACAGCATGACCCCCCACCTAAAGCCCTAAAACTTGAGTGATTAAGATTGGCAGCTGGCAGATAGGAAAAGCTGGCAGAGTGGTCCCAACTTCTTGCAGCCACAGCCCATGGAGAAAGATACAGAGGAGCAGTGGATCGTTTGGAGCTTCAACAGGGTGCTAAAAGCAAAAGACAGTGCCTGACAGTGATCAGCACCTAACTACCTAACAGGAAGTCCAGAAGTGGCAGACAGAACAGAAGTGTGGGTTCCTAAATCAGCCCACATGGGCATGAAAACACAGCTGTAGTGACCGACATTTCACTTTTTCATTTTTAAAATATTTTTTACAAAATAAAAATGTTTAGTATTATTTTATTTTATTTTATATTTTTATTGATATTTAATTTTTCATTTTTTCATGTTGTTCTTCCTCACTTCTCCCTTTTTCATCCTGTTTTTCTTCTTTCCCCACTTTAGTTTTCCTCTTTCCTTTATTTTTAACCCCTTTAAAAAATTGATCATTCTTATATGCTTTATTGATTATATTATTATTACTAGAGGCATGTTGCAAAATTTGTGCACTCAGGGGCAGGGGGTCCCTCAGGCTGGCCTGTTCCCTCTCACAGTCCAGGAGCCCTCAGGGGATGTCTGACTAATGGCTTAGCCCTGCTCCTCACTCAGTCCCAATTGACTGGACACCAGCAGCAAGCTAACCTACCAGTTGGAGCATCTGCCCCTAGTGGTCAGTGCACATCATAGGGAGTGGTTGAGCAGCCTGAGCATATCATTAGCATATTACACTTTGATTGGTTGAACAGATGACCGGACACTTAGCATATTAGGCTTTTATTATATAAGATAGTCTCTGTTGGCTTATTTAAATATCTAATTTCCTCTTCCCTGTTCCTACTCCATTTACCTTCTTTCTCTCTTTCTTTGCTACTCATTTTTTTCCTCTTTTTCCTCTCCTTTCTTGGTCTTTTCTTCTCCTAATTTTTAATTAGTTTCACTTACTAAATTCAAGCCTATCTGCTCTCTCCTCTATTCTCCTTTCTAATAGATAAATAAATAAATAAATAAATAAATAAATAAATAAATAATTTTAAAACATTTCAATTTTTTCTTCTTATCCACTCCTTCTTGGTCTCCCTCCTCTACACTAAACTGTGTCCCTTCCCCTATTTATCCAATTCCTTAAACTTATTTTCTGTGTTTAACCTCTTCCTCTACAGATTCTGTACCCCACTTTTTCTGGGTGTTTTTATTTGCAATTTTTGGTTTATTTATTTGTTTTCTCCCCATATTCACTCTTTTTTTCTTTTCTTTTTTTTTGCTATCATTTTTGCTTTCTTTTGTCTCTCCTAATTCTCTTTTCCCTGATGGTCAATTTTACTGGGGTTATAGGTGTCATGTGTACATTTGTGTTCTGTTCCTTCTGTATCATGTCTTGTCTTGTTGTATTTTATGCTGTTCAGTAAGCACCTCAACAACAGTTGTCACGATGTTGTAGATTTCAAGCTATAGAACCAGATACCCTGAGAGGAGACTCCATCCACAAATGGGACAATAACATTCAAGACCCAACTACATCAAGAAGGGGGTATCCCTAGAATACCCAACCCAGAAGAGCTGAGAGACTGCACCACTGGATCCCACAAAACATCTACTGCATAAGACAAATTCAAAAATGTGGATGACATAGCAATTTGATATAATACATGGAAATAATCACAAAGGAATAGAAAATGGGGAGAGAGAAAAATCCCCATATTGAACAAAAGGAGGAATCACCTTAAAAGGAAATAAATGAAATGGAGGCAAGCAATTTGTTAGAGAACGAATTCAGAGTAATGGTTATAAGGATGCTCAAATGTCTGGATAAGCAGTTCACCTACATGTGTAAGAATCAAGAGGAAATGAAGGATGATATAACTGTCATTAAAAAAAAAATCACAATGGAAGGTTTCAACAGTGGACTAGAAGAAACAGAGGACCAAATCAATGAGTTAGAAGACAAGGTAGAAAAAACACCCAAGCAAAGCAGCAACTGGGAAAAAAAACACACAAAAAATAAACTAAAAAAAGGAGGAGGAGAGTCTAAAGGAACTTTTCCCTAACTTTGGGAAGAAAAGTCACACAAGTCCAAGAAGCACCCAGAGTCCCAAACAAGATGAACCCAAAAGACCAACAGCAAGACACATTGTAATTAAATTGGTAGACGTTAATGACAAAGTAAGAATCTTAAAGGTTGCCAGAGAGAGACAGAAAGTTAACAAGGGTCTCCCATTAGACTATCAACTGATTTCTCAAAAGAAACACATCAGGCCAGAAGGGAATGGAATGAAGTATACAAAGTGATGCAAAGCAAGGGACTGAATGCGAGAATATTCTATCCAGCAAGGCTATTATTCAAAATTGAAGGTGAACTCAGGAACTTTGCAGACAAAAAAAATAAAATAAAAAAAGGCTAAGGTAGTTTATTACTACCAAGCCAGAAATGTAAGGACTAAAGGGATTGCTGTAAAAAGAAGAAATAGGAAGGGAAGAAGGAACATAGGCATAATGAATAAAAATGGACACAAGCAAGTACCAATCCATAATAACCTTAAACATAAATGGATTAAATGCTTCAATCAGAAGGCATAGAGTAGCTGAATGGAGTAGAAATCAAGACCCATATATATGCTATCTCCAAGAGATCTACCACAGAACAAAGGACTCACACAGACTGAAAGTGAAGGGATGGAAAAAATGTTTTCAGGAAAATGGAAATGAAAAAAAAAAAAGTTGAGGTAGTGATACTTATATCTGACAAAATTGACCTTAAAGTGAAGGCCATAACAAGAGATAAAGATCACTTCATAATACTAAAGGGATTGATTCAACAAGAGGATATAACCCTGGTAAACATATATGCCTCCTATACAGGAGCACACAAATACATAAAAAAACCCCACAAACTTCTGGAACATATCAAGGGAGAGACTGACAGCAATACAATCATAGTAGGGGACTTTAATACTCCATTGACATCACTAGATAAATCTTCTAGACCAAAAATCAGCAAAGAAACATCAATCCTAAATAATTCACTAGATCAGATAGAATTAACTGACATCTTCAGAACGTTTCACCCCAAAGCTACAGAATATACATTCTTCTCAAGTGCACATGGGACTTTTTCAAAGATAGGCCACATATTTGGTCATAGGCAAAGTCTCTCCAAATTCAAGATGGTTGAAATCATACCAAGCATCTTCTCAGATCACAATTGTATTAAAAAACAAAACAAAACAAAACAAAACAATCAAACACATTGAGGTTAAATAGCATGCTAGTAAACAATGAATGGGTTACCAAAGAGATCAAAGAAGGAATAAAAAAAATGTTCTGGAAAAAAATGAAAACACAATACAAAATCTATGGGACACAATGAAACCAGAGTGCAGTATACATAGAGAAATAAATTGAGATATCAAAGCTAGAAAAGTAATTTAACATGAAACTAAAGAACTTACATTTTATTCTGGAGACAGCAAGTAGCCACTGAAAGTATAAAAATTGACTTGGAAAGGCAAATGAAACAGCATAGGGAAACCAACCAGGAAGACAGAGTACCAACCAGGTATGATGGAATTGGTGCCTGACTGTAGGAGTGACAAGATATTACAGAGGTTGACATGACTTGGAAATTGAATGAATGTGGTATGTTAGAGGAAGGGTTAGAGCATTACTGAATTTTTTAGTCTTTATGGTTAGGAGGAAGTGATGTGATGAACTTACATAAAAGTTATAGGAATTGTTGACAGGAAAAAGATGAGATATTTTGGTAATTTTTAAAAAGAATTTGTTTTCATTACCATATTAAAAAAAAGTATGTATATTTCTCCCATTTGACTGAATGAGCCAGATTTCTGGTATGTTGTATACTATTGATGGCTCTCAATTTAATGTTTTCATCTTTGGGAAAAAGGTTGACTTACATAACTCAATATCTGCATATGCTTTGCATGTGTAACTCAAGTGGGGTGACTGCCCAAGTGTACCATAATGTAAATATTAGCTTAGAGTATAGGGTAGTAAAGTCAAATGATGGTTAGTTATTGCAGGTCATGATCTGAAAGTGTGACCTTTAAGTCTTTCATGATCATTTTAATTGTTGGATGAATTAGATTTTAAAACCGTCAATGGGCTGTTATATTCTGCTTGTTCTTTGCATTTAGTTTGCCTGTCAATTGGACTTTAAGTATACTTATGCTTTAATACAGACAGATGGTGTCTGGATGATGCTGAAAATCTTTAGAGAATAAGGAAAAATTATTACACTGTTAAGGAAAGTATAAATTGAACAAAGGTTTATTTAAACACTAGAGGCCTGGTGCATGAAATTCATGCACTGGAGGGGTGTCCCTCAGCCTGGCCTGCACCCTCTCGCAGTCTGGGACCCCTTGGGGGATGTTCACCTGCTGGCTTGTGGCTGGATGGCCTTCTGCTGCTGCACAGCCTGCTGCTTGAACTTCAGCAGCTGCTACACGTGCACAGGCTGGGTCACCACAGTCCGTCCTGGGAAAACCATCGAGTGGGAGAGTCAAGCGAGCAGGTAGGCTCACCCTGAGTTCCTTGCCCTTCCTTGAGTCACTGAGTTGTTCAGACTGACTGCCTTCTACAGAGAATGGCACTGGGATCAGGCCTAAGCCAGCAGTCGGACATCCCTCTTGCTGTCCAGGACCCCTCGGGGGATGTAGCAGTGTGCCAAGCAGAAGGCAGCCAGGGAGGAACCCGAATAGGGGCCAGGCACCCCACCACTTGCACTCATCCCATCTCCTGCGCCTGTTGCCATGCCTTGGTAGTGCTGTCACAGAGTCAGGAGAGGCTCCCGCTCCTGCTCCTGGCAGCTGCACTCACCAGCCATGGGCCCAGCTTCTGGCTGAGTGGCGTTCCCCCTGTGGGTGCGCACTGACCACCAGGGGGAAGCTCCTGTGTTGAGTGTCTGCCCCCTATTGGTCAGTGCTCATAACAGTGACCAGTCGTTTTGGTTGTTCTACCATAAAGGTTGCTTAGGCTTAGATAGATAGATAGATAGATAGATAGATAGATAGATAGATAGATGATAGATAGATAGATAGATAGATAGATAGATAGATAGATAGATGATAGATAGATAGATAGATAGATAGATAGATAGATAGATTTGAGTGGTAAAAGGAGGCACAGTTGGCTACTTATCATCTAGAGTTTGATCAATTTGCTACTAAAACACTGAGTACATGAAGAATTTAAGTTTATAATTATCTTAGGTTTGTGGTGAATGGGAGCCTTATATAGAAACCTATTTAGGTCATTGATAGTTGCTAATGGTGAACATGAAGTGAAGATTTTAGGGGAAACATAAGCAGTGATTAATTTATTGTATGTTATGGGATATGCAATTATTATAGCAAAGCTGTATGATGGGTAAGGTAAAAAATGCATACACATCTAAGTAATTTTGGAAGACTAACTTAAAATAAACTTCTACTTTAAAAGGGGGTGCAGAAGGACAATTTGAATTCAGTGTTTACACAGTTTTGAAGCTTCTCTAATAAATTAATAATCACAGGAGAAATGTTTCATAATTGAAAAGTTTGGTTTGGTAGATTGACTCTGAAAAAAAAAAGATTTATAGTTTTATATATAGTCATAAGTTAAGTGATAGGGTAAACATTTAAAATACTTTTTTTAATATTCTTTGGGAACTTGGACCCATAGGGAGTACAGAGTATGCTCCCCTCTTATACCCCATGCAGAAATTAAGTTTCTAGCTATTTTTTAATCTTTGTGTAATTCTGATAACTGCATTTTGTGGCTATCTCTAGCAGAAATATTGATAACTGTTCTTATTTATTGAGATGCTCACATTAGTGTTGTATGAAACCTGTCATATCTGAAAGTGTCTTTTTTGTTTCATTGTGCTGCCCTTGAATTATTTTTGTTAGTTCAGCCATGATTTAATTCAGCCATGATTGCTTAACCTAGGAGATGTATCTCAAATCAATTAACATTATTTCTCCCTTCTAGCCTCCTTTTTGTCCAAAATATATGAGTTTTGAATGTTTGTCTGTATTACTGTTATTGTTGATTGAGGTATCAAATTTAGGGGGCCTCTGAATATACTTCCTATGGATTCATTGTTCTTCACTTGCTATTGTGATATGGGAGGCAAAAAATTTAAGGGATAGCAAAGAGGAAAAAGGGATGTTATTAATAGTTGATTATTGTGTGTAAAACCAACATAAATATCGCTTATAATAGAATTTATATAATCTGTAATAGTTTAGAAAAATTATAGGCAAGGATGTTTTAGAACATCTGTTAAAGATTACTGGTTTCTGGGCTTCTGTCCAAAAGAATGCAAGATTACCGTCAAGGCAATAGTTTAAAATACATTGTAAAGTCCTATGGTTTCCTTACTGTAGTCATGTTAACATGCATTATGTTAAGCTAACTTTCCCTAGCCTCTGGTCAAAGGTGATTCCTCACAAATCTGAAAACATAAGTTGTAACTAGACAACTCTTTTAATGTGTTACGTTTTTCATTATGACACATTGTGGCTACCACTAGTGTAAATGTGACTCATACTTGAGAAATATTCTTTTAAAAATTTAAAATGTATGAAATTATTTCACTTTGCATAAGGAAAAAAACAGAATTCTAGATACTGCTCAAAATATTTGAAATTTATATTAAACTGGAAAACAGGTTGACATTTGATAGGGAAGTAATTTCTTATTGACAAAGGCTTCAAATTTGAGCTATAGGCATTCATGTTTAAGATTTATAACTACAGGGTAGAACGTATTCCAAGTCTTAATTCCTTCAATAATTCTGAGTCTAGAGAATCTACATCCTGTCTTATCAGTACCACTATTATGTTTTGTGAAGAAAGTATTAAACTAGAAACTATGAACACATAAATATATTATAATGATTTTAAAAGGTAGTTGTTTCTTTTAACTAGATAAGGAATGAGGCTTGGCTTAAAGATTTTTGTTTGTGTCTATGTGTAAACAGATTGCATCTTATAAATACTTTGAGAGTGAGAGTAAGAACAAGAAATGTATGGCCCTAGCCTGTTTCGCTCATTGGATAGAACTTTGGCCTACAGACTGAAGGGCCCCAGGTTCGATTCCAGTCAAAGGCACATGCCCAGGTTGTGGGCTCAATCCTCAGTAGGGGGCTGCAGGTGGCAGCCAATCAATTATTCTCCTTCATTATTGATGTTTCTATCTCTCTCTCACTTTGCCTTCCTCTCTGAAATCAATAAAAATATATTTTAAAAAATAAATAGTAGTATGTGAAATAGGTCAATTTTAAAATTATAAACAATATTAAATCTCATAAGTAATATTAATTACTCAAAGAGATACTAGAATATAATAAAAGCTGATTTTTAAGAAATCCAATGAGATAAATTTATTTTTTTCTTTGCATCAATTTTGCATGTGATTTTGATGTGATTTCACCTTGTCAAAATAATTTTACAAATGTAATAATTTAACATGCACTGTCTCTTTTAGGGCTAGATCTGCCATTTATGATGATGCCTCATCCTCTACTTCCAGTCAGCTTACCTCCTGCATCAGTTGCCATGGCAATGAATCAGATGAACCATCTAAATACTATTGCCAACATGGCTGCTGCAGCTCAGATTCACAGCCCACTCTCTAGAGCTGGGGCCTCTGTTATAAAGGTAAGAATCATGATTTAGAAGAGCACAAAGGCATTAATTACATATACATTTTGATAAAATATTTGCAATACTACTGAATCTTCAGTAAAAACATAAAACTCATTGACTCAGTTGCTTAGCATATAGTATTGATGGGTTTGATTTATGATTAGGATTGCTGAGATGTTTGTTTTTTTGTTTGTTGTTTTATTGTTGCTGTTTCTTTTCATTCCATGATCACAAATCTCACCTTTAATTCAGGATTCATTTCTTTCAATAATGAGCACAGTGTTTGGGAGGCCTGGCCAGACTAATACCAGAGAGAAAAGTATGCAAAAACAATTCACATTGATGGGGTGAAATAAAGTACACACTATATATATATTTTTTAGATATTTTAAAGGCAGTTGTGTGGTAGTACATACCATGCAGGCCTTGTAGTCAGACAAACTGGAGTTTCAATTCTGATTCTGTCACTTAAGAGCTGAATGACCTTGTATAGACATTTAATCTGCCTGAAAATTTTCCTCAACTGCAAAAAAGAAAAGGTCATAGTACTAATTTATTCTTCTTATGTGATTGGCTGTCTGGAGATAATATGAGTAAAATAAAAGCTAAAGCCCACCCAGCCTGGCTCAGTGGTTGTGGGGAGACCTATGAACCAGGAGGTCACTGTTCAGTTCCCAGTTAGGGCACATGCCTGGGTTGTGGGCTCAATCCCCAGTGTGGGGCATGCAAGAGGTGTCAATCAATGTTTCTCTCTCATCATTGATGTTTCTGTCTCTCTCCCTAATCTCTGAAATCAATAAAAATATTTAAAAATATATATACATATGTTAAAAACTGAAACATTAAGCAAATATTTGTGATAATTTAGAGCACATCATCACAATGATAATACTGTTTTTCAAAATTTCATAACCACCAGGTAATGAAACAAATCACATCTCATAATCCCTCTTTCTGTCTCCTATTAATTTGGCACATGCCCTCTCTCCAAGTATCATGTAAACTAGCCTTTTTAATACATTTTTTCTTTATGTGAGGAGCTAACATAAGGATATATAAGAGCAAAGTTATAGTTAATCAGAGAAACCCATTGATTCTTTATTACATTATGTATTCAACTTGTAAATTTGTAAATGTCACTTTGGGCAATATGGGAAATAGATAAAATAAGACATAATACCCAACTTCCAGGAATCATAAACTAAATGTGAGACAACAACAAATACTCATGTAAATTGCACTAAAAAGACAAGTATATTGGAATTTGGAGGAGGGAAAGAACATACCTAGTATGGAGAAGAGAAGGGGCAGGGAGTCACAAAAGGCATTACAGTTTATGGATTTGCTCTGGGCCTTGCATTATTGATATGTTGTAATAGATGCACATAGGGTTGAGAGAAGTGAAGTCAGAAGAAATTTGAGATTCTGGAGATTTTTGTTCAATTTTAAATTAGCTTCCAGGAATTGGAGCTTGTAAAACAATGACGAAATTTTATAGCATAAACTTCATAGGAAAGAAAAATTATTGATAAATTTGATAAATTTGTATCACACTCTGTATATTTCTATGGCTAAGTATTAGTGTGATTCCTACCCTCAGTCTATCCTAACTAATAAGAGCTTTGCTGTTTGAATATTTGATCAGTGCATAAACCAGGAATCAGAGTTGTCTTTGAGGGGAAAAAATCCCCCACAGACATTATTTAAAAGACAGAGTAAGTTTCCTATGATTTTGAAACCAGCTGTCTACTAAGTATATGTGATCCCACATAAAACTGGGAAACTTGAAAAACAAAGCATGGTTTAATGGAATTTTCATACCTGTTTTGAAATGATGACAAAATACACTCAGTAGAGGCATGTTTATGGTTCTTCAAAAGTACATTCAATTAGTTTTCTTAATGATTATTAACTTAAACTGAATCAGCTACATTTTGGTTGAATATTTGGACTTTTGATAGCTTTGAGAACTTAATGCAAAGAGGTACTTGGGGTTGCCACTCATGACTTAGATAATCATTGGTGCTGATGATGATGGAAAGGGAAAACATAATTGTCTTCTCCTTAAATAATCCAAATATTATTGGTGTATTAAAACAGTATAACTATAATTTTGTTTATTGCTGATTTTTCTATTTTAATGCAAACTTTATAAAAAAAGACAGAACACTTATAAACATAAAACTGGGTGCTACTTTTTAAAAGTTGGCATTTGATCACATGCTTAAGTCCTGCAATTACACACATGCTCAAGAAAACTGAATTTTATATATATATATATATATATATATATATATATATATATATATATATATATAGCTAATATGCAGTGTCCTCTCAGGAGTTCGACCAGGAGTTTGATCACTCACTATAATGTGCGCTGACCACCAGCAGCCAGTAGCTGGGGAAGGAAGGCCCCGGCCGGCAGCCTGAAGAGTATTATATATGTCTCCTTATTATCCCCTTCTTGACATTCCCCCGGCTTCCCCTATCCCCCAGTGTCTTATGTCCATTGGTTATGCTTATATGCATGCATACAAGTCCTTCAGTTGATCTCTTCCCCACCCCTCCTGCCCCCCAACCCTCCCCAGGCTTCCCACTGTAGTTTGATAGTCTGTTCCATGCCTAGTTGCAGGCTTTATCTCCAGTGTGGGGCATACCGATCAATGATTCTTTCTCATCATTGATGCTTCAATCTCTCTCTCCCTCTCCCTTCCTCTCTGAAATCAATGAAAATATATTTTTAAAAAATGAAAAAATATTTTTAAAATAATTATTCAGTGAATAGTGAGAGGCTTGTATCATAGTTACCAAGTTTTGTTTGTTTTTGCTAGGGCAACATTGTATAATGGTAACATTATTAGTTTTAAAATAATAATTCACAGGAAATACTATGATAAAAATCTAATTAATTGACAAATGGGCGTCAATATGTTTAACAGTTTCACGCTTTCTTTCAAGAACAGTTAACATGATAGTAGTTATATGACACCCAACTGTAAGGGCAGAAATTTCACACCTCTGTTGATGTATATGTCAAAAGAAATTTGTTTCAGTGTGCTTATTCATGAATCACAGTTTCGAAGTTCAATCTATTAGAATCCCGCAGGCAGTAGGCAAACCTATGTATTGAATCTTTGTCATATACTACTACCTGAAGGATAAAAGAACCATTCAAACAAAAACACTTTTTTTGAATTCTGTTTACATTTACAGATTTTTTTTATACTAGCAGTTTGGCATAAAAAAAAACATATTTAAATTAGTATTAGGCACTGTTTTACCAAAATATTTTAATTGAAGTCACCGGCTATTTTATATTTACTATTTAGAGATAAACTCTTCTTCCAAAATATGAATGTTCAGAAGTTTACCATTTAATATTTAGAAGGGAATGTCATAACTATGAAATTTTATTTCTTCCTTATTTCACTGTGGGAATTTCTCTTGTTTAAGCCATCTAGTTTATGGTATTTGTTACGATATTTTGTTAACATCCTCCTGAGCCACCATAGTTTTAGAGGCTGGAAAGTCCAAGATCAAGGTGCCTGCTAATGCCGTTCCGGTTGAAAGCTCTTCTCACTATGTCTTCAGATGGTAAAAAGAAAAGAGGAAGAACAAATCACTTTGTTGCCTCTTCTTATAAAGACACTAATTCTGTCATGAGGGCTCCACCATCATGAGGAATTACCACTCAAAAGCTTCATCACCAGATACCATCACATTAAGTTTCAGGGTTTCAACATACAAATTTTGGGGAGACGGGCATTCTGTCCATTGCATATGCAATCCAATGTGATTGTAGTGTCACCTAGGCCAACATCTCTATATTGAAAGGGCTGTTAATATTTCCATTATATATCCCTACTTTCCTCAATTTAAAACACAGCTGTAGAAAAACAAATCTATATCAAAAATTTTAAATACACAGTAAGACATTAGGACACATTATCAAAAAATTCCAGAAATATGTCTTTACTTTTATTAAAATTTATGAAATGTCACCAAAGGTGATACCAAACTTTATCAAATTCTTATTGTTTGCATACCTTTTATTTTTTAAATATATTTTTATTGATTTCAAAGAGAAAGGGAGAAGGAGAGAGAGATCGAAACACCAATGATGAGAAATAATCATTGATCGGCTGCCTTCTACATGCCCCGCACTGGGGATCAAGCTCTGACGAGGAATAGAACTGTGACCTTCTAGTTCATAGGTCGATGCTCAACCAGTGAGCCACACTGGCTGGGCCCTTTTATTTTTTTGAACTTTCCAGTAAAATTTTCCTCTTTTTCATATCATTTTAAACAGTACCCAGAAATAAAAAACAACAAAAACACTCTGATACTGAAACAAGATTTCAGAATCCATCTAAACACTTTCTACTCTTCGTTAGCATAGTTTGATGCCTATGTTTTGTCATTGATCATAAGACTGTGACCACAATTCCTTTGGAAGCTGGTCTTGCAGTATGTACTTTAAATATTAGGACTATATGACAGACGATATCAAGTTAGTGAATGACTGACTGTATAAGTCATAATTAATTTCCAGTGTTTAGCATTTCTCATCAAAGGAATTGGGAGCAAATGTTTTGATATTTTACTTTCTGTAAAATTGATCTCATTTTCTTTATACTTTATTCTATGTTTGCATTTATTTGAATTAAGTATACATCATAAAACTGGGCTGGCCAGTGTGGCTCAGTGGTTGATATCAAACTATGAATCGGGAGGTCACAGTTCTATTCCTGGTCAGGGCATGTGCCTGAGTTGTGGGGTCGATCCTCAGTGTGGAGTGTGTAGGAGGCAGTCAGGCAGAGGGGTTAGAGGTGATCAGCAAGGCAGGCAGAGGGCTTTAGGGGCAATGATGCAGGCAGGCGAGTGGTTAGGGGCGATCAGGCAGGCAGGCAGGTGACTGGTTAGGAGCCAGCGGTCCTGGATTGCAAGAGGGATGTCAGACTGCCAGCTTAGGCTCAATTCTGGCAGTCAGACACCCCCCGAGGGGTCCTGGATTGCAAGAGGGTGCAGGCCAGGCTGAGGGACCCCCGTGCACAAAATAATCCACATGTAAACATTCAAACATTAATGCACCAGGCCTCTAGTATTGCATAATGGGTAATAACATAGGCTCTGAGGTCAGGGTGTCTGCCTGTATTTGATCCTGATTTCACCATTCTTTGTTATGTGACTTTGGGCAAGTTTTTTAATCTACCTGTAATTCAGTTTGTCTCATTTCCCAATGAAATGGGGATAGTATTTGTTAACAAGATATTAAATAAGAGCACTAATTAGCACCTAGTAAATACTCAGTGTATATTAACAAATATTATTTTATGTTTTACACTCAAGAATCCACATAGAAATAGTAATAAGTAGAAATCAATATCATAGTCAAAAGTTAGCCTGAGAAAGGAATAATTCCCCCTATACACATTCCTCTGTGTAACCTCTTAGTACCAGGACCAAGAGTTCCCCCACCATTGGATGTTTATGCTATACAGGTATTAAGCCAGCCCTCTAGAGTGTTCATTTACCTGTAATGGCTGCTTTGATCTCATCGCCTCTAAAAAAGGATTAGGGTTCTGGTGGAGACTGAAAATGGGTGATGATTCTATTATCAAAATTGATCTGTTTTGAATTTTATTTTAAATTGTCTTTGAATGTTTACATGTGGATTATTTTGTCTTTAGTTTGAACTATAAGAATCTAAATGCCATATGAAAATAATGATAGCCTCTCCTGTCATCTCCAATGGGTACATTAAGGATTCAATATGTATCTGTTGCATGAATGAATGAAAACTAATGATTAATTGGATATTAAATGTTTGGGAGTGTTTCCAACATAAATGAGCATTAGTGATGCAGACTTTAATTTAAAAACTTGAAAAGACATTACAAGTTGTGAACACATTTGTTTTTGTTCTTGTTACTGTTGTTAGTTTTTGTTTTTGTTTTTTGGCAGAAGCTAGGTTGGGAATATTGTTACACCAGGCACATAGTCTTTAGGCCTGGCTCAGATCCCTCTATTGTTGGCTCAGCTATTAGCATTTGTAGCTAATAACTAATATAGCTATAACATGAATTGAAAATTGCATTATTATTAATTTGACAATACTGAGAGCAAAATAGTTAAAATACCTGACTGGTATGAAACCTATTTCTTATTCGACATTTAAGTATCTTTCAAAGCATTTTTTTCTGTATTTGTGGAAAACTTTGTAATATCATTGTGCCATATTTTTCTCTGGTAACAAATTTAAGAAATTTAAGTAGGAAGTGGTTATTTGGCTCTTTCCCAATACCATCTGATTAGCTGTGTTTTTTGTTTGCCCGAGCAGCTGGCAATTAATGAATTGATAGGAAATGGTCACAAGGCAGTGGCATTAGCATGTGAACATCTGGTATTAAAATTAGTCAATGCAGAGGGGTTTTTTGTGATAATTTAAATTCACTGAAAAATCACTAGTTGAGTATTATTCTAAATGCTCTCTGGAAAGACAAAACTATTTTTATCTTTTAGAACATGAGATGAAGATACACTGAGTGAAAATAGAAGGGTGTGTGTGTGTGTGTGTGTGTGTGTGTGTGTTTGGGTGGGTGGCAGAGGTCCAAGTCCACAATGTAATTTGAAAGCCATGCATTTTCACAATGAACTATTCATCTATTCATTCTTCCATTTGAGGGCATTTACAGGCTATGAGCAGAAACTCTGCCTGATTCCTTCAATCCTCTTCCAGAACAAGTTGATCACCCTGAAGAGGTGAGAAGGTCTTTTCTCCAAATATCCATAGGTCACAGATAGGGTGTACCTATAATTTTGGGTTTTTCATGGTTACATGTTCCAGATGCATCCTTAATCTGCCTGTTTCTTCTAAATTACTGGAAACACTGCCATATCCATCTATGTTAACTTAAATACAATTGTAAATTGGTCTGTGGAACACAGACTAATTCTTAAATTGATTCAGAAATATCTATAAAGTATCATGCTTCCAATAGTATTCAGAGGTGCTGAAATTGGACATCAAATTCTTCCTCAGCTTTAATAGTAAACCAAGTTAGCAGGAACAATAAATAAACTTTTAGTTTTTGTGTCTCTGATTTTATTATTAAAATCTGTCAAGTTGCAATGTGTTGTTTCTGCAGAACTCTGGTGATAGTACAGAAGGAACACGTCAATTAAATATGAACTATCAAGACAAATGCATGAATAAAATATCTAACATTCAGATAAACTTCCAAAAGCTACTCCTCAGCAATGAAATGTCATTAAATCCTTTAGGAACTCATTAATAGGTTAACATTTGGAAGAGTAATTACTGTGAGAGTTGAATCCTAATTAAATAAAAATAAAAAGACAAATTATATATTGCATAATCCTAGTGAATGCTTAAAAAATCAATATAATAAAATATCAGGGGCAACAATTTATTATTGTGATGGTAACTATTGAAAGACGCTCTATCCATCCAGCCAAACCAGCTAGGGATAAAACTACATTTTGTAAGCATTGACCTTGCTCTTTATTAAGGTCCAAATGTACTTTCAAATTATTTGATATGGATGAACATTTCCTTTGACCACTTGTGATATCCCCCCAAAAGGAAACAGTACGACAGAAGATGGAATATCATGTACTAATTAGTAATGATTTCTATAATATATTTCTTTTAAAGAATGAACCTTGAGCTATTTAAGTATATGCAGATTACTTTATTAATTTCAGGGGGAAATGGGGATTTCATTGAGTAAGTGTGTATTAATTTTGGAACTCTCCCTCCTCCACTAATTTGAATATGGAGAAGACATCTGCTATTTTTCAGAAGAGCTACAGCTGTTTTTGATAGAGTATGGATAAAATACATGAAGATTAACAAAGTTGTAAAAGCCATAAATGCCAAATAAAATGAAGTCAGCAATGAGTAAAAATGATTAGGGTTTTATACAGGGATGGGCAAAGTTAGAATTACAGTTGTGAGTACACAAGTTTCTTCTTGTATTATTATTTATTAATTGTTGTACTATTTTCATATGAACAATTGTAAGCTTACTTTTGCCCATCCTTATATTTGCAATATTCCCTTTCAAATGCTGTTATTGATTTGTTGCAAATGGTGAGTACATTATCACTTGTGTTCTCATTTGTAATAAAACAGATTAACTTGCTGTGAAATTTTAACTAGGCTGAGACACAACAGTAGCCACCTAATGAACTGAAGCACATTGCAGTTAAGTAGCTAAATAGATGCAGTCTGATTACAGGGCTGAAAAATGGATCTGTTTACTTGCAAAGAAGAAAGTGTTCATAGAAGTATTTATTATTTTAGGAGAAATTACACATTACCAGATCCACATAGAATTTTCAAAACCTACCTAATTCACAACCAGCATAAAGCACTGGAATAATTTCATATGGCTTATATGACAAAAAAAGTTCTGACCTTGTGATGCCTTAGGAAAACAATAACAATGAACTGAACCTTGATTGAATTTGGAAAAATGTAGACCACAAAATCTTAAAGCAGAAAGATTACTTCGTGCAAAATGTTACGGCCACTCTAAATCATGTTTTCAAAGTTAGTTTATTGTTTTGCCTAATATGCTGCTGAAAATGTCAAATAAGGAGCTTATTTGTGTTTATATTATTTTATCACATGATAATTTTAAATATTTTTGGGATCTGTCTTTATAGCATTGTATTTTTCTCATTCATAGAATTTTCTGTTTGTGTAGATATTCTTCCAATATTTAAAAATAGTATATTAATTTTTAGAGAGGAAGGGAGAGGGGGAAACATCAATGTGAGAGTGCAACATCCATCCATTGGCTGCCTCCTGCATGACCCCCACCAGGAACCAAGCCCAAATCCTGGGAATGTGCCCTGACTGGGAATGGAACCAGCAACCTTTTGGTAAACAGTACAATGCCAAACCAACTGAGCTACACTGGCCAAGGCCTTCCAATTTTTTTGAACATTTAAAATGCACTTTCATTTTTTAATTACACGTAATGAGCAAGAGCAAGTATCACTGTCAGCTGGATTATCTTGATTTTCCAAACTTTCAACTCTACGAAACACTCAAAAGTTTTCCATTTTTATTATGGTAGCATATATCACTGCATGTGTGATTCCTGTTTGCCATTACACATTGATTTTGTTTGTTCAGTTCTATTTTTGCTCAGTAACTGCTATACTCCGTCTCTATCCATTCATTCAGAGGTTCAGTAGAGATAAATGTAGTTCAGAGAATTACATACTTTTTCAACAAATTACCAATGTTATAATTCAAAGACAAATATTGAATGCTGTACAATTTATACACATATTTTGGCATAAAATAATTGAAACTAGACAAAAGTGAAAGGCAAAAAATATTTGGTTTTATATATAAATATAAAATTACTTCCATGTATGTGTGTATGTTCATGTGTACCCATACTTTAGAGAATATATTTTTAATCATGACAGTTTAGGTTGAATTTCACAACTGATGAACTGGTCTTTTCAAAAAGTAAAAGGAAGTTCAATAATGGCTGTCTACATCTTGCTGTTCATCCCCTATCATTCCTCCAAAATACAAATATAATTATTTTAAAAAATAATTTAATTCTTTTCTTCTGCTTTGCTTATATGTTACTTCTGATTTTTACCCTATACACATGGTGTTACAACTAGATATTTATCTGTATACTAAGAATAAGTGAAACGTATATTTTTCTGACCTTAAAAATATATTCTCTAAATAGTATGGGTACACATGAACATACACACATACATGCAAGTAATTTTATATATAAAATCAAATATTTTTGCCTTTTGCTTTTGTATAGTTTCAATTATTTTATGCCAAAATATGTGTATAAATTGTACAACATTCACTATTTTAGAGCATGATAAGTTATAGAGCCTTTAAAGTTTTTTTAATTTATCTTTATTGTTGTATTACAGATGTCCCCTTTGTTTTTTTTCCATTGACCCCCTCCACATTGCACCTGCACCCGCCCCTCCCAAGCCTTCACCACACTATTGTCTGTGTCCATGCGCTAAGCATATATGCATATATATTCCCAGGTTAATCTCCCACCCCCATTTTCCCTTTGAAATTCATCAGTCCATTCCATGGTTCTATGTCTCTGTATCCATTTTGTTCATTGGTTTATTTATTTATTTATTTATTTATTTATTTATTTATTTTTAATATATTTTTATTAATTTCAGAGAAGAAGGGAGAGGGAGAGAGAGATAGAAACATTAGTGATGAGAGAGAATCATTGATTGGTTGCCTCTTGCACATCTCCTACTGGGGATTGAACCCGCAATGCAGGCATGTGTCCTTGACCAGAATCGACCTGGGACCCTTCAGTCCGCAGGCCAATGCCTTATTTACTGAGCCAAACCAGCTAGGGCACGTTGGTTTATTTTGTTCATTAGATTCCACATATGAGTGAGATTGTGTGATAATATACATTTACAATTACTGTAGTCCCCCCTTATCCATGGGGCTCCTGGGTTTTCCCCCCAAGACCTCCCGAGGATGCCTGAAATCTCAGACAGTACTGGACCCTACATATACTTGATTTTCTCCTATACATAGATTCATATGATAAAGTTAATTTATAAATTAGGTACTTTAAGATACTAATAACAATAATTATAATATAGACCAATTATGACAAGACTAGAGGCCCGGTGCATGGATTCGTGCACCGGTGGGGTCCTTTAGCCTGGCCTGTGCCCTCTCACAATCTGAGACCCCTTGGGGGATGTAAGACTGCCAGTTTTGTCCCTAGCCCCACAGGCCAGGCCGAGGGACCCGCAGGCCAGGCCGAGAGACTCCGCCACTGGGCCTCTAGTAGACATATAAGATCTTTGGTTAATCTTTCCCGCTATTCCCTCTTCCCCCTTCCCTCTGAGATTCATCAGTCTGTTCCACATTTCTATGCCTGTGCATCGAGAATCCGCCCCCTGGTGGTCATTATGTGCCATAACTTCCAGTTGGACCGTCACTTAGGCCCATATATATATAATATGAAAGTTATGTGAATGTGGCCATATTAACTAAAATAAGTTTCTTGAACACAATCACTGCGATACCATGACAGCTGATATGATAACTTAGATGGCTGCTAAGTGACTAACAGGTGAGTATCATATACAATATGTACACACTGGACAAAGGTATGATTCAATTCTCAGGAAGGACAGAGTGAGACAGTGAGATGTCATCATACTACTCAGAATGACACATAATGTAAAACGTATGAATTGTTTATTTCTAGAATTTTTTTATTTAATAGTTTTGGACCACAGTTGCCCATGTGTAACTAAAACCTCAGAAAGTAAAATTAAGGAAAATGAGAGTTTACTGCATCAGTACTTAATTGGTATATAATATGCAGCTAATACACTCAAAGTCTACTACTCATTTCATTAAAAGTATCAAATGTTAAACAATAATATAAAAATAGTTAAAAATGAACATACTACATTGACGACTCTATTAGTTTTTTTTTATTGCTGCTATAAAAGTTATGCCGAATTTAGTGGCTTAAAACAATGCATTAATTATCTTACAGCTCTTTAGTTCAGATTTCTGATACTTGTATCATTGAGCTAAAATCAGGTTGCTGGCAGGATTGCATTTTTTTCTGGAGCTTCCAGGAAAAAATCTGTTTCCTTGTTTTTTCCAACTTCTCTAGAGGTCAAGCACATTTCTTGGTTCCTGGTTCCTTTCGTTCATCTTCAAAGTCAGCAACGTTGCATCTCTCTGATCATTCATCCATAATCATATCACCTCTCGCCTTCCCTTTCTGCCTCCAAGATAACTCAGAGTAATTTCCCTACCTCAAGGTTTTCAATCGCATCTAAAAAGTTCATTTTGCCATGCGAGTTATAGGGTTAGGGTTACCTAATATATTCACCGGTTCTATGTACTAGGATGTAAACTGGACATTGGCGGCGGGGAGGCATTATTCTGCCTGTTACAATGACAGACATTAAAAAATGTTAACTTCTACTAATGAAATAATAACTTTTAACCCTCATGCCATTACTTTTGCATTAAACAGTTTTTCTTTTTTTCTGTTTTTTTTTAAACTTGTTGGGATGACATTGGTTAATAGGATCATATAGGCTTCAAGGGTACATTTCTATGATATAAGATCTGTATATTGCACTGTGTGCCCACCACCCAAGTCAATCCATCTTCTGTCACTATATATTAAGCCCCCTCCACACCCTGCTCTTTTCCCTCTGGTAACCACCACACTGTTTTGTGTATCCATGAGTTTTAGTTTTATATTCCAGATATGAATGAATTCATGTTGTTCTTAGCTTTTTCTGAGTGACTTATTTCACTTAGGATAATATTCTCAAGGTCCACTTATGTTGCCCCAAGTGGCAGTATTTTGTCTTTTCTTATGGCTGAGTAGTATTCTATTGTATATATGTACCACATCTCTATTCAATCCTTTATGATAGACACTGTGGTTATTTCCATGTCTTGACCACCATGAATAATGCTGCAATGAAAACAGGGGTGCAAATATCTTTGGGAATACATTTTTTTTTTTAGGTTTTCAGGTATATACCCAGGAGAGGGATTGCTGGGTCATATGATAACTCTATTATTAATTTTTGAGAAACCATCAGACTGTTTTCCATTGTGGCTTTACCAGCCTACAATCCCACCAGTGGTGAATGAGGTTTCCTTTTACTCCATAACCTCTCCAACACATTACTTTTCTTGATGATAGTAGCCATTCTAATAGGTATGAGGTAGTATCTCATTGTAGTTTTGATTTGCATTTCCCTAATAGCTAGTAAAGTCAAACATCTTTTGATATATCTGCTGGCCATTTACAGGTATTCTTGAGAGAGGTGTCTGGTAGGTTCTCTGCCCATTTTTAATTGGATTGTATGTTTGGTTTTGAGTTGTATGTGGTCTTTATATATTTTGGATATTAACTTTTTGTCAGAGCTGTTGTTTATAAATAGCATCTCCTACTTGGTCGGTTGCCTTTTTGTTTCATTGGTGGTTTCTTTTGTTGTACGGAAGCTTTTTAGTTTAATATAGTCCCATTCATTTATTTTTTCATTTTACTTCCCTTGCCTTTGGGGTCAAATTCATAAAATGTTCTCTATGGCCAAGGTACATTAAGTTTTGTACCTTTGTTTTCTTCTATGTAATTTATTATTTCAGATATTATATTTAGATTTTTGATCCATTTGAATTAATTTTTGTACATGTGGACAAACTAATCTGGTTTCATTCTTTTGAATGTGGTTTTCCAATTTTCCCAGCACCATTTATTGAAGAGGCTTTCTTTTCTCCTTGTGTGTTTTTGGTTCCTTTGTCGAAAATTCCCTGCCATATACATGTGGTTTTATTTCTGGGCTCTCAATTCTGTTCCATTGACCCGTGTGTCTGTTTTTCTGCCAATACCATGCTGTATTGATTATCATAGCTCTATAGTATAATTCTTAAAATATATTTCCATCATCATTTATCCCCTCTATTGCCCTCTTCCACATACACACCTCCCCAATCACCACACTGTTTTCCATAGCCATGAGTTTCTCTCTCTCTCTCTCTCTCTCTCTCTCTCTCTCTCTCTCTCTCTCTCTCTCTCTCTCCCTCTCCCTCCATCCCCCACAACACCCTCCACACCAGAACTTTCTGCCTGCTCTCTATGTATAAGTCTGTCTCTATTTTGCTTGTTCATTAAATTCCATATATATGAATGAAATCATATGGTATTTGTCTTTCCCTGACTGCCCTCATTTTTTTTTTATTGATTTTAGAGAGGGAGAAAGGGGGAGAGAGAGAGAGAGAGAGAGAGAGAGAGAGAGAGAGAGAGAGAGAGAGAGAGAGAGAAACTTCAATGTGAGAGAGATGCATAGATTGGTTATTTTGCCTATGCTCCCTGAGCAAGAATTGAACACTCAACCTAGGTAAGTGCTCTGGCCCAGAGTCAGACCCATGAACTCCTGGTGTACCAGATGATGCTCCAACCAACTGAGCCACACCATCCAGGGCTCTGTAGAATAATTTGAAGTCAGGTAGTGTGATATCTCCAGCTTTATTCTTTTTTTCTCAGGATTGCTTTGGCTATTTGTTGTTGTTGTTGTTGTTGTTGTGTGTGTGTGTGTGTGTGTGTGTGTGTGTGTGTGTATGTTTCCATGAAAATGTGATTATTTCTTTTTATTCTATTTTTTTTAATGACATTGGGATTTTGATGGGGATTGCATTAAATCTGTATAACGCTTTGGGTAATAGGGCCATTTTAACCATGTTGATTCTTCCAATCTATGAACATTGAATATCTTTTCATTTCATTTTTTCTTTTTAAATCTCTTTTAATAATGCTGTGTAGTTTTCAATGTATAGTTCTTTCACATCCTTTCTTAAGTTTATTTCTAGGTATTTTATTATTTTGTTTGCAATTGCAAAATAAATTGTGTTTTTTTCCATTTAATTTTCTGACGTTTTGTTGTTAGTATATAGGAAAGCAGTTAATTTTTGTACATCAGTTTTGTATCCGGCAACTTTATTGTATTTGTTTATTGTTTCTAATAATTTTTGGTGGCGCCTTTAGGGTTTTCTATATACAGAATCATATCATCTGCAAAAAGTGATACTTTTACTTCTTCCTTTCTAATTTGGATGCCTTTTATTTATTTATTTATTTTGCCTGATTACTCTGCCTAGGACTTCCAGAACTATGTTGAATAAGAGTGGTGAATGTGGGCATTCTTTTCTTATTTCTGATTTTAGAGAAAAAGCTTTTAGTTTTTCACCACTGAGTAAGATATTGACTGAGGGTTTTTCATACATGCCCTTTATTATGTTTAGGTAATTTTCTTCTATGCCTAGTTTAATGAGTGTTTTAATCATAAATGGATGTTGTTATCTTATCAAATGCTTTTCCAGCATCTATTGATATGATCATATGACTTTTATCCTTTCTTTTGTTAATGTCATGTATTATTACTTGATTGATTTGCATATGTTCAAGTACAATTGTGCCTCTAGAATAAACCACACTGGATTACAGTGTATTATTTTTTTTAATATATTTTTATTGATTTCAGACAGGGAAAGAGAGGAAGAACTGGAAACATCAGTGATGAGAGAGAATCATTGATAGGCTGTCTCCTGCATTTCCCCTACTGGGGATCAAGCACACAACCTGGGCGTGTGCCCTGAGCTGGAATTGAACCATGACCTCCTGGTTCATAGATTGATGTTCAACCAACTGAGCCATGCCAGCTGGGCCATAGTGCATTACTTTTATATGTAGTATTGTAATCTATTTGGTAGTATTTTGTTTAAGAGTTTTTGCATTCGTATTCATCAGAGACATTGGTCTGTAGTTTCCTTTTTTGTGTGTGTGTTATCTTTGCCAGGTTTTGGTATCAGGGTTATCTTGCCCTCATAAAATGTGTTAGGAAGTTTTGACTCTTCTTTAATTTTTTTGAAAAATTGAGAAGGCTAGGTCTCAGATCTTCTTTGAATGTTTGGTAGAATTCATTAGTGAACTATCTGGTCCTGGAATTTGGGGGGGGGGGGATTTTTTGAAAGTTGTTTCAATTTCCTCACTCCTGATTGGTCCATTTATTAAGATTTTCTAATTTGACATGATTCAGTCTAGAAAGGTTATTCATCTATAGGAACTTATACTTTTCTTCTGGGTTATTAAATTTCATAGCATATAGTCTTTCATAGCATTCTATTATGATCTTTTATATATCTATGATGCCTGTGGTAACTTCTTTTTTATTTCTGATTTTTTTCCTATGGGCCTTTTATCCGTTTTCCTTAGTGAGTCTAGCTAGGGTCTTGCCAGTTTTATCAATTTTTTAAATAAACAGCTATTTGTTGTATTAATTTTTATAGACATTTTGTTCTCTATTTCATACAATTATGCAATAATTTTTATTATTTCCTGTCTTCTACTGACTTTATGTTGTTCTGTTCTTCTTTTTCTAGTTCTTTTGTTTATCTCTATTGTTGAGAATATTACAGATCCCTTCCTTCCCCACCACTGTGCTCCTCCACCCAGATCCTGCCTCACTCCAGACCTTCACCACCCTATTTTCTGTGTCCATGTGTAATGCATATATGCAAATACATTCTTTAATTAAACATTTAACCACCCCTCCCTCACAACTACTTTCCTTCTGAGATTTCTCAATCTTTTTCATGTTTCCTGCCTCTGGTTCTATTTTAGTCATCAGTTAATTTTGTTCTTTAGACTGCTTGTTCAATTATTTTTATTTTAGATTCAATTAATGATAGATATATATTTACTAGAGGCCCAGTGCACAAAAATTTGTGCACTCGGGAGGGTCCCTCAGCCCGGCCTGTGCCCTCTCGCAGTCTGGGACCCCTCGGGGGATGACCACCTGCTGGCTTAGGCCCGTTCCCTGGGGGAACGGGCCTAAGCTGGCTGTCAGACATCCCTCTGGCATCCCAGGAGCCTTTGGGGGATGTCCACTTGCCAGCAGGGAGCAGGCCTAGCTGCAGTCGGACATCCTTAGTGCTGCTGAGGAGGCGGGAGAGGCTCCCACCACCACCGCTGTGCTGGCAGCCATTAGCCTGGCTTGTGGCTGAGCAGACCTCCCCCTGTGGGAGTACACTGACCACTAGGGGGCAGCTCCTGCATTGAGTGTCTGCCCCCTGGTGGTCAGTGTGTGTCATAGTGACCAGTGATTCCCAGTCGTTCTGCTGTTAGGGTCAATTTGCATATTACCCTTTTACTATATAGGATAAAGGCCTGGTGTGTGGGTGGGGGCCAGCTGGTTTGCCCTGAAGGGTGTCCCGGAGCATGGTGGAGGTCCTGCTGCGGTGCCTGGCCAGCCTGGGTGAGGGGCTGATAGCCATTTTCAGACTGGCCACAGCCCCTTCAGGGTTGAGGTCCCTGCTGGGGTGCTGGCCAGCCTGGGTGAGTGGCTGATGGCTCTTTGCACACTGGCCGCTGCCCCTCCAGGGTGGGGTTCCCCCCTGGGGTGCCTGGACAGACTGGGTGAGGGGCTGATGGCTGTTTGAAGGTTGTCCAAGGCCCCCAGTGGGAACCCTCACCCCATAAGGGTGTGGCCATCCTGGGTGAGGGGCTGATGGATGTTTGCAAGCTAGCCACAACCTCCAGCCACCCAAGCTCCCAGTGGAGGCTGCCTGGAAGCAGATATCTGGGATTTATTTGTCTTCTATAATTGAAACTGTGTTGCCTTTCACAGATGCCACAGCCAGCCAGGAAGCTTGGCTTCCTCCATTGCCGGGGCAACCAAGCCTCCTGCTTGCTCCAGCTCTCTGGCTGCCAGCTGCCATCTTGGTTGGGTTAATTTGCATATAGTTGCTCTGATTGGCTGGTGGTCATTGCTTGGGCATAGCAAAGGTATGGTCAATTATCATCTTTGTCTTTTATTAATGTAGATTGCCATTTTATTGTTCATGTTTTTGATCTTTTTTTCTTCTTCTTAAAGAAGACTCTTCAATATTTTATGTAATACTGGTTTGGTGTTGATGAACTACCATAGCTTTTTCTTGTCTGGGAAGCTCTTTTTTATAATACCTTCAATTATAAATGATAGCTTTGCCAGACAGAGTAATCCTGGTTGCAGTTCCTTGCTTTTCATCACTTTAAATATTTCTTGCCACTCCTTTCTGGCCTGCAACGTTTCTGTTGAGAGATCAGCTGACAGTTGTATGGTCACTACCTTATAGGTAACTAAATGCTTTTTTCTTGCTGCTTTTACGATTCTTTCTTTGTCTATAATCCTTGGCATTTTAATTATGATGTGTCTTGGTGTGGAACTCTTTGGGTTCATCTTGTTTGGGACACTCTGCACTTCCTGGACTTGTAAGTCTATTTCTTTCAGCAGGTAGGGGAAGTTTCATGTCATTATTTCTTCAAGTAAGTTTTCAATTTCATGCTCCCTCTCTTCTCCTTCCAGCACCCCTGTGACATGCATGTTGTGCATACCAAAAGTTATGAAGTTGTCCCAGAGGCTCCTTTCACTATCTTCATAGTTTGGGATTCTTTTTTTTTCTCTTCTGATTGGGTGTTTTTGCTTCCTCATATTCCAAATTGTTGATTTGATTCTTGGCATTCTCTACTCTACTGTTGATTCCCTGTAAATTATTCTTCATTTCTGTTAGTATATCCTTAATTTTTAACGGGTCCATTTTCATGTCTTTGATGCTCTCCTTAATTTCTTTTAAATTCTCACTAAGTCCATTGTCATTCTCCGTAAGTCCCTTGAAGCTCTTATAAAGTTCCTTGAGCATCATTATAACCATTGCTTTGAACTCTGTATCTAATAGTTTGCTTGCATCATTTTATTTAGTTCTTTTTCTGGAGATTTCTTCTGTTCTTTCATTTGTGACATGTTTTGCTTGTTTGTTTTGTTTTATCTCCACAATTTACTGCTTCTCTGTGTTTGTTTCTATGTATTAGGTAGAGCTGCAGTATCTCCTGGAATTGGTATACTCAACCAGTTTAGTAGGTGTCCTTTAGGGCCCAGTGGATCAGCTTCCCCAGTCACCTGAGCTGGACACTCTAGGTGTTCCCCTCTGTGGGCAGTGCTCACTGTCCTGTTGTAATTGAGCCTTGATTACTGTTGATGTCACTGGGAGAAATTGGCTGTGAGGACCAACTGCGACCACAGGGGAAGAATTGCTGTGCATGAGACACGCCTATGGAGTAAGACTTGCTTCAGTGGGGCTTTTGTGCTCTCCAAGTCTGACCCTTGAGTGTGTTGCTCTCAGATGTGGTAGAATTGGAATCTGATGTTGTTTGAAGCTGTTCACCAAGTGTACTGGCTCTGGGGCCTCTCAGGAGCTGCAAGGTCAGCCACTGCCTTTGCCCTTCTATAGGGGGATCTGTAGATGGCTGCTACTTGTGTTGGGCTTAAAAGTGCCCAGAAGAGGCAAAGCTATAAACCTTGGCAAGTTTCTGTTAGTGCTGGGCCTGTGGCCATTTATCAAGATGTATGTGGCACACTGAATCCAGCAGCTTATTGTTTGATAGAGTTTAGGGAAGTCTAAAGCCTAAACCAGAATAGGCCACTCATGCAAAAGACACTGCAAACAGCTTGGTTGTGGCTGCATATTGGGTGGGGATGTCAGGGAATCACCAGGTTGGGACAAATAGCGTGGACCAGGTATATGGAGACTCAGATATGGTACCTGCCAGTTAACTCTGTGTGTGTGTGTGTGTGTGTGTGTGTGTGTGTGTGTGTGTGTGGAAGGGAGTTCCCAGCAATTTTTTTTCTGGGAGAAAAATGCCCAGGAGTTCTTGCCCTGATGACAGACAATTTAGTTTCTTCCCGTTTGTCCGTGAATCCTTTCAAGCTGCTGCCCCATTGCAGGAGCTCAAAGGGAGTGAGTTTAAGTAATTCCATGCTTGGGCCCTTTAGGAGTAACTACCTGGGTCTAAGGTTGCATCCTTGTCACTCTGAATGCAAATGAAAGCATCCACCCAGAAAATCCCTCATTTAAACCATATAACCCAGGAGTTCAGGGCTATTGTTCTTCTCGACTGGCCTATCCCACTGTGCTTTACCTACACTTCTTTTCCATTTAAATGAAGTTTTTATTTTCCTTTATTGATTAAGGTATTACACATGTGTCCTTATCCTCCCTTTGTCCCCCTCACCCCCCCTGATGTCTGCATCCATTGGTTATGCATATATGCGTGCATACAAGTCCTTTGATTGATCATGCCCCCTTACTCCCACCCTCCCCTACCTTCCCTCTGAGGTTTGATGTTCTTATTGATGCTTCTCTGTCTCTGAATCTGTTTTTGTTCATCAGTTTATGTTGTTCATTATATTCCACAAATGAGTGATATCATGTGATATTTATCTTTCTCTGACTGGCTTATTACCTTCATTTTTGTTTACCTTATAATCTTTTTTGTGTTGATGAGAAGAACCAAGACCCCAGCCATTAACCCCAATCAGTAACATTATTTTGACAGCACCCTTCGATTGTACAAACCGTAAGTCCTCTGGCCAAAAGGCCAGAGAAAGGGCTGCTTTACTTTTCCTTCTTGTCCAGGATCAAGAGGACAAGGCAGTAATTCTAGTTAATAGGAGATGACTGCCTGTGAATGGAAAATTAAATTAACTCTGAGTGCCTGGTGATGAACTGGCACATTGATTCCTAAGAATTCACTTGCAGTCATGACCCCTCCATGCCCACATTCTCAGGGTATAATTCTCTCATCCATGCATTGTTTTGATTTAACACACCATCTCACCTGCCCAACCAGGCTGCTTGACCTAAACTCTAGCTTGCCTCTTAGCTACTACTGCATCTAGGAAATCTATCTGTCCTCTTCCAGCCAGACCTATTGGGTAAATCTTTTTGTCTATCACCTACAAAATCTCTCAGGTTTACTAGGCCAAGACTCTACAGCACTTCACTGGAAGTACTCTGGTAGAATTTCTACAGTATAATGGGTTATGGCAGGCACAGCATTCCCACAATCTGGAATTCTCAGAGTAGGGACCCACCCTATCATAGTGGATCCTAGAGGGGTTCAGAAGAAATGGCATAGACATCATCAAAGGAATGGGAGACACACAAACCATAAGATATTATGCAGAAGTCCAATGTAAAATTCAACTAGGAGGTAAATGGCACCCTAAATGTACCTCACTATTAGTCATTCCATTTATAGGCTGCTACCTTTTTTTATCCTTTTAGCAACCCCCCCCCTATCTAAAAAACCCCTTTACTCTGTTTTCTCCTATGGATACACTAGCTCTATTTTTCTTTTCTGCTCCTTTGCCCTGGTTGAGCAGACTTGACTGCTTCTGGACTCCTAAATATATCCCATTCCAACAAGGTCTGCAGAGATGCCCATCACTCAGTAAAGTTTGACCTTCCATCGTCTGAGCATATGGTGAGATTACATGGTCTCATCCCTGCTAGAATCCTGAGACATGAGACTCTAGCCCTCAAGGGCTGGGATGCCAGGCTCCAGAACTGAACCCAGGATGCTAGGCCCTCTAATTCCTAACCTAAGATTATGGTGAGATCACATGGTACCCTTCATGTCTCATCCCCTCTTCATGGCCTAGAGATCAGACTATAGCCATTTAGTGTTGAGACTCCAGGCTCTGGAATTGACCCCAAAATGCTGGGCTCTCAAATTGCTAACTTCCAAATGGACATTCAACCTTTTATGCAGGATAGGAGTACTCTGATCTGTATTTTGGCTAATTGGTCACAATTCGGCCACCCAGATCTTAAAAAAAGAAAAGACTTTCTACTGTAATTCAGTCTGGCCATAATATAAACTTGGGGATAGGTAGTCATGGACTCAAAACAATAGCATTAATCATAACACCATGCTTCAATTAGATATTTTCTGAAGGTGGCAGGGAAAATGGTCAGAAATTCCTTATATCCACACATTTTTTCTATTATGAGAACAAAAGGATCTCCTCCAGAAATATAAATTGACTACTCTGTATTAACATAAGAAACATTCAAACCTGAAAAGAATTTTTGTGAGTTTACTTGAGCCAAACTGACGACAATTGCCAAGAAGAAAAATCTCAATGTATTGAGATAATGCTCCAGAGAATGGTGGTTTTTCACCTATGTTTATAAATTACTATCAAAGGAGGAGATGTAAGTGGGTTACATGAACTCCATTGGTGATAGATTAGGGAGGTGGGAGAAAGCAAAGCAGGGAAACCTCTGGGATTGGATAAAAAGTAAAATGATAGACTCACGCTTCCTTTACATAGGTGGACACAGGATAGTTAATAGTCAACAATTAACAGGATAACAATAATAATGAGGGAATTTGTGGTCTCTGCCCTGGTGCCTGGATGCATTGGGGGAACCAGAAAAAGGAAAGTAACAAGTTATTCTGACATTCCAAAAGAATGTTATCTAAATGCAAAAATACAATAGGCTCAGTTAAGATCAAAGTTGATCTTTGTAAGGAAAGATACCAGCCTAGACATGACTATCCACTATAAACTGCTTTTTAGTTAAACATTTTTAATTTCAGATCATTCTTTGTGGTTGCTTTAGGTCTCTGAGTTTGCAAGGCCACCACCCAGTCCTTCCCCGACTTAGGTTAGCATGTGGCCCCTTTTTATCCACATTTGGCTGTATTTCAGCTAAACAAAGACCCTATCTCACAACCCTGTGCTAATGGCCCACAGAATTCCCCTAGCTATACCCCCATTCCATTGCCTAAACTCTCTCTCTATCTGACCCTGCTTCCATACGTACAAAACAAACAAACAAACAAACAACTCCCAGTCAAAGGAACTGGAAAGGCCAAAACAGCCTGTACCTTTCTCTGCCAGGGTATGTCCCTTGATGCAGCCCACAGCTTGTCCATAAACCCTTTTCACTTGTAAAATTAAAACAAATTAAGGCTCATCTCGGGAGTTACTCTGATAACCCAATACCTATATCAATGCTTTCCAACATATATCTTTGGCCTATGAAATAACATGGAAGGATGTAATAATCATCTTGGTCCACACTTTGTTAGATACTGAACTCTTTTGAAACTAATAAGTGCCTATAACCAATTCCTCTCCCTTCTATAGCTCCTCTACTATATCTTTTGCTCTGAGATTCCTTGTCTGAACTTGCCCTTCCACTCCCTTCTTCCTTCCCATTGTATCTTTACTACTACTCCCTACTGATTTAAGGGAAAATGAGAATAGGAATTCTAACAATTCCCTTTGGAAAAAGCTTGTTTCAGCCAAAGGGGAGCCAGCAACTGTACCTAATTTTCTCAGGGACTATGATGGGTTCCCAAAGAAATTTGTTAGAACATGCAATCCTAATTATTATAACCTATTCCAATTAATATACCTAGTGGTTTCTGAGAGCAAGGAAACAGAACTGCTAAATAGGGTCTGCTAGGAAACTGCAGAAGAGTCTGTATTTGTTGTATAAAACCAGATCACCTTAAAAAGAATTGTAGAAAACTGAAATGGGACTTAGAAAGGGAAAAGAAATCAGAAGCAAGCATAGATTTGCTCCAATGTTATTTCCCTTTTTCCATAACAGTTTCGGAGAAGTTAAAATTATAATAAAAAAGGAAGCCACAAAGGCCTTTAAAAATACTGGGGCTACTTTATCTGTTCCTAACCACACCCAACTTAAGTTGCCTCCTCCTTCAAAGTAAAGTTTCTATACAAATGGCAAAAAAATACTTAATCAATGCCTGACTTTAAATCAGATCCTGTCCCCTTCCAAGTAGGAAATGTTATGGGACAATACTATCTTGCAGCTAGGACATTTTTTGCTCTTCCCAAGGAAAATAAATGGACAGAGGTTCCATGTATCTAAGCCTTTATGGCTTGGAGGCTACCCTAAGCTATGTGATGTCTGTAACTAGAAAAATACACCCAAATGGAAAGAAATATTCTAAAAATGGGTAGTTAAATTTGTCAGTCCATTGCCAACACTTGGGTGGCAATCTAATTCTTGATATATAAAAAACCACCGTCTTTGTTTTACAAATGAAGTCTTCACAGGGCCAGAGGTGTGGCTCCAGAAACAATTCAAATCCCACCAAATCCTTTTACCTCCCCAAAACCTCCCCTATCCATCTCAAGAGGCCTATAGATAATACTATTTAGAAAACTAAAGTCCCAGGACCTTTGAAATGAAAATACCTGGACTTCACCATAAACTCCTGTCTGGGTCATTTTTTTTTAATACAAAGCTCTGGAATGTAAATATTATCCTATATAATAAAAGACTAATATGCAACTCTACCAAATGGCAGAACGACCAGAGGAATGATGGATCACTATGATGTGCACTGACCACCAGGGGGCAGACGCTCAATGCAGGAACTGCCCCCTGGTGGTCAGTGCGCTCCTATAGGGGGAGCACCCCTCAGCCAGAAGCCGGACTCATGGCTGGTGAGCACAGCAGCGGTGGTGGGAGCCTCTCTCACCTCCATGGCAATGCTAAGGAGCAGCCAGCCAAGCAGTAAGGAGTAGAAAGAAGGCAGGCTGTAAGGAAAGACGGCTCCCAGACTGTGAGAGGGCACAGGCCGGGCTGAGGGACAACCTCCTCCCTGCCTCCTTGAAAGAATTTGGTGCATTGGGCTTCTAGTCAAAATATAAAAAAACCTTAGCCACCTAAACAAACCACTTTAACTTATTTCAACTATTCCTTTCTAAATAAGTGGATTTTAATTGAAGTTATTGAGTATCTAGATATTTTTAAATAACATGAAATACTGAAAGATTGAGTTCTAGACAAGTCTTAAGTTTGCCTGCTTTTGGCTTTTCATTACAGAAAATCTGTAAAATGGATTTGGAGCTGATGAATGTCTTGTGCTTTTTGGAGATAGTTTCTTGAAAGTGAGTGTGTTTGCCAATTGAGTTTATGAAATGTGTTCATTAATGCCAATCTAAGGAATGCTGGTTTCTTACTTTTTAGTTAAGCTTGTTTTGTTTTCCCTATAAGCATTTTGATAAACTATACCCTCATAAGCAATATTGAGACATTTTTGTTTTTCTCTCTACCTAATACCTCCAGAACTTGACAACTCTCAGTAAGTAAATATTTTCATGTCAATATATTTGTTTGCCTAAATCCAATAAAAATCTGTTCTCTTTATAATAGGACACATAAAACCAGGTTCCAATTGTGGTTTTGATAACTGAAACAGTTAGCTAATATTTTCCCCCGGGGTCGTGTCTTGCAACACTGAAGAATGAGCCTTGCAGACCAGAAGATTTGAGCAAAAGTGTGGAAAATTTATTACAAGCAGATTTAGACTCCCCACATGGGGAGGGTGGCCCAATAATTGGCTGCCCGATACAGCCTTGTATGCCAGGGGTATATATTTACTATAAGCCTGCTTCTATATCTATCCATGTCATCACCTGATTGATTCCTTCAATTATTCTTCCCCAGCAACGAACCTGAACGTTCCCTGTTTTTATGTGTTCTTTCTCTGTTCCTGTGCTGAACTTTCTATTTCTATGTGTCAGTACACCTTATTGTTGCAGGCCCTCCCTTGGTTTCCCATGCCTCCCTCTTTGAGTCCAGAAACATTTTATAATTTCTGCTTGATTGGTTCCTGTGATTAGGCTGCTCAAACTGCCATGTCTGCCCCTGCCTATGTTCCACCTGCCTTTGTTTTCCACTGGACCCCTGCCCTATCTGCCTGTGTTTCAAGTTAACTCTCACAGTTTTATTAACCAAATCTTTGACTAGAATGTAATGATCAAGAGAGACATACATTGATCAGACCTTCAAACCTCAGAGAGAAGGCAGGGGAGGGTAAGGGCAAGGGGGAGAGATCAACCAAAGGACTTGTATGCACGCATATAAGTATAGCCAATGGACACAGACACTAGGGGGGTGAGGGCATGGGGGGGCAATGGGAGGGCGAGGACACATATGTAATACCTTAATCAATACAGAAAAAAAGAAGAGAGAGAGAGAGAGAGAGAGAGAGAGAGAGAGAGAGAGAGAGAGATACCAGAACTCTGGATGTCATCAGAAAGACAAGGAATTGAGATTGACTTTAAAGCCAGTAAATGCCCTTTGGAAAAAATGGCCAGGTACTTTGCTTATTCACATGGTTCATGGTAGTTTTTCCAGGTAAGGAAAGAAGTTTGCTTTCCTTGGAGATGATGGCAAAGAAAGAATCTTAGACATTTTGGGGGATCCCAAGAACTTGAGAAATCCACCCAAATCTATAGACATTGCAGGCAAAACTGGATGGGAAATGCGTGGCTTGGCTTCTGTGCCCCCAAGGGGCTGACTAAAGTACAGTCTGAAGATTTCTTGTGAATGAAATGCCAGCAAAGCAGATTTTAAAAAGCCTATGTAATTAGTTGCTATTTTTATTGTGTTTATACAAATAATCAGGTCAAATTAAAACTGGATCTAATGCAGTCCCTTTGATAAAAATGAAGGTGATATTAGGGAGAAAAATTCTGTTTCAATATCCAAATGTGGATATTGGACTCTAGTGTAGTGGGTTGTCTCTAAGTTTTTATATTTACCTATAAATAACTAATTACTCAATTTTTCTAGTTGTCTTCACCCTCCAAGCTAATGCTTAATTTCCCCCCTACCCTTTGACTTAGAATTATTAAGACCTTCTGATACAATTTCAACCATACAGAATTTACCTGAGCATCTGATGCTATCAAATAGTCATTGCTCATTTTGATTCTATCAAAAGAAACCTTAAGCTCTCTTTTCTGACATTCTTACAGACGTACAAACTGGCTTATATTTTGCTGTGATCATTAACCTTTGTTTTTCATTCTGTCTTCGTAGGCATATTCCTTATTTTTTTAAAATTAGATCTTTATTGTTGAAAATGTTACATATGCCCTCCCTTTATATCCGTTCACTCCTTCTAACCTTCCCCCACCCCCTGCCCCAGGCCTTCACCATACTATTGCCTGTGTCCATGGGTTATGCATATATGCATACAAGTTTTTTGGTTGATCACTTCCCACCCACCCTCCCCAGCCTTCTCTCTGAGATTCCTCAGTCTGTTCCGTACTAATATGTCTCTGGATCAATTTTGTTCATCAGTTTATTCATTAGATTCCATATATTAGTGAGGTTATGTGATATTTGTCTTTCTCTGACTGGCTTATTATACTTAGCCCAATACTTTCCAGGTACCTCCATGCTATCTCAAAGGGTAAGAGATCCTTCTTTTTTACGGCTGCATAGTATTCCAGGTGTAAATGTATCACAACTTTTTTATCCACTCATCTACTGATGGCACTTGGACTGTTTCCAGATCTTAGCTATTATAAAATGTGCTGCTATGAACATAGGGATGCATACATTCTTTCTGATTGATGTTTCTTAGGATATATTCCTAGAAGTGGGATCACTGGGTCAAATGGCAGTTCTATATTTAATTTATTTAGGAAACTCCATACTGTTTTCCATATTGGCTACACCAATCTGCATTCTCACCAGCAGTGTACTAGGGTTCCCTTTTTCTCCACATACTTGCCAGAACTTGTCATTTGTTGATTTGTTGATGGTAACCATTCCGACAGGTGTGAGGTGTTACCTCGTTGTCATTTTAACTCATATCTCTCTGGTGATTAATGGCTTTGAGAATTTTTTCATATATCTCTTGTACATCTGTATGTCTGTTTTGGAAAAGTGTCTATTTAGGTCCTTTGCCCATGTTTTAATTGGATTGTTTGTCTTCCTTTGGTTACATTATATGAGTTTCTTATATATTTTGGATATTAACCCTTTATCAGATGTATCGTTGGCAAATATGTTCTCCCATACTGTGGGCTTCCTTTCCATTTTGTTGATATTTTATTTTGCTATGCAGAAGATTTTTATTTTGATGTAGTACCATTTATTTATTTTTTCCTTAGTTACCTTTGCCCTAGGAGATATATCCGTAAACATACTGCTACCAGAGATGTCTGAGATTTTTCTGCCTATGGTTTATTCTAGGATTTTTATGGTTTCACAACTAACATTTTAAGTTTTTTATTCATTTTGAGTTTATTCTTGTGTATGGTATAAGTTGGTGGTCTAGTTTTTTTGTTTGTTTTTTTTTTTGCATGTATTTGTCCAGTTTTACCAACACCATTTATTGAAGAGACTGTCTTGACTCCATTCTATGCACTTACCTTCTTTGTCAAATGTTAATTGAGCTTAATGGCTTGGGTTGATTTCTGGAGTCTCTGTTCCATTGATCTATATGCCTGTTCTTGTGCCAGTACCAGGCTGTTTTGATTACAGTGGCTTTATAGTACAACCTGATATCTGGTATTATGACATCTCCAACTTTGTTCTTCTTTCTCATTATTGCTGCAGCTATTTGAGTTTTTTTATTTTTATTTTATTGTTTTTAGTCCATATACTTTTTTGGAGCATTTGTTCTAGACATTTGAAATATGCTGTTGGTATTTTAATAGGGTTTTCGTTGAATCTGTAGATTTGCTGAAGTGAGACTCCATGTAGAAATGATTATATTTCAGGAATTTCAGTCCATCCCTACTTTAGAAGAATCAACCAAGGGCCTCTCTATTTCAGTCTCAAATCCCATTTTGTTGTTGCCCTTAGATCAGACTGGAAGAGAGACTTTCATACGCTAATGTAGACAGGGACTATGACAATTTTCAGCACAAAGCAATTACTGAAGACAGACCACCTTCCCTCATCATTGCTAAAATATTTTAGCGGTAGAAGTCTCAGAGTGGGGAATGTTATAGAATATTAGAATCTAAGAAAATTCCACAACAGGAGGAATAGGGAAACTAAGACAGGTAGTGTGTATGTAGCACCAGTTTGCAACTACCTCGTATAACCTATCTTCCCTAAACTGAGGACACTTCAGAGTAAATGGTTTGCACTTCTCCTTCCCAACCAGAGGGTATATAGCTTAAATCACCTTACTCAGGGAGGCAGGTAACAGAAATCCAATTAAGTGTCATTTTCCAACCACACCCAAGAACAGACATATTATGAGAATAAATCTCATTTTGGTACATCAACATAAAACTGATAAATATTCTATTGATCTGCTCCTAAGACAGCTCCTAAATGCCGAGCCTTTAAAACTCCTCAAAATGAAGGTCCCAGCATGCTCTCCCTTCAGGAAGTATACTTGTGCCATTCCCTTCCCCCTCTCCTCTTACCCCATGTAACCCCTAACCTCTAATGGATCCCATGAGACTTTCAACCAGGGGAGCAAAGCACACCCCCCCAATCCTCTAACTGCCCAGAGCTTATGCAGCCCGGCCTAGACTCTCCTGTTGCTTCTTCTATGCCCTTACTTGTTTCACTTTCCTAAATATATTTTTGCTGAGGTCAATAAAGTCTTGCTTGGTTTTCTATATTTTGTCTCTTGATTGAAATTTTTCCCTTTGAAGACAAAAACCAAGGGCTTCTCAGCTTCTCTTCTCACCAGTAACAACTCAGGCACAATGCCCACTGGTTTTTACAGCCCAAAGTTACAGGAACTTCTCTTCCTAGCACTGGAACCCTGGGCTGGGGGCCTGATGTGGGGCTGGGATCACTTGCTCTTCATGGGAGACCTCTTCAGCCATGATATCCTTCCTGATTAAAAACACACCACACATAAAAAGAAAAAGAAAAAGAAAAAATAAGTAAGTAAGTAAATAAATAAATAAATAAAAACACACCACACCTGGGTGTCAGAACAGCCTATTCTGTGCCTCCACCCTTCTACCAGTTTCAATGTGTTTTTTTCTTTAATTCTCTGGTTGTAGGACTTCCATTTAGTCACATTTCAGGTGGTTTCTGAATGATGGTTGGTGTGTATTTTAGTTGTAATTTTGGTGTGGTTGTAGTAGGATACAAGTATCAGCATTTACCTTTGCTGCCATCTTGGTTCCTCTATTCTTTTTCTAGTTCTTTAAAATATACTGTTTGGCTGTTTAGTTGGTATTTCTCTTGTTTCTTGAGATAGGCTTGTAATGAGATAAATATTCCTCTTATTATTGCTTTCCCTGCATCCCAGAAGTTTTGATATGTCATATTGTCATTCTTATTTGTCTCTATATAGCTGCTGATCTCACTTTTTCATTTTTTTTGACCCATCATACAGTAGTATGCTATTTAATCTCCACATATCTGTGTGGGTTTTTTTTTTTAAAAAAAACTTCCTTTTTGTAGTTGATTTCCAATTTCAAAGCATTGTGGTCAGACAATATGCCTGGTATGATTTTAATGTTCTTAAATTTGTTGAGGCTAGTTTTGTGACCCAACATATGGTCTATCCTTGAGAATGTTCCATATACACTGGAAAAGAATATATAGTCTGATTCTCTGGAATGAAAGGCTCTGTTAATATCAATTATGTCCATTTGGTCTAATGTGTCATTTAAGATGATATTTTTTATTGATTTTCTTTTTGGATGATCTATCTAGAGCTGTTAATGGAGTATTTAGGTCCCCTAATATGATTATTTTTGTCAGTTTCTCACTTTAGTTCTATTAGTTGTTGCTTTATATTTTTGGTGCTCACTGATTTGGTACATATACATTAAGGGGTGTTATGTCTTCTTGATGTAGTGTCCCCTTTATCATTATAGAATGTCCATCTTTGTTTCTTGCTACTTTTGTTATCTTAAGATCTTTTTGTCAGACATAAGTATGGCTACATCTGGCTTTCTGTGGATGTTATTTGCTTAGAGAATCATTTTCTACCTTTTCACTTTGAATCTACCCTTGTCTTTGCAGCTTAAATGTGTCTCTTATAGGCATCATATGGTTGGATTTTGTTTTTTGATCCAATCTCCTACTCTTGAACTCTCTATTGGTGAATTCAGGCCATTACATTGAGGGCAATTATGATGTATGAAGATTTCCTTTTGCCATTTTATCTATTATTTTCTGGTAGCTCTGTGCCTCCATTTGTTCTTTTCTTTTGTGTTTCTATATGATGTTTTTATTTGGTGATATTCCATACTTCTTTCCTGTTTCACCTTTTTTTGAACGATGTGTCTCAGTGGTTTTTTGTGGTTATCTTTAGGTTTATAAAAAAGAAAGTTTAATATATAGAGTAGGACCTAGTCAATAGGTTTTTCTTTTTCTTTTGAATGCATCTGATCTCCATCCTCCTAGCAAATCCAGACCCTTTACTCCTCCCTTTTTATGTTTTTATTGTCACAGATTATCCCTATTTATGCTGTAAGTTTGTTGGTGAACTTACTAGTAGTGTGGTGACCTTTTGTTTTTTTGTTTCAGGTAGAATCACCCCCTTGAGTATTTCCTGCAATGGAGGTCTTCTGGTGATAAATTCCCTCAGCTTCTGTATGTCTGGAAAATATTTTATTTCTCCTTCATATTTAAAAGATAACATTGCTGGATACATTATTCTTGGCTAGTAATTTGTCTCCTCCAGTAGTTTGCATATTTGGTCCTACCCTATTCTGGCTAATCGAGTTTCTGCTGAGAAGTCCAATAATAACCTGACGGGCTTTCCTTTATAGGTCACTTCCTTCTTTTCCCTGGATGCCTTGATAATTTTTTCTTTGTCATTAATTTTTGACACTTTTAATACAATGCGCCTTGTAGATGGCCTTTTTGGATTGAAGTAACCAGGTGTTCTGTTTGCTTCTTGAATTCAAGGATCTAGTTTTTTTTCCATATGATCTGGAAGTCCTCATTAACTTTTTGGGTTAATAGGTTTCCTTTCCCTTCTTCCTCTCTTCTTCTGGTATGTCCATTATTCTTTTATCACTTTTTGTGATTTAGTCTGAGTTATATTTATTGATTGATTGATTGCTCACATCTCTCTCATCTTCCCTCTGTGTCATTTCTAGAGTTCTATCTTCGATATCAGTAATTCTTTCATCCATCTGGTTGGCTCTATTTCTTATGCTTGCAAGTTTATTTCTGACCTCTTTTATGAATTCTTCATATCCAGGGTTTCTGTTTGGTTCTTTTTAAAAATGTCAAGCTATTTGGTAAAGTACTTGTTTTGTTTGTAAATTTATTTTCTGGGTGCATTAAATTGCCTCTGTATTTTCTCACATCTCATTAAGTATTTTAAGAAATGCAATCTTGAATTCTCTGTCATTTATATCACATATTTCCATATGTTCAAACATGCTTACTGGAGATTTTTTATTTTATTTCTGAGCTTCCTTGCTACCATGGTTATTCATGGTGTTTGATGGGCTCCTTCTCTGTCTAGACATCTACATATGAGTGACAATTAGATATCAATTATGTCAACTATGAAGAGTTCTTTCTATTATATTTCAGTAGGTGGTGCTGAATCACAAATTTTTTAGCTCTGTGAAAACCCATAGCTAATGCCCATGGCTGCTGTCAGTGTGGCTGCCATACTTGGGTGTGGTGTTGTCTGGGGGTATTTGGCTGCCTTCTTTGTTTTGCTTTCTTGGTAATGGTGACCTTGGACCTCTGCCCAGTGTGCCCCAACTTGGAATAAGTCACAGAGTGTACACTTTGCTGAGGAGAAATAGTGATTCTGTAGAAACAGTTCTCGGGTTTACAGATAACTTGCTCAGCCACTTGGTATAAAAAGCTCTATGGCTTTCTTTCTTTGTCTGGAGTGTCAACCATCCAAAAGCTGTGGCAGAACCCCTTTGCTCTGTCCTTGCCCAGGTCTCTTGGCTCAGTTGCAACTTGTACTGCTCATCCCACAAGAGTTCCCACCCAGTCTCTCTGCTTCTCACAGCTGAAGGAAGAATGAGCCACAACTGACTTCCTCCCCTTCTCTGGGATGAGCATTGCTTTGAGCTCCTCACTGCAGGGCTGCATCCATTGCTATTCTAAGCCCTCATCCCTTCTTGTCTCACCTGTTTCATCTTAGTTGACCACCTTTTGATGTTTCAATATGTGGATCTCTCAGTGTGTCTGTTTGTTGAGCAGGGAATCCTTTGTTGAGTTTTAGCTGTTCAAATTGTTTGAAAGTTCAGAGGGAGAATCCAAGGGAATCTCACATGCTACAATTCCTTTATATCACTCAGTTTTTCTTTACGGGATTTATATAAATTTTGGGCAACTCATGGAAAATCAATGTGAAAATATACAAGCACATATTTAACAAATTAACTTGTAATATGATGATTAGAATACTTATGTTGTAATTATAGACACAACGTTTAAGAAATTTATTATGAATGGATTAAATATTTTATAGAAACAAGATTCTCCATCCCATCATATCTATCTCCCAGTCACATTGATTACATATATGCATAAAAACCACAATTGGGTTATTTTATTGATCAAATTAACTAAATAATTGCTCTACTTATTCATCAATTTATGGTGCATAAATATAGTGAACAACTTAAGAGTTTTATAGCAATATTCATAATTACAGAAATGTTGAAAGCCATAGCAATTACTGTTCAAGTATGTAAAATAAATATTTCATTTTTGGTCAAATTTATTATTTCAAACTAAAAACTCTCAACAATACTAAGGAATGGATATTAATAATTCTTAATGTTACTGTGGAAAACCCATTATTGTATCCTATGACAACCAAACCATTTTGTTTTCAGAATGTGACATAAATTCTTAAGGTCTGATATATTGCAGGTATATTAAGTCCATATTGTTTGTCTGTGCAGAAAGGCTAAACATGTACTAATTGCCATATTTGCAAGTTTCATTCCAGAGTTCTCAAATGTTTACTTTTGAGATATCACCTTCTTACTTAGACAGTAGGATCACTCTCCAGACCTTGGCATGAACTTTATGTCAATGGAAGTGCTTACAATAACAATAAACATTCACCATGCCCCCGGATTTATAATCTTTTTGAATTTTCTAGGAAAGCAAACGGAAGCAAATTTTTATTGAGCCACTACTATATATCTGACATAGCACAGAGTCCTTTTACTTTCTTCTCTTATTGAACTTTCATTATATTCCATTAATTTTATAAGAAAATATATAAGCTTTTATTTAAAGATATGTTTTTAAGACCAGGTATTGTGGATGAGCATGCTTTCAGGATAAAGGAGAGATCAAAATTTCAAATGTTATGGATTCAACAAATATGAAAATCTTGGTGCACATATGGAATTTCCTTTTTTGCTTTCTTTTGTGTCAGGAAAGGATCCCAGAGAGTCCTTCTCCTGCTCCCTCTCTGGAAGAGAATCATCGCCCTGGGAGCCAGACCTCCTCCCACCCCAGCAGCAGTATATCCAGCTCTCCCTCTCAGATGGATCACCATTCAGACAGAATGGGTGAGTATTTCACCTGAAGAAAGGATGTTAAATATATTCTTTCAAGAAATCCTTCATTAGGTAATACAGAAGGGGAAAGGAAGCTGGAGGGGCTGATGCTGCCTTAGTATAAATGGCTTTTTGAAGTGGTATTTTTTTTATTGCTGAAGCAATATGAATAACAAAATGAAACTTAAAATATTGAACGTTTGTTTTCTGGTAGGGATTTCATTTACTGTATCATTGGATCTCATGGAAATAATATGATGGTAATTTTATAGAGTATTTGTTAGTTCAGTATGTTGGTATTTAACAGCTAGTGTGATATAATATCTTCTTATATTCACAACATCCTTTAAAATTGAAGTTAAAATGTCCTTTAGGCAGTTTATTGTTTCAATGATTAAAGAGTCAATCAATATATAGTTTGCTACAATTTCAAATCTTGGATCACAAATATTTGATATGCTTTTCCCTACAATTTTTTAATTGTCTTAGACATCTTACACCATAGACACAATTTCAGAATACTGTTACTGTTGGTGATGTGGCATATTAAAGACTTCAATCTATCCATAGTTCTGGCACTAAATAGGTAGGAAATCTTGAGTATGTCACTTAACCACCACCACTTTCTTTATCTAATATGAAAACAATTACTTTCCTGCCTAATAGAGTGGATTTTTGTGAGGTCAAATGAAATAATATGTGGAAAAACAATTTTAAAGTGATAGGGAAAAGTGAGGAATAAACACTATTTTTTTTTAATGTGTGCCTTTACCTTGTTTATCATCTCCTTCTGTCTGATCTTACTGGGGTATACAGACATTACTAAGTGCATTCATTCAATTGTAACAAATTCTCATTTAGTATATAATTATGAGCTAGGTAAAATCTTTGTTAATCTTCTGTACCTACAGAATCCAATTTCCTAAATATCTATTTCCTTCAGAGAAAAAATAAATTCTGGGCTTCTTTTAGTTTTACTATAGGGGCATTCTTTATTTGAACTCTAAATTTTTAGATTTCCCAATAATGATTTCTTCAAGCCTTTCCAAAATAATGCTTTTTCCTCCCAGGGATGGGGTGAGGTGGGGAAGAGAGGAACTGAGGGATTAGGAAAGGTGTTAGGTTCTGATTTTGTTCTGGGGAAGAATGAATATGATTTCTCTCTTGTGGAAATTTATCCAAGTCTTGCGTAGCCTGTCAACATTATATGTTGTTTATAGCTTTTTTAGCTTTACAGTGGGCACAGTGGGTCTCAAATCTAAATCCTCGTTATAACCACCCTTGGAGCACTTATAAATCTGAAGACCCAGGCCACATGTTAAGAGTTTGATTTACCTGGGCTGGACTAGAGCCTGGGCGCAGTGTTTTGTTTTGCTTTTCAGTATCACCTTAGAAGATTTTAATGTGCAGCCAGAGTTAAGAACCACTAAGCTAGAACTTGGGGCTAATGTCCCTAAGGGAGTAAGTTTAATTCCTGGAAGAGTTGACAGCGATCTCCTAACTTTACTATTTTGTGGACCAGACCGTTAGTTACGACATTGTGTGCAACTGGTAGGAGGGAGTCCGTGTAAGACAATTAGATTCAGATGGATAACCACAGATGAATCAAAAAAACAAGTCATATTTTCTTCTATGGAGATACTCCTTGTTTTAATGAGTAACTGAGAAGAGAGGAAAGGGAGATATTTATTTATTTATTTATTTATTTATTTATTTATTTATTTTTGTGTGTGTGTGTGTGTGTGTGTGTGTGTGTGTGTGTGTGTAGATAATTATTTATGGAGTTCTGGCTAAAAGCAGAGCACATAGGGAAATGTACTCTGTGATGGATATATCATAAAAGAATTATATCTTACACTTAGAAGTAAAATCAAGTATTTCCAAAGGAATATAATATTCTTAAAAAATTCTGACAACATAAAACATTTCTAATTTCTCTGGCAGTAGTCTTTCAATCATATTCCAAATTATCCAAGCAGAATAGTGAGGTTGTCTATACATGAAAAAGAAGGTTTGAGGATTTTTATTTTAAAGTGACCATATATTATTTATAGAACTATGTAATATTTTAACAAAATATAATTAAAGAAAATTAAATGATAACCTATGAAAATTGGCATGATTTCCCTCTTTAAATATAAAATTTTGTGCAGAAACACATAATAATTAACAGAAAGCTCTATTTTATCTATTAATTTTACTGCATTTATGTGCAAGACTCTATAGAGTGACATAATGCATACTTATATTAATTCATGAACTTAAGTGGTAAATTCTATTCAGAAGCATTTTGGGAAATATTAATTACAGAGGTAAATAGCTAATTTTCATAAACATTTAAAAAAGAAATATTTAAAATTATTTATGTTGGCCCTAGCTGGCTTGGCTCAGTGGATACAGAGTCAGCCTGTGGATTGAAGGGTCCTGGGTTCAATTCTGGTTAAGGGCACATACCCAGGTTGTGGGCTTGATCCCCAGTAGAGGGCATGCAGGAGGCAGCCAATCAATGATTCTCTCTCATCATTAATGTTTCTACCTCTCACACTCCCTCTTCCTTCCTCTCTGAAATCAATAAAAATATATTTTTACAAAAGGATTTATGTTGGCAGTTATATATCTAATATATTAATTTTATTTTTAAAAATCACATAATTAAGCAGCTAATGGATTTGTAAATTATATTATCAGATCAACACAAATTTTTATTGTTTTAAAAGAAGTACATAAAATTAATGTTAGTTGTTATTGAAATAAAATAGCCATTTATATAATGTTTTTTTGCCTTTCTTTTGAGTGATTTGCAAAAAAATCACTCAGTTATATCTCTATTTACAGTTATGATGTCGAATAATAGAGAGGAAGTTATTGTTGATCAGGAAAATGGACCAACCATCAAAAAATTCCAAAGAGATAATAAAGGTAAAATGATTTTTGCTTATTTGATGTACATATAAAGGTCAGATACTAATTCAATTAACATCCCAGTACTGTATATTGCATATACATTTCCTCAAGCCAGAATAGATTCATATTGGCTTTAGATTAGTTATTTTTATAGTAAAAAATAGTGCTTACCTAAGGCTTGTTTATTTGATGTTATAAATTACATAATCAGCCTGAAATATGTCTGTGTCTGTGGTTGGGAACATAATCCTGAAGCCCTTTTATTATGCCTGATTAGAGACATCTGACCTTTTTTTTACAATTTTACATGCACTTTGTACATTTTTAAATGATTCACCATTTGAGGCTTATGTTTGAAAAACTGAGTTGCTGTCATGAAAGAGAGATATTCCCATCAATTCTCAAAAGTGATTTTAAGAACGTTTGCTAGATCATTTCAATTGAGGAACCAAAATGGCAATGAAGGGAAATGGTGGTACTTGCATCCTCCCACAATCATATCAAAATTACAACTAAAATACAGAACAACTATCATTCAGAAACACCCCTAATCTGACTGAGAGAGTTAAAGAATAAAACACATACAGACTGGGCAGGAGGAGCGGAGGCATGGAACAGGTGGTCTGACACCCACATATGTGTGTTTTTAATCAGAAGAGATATCTTGGCTGAGGAGGCTTCCCATGAGGAACAAGGAGCCTCAGCTCCACACCAGTCCCCTATCCCAGAATCTCAGAGCCAGGAAGCGGCATCTCCATATCTCTGGGCTGTAAAAGCCAGCAGGGATTGTGGTGGAGTGACACAGAGGCTCCAGGAGTACCAGTCAGTTTCTCTTAAAGGACTTGCACATGGACTTACCTGGACTCATTTCCTCTGAGCTCCAGCACTGTGGCAGCAGCTTGGAAGAGTCCAGGACATAAGGGGATGAACTAAATTGTGTGGCATCAGCACAAGAACTCAGGGGCAGCTTTCTCCCCATTAAAGTGCTGGGAATTTCCCTCATAGAATTGATTGGCAGGTACTATATCTGAGATTCCATCTACCTGGCCCACACTATTTGTCCCAACCTGGTGATTCCATGAGACTCTTCCCCACCCAAGTTGCAGCCATACCCAAGTTGTTTGCAGTGTCTTTTCCATACAAATGGTCTATTCTGGCTCAGGATTTAGGCTTTCCTAAAATCTCTCAAATAAGCAGCAGCTGTACTCAGTGTGCCCCATACCTCTTGGTGCGTTGCCACAGGCTGACACTAGCAGCGGCTGAAAAAGTTCACAGCTTAGCTTCTCCTGAACATATCTAAACCCAAAACAATAGCAGCCATCTGCAAATGCTCTGGAGCTCATGCTGGCTGGCCCCAGACAGGGCAAAGGCAGTGGTTGACTTTGCACCTCTGAAGAGGCCCTAGAGCCACTGCACCTGGTGGACAGCTTCAGATGATACTAGCTTCTCCCTCTACCATGTGCATGAACAATATACTCATGGGACAGACACATAGAGCACCAAAGCCCCACTGAAACAAGTCCTGCTCCATACAGGTGTGTCCTTCACAGCAGATCTTCCACTGTAGACGCAGCAGGTCCTCACAGCCAATTGGCCTGGGAGTCATTTTCTCTTAGTGACACCCACAGATATCAAGGCTGAACTACAACAGGACAGTGCACACAGCCCACACAGGCATGCACCTAGAGTGCCCAGCTCAGATGACTGGGGAGGTTGAGCCACTGGGGCTTATAGGACACCCATTACACAAAGGACTCTACCAATTCCAGGAGACAAAGCAGCTCTACCTAATATGTAGAAACAAACACAGGGAAGCACCCAAAATGTGGAGACAAAGAAACATGTCAAAAAAGATAAAACAGAAGAAATATCCAAAAATAGAACTAAATTAAATGGAAGCAAGCATACTACTAGATACAGAATTCAAAACAATAGTTATATAGATGCTCAAGGAACTTAATGATAACTTCAAGAAACAGTGAAAATGTCAGGGAATTTAGTGATACTTTCAAGGGAATTAGTGAGAACATCAAAGACATGAAAAAGGAGCAGTCAAAAATGAAGGATACACTAACTGAAATGAAGAATAATTTACAGGGAATCAACAGTAGAGTAGAGGATGCCAAGAATCAAATCAATGAATTGGAATATGAGGAAGCAAAAACACAAAGAAAAACAAACAAACAAAACACCTAATCAGAAGAGAAAAAGAAAAAGAAAAAGAAAAAGAAAAGAAAAGAAAAGAAAGTATTATAATCCAAAAATATGAAGATAGCACAAGGAGCCTCTGGGACAACCTCATGCATACCAGCATTCACATCATGGTGGTGCTGGAAGGAGAAGAGAGGGACTATGAAATTGAAAACCTATTTGAAGAAATAATGACACGAAACTTCCCCTACCTGGTGAAAGAAATAGACTTACAAGTCCAGGAAGTGCAGAGAGTCCCAAAAAGATGAACCCAAAGTAGCCCACACCAAGGCACATCATAATGAAAAGTTTAAATACAAAGAAAACGTCTTAAAAGCTGCAAGAGAAAAGCAGTTAGTTACCTACAATGGAGTGCCCATATGACTGTCAGCTGATCTCTCAACAGAAACTTTGCAGGCCAGAAGGGAATGGCAAGAAATATTCAAAGTGATGAAAAGTAAGGATCAAGATTACTCTACCCTGCAAAGCTATCATTTATAATTGAAGGTCAGATAAAGAGCTTCACAGGCAAGAAAAAGCTAAAGGAGTTCATCACCAGCAAACCAGTATTACATGAAATGTGGAAAGGTCTTTAAGAAGAAGCAAGACAAAAGATAAATATATGAACAATAAAATAATAATAAATATGTATCTATCAACAATTGAATCTAAAAATAAATGATCAAGGAATCTGATGAGCAAAATAAATTGATGAATTAAATAGCACCAGAGGCGTGGACATATAGAACTGACTGACAAATCTCAGAGGGAAGGGGGGAGGATGGGTGGGAAGAGATTAACCAAAGAACTTATATGCATACATGCATTACACATAGACACAGACAATAGAGTGATGAAGCCCTGCAGTGGGTCAGGATCTAGTTGGAGGAGAGTAAGGTGGGGGCGGTGGGGGGGCCGGTGATGAATGAAGTATACACTAATTGAAAGGAGGGAGACCATCTGTAATACTCTCAATAATGAATATATATACAAATAAAAATAAATAAATAACAAAGAAGGGGAAGATATCTGTAATACTCTCAACAATAAAGATATATAAAAATAAATAAATACTAAATTAAAAAAGTATGCATGCTAATTTGGACATTTCAAATGAAAACTAAGCAAGGTACTCCAATAAAGTATTTACCTGGAATGTTGGTAGATATGACACCATTCTAGCTTTTGAGCAACTGAAGTGCATTAATCACATCTGCACAGTAGGCAGGTTTTTCTTAGGATATCTGTTTAAAAATGTAGGGAGAGTAACAATGTCATATGAAAGCTGAGTACAGCCTTGCTTAAAAGGCTGCAAAGGTAAGAAAAAGGTAAAATGTATCAGCATATTTCAAAATATTTTGGGAAATATATCAATTAACCTCAAATGGTTATAAGCATATTTTGTAAGTTATGTGTTATGACTGTCACCATGAGTTAGACAGTAGCTGTAAGCCAAAGAACATAAACTAAAATGTAATCTATCCAATCACAGATGATTTGTTGGTACTTCACAATAGGGTGCATTTGTTCTCTCTCTACTAAAGATGCTCTTAAGATATAGAAAAAAAGACTTCATGAACTAAGAGTTAATGGATACATTTTTCTTTCTTCTCTAGATTGAACTTCCTAAAATCTAGATGAGTATTTTGGTTAGAATTTGGAATAATGTGTTATTTTAATTTCATTAATCCCTGGTTGGTTTCCTTGCCACATGTTTACTAGTAATATTTTTCATCCAAGCACTGAATGGCTATCTCCTCTGGGGCTCTGAGATGTAAATCATTGCTTTCAGAATAGTACAAAAGGAAGAAGTCAAGCTCAGCATAGTAAACTACCCAAAACTTTTACACTGGTAATGAACTTCTAGTTAAAGATGAACCTTCATTCATAACCCAATAATAGTTCATTCCTGAGACCTCTCCCACCAACCACGTCATGACTATTTAAAGAACAGCTTGGTAGTAAAACAGCTTTTCTCGAAACATATCAACCTGTACCTGATTGCACTGGAACTGCAAACCCCTTAATTCAAAATGGCATTTAAGACTGGCCTGAATTCTTTAGTACTGAAGTACATATTTCTGTCTAATGAGAAATCAGCTGGAACACTTGTACAGATAGATGCACAGGTCACTGATTTTCATAAATTACACAGTGGTATCTACTGGCACTTTTGAATCTCTTGCTACAGAATGGCATAGTTTTACTCAATTCAAAGAGGTTTATCACACATTCTGATGAAGACATTAATAAACAGGAGTGGCATACTAAAGTGAATCCAGGTTATAATGGAAAGCTTTCTTTTAATTGAGGTTGTCTATATCTAGTACTGCCACTTAGAGTTATGATATTAAGACAAACTATATTTTCCTCAAATAAATTTTGTTATTAAAATGGAATGTAGTTAAAGTAGAAGATTCAACATTTATTAAGTATGACAAGTAAGCAGTTTATACAACTATGGCAAACATATGTTTTCACATCTGTTTTGAGTAATATCATCATGATTCCAGAAATGATTTATAGCTTTGGAAATTATAAAGTGCCAGCTTTGCTATTATGTGGAAATTTTTAGAAAATGAAGAAATATCATGTAGTCTGTCTCTTACTGCACCTTATAAAGTTGGGTGACAGTGTGATACATATCTCAAATGATAATTTTCATTTTGTGTTAAATTTTTATATGCGTACTATTCGAGTTTTTATTATCTGGCCTTTCCTGGCAGTAATATCCATTTAGACTGTGTCAAAAATGACTTACCAAAATAGCTATTGAATTTTGACTCAAAACTCTAGTTTGACTCAAGTTCTTTATTTTGACTACACCATCTGGTCAGTTAAGTGAAGCCTTTGATTTTACTTTCCACAGACTTTGTCAAACAAATTGACCAAGTCAATTTGCATGTTACATTATGTTACATGGTTTTCAACAGCTCTGGTATTCTTAGAGTTAGAATAGTTGGGAGAATCCTCCTTAGTTTACCCATGTAAAAGCAGACACAAAGCAAGACCCTCTTCTCTTCACAGTCTTTGGTCTCTCAAACAACTAGCAAGAATAGGGGCTTTTAATATTTTACATTTTGTATTGAATATATTTATTGAAAACTATGTATGTGCAAGAAGCACTGATGATCATTTCTTAAATACTATAGAAATAGTGGAGTAATAAATTTATAATCTAGCCCAAAACTTGAGTCCTCTGAACCATTACATTTAAAATCAATACACAAACTACAGATGAAAAGCTTACCAGTTTTAACATCTTTAAATAAGAATTTAAAGCATATCTCATCTTGAATAAAAGTATTATATTTATTCATATGCAGATAGGCTAATTTTACGTTAGAGGAGGTTTTGGGATACATATTGACACTATAATAGTCTAAATATTCTGTATTTTATAAGATACCTCTCTTTATCTGTTTCTGAGAAAACTTAGTGCTACACTGAATCTTTAAGACCTAGTGGCACTATTCAGGTGCTAGGAAATGATTATTGACCATCATTAAAATAAGAAATATATCTTTTGAATGTTATTTTTTGAATAAGATAGAGTGATGCACTGGTGCAATTAAAATATATACATCATTGCAAATGTACTTTATGATGAAGTTAAAATACATAATGGTGATTTCACTTATAAGTGGAATCTAAGGAACAAAATAAACAAACAAAAGAGAAGCAGACTCATAGATACAGAGAACAAATTGACCATTGTCAGAGGGGAGGGATTTTAGGGAACTGGATGGAAAAGGTGAAGGGATTAAGCAGTATAATTTGTTAGTCACAGAGATATAAATTATAGCATAGGGAATATAACCAATAATATCATAATAATTAAATATAGGACCAGGTGAGTGTTTAAAGCATTGGGGGAATCGCTATGAAAAGTACATGGTTTTCTAAAAACTTTGCTGTACATCTAAAGCTAATGCAGAATAATACTGAATTGAAAAAATAAAAACATAACAGAAAGTAAAATACACATTTTTTTGCATTTTATATCATTCAATAATTCTAAATATAAATGAGAAAAACAAGGAACATATCTTAATTGAAAATTTCTTTGAATTACTTTCTTTTATAAAACTTTCTATTTATAATCAAGTATATATTCACAATAAGTTGCGAAAAGAATATGGAGAGATCTCATGTACCATTCAACCGGTCTCTCCCAATGGCAATATCTTATGTAATTACTAGAGGCCCGGTGCACAAAAATTTGTGCACTCAGGGGAGGGGGGGGGAGTCCCTCAGCCCTGCCTGTGCCCTCTCACAGTCTGGGACCCCTCGGTGGATGACCACCTGCTGGCTTAGGCCTGCTCCCCAGGGGATTGGGCCTAAGATGGCAGCCAGACATCCCTCTGGCAGCCCGGCAGCCCTCGGGGGATGTCCACTTGCCAGCAGGGAGCAGACCTAAGCTGCAGTCAGACATCCTTAGCACTACTGAGGAGGCAGGAGAGGCTCCCACCACCACCTCTGTACTGGTAGCCATCAGCCTGGCTTGTGGCTGAGCAGAGCCCCTGTGTGGGAGTGACTGACCACCAAAAGGCAGCTCTTATATTGAGCGTCTGCCCCCTGGTGGTCAGTGTGTGTCATAGTGACCAGTCATTCCCAGCCTTTCTGCTGTTAGGGTCAGTTTGCATATTACCCTTTTACTATATAGGATAGAGGCCTGGTGCAAGGGTGGGGGCCAGCTGGTTTGCCTTGAAGGGTGTCCCAGATCAGGGTGGGGGTCCCGCTTGGGTGCCTGGCCAGCCTGGGTGAGGGGCTGATGGCTGTTTGCAGCTGGTCACACCCCCTTCAGGGTGGGGGTCCCCACTGGGGTGCCTGGCCAGTCTGGATGAGGGGCTGATTGCTGTTTTCAGGCTGGCCACACCCCCTTTATTTAGGGTGGGGGTCCCCACTGGGGTGCCTGGCCAGTCTGGGTGAGGGGCTAAGGGCCGTTTTCAGGCTGGCCGGGACTGAAGCTCCCAGCCTCTCCTTTTTTCTTTTCTTTTTTTTTCTGGGATTTATTTACCTTCTATAATTGAAACATTGTTGCCGTCATTGGCGCTCCCAGCTCTGAGGCCGTGGCCGGCTGAAAGCAGGTATCTGGTGTTTGTTTAGCTTCTATAATTGAAACTCTGTTGCTTTCGGGCTCAGAGCTGGGCTGCGGCAGGTGGGGAACCTTGGCTTCCTCTATCACTGGAGCAAGCAAGCCTCATGTTTGCTTCAGCTGCGTGGCTGCCAGCCACCATCTTTGTTGGCAGTTAATTTGCATATTGCCCTGATTAGTCAATGGGAAGCATAGCGGAGGTATGGTTAATTACCCTTTTTGCCTTTTATTAGATAGGATATGATAAGAAATTAAGAAAATTTACATTGGTATATTCACAGACCTTATTCCAATTTTACCAGTTTTACACACATTCATTGGGGTGTATGTCTGTATATGTGCCCCTTTAATGAACTTTGATCATATGTGTAGATTTTTGTAATTCATACCACAATCATAATATATTACTATGATAACTGGTTAATATCCAAAATTTAAGAAGAAATATATCTCAAAAGCAAAAAATAATTTGATGGAAAAAATAGGCAGAGGATCTATATAGACTTTTTTTCCCCCCAAAGAAATACAGGTGAACAACAAACATATGAAAAGATCCTCAACATCATTAAATATCAGAGAAATGCAAATTAAAACCACAATGATATATCACCTCACACCAGTCAGAATAACTATTATCAAAAGGACAAGAAATAAATGTTGGTGAGGCTGTGGAGGAAAGGAAACCCTTGTGCATTTTTGGTGGGTATATAAAATTGATGCAGCCACTGTGGAAAAAAGTATGAAGATTTCTGCCAGAGGGGAGAGGGTTTGGGGGACTGGGTGAAAAAGGTGAAGGGATTGAGAAATACAGATTGGTAGTTACAAAATAACATTGGGGACCTAATGTACAGAATAGGAAATATAGATGATAACATGGTGCCAGGTAGGTACTGGAAATATCAGGGGAACACTTTGCTAAGTAAATGATTGTCTAACCACTTTGCTGTAAACCTGAAATGAATGCAAAATAATATATAATAATAAAAGCATAATATGCTAATTAGACTAAACTTCCTTCCAGACGACCTACCTCGATGAAGCCAGGGCTGCAGCCATGGGATCAAGGCAGCTGCCCACAGCTGCGAGGGAGGGATCTAGGCAGCAACACACAGCTGCAAGGGAGGGATCCAGGCAGCTGCCATGGCTGTGAAGGCCTACATTTGCACAAATTTTGTGCATCTGACCTCTAATATTGAATATATACTGTAATTGAAAAATTAAAAAATAACTAACATATGATCCAGAAATTCTACTTCTGGGTATTTACCCAAAGAAAACCAAAAACACTAATTTGAAAAGATATGTACACACTTAGGTTCATTGCAGCATTATTTACAAGTAGTGGCCGGGTGCATGAAATTCATGCATGGGAGGGGTGTCCCTCAGCCCAGCCTGCACCCTCTCCAATCTAGGACCCTTTGGGGGATGTCGACTGCTGGTTTAAGCCTGATCCCAGGATGTCCCTGTATGTCTGGCAGGCCTGATCCCAGGATGTCTGACTGCCGGGATTGGGCCTAAACCAGCAGTTGGACATCCCTCTCACAATCCTGGACTGCTGGCTCCTAACTGCTAGCCTGCATGCCTGCCTGATTGCCCCTAACTCCTTCAGCCTGCCAGCCTGATCTCCCCCTAACAGCTCCCCTGCCAGCCTGATTGATGCCTAACTACTCCCCTGCCAGCTTGATCATCCCCAACTGCCCTCCCCTGCTGGCCAGATCACCCCCAAGGCTTTTATTAGTATAGATATGATCCTTCACAGAAAATTTCACTAACCCTGTTTTACAATAAGGCCCGATGATTGAATCATTGGGGTCAGGCACCAAGATTTCCTTTCTTTGAATAGTGGAGGGAATAACTATCTTGTCTTTAAGTTGCCCTGAACATCAAATGAGATAATGACTTAGAAAAGCATAAAAGCACCATATAAAGACAACTGTCTTTTTCATATACTGAAAAGACAATAAAGTGGTAAAATGAAAAACACTGTTTTTATTCCCCCCTTCCTTCCTTTACAGCCTTTATTTAAACTTTGAAATTTAGAAAAATTTCACTCCTATTTTCATTTATTTACATTCAATATTATTTTGTATTAGTTTCAGGTTTATTAGTTACAGAGTAGTGGTTAGACAACCATATACTTTATAAAGTGTTCCCGGATATTTCCAGTACCCACCTGGCTTCATACCATCATTACAACACTATTGACTCTATTCCCTATTTAAGTGACAATAGGTTTACAGGTTCCTTCCAATCCTTCTTTTGTGTTGCCTGCCCTTCCTTTTCTTTCTCAAGTCTTCCCTCATTTTCTTTCTATAGTATCTCAATTGGCCTTCAAAGCTCAGTGAAGGCACTGGGACACGCTTAATCCATTTTACAGACCAGGAAACTGAGGCCAATTCCAGTTGGCTGTGGAACTGGACTCCGTGTACAGGGAGCCCTCACAGCCGGCTCTCCACCTTTCCTAAGGGACAGCCTCAGGGCAAACAGAACAAACCTCTTCGTGAGGCTTCCAAGCCTCATTCTCAAGCACCTCTTCATCATGGATGCTCCACATTCTTTCCTCTCTCCCGGCCCCACCCCATTCTTTACTGTCCCCCCTTCTGGGTAACAGGTGGTAGGTTTGCACTCACCGGGCAGGTGTGTACCCCCATGGGGCGGGGCGAGAACTGGGGGCGGGGCAGGCGCAGGCTGGCTTTTGGGCCAAAGCTGGAGCAAGAGTCCTGGCCTCTCAAGTGTGCAGGCTGCAGTGAGGCCTGGTCAGGGCCAGGAGCTTCACCAAACCGCCGCAGTGGGGTACCCAGCAGTGCAGTGTTCCTCCACTGAGGTGGCGCCGCCCCTCCACCCCTGCCTCAGGGCTGCAAGTCTGCGCCCCTCCGCCTGGGCGTCCTTCCACGCTTGCAGTCATTGCCTCCTGTTTCCCGCCTATTGGGGCCACAACAGAACCTCGCTCTCTGAGGGCGAGGCAGATCCCCGCCTGCCAGCACCCTGCCCAGGCCTGAGCCCACTCCAGTGCACCCCACCTTTGCACCGCTCTGCACCCCTTGGGCTGCCTGCCTCCTGGCCAGCTGCTTTGCCGAAGCCATGGTGCTTGCCTAGGATCCGCCCATCAGGCAGAGGCCTGTCCTCGTGGCCGTGGCTCCTGGTGGCCGCTTTGCTGAAGGTTCCTCTACTTTCAGGCTCTCTCCTCAGACCCCCAAGAGCTTGGCTCCCACGGCCCCGCCCTTCCGTGGCTCCCTGGAGCCCCGGCTCTACTCAGCTCTCCCGCCGCCCACCTGTCAGGATGCTGCTGGGGCGCCTTGCTGTGGGCAGCGTGGTTCTGGGGCAGGGACTGGGATATGGGGAGCAGCTCCAGTAAAATTTAGTAAACCCCAGGCCCCGAGCCCCTCCTTGAGTGGAGCCCAGGGCAGGGGGCCTGGGTCCCAACACTGCAGCTGTGGAAACGGCAGCGGCGGCAGAGCGGCAGAGAGGCAAAGCTGCATCGACCTGCCAGAATGGGCAGGTCATGCCTTCCTGCTCGCCCCCCATGGCCTCCTCTTCTGGGGAATAGGTGGTAGGCTTGCACTCACCGTGCAGGTGTGAACCCTCATGGGGGGGGGAGGGCAAGAACTGGGGGCAGGGCAGGGTGGGCACAGGCTTGTTTTGGGGCTAAGGCAGTGCCGTGTTCCTCCACTGGTCTGATCCACACTGCCGCAATCGGCCCACAGGAGTTGGTGGGTTGTGCCTCGCTAATGGGACCTTGGCTCCTGGACAGGTCCGCGATAGGCCCGGCTGGAGTGTCTTGGGGCTGCTGGGTGCCGGGCTCCCCTGCGTGTTTGTGTCTCCAATCCAGCCCCCAGCAACCCCAGCACCAAGGTGGTGGGGCTTGGGGCTGCTGCAGCCTGATGGGAGACATAAACACACAGGGCTTCCCTTAGGCTTCGCTGCCAGGAGCCATCAGACTTCACTCCTGGCTTGGAGCCTACATATGCAAAATAACGGGCATCTTTATTGGTGGTTAATTTGCATATCACACTGATTAGCCAATGGGAGGTGTAGCGAAGGTATGGTCAATTACAATGTTTGTCTATTATTAGATAGGATAGCTAAGATATAGAAACAACCTAGTTGTTTATTGATAGATGAGTGGATAAAGAAGATGTGGTATATATATTTAATGGAATGTTACTCAGCCATACAAAAGAATAAAATTTTGCGATTTGCCATAACATAGATTAACCTTGAGGACATTATGCTAAGTAAAATAAGTGAGACATAGAAAGACACTGTATGATTTCACTTATATGTGGAATCTATAAATCCTATATAATAAAGAGCTAATATGCTAATGGTTGTGATGCCCTCATGCCTTAACGAATGTTCAGCAGGAGGATGCTTGCATGGCAGAGTGGAGCCCCTGTGCTGCTCTGGAGACAGGACAGAAGCCGGGAGGCTCCCGGAGGAGACAGGACCATTCCATAGCGGGGAGGGCAGGGGTGAGAGCTTTTAGCATACCCCTCACCAGTCCTTTACCACCCACCACTCACACTGAGAGTGCCCCGCCACCCACCTGCCAGGGGAAGGAGCACAGTGCATGCGCTGCCAGGAAGCAGGCTTGAAACTCTACAGTAGGTACAAGGCTTCCATTCTCTCTTCTGGTGCCATGACGGGGCAGAGCAGCCAAGTTGCTCCAGGAACAGGATGGAAGTAGAGAGGTGCTGGAGGAGGCGGGCTCAGTCCAAGATGACTTGCAAGACCAAGAGCAGGGCTGGAAGCAGCCAGAGAAGGCTGGAGAGGGCGGGGGGTGGGGGCAGGGCCAGGCATACTCGAGATCTGGGTGGAGAGGTTAGGGTGTCAAGGTGGTGTGGCAGGGGGTGGGCGGGGTGTGTGCAGGTGGACAGGGCCATGCAATTTTGCACACTGGGCCTCTAGTAGATAGATAAATAAATAAACAAAACAAAAAACAACCTCATAGATACAGAGAGCAGATTGGTGGTTGCCAAAAGTGAGGGGGAATGGAAGTGAGCTGAAATGAGTGAAGGAGATCAAGACTTTCAAATTTCTATGTATAAAAGAAATAAGTCATGTTGATGTAATGTACTAGATGGTGATTATAGTCAATAATACTAAATTGAACATTTGAAAATTGCTAAGAAAGTAAATCTTTTTTATTGATCCTGTGTGGGACAACCATGACTGATGTTCCAAAATTTTCATTAAATTGTTGACTACATCCAGTTTTATCATAGCAGTTACAACATGTACAAATAGATGATATACTACCATGCTTGTTCCTTTTTTAAATAATTGATTAATTTTTTATTCATTCATTTTTTTATTTAATTTTTGATAATATTACAGATGTCTCCCATCCCCATCCTCCTTTCCCCCCCTCCTCCCAGGCCCTACCCAGCCCCCAGGTCTTCAATACCCTATTGCCTGTGTCCATGGGCTATGCATATCTATATCTATACATATAAAGAGGTAATATGCTAATTTGTCAGTGAAGGTGTCTGCATAATGACCAATTTGCATATTTATGAGCTCACAGCAGGGGGTGGGGGTGGGAGCCAAGTTCCCTGGGGGCAGGGACAGTGCCTGACAGGAGCCTGGACTGCAAAGAAGGAAGAAGAAACAGCCATGGGGAGCTCTTCCAATCCCCCTGCATGGACACCCTACCCCAACCCCCGCACCCCCAGAGGGATAGGTAGGCTGACAGGATGGAGAGAAGACCCAGCCTTGGGAGTAGCTGCAACCCGCACCTCCGACTCCCAATCTCTTCCCCCACCACCCCCACCAGGGGCACCCACAACAATAGCATGCTGTCAACCACCCTTCAGCACCCCGTGGCACCTAGGCCTGTGGCCTGCCACTGTTGGGGTGCTGTTGGGGCCTCCACTGGGGCCAGGCATGCCTTTCCTCCCTACAGCTCCAGATCCAGGTTGAGTCAGGCCTGAGCGGCCCTCCAGGGTCAGACCCAACCCCCTCTTCCCCCCACAGCAGCAGTGCTGTCTCTGCAGAGGAAGCACGCTGAACCTCACTGCGGGCAGGGCTAAACCCACCCTGCTTGCCTGCCTGGCTCCATCCTGGCCTGGCTCCCACCCTGCTCCAGGATATTGGAACCCCACCCTGAGCAGGTACAACTGTGAAACAGCCACTTACAATTTAAAGAATGGCACCAAGTGAGTAGGTTTGACAGATACTTCCCCTTCAGCCTGGCTGCTCCCCTAGTGCTCCCCTAACTCCCTGCCCCCTGCCAACACCTCCAGGGATGATCACCTCTACAGGGCTGCTGGACAGAGCCTGCCCCTCTGAGACCTGTGGAACCCTCTGCAAAGCTTCCATAGCTACAGTCCCAGGAAACAATCATGCCCTCCTCCCCTAATCACACCTGCTATCTGTGAGGGTATCCATAAGCTTAAAAACAACAATCCTTTCCTATTTAGACATCACTTACTTGATAAAACATTTCTAGGTTTATTAGCTCAGAACCTCCTCATGACAACCCAGTGAGGTAGGTGGAGAAGACATTACAATTCCCATGGTATATGTGTATGTATTCAAAAATGAAGCTCAGAGAGGAAAAGTGTCAAGCCCACTGGTTCCCAAGGTGCAGCACACACTCCACGGGGGGGGGGGGCAATTTGATTTTAAGTGGGAGCAATTCAAGAATGAGTTAACAGTGAATTTTTTGCATTTCTTATGGTTCTAGGGGGGCCTCATCTACAGTGCATCCTACATAATAAAAGGCTAATATGCAAATGACCAAATGGTGGAATGACTGGTCCTATGATGCACGTTGGCCACCAGCAGGCAGACACTCAACACAGGAGCTGCCCCCTGGTGGTCAGTGTGCTCCCATAGGGGGAGCGCTGTTCAGCCAGAAGTTGGGCTCATGGCTGGTGAGCACAGTGGTAGTAGTGGGAGCCTTTCCCGCCTCTGTGGCAATGCTAAGGATGTCAGACTGCGAGAGGGCACAGGGCAGACTGAGGGACCCTCCCCCCACACACACCAAGTGCACTGGGCCTCCAGTATATATATATGAAAGGCTAATATGAAAACTGTCCCCTTGGGAGTTTGATCACTCGCTATGATGTATGCTGACCACCAGGAGGCAGTGCAGAACATTTCGGGTGACCAGCGGCGGTGGCAGGGTGCTAGGGAGCAAGGGAAGGAGGAGGCAGGAAGGCGGGGAATCTGATCGGCACTGATCGCTGGCCAGGCCTAGGGACACTACCCATGCTCAAATTTTGTGCACTGGACCTCTAGTAAGTGAATAAGTTTTTGGTTTATCTCTCCTTGTCGCCCCACATCCACATGGAGGTACGTCAGTCTGTTCCATGCCTCCATGCTTCGGGTCTTATTTTGTTGGTCAATTTGTTTTGTTCATTAGATGCCGGGAGCCAGTCCATCCTTGCTGTTTCAAGGGACCTGGCATATATGGCATACGGTTCTTAATATGTTTGCTCACCTTCTGGGCGCTGTGTTTTAACCAAGGTCACCTCTCCGAGAAAGGTTGAATCCCCAGGTAGGGATTTTCCCCTGAAGTTAAGGAGGGAATAAAACCTCTTAACTAAGTGCCAGGCGGGTAATTAATCATTTTAACTATGAACAATCGTGCTTAAGCTACATAATCTTTACTCCCTGGAATGGAGATAAGAAACGCCCTAACCTTTGGAATAGAGATTGATAGGATTGGAATCAACTGGTATAAATACAGATGCAACAAGACAACAACAGACAGAATTCAGAAGACAGGAAGAGACAGAACTTAGGACACAGAACTTAGAAGAGAACCAAGAACACAGAACCTACACAGAACGTTCTCTACAGACAGAAGAACTTCGCTGGAGAGAACATGGCAAAAGATCCTGGACTGAACCTGACTACAGAAATTGGCAAGAGAACCTGACTAGAACCTGGTGACTGAACCTGGCTGGAGAACCTGGACAGAACCTGGCTGGAGAGCCTAGCGAGGGAACATGGCCACAGAACTTCCCTGGAGATCCAAACCAGAACCTCTCTGGAGATCGAGACCAGAACTTGGCTCGAGATCCTGGCTAGGCTGCTGATCAACTGAACGCTGTCTCCGTGTCCTTCCTTCTTCGCCGACTCCGTCCACACCTTTGGGAACCCCTGGACTTGCTGGGGTTGGACCCCGGCAATTAGATTCCACAAATAGGTGAGATCATTACAGAAAAAACTTCAATATTGTGTGGTGATGGATGGTGGTTTTACTTACTGTAGCAATCACTTTGCAGTGTATATAAATGTCAAATTGTTATGTTGTACACCTGAAACTAGTGTAATGTTGTATCTCAATTATACTTCAATAAAAAATATAGGACTGTTCCATGACCACAGGGGTGGATTTCCTGCTATTCCTGTATTAGTCCCCTCTCCACCTTGATTACTGACTCCTCCTGATAACCAATATTCTGTTCTCCAACTCTATAATTCCATCATCCTAAGAATGTTCTAATGAAATCATACAGCATTTGACTTTTTTGAGATTATCTTTTTTCAAACAGCATAATTCCCTTGATATTATCCAAATTCTTGCATATGTCAATAGTTTTTGGCCATTTTATTGCATAGTACTATTTCACAAAATGTAGGTACCACATTTTGTGTAATCATTCATCCATTCTAGGTATCTCACTTCCAGTCTTTATTATTATTAAAGCTTCTATGAACATCTATGTACAGGTTTTTTATGTAGGTATAACTTTTCATTTCTCTGGGATATATGCCAAAGAGTGCAATTTCTGGGTTATATGGTAATAGTATGTATAAGTTGCCAAAGTATTTCCCAGAGTGGCTGCACCGTTTGTATATTCCTATCTGCAATATATGAATGGTTTAGGTTGTCCACAACCTTATTAGTATTTTGTGTTGTACTTTAAAAAATTTAGTTGTTCTCATGGGTGTATGTAGTGATATCTAATCGTGGTTTTAATTTATATATCTCTATGGCTAGTGATACTGAACCCCTTATCTGTATATTCTTTTTGTGAATTGTCTTTTCATGTCTCTTCTCCATTGTCTAATTGGTTTTGTTGTTTTCATATTGTTGAATTTGAGAAAAATTTAGTATATTCTAGATACAAGTCCTCTGTTAAATATGTGGTTTGCAAATATTTTCATCATTCTATAACTTGTTTATATATCCTCTTAAAAGGATATTATGCAGAGCAATTTTTAAAAAATGATGAAATCAAATTAGTCATTCTTTTCTTTTATGGTAATTTTGGTGTCAAGTCTGAAATCTCTTTGCCTAGCCCTAGGTCCTGAAGACTTTCTTCTATGTTTTCTTCTATAAGTTTTATTTTATTTTTTACATTTATGATCATGATATCAGGTCAAGGATCATTTTCTCTGCTCCAGCACTATTTGTTTTAATTTTTTTTCCAATTACAATTAACATTCAATATTACTTTATATTGGTTTCAGGTGTACAGCATAGTGGTTAGACAATTACATAATTTACAAAGTGAACCCCCAATAATTCAAATACCATATTATCAACTATATTCCCTGTGATGAAATTTACATCCCATGACTAATTTGTAATGACTAAATTTTACTTCTTAGTCCCTTCACTTTTTTCACCCATTCTCCCAACCCCCTCCCCACTAGCAACCATTTGTTTGTTCTCTGCATCTATAAGTCTGATTCTGTTTTGTTTGTTCATTTATTTTGTTCTTTAGATTCCACATATAAATGAGATCATATGGTATTTGTCTTTGACTTATTTCACTTAACATAATATGCTCTAAATTCATCCCATGTTGTCATAAATGATGAGTTCATTCTTTATATGACCAAATAATATTCCATTGTGTAAAGGTACCACTACTGTTTTTTTAAATTAGATTGTACTTTTCTATTGATGTGTGTGCAACATTAAATTTCATTTTTTTCTCCCAATTTTACTGTTCTGTTTCAGTGTACTGTTTAGTGGTTAGACAATTATATACTTAACATAGCGTTTCCCTGTATAAGTCTAGTACCCCAACTTTCACTATACATAGTTATTGCAATATTATTGACTATATTCCCTATACTTTTACATACCCAATGATAATTTTGTAACTGCCAATTTGTGCTTCTAAATCCAATCATAAATTTCACCTAGTCCCCAAACCCTCTCCCCTCTGGCAAACACCAGTTCACTCTCTGTGTCTATGAATATGTTTCAATTTTGATTGTTCATCTACTTTGTTCTTTGGATTCCACATATAAGTGAAATAATGTGCTATTTGTAATTCTCTAAATAAATTAATTCACTGAGCATAATACACTCTAGGTCCATCAATCCATCACAAATGGAAAGATTACATTCTTTATCATGGTCAAGTAATATTCCATTGTAAATATGTACCACTGCTTTTTTTTTTTATCAACTCGTCTATTGATGGGCAATTTGGCTGCTTAAATAGTGTGAGTGTTTTAAATAATGCTGCAATGAACATAGGGGTGCATATGTTCTTTTTAAATTACTGTTTTGGGTTTCTTTGTAAAAATCCCCAGAAGTATAATCACTGGATCAAAAGGCAGATCCATTTTTACTTTTTATTTTTGTGAAAATCCATATTGTTTTCCATAGTGACTGTACCAATCTACATTCCTACCAACAGTGCACAAGGGTTCCCATTTTTTCCACATCCTCATCAGCACCTGTCATTTGTTGATACATTTATGACAGCCATTCTGACAGGTGTAAAGTTATAACTAATTGTGGTATTAATGTGCATTTTCTGACAATTAGTGAGCTTGAGCATCCTTCTATATGTCTACTAGTAGCCCAGTGCATGAAATTCATGCACATTGAAAGGGAATTAATTAGAGGAATGTAATTTGGACTCACTATCTAATATCAATAATATGTGATCGTGAGGCAGTCCATGTTTCTGAAATTCAATGACATGAATTTTAGCTATTACTTTGCCAAATAAATGGAATTTACAGATAGCATTTAAAAGAGCATTCAGCTTAATATTAAAAACTCTGTCTACCAAGTCAGGTATGTTTTCAACTTTTTTCCAGCATAGTAAATTGTTTGCAATATCTGCCCATTTGGGGTTGCATGTCATGGTTATGAATAAATCGGGCTTGCCATACTTCGTTACAATTGCCATAGCATCCTGATATCGTTGCTGCATATTTCTGGAACTACCCTCAAAAGATGATGGAAGTATGACCATTTTACCAATAGGCACATTGTCATTTTCAGATCTAGATTTGAGATAATCCATCAAACCACTATATTTTTCAATTCTCAATTTAGATTGGTTTGCTTTGATGAACTTATCCTATTGGCCTCCATTTTTTAATATGAATCCATAGTAAACTGTTGGGTTAATTTTCCTGCATTTAAAATAGGATTGAACGTGTCCCACACAGAGAAATGAAATCCATAATACTTCATTTGTGTGACTCGTGTCCTTACATTTGTCTAGTATTATTGTCAATTACACTGTTGTCTCTGAGTCTTAATTCAATATCTGTTCCCCAGCCTTGTTCACCAAGTGGAAAAAGAATAGGATATGTCATTGCATCTAATGTAGGAAACAGGATATTGATTTGTTTTATTTTAGTGGCATTTGGATTTTGGGATCTAGTTTACAATGAATGAGCAAGTCCCTTTCAAAAGGAGGTTCTCCATCTTCGTTTCTGAATATGACAGCAACCTTGGTTACATGGGAAGAATTATATTTACCTGGGTCACTGTTACGATCGTATTTAATTGCCATTGTTACCTCTGTGGGAGCAATACCTTTTGCTGCTACTTCAGATTGGGCTTCCTTTTCTACCTCATGTAGCATCTTGTACGTTTTTGTTAATTCATTTATTTCATGCATGAGGTTGTTGATGTTGATCATGAGTCTTTCTGAGCAGCCCTGGTTTTCTGGCATTGCTAATCTCTGACTTGTAACTTCGGCTGTATCCAAAATATAGAGTTGAACAAACTTCAGAGAAACACCATCCAAAGGATGTAAAATTCCAGTATGGTGAAAAACTTGCCCATGTATTCTAAAACAGTATGGCCCATATCCTGATGGCGATGCAAGAACTATTTATGGAATGCATATTTTCCATGAATTTTTTACTGTCAGAATCTTCGTTTGTCATTAATCTTTTAAAATATGCCAGGTAATCTGGAAAATGTATATCATTTGAACAGACTTTCCCTTTGCTACAACATCAAGTAAATTTCCCATCGGATGGTTTTTCATCAGAGAAATTTAGTGAGAGGCAAAATTGACATCGAACAGTCATTCCACCACAACTATGTTCGAGAATTGCATCCTCATGTACTCCGTTTTTGCTGAGAAGGCAGTTCCTACCAGTATTGGTAGTACTTGTTGATGACTGTTCTCTAGACATATTCTGTCGTTGCCACTGCCTTCTTTCAATTTCAAAGGCACCTTTGTCTTTAGACATTTTCTGTCGATAACACTGGTGATTTTTGGCATCAGAGCGACGTTTTTCCAGGAGCTGGTATTCAGATACATCCTGTTGCAAGCGCCGCCTTCTTTCAAGATCAGATGCACACTACTCTGCAGATATTTTCTGTCAGTAACTCTGGCATCTTTCAGCTGCAGAGCTACGTTGTATCAACAGTTGTTCTTTAGACATAGTCCCACCTCTCTACTGTCACGGTCTGAGATGCAGGTGAATGAGAGTCCTGGCTGTCAGGCCGCTGAGAGCTGTCTGACCAAAGGCTGATTCTGGCTGATTCTGTGGGGGTGGGACTTCCTCCTCCCTGCTGTCAGTTTCTGCAGCTGTGATGAGGAAGCTGGGGTGACAGAGGGAGCTGCACCCTCCAAGCTGCCCTCTCTCTCGCTCAGCTCTATGTCCAGCGGCCTCCTGCTCTGCCAAGTCTTCCAAACCTCCCACTCTGAGCCTGCTCAACTGCTCTGCTCTTCATTGACAAGGTCCCAGGAGCCTGCAGGTGTGGCTAGGTGCACCTGGCCTGGCCTCCTGGGGCCAGTGAATGTCCCGGGAGCTTGAGGGCCTGGCTTCGCAAAGCAGGCCTTGTCTCCCGGGCCAGCAATGGTCCCAGGAGCCCACGGCTACCATTGCCTCCTGGGGCACTTGACACCTGTGTATGCAAATTAACCGCCATCTTTGTTGGGTTAATTTGCATACTCACTCTGACTGGCTGGCGAGCATAGCAGAGGGATGGTTAATTTGCATGTTTCTCTTTTATTATATTGGATTGACCTATTGTATATCCTCTTTGCAGAAATGTCTCTTCAGGTCTCCTGCCCATTTTCTAATAGGATTGTATGTTTTATAGCTTTTGAGTAGTATGAATTCTTTATAAATTTTGGGAATTAACCCCTTATCAGATGTATCAATGGTGAATATTCTCTACCATTTAGTAAGTTGTATCTTCATTTTATTTTTATTTTATTTTATTTTTATTTTATTGTTGGCAGTATTACAGATGTCTGCCATCCACCCCCGCCCCTTTTACTTCCCTCTGCCAAGCCACTATCTGACCCCACAGGTCTTTACCACCCTATTCTTCATGTCCATGGGCTATGAATAAATGTATATAAATCTTTGGTTTATCTCTGCTTGTCCCCCCACCTCCACTTGGAGGGATGTCAGACTATTCCATGCATCCATGCTTTGGGTCTTAATTTGTTGGTCAATTCGTTTTGTTCATTAGATTCAACAAATGAGTGAAATCGTGTGATATTTGTCTTTCTCAGATTGGCTTATTTTACTTAGCATAATAGTTTCCAGGTTCATCTCTGCTGTCTCAAAGGGTAAGAAATCCATCTTTTTATAGCTGCATAGTATTCTATTGTGTAAATGTCCCACAGTTTTTTATCCATTCATCCACTGATGGGCACTTGGACTGTTTCCAGTTCTTAGTTATTATAAGTAATGCTGCTATGGACATAGGGATGCATATATATTTATTTATTGGTGTTTCAGGGATTTTAGTATATATTCCCAGAAGTGTGATCACTGAATCAACCTTTCCAGCATTTTTTGGGTTTTTTTGGCGTGTGGATTTATTAATGATAGCCATTCTGACAGGTGTGAAATGTTATCTCATTGTGGTTTGGAGTAGTGTCTATTCAGGTCCTTTGCCCATTCTTTTTTTCATTGTATTGTTTGTCTTCCTTTTGTTGAGTTGTATGAGTTATTTATATATTTTGGAGATTAATCACTTATCAGATGTATCATCAGCAAATATGTGCCCCCATACAGTGGGTTCCCTTTGCAGTTTTAATACAAATATCTTTTTATTGAATTCAGAAAGGAAGGGAGAGGAAGAGAGAGATAGAAACATCACATTGATCGGCTGCATCCTGCATGCCCCGCACTGGGGATCAAGCCCACAACCTGAGTATGTGCCTTTGGCTGGAATTGAACATGGGACCCTTCAGTTCACAGGCCGATACTCTATTTACTGAGCCAAACCAGCTAGAGCTCCCTTTGTATTTTGATGGTAGTTACGTTTGCTGTGCAAAAATTTTTATGTTGATATAGTGCCATTTGTTTATTTTGTCCTTTGTTTCTCTTGCCCTAGGAGATATAGCAGCAAAAGTTCTGGTACATGAGATGTCTGAGATTTTGCTGCTAATTTTTTTTTCTAGGATGGTTAGGGTTTCATGGCTACATTTAAGACTTTTATATAATTTGAGTTTATTCTTGTGTATGGTGTAAGTTGGTGGTCTAGTTTCACATTTTTACTAGTACATATATCTGTTAGTTTTCTCGACACCATTTGAAGAGACTGTTTACATTCCATTGTATGTTATTGTCTCCTTTGTCAAATACTAGTTTAAAATATGGGAGTGGGTCAATTTCAGGGTCCCTGTTCTGTCTCATTGATCTATATGCCTGTTCTTGTGTCAGTACCAGGGTATTTTGATTACAGTGGCTTTGTAGCATAGTTTGATATCTGGTATTGTGATCCCAATAACTTTGTTCTTCTTTCTCATGATTGCTGCAGCTATTTGGGGTCTTTTATGTTGCCATATAAATTTTTGGAGTATTTGTTCTGGTTCTGTGAAGTATACCATTGGTATTTTGATAGGGATTACATTGAAACTATAGATTACTTTGGGTAGTATGGAAATTTTAATTATGCTAATTCTTCCAACCCATGGTATTCTGTTCCATTTGTTTTTATCTTCTTCTATTTCTTTTTTTCAAAGTCCCATGGTTTCCCAAGTTCAGGTCTTTTACCTCCTTGGTTAAGTTTATTCCTAGGTATCCTATTTTTGTTGTTGTTGCAGTGGTAAAAGGATTGTTTTTTTCAGTTTCTCTTTCTGTGGATTCATTATTGGTGTATAAAAATGCCATCAATATCTGGATGTTGATTTTGTATCCTGCTTCCTTGCCAAATTCATTTATTAAGTCTAGTAGTTTCCTGATGGAGACTTTAGGGTTTTCTATGTACAATATAATGTCATCTGCAAATAATGTGTTTTACTTTCTCCTTTCCAATTTAGATGTATTTTATCTCTTCTTCTTGTCTGAATGCCATGGCTAGGACTTCCAGTACTATGTTGAATGAGTGGTTAAAGTGGACATCCTTGTCTTTTCCCTGTTCTTAATGGGAATGTTTTTAGTTTTTTCCCATTGAGTTTGATGTTGGCTGTACGTTTGACATATATGGCCTTTATTATGTTTAGATGTGATCAATCTATTCTCATTTTGCTGAGAGGTTGTTGTTGTTTTTATCAAAAATGGTTGTCAGATTTTATCAAGTGCTTTTTCTGCATCTATGGATATGATCATGTGGTTTCTGTCTTTCAGTTTGTTTATGTGGTGTATCACATTTATCGATTTGTGAATATTATACCAGTCTTGCATCCCTGGAATAAAACCCACTTGATCATAGTGTATGATTTTTTAATATATTCCTGGATCTATTTGCTAATATTTTGTTGAGGATTTTAGCATCTCTGTGCATCAGGGATATTGGCCTGTTATTTTATTTCTCTGCAGTGCCTTTGGTTTTGTTATAAGGATAATGCTGGCTTCGTAAAAATAGCTTGTAATTATTCCTTCCTCTTGAATTTTTAGAAAGAGTTAGAGTAGAACAGGTTTTAGTTCTTCTCTGAATGTTTGGTACAATTCTCCTGTAAATCCATCCAGTTCAGGATTTTGTATGCTGGGAGTTTTTAAAATTTCTGCTTCAATTTCATCAGTTGTTATTAGCCTACTCAGCTTTTCTGATTCTTCCTGTTTGAGTTTTGGAAGATTGTATTTTTGGGGGGAATGTGTACATTTTGCCCATGTTGTTCAGTTTGTTATCATATAGTTGTTCAGCATATTTGCTAACAATCCTTTGAATGTATGCAGTGTCCATTGTGATATCATTTCTTTCATATCTGATTTATTTATTCGGGTCCTCCTCTTTGTTTCTTGTTGAGTTTGGCTAAGGCTTGATTAATCTTGTTTATCTTTCCAAAGTACCAGCTCTTGTTTTCACTGATCTTTTGTACTGTTTTGTTTGTTTGTTTGTTCGTTTCTATGTCATTTATTTCCACTTTGATCTTTATTATTTCCTTGCTTGTACTTACAATGGGCTTTTCTTGCTATTCTCTTTTCAACTTGTTTAGGAGTAGGGTTAGATAGTTTATTAGTGCTTTTTCTTGTTTCTTGAGGTAGGCCTGTAATGCTATGAACTTCTCGCTCAGGACTGCTTTTGTTTCTTATAGGTTTTGGGTGGTTGTTCGTTTATTTTCATTAGTTTCCAGGAAGTTTTTAATTTTTTGCTTAAGCTCATTGGTACTCCACTCATCTATATCTATCTAATATCTATCTATCTATCTATCTATCTATCTATCTATCTATCTATCTATCTATCTATCATCTATCATCTATCATCATCATCTCTCTGATATATATATATATATATATATATATATATATATATATATATATATATATATATATGGTGAAGCGACCCTCCAACCATCGGACCATCCAACCAGCCAGTAGGTATGACGTGCAGTGACCACCAAGGGGCAGACTCTCAATGCAGGAGCTGCCAAGCTGTGGTGACTTGGCAGTGGTGGTTCTTGGTTGGTGCACTCCAGAACCAGAGAGGAGGGAGTCTGATCCTCAAGGGGCCAAGTGATTCCACCTTTGGCCATGGGTTATGTTGTTGCTGGGGCACTGTCGATCCAGGATCTGGTTTACTGCACACTTGCATTTGCATTTCACACCCTCTACTACAACAACTTTGCAGGGTGCCCTCTAACATTCCGGGACCCCTCAGGGGATGTCAGAAAGCCAGTTTCGGCCTGATCCCCACAGTCCAGGCTGAGGGACCCCACCTGCTGGAGGGACCCCACTCACTCCGCAGATGCTCTTCAAGCAGCAGCTCTGCCCCAGGTGCGGTTGGCCAATAGGAACCATGGGAGGTTGGCTCCAGGGCGTGTCTGGCCCATCTCACCCAGTCCCGCCCTGCCGCCACCTTCTAATTAATTTCTTTTCAATGTGCATGAATCTGTGCACTGGGTCACTAGTTATTTGATAGCATCTTATTTAGCCTCCATGTCTTTTGAGGTTTTCATTGTATTTGATTTCTAACTTCATACCATTGTAAGCCAGGAAGATGCTTGGTATTATATCAATCTTCTTGAATTTGTATAGATGTTTTGTATCCTAACATATGGTCTATCTTTGAGAATGTTCCATGTGCACTTTAGAAGAATGTATACCCTGTTGTTTTAGGGTGAAATGATCTGTAAATACCAGTTAGAGCCATCTGATCTAGTGTGTTATTTAAGACCTATTTTCTTGTTGAATTTATGTCTGGAAGATATATTATGTGATTTCAGTGGGGTGTTAAAATCCCCTACTATTACTGTATTGCTGTGGATCTTTCTTTGAAAGTCCATACAAAGTTTTTGTTTGTTTGTTTGTTTTGTGTGTTTTTTTGTAATATATATTTGGGTACTCCTGTATCGGGTGCATATATGTTTACAAGGGTTATATTTTGTAGTGGACTTCTTTGTCTCTTGTTTTGACCTCTGTTTTGAAGCCTGTTTTTCAGATATAAGTATTACTTCTCCAGCTTTTTTCCTTTCAATTTGTGTGAAAATTATTTTTCCATCCTTTCACTTTCAGTCTGTATGTATCTTTTGTTCTGAGGTGGGTCTCTTGTAGACAGCATATATATGTGTCATGTTTTCTTATCTATTAATTCACCCTATGTCTTTTCATTGGAGCACTTGATCCTTTTACATTTAAAGTTTTTATTGATAGGTATTTATTTATTGCCATTTTTATTTTCTTTATGCCTATGATCCTCTCTCCTTTTCTTCTTAAAGTAGTCCCTTTAACATTTCTTTCAATTCTGGTTTCTTGGTAACATACTCTTTTAACCATTTTTTGTTGTTGTTTTGTTTTGTTTTGTTTTGTTTTGTTTTGTTTTGTCTGAAAAGCATTTTGTTTCACCTTCAATTTTAAATGATAGGCTTGCTGTCTACCATAGTCTTGGAATCATTCCCTCACTTTTCATTATTTTGAATACTTCATGCCATTCCCTTCTGGCCTGAAGTCAGCTGACATTCAAATAAGCATTCTTTTGTAGGTAATTTTCTATCTCTCTCTTTCTGCCTTTAAAATTGTTCATTTGTTTTTAACATTTTCTATTTTAATTATGATGTGTCTAGGTGTGGGTCTGTTTGGGTTCATCTTGATTGGGACTATCTATGCCTCCAGAAATTGTGTTACTATTTCCTTCACCAGGTTAGGGAAGTTTTCTGTCATTATTTCTTCAATCAGTTTCTCTGTTTCTTGCTCACAATCTTCCCTTTCTGGTATTCCTATGATATGACAGTTGTTACGTTTTGTTTTGTCCCAGAGCTCCCTTAAGCTATCTTCCTGCTTTTTAATAATTTTTTTTTTCAATTTGCTCCTCTAATTGGGTATTTATTTCTTCTGGTCTTCTAAATCACTGATTTTATCCTCTTGCTTGATCCAATCAACATTTAATTCCTTCCAGTTTGTTCTTGATGTCATATATGTTATTCTTCATTTGTTTGGTTCTTGTTCATGATTTCTATTTTCTGTTTCAAGTTGTTGTAATTTGCACTAAGTTCCTTAAGCATCTTTACCATTGCTTTGAATTCTAGGTCTGGTAGGTAGCTTGCCTCTATTTCATTTAGTGCTTTTTCTAAAGACTCCTCCTTTTCTTTTATTTGGGGGTTGTTTTTTTGTTTCTCCAGTTTAGCTTTCTCTTTGTATTTGTTTCTATGTATTAGATAGAACTGTTATTTCTCCCTGTCTCTGTGGGATTGCCTGTTGTAGAAAGTTTCTTGAGGCATCTTTGGTGCATTCTCTTTGATTTCCTGGGCCTGATTCTCTAGGATTCGCCCCTTGTGTGCATTGTTTGGGCTCTCCTGCTGTACTTGGAACTTTATTATTTATGTTCCATTCATGGCATGGATCTCCATTCTGACTTGCTGACAGTGAGGCTCAACCCCATCCTCATCAAGCCAGCTATTATACATGTGGTGATAGAACAGACCAAGACACACTAGGACTGAACCAAAAACACCATGAAAATAAAGCTGCACAAAGCACTATTGGGAAAAACTAATAAGGAAAAATAACAGAAAGTAAAACAAAGAAAAAATAAAAAGAATGCTAAAAGGTATAAGATCAAAGACTTAGATGGGCTATAAAGAAAAAAGGGATAAAGAAGAAGAAGAAAATGGCAACATGAGAGAAAGAAGGAAGCTAAAAGAACTAGTATAGCAATGAAAAATAAGGACACAGAAAATAAATTAATTAATAATAAGGAATTTAAAATGTAACAATGGATACATTAAGATATAGATAGGAAAATTTAAATGGAAAAATAAAAGAGGAAAGAGTAGAAAAATTAAATAAAATCAGAAAAGTTTATAATAACAATAAAAAGAGACAAAAATAGAATAGAATCAAAGGAAAGAGAGAAATCAGATATGCAAGAAAAAAGAAAAGAAAGAAAAATTGGGGAAAACAGACAACAAAAAACAAAACAAAAATCCAGCCCCCCTCCCCCCCCGCGACACAAAAACAAAAAAACAACAACAACACCCAAAACCACACATACTAACCCACTCAAAAACCTTAGGGTCTGCTACTTTCAAGGCTCACTGGATTTTGCTCTGGTGTTGATTTGGGTCCCTTGGTATGTCTACTTTGGTCTCCAAGGAGCTTCTCTGATGCAGGCCAATGTGAGTCACTGTCACTTTCTGGCCCTGGGCAACCTGATTGAGGCCCAATAGATTGAAACCCCTAGTAGTTCATCAGGGGAAGGGGGGCCCTCCTTAGCCAAGAGGCTGGGTCTGCCTTGAGTCTCACGTCTTTATTGTCCCTGTTCTGAGCTGTTCTCCCTTCTCCCACATACATGGGTTCTGTGTGGGTATCTTGGTCTTGGCTGGGATGGTTTGATCGACTAGTGTTTGGAATAGGGCCAATACTGTGTAGGAAGAGGGGATGGGCTATTCATCTCCTTCCAATGCCACAGTCCTGCCTGGCTTGCTGGCTTCCCCTTGCTGCCACTTGCAGGGGCACAGATTTTCTGCCCCAGACTGTTCCCCTTACCTCAGGTCACTGCAGGTCAGGTCAGAAGCATTTGTTTTGGCCTGGCCAGCATGGCTCAGTGATCGACCTGTGAACCAGAAGGTCATGGTTTGATTCCTGATCAGGGCACATGCCCAGGTTGCAGGCTCGATCCCCAGTGTAGGGTGTGTGGGAGACAGCTGATCAGTGATTCTCTCTCATCATTGATGTCTCTCTCTCTCTCTCTCTCTCTCTCTCTCTCTCTCTCTCTCTCTCTCTCTCTCTCTCTCTCTCTCCCTCTCTGAAATCAATAAAATATCTATCTATAATCTATCTAAATAAGCAACTATTTTTCTGATGGGAAAGAGAGCACCTCTCCTACATTCAGGGGGCAGGGCAGATCGCCCTTCTTGGTCCTACTGCCCAGTCCCCTTTCTGCTCACCAGCATGAGTTCCTATCGATCTGCAGCCTCCTAAGTCCCTCAGATCCTCAGTTCCAGTAGTTCCAGGTCATGGGAGACTATAGCCACCTCTCAGCCTTCAAGGAAGTTCCTGATCCTGAGCCCTGGCAGTGGAGCAGAGCAGCTGGCCTCTAAGGAGATGGTGGAAGCACAGTAGCATTGGCGGTCATAAGTCCATAGTATGGGCAAGAGTCCTGCCAGGTCAGTGGAGGGTGCTTGGGTTCAGGAGGTGTCCTGGAGGTGTCTTCTTTCCAGGGAGTGTCTAGCATGGGTACACAATTCTGGGCAGTGTCTGTGGCAGACTTGCAGGTCTGGTGGGTGTTCAGGATTTAGGGTGGTCTGTGCATGGGTTCAGGGCCAGCTGAGATGAGTCCCAGCGGGTGGCATGGCCGGGGGCTAAGCCACTGTTGCTACACATAGCCTCCTTCCCAGGAGGACCTTATATAAAAATTTCAGGATGTGGTCTCCATGTTGGAGCTGCACCAGAGGAGGTCTGTGGCTTTAGCAGGAGCTCTGGAGCCAGGAGAGCTTGAAGTACCCTCCCATGAGACTCCTGCCTGAGATATGACTGACCCTCATGGCACACACACTCACACACACACACACACACACAGGCAAATATACACATTCGCACTCTCACTCTCTCCCTCACTCTCATCCTCACTCAGGTACTATCTGCTGCCATGTTAGAGTCCCTCTTCATTTTGTTGGTGACTTCCTTTGCTGAGAAAATTCATTTTAGTTTGATGTTGTCCAATTTGTTTATTTTTTCTTTTATTTCCCTTGCCTGAATGGATATGTCAGAAAAAATTTATTAGTAAGAGAAATGTCAGAGATTTTACTACCTATGTTTTCTTCTAGGATTTTTGTAGCTTCATATTTTACATTTAAGCCTTTAATCCCTTTAAAAGTTTATTCATGTACTGGAGGCCCAGTGCATGAAATTTGTGCTCTCAGGGACAGGGCGGGCAGGTCCTTCAGCCAGACTTGCGCTCTCTCGCAGTCCTGGAGCCCTAGGGGGATGTCCTGGCTCAGGGCTTCTGGCTGAGCGGCACTCCCCCTGTGGGAATGCACTGACCACCAGGGGGCAGCTTCTGCATTGAGCATCTGCCCCCTGGTAGTCAGTGTGTGTCATAGCAACTGGTCGTTCCACCGTTCAGTCAATTCTCATATTAGGCTTTTATTATATAGGACTAGAGGCACAGTGCACAAGATTTATGCACTGGTGGGGGCCTTGGCCTGCAAGGATTGGCCTGCTGTGGGAGCACAGCTCATCCCGGTCAGCTGAACAGCTGTGGACCCACCCTCGGAGCGGCTGCTCCCAATGTGAGAGCACTCTGACCACAAGGGGCCAGCTCCTGCATTGAGTGTCTGCCCCCTGGTGGTCAGTGTGTGTCATGTCATAGTGACTGGTCAAGCAGTCATTCTGGTTGTTCCGCTATTTGGTTGCTGGGCTTTTATTATATAGGATATGGTGTAAGAAGGTGGTTTATATTCATTTTTTGCAAGTGCCTGTCCAATTTTACCATTTATTGAATGGACCCTCTTTACCCCATTGTATGTTATTGCCTCCTTTGCCAAATATTAATGGACCATATAGGCATGGGTTTATTTCTGGGTTCCTTATTCTGTTCTATTGTTTTATATGTCTATTTTTATGGCACAACCATGCTGTTTTATTTACAATGTCCTTATAGTATAGTTTGATATCAGGTAGCATGATTCCGCCAATATTTTTCTTCCTTTTTCAAGATTTCTGTTGCAATGTGGGGTCTTTTGTGGTTCCATATAAACTTTGGAATATTTGATTTAGTTCTGAGAAATACGCTATTGGTATGTTGTTAGGAATTGCATTGAATCTATGAATTGCTTTGGGTGGTATAGACATTTTAATGATGTTAATTCTTCTTATCCATGAACATGGAATATGCTTTCACTTTTTTGTATCCTTTTTTCAATTTATTTCTTCACTACCTTATAATTTTCCAAGTACAGGTCTTTTACTTTCCTGGTTAAGTTTACTTAACATAGGAATTTTTGATGCAATCGCAAGTGATATTGTTTTCTTAGTTTCCCTTTCTGATAGTTCATTATTGGTATATAAAAGGCCATCAATTTCTGAATATTAATTTTGTACCCTGCTACTTTACTGAATTCATTTTATCAGTTCTAGTAGTTTTTTGGTGGATGTTCCAAGGCTTTTTGTTAATCCTCACCTGAGGATATTTTTCCATTCATTTTTAGAGAGAGTGGAAGAGACAGGGAAAGACAGAGAAATATCAATGTGAAAAAAAAAAATCAGTTGGTTGTCTCCTGCCTATGCTACAACCAGGGCCCAGGCCAGGTAGGAGCCTGCAAATAAGGTGCATGCCCTAGACCAGAATCGAGCCCAAGACTCTTCAATTCACAGGCTGATGCTCTATCCACTGAGCCATACCAGCTATGGCTGTTCCACAACTTTTTTATCCACTTTCTTATTTATGGGCACTTAGTTTACTGCCTTATGAATCAGCAATTCCACTTCTGTGTACATATATCCAAAGAAACCCAAAATAATTTGAAAATATGTATGCACCCGTATGTTCATTGCAGCATTATTTACAATAGCCAACATATTAAAGTGAGAGGACTCAGAGCAACAGCCTGTGGACTGAAGGGTCCCGGGTTTGATTCTGGTCAAGGGCATGTACCTTTGTTGCTGGCTCCTCCCTGGCCCGGCCCCTGGTCGGGGCTCATGCAGGAGGCAACCAGTCGATGTGTTTCTCTCATATCTATGTTTCTCTCTGTCTTTACTTCTCTTTTCTACTCTCCCTAACAATCAGTGGATAAATATCCTCGGGTGAGGATTAACAACAAAAAATTCAACAATCTGTACTTGTTCATTGTTAACTGTGTCCTTTATATATTTATTCTTCTGCCAGTTCCATGGTCTTATTTATTCAAACTTCATAGGAAGCTATAATATCATATAGGATTATTCCTTCTACTTTATTCTTTTCAAAATTGTCATGACCATTCATAAAAGCTAGTCTTTGTCCATAAAAATCCTTGCTGGGATTTTGATAGATATTGCATTAAAACTATAGAGTAATTTGGAAAAAATGTACATCTTTAATATTTTGAGTCTTCGAATCCAAGAACACAATATGTCTTTCCATTAATTTTATTTACTTTGATTTGTTTTAGCAGAAAATTTTGCTTTTGGCACACAAGTAATATGCAAGATGTGTTACATTTATACTTACATATCCCATTATTTCAATAATTATAAATGGTTTTATATTTTCAAATTCAATTTTCACACTGTCTCTTTCATTGTGTATAGAGATACTGTTCATTTTTATGTTGCTTCTATTTTCTGCAATTTTACTTAACCTTACTTATTATCTCTTAAAGTTTTTTGGTGTGTATTAAGTTTTGGCATTTTATACATAGTCAGCCCATGCCATCTGCAGATAAAGACAGTTTTAGTTCTGCATTTTTTATTTTTATGCCTTCTATTTTCTTTGTTTTTCCTTATGGTAATGACTATGACTTTCAGTACTACATTGAATATTAAATGTAAAAGCAGACATTCTTGACTTCTTTTTAGCAGAAAAAGCATTGAGCTTGTCTATGTTATCCATGATGTTATCTGTAGATTTCTTTGCAGATACTCGTTATGAAGTTGAGGCACTTTATCTCTATTGCCATCTTGTTGAGAGTTTTTTCATGAATAGTATTGGATTATGTCAAATACATTTTCTTAATATAATTTTTCATTTTCATCCTGTTGATATAAACACAGTGATTTCTCAATGCTAAACCAATTTTGCACACCTGAAATAAATCACACTTCATCATAGTTTATAATGCATTTTAAACATTGCTAATTTGTTTTGCTAATTTTTTGTTAGGAATTGTGCATCTATGTTCAGGAGGCGTTGGCTTGTGGTCTGGTTTTTGTAATGGATTTGTATCAAAGTAACACTTGTCTTATTGAATTAGAAAGTGTTCAGTGTTATCCCATTTTCTGGAAGAAATTATGCAGAATAGTGATAATTCTTTTTAAAATGCTTGGTAAAATTATAAAATGAAACCATTTATTTCCAGAATTTTAATTTTGGGAAGTTTTTAAATTTAAAAATCTTGTTTCATGGTCCCACAGAACTTTGTTGCGCTCTCTCTCTCTCTCTCTCTCTCTCTCTCTCTCTCTCTCAATCACCCTTCTTGTTCAAATTAAGTAATTTATATTTTTCTTACTTCAGAATTTTTTCTCTGCCTTCTCTACTATATTCATTGAATTTTAAAATGTTGGTTATTATAGCTTTTGGTTCTAAAATGTTCATCTTCTTCTTAAACTTTTTATTTTCAATATTGTTTTGCTATAACTTTTCAATCCTTTTCTGGTATTTTTATGCTTTCATTTGTTTTACATATCTTTGTAACTGTTCATTGGAGGGCTTTAATAATGACTGCTTTAAAATCCTTTTAAGATAATTATATTTATGAAATCTTAGTGTTGGTGACTCTTCATTTCTTTCATAATTCTAATCTAGATATTCCAGGTTCTTGGTTTGACATGTGAACTTTTTTAAAAAAATTAAAACCTGGACATTTCAGGTATTATGAGACTCTGGATAAAACTTGATTTTTCTCATACAGCTGTGGTGGGTTAAGGGAGGCAACACTATCTCATTTCTATCAAGTGTGGATGGGCATCTAGATTCTGCACTCTTCTTCTATTGATATCCTGGGTGCTGCATTACTTCTGGGTGGGGGTAAAAGTTAAGATTACCCCTTCTGTTGATATTGCTCTGTTTGGAATGGTTTACCATTCTCCCATGTGTCCTTCCCTTATGTTGTTGTCTCATTCCCACTGATCAGTGGTGAAAGTCTTGACTTTCCAGTACTTCTTCTCTGATACTACCTCAGGTATAAATGAAGGGTCCTGGATAGACAGTATTAGTCTAGGCCAGGAGTGGGCAACCTTTTTGTGAGTACGTGCCCAAACCAGCAAAATCTCTGACTCAAAATTCTTCTGTGTGCCAACCCTAATTTTTTGAGAACATGTTACACCTACTTGATATCTCTTAAGGTGTACGTATGTGAAGACCCTTGAAGAAATAGTAAAATTCATTCGAGCGACAAAAACACAGTATATGATGATGAAAACTACATTTATTTTTTAATATATACATGTACACTGATGGTCCAACAGAAAACTTTATGACTCCGTTTGGTATTATCAGTGGGACTTTTGCTGCTGCATCACTGATGACAGAGATTTTACACCAGGTTTATATTTTGTGACCTTCAGAGATATGCACGAGCTACTACTTTCATCCGTCGGGCTATTCCTATTACGAGACTTAACAAAATTCATCACTGAGAACAAAGATTCACAAGCGTATGTGGATGAAAAAATGGAGAGTAAAGCTGTTGCAAAGTTTTTTAAACAGAAAAAAAATTTTCTGGAATGGCATTCCAAGTCCTCAATAGTTCGTTTTCAACACTTCTCTCTGGTACTCCTGTCTCTAATCGCCTTTTTTCAATGTTTTCCAAGTCAACTCTAAGGTCAATAAATTTCTGCTTCCAAATTGAGCTACTCTATAATTCAATCAACTGCATTTCAAAGTCAGCCATGTCTATCCATGAAAACATTTTTAAGTTTAGTTCCTCCAGTTTCATGCTGTCTGGAAACCTCATGAATTTTGCTGTCTCTTCCAGTTCTCTGAATTTCGCAAATCTTGAGAAGAACTGCTCAATAGTTGACTCGATGATGTTTAAAAACAGCTTTTGAAGGTTTTGACAGTCTGTTCTGTCATCTTTTGGGAGGTCTTTGATGTGCCTCTTGAGTTTTGGGAAATATCTAAATCTCTCGCCATCCACATCCCTCTTAAAGACTTCCAGTTTCTTTTCAAAGGCCTTTATGTAACCAAACATAACATCAAGTATCTTGCCAGTTCCTTGTAATTTAATATTTAAGTCATGCAAATGTTCACAAAAATTGTAAATGGAAGATTATAAGAGAGGGTTTCACATGCCAGCAAAAGTTATTGGCGTGCCATGTTTGGCACACGTGTTTGGGGTTGCCCACCCCTGGTCTAGGCTCTCCAGGTAGTATCTATTGACACTGGGTGTGATGGGGTTGGCCTCATTGCTACTAACCCTGAATAAAGTTTTTAATCTCCAATGAGCCTTCGTCTATGATATCATTCTTGGGGGGGAGGGTGGGGATGTGCAGTTGAAGGGCATGGGCACACCTCATTATATTCAGGTCCACCATCAAGCCCCACTGGGTAGGATGCCCAGCCTCAGGCCCCCCAGCCGGGTGCCTGGTGGGGGGCACAGCCTCAGGTCCCTGGGCCTGGTACCACGCAAGCTCAGGTGCCTGCTGATCGCTCGTTACGGCTAGTTATGGGAAGCCCACCTCCGCTGTGGGCGCAGCTATCTTGTGATGGCGGGATGGAGTGAGGGTCAATTTGCATATTACCTCTTTATTATATAACATTATTAATAATTAATTACAATATTTGCTAATAACTGATTACTATAATCGTGTTGCGTTCATTTCCCTTACGTGCCTTACTGGTACATGCAGGCGGACCATTTCTCTTCACTAATACTAGCAGCGAATATTTTAGCAGCTGATTGTTATGTCATTAATCTTGTACTGACTTGTCTGGTGTGTGCAACAGGAAATATTTTTATTTTGGAGAACAAGAAAAACAAGTTTATTTGCTTTACGCTTATTAATTTGTGCAGTTATTCAGTGTCTGGTAAGTTAATGTTCAAGAAAAAATATTAATTTTTATTAAAATGTTCTATTTTATGTTAATGATGACTCATTTGTTTCAGCCCTTTGTATTCAGCATGTCTCTATTGAAATAAACCTATGTTTCTATGAAAGTTGAAGATTTTGTTTTTTAGGGGGCCCACATAAACTTAAACCTTGTTTTTTGGCTCTTGTTAGCCTTTGAGTTTGACATGCTTGGCCAAGTCCAAAGTTGTCAAGGTTTTCCTCTCTGTTTACATCTTAGAGCTTTACAATCTCAGGTCCTGTGGTCAAGTTTTTAATCCTTTCTGAATCTTTTGTTGTTGTTGTTATAGTATAAGATAAGGGTCTAATTTCATTACTCCTTATGTGAATATCTAGTTTTCCCAAAACCATCTTTTGCCCATTGTGTATTTTTAACATCTTTGTCAAAGATTGGTTGACTGCATATGCATGGCTTTATTTATGAGATTTCTATTGTGTTCCATTGATCTACATGTCTGTTTTTATGCCAGTGACACGCTGTTTTGATTAATGCAGCTTTGTAATATGATTATGTGGTCTTTTTTTTTTTTTTTGGTTCCTTATGCATTTTAGGATTGTTTTTTTCTAGTTACTTAAAAAATGTCATTGTGATTTTAATAATGATTGCATTGAATTTGTAGATTGCTTTGTGAAATGTGTACAGTTTAGCTATGCAAAGTCTTCCACTACCTGAACATGAGATTTCTTTCTAGTTTCAGTACACAAGTCTTTCATCTCCTTGGTTACATTTATTCCTAGATAATTTATTATTTTTAATTCAATTATACTTGGGGTTTTTTTCTTAATTTTTCTCTGACAGTTATTTTTAAAACTTATTTTTATTGTCAAAACTATTATAGATGTCTCCTTGCCCCCCCCCATTAACCCCCTCTAACCTGTTCCTGCCCCTTCTCCTGGCCTATACCATACTATTATCTTCTATAAAAACACCACTTAGTTTTATACACTAATTTTGTATCCTACAACTTTAATGAATTTATTTATTAGTTCTAATAGTATTTATGTGGAGTTTTTAGAGTGTTCTACATATTAGTTTATGTCATATGAAAAAAGAGATAATATTATTGTGTTTTGTTTTGTATGTTGAACTAATCTTTTGTCCTTGGTTGAAACCCTCTTGGTCATTTGTATAATCATTTTTATGTGTTTCTGAATTTTAATTGTTTATAATTTGTTAAACATTTTTGCATATATATTACTAATTGAAATCCCCCCCTTTTCTTTGATGTCTTTGTTTGGTTTTGGCATCAGGAAATTACTGCCTCATAGTATGAATTGAAATGCTGGCCTTATAGAATTAGTTGGAAAGTATTGTCTACCTTCATTTTAAGCTCACAGATATCATTAGTGCTAAAGTATATTGTACACTTTGAGGTATTACTTTGACAACAGAGAATTAATTTTTTATAGTGTTGAAAGAAGGATAGATGAAACAGGTGCACAACACCTGAAACAGCAATAGACAAATGTGACATGGGGATTATTTCTCCAGAAGTTTTCTTACAATTAAACTAAAAGCATCCAGATGGGGTGAACAAGCCATAAGCAATTAGCTAAGAAACCAAGATGCACCTTAAACTGAAAGATTTAAAAACGCAATGATATTTTCAACATCTGCAAATGTTTGGCCTATTATTTATTTTGGATGGTTTTGATCTGTGAGCTAGACTTTGTTTTCATGCCATTTTTCAGATAAATAGTTCAAGACATGCTTTTATATTTGTCCTCCATGATATTTTTGCTGGTAAATATATATCTTTAAATCTATTTATATCTCCAGATTAAAGCACCCAATTCCCATTTTGTAAGGTCTTCACAAAATACAGCCTTTAATATAAATAATTTAACATTGCATATTAAAAGGATAAGGAGTTTGAAATAACTTTAACTTTATCTCAATTTATATTACCTTATCTGAAATTCATGTTAGAACATAGTCTGATGCTATTTATAAAACGTGGTTACCATGAAAGCTACTTCTGGGAATAATTTGACAATCTCTCATGCGACAGGTCAAGTAACTAGTTTATAACTTTTAGAAACCACTTTTTGGGTCTTTTTTCCCCTTTGTATTAAAATCTGTTAGTATCATCTGCAACACTTTTGACACTATCTGACCTGTTTTGATCAATATGACAGGCTTTCAATTTTTAAAAACTATTTGCACCTGATGTATAAATTTGTTATAATTTCAATCTTCCATATTTAGACCAACAGCTTAAAAATAGTAATAACATGTAAAACAAACTGAACATAACCAGAGTATATTTCTGTTCATTCAGCCAAGAGCCTTTCTTAGATAATGAATGAACTGTGAATGTGTGTGTCTGCTCACATTTTCAAGGGAGCTAAATTCTAAAAGCAACATTTGAGATTGTATTGAATTAAAATGTGAGAACTCAAATAAGATAAACCTACCTGTTATTACTAATTCTGCATTAATGGTCTCATAGTCATATTCATAAATCTCAGTGTGAACCCCCACAGCTGAGATATCCCTCTGGAGTTTAACTGCTGTCTGTGGGAGCCCAGCCAGCCCTTTCATACCTCTGCACTTCCTATCAGTCTCTGTGCAGTTTCCACTTTCCATCCTCAGTTATCAGGTTTCTCTCCAGCTAGTCTTCATTTGATTTTCATGGTGGTTCTTCTGTATTTTAGTTGTATTTCCAGTTTGGTCCTGGGAAAGTGTCAGTGTACCTTTCACTTACTTTGCCACCATTTTTTCATTGATGCTTTCTTTTTTAAAAAAATTCTTTATTGATTAAGTTATTACAAATGTGTCCTTATCCCCACATTACCCCCCACCCCTTCCCCGACTCATGCCCTTACCCCTTTGTTGTCTGTGTGCATTGGTTAGGCCTATATGCCTGCATATAAGTCATTTTGTTGATCTCTCCCTCTTACCCGCACCCTCCCCAACCTTCCCTCTGAGGTTTGATGCTTTCTTTTGCTGTGCAAAAGTTTTTTAGTTTGATGTAGTCCTAGTTGTTCATATTTTTGTTTATTTCTTTCTATTGCTGGAAGTAATATATTGACAAAAATATTACTATGAGAGATGTCTGAGATTTTTACTGCCTATATTATATTTTCTTGTAGGACTTTTTATGGTTTTGCCACTTACATCTAGGTCTTTTACCCATTTTGAGTATGCTCTTGTGTATGGTATAAGTTGGTGGTCTAGTTTCATTTTTTTATATGCACCTGTCCAGTTTTCCTAACACTATTTATTAAAGAGACTGTCTTTATTTCATTGTATGCTACTTTTCATCTCTAACACCATTTTTGATCAAAATTGTATGCAGCAGGCCATTTTAAAATTATTAATTTGCTTAGTTATTTTGTTTTATAGGCATATACTGAATTTTAACCACAGTTTCCTGTCTGAAAGAGTACATTTCTTCCCATGGAAAAAAAAATTGGCAGTTTAATAAATGAAAAGTAAAGACATGAAAGCCTTTAAACATAAAATCCATTAAGTTACTCTATTGGAAGATATAGAATGTTATGAGAAAACAATGTTCATATAAATGCATTTTGTTACATACATATATAAATCTGTTTTAAGTGTAATATTCTATCTATATTTATACACATTTATCTAATATCCTGCCTTCCAAGCTAAAGAAAAGAAATACTTATTAAAAGATAAATGCAAGTAGCTGTTCATCTTTTGACATAATGTCATAATGTCTAAGGCATTTGAAAAAAAAGGTTTTTACATAGAAGGGAAGCAAACAAAATTATTTTAAAGTTGTTTCTAAAAAACAAACAAACACATTTTAAACTAAAAACAAATTAACGAACAAAAGTTTCAACCATCATGGGTTTAAACCATCATTTAACTGCAAATGGATCAAAAGTGAGAAGTGACTAAGTCGCCTCATGAATTCACTGCAAAAGATCCCCCAAACAACTATAACCTTAAAGCCATTACTTAGATCATTTGAAAAATAATGATCTAAAGATTTTATATCCCTAAATTAGTATCTAAGAGTAGTTATTTTAAAATAAATATTTTTATAAATTCTCATGCATCTTGTGCTATTGTGTGGATGTAGAAATGAGAAAAATGTTAATTTATTTCTCCCCCTTTATATTCTTTCTTGAGGGACTTCCATTTATAAGTTGTTTTGCTAGTCCCTGGATTTGGGAAGAAAGCTACTAGATAATTAGGAAAATTGAGTATTTTTTATTCTCTAGAATGGTTAAAAGGATTAGATATCTGTCTACATGTTGCTAATTCAGAAAAATAAAGGCATAATTATTGTTAAAAAGTCAAACTTCCACTTAAAGTATAATATTAGAAGCAAACAAGTATAGTGGGAAACTTACATTTGGAATTAAAACTTATAAGTCCTTGTCACAGCTTTCCCACATACTACCTATTGTATCTAAGATATAATTGGCCCTGGATAATGTAGAATAAATTATGTAAGGAGTTAATTGACACATTGGACAAATTAAACTTTCTAAACCTTAGTTTCCTTATCTGTAAAATGGGAATAATATGTGGCTTCTAAGTGTAGTTCTGAAAATGATTTCATATTGATTGATATGAGACTGTTTTTTACATTGTCAATGTAGTTATTTATATGTAAGGTAGTATTTTTGCTTTAAAAATAAAATTGTTAAAGATAGAATTTCTTCATAATTATTATTAGGATTCTTTTAATTATATGTTTTAATTTTGTTTTTCTTTTTTTTAGTCCTTCCATCCTTCTCCACCTTGAGAGTTGTGAGTCTGCTCTCTGTCTATGGATCTCTATTTTGCTGGATAGTTCATTTTGTTCATTAGATTCCACTTATGAGTACAATCATATGGAATTTGTCTTTCTCTGACTGACTTATTTCACTTAGCATGCTGTCACAAAGGATAATATTTCCTTCTTTTTTATGGCTGAGTCATAGTCCATTATGTAAAAGTACCACAGCTTTTCTATCCACTTGTCTTCTGATGAACATTGGGCTGCTTCTAAATATTAGCTATTGTAAACAATGTTGCAATGAACAAACATAGGTGTGCATATATTCTTTCGAATTAGCGTTTTGGATTTCTTCAGATAAATTCCCAGAACTAGGATCACTGGGTCTAAAAGAAGTTCAATTTTTAATTTTTGAGGAACCTCCATACTCTTTACCATAGTGGCTGCACCAATCTGCATTCCCACCAACAGTGCACAAGACTTCCATTTTTTCTACATCCTCCACAACACTTGTTGCTTTTCGATTTATTGCTGATAGCCATTCTGACAGGTGTGAGGTGATATATCATTATGTTTTAATTTGCATTTCTCTGATGATTAGTGACGTTGAGCATCTTTTATTTTTACTTATTTTATTTTTATATTTTAATTAAATTTATTAGGTGACATTGTTTATTAAGAATATATAGGTTTAAAGTGCACAATTCTATGATACATCATCTGTATATTGCATTGTGTGCCCAGCACCCAAATTTCACCATCATATATTTTACCTCTTTTACCCTTTACTACATCCCACCCCTCTTCCCTCTGGTAACCACCTTACTATTGTCTGTCTCTCTGAATTTTTATTTGTTTGCTCATTTGTTGTTTTCATTTTTATATCCCACATTTGAGTGAAATCATGTTTCTTAGCTTTTTCTGACTGATTTATTTCACTTACCATATTCTCAAGATCTATCCATGTTGTCGCAAATGGCAGTATTTCATCTTTTCTTATGGCTGAGGAGTATTCCATTGTGTATATTACCACATCTTCTTTATCCAATCCTCTATCGAAGGAAAATTCAATTGTTTCCATATCTTGGCCACCATGAATAATGCTGCAATGAACATAGGGATCTAATCTAATAATAGACAAACATGGTAATTGACCATACCTTCACTATGCTTCCATTGGCTAATCAGGGTGATATGCAAATTAACTGCCAACAATGATGGCAGTTAACCACCAACAAAGATGGCAGTTAATTTGCATATGTAGGCACAATGATGGGAGCCAAAAGGGGAAGGACAGCGATCAGAAACCCAGGCGGCAGGCAAGAGCTGGGTGGCAGGGCAACAGTGTCCCTGGGGGCTGCCTTTGCCTTGCCCCCTGGCCCTGGATCGGAGAACCCAGGCAGCCTTTGCCCACCCCCCAAGCCAGTGATCAGAGAAGCCGGAGGGAGGCAGGGAAGAGGCAGGTACCAGTGTTCACCTCTTCCCTGCCCACCCCTGGCTGGGATCAGTGACCGGAGAAGCAGGAGGGGGGCCAGGGAAGAGGGGAGTGGCTGCGGCCGGTGTTCGGAGAAGTACCTGTATTTTTTTTTTCAAAGTACCTGTATTTTTAATAATTTCTTGACATGGTAAAATAATTTTACATTATGATACAAGGGTGGTGGGATGAGGAGAAGGAGCAGCAGAAAAATCCAACAAACAAAAAGGGAAACAGAAATGCATGGTGAAAGGGATTTGAAGGGTGGGTAGGGGCATTTCCCAACTAAAATGCAATTGGTTTGTTACTGAGTACTATTCATGGGAAGACAGCATCCTGACTCCTTCTCTATACAGCATATTGGGAGTAAAAATGATGCATCCAGGTGGAAATATGATTAGGAGTTGGAAGACAGACAGGGAAAGAAGAAGTCAGAAATAGACACTGAGAGAGTTACTGGCTGGCTGGCTGCAAATACTGACTCTCCAGTAGTGATAGAATAAAAAAGTGGGGGATATCTCTGGAAGATTCAAGAGATAGGGGGCAACACTTTTATGGTTTTGACTTGCCCAGCAGATTTCCAATACACACGTGTACATGCCTATGTTTGCATTCACACACATATACACATAACTGACTGCCCTCCCTGGAAGCACAGAAGAAGAAGAAGCCACCAGAAAAAGAAGCCACCCACCTTTGGTCCAGGCGCCAGCGCCTGCGGCTGGCTGCAGCCCAGGAGACGGAGAAGCCACCCGCCCGAGGTCCCAGGCTGCAGCCACCCGGAGAAGCTGCCCGTCCTATGGTCCAGGGCGCCAACACCTGTGGCCAGGGAAATAGATTCCCTCTTCTCCTACTGCAGTCATTATGGCAATATTCCGCTTCTGAATTTCTCTCCTGTGCTGCAACCCAACTCCACTTTTCACCAGAAGGATACAGAACAGAGAGAGCAGTGTTAAAAGCTTACCTTTTTAAGCCGGTAAGGTTGGTACTGAAACATATAAATGGAAAACTTGAGTCCTTAAGGTAACAAAGGCTACAAAGGACAGGGACAGCACATGACCTATTATATCCAGCAATCCATATGGGGACTAAAAACTTTGCAATGATGACAATTAGTGAAGATATGAATCAACTAAAATAGTTGACAGGGACAATTCTTCCATCTTTGAAAATATCTACATCAAATCTGTTTAAATAGATTTTCATCTGCATAATATAACACATTCTGACAAGACCACCAGCACCACCAATGTGGTCAGTGTTGTGCCAATAAATGTTTAATAACTGAGGGACCCCCCCAAGTGCACAAATTTTTGTGCACCGGGCTACTAGTATATAATATATAATATATACCTTTTGGAATACATGTGTTTTTTAAATATATTTTTATTGATTTTAGAGAGGAAGGGAGATAGAGGATAGGTTATAGATAGATAGTTGATAGATAGATAGATAGATAGATAGATAGATAGATAGATAGATAGATAATAGATAGATGATAGATAAATAGATAGATGATAGATAGATAGATAGATAGATAGATAATGAGAGAGAATCATTGATCAGCTATCTCCTGCACACCTCCCCTGGGATCAAGCCTGGAACCCAAGTATATGCCCTGACTGTGAATCAAACTGTGATCTCCTGGTTCTTTGGTCAACACTCAACCACTGAGCCACATTGACTGTACATGAATGCAGGTTTTAAAATTTTGGGATAGATACACAGAAGAAGGGTTGCTGGGTCATATGGTAACTCTCTTCTCGAGAAGCCTCCATATTCTTTTCCATAGTAGCTGTTTTCATAATTATTAATAAGATAAACCATTAAAATCAGATTTTTAATATAAAACTCAATACAAAGAGGTTCATACTTATTAAGGTCTTCTTTCTATCTCTCATGTGACTTACATCTGTACCATTAAATACCCCAATGTCTTGTCAGTGTACAGTAGTCTCACCCTTATCCATGCAGAACATACTAGTATTTCAAAACCCTCAGTGGATTCATGAGACTGCATGAATAGTACTGCAGGTAGTACTTTCCAGTACTTGCCATCAATCCAGAAATATCTAAGGTCCATACTATAAAAACACTGTCAAGTGTCAGCAAGTGGTCTTTGCCTTCCACAATGCAGTCATCAAAGTAGACAGTACTTACTATGTGCCATGCATTGTTCTAAGTGCTTTTCATACTGGCAGACTATCTCACTTAATCCTCATATTACATTTCTCATCTATACATGAGATAACAGAAGCCCAGAGAGATAAAATTGTTTTTTTTTCTGCTTCTTTGGATTCAGAGAGGTAAATCTTCTTACCCAAAGTTGCACACAAGAAGAACTAGGTTTCATTGCAGCATTACTCAAATTGACCAAGACATGGAAACAACCACTATCCCTTGATAAATGATTGGATAAAGAATATGTGGTACATACTACCCAGTGGAATACTACTCAGCCATAAGAAAAGATAAAATACTACCATTTGTGACACTGGGGATCATGAAAAAATCATGCTAAGAAAAATAAGTCAGACAGGAAAAGTCAAGAACCATATGATTTCACTAGAAGCCCAGTGCACAAATTTGTGCACATTGAAAGGAACTGTGGGCTGCGATGCTGCAGTGGGCACAGGGGTGGGTCTTGACCCATCCTCTGCATCCCCACCCAGCCCCTCCTGCCACAGCCCCCAGTACCCTGTCTGCTGGTAGCCCTGCTCCCTTGCACTGACAGTACCAGCCCTGCTCACACCCACTGATGATGCGGAGTGACTGGGCCTGCGCCAGCAGCAGGTGCAAGCAGGGGTAGTGCTGTCCATGGGTATGAGCAGTGGCTGCTGCCACAATCAGCCTTTCAGGAGCAGGGGGAGGTGTAGAAGCCCTCAGGGGTGATCGGGGCTGGCAACCATCACTTGCACTGGCTGTTCAGAACTGGCGCCAGGTTCTAGCAGCGGGTGTGAGTGGCAGCTCCAGAGCTGTCTGCAGGGGCAAGTAGGACCAGCGCCAGCAGTGGGTGCAAGCAGTGGCTCTGGTGCCAGCAGGGGAAGCAGGAGGCAGTTGCCAGCCCCGATTGCCACTCAGGAGCAGGGGGAGGTGGAGAAGCCCTGAGGGGTGATTGGGGACAGCAGCTGCTGCTTATATCCTCTGATGGCGCCAAGCAATCAGGGCAGGGACTGGGCACCAGCAGCAGGTGTGAGCAGCAAATAATTTTCAGTAACTACCAGAGGATCACCCTGATGACAGTGACCAGTGCCCCGCATTGGTCTAGCGCCCCCACTCACCTGCTCCACCATTCTGCCGTGGCTGATGCCCACCATGTTCCATGCATGCCCCCTGGTGGCCAGTGTATGTCATAACGACTGGTTGTTTAGTTGTTCCACCGTTCAGTCTATTTGCATGTTAGCCTTTTTTATATAGGATTATTATTTAAAATGAGGTTATTCTAGCCCAGTTGGCATGGCTCAATAGTTGAACATTGACCTATGAACTAGGAGGTCATGGTTTGATTCTTGGTCAGGGCACATGATCCCCAGTGTGGGGCATGCAGGAGGCAGCCTATCAATGATTATCTCTCATCATTGATGTTTCTATCTCTCTCCCTCTCCCTTCTTTTCTAAAATAATTAAAAGTATATTTTAAAAAATAAAATAAAATGAAATTATTCTAGACCTTAATCACTATCTAGGGCAGGGGTGGGCAAACTTTTTGACTCGAGGGCCACAATGGGTTCTTAAACTGGACCGGAGGGCCGGAACAAAAGCATGGATAGAGTGTTTGTGTGAACTAATATAAATTCAAAGTAAACATCATTACATAAAAGGGTACGGTCTTTTTTGTCAATAGTTTTATTCATTTCAAACGGGCCGGATCTGGCCCGCGGGCCATAGTTTGCCCACGACTGATCTAGGGAAACACATTCTACACTTGATGCATAGTGATCTTTTGTTTCTCAATATGTAAAGTACTTGTATAAGGTATAATACTTGTGTAGTAAATATACATAAACCTAATAGTCTATGGGACCCCTAGCATGTCCCTTTGCTTATTATTTTCCTCCAAGGCCTTTTTTAAACTAAATTAATTGATACATGATTGCTAATTTCTTTCACTGCTAGCAGTCCTTTCTTTTTGTTTTGTTTTGTTTTGTTTTTTGGGGGGGAAGCATTGTGTTATCCTTTAGTTATCACATTAGAAATATGAAGCCAGAGGTCAGCTAGGTCTCCATAGTAATCATTTCTATTTATATGATGAATAACACATTTCACTCCAGATGTTGGGAAAGTACTTGAAATATACATTAAAAAAAAAAAGAGTTCACAAAAAGTATCAGGTGTTTTGACTAGAAATTCAATCATTGATTATTTTGCATTACAATGAGAAGGTGTGACATAAACTCTGATAACTTTTACAGTTTTCTAACTTGAGTTCTTGTCTGTGGAAACATAGAACTATTTTATTGGTTGCACTGAATTGTCATATGGTGCACCCTGATCCTAATATATTAAAAGCCAGGCTCTATCACAACTGAAACAACTGGACAGATGACCAAACAGCAGGCTGCGTGGGGCAACAAGGCCAGCAGGGGGGTTAGTGAGGGACAACCAAATGACTAAACAGCAGTCTGCATGGGGTGACCAGGCTGGCAGGGGGGGCAGTGAGGGGAGACCAGGCCAGCAGAGGGGTGCAGTTAGGGGCAACCAGGCCAGCAGGGGACGCCAGTTGGGGGTGACCAGGCCAGCAGGGGGGTGGAGTTGGGGGTGAGTAGACCAGCAGAAGGGGGCAGATAGGGGCAACCAGGCCAGTGGGGGGGACAGTTAGGGGTGACCAGGCCAGTGGGGGGTGCTATTAGGGTCAATGAGGCTGGCGGGGGGCCAGTTGAGGGCAACCAGGCCAACAGGGGGACCAGTTAGGGGTGATCAGACAGGCAGGCAGGTGAGCAGTTAGGAGCCAGCGGTCCCAGATTGTGAGAGGGATGTCTGACTGCCAGTTTAGGCCCGATCCTGGCAGTGGGACATCTGCCGAGGGGTCCCAGAATGGAGAGGGTGCAGGCTGGGCTGAGGAGACCCCTCCTCCGCTGCTCCATAAATGAATTTTGTGCACCAGGCCTCTAGTAAGTCCTATATAATAAAGAGCTAATATACTAATTAGACCAAACAGCAGAACACCCTTCTGGAATGACAAGTGGGTGGGGCTGTGAGGCAGCCAGGGCCATGAGGGCCAAGGCAGCCAGGGCTGCAAAGGCCAAGCTCCTTGCACAGATTTTGTGCATCAGGCCTCTAATATATAATAAACTCTCATGAGAAAATAAAAGATATTTTGTAACAATCTGGTGAGTAGATGGAAAAAGTCTTGAGATCTGATTGATAACATTTCAGTCCACATGTGGAAAACTTGTATTACATGAGTTTTTATGCATTTGTTCTCAGTTACTTTTCTGAAAATTCAAACTGCTCAACTAAAAGAAACATTTTTTGTACAGTATCTAGAGTAGTATCTGCCATATTATAGGCATAACTAAGTATTGGTTGAATAACTAAATTAAATATATTTTTATTTGTAGTTAGTTTTGAAATGTTAGTTTATGTTTTATTTAAAAAGCAAAACAAAAACAGTTTTCTTTCCACTGTAGTACCTGACAACCACCAATATGTTTCTTGTCCTACAGTTTTGCCTTTTGCAGAATGTCATTTAAGTAAAATCATATAGTATTTAGTCTTTTGTGTCTTCTACTTAAATAAATCTTTTTATATTCTAGATTCTTGGTTTGTCAGTAGTTTATTGCTTTGGTTCTGAGTAGTAATCTGTTGAATAAATGGATATACTACTCTTTCTGTTGTACATTCACCCATTGATGGGAATTTGTGTTGTTTACATTTATGGCTCTAATACTAGTATATGGAGGTGCTGTATAATCCATGGTCTTTGTGCAGGCATATATTTGTATTTCTCTTGGATAAGTGCCTTGGAGTGGAATTACTGGCTCATAGTTTAAGTACTTGTTTCATTTTTATAAGAAATTAACAAATTGTTTTTTAAAGTATATATACAATTTTGGATTCCTACCAGCAATGTGTGAGAGTTGCACTTATTTCACATTATTTCCAGCATTTTATGTTATCCATCTTTTTGATGATCACCTTTCTAGTGGATTCATAGTAGCTTCTCTTTGTGGATTTATTTCCATTTTTCTGATAACCAGTGTTATTGAACAGTTCATGTGTCTGTGGCCATTCATGAGGCTTCCTTTGTTAAGTCTGTTTAAGATTTTGCTAATTTTTTATTTGTCTGTTAAATAGAGTTCTGGATATAGGTTCCTTTATTGGATGTATGTTGTGTAAATATTTTTTCCAACTCTGTAGCTTTATTCTATTTTTCATGTATTTTCAGTTGACTCTTTTTATATTTCTCATCTCACTGGTAAATCCCCCTCCCTTCCAATGCATGTGTTGATAATTTTTTTTTTCAGTCAGATCCTTATCATATTTTTAATTATTTTAAATGTCCTCTCTGCTCTTTACCAGTGGGCTACCTTGGAGTCTGGTTCTGTTTATTGTATCGTTTATTAGAAATGACTTTTTTCCTTTTTGTGTCTAGTAATTTTTAAATGGAATGTCAGGTCTCAAGTGTTAAATAACAATAGAGACTGAGGTAAATAATATTAAAATCCACAAATAGTCACTTTCGTTTTTCTTTCAGGCCCTAAATACAAGTTACAGGTAATTGTGTCAGTATTGTCAGTAGTTGAGGTGAATTTGAATTTTGTTGTTGGTGTAGTTACTATGAGTACACCAGAGACTTCCAATTACTCCAATGGCGGACTGCTGCTATAATGATAGAAGACAGCAGGAGGGCTTTCTCATGTTCCTGGTCCACTCTCAGTGTATAGGCAGTGCTGCGTACCAGGGCCCCAGGCACTATCTTACCCAGGGGTAGGCAGATTACTGCTGGTTGTTATTTGCTCTAAGGTTCATGGTTAGTAGAAGCTGGGTTGCTATTTTCTGCTCCTCCCCCAGCCTCAGTATTAGACAGGCTCTGTGTGCATGAGAAAAGGGACTTTCTCAGTGTTTCTACCCCTTTCTTAACTAATTATCTTAGAAATGTGCATGATGGATTTTGATAGTATCTTGTTCTTTCAACATAGTTTTGATAACAACTTTTATATCTTTAAACATAAATATTCTATGTCATATAATATCTGAATTATTTGGTGGTCTTTTTTGTAGCTTATTTTTTCTATTGACTCTCATTATTCATAGCATTTCCCTTCATATCTTCAGTGATTATTTTAATACTTTGTTGTTGAAAGTATTACATTTGTGTCCTTTATCCCCCATTGACCTCTCCCTGGCCATTTTCACCACCCAGCACATGTCTTCGCCCCTCTAGTGTCTGTGTCCATTGGTTATGCTTATATGCATGCATACAAGTCCTTTGGTTGATCTTGTATCCGCCCCCCCCAACCCACCCCTGCCTTCCCCCTGAAGTTTGACAATCTGTTTGATGCTTCTTTGTGTCTGTATCTATTTTTGTTCATCAGTTTATGATGTTCTTCATAGTCCACAAATGAGTGAGATCATGTGATATATATCTTTCACTGATTGGCTTATTTCCCTTAGCATAATGCTCTCCAATTTCATCAACTATGTTGCAAATGGTAAAAATTCCTTCTATTTTTACAGCAGCTTAGTTTTCCATTGCATAGATGTATCACAGTTTTTTAATCCACTCATCTGCTGATGGGCACTTAAGCTGTTTCCAAATATTAGCTATTGCAAATTGTGCTGCTATGAACATAGGGGTGCATATATCCTTTTTGATTGGTGTTTCTATTTTCTTGGGATATATTCTTAGAAGTGGTATTACTGGGTCAAATGGGAGTTCCATTTTTAATTTTTTGAGGAAACGCCATACTGTTTTCCACAGTGGCTGCACCAGTCTGCATTCCCACCAGCAGTGTACAAGTGTTCCTTTTTCTCCACATCCTCTCCAGCACTTGTTTGTTGGTTTGTTGATGATAGCCATTCTGACAGGTGTGAGATGGTTCCTCATTTTTGGCTTTGATATGCATCTCTCAGATGATTAGTGACTTTGAGCATGTTTTCATATGTCTCTTGGCCTTCTGAATTTCCTTTTTCGAAAGTTTCTATTTAGGTCCTTTGCCCATTTTTTTGATTGGATTGTTTATCTTCCTCTTGATAAGATGTATGAGTTCCCTATAAATTTTAGAGATTAGACTGTTATAAGATATAACATTGGCAAGTATGTTCTCCCATGCAGTGGCCTTTCTTGTTGTTTTGTTGATGGTTTCTTTTGCTGTGCAGAAGCTTTTTATTTTGATGCAGTCCCATTTATTTTCTTCTTAGTTTCCATTGTCCTAGGAGCTGTATCAGTAAAGATATTGCTATTACATATGTCTGATATTTTGCTGCCTGTGGATTCTTCTCAGATTTTTATGGTTCCCCACTTACATTTAAGTCCTTTATCTGTTTTGAGTGTATTTTTGTGTATGGTGTAAGTTGGTGGTCTAATTTCACTTTTTTGAATGTATCTGTCCAATGTTCCCAACACCATTTATTGAAGAGACTATCTTGACTCCTTTGCAAGCTCTTGCCTGCTTTGTAAAATATTAATTGAACATAATGGCATGGGTCGATTTCTGGGTTCTCTGTTCTGTTCCATTGGTCTAGAGGTCTGTTATTGTACCAGTACCAGGCAGTTTTGAGAACAGTGGATTTGTAATATAATTTGATATCTGATATTGTGATCCCTTCAACTTTGTTCTTCTTTCTCAGGATTGCTGCAGCTCTTCGTGGTCTTTTTTTAAGGCTAAATGAATATTTGGAGAGTTTGTTCTAGGTCTGTGAAATATGTCATTGGTATGTTAATGGGAATTTCATAGATTTCTTTAGATAGTATGAAAGTTTTAATGATGTTGATTCTACCAATCCATGAACACAGTATATTCTTCCATTTGTTAATGTCTTCCTCTAGCTCTTTTTTTCAACATTCTATAGTTTTCCAAATACAGGTCTTTTACCTCCTAAGCTAAGTTTATTCCTAGGTATCTTAATTTTTCTGTTGCAATGGTAAGTGGGATTATTTTTTAAGTTTCTCTTTCTGTGAGTTCATTATTGGTGTATTATAAAACCATAGATTTATGGATGTTAATTTTGTATCCTGCTACATTGCCAAATACATTTATTGTTTAGTCTTTTTTTGATCGAGACTTTAGGGTTTTCTATGTACAATATCATGTCATCTGTGAATAAAGACAGTTTTACTTATTTTCCAATTTGGATTCCTTTTATTTCTTCTTTTTGTCTGATTGCTATGGCTAGTACTTCCAGTACCGAACAGGAGAGGTAACAATGGGCATCCCTGTTTTTTTTTGTTTGTTTGTTGGTTTTGTTTTGTTTTGTTTTGTTTTCCTTTCTTAGGGGAAATGGTTTTAGTTTTTGCCCATTGACTATGATGTTGGCTGTAGGTTTGTCATGTAAGGCTTTTATTATGTTGAGGTATGATCCCTCTATTCCTACTTTGCTGAAAGTTTTTATCAATAAAGTGTGTCGAATTTTGTTACATGTTTTTTTCTGCCTCAACTGATATAATTTTGTGATTTTTGTCTTTCAATGAGTTTATGTGGTGTATCACATTTATTGATTTACAGATATTGGACCACCCTCACATCCTCAGAATAAATACCACTTGGTCATGGTGTATGACCTTTCTAATGTAATGCTGCATCCAATTTTCCAGAATTTTGTTGAGGATATTAGCATCTGTATTCATCAGGGATACTGGCCTTTGGGGGATACACAACTCTTTCTTTGTTGTGTGTTTTTCAGGATTTTGTATTTGGGTAATGCTGCCTTCATAGAAAGAGTTTGGAAGTGTTTCTTCCTCTTGAATTGTTTTAGAATAGTGTGTGGAGGGTATGTTTTAGTTCTTCTTTGAATGTTTGATAAAACTTCCCTGTGAAGTTGTCTGGCCTGGGGCTTTTGTTTCCTGGAAGTTTTTTTTATTACTACTTCAATTTCATCCATAGTTATTAGCCTCTTCAGATTATTTGAGTCTTCCTGATTGATTTTTGGAAAGTCATATTCTTCCAAGAATATGTCTATTAATTCTAGGTTGACCAGTTTGTTGGAATAAAGTTGTTCATAGTATTTTATTTTATTACAATCTTTGTATTTCTGTGTGGTCTGTTGTTATTTTGCCTCTTTCATTTCTGACTTTGTTTATTTTGGTCCTCTGTCTTTGCTTCTTGGTGAGCCTGGCTATAGGTTCATCAATCTTGTTTATCCTTTCAAAGAACCAGCTCTTGGTTTCATTGATCTTTTGTACTGGTTTTTTTGGTCTCTATGGCATTAATTTCCTCTCTGACCTTCATTATTTCTTTCCTTCTGTTCCCTCTGGGCTTTTCTTGTTGCTTTCTTTCTAATTCTTTAAGTTGTAGAGTTAGATAATTTATTACCAGTTTTTCTTATTTCTTTGTTTTGTTTTGTGTTTTTTTGTTTGTTTGTTTGTTTGTTTTTAGGTAGGCCTGTGATGCTATGAACTTCCCCCTCAGGACTGTTTTCACTGTATCCCATAGATTTTGGATTGTTGTGTTTTCTTTGTCACTAGGATTTTTTTCTATTTCTTATTTGATCTCTTTGGTAACCCAACTGTTGTTGAATAACATGCTATTTAGTCTCCAAAAGTTTGAATTTTTTTATTGTTTTTATTGTAGTTGATTTCTAATATTATGCCATTGTTATCTTAGAAGATGCTTGATATGATTGTAATGTTCTTGAATTTGGAGAAACTTTGCCTGGGTCCCAATATGTGCACTTGAGAAGAATGTACATCCCATAGCTTTGGATGAAATGTTCTGAAGATGTCAATTAAGTTCATCTGATCTAGTGAGTCATTTAGGATTGCTGTTTCTTTGTTGATTTTTTTCTAGAGAATTTATCCTGTGATGTCAATGGGTATTAAAGTCCCTTACTATAACAAAATTGCTATCGATCTCTCCTGTGATATCTTCCAGAAGTTTTTTTTTTTTTTTTTTTTTTTTTTTTTTTTTTTTTTTTTTTACATATTTGTGTGCTCCAGCATTGGGTGCCCATATGTTTACTAGAGTTATATCCTGTTGTATCGATCCCTTTAGTATTATGAAGTGGCCTTCCTTAACTCCTGTTATGGCATTCACTTTGAGGTCTATTTTGTCATATAGAAATATTGCTACCCCAGCTTTTTTTTTTTCATTGTCATTTGCCAGAAATTTTTTTCCATCCCTTCACTTTAAGCCTTTGTGAGTCGAGTCCCTTATTCTGAGGTGGGTCTCTTGCAGACAGCATATATATGGGTCATGTTTTCTTATCCATTCAGCCACTCAATGTCTTTTGATTGGAGCATTTACATTTAAGGTTATTATTGATAGGTATTTGTTTGTAGCCATTTTTATTATTTATGCCTGTGTTCCTTCTTCAATTTCTATTTCTTCTTTTTACAACAGTTCCTGTAGCATTTCTTTCAATGCTGGCATGGTAGTGATAAACTCCCTTAGCCTTTTTTTTTTTTTTTTTTTTGTCCTGATTTCCCCTTCAATTTGGAATGATAGCCTCATTGGATACAGTTTCTTGGATTCAGTCCATTGCTTTGCATCACTTTTTATACATCCTTCCATTCCCTTCTGGCCTGATGTGTTACTGTTGAGAAATCATTTGATAATGTAATAGGAGATCCCTTGTAGATAACTCTCTGTCTCTCTCTCTTGCAACCTTTAAGATTCTCTTTGGCCCTGACTGGTTTGGCTCAGTGGATAGAGCATCGGCCTGCAGACTGAAAGGTCCCAAGTTCGATTCCAGTCAAGGGCGTGTTGCGGGCACATCCCCATTAGGAGGGTGTGCAGGAGGCAGCTGATTGATGTTTCTCTCTCATCAATGTTTCTAACTCTCTATTCCTTTCCCTTCCTCTCTGTAAAAAATTAAATAAAATATATTTTTTAAAAAAAGATTCTCTCTTTGTTTTTATCATTTGCCATTATAATTACTACGTGTCCTGGTGTGGGTCTTTTTTGGTTCATCTTCTTTGGGACTCTATGTGCTTTTTTTCTTCCCCAAATCAGGGAAATTTTCTGTCATTATTTTGTCAAATACGTTTTCTAATTCTTGCTCTTCTTCTTGGCCTTTTGGCCCCCCTATTATATGGATATTACTTCATTTCTTGTTGTTCCAAAGCTCCCTTAGGCTCTCCTCCTTCCTTCTAATTTTTTTTCCAATTGCTATTCATTTTGGGTGTGTTTTTCTGCCCTGTCTTTTAACTCACTAATTCGGTCCTCAGCCTCTTGTAGTCTACTGTTGAAATCTTCCATTGTGTTTTTTGTTATAGTTATATCATTCTTGATATCCTCTTGATTCTTACATATGTTGTTGATTTTCTCATCCAGCTGGTTTAGAAATTGTATGACCCTTACTCTGAATTCTTTTTCTGAAATATTGCATGCCTTCGTTTCATTTAGTTCTTTCTCTGGCGATGCCTCTTTTTTTCCCTTTGGGTGATGTTTCTTTGTCTCTTCATTTTTGCTCTCACAGTAGGGTCCAGGGGCCAAACCACGTGGGACCTGTGGCTAAAGTGGCAGGCTAGACAGGAGGGTCTGCACTCTGGGACTCACAGGAACCTGTGGCTGGGGAGGCTGGGGTCCTGGAATCTGTGGGTCTGCAGATGAGGTAGCAGGTCTTTGGCCCAAGTGGCTGTACAGTCAGTATGGTGTTTGAGAACAATCTGGGTGGAGGTGAGGTTGTGTTCCTGATTACAGCAGCTCTTAGATTGTGTGGTTTTTCTTCCACAGCTGGCCACCTTGGGAGTTCTTGCAGCAGTCGCAGGGACTCCCCATCTAGTAGAGCCCAGTCTGCCAGCCTGGAGACTCCTGAAGGATCTAATTGTTCCTCAGTCACACACACACACACACACACACACACACACACACACACACACACACACATCCACACACTCCCCTTTTGCTCCATCATTCACTCACACTCTTTCCCTCACTGCTGTCCTGCTGGTATCTCTCTAGCAGTTCATTCTTGAAACATTTATTTCTTCTATAACTTGGCTCTATACTGTTCTTCCTCTTTCCTTCCTGGCTTCTCTTTTTCAGTATTTCATTGGTAAGCATCTTTCCCTCCTCCAAGGTTAGATGTTCTAAAACATTCTTTCCTCAAAACTTTCTTTCTCTAAATAATTTCCTCTTGATAATCCAGCTCTAGGGAAATGAATCCCAACTCATATCATTTATCTGCTGAAATATTCAATGACACAATCTTATGCCCTAAGAGAAATATTTACCTGATCCTGGCATTCAAATTCTAAACACAGCAGTATCATAAAAGGTGTTCATTAATTGGCTCCAAATAAAGTTAATAAATGAATAAACCTGATTTATAACATTTACCAAATTCTGTGGTAGAAATTCTCCTACTGTGACCAGCTGTCACTTAATGCAGAGAGGAGAAGAGATGCTAATAGTCACCTGTCTTGCATTGGTGTGAGCTGGTTACAATACACCACTGCCTTTACCACATGTCTTTATATTTTATCTCTAGCCTTATCTTTCTTCACCAAATCAGACTAAACTTATTTGCTGAATATAAACCACACATTTCTACCTATTTGCTTTATGCATTACTGTTTTGTTCATGCTAGTGAGTAAATTTGGAAAAGTCTCACACTCCACCTTTTCCTACTAAAATTCTAATCAGCTTTTCTTTTAAAAAAAATATTTATTGTTGAAAGTATTACATATGTCCCCTTTTTCCACCATTGACCTCTTCCATCCCATCCCCTTCTCCTAAACCAAGGCCTTCACCACCCTATTGTCTGTGTCCATGGGTTATGCATAGATGCATACAAGGTCTTTGGTTTATCTTTTCCAACCCACCTACCCTCCTCTGCCTTCCCGCTGAGCTTTTCAAGGCCCAGTTCCTTGAAGATTTTCCTGGTATCGTCTCTCCATTACTGGATGCTATGTTGCTCTGAGTTAATTTTTACTAATTCCAAACCTCCCTATCTTTCTATATCATAAAGATGCTAAATATAATGAGTCCAGTGATTTGTTATTCTTCTAAGCAGTACTAAGCCCAGAGCCTTGCTTATAGCTTTAATGCCTGCAGCTGAAACAAACTGATAGCTGATAGGCAGCCTGACCTATCACTTGCAACTGTTCAATATTGCTTGATATATTCTAGTGGTACATTTAAATTATCTTGCTCCCCATCTTTAAAGTAATAGAACCAAGCTTTCCTGAAACAGATCACCCATATGCTCAAAAAAACATTTGTTTAATCTTGTGTAGACTTGATCTACATCCAATGAATTTTTTTCCAGTGAACAACTGTCTTTTGTAATTAATTTAAGATTATGGATTTAATTGACCATAAAATTTTGCTCTTGTGGGAAAATTTATACCAACAAACCCTTTTTCTTTATCTACTTTGGGAATGAATCAGATATGAAAGGAGTTTAATCCATTGACTACAACCTCTGAAGCAAAATTTGTTCCTTCTAAAGCTGCTAATTTGTTTTTTACTTGTGGCATTATTTAAACATATGTCTTACCTTCTTTGCTTAGTTTAAGCAAATATATTAAAGAAAAAAATGCCCCTTAAGTATTCAAATGATATTGAATTTTTCCCTAGAACATATCCAGAAAAGAGTGCACCTGCCAAAAATGTGGGTGAATGGGTACTCTGATAATGTATGAGTTCAGACTTTTAGAGATCCCCCTCCCAGTACTATTAAGTGAATTATAGAATAATGCACAGTATCTGCTCTTAATTTGACCTTTTTTTGCCATTCTGTGAATTTTCTTTCACAAATTTAAATCATATCCTACTCAAGTGGTCTAGGCTATATTTATCTACAATGAATAAATTAATCAATCAAGAAATACACACACTAGAAACCAAGATAGCAGCATAGGTAAACACCGGAGATTGCTGCCTCGCACAACCACTTCAAAAATACAACTAAAAGACGGAATGGACATCATCAAGAACCACAGGAAGGCTGGCTGAGGGGAAATTCTACAACTAGAAGGAAAGAGAAAAGCATACCGAGACTCAGAGGAGGTAGAGTGCTAAAGTAAAATACAAAGGTGCGGAGGTGTGCACAGAGTGGGCTGGCGGCTGAGGGCGTGGTTGTCTGTTTCAATCAGGGGGGAGTCTCAGGCTCTGAGCTCCAGTTCTGGGCGAGTCTCTGGGGACCCAGACTCAAACGGGAGAAGCGGGGCTGTCTGGTCGGAACTCAAGGGCGGCTTTCTCTCCGAGGTTTGCAGCGGTTGCTGGGACACTGAGAGGCAGAGCTTCTGGGGACGGGACTGAGAGCAGCCATAACTGCTCGCTCCACCCACCCTGTTGATCCCCTGGGACCCGCCCTGCCCAAGCCTTGCACAGAGGCATTTGCCAGATAGATTCAGGCAAAGGTTAGATTAGCACTTCCCCAGAGGACAGAAGTTCTCCCACTGCAGACACAGCTGATTCTCACAGCCAGTTGGCCTGGAGGTCAAATCCCCCCCAGTATTACCTACAACAATCAAGGCTTAACTACAACAAGACTGCGCACAAAGACCACTAGGGGGTGCACCAAGAAAGCATAAAAAGTGCATAGACAAAGAAACAGGACACAAATGACAGAAATGGAGGATATAGAGTTCAAAACCACACTTTTAAGGTCTCTCAAGAACTGTCTAGAAGCTGCCGATAAATTTAGTAAAGCCCTCGAAAAGACAGGTGAGACCGCTGATAAATATAGTGAGATCCTCAAGAAATCTAATGAGACCCTCGATGTTGTGATAAAGAACCAACTAGAAATTAAGCATGCACTGACTGAAATAAAGAATATTATACAGGCCGAAACTGGTTTGGCTCAGTGGATAGAGCGTCGGCCTGCAGACTGAAAGGTCCCAGGTTCGATTCCGGTCAAGGGCATGTACCTGGGTTGCGGGCATATCCCCAGTGGGAGATGTGCAGGAAGCAGCTGATCCATGTTTCTCTCTCATCGATGTTTCTAACTCTCTATCTCTCTCCCTTCCTCTCTGTAAAAAATCAATAAAATATATTTTTAAAAAAAGAAAGAATATTATACAGACTCCCAACAGCAGACCAGAGGAGTGCAAGAATCAAGTCAAAGATTGGAAATGCGAAGAAGCAAAAAACACCCAACCAGAAAAGCAAAATGAAAAAAGAATCCAAAAATACGAAGAAAGTGTAAGGAGCCTCTGGGACAGCTTCAAGCGTACCAACACCAGAATTATAGGGGTGCCAGAAGATGAGAGAGAGCAAGATATTGAAAACCTATTTGAAGAAATAATGACAGAAAACTTCCCCTACCTGGTGAAAGAAATAGACTTACAGGTCCAGGAAGTGCAGAGAACTCCAAACAAAAGGAATCCAAAGAGGACCATACCAAGACACATCATAATTAAAATGCCAAGAGCAAAAGACAAAGAGAGAATCTTAAAAGCAGCAAGAGAAAAATAGTCAGTTACCTACATGGGAGTACCCATAGAACTGTCAGCTGATTTCTCAACAGAAACTTTGCAGGCCAAAAGGGAGTGGCAAGAAATATTCAAAGTGATGAATACCAAGAACCTACAACCAAGATTACTTTATCCAGCAAAGCTATCATTCAGAATTGAAGGTCAGATAAAGAGCTTCACAGATAAGGAAAAGCTAAAGAGTTCATCACCGCCAAACCAGTATTATATGAAATGCTAAAAGGTATCCATTAAGAAGAGGAAGAAGAAGAAAAAGGTAAAGATACAAATTATGAACAACAAATACACATCTATCAACAAGTGAATCTAAGAACTAAGTGAATAAATAATCTGATGAACAGAATAAACTGGTGATTATAATAGAATCAGGGACATAGAAAGGGAATGGACTGACTATTCTTGGGAGGGAAAGGGGTGTGGGAGATGAGGGAAGAGACTGGACAAAAATCGTGCACCTATGGATGAGGACAGTGGGTGGGGAGTGAGGGCAGAGGGTGCGGTGGGAAGTGGGAGGAGGGGAGTTATGGGCGGAAAAAGAGGAACAAATGTAATAATCTGAACAATAAAGTTTTAATTAAAAAAAGAAATACACACAAAACACAATAGGTATATTTTATTTAAAAAACTAGGTAAGAAAAATTTTGGAACAGAAAAATTCATCAATTTTGCTACTTTAATATAGCTATTAAGTGTTACACTACAATATGACATTAGCTTGTTGTTTCCTCATGTGGAGGGAGGGGAAAAAGGTTTATTCATTAGAGACTTGTAGTTGAAATGGCAGGAAAAGTTCGTGGGATCCAGCTGTAGAATGTCAGGATTTTCAGGTTAAGGGGTTTAATATTTTATCTTACAGGTCTTCCAGTGTGATCAAACTCTTTTTGAAAGGTAAATCTGTTTGTCATTTGAAAGATGGATTAAAATAGGAAAAACTAGGACTGAGATTGCTCAGAAAATTGAGATTTTGGAGCATGTTATAGTTTAAGCCAAGCAATTAGGAAAATTCTCTTAAAATCATAAGCTTCACAATCAGAATGCACTGCTTTGAATTATTCTCCATATGGGATTTTTCTTTGGCACCATCCCTTTGTACTGATAATTAAGTATTGCTATACTATCTCATAATAAATATATTCCCTAAAAGGTAGTATACAAAATAGCATTTCTAAGTAACAGACCATTCACTGCTTCAAGCCAAACTTAAACATGAATTATCTTATAACATTTGATATTTCTAAAGTAATTACTGGATTTTTTGTAAGACCAATAAATTATCAATATAAACAATAAAGAAAATGATGGTATGGCAGAATTTCATGATTATTAATGTCATCTTTCAAAAGTAATTATATCCATACTAGAGGCCCGGTGCACAAAACTTTGTGCACTGAGGGGGGGGGGGTCCTCAGCCTGGCCTGCACCCATTCACAGTCCAGAACCCCTTGGGGGATGTCCACCTGTCGACATAGGCCCACTCCCTGGGGATCAGGCCTAAGCTTGCAGTCAGACATCCTTCTGGCAGTCAGGGAGCCCTCGGGGGATGTCCTACTAAAGGCTTAGGCCGCCAAGGGATTGGGTCTAAACTGATAGTTGGACATTCTTAGTGCTGCCACGGAGGTGGGAGAGGCTCCTGCCACCACCACTGCACTGGACAGCCATGAACCAGCTTCTGGCTGAGTGGCACTCCCCATATGGAAGTGCACTGACCACCAGGGGCAGCTCCTGCATTGAGCATCTGCCCTCTGGTGGCCAGTGCGCATCACAGCAACCGGTCATCTGCCTTTCGTCAATGTGCATATTAGCCTTTTATTATTATTATATAGGATGTCCCTATTTCCCCCCTTTTGCCCCCTCTACCCAGCTCTTGCCCCCCGCTTCTCTCTGGCCATCACCATACTGTTGTCTGTGTCCATGGGTTGTGCATATATTTTCCTTGGCTAATCCCTTCTTTAAATTCACTTCTTTAAATTTTTATTTTCAGATAAGTGCTTGTAACTGCAGTATTATATATTTTGTATTATATCATTTAGAATTAAGATATTTTTTAATTGAACCTTTGTAAATTTTAGCACAATTTAATAAATTATGCTAGAAGCAATTAGGAGATTTTTCATGTAATACAGATACATATCAATTAATATTTTATTAATTTTTAATTTTTTAATATTTTAATTTGAAATAATCTCATACATGTAAAAAAAACTATAAAATACTACAGCATATTATATATACCCTTCACCCAATTTCTTAGGTGTTAATAATTCAAACATAACCATTATACAACTAACAAAATTTGGAATATATTTTTCTTATAATCTCTTTAATGTTACTTAATCCATTTACTTTGTTTTCATTAATCTTCACTCAAGGATATTTTTCCATTGAATTTTAGAAAGAGTGAAGGGAAAGGGAGAGACACATAGATTGGTTGCCTCCTGCACATGCTTTGATAGGGACTGGGGATCAAGCCAGCAACTGAGGTACATGCCCTTGACTGGAATCGAACCTGGGAGCCTTCAGTCCACGGGCTAATGCTCTATCCACTGAGAAAAACAGGCTGCAACTTAATTCATTTACTTTTAATCTATATGTGTCTTTATATTTAAAGTGGGTTTTGTTTTTAATTGACCCTCATAATCTGTCTTTTAATTGGTGCATTTATGCCACTGACTTTCAGAGTGCTTACTGGTAGACTTACTACCATATCAGGCGACTTCTGGGGCTTCTGGGGCAGGGCTGCCTTGCCACCCAGGACCCACCTATCAGGTTCTGGGTGGCAAGGCGGGGATGGGTCTGCCCTGGATGGCAGCACACTGGCGGCATGCTTGTGGCTCGTGTTGTCCCACCCTGCCTGCAGTATGCAAATTAGCCACCATCTTTGTTGGTGGTTAATTTGAATATCACGCTGATTAGCCAATGGGAGGTGTAGCAAAGGTATGGTCAATTACCATGTTTGTCTATTATTAGATAGCATTTCCTATTTAAGGCTGCAAATTTTAAAAATCATTCTAGATAAAACTCTGAAAACTGTCATTTGTGTTTAAATTATAATCCATGTTTTTCTAACTATCATTTCCTATTTTGGGGAAAAACAGCAGAATCTAGAAAAAGTTTGCTTGCAATTATTTGAAAATAATTCATCTTGCAAAGGATTTAGTAATCTTATGATAAAGTGGCCTTAAATGATAAATCTATATATCATATAATAAAATTATTTTCAAACTAATTTTTAGAAAAATGCCAGGAAAAAATATATATATATAATCTCCACATTTTGCCAAATACTTATATAATTGGAATAAAGAATGATTGTTATAATATCATTTTGTGATTTTAAAAAATTCTAGGAGCATATATTGATAATCAGTTGGGCATATAATCATATCATCATATAGGAATCAAAGACAGACATTCCCAGGCTTGACAAATTTCATTCTCTGAATTCTAAATTCACAGTAAGTTGGGGTAAAGTCATTTCACCTTAAGAATTACATTTATTATTTTAATGCTAAGATGCTGTTATTGATTTTGACACCCAAAATGATACTATAAGGTCTGTGAGATTCCTTGGTATTCCAGTAGCAGAAAATTATAATTACAATGACCCTTTAGTCTACCTCATTTTATGTGGGGACTGCTCAGTGAAGTCACCAGGAATTTTAAAGCACACATACACGCAACAACACACATTCATCAGTGACTATATATTAACTTCTACTTATTTTTCATCCAAACACTAATATACTCATATATTCATGTGGGTGGCTATATCTTTATAGTGAATTTTTTATTGTGAAACATCCATGGCTCTAAGAAAACTGTGGAGCCCAAAGAAGAATCCTAAAACAAGGCATCAAAGAATTCTTAAATATAATTTTTGCATAGCTTCAGAATATCTTTTGAAGAGTTGTGAAGAACACTTGGCTGCTTTTGACTTCAGGTAGTTGTAAGAAATTCGCTTTGGTTTCCTCGCATCAGATTAACTTATATCACTTGGTCCAGTGGTCTGCAAATTGCGGCTTGTGAGCCACATGTGGCTCTTTGGCCCCTTGAGTGTGGCTCTTCCACAAAGTACCACATGCAGGCGTGCACGTACAGTGCGATTGAAACTTCATGGCCCATGCACAGGAGTCGGTATTTTGTGGAAGAGCCACACTCAAGGGGCCAAAGAGCTGCATGTGGCTTGTGAGCCGCAGTTTGCCGACCACTGAGGTCAATTGTAAACATAAAATAAAATTCTGCCTTTTCTTCCTCCTCAACTCTTAACCCTAAGGATAAATGATGTACAATATATAAATCTATCAATGTCTTTACTCAGTGATAGTTAGAAACTGTATCTTTCTTTTTTTAAAATATGTTTTTATTTATTTCAGAGAGAAAGGGAGAGTGAGAAATATCAATGATGAGAGAGAATCATTGATCGGCTGCCTCCTGCATGACTCATACTGGGGATCAAGCCCACAACCTGGGCATGTGCTCTAACTGGGAATTGAATCATGACCTGCTTACTCATAGGTCAATGTTCAACCGCTGAGCCACATTGGTCAGGTTAGCAATTGTAGCTTAGATGACAGTTTTATCACCTTAGTCAGGTGCAAGGTCAAACTCCCAAATGTGGTCATTTGGGGGCATAATTTAACTGTAACCAAAGAATAGATTCAAAATTGTTTTAGTTCTGGAATATTCTAGGGTCCCTAATAATACCAACTAAAATACAAAGCATTCCTTGAGGACCAGGTCCTCATTTTCAGTTAATGTGTCAATGCCCAAAACAGCACCACATATCCCCATATCCTTGGCAATACTTACCAAATATTAGTTAAGCATAAAGAAATTTGTAAATTGCTTAGTGCATAGTTCACTGGAAAAGGCTAATATTCTCAATCATTGATCTCTTAATATATAACATCGGTGAATGCTTACATCCCATATAAGCTATTTTATTGTTGTGGTAGATTTTTGAATTTACAGTTCCATTTACCAGGTGACATTTTGAGAAGCAGAACAAAATTAGTCATGGTCTTTTAATCTCGGCCTCATAAAAATGTAATATGGCTGGCTGAAAATCGAGGCTCATAGTGACATAGAATCCAGGCTTAGTTTTGTTTGCAAGTCAACTTGATGATGAAGCTGCCAATATTGTATTACTACTGCTTTTGTTTGATAAATTTATTTCCTTATTAAATTGATTTTTATGCCTTTCATGTGTGATTGATCTAAAGTGGAAATGAAAATGATATTCATGTTTAGCTATAGTATCTCTTATTGCCAAACAAAATCTACAAAATCCTTGAAGGTAAATGCTTAAAACATTTTTTCTACATTATAATTTCTCAAAAATATAAATTCAAGCTATTGTTTCACAAATATCTTAAGTAGACCTAAAAATTATGGTTTCCGTGGGCAAGAGAGATACTATAGTTTGTACTATTTTGTTTGCTTTGAAAGAATAGTTTGAAGTTAATATTGATGCTATAGTATAAAAGTGTTTAAAGGGGAAGATAATGTTAACTCAGCAGTATCATTGCTTTGATTTTTGCTTAAAGTCTCACAAAACTAGATTGCTATTTGATTGACAACCTTGTCAAAGAGTGAATGAAGACTGACACTGTAATATTGAAAATGCAGTATTTACAAAACTTGAAACCCAAGTTTTCTCATGACACTGCTTCTTTGTGGAAGATTGCATTTTACATTGTTTTTAAATAAACATGTACATTGATAGATACAGCTAAACCTGATGGTTTTTGTATCTTGGCTTCCTGAATTCTATTCACTTATTTAAATATATAGTTTAGGCATGTCCCTATTAGCAAGCATGACTGAGAATTTTTGACACAAGGAAAACTCAAAAACCAAAGCATGATTGTCCCAGCAGCTGTCCTTTTTCAGAATATAAATATATGGTTTTGTGAAATGTTGATATAATAGTGCAGTGTACCATGAGCTAAGCATTATGTTTTGTAATTAAGAGACAATTGTTAAAAGGTCAGACTCTAGAGCCAGAACTGAGTTTACTTCTGAGATTTGCTCTGTGATTTGGGTAAGCATCTTTTAAATTCTCAAAACCTGTTACCTCAGCTAAAAAATGGGAAAATAAATAATACCAAACCTATGCTATTGTTATGAGCATTAAATGTGATAATGAATGTAAAATTATTCACATGGTACTTAGCACTAATGCAATTATTACTATCATGCTTAATCTGATATTGTGCTCACCAAAAAGAAAGAAAAAAAGAATGCTTAAATATTGAATTAATAGAGGAAACAACTATCTGTCTTAAGTCATTTAGTTTTCCTGCTAACAAGAAGCTAGAAGTCAGTCTTACTCTTCTGAGTTTAAAAACCTAGTTTATTTTTGTTTTATCTAATATAAGCCTTAAATAATTATACAAACAGAGCCCAAAGTACCTATTCAACTTCATGATATATATTTGGCAACATTGAGAAAACATGGAGATTCTTAAATCATTATAAAAGTAAGGCATGGGTGTTTTGTTTTCCCTATATCTGCAAATAATGGTGATAGAATACTGTACAGTTGACCCTTGAACAACATGGGTTTGAACTGTGTGGGTTCCACTTATATATGTATTTTTCAATATTTATTGTATTTTTTCTTCCTTATGATTTTCTTAATTTTTTCTCTTCTCTAGCTTATTTTATTGTAAAAACACAGCATATAATACATATATCATTACAAAATATGTGTTCACTGACGTTATATTACCAGTAAGACTTCAGGTCAACAGTAGACTAATTGGAATTAAGTTTTGTGGGAGTAAAAAGTTATATGAGGCCCAGCTTATGTGGCTCAGTGGTTAAGCATCAGTCTATGAACTAGGAGTTAGTTTCCTGGTCAGGACACATGCCCGGGTTGTAGGCTCAATCCCCAGTGTGGGGCATTCAGGAGGCATGTGATCAATCAATGATTCTCTCTCATCATTGATGTTTCTCTCTCTCCCTCTGCCTTCCTCTCTGAAATCACTAAAAATATATTTTTTAAAGTTATATGAGGATTTTTGACAGCTCAGGGGGGTCCTTGCTCCTTATCTTTGTGCTTTTCAAGCGTCAACTGTATTTGGAAAGATGAGAGACATACGGAAAAAATAAATTGTCAAAGTTGTTATTACTTTTTTAATTGCCAGAAATACACCAGAGTATATTTCTACTCTCATCGCACAGCATCAATGTTCTGAAATGGCTTCACTAAATACACAATGTGAAAAGAAATCCTGGTCTGAATTTTCTCAAAGGAGTCACATCATCATCAGTAAAATATGTTGATAGAATTCCTAAGGATAGATTTTCTTGCTTACTATATGAGACAGATATATTTGTGTTACTGTTGTTTAAAGAAATCATCCTATAAGCCCACATACATTACATTTTTAATCTGATATTTCTGTAAAGTACAAGAACTACACAGGTCTATCTCCTTCTTACCAGGAATGGAAAAATCTAACTAAGATAAGTAAAATTTCCTCTAGAAATCCAAGCTTAAAATATTTCTAACTATGGTAATGCTTCTTCCTAATGCAAAGGACAAATCTATGTGGGTAAACAGCTCACATAATTTGTAATTTTTTAAAAATCCTCACCTAAGGACATGCTTAGAGAGAGGGAGAGAGAAAGAGAGAGGATAGAGGAGAGAGAGAGGGAGAGGGAGAGAGAGAGAGAGGAAGAGAGAGAGAGAGAGAGAGAGAGAGAGAGAGAGAGAGAGAGAGAGAGAGATTGGTTGCCTGCCTTCTGTAGGTGCCCCAACTGGGGATCAAACCTACAACCGGGGTACATGCCCTGAACAGGAATTGAACCAGCTACCTTTTGGTACATGGGATGACACTCAAACAACTAAGCCATTCCAGCCAGGTTAATTTTTAATTTTTTAAGCCACTAGAACCCATTTAATACTCTGAAAAACATTCCAGGTTTTACTCAAACTTAGTAAGACCTGAAAAAGTTTCTCATTGTTTTTAATAAAGAATCATGAATCTTGGCTAGAAATATGAATGCATAGGATGCAAGAACACCTAGGTAATTGACTTAGTTTTCACTGTTTCTAATTCTATATAGAAATTTTCAAATTCTATATAGAAATTCAAGGTATTGGTTTTAGTGAAACATACATTGTTTCTGAAGGAAAAAATCTGATAGAATGAAGTGCTAAAATTATTTTGTTTATATATAATGCATAAGCTTTAGACTTGGTTTATTGCAAATATTATTTTAGCAGGAGTATTTTATTGGCAAATAAGTCTTCAGTTTCTTTCAAAGTATTTTCAATATCATGATTTGATTATTTTTACATGTTTGTTATTTAAATTTACATCTTGAACTATCCACTTGTAAACATCAATATAGCAATAATGAGAACAATTCTAAGAAAGTGATATTTGTTTAATATTTCAACACATTCTCAGTCACCTATTGGTGGTATTGGGAAGAGGCAGTAAACTCATTAGACTTTTATATCTCACTGTCAGCACCTCTACCTCCACATATCAGAGCTTTTTAGCATAAAATTTTGTAGTTTTTTTCCCTTTCTGATTCTGCCCATTTATTTCTTTGTAATTTATTCCTATTTCTCATCACCTTAGAAAGTGCCTAAATTAGGTATTTAAAATCTAATTAAGTTCCACTTTGAAAAGAAATATTCCTATGGTGTTCACTAAGTAACTCAAATTTAGAGAAGCTGTTAATTTTTCCCCTGCAAATTGTATTTGCAAATGATAGTTATTCCTATGTAAATAACAGCTTAAATATCTCCATGGTGCTTTGAGTTTAGGACATTTCCTTAAAAAGAGATGTTACTGCCACCCTTTTAAAACATGAGCCTTCATTTACTGTTTCCTTTCATCTGTTGAAATAATTACTTTTCTTTTCTGCCTTCAATAGTTTGTTCTGGTCATTAACATTTCTGTAAAATTAAGTTTGAAAGGTGCTTTTAATGTTCAGATAGATTGCAGTGCACATTTGGCTGTTAAAATCAACCTACTTAAGTCTGAACTAATGTTTAACACTCACAGCTATTTGAAATAGCTCACTGCTCAGTTGAATGGTGCTGCCAAGGGCAATGATCATATTACTTGGTATTATATTTGGGGGGGGGGTTGTTATTTCTGTAATAAAGACAATCAATGGCATTTCTGAACACAGTGATTCAAATCCTTTACATAGTGCTTCCCCACTAACAAGCTACAAACTATGATTTCAGTGGAAATGGTAAGTGGGAGGCATTAGCTTAGTTCTATTTTATGGAACTATTAGCTTAGTTCTACTTTTTTCATTGAGAAAGAAACTATATTCATGATATTGTTATTTATAAGTGTGTATGTATGTGTTCATGCATATGTACATACAAATGATGATACATTTATGTGTATGTGGTGAGTATAAGCTCATGAAACAGGGCTGTTTTGTATATAAAATTTAGAGATATCGTTCTTATATTATTACCTTGTATAAAATAAAATGGAGTAAAACATTGTCAAGAAATAATAATTGTTGCCCAGACTGTGTGGCTAAATGGTTGAGCATCACTCATGAGCCAAGAGGTCATCAGTTCGATGCCCAGTCAGAGCACATGCTTGGGTTGCGAATTTGATCCTCAGTAGGGGGCATGCACTCAACCAACTGAGCCATACAAGCTGGGCAGGAGCAAAAGCTTAAATGAAGTATGTTCACAAAAGAATCAAAGATAGCAAACATAGACAACTCTTTCAATGATATTTTCTACAGAAGTTAAGAAAAGTAGTGGGATAATTGGGGGATATGGTTTAATGAAAGGTCCTTTCAAAGATGAGAAAACTTTAGAAGCTCACTTAATAATAGGAGACAAGAGTTGAAATTGTGGAGAGCTATAGTTTGAAGAATTGAGAATCCTAAAGGCATTTCTGTATTTATGCCACATACGTACCATGTATACTTCATGTATATTTCTCCAAATAACAATTCAGAGAATCTTCTCATAATTTTCAAGAAAAGTACAAGCTAAGGTAGCTAGGTCCATAGATGGCTATGTACAAGAGTAAGTTATTTATATCTTAGAATTAGATAGTCATATTATCATAAGAAGCAAAACTTTATAGGCATATACAGGAGACTTTATAGTAATATACAGGAGAAACCATGAAGACAAGAAATTGGAATTCCTCTCCTTCTTTCTATAATCCCAAATACAGATCACTAACTACTTTCTAACATTATGCTACCATATAAAGCTTGGTAATGGGTTATGGGTTTGGGGGGAAGGATAGAAGAAAGGAAAGCAGAAGGAAAGAGAGGCAGATAAATTAACCACTTGTAAGTTAAATTACAGAATTGAAATAAATAAAATAAAATTGAAATAAATAAAATATGCATCTTGTCTCTCTTTCCTCTTCCATGAAACTGGAGAACAGAGAGCAATACCAGGAGTTCCTTGAATAGTAAGTAGGAGAGTAGAGATGCACATGCACGTATGGACTTAAATAGCAAGCTGCTGCCCATTAGGTTGTGAGTGCTTGGTAATGATTATATCACAGCTGATACATCTGCAACCTGCAGGGAACAGGCCACGAGCAGTCAGTGCTGGTGTCATGGTTATCATCATGATAAAAAGGCAGCCAAGCTAATTACTTTAAGTGATGGATGAGGATGTAGATGGAAACAGCATGTCCAAATTAGTCTGATGAAAATTCTAAATGATTTTATGATAAAAGAAAAAGTAAAAGCATCTCAAGTGCTCGCAGTAGTCTTGGTTAAGTGTTTACAATCCGCTTATAAATACTTGTAAGTAATGTTTTTTTAGTATCTCATGTGCCAATTGTGATACACCATGGTGGCTATTGGATTGGGAAACCCTTTTTATTTAGTGAACATGAGCTGAGGACAAATTTAAGATTAATGCATTAAATATTTTCCTCCAGAAATAATGTTTTAAATATTTGTATTGCTTTCAGAGAGAAAGGGAGAGGGAGAGAGAGATAGAGACATCAATGATGAAAGACAATCATCATTGATCAGCTGCCTCCTGCAGGCCCTGACCAGGAATTGAATCCCAACCTCCTGGTCGATATAGGTCAACACTCAACCACTGAGCCATGCCAGCCAGGCCAGAAATAATTTGTTTCTGGGATCCCTGCCATTAATGAGGGGTTGAAAAAAATTTTTCAGACAATGTCACCAAAATCTAGTGCCAACATAGAAACATTTCTCTGGAGGTTTAAATGGAAGAATATTTGTGTGCTTTGACAGTTTTAAATGAAAATTAAGATTCAAATAAACTACCAAAATGGAGACACTCATGGTTACAAAGAACAGACTGACAGCTGTCAGAGGAGAGGAGTTTGGAGGCTTGATGAGAAGGGTGAAGGGATTAAGAAAAGAAAGAAAAAGGAAGATCATGGACACAGGCAAGAGTATGGTCATTGCCAGAGGGAAAGGGAAGTGGGGGGAGGTAGAAGTGGGTAAAGGGAGAATAAATGGTGATGGAAAGAGACTTAACTTGGGGTGGTGAACACACAGTACATTATACAGATGATGTATTGTAGAATTGTATATCTGAAACTTATATAAACAAAAGTTCATTTTATTTACTTATTATTTATTTATTTATTTATTGATTGATAATTCTCACCCCATAATATTTTTCTGTTGATCTTTTAGAGAAAGTGGAAGAGGGAAAGACAGAGGGAAACATCCATGTGAGAGAAACACACTGATTGGTTGCCTCCTACATGCCCCCTGACTAAGTCTCCGTCTGAGGAGGAGCCTGCAACCAAGGTGCATGCCCTTGGCTGGAATCGAACCTGAGACCCTTCAGTCCACAAGCCAATGCTCTATCCAATGAGCCAAACCAGCTAGGGCAAAAGATTCATTTTACTCTGCTGGGGCTAGAGGTAGTGTTAAAGTTTATTTTACTAAGTAAAATAAATGGAGATACACTGGCTAGAATGTGACACAAAAATAATATGTTTTTCTCCTAAGCATCTAACTCTCATGGACCATATTACTTGAGACCCTACTCAATAGAGTTGAATTTGCTTTTACATACATGCCTTGTCACAATTGTTAAACTACAATGATTCAAAAATTTGTAATCATATTACTTTTTTATCTTTATAATCTCTATGGTGATTTCTTTTTTAAAAAATGTTTGTTGGCCCTGACTGGTTTGGCTCAGTGGATAGAGTGTCGGCCTGTGGACTCAGGGGCCCCGGGTTCGATTCCGGTCAGGGGCATGTACCTTGGTTGCGGGCACATCCCCGGTGGGGAGTGTGCAGGAGGCAGCTGATCAATGTTTCTCTCTCATCGATGTTTCTAACTCTCTATCCTCCCTTCCTCTTTGTAAAAAAATCAATAAAATATATTTTTTTAAAAAAATTTGTTGATGAGCTTATTACATATGTTCCCTTTTCCCCCATTGACCTCTACTAGCCCACCTCCACCCCAGATTTCTTTATTTAGTTGATAATGCCCACACTTTAAATTAATGAGGATTTTCCTGTCTCTTACTTTTATTTAAAGGAAAGGTGAGGTGAGATGATAATTCAGAAACAAGTAGAATAAAAGGAAACTTATTTATGTTTATGTAACACAGAAGGCACCTTTAGGTCACTGGAAACTCAAAAATTTACTTTGTTTTCCTCCTGATAAAACATAATATTTAATTAAAGTTGAATGAGGCTCTAAGAGTATATAGGAGTTATTCATTTTTATTGAATTTATTGGGTTCAATTGTACAACTCAACAACACATCATCTGCACATGCATCATGTGCCCATTGCACAAAGCAAAGTATTTGTCCGTCCCCATTTATACGCCTTTTGCCTACTTCCACCTCCTCCACCCCTCTTTCCCTCTGGCTATCACTACACTATTGTCTGTGTCTAAGTGTCCATTTTTTTGGCACAGTCTGACTCTACTCCTAAAGTATGTCAAATTACACTTTTGTCTTTCTGATTTGTGCTTACATGTGGGGCTAGCTTTCCCACTTATGAGAATTTCAAGATGTCTTTTTGAAAAATAATTCCATATATTTACATTTGGGGATTTATATTTAAGTTTTTAGGCCAAATCTTTATTTCAAATTTCTGTAACTCTAGATAATTTTTTACTATGCAAATAAAAATATGTGAAACTGTGATTAATAATTCATGAAACAAGTTGTTATTGTTATTGCAAATGGTTACATTCTAGATCAGTGATTCTCAACCTATGGGTCGCGACCCCTTTGGGGGTAAAACGACCCTTTCACAGGGGTCGCCTAAGACCATCGGAAAACACATATATAATTACATATTGTTTTTGTGATTAATCACTATGCTTTAATTATGTTCAATTTGTAACAATGAAAATACATCCTGCATATCAGATATTTACATTACGATTCATAACAGAAGCAAAATTACAGTTATGAAGTAGCAACAAAAATAATTTTATGGTTGGGGGTCACCACAACATGAGGAACTGTATTAAAGGGTTGCAGCATTAGGAAGTTTGAGAACCACTGTTTTAGAGGCATCTTTGTGGTTTTAATAATGGAAAAGGACAGTAGCTCCTGTGCGGTAATTTAATCTTCCTCATGAAAGGAGAGAATCACCCTTGACTCTGATGGATATTTCTGCATGGCTTTTCATCTTCAAGTATTTGATACTAGGTTTGGTCTTGAAAGAGTAACTGACTATTTGGATTATACTCTGTTTGCATAGCTAACACAGATAAATTTCCCTTAACTTTTAGATTGTAACAACCTCTTGAAAACTGTTGAAGCCTAAATAGTTACATCTGGTATCAATAATGCTTTTAATTGCAAAAATAATAGATTGAGCCAATTTAAAATGTTATGTACAATTTGGAAAACATATCTCTGCCTTTTATCTTCAACACAATGTTAATAATACTGTGTTTATTCAAAAAGTCTAAGAGGAAAAAAAAAACAGGCTAACTATTAAAACCCTAAAGAACAGCATACAACTTGATCTATTCTGGTACTTCTAAATGAATTTGAGCAAGCTTTAAGATATTGCTATACACATAGCACTGAAAATAGATAAGAGACAAAAGGCAGGTAAATACATTTATATGTAAATGCCTTGTTTGTATACAGAGATACTGCTGCATAGAATTACAATTTTTTTCTGCATATACAGTACAATGTCTAAAGGATTCATAATTTTCATAAGGTACCAGAAATATATGTCACTTATTTTCCAACTGATGTACAATTTGACAAAAGTGGAAGAGTGGAATAAACAAAAATAAAACAATAATTGAATTTTCCAGTTGTAATTCAATTTAATATATTTTATTGATTTTTTACAGAAAGGAAAGGAGAGGGATAGGGAGTTAGAAACATTGATGAGAGAGAAACATCGATCAGCTGCCTCCTGCACACCCCCTACTGGGGATGTGCCCGTAGCCAAGGTACATGCCCTTGACCGGAATTGAACCCGGGACTCTTGAGTCTGCAGGCTGATGCTCCATGCACTGAGCCAAACTGGTTAGGGCTGTAATTCAATTTAGAATAATAGTTTAGTGCTACAGGAATTATTTCATAGGAAAAATATAACACAATTGTACTATACTTCTTGGTAGAAATGATGAAGATGGCTTCAAGTTTTATATGCACTTGACTCTCTCACTCATGCACATGTTCATAAAGAAAGTGGCCATTAAAATTTAATTAGACAATCAATTTAATCTGAAAACATGTCAACTCTGTAATATAATTATTTTGGTTTCATTTTATCTGAATTTACTAAGTGTTTTATACCAAACTGGTTCAGCAAAAAGGATCAAAATAGTTTTATATGTAGCCACAGCTCAAGTTGTATATAACTATGGTTAGCCTCTTTTGAAAGTGTAGCATTCAAAATTAAATCATTCTAACTTGCATATAATAATAAAGAACAAGTACATAAAAGCTGAAAATCCACAAATTTAAATTTTACTTTTTCAAAATGTTAAAAGTTGAATTGAAGAATAACTATGATTTAAATTGTCATTCGTATGTTGTTATAAAAAGAATGGAAAATACTTAAGGAATCAACTGTCAGAGAACAGAACCTAGTCGCCACCAAGCATAGAATGCTGCTTTAAAGACATGTTCTCAAGTAATGCTAGAAAAATCATTTGCTTTCTTTTCCATGTATAAAAACCTATTTGGTTTGGATTCAGGAAATTGGGGTTGGTTCCCTGGTGAATCAATACCTCAAAATTCTACTCTCATTTATGATTTTTGAACCACTAGACATGTCCGCAGTTTTTAACAATACCAATTTAGCCACAAAATAGATGTTGAGTGCACTTTTTTAAATTGGGGGTCATAGAGGGTTTTCCAAGGATTTAGAGTCTAGGAATCTATTTATCTTTATGCTAAGTTGTGTGCTCTTTAGATAGCCCTAACCCCAAACATTCTTCGTATTTCCCATTCTATGCAACTTAGAACTCAAACTACACACATGTATTGAATGTAAACAGTGTATATAGGAAAATGGCAGCCTCTGAGAGGGAAAAAAGGACAATAAGTAGGAAATATCCTTCCTTAAATAATTTAATGTATAATTAGGGATTTAAGGCATTATCATGTGAATATTTAATTACTAATAAAATATTTAGTAAATATCATTATGAGAGACATATTTTAGTACATGGTACAAGTTTCTTTATGCTTGGTATAAAAATTAACTCTGTATTAGAGAAGTAGAAAGTTATTATGGTCTGAGATAGTCAGGAAAAGCTTTAATGGAGGACATTAATTGGGGATGGAATTTAGAAATGTGCACAGAATGAGAAAATATTCTAGGCATGTGTGTTGAAGAAAAATTATAAAAATGAGAAAGCGTTATGAATAGTAGGTAATAGCCAGTCAAACAGGTTGATTACAGCTGAATTTTTGTAGGAAAGTATTTGTGAATGAAGCACGAAAGGTGGGGTAGAACTATGGAGGTTATTGAGGGCCTATTAGTTTGTTCATAGGGAATGAAATTAATTTGGGGCAATTTAATATAGTATTTTCTCCAAAATGTAATAGTGTAGGGAAACACTAAAGTTATGGTTACTATATCTTTTCTCACGATGTTGAGCATCATTATTCTGAACTCTGTATCAGATAAATTTGTTATCTCCATTTCATTTATCTCTTCTTCTGGAGAATTTTTTTGTTCTTTCATTTGGTAGTTGTTTCTTTGCCTCCTCATTTCAGCTGCCTGTTTGGGTTTGTGACTATGTATTAGGTAGATCTGCTACGCCTCTCAATGTCTAGTGCAGGACAGTGTCTAACACTTTTTCTGACTAATTAGATCAGGCAAAAATTCAAAGCCTCCAGAGACCGGCTCTGTCTACAGCAGAGGTTCTCAACCTGTGGGCCGCAACCCCCTTGGCGGTTGAACGCCACTTTCACAGGGGTCGCTTAAGACCATCCTGCATATCAGATATTTACATTAGGATTCATAACAGTAGCAACATTACAGTTATGAAGTAGCAACGAAAATAATTGTATGGTTGGATCACAGCATGATGAACTGTATTGAAGGGGCCAGAAGGTTGAGAACCGCTGGTCTATAGACTGATAAAATTTTGTCCTGAATTGCCCTCAGGCAATTGTCCACAGGTGTGGCAAGAGTTTTGTTTTGTTTGTTTGTTCAACCAGGTGGGGCACTTGCTTCTGCCTGGAGGCTAATTGTTATTCTCAGTCTCTTAATGGACCTGAGCAACTCCACATGACACTATGGAGCAAGGTGTTGTCCACTAGGGTGGGTCAACTGTCTTCCTCTCCAGCAAGGTTGCCTGTATAGCAAATGTCTGCATGAGAAAGATGACCTCTACAGTGTGAGGGAATGACTCAGCACAGGAAACTGGAGTGTCTGCCTTCTGAGCTCTAACCTTAAAGCCCCATATCCTGGCTTCTGCTCACACAGCTCCAGTCCACTCTGCCCTCCCTCTGCTGGAGCACAAGGTGGTGGCTCCACAGGAAATTTCATGTGTTGGCCCTTTTAGAGGGTGCCTGAATTTTCAGCCTTCTCTTTCTGGCAGACAGCAACTCTGCTGCTTTTCACAGCCAGATTTTATGTGGGTACCCTTCTCAGTTCTGATGCTTTCTGCTGGGGAGCCCAGCAGCTCTCAGTGGCAATGCCCCACAGCTGAAATATCACTCCGGAATTTCAGCTGCTGTCTGTGGGAGCCTGGCCAGCCCTTTCACACTTTTGCTATTCCTACCAGTCTCTATGTGGTCTCCATTTTCTGTCCATGGTTATCAGGGTTCTCTCCAGTGAGTCTTTTGTTGATTATTCAGGAAGTTTTTCTGTATTTTAGTTGTAATTCCAGTTTGGTTCTGGGAGCATGTCCGTGAAGCATTCACTTACTCCACTGCCATTTTTAACCTCCAACACTAAAGTTATGGACTCCAGCCAACTATCTAAGGGCAAGGTGGTTGGAATAGGAGATATTTTAAAGATAGTATTAAGAGGACCTCTCTATAAATTAGATATAAGAGAAAAAAAATGGAGAGAAAAGTAAAAGTGATTCGGAGGGTCAAGCCTTGATAAGTGATGGTGAAAATTACATAAGAATCACAATATGAAACAATATTTGGTTGAGGCCTGTGGTTAGATTACAAGTGACATTAATAAAATGATAATATTACTTACTCAATAGTTTCATGCCATTATAGAATATCCCAGTGAAAGTATCCAATAGGATGTGTAAAGTGCAATAATGGGATTCAGAGTAAATATAATTGCTAAAATCATAGATTACAGTAGACTTTACTTATTTTTTTCTCTTTCGAAGAAAAACAGTATGTTACTATACCTTTTCTTTCTTCAGTATTGTATACATTTTTAATAGAAAGGAATGATTAATATTTATGAGAATTTTAAAAGGTTCCAACATTTTTTTTTATATTTTTTATTGATTTCAGAGAGGAAGGGAGAGGAGAGAGAGAGATAGAAACATCAATGATGAGAGAGAATCATTGATTGGCTGCCTCCTGCATGCCCCCGACTGGGGATCGAGCCCACAACCTGGGCATATGCCCAGACCAAGAATTGAACCAGTGACCTCTTGGTTCCTAGGTCGACGCTCAACTGCTTAGCTACACCCAGCTAGGCAAGGTTCCAACATTTTGACAGACATTTAACATAACAGTAAAACCTCAATATAATGGACTAATTCAGGTGAAGGGTTGTCCATTATATAATAAAGTAGGTTTTCCAAATGCATATGCTAAAAAATTGACGAATTAGTTTACCTATTTTACTTATGTAGACACATTTGTGTAATTAAAATTAAGTATGTATAAAAAGTTTAATTTCACAGAAATGTTTTCTGTATTTATTACTGTGATTTTAAATTTATACTCAATTTGTCTAGTAAATGCATGTATTCACCACTCACTGCAAGTAAACAAATGCACAGTGCTGGGGTATGGCTTTGCGCAAGTAGGAACACTGACTGGCACATGTTAAAACTGCTGCAGAGCCCTGGCAGGTTTTTCTCAGTGGTTAGAGGGTTGGCCCACAGACGAAAGTGTCTCAGGTTCGATTCCTGGTCCAGAGCGCATACCTCAGTTGTAGGTTTGAACCCAGGCCCTGGTTGAAGCAAGAGTAAGAGGCAGCCAATCCATGTGTCTCTCACATCAATGTTTCTCTCTCTCTCTCTCCTCCCTCTCTTCCTCTCTATCTAAAAATCAATGGGGAAAAAATATTCTAGGCAAGGATTGAAAAAACAAACTGCTGCAGAAAGTCATGCCGTGGGACAATAGAACCAATTACTGAGTGCCATTTGGTGTGATCACATGCTAATTATTCACTGAACATTTTTTAGAAGTGGTGACTCTTAGATTTAAATATGTAGACTATAGTTTAGATATGTAATATTTATTTATGTTGAAGAAATTACTACAGTGTTTTTTCCAACATATGGCCTATTCATTAAACTTGTTAAAATAACAGTGAATTAATAACAAAAATGAATATGCTAATTTAATGATAATCAAATCTTGGTTAAAAGAATTTTAAAATTAATAGTGTGTTAATTTTAACACATGACATATGGACCAGAAGCCATTTAATCTGAAGTCCTTTAAATCAAGGTTTGCAAAATTGAGGGATTACTAAATTGAAAAAATAAAGCTAGTTGGATAAGAAGTAGTTGTTAGAGGTTTTATATTTCATAATCATACCTGTATTACTTAAAAAATAACAAGTAGGAACTTCTAGTAAATTTTGAAGAAAGATGCAAGTTAATAAAATTGATTGTTGAAATGCATTTAAGAGAATAAACTCTGGGTTAAGCAAGGATAAAGAAGGTACCCTTTAACTTTATCTTAAACTAAAGGCCCAGTGCATGACATTCGTGCACTGGGGGAGGGGGGGTCCCTCAACCCGGCTTATGCCCTTTTTCAGTCCGGGAGCCTTCGTGGAGCGGGCCTAAGCTGGCAGTAGGACATCCTTAGTGCTGGGAGATGGGAGAAGATCCTGCCACCACCACTGCACTCACTAGCCTCGCCAGCTGTCAACCTGGCTTTTAGCTGAGCAGTGCTCCCCCTGTGGGAGTGCACTGACCACCAGGGGGAAGCTCCTGCATTGAGCGTCTGCCCCTGGTGGTCAGTGCACATCATAGCAACCAGTCATTCCACTGTTTGGTCTATTTGCATACTAGTATTACCCTTTTATTATATAGGATGGTAAGAGACAAAACACACACATGCATACACACATTTCTTGTACACTTATATGGAAAAAAAATTACCAGGACTGAATAGAAGGCAACATATAACAGTGAGGAATTTAATTTGTATTTATTCCTAAGATTTTTCAAAATATTGAAGAAGCCTAAAAACAAAAGCATATGTTACCAAATTTCAACTCAAAAATACTGAATTTAGGATTCAACTTTCTTGGCTTCTAATTTAAACCCTAATTTACTCTACCATGAGTAATGCATAGGACATTTTCCCCTATTTTGGCTCTTTAGAACCTTGCATGAACATATACAGAACATTCAGCATGTAAAATGTTATTTTTCTTAGCTAAGTTATCATCATCAAACAATACCCTATACAGAAAGAGTTAAACTTATGTTGAAGGGAAAATATATTTAGTGCCCTCACTTTGGTAAACATAATAATATTGCCAATTGGTAGCCGATTATTCATGATCACACTAACATACAGATTACATTGCACATAAAATCATAAGAAAAAAATTACTATATTTTTATTTTATTTTTTAATTTTTATTGAATTTATTGGGTTGACATTGCTTAATAAAATTATATAATTATATTAAAAAAACAATTCCTATGAAAAATCAAGGAAATAAAAAATGAGCTTTGATATACAAGAACTATTCTATTCTAGCTGTTAAAATTATTTAAATAAGTGCTCTGGGAAGCCATTGCCTTTATAAGGCTTTTAAGATGTTTACAGCAAAACACTTTTCCCTGTGATTGAATTTTTTAAAGTACTAAAATATCATGGAGAAATATTTTTCCACCAATTTTATGGTTCCCTAGATGCATTTTCTACAAACCTTGTATCTGCTTGTACACACACAGTATTGCAAAAAGATACCATTCATTTCAAACAGTATATACAGCTTTGACAAGGTATACAGAATGTGCCAATGGGAATGTCATTATCTTAAGTGTAATACAGTTTTAGGGCCACTCTTTTATTAAGGTTGGACCTCAGTAATTTGTTTTTGTTTTATATTTCTATTTTATTAAGTGTTGTTGTTTTTTATATCTATGTAAAAATACCACTATTGTGTCTATACTTTTTCACTTTAGTGGGTGACATGGGGCATACTTATGAAATCAAAGCAGGGGAAGACATAATAGCAGAAATGTTCTTTATAACATGTTTTATTCTATTGAAAAGTAAATAAGAAATTATGTGGGACTTGAAAATGCAGCCTCTATATACCTTAGGCTTTGGAAGAACTTACAAAGCTATGATGTGTCATTAATAAATTTTTACTAACCACGGAGTCCATATTTAGGTGATTGGGAGAAGATATAGCACTTATTATAAGTATACAGATAAGAACGTATCTTCTGGGAAATTTTAGCTGAGGCAATAAAGCAACATACAATCATGTCTGGTATTGTCTAGTGTCCACTATCTTTTAATTAAAGGTAAGATAGAATCTATTGTCAGTAGCCAGGAACAGGAAGTAATTTCAATTGTGTAAAAAAAATTATGATACTTTCACATGGCAACTGAATAATGGCTGGAGGTGACAATGGACAGAGAGGCAGTGAGCAAAGTTATTTTCCCTAATTATCAACTCCGATTAGGAAAATGACAATCTCTAAGGGAAATGCTATATACAGCTGCTGAAGGGATGGAGGCATATTATTTCAATCATCTAAAGCATAAATGAAGACAGGTACAGGCAAATGCAGAAATGGCTAACATATGCTACTAAACTGTATATAACTTCATTGGAATCAAATGTTATAATGTCGATCCTTAAAACACTTTATCCAAGTAAGTGAATCATAAAAATAGAACAATTTCATTGAATTAGAATCTAGGACAGCAAGTTTGGGGGAATTTGGTCAAATCCAATTACAAGATTTCAGCATTGCAAGATATTAGATAATAGTACTTAATTTTTTCATTATTTCCATTTTTTCCCAATACAATGTTTCTCTGACTTGCCTCATAATATTTAACCATTCAAAGAAGTAGAAAACATTAGACAACTGCATTTAATATTAGTTGTTGATTTTTGTTGGGTTTTGTTCAAAGTAAATCTGAAAAACTTTTTGCCCTAAAGAAATATCATTGATTATGAGTATGTATAAAGATAGAATCACCCCTGACCGGTTTGGTTCAGTGGATAGAGCGTCGGTCTGCAGACTCAAGGGTCCTGGGTTCGATTCCGATCAAGGGCATGTACCTTGGTTGCGGGCACATCCCCAATAGGGGGTGTGCAGGAGGCAGCTGATCAATGTTTCTGGCTCTCTATCCCTCTCCCTTCCTCTTTGTAAAAAATCAATAAAATATACTTTAATAAAAAAAAGATAGGATCAGACAGGGAAAGAAAAGGGGAGAAATCAGAAATAACTAATCACTGAAAGTTAAAAACTGAGAAGGTATCTGTGCCGTTCTGATAGGTTTGGGCAGTTAGAGTAATTTAAACTACCCAAATAATATTTTCTTTCTTGTTTCAAGCTTTGAAATGATAGAGACAAAGAGAGAAAGAGAGAGAGAGAGAGAGAGAGAGAGAGAGAGAGAGAGAGAGAGAGATAATAATTCTTACTTTTATGTTTAGTGAATGCATTAGATTCTTCATTCCAACTAAAGCTCTTAGGATATAGAAAATGAAAAACAAATCCTCAAGAACTAGAGTTATTAGTAAAAGTGAAAAATATCTACAGTGCCTTTGCTTCAACATTTTTCATTCCATATGGATCCATAAATATTTGTAACAAATAGTAGGTAAATGAATTTCACCATTAATAAAATAAGCAAATTTGAGATAGATTTTCCCTGTTTTGTTTTTTTTAAAATCTCAATAGAAAACACACTTATCCTGAATGTGCAGTTCTCAATAGGAATAAAAATCTAACCTAAATTCAATTTAAGGATAAAAATGTTACTGATATACCATAAGCCTAAAGTCTTCTAACTACCTTGAAAATAAATTGAGAGATTTGTTACAAAATTGTAGATTTTTTTGTCTGATTATCAGGAAAACAAAATACAACACTATAAAAACCTTACTTAATGTTTGCTACATTAACCAAGCCACGGGGGTAAGGGGGATGCAGGAGACAGAATTAATGTGTCTCTCTCACATCGATGTTTCTTTCTCTCACTCTTTTTATCTCCCTCATACCTCCCATCCACTCTTTCTAGAAATCAATGGAAAAAATGTCCTTGGATGACAATTTTAAATTTAAAAATGAAGAAATTTCATAGGAAAATCTTCAAATTAGTTTACATTCAATGAAATTGTCTAAAACACTGCATTCCTAGAAAGCTAGCATAACTTCAGATTCAGCCAATTTGTATTGAGGGTCTACTAAGGACAGTGATATGAGCTTCAACTTTATTTTTGTCATTTGAACCTGTCACAAACATTTTGAGGTAATTTTTCCTATTCTTCAAATAGGGACACTGAAGTTTAGAGATGTAATATCCCAAGACACAGGGATATTCAGTCCTGTTCAGACTCATCTCTTCAGGGAGAAAATATTGAAATAAGAAAATGGGTGTATCTGGTGATAACTCTTGAATGATTTTTTTTATGTGTTGTTGTTTTATAATTATTATTATTAGTTAAGGTATTACAAATGTGTCCTCATCCCCCCCCATTAACCCCAACCTCCCCCACCCCTGCCCCGCACACTAATGCTCCCATCCCCCTGTTGTCCATGTCCATTGGTTTGGCTTATATACATGTATACAAGTCCTTCGGTTGATCTCTTCCCCTTACCCCCGCCCTCCCCTACTTTCCTTCTGGGGATTGATAGCCTGATTGCTGTTTCTCAGTCTTTGGGTCTGTCCCTTTTCATCAGTCTATGTTGTTCTCTATAATCCACAAATGAGTGAGATCATGTGGTATTTATCTTTCTGTGACTGGCTTATTTCATTTAGCATAATGCTCTCCAGTTCCATCCATGCTGTTGCAAAAGGCAAGAGTTCCTTTTTTTTTTTTTTTTTTTTTTTTTACCGCAGCATAGTATTCCATTGCGTATATGTACCACAGTTTTCTAATCCATTCATCTGCTGATGGGCACTTAGGCTATTTCTAAATCTTAGCTATGGTGAATTGTGCTGCTATGAACATAGGGGTGCATATATCCTTTCCTATTGGCGTTTCTGGTTTCTTGGGATATATTCCTAGTAGTGGGATCACTGGGTCAAATGGGAGTTCCATTTTTAGTTTTTTGAGGTAGCTCCATACTATTCTCCACAGTGGCTGCACCAGTCTGCATTCCCACCAGCAGTGCAGAAGAGTTCCTTTTTCTCCACATCCTCTCCAACACTTGTTGTTTGTTGATTTGTTGATGATAGCCATTCTGACAGGTGTGAGATGATAACGCATTGTCGTTTTGATTTGCATCTCTCGTATAATTAGTGACTTTGAGCAGGTTTTCATATGTCTTTCGGCCTTCTGTATGTCCTCTTTCGAAAAGTGTCTAACTAGGTCCGTTGCCCATTTTTTTTTATTGGATTGTTTATCTTCCTTTTGTTAAGTTTCATGAGATCCCTGTAAATGTTGGAAATTGAACCCTTATCGGTGGTATCATTGGCAAATATGTTCTCCCATGTAGTGGGTCTTCTTGTTGTTTTGTTGATGGTTTCCTTTGCTGTGCAAAAGCTTTTTATTTTGATGTAGTCCCATTTGTTTATTTTCTCTTTAGTTTCCATTGCCATAGGAGCATTATCAGAGAAGAACTTCCTTCGGCATATGTTTGCGATTTCTCTGCCTGTGGATTCCTCTAGTATTTTTATGGTTTCCCTTCTTACGTTTAAGTCTTTTATCCATTTTGAGTTTATTTTTGTGTATGGTGTGAGTTGGTGGTCTAGTTTCATCCTTTTGCATGTATCTGTCCAATTTTCCCAACACTATTTATTGAAGAGACTGTCTTGACTCCATTCTATGCTCTTGCCTTCTTTGTCAAATATTAATTGGGCATAGTGGTTTGGGTCGATTTCTTGGGTCTCTATTCTATTCCATTGATCTATATTTCTGTTCTTGTGCAAGTACCAAGCTGTTTTAAGAACAGTGGCTTTGTAATACAGTTTGATATCTGGTATTGAGATCCCACCTACTTTGTTCTTTCTCAGGATTGCTGCAGCTATTCGGGGTCTTTTTTTATTCCAGATGAATTTTTGGAAAGGTCGTTCTAGATTAGTGAAATATGCCCTTGGTAATTTAATGGGGATTGCATTGAATCTATAAATTGCTTTGGGTAGTATGGACATTTTGATGATGTTGATTCTACCAATCCATGAACACGGTATATTCTTCCATCTGTTTATGTCTTCCTCTATCTCTTTTTTCAGCGTCCTGTAGTTTTTGGCATATAAGACTTTTACCTCCTTAGTTAAGTTTATTCCTAGGTATTTTAACTTTTTTGGTGCAATGGTAAATGGGATTGCTTCTGTAGTTTCACTTTCTGTAAGTTCACTATTGGTGTAAAGAAATGCCATGGATTTCTTAGCATTAATTTTGTATCCTGCTACATTGCCGAATTCATTTATTAAGTCTAATAATTTTTTGATGGAGTCTTTAGGGTTCTGTATGTACAGCATCATGTCATCTGCAAATAAGGACAGTTTTACTTCTTCTTTTCCAATCTGGATGCCTTTTGTTTCTTCTTGTTGTCTGATCACAACAGCTAGTACTTCCAGTACTATGTTGAACAGGAGTGGTGAGAGGGGGCATCCCTGTCTTGTTCCTGTTTTTAGGGGGAATGGTTTTAGTTTTTGCCCATTGGTTATGATGTTGGCTGTGGGTTTGTCATATATGGCTTTTATTATGTTGAGGTATGATCCCTCAATTCCTATCTTGCTGAGAGTTTTTATCAAGAAAGGGTGTTGGATTTTGTCAAATGCTTTTTCCGCATCAATTGATATGGCTATGTGGTTTTTTTCTCTCAATTTGTTTATGTGATGTATCACATTTATTGATTTGCGGATATTGTACCATCCTTGCATCCCTGGGATAAATCCTACTTGGTCATGGTGTATGATCTTTTTGATGTACTGCTGGATCCGATTTGCTAAGATTTTGTTGAGTATTTTTGCATCTATGTTCATGAGGGATATTGGCCTATAATTCTCTTTCATTATATTGTCTTTATCTGGTTTTGGGATTAGGGTGATGTTGGCTTCATAGAATGAGCTGGGAAGTGTTCCTTCCTCTTGGATCTTTTGACATAGTCTGAGGAGGATAGGTTTTATGTCTTCCTTGAATGTTTGGTAAAACTCCCCTGTGAAGCCATCTGGCCCCGGGCTTTTGTTTGCTGGAAGCTTTTTGATGACTGCTTCAATTTCTTCCATAGTTGTTGGCCTATTGAGATTTTTAAATTCTTCCTGGTTAAGTTTTGGAAGGTTGTATTTATCTAGGAATATGTCCATTTCCTCCAGGTTGTCTAGTGTGTTGGAGTAGAGTTGTTCAGAGTATTTTCTAACAATCCTTTATATTTCTATGGGGTCTGCTGTTATTTCTCCTCTTTCATTTCTGATTTTGTTTATTTGGGTCCTCTCTCTTTGTTTCTTGGTGAGCCTGGCTAAAGGTGTATCAATCTTGTTTATCCTTTCAAAAAAACAGCTCTTGGTTTTGTTGATCTTTTGTATTGTTTTTTTGGTCTTTATGTCGTTTATCTCCGCTCTGATCTTTGTTATTTCCTTCCTTCTGCTTACAGTGGGCTTTTTTTGTTGCTCTCTTTCCAACTCTTCGAGTTGTAGAGGTAGGTCATTTATTCTCATTGTTTCTTGTTTCTTGCAGTAGGCTTGTAGAGCTATGAACTTCCCTCTCAAGACTGCTTTTGCTGTGTCCCATAGGTTTTGGATTGTTGTGTTTTCATTGTCATTTGTTGTCATGATATCTTTTATTTCTTCTTTGATCACACTGGTAACCCAGTCGTTGTTTAATAGCATGCTATTTAGTCTCCATGTGTTTGATTTTTCTGGATTGTTTTTGTTGTAGTTGATTTCCAGTTTTATGCCTTTGTGGTCTGAGAAGATGCTTGATATGATTTCAATTTTCTTGAATTTGAAGAGACTTTGTCTGTGACCCAATATATGCTCTATCTTTGAAGATGACAAATGTGCACTTGAGGAGAATGTATATTCTGTGGCTTTGGGGCGAAATGTTCTGAAGATGTCAATTAATTCCATCTGATCTAGTGAGTCATTTAGGATTGATGTTTCTTTGCTGAGTTTCTGTTTAGAGGATTTGTCCAGTGGTGATAATGGGGTGTTAAGGTCCCCTACTATGATTGTATTGCTGTCAATCTCTCCCTTGATCTCCTCCAGAAGATTTCTTACATATTTGGGTGTTCCTATATTGGGTGCATATATATTTACCAGAGTTATTTCTTCTTGTTGGACTGCTCCCTTTAGTATTATGAAGTGGCCTTCTTTATCTCTTTTTATGTCCTTCACTTTGAGATCTAATTTGTCAGATATAAGTATTGCTACCCCAGCTTTTTTTTCACTTCCATTGGCCTGAAATACCTTTTTCCATCCCTTCACCATCAGTCTGTGTGTGTCTTTTTTTCTGAGGTGGGTTTCCTGTAGATAGCAGATATATGGGTCATGTTTTCTTATCCACTCATTTACCCTATGCCTTTTGACTGGGGAATTTAATCCATTTACATTTAAAGTTATTATTGATAGAAATTTGTTAGTCACCATTTTTGTTCTTTACCACTGCGATCCTTTGTTTCCTATTTTTTTCTATTTACAGCAGACCCTTTAGCATTTCTTGCATTGCTGGCTTGGTTGTAATAAACTCCCGTAGACCGTTTTTGTCTGTGAAGCTCCTGATTTGACCCTCAATTTTGATTGATAGCCTCGCTGGGTACAGTATTCTTGGATTCTGACCCTTCCTTTGCATGACTTTGTATATTTCATTCCATTCCCTTCTTGCCTGATGTGATTCTGTTGAGAAATCAGTCGCTAGTCTGATGGGGGATCCTTTGTAGGTTACTTTCTGTCTCTCTCTGGCTGCTTTTAAGATTCTTGCTTTGTCGTTGGTGTTTGCCAATTTAATTATTATGTGTCTTGGCATTGGTCTTTTCAGGTTCATTTTGTTTGGGACTCTGTGAGTTTCTTGGATTTGTGTGAGTTTTTTCTTCCCTATATCAGGGAAATTTTCTGTTACTATTTTTTCAAATGGGTTTTCTATTCCTTGCTCAGTTTCCTCTCCTTCTGGCACCCCTATTATTTGGATGTAGTTTCATTTAGCTTGTCCCAGAGTTCTCTTAAGCTCTCCTCCTGCTTTTTAATTTTTTTTTTCTAGAAGCTGTTCTGTTTGGGTATTTTTTCCTACCTTGTCTTCTAGCTCGCTGATGTGGTCCTCTGCTTCTTCTAGTCTACTGTTGATGCTTTCTATTGAGTTCTTTATAGCAGTGATGTCATTTTTCATTTCTTCTTGGTTTCTCTTCATTTCCTCTTGGTTCTTCTTCATTTCCTCTTGGTTCCTACATATATTGTTGAATTTGTCTTCCATTCTTTTCATCCACCTTATGGCCATTTCTCTGAATTCTTTCTCTGACAGGTTGCTTGCCTCCATTTCGTTTACTTCCTTTTCTAATGATGCCTGTTTTTCTTTCATATGTGGGTTGGTTCTTTGTTTCACCATGATCTCTCTTCTCCAGGTGTTTGGTTATGTAGTTCTCTCTCTGCTGCGTTGGTTTAAAGGCACAAAATACAACACATCAAGGCGCAACATACAAGGCACTGAACAAAATGTATTCACGATATTAATAACCCCAAATAAAGGTGACCACCCGAGCGAAGAGAATTAGGGGATAAAGAAGAAAAAAGAGAAAAAGATTAAAGAGAAAAAGAAAAAACAAAAAAGAGTGCTGAAATGAGATTGGGAAAAGGGAGAGAAGAAAAAAACAAAGAGACAAAAAAAGTAAGAGAATGAAATAGAGGTGGGGAAGAGGCTATTTGTATGGGGAGAAAACTCTAAGAGAGCCGCAACTAATCTCAATGAATTCCAGCAGCAGATCTCTGGAGATTAATGCAAACTACAAACAACCACTAATATCAAGCAAGGCAAGGGAAAACAGAAGCACAAAAATAACCAGAGAAAGAAAAAATAAGCAAAACAGAAAAATGGAAATGAAAAACAAAAAAATCTCCCAAACAAGCATAAAAAACCCCAATATACTCAAAATCAAGCAAACACTAGCAAAACGACAGAGAGAGAGAGGAAAAAAAATTGGATAGTGAAGAACGATAAGAGAGAGGTGTATATGGATTTAGAGCAAGGGATTGGAAATTGGATATATAAGTATGGTGAAATTTAGACAGTGGGTAAAAAGAAAGATTAGGGAAAATCTAAAGCAGTAATAGGGTAAGAGAAACAGGACAACAAAAGGGGAAAAGTGAGGAAGAGAGTTTTTGCTTAAGGGTAAATGTGAGATAGAGAGAAATGATGCTAAAGGAACCATGAAAATAGAGTGTAGAACACTAATCCCAAAATAAAATAAAAATAAAAAATAAAATGACACTTGAAAAAAATGGTAAAATGATAGCAATAATACTGGTTTAAAAAATGTAGTAATTAAAAAGGTAAAATCAAGTGATGAAAAAAAAATAATAAAATAGGTTCTTAATGAAATGGTGAAAAAAGAATTTTAAAAAAATATAAAAATATGCAGTAGTGAAGGTGCTTCAGATCTTCTACTCTCCTTTTTGGCATGCCTTAGTCCTGCCAGGCATTCAGGAGAGTGTTGAATTTCCCTGCGATACACTGTCCTGATTTTAAGGCAGGTTGTATTTGTTTACCAGACTGCCTTTATTTGTGATCACAGAAGAGACAGTTCGTGGATCTGCCTCTGGGTGTCAGTGTGTCTGGATTGACCTCCGAGGTTATAAGTCCTCTCTATCAGTAGGGTTTTTTTTCTCTATGGTACTTGAAACTGATTTGGGAAAGTCCACTGCCCAGAGCTGGTTCTTCAATCGTCACTGCCCGCTCTGTTTTCCAGGCTCCCCAAAAAGAACCCTCCCCCACAGGCTCTGCGAATGACCCCAACTGGGGAATCCCATGCGCCGGGTTTAATTATCAAATGCACGGATCTAAGGGGAACTGTAACAAGAGCCTGATACTCTGTGTGAATTCGCAAGCCTCCACCTTCCAGGTCTGCGCAGTCTCCGCGCGCCCACTCGCCCCTGGCACCAAGCAGCTGGGACACTGACAAAGTCCAAGGCTGCTTTTTTACATCCAGTCCAGCTATGGGCCTATTTCCAGCATTCCCTTCTGCCAGCAGCCCTGTGGGGCCCCTTCCCCACTTGCGGGACACGCTGCTCCCAAGGGCTGCGGACTCTGTGGGGCACAGATTTCGCCCCGCGTGCGCGGGAGCTCAGTCCTCTCTCCAACCCGAATTGCAAACCGCACCTTTAGGGGAAGTCTAACCTTTCCGTGAGAAGAAGCAGTGCTCGTCTGAGTTCACTCAGTCACGCTGCTTGAGATCCGTTGTTTCCAGGTTAGAAGCTGATCTCTGGACACCGGCAACAGCCACCCAAGATGGCACAGTCTCCACTGCTGAGCTGGCGAACCTGGAGAGGTTTCAGCCGCAGTCTCCAACAGTCCTTTTTTTCTGGGGGTTCTCTGTCTTTCCCAGCTGCAGACAGTCTCTCAGCTGAAAATCCTCTGCCGATTCGGGCTGTATGTTACCCGTTTCAGCTGCTCACCCTTATCTGCTCCAGGACAAGACACAGGACACACAGGACATGTCCGTTTATACCTCTGCCATTTTCTCCTCTCTTGAATGATTATTGAAGTTGAACTGAATGATACATTTGTGAGAACTTTATAATTGACAGACTTTTTGAAATTGTTTCCCTTTGTCGTGTAGACAAACTGTATTTGTCTAATCTATTGGAGCAGCTGTTCTCAACCTGTGGGTCACGACCCCTTTGGGGTCAAATGACCCTTTCACAGGGGTCGCCTAAGACCATCGGAAAACACATATATAATTACATATTGTTTTTGTGATTAATCACTATGCTTTAATTATGTTCAATTTGTAACAATGAAAATACATCCTGCATATCAGATATTTACATTACGATTCATAACAGTAGCAAAATTACAGTTATGAAGTAACAACAAAAATAATTTTATGGTTGGGGGTCACCACAACATGAGGAACTGTATTAAAGGGCCGCAGCATTAGAAAGGTTGAGAACCACTGTATTATAGAAAATCACTGCCTGTATAAACTCATGTGTTTTAATATTTTGTTTTCTAATTCTGTGTTACAAATAGGTTCCATTACACATTTTTTCCTTATGCAATGTAAGTTGATTTTCAGAATCTCTAGGTATGTAGAACATGTTAGTTGATGTGTCTCTTTACTGTTATGCAATTCATTAAAGTGGTGAAGATATATACTTAAAAGTAGATATAATTTTAATTTGTTTTGAATTTGTTAAAACAACTAGTTAAAAAGATATTGTTATAGGAATGAATATTAATCGTCTTTAAATGGAGCAAAATTTGACATTTATGCAATAGCTCAGTGGTTTCTCAAACTGTGGTCCTCACAGCAGAACATCAATCATCAATTTGGCACTTAAAAATTCCAGTTGCCAAGTCCTACCCGAGTCCTATTGAATCACACAAACTTTGGAAGTTGAGAACATCCTATATAATAAAACTCTAATATGCAAATTGACTGAATGGTGGAACGACCAGTCACTATGACGTGCACTGACCACCAGGAGACTGCCCCCTGGTGGTCAGTGCGCTCCCACAGGGGAGCACTGCTCAGCCAGAAGCCGGGCTCAAGGCTGGCAAGTACAGCAGTGGTGGCAGCAGCCTCTCCCTCCTCTGAAGCAGCGCTAAGGACCCCTCAGGGGATGTCCTGGACTGTGAGAGGGTGCAGGCTGGGCTGAGGGGACCGTCCCCCCCCCCCCGCAGTGCACGAATGTTGTGCACCAGGCCTCTAGTTTTTTATGAAAGACTTATATCACATTTGATGCATGACAAAATTAAGAACCATTGCTGTTAAGGTGATGGATTAATAACTTGTTCCTTTGTACCTTACATTGATCCTCTCTATTAAGATATGTTAATTAAGCAAAGAAGCAGTTATTTTAAAGTTAGCACCTGAATTTCCCAGTTAGAGCAGTAATTTTTTCTTCCTGATTTGAGCCAGATTAAGAAGAAAGGTTTCTCCCCTAGTTGATGAAATGGATTGCACATTTCCTGGCAGGGAAGCAAAATGAATAATCTGCTTTACAGCCTCTCCAGTCAGCAAAATGACTAAACCCCTAAGAAGTTTAAAAGCAGGGTTATATTGGCACCCTGAGGGCATTTTACAGATAAGTCAGGGTAACAAAACATTATCACCTGGAAGGGTCAGGTAATTGATGTAAATGTGTGCCCTCCCCTCCCATCTTTCCTAGACACATCTCTTTAATGATCAGCATCTTTCCCACTTTTACTTCTGTGCCTCTTGTTTCCCAATTTCTGAAGACAGTAACATTATTACTCTCCACTCATATAATGCTCTCTTCTCTACTACCTTTTTCAGAGGTAGGCAGGCTGGTGTTCTGGAGAAGAGACTTTTACATGCCTTTGGTATTATTTGGCTGTTTATATTAGAAATTCGAGAAACTGAAGGATGTAATTCCACACAGGTAAAAGTCACTCATGCTCCCATTCAAGTCTCAGATAATTCTTTTTCCAAAGATACTGTAAGGAGCCCACTCCCAATAGAAACAGAAAAAGACAATCCACACATTTCCCTGATAGCACTATGATATGTAGACAAGTTCAATAAATACACAGTAGGCGTGCTATGACAATGGTATCAACTATTTTAAAATTTTAAAATTTCAGTATGTCATAATATCTGTAGACAATAGTAGTCATTGATATTATTGAAAAAGCTAAGAGTTAACCAGAAACTCTCTACCTCCATCCCCTCTTTCTTCCTTCACCTCACCACATAATTGTAAAAACTTTTAAAATTTTATATTCATGTACAATCTTTTCTTTTTTAATACAGTGAAATAATGGGATCAATCTGATGATCAGAAATCTTACCTCAAGCCTTAAGAATAACAATCTACCTATTTAAAGTTATTATAATTGTTTTGGTGCCAAGATAGTTAGTATTCTTGATAACAAGGAGACAGCAGTAGTAAAATAAAAAACAGACAAAGGTTCCTGCTCTCATGTATAGTATACAAGAGGACTGGTGCATGAAATTTGTGCACTGGGGGCATGTCTCTCAGCCCAGCCTGCATCCTCCCCAATCCTGGACCCCTTGGGGGATGTCCCACCGCATGCGAGATCGGGCCTAAACTGACAATCAGACATCCTTCTCACAATCCGGGACTGCTGGTTCCCAACCACTCACCTGCCTGCCAGATTGCCCCTAACCGCTTCTGCCTGCCAGCCTGATCACCCTCTAACTACTCCCCTGCTGGCTTGATTGATGCCTAACTGCTCCCCTGCCAGCCCGATTGCCCCCAACTCCCCTCCCTGCCAGCCTGGTCACCCCTAACTGCCCTCCCCTGCTGGCATGATCTCACCCTCAACTGCCCTCCCCTGCCGGCCTGATCGCCCCTAAAGGCCTCTGCCTCGGCCCCCACCAAGATGGCTTTGTCCAGAAGGAAGTCGGACATCCAGAAGATGGCCAGTCGACCCGGTCTAATTAGCATATTACCCTTTCATTTGTATAGATATATTATATAGAATAGGATTGCTTAAATGGGGGGAGGCCTTTTTCAGCAGGAGAAAATGCTCTTGGCAGACAAAAACACATAATCCCTATATCTGGACTGATAGCCAGCCATAAGCACTATACTGCCAAACTGGTCATTAAAAAATTGAACCGCTTTCTTACACCTCACACCAAACAGCTGTTGCCCTTAAAACCCCTCCTCAGCCTCCACCTTAGGTTCTGCCTTCACAGTTCACCCAGATTAGGCTCTGATTGGTCAGTTTCAATGCCAGTCAGCATCAAAAGCTCTACCTCCTAGGCAGCCATTGGCTCCTGGCACTTCACCCAGATTAGGTACTGATTGGTTGGTTTCTATGCCATTCAGCATCTCCTGGCTTATCTCTGGGCCTGATCAAAGAGGCAGGGCTGATTAGCAGCCCCTGCAGAGTCCCGGCTGCTGGAAGCCAAGAAAGAAAGAGAGAGGCAACAGCTGATCAACAGCTGCCACAGAGGCTTCGCATCAGACCCTGCCTCTCTCTCTGCAGGCCTCTCTCCAAGCCTGATCCACAGCCCCTCAGCAGTCAGTGCTGGGTCGCCATGGCAACCCAGCACTGACTTCCAGTGTTTGGTGAGCCCTCTGTTGTTAAGGACCCTGGTTCTTTATATATATATATATATATATATATATATATATATATATATATATATATATAGAGAGAGAGAGAGAGAGAGAGAGAGAGAGAGAGAGAGAGAGAGATTATTATCCTCACTTTACAAATATGAAAATTGAAGCACAGAAAGGTTAATTTACCTAGGGGCTTGCAAATCATAGAGCAGGGTTTCAAACCTAAACAGTCAGGCTCTATCATTTTTTGCTCTTCATCAGTATGCTCTCAGCTGCCAAAATTAATATGTAGCTTGTGTTAATATTTAGCCTTAACATTTTAAAGACCCTGAGATTTTCTGCTTGAATAGATTTAGCAAATTAAAAAAAAAAAGAATAGAAAACAGTATACCCAGTGAAATTTCAATTTCAGATAAACAAATAATCATTTTTTAGTATAAGGTTATCCGGTGGAATATTTTGAACATACTTATGTTAAAAAATCATTTGCTTTTTATCTAAAATTCAATCTTCACTGAGCACCCTATAATTAATCCACCAAACTTTGCTTTAAGAAAAAACGGTTTAAATGTGTTTAACCCATTTTTTTTAACACCAGTTTGAACAAGGAATATTTTCTTTATGGCACACCTGATATCCTGTGGAAGTTTCATGGAATTTTCTTCTAATGACAGTGTGAATACTTTTCAGGTTAGCTAGCTTGAATGCTTACTGCAGACCACAGTGATCTCTCCTTCTTTTAACTCTTAAAGACACTTAACAATCTATGCCACATGATTTCACACTTAATTTTCCACTTCTGTAACTTGTTGACTTTTTTCCAAAATAATGTGTCATATCCTCAATGACAGGGACTGGGTATCATACACCTTCCAGATTCTCATGGATATAATATTTGTTATCAGCATGACATTTTATCTAAAGAAGATTTATTCTAATTCATAATTTATAAGAACTTGTTTTGTCAAAGTGCTAATATAAGGATCTAGAGCAGTGGTTCTCAACCTTGGCTGCACATTAGAATCACCTGGGAATCTTTTTAAATTCCTGATTTCTGGGCCCCATCCTCTGGAAATTCTGTTTCTTTGTTATGGGGTGGGGCCATGACATTAGTAACAAAGAAACAGAATTTCCGGAGGATGAGGCCCAGAAATCAGGATTTTAAAAAGATTCCCAGGTGATTCTAATGTGCAGCCAAGGTTGAGAACCACTGATCTAGAGTAAAACAGGGCCATAATTGGTTTTTGAAGTGTTCTATCTCATATTCTCAGGCTGGTGACTGTTCATTCCTTTGTTATTAGCTTTCTATTTTCATTTATCAGCATCATTTATTGTTCTGTCTCCCTAAAGATATGTAAGAATTTTTGAATAAAATGTTTCTTTTCCACATTTGATGATGGCAACACGAGTCATTGTTCCACTCAGACCATGGACACTTCCTTATATTCATGCAGGTCAGGTTATTACACAGCACTTGGTTATTTTGTTTTTGTTATTGCTCCTCAGTTTGGAAGAGGAAAACAGGAGTCTTGCTTGTGCTGAATGTAATCTCAATGACACCAACAAAGGAGAGTCCCTTGAGCCAGCTGTATTTAGGGCAAAACTCTCAAATCAAATAATAAAGTATAATTTGTTTGTTAAAGAATAAAAACTAATGACCAGGTAGGTGGCTGTATTCTTCCACTACTGAGTGAGTCAGCTGGGTTCAGTTTCTATGTCACCATCACCAAAGCCCAAAGGAAAGAATTAACCCAAGAAAAATGTGAAAGTAAGCACTGGAGTCATATGGGAAGTCTCTAGCAGCCTTGACTTTAATTTTTAGAAGGACTATTCCATTCTGAGCATTTACCATATGTTTATCTCATTTTTTCTACAAAGTTCTTGTCAACCTTTATATATAGTCATCTGGGCTCTAAGCAAGAAGTTAAAATTAAGAGCTTGTTTTCTAAATGGGTTCCCAAATGCTTTTACAAAGCATAGTAGGTTTAAGAAATTTAATAAAAGCAGTCTCCACTTTGCTTCAATAAATGAAGAAGTTGTTCATCTCCTCAGTTAGATAGCAGTTATCCTATCTTTAGTGTTTAGTTCATATTATTACATCATATGTGTTGATAAATGTTCTAAAATATACATTTCAAACACCAGCCTTTATGATAAAATAAAATAAAAACACTCAAAGCCCTTTCTCCATGGATTATAAAGGGATGCTCTTATTTAACTGACAAGCTGTGTTTCTAGTACTTCCCCATATTCAATTCCATTGCCAATTAGTATTTTTAAGCCTATGTAATAAATTCCCACAAACTCTGAGCAAAATGTAGGCGTCATTCAGATGTGAAGACCTATTACAAGATTAAAACAGATTTCTAATGCATTTATCATTCATTTTGTAGCATGTGATTTAAAAAAAAAGATGAATAGCTTGACAGTTCCCACTCATATACACTGAAACATAATACACTTGTACTAGTTTGGGGCTATTATGGACCTTAACATGCAGTGTGACCTTGGTCTGAGAAAACATGTTTGGTTAGCACAGAAACTTAATCATAAGAAGTCATTAGTAGAATCCTTCTTCTTTACAGCCCTTTTCTAGGACTAGGAAATTTATTGCTTGTGGGACAGGTAGGATATGAACAATGGGCCAAATAGAGTCCAGGGTTATCTCATCTGTGTGAAAACTGCTGCTGAAAATCAATGTGACCTCTGCTACACTGTCATCGCAATTCCCACCCTCCGTGTCCTATTTGTCTTTTGGTAGAAGCTTAGATCTGTGTGCCTGTCTCTATGTGTCTCTCTTGGGCCAGATTATCAAAATGAATCATTGCCTGCATACCTCTTATATTTCTATTTATTTTCCTGGTGTTGACTAGGTCTGATGAAATATGATTCTTTTTGCATTTGATCCTCACTGCAGCCAGTAACACCTAATTCAACCATGTCTATCTCTTTAAAGAAGAGTAATACTATTTGAAACTTCAATCTCCTGTACAGCAACACAAACCATAGACCATACAACCTGTCTTCATAGACAATAGTAATTTTCCTTTTAACCAATTTAGTGGCATTTCCTTCATCTCCAAATTGAAAACTTTGGGCAATTTTAATGTGGTTATAATTTTGTTTTATGCATACTGAATGTATTGCTTCTTTTTCAGGCATCTTATTTGTAAAATACTTCTCAGATTGTTACCACTGAGTTGAATGTGTGTGTAGAGCAATACATAACAATAAATCCATTAATTTTAAGAATTCTGCCACTAATACAAAATATTTATTCAGGGGAAATATTAAAATCTCCAAATTAGCAGGAAGTGAATGTTCTAAGTTTGTAACAGTTCATTTTTAAAAATAGACCTTCTAGGCTACATAAAATTTTACTTTAAGATTTATAAACATCCATAAAAATGTATAGAACCTCTTCTATTATTATTAATTTTGGTAGAGCATATGAAGTCACTCTATCCATTTAATGCACTCATGTGCAAAAGACAAAATACTAGATAATACAGAATTCAAACAGTACAAATAAAGCATAATATCTCCTGGTTAGTTATTGAGAAATGTACTTTAAAAACATTAGATCTGTTGCCTACGACATATTTTAAGATTTAGGGTGTTTTTGTTGTTGTCTTTTGAGGTATTTCAAGTGTTCAAATCTTGTAGTTGAAATAGATCACAAAATTTGTGATAATGTGCTCATTTCCTCTGAATTTCTTCACCTCTTACAAAACTGCCATGGACAGAAAGGAAAGAAGGGAGAAAGGAAGGGAGAAAGGAAGAAAAGAAGGAAGAAAAAGAAAGATAGAAATGAAGACAGAGAGGGAGGGAGAGAGAAAAAGATAGAGAAAAGAGGAAAGAAAAGAAAGGGGGAAGGAGAAGTAAGGACAGAGAGGAAAGGAAAGAGAAATGTTCTATAAAATGTTAGAGTTGCCGAAACTGGTTTAGCTCAGTGGATAGAGCGTTGGCCTACGGACTGAAAGGTCCCGGGTTCAATTCCGGTCAAGGGCATGTACCTGGGTTGCGGGCACATCCCCAGTAGGAGATGTGCAGGAGGCAGCTGATGGATTAAAATATATTAAAACAAATGTTAGAGTTAATATTATAAGAGAGTTATAGAAAACACTTTCATCACATGTTTATGATTAAAATTTATTATTATTTGTATATTTAAACATCAGCTTTTAAAAATGAATTTATTGGTATGACATTGGTTAATAAACTTACATCGGTTTTAGGTATACAATTATATAATACATCAGAATTTTATTTTTAAGATTTACTATAAAAGAATTCCAAAAGATATGTTCATTGTTGCTTCCTGTGTTAAAAGAAAATTAATAGGTTTATTTATGTATTTAATAGAATTAAGACAGATAAACAAATACTCTTTATAACATTTTGGATATAAATAACATGAAGCTTTAGTGAAAATAATTTTGATTCTCTAAATATAGTTGCTGAGCATTTTTATCCTTATAGATTTTAAAACATTGAAAGTTGTAAAGGTGATCTATATTAAAAGCATTTTATTCAGAGATAATGCTATCCCATCTCACATAAGGGTCCCACAATTCTATGCCACAGCTTCCCACACAAGAATTCCCATAAAAACCATGTTGACTGTGAAATAAATGGGGTTCAAGACTCTGCACATTACATATATAGAATGCTTACAATTGAAACATGAAGTCTAACTGTATGACAAATCTATATTCCCTACAGGAACCAGAACCAATAGCTAGGTTTGTGTTTTCAAACCCTGTGAAAATTGGTTAGTCTGGATACAAGCCTAGTTTTTGGTGTGTGTTTTTTCTTGTATTAGCCTCATAACATATGGAGTTACTGAAAATTCTTTTGACTAGAGACAAGCATATTTTCCAAACTTTGCTTATGTCCAGTTACTGAAATAAAGAGACTGTAGTGAGTAATTTTGTTTGAGCTGCTATGATTCACACCATCATACAATGTTGTTGAGGCTATTTAAGAATACCAGGGTTTGTTTGGTTACATTGCAAGAATGCCTCTTTGAATCAGTTTCCTTTTACATATGTAAAAAAATCCCAATTCCTAATTGCAGAGGAAACTTTGCTATCTGGTTCGTACATCTCACATAAAATATTTTCAACCAGAATTCAAGTGGATAGACAAACAGTTGGCTTCTCAAATTAAGAGGAGATTCATTTTATAATTTGATATATCTATCCAAAATCATTTTGAAACATCTTATTTTTATCTCTTTATCTGAGATTTAGAGAAAAATCTTATTAAAATAAAGAGAATATGGGAGAAGAAAATAAAATTAAAAGGGGAAAATGATACAACATCTCTTTTTACAAGACAAATTATTTTTTTTCATGAGAAATATTATTGGAAACAAAAGGTAACACTGGAATCTAGCCAAATGTCCATCAACTAGTGAATGATTAAACTAAAAGCAATATATCCATGCAATTGAATCATTTTCAACAATAAAGAAGAAACCAATGACTCAGGCTACAACATGGATGAACCTCTAAACATTATGCTGTACTTCACATCCCTTTGACTCTTTTGTAACTACCAATCCGCACTTCTCAATCCCTTCACTTTTTTCACTGTTAAACACACACACACACACACACACACACACACACACACACACAAAACATGCTAAGTGGAAGAAGCCATTCACAAAAGACCATGCATTATATGATTCTATTTATGGAAAATATCCAGATAAGGCAACCCTTAAAGTAGATTAGTGGTTGCTAGGAGCCAGGTGTGGGAAGAGAGATGAACTATAAATGAGCATGAAGGGCATTTTGGGTTGATTGAGATGTTCTAAAATATATTTGTGGTGATGGTTTCACAACTCTGTAAATTTACTAAAAAGTCATTGAAGCATATATTTAAAATAGGTGAATTTTATTGTATATGAAATATTGCTCAATAAAGTTGTTAAAATGAATAGAGATAGATGATGATATAGGTTGATAGATGGTAGATAGATAGGTGGATGAAAGATAGATAGATAGATAGATAGATAGATAGATAGATAGATAGATAGATAGATAAAAGATAGATTTGAAGAGAAACAATTAAAAAGCAGTTTCAAGACTACCAGGAAATTATCTGATTAATTTATAGGTATTAATAAACATATCTTAAATGTGTTTCTCCAAATATCATTACTCTTTAGCAGTAAATGTTTTATTTGCAATGATTCTTTTCTGAAACACTTATTTTGAGAAATCAGAGGGAGCTGGGGATTATATATGCACAACTTCCAATTAGGAGTTTTTATTTAGTTTTAGATTCAAAATCTTTATAGATGCTATTAAAAGTGAATAAAACTGAACATTTTGAGTTGTTAATTTGTGAATCTTCTGATGTTAATTTTGTATTTTGCAGAAGAGGTACCAGTTCAAATCCCAATGATGAAGTCAACATTGGACAAGATCCAACTCACTCCTGGGCAGGCATTGCCTCCTGGATTCCCTGGACCATTCATTTTTGCTGATAGTCTGTCTTCTGTGGAAACTCTGTTGACCAACATTCAGGTCAACAATATTTCTATAAACAAAATAAATGTAATACAAGACATTAGCACCTACATATATTATGTCATATTTGAGAACTAAAACATATAAGATGAACCGCATTCCATTTGCTGTACTTTGACAGGGTCTACTGAAAGTGGCTTTGGATAATGCTCGCATCCAGGAGAAGCAGATTCAACAAGAAAAAAAGGAACTGCGAATGGAGCTCTATAGAGAAAGAGAAATTAGAGAAAACATTGAAAGACAACTCGCAGTTGAGCTTCAAAGCAGAAGTAAGTTTAACAAGATCAATTATGGAGAGAATACTGTGTTGGTGATATTTTCAATAGTAATATAAATATTTTTAGGGATAGCTTAGAAATGCTGAAAACAAATGCAAGCTAGGAATCAAATACTGTTTGTAATCTACAAGGTAAGATGTTTAGTCTATTTTTTCATAATAAAAACAATGAATTAGATATGCATTTCATTCCAGTTGCAGATTTGGAACCATGAATATTCCTAGTTTTCTCTACAATTTTATAAAATACACCTACCTGTATGTAGATAATCTAACAAATCTAGATTCTGGGGTTATAAGTTAAATAAAACTCAGTTCCTGTCCTTGAGAGATTTACATTTTAGAGGGCTAGCACAACCAACCAGTTAATTTCAAGAAAAAGTGGCAAGAGCAATGAAGTACAGTACATATGGTTATGTAGAGAGAGGCTAGTTAGTATACCTTGGTGGTGGTGAGTGGGTAGATAGTTGAGGAAAACTTCCTGATGCTCACATGTGAACCTGTATCTTGAAGATTCAGTAAGCTACGAAAGGACATGAGAGTTCCTGAGTTATTTTAAGATTCTAGACCAGGGGTGAAGAACCCTTTTTCTGCCAAGGGCCATTTGGATATTTTTTAAAATATATTTATTGATTTCAGAGAGGAAGAGAGAGGTAGAGAGAGAGAGAAACATCAATGATGAGAGAGAATCATTGATTGGCTGCCTCCTGCACGCCCCCCAATGTGGATCAAGCCCACGATCTGGGCATGTGCCCTGACTGGGAATTGAACCTCAACCTTCTGGGTCATAGGTCAATGCTCAACCACTGAGCCATGCCAGTTGGGATATTTCTGGGTAACTTTTTATTTCTTCTTTGATCTCTTTCTTAACACACCCGCTGTTTAAAAACATGTTATTTAGTCTCCATGTGTTTGAATGATTTTTAGTTCTTTTATTGTAATTGACTACTATTTTCATATCATATCATTTCAATCATCTTGAATTTATTGACTTATTATGTCCTAACATGTGCTCTATCTTTGAGAATATCCCATGTGCACTTGAGAAGATTGTATATCCTATTGCTTTGGGATGAATTGTCCTGTAAATATCAAATAAATCCATCTGATCCAGTGTTTTGTTTAAGGTAGCTGTTACCTTGTTGACTTTTTGTCTGGAAGGCTTATTCAATGATGTCATTGGGGTGTTGAATCTTGTATTATGACTGCATTTCTGTCAATCACTTCCTTATTGTACAAGAAAATTTTCTTTATACACTTAAGGTGCACATATATTTACAAGGGTTACATCCTCTTGTAGTATACATTCCTTTAGTATTATGTAGTGACTTTCCTTGTCTCTTGTTATGGCCTTTGTTTGGAAGTCTGTATTGTCAGATATAAGTATTATTATTGCAGGTGGTTTTTTGTTTGTTTGTTTGTTTCCATGTGCATGAAAGTTTTTTTCCCATCACTTCACATTCAGTCTTTGTGTATCATTTGCTCTGATATGGGTCTCTTGTAGAAAGCATATAAATGGGTCATGTTTTCTTATCCATTTCACTAACCTGTGTCTTTTGATCAGAACATTTCAACCATTTACATTCAATTTTTTGATTTATAGGTACTTATTTATTTTTTATACCTATATTCTTCTCTGTATATATTATTTTTCTTCTTCTTAAAGCAGGATCATTAATATTTCTTGCAATACTGGTTTGGTGATAATGAACTCCTTTAGTTTTTTGTTTGTTCGTTTGTTTTTTGTTTTTGTTTTTGTCTGGGAAGCTCTTTATTTTTCCTTCAATTTTAAATGAGAACCTTGCTAGGTAGAGTAGTCTTAGTTGTAACTCCTAGCTTTTCATCACTTTGGATATTTCATGCCAATCCCTTCTGGCCTGTAAAGCTTCTGTTGAGAAATCAACTGGCAGTCTTTTGGGAGCTCTCTTGAAGATAACTAACTGCTTTTCTATTGTTGCTTTTAAGATTCTCTCTTTGTCTTTAATCTTTGCCATTTGATTTATGATGTGTCTTAGTGCGGGCCTCTTTAGGTTCATCATTTTTATTGTTTAAAGTATTACAAATAATAGTACATATGTCCCCCTTTTTCCCCATTGACCTCCCCCAGGGCTCTCCCATCCCCTAGCACATGCCCTCACCCCCCTAGTGTCTGTATCCATTGTTTATGCTTATATGCATGTATACAAGTCCTTTGGTTGATCTCTTCATTGGGACTCCCTGTGCTTCCTGAACTTGTGTGATTTCTTCCTTCACCAGGTGAGGGAAGTTTTCAGCCATTATTTTTCAAACAGGTTCCCTATCCTTTGCTCACTCTCTTCTCCTCCTGGTACTCTTATGATGCAGTTGCTGTTATGCTTGTTGTCCCAAAAGTTTCTTAGACTTCCCTCATTTTTTTTTAATTATCTTTTTTTTGATGCTCTGTGTATCTGCTTATTGTTATCTTGTCCTCTAAATTGCTGATTTTATCCTCTGCTTCATCTAACCTGATGTTGATTAATTCTAATATATTCATTTCAGATATTGTATTATTCATTTCTGACTGGTTCTTTTTTATAGTTCCTATGTCCTTTTTAATGCTTAATATCTCTATGTTTAATTCCTCACTGAGATTATCTATTCTGCCCCTATGGTCCTTGAGCATTCTTATAAGCATTATTTTAAACTCTGTGTCTGGTATTTTTGTTGCTTTCATTTCTTTCTTTTTTTTTTTCAGGAGAATTTTCTTGTTATTTCTTTGGGACATATTTTTTGTCTCTCCATTCTGTCTGTATATTAAGTATATCTGCCATGACTCCTAAACTTCTTATAATGGGTTTATGATGAAGGTATCTTGTTGGGCTCAGTGGCACAATCTTCCAGATCACCTGAGCCTAATGCTCCGGGAATGTTTTTTTGTGGGTTATGGGTACCCTCCTGTAGTAATCACGACTTCAGTGTTGTTGGCCTTTTGTGGGTGGAGTTAACCCTTCAGGCTGGTTGACTATGAGGATAAATTTAGATCATCATATAGGAGAATCTATAAAGTGATTGCATCCCAAAGCACAGTTGTTCCCAGCAAGGTCTTGTGCCAGCTGGAATCCCTCTTTGGTGTGCTGCTTATGTGGCTAGTTGGGTGCAGCTCTGGTGTGTTCTGAAGTCCACACAGGTTGTATTGGTTTTGGGTTTACTTGGTGGGGGTCAGGTACAGATTAATGTCAAATATTTTATGTAATCAGCCTTGAGCTACCTGTCTGGAGCTACCATGTTATTCACTATGGCTGCATCTCCTGGGACTGGGTGTGTGGGGGAGGGGTCAATTTGTGTAAAAGTGTTGGCTTCCACCAGCTTAGTGCTGGGAGCAAGTATATAAATTGTCTGAGTCTCCCTGAGGTTCACCTCCATTTGTCAGCTACTCCACCTTACCCTGAGGTTACATGGCCCTACCCCAGAGCCTTCCAAAGAAAGAATGTAGACTGGATCCAGTCTGACCACAACTCAGCGACCCTTCAATAGGTTGCGGGCTTATTAGTATAGTGTGACTGAGGTCAGAAGGATGTGGCTATTGTGTCCCATACGTGGGAGCCACATGATCAGACACTCAATGAGGAGAAAGTGTTCCTTACTCCAGAGCCATATTTCTCAGTCTCTGCCAGTGTTTTCAAGTATAGTTCAAACAGGAGGAGCGAGCTGCAGATTCAGGTTGGGTGCAGCCAGTTGTCCCCTTTACAGAAGCAAGCTCAGCAAATTCTGTTAGGCTCTTATTATCCATAAAATTTGGGTCATTGGTTGATCATGGGTAGTCCATATCAGCATATAAATTCCTTCTTGGGATCACATAAAATTATTTTTTCTTCTTGAGTTCCAAAATGTAAAGCACTGCAAGTTAAGATAGAGTTATTTTTTAGCTTTCATTACTCTTTCTGCTTACAAAAAAATGTTGTTGTGCTTTTAAAGGTTGCCAAAAATTGTTCTCTTTAAAATGGATGGATGGATAGATAGAAAGAAAGATGATAGATAGGTAGGTAGATAGATAGATAGATAGATACATAGATAGATAGATAGATAGATAGATAGATAGATAGAAAAATATACTTGAAACTTTAAATTTTAAAAAACATATCAGTTTTACATTTTAAAATATGAATAGCAATATCACGATAAATAATAAGAATGTCTTTCTTAAGAGCTTTCTAAAATATTTAATGCTATTATTAAAAGCATGTTCTTAGTCAGAATAGAAAACAAGTTTCCAGCACTACTACCACCACCATACAAAAGTGTGTGTATTAAAGAGCATACACATTAGAAAGACAAAAGCAAAAACAAATCAGTACTATGATTGAGCACTACTTGGCTGAGCTAATGAGAACTGGAATCAAAGGAAACTAATCATATTTCGACTGATACATTTATATATCTCTCTCTATCAGTAGTTTATTATCCATCAAAATTGACAACTCTCTTTCACTGATCAAGGCTTTGTAAGCTGTTTAGCTTTTCACATTTTAGCTACCATGCAAAAGCGCCTGAAGAAGGAGAAAAAATCCAAGAGAAAACTGCAGGAAGCTTTGGAATTTGAATCAAAACGTCGGGAGCAAGTGGAACAAGCCCTTAAACAAACCACTAGTAATGACAGTGGCCTGAGGATGTTGAAAGGTAATGTCTGATTTGGACTTAAACACATTCAAGTTACTCAAAGCAAAACCCCATTTAAAAAACAGGAAAGAGAAAGAAAGAAAGAAAGAAAGAAAGAAAGAAAGAAAGAAAGAAAGAAAGAAAGAAAGAAAGAAAGAAAGAAAGAAAGAAAGAAGGAAAAGACTTTGTACATGAATTATTAAAAATCAATGTGAGGCCAAGTGATTTAGGTCATTAATTAAATCTGTCAAAATAATCTGTATTCTGGGAGATAAATAGTTTAGGAATAACAAGAAAATCTATTGGCTTTTGCAGTAGAAAAAAAAAGTAGTACCAATAACTTCCCTGCCCCTAAAATGTAAGTGTTACAGGTCCATTAGTGTTAAAATACGATGATGTTTAGTGTACTCTATTTTAATGAACTAAACAATGCTGGTACTTTTAAAGCAGATGGCATCAGTGTTGAGGGTTTAAGGAGGTTCTGGTTGAAAAAGGATGTTCCAAGTAAATCCCAGGAGATCCTTTGAGAAGAGGTGCTTTTGTTCTGAAATTTCTTAATTCCAAACTTTTCTGTTTCCATTTTTTTTAGTCCTCACCCAACGATATTTTTTCCATTGATCTTTTAGACAGAGTGGAAGAGATAGAGGTAGGGGATGAGAGAGAGAGAGAGAGAGAGAGAGAGAGAGAGAGAGAGAGAGAGATAAACATTGATATGAGAGACACATCAATTAGTTGCCTCAAGCAAGTGCCCTGACCAGGGCCAAGGATCAAACCTGCAACCCAGGTACAGGCCCTTGAGTGGGAATCAAACCTGCAACCCTGGCAACTACTTGGCAACATTGGCCAGTGCTTTGTTTCTAGTTTTTAAAATATTTTTGTTGATTTCAGAGAGGAAGAGAGAGGGAGAGAGAGATAGAAACATCAATAATGAGAGAAAATAATGAATTGGCTGCCTCCTGCATGCTCTACACTGGAGATCAAGCCTGCAACCCAGGATGTTCCCTGACTGGGAATCAAACCATAACCTCCTGGTTCATAGGTCAATGCTCAACCACTGAGCCATGGCAGCCAGGTTTATTTCAATTTTTAATTATGAAACTCAACAACATTATTTCACCTCATAAAATAGTCAGGTTCTCCTCTCATAGCACATTGACCACTCCTATATTTAACTAATATCCTATATAATAAAAGAGTAATATGCAAATAGAACGGCAGAACAACTGAACAACCAATCACAGCATAATATGCTAATGATATGCTAAGGTTGCTCAACCACTCGCTATGACGTGTACTGACCACCAGGGGGCAGACAGTCAACTGGTTGACCAGTAGCTATGACATGCACTGATCATCAGGAGGCAGATGCTCCGACCAGTAAATTAACTTGCTGCTGGAGTCTGGTCAATCAGGACTGAGTGAGATGGGCCAGACACGCCCTGGAGTCCTCCTGTGGTCCCTCCCTGGACTGATTGTGCACCAGTGAGGTACCTTAGCCTGGCCTGCACCCTCTCACAATCTGGGACCCCTTGGGGAATGTCAGAGAGCAGGTTTGAGCTCGATCCCGCATGCCACTCCCATGGGGAGGACACCAGATGCAGGGCTCATGGCTTATAAGCACGACTGTGCCAGCATGAGCCTCTCCCGATTGGGACTGATTGGGTGTGAGCCTGTGGCAAGCACAGTGGGGCTGGGATGAGCAGAAGCAGCAGGTAGGAGCTACAGGTGGCATTGGACTGTGGGTTTCGGCCCGATCCCTGCAGGCCACCCAGAGGGACCCCACCCGTGCGTGAATTCGTGCACTGGGCCTCTAGTGTGTGTATAACAAGGATGAGCTTAAGGATTTTATGTACATATTTACACATACTCCTTACAGACATATTACATATACATTAACTAACAGGGAAGTGCTTCACTGTCCTATACTAAGAATGAATAATGGAGTTTTACAACTGTTTAATTGTCTTCTTTCCTTTCCAAAAGTTCAATTTCTTTTTTTACTATGACTCTCTTAGACCATTCTGCTCACAATCAATAGATATACAGTGCTAGATGATTAGCTCATATCAACCATGCCTCATTGAGACAAAGAAGAGAGAGAGTAAATAATAATACTACATTAATATTTCACACAATGGGATATCTCAGACAGCGGGAACCAGCATCCTTGCTTACTCAGTCTTAAAAATAATTTCTGCCCAGCAATAGAAGAAATGTTCTGTGCAGTCTTATTATTTGAGGTCCTAAACTTGTAATTCTGAGGCAGTTTGGCTTTTTTTAAAAAAACGTTTTAGAAATCCAAACATAAGTGATCTCCACTCTAGCTCCAGTTTTCCTAACTGTAAAGGAAAAGCAGCTGCTTATAAGTATGATGGGTACTTTGTATTCAGATAATTTCCTTGTCAAGTGCATCCCTTATGGCAATGGGTGATACACTGGCATCTGTTATAACATTACAAAAATGTGTCTGAGCAAATGTCTATATGCAGAAATGCCCATATTAAGGTCTACTTGATGCATATGAATAATTTTAGATAATTACTTTTTATATTTAAAATTTAAAATAAAAACCCAACTCCTTGTTTCTTTTCTTCAGGTTATTTTTAAGCAATTCATGTATTCCTTTGCCATTAGAGCCTATACTAAATGAAGACCACAAGCTGTAAACTGTGTTGTGGTGTTCATGAGTGCTTAGCATAGAGATAATCTCATCATCTATCACATTTTACAAAAGAAAAATATACTATCAGGATGAAGCACTTCCACTTATGCAATTGTATCCATCTTTTAGATATTCCACAGTCAAGGCATGTTACCTGATAGTCTAAGGAGATTTTTTGGATAAATTAATTTTCTGAGATTTACCTCTAGAGAATGAAATGCATAAAGAAGTATTTACTATGGAGCTGAAAATATATGCCCAATTGTAGAATTCAGCTACAGTTTATAACTCTCCTTCCTAACAAAAAAACAAATATACATCTAGAAAACAAAAACAAACATGCCATCCAAGTTTTTTTGTTATGTATAGGACCAAAGTACTGGCTTACTGATAGGTTTCTCTTTAAAAGGAATCAGAAGAAAAAAGAATTGTACCTTAATCCTGAATGTCACTTTTTTCAGATACTGGGATTGAAGATATTGAAATAGAAAACAACGGGACTCCTAATGACAGTACTGCTATGCAAGGTACAGTAAATGGCACATTTCTTTCTATGACTGCTTAATTCATGACCCCTAGAGGTGGGGCAGGGATAAGCTCCTATATTCATACTCTTCATTTAAGTAAAATGAATAAGCTTAATTCTTCTTACTTTATGAGAGAGGAAGATTATTTACAAATAATCATGCATGTGTGTATATAAACTAATATTTTACATATATAATCTGAGCAAAGTCATTGTATGTTTAACTACTAAAATGATGTACATTTATATGCTAGGCATATTCTAAAAATGCATAAATGTGAATACAATTTACCTTTTAGTAGTATCATAATGTGCTTTTAAAAATCTCACTAACATTTGTAAAAGCCACGGGTACAATAATCATAACCAATTGATATTTTAATTGTTCTGGACAACATTTTTATCAACCTTTAAATTTTGATGCTAAATTTCAATAATTTTAGAAACTGCCTAAATATGGAAAAAAGAGCACAAGTTGTTATTTATGATTTGCAGGATTCCAGTAAATGCTTAAATCATTTAAATATGAATATTTAGTGGTAAGAAAATACATGAAACAAATCAATATAGAGTATCACTAAAGTGTAAAAGCACCTAAAGCATTTTGACCACTGGAGTTTTTCCAGTGTGATTTTAATGAAGTTTTCTAACCCCTTGTATGCTGATTATATTTATTTTCATATTTATTGTGAAAAAAAAAGTCTCACTCTAATAAATAAGGCATTTCCATGAGAAAATGGCTGCCTAATGTTCAAAAAGATAGATGACTATGAATATATTGCTTGTTGTAGGTTTGAGTAATCAGTACTTTACACTGTCTGGTGAAAGCAACATCCTGGATGTGACCAAAAGTTCTATTTGGGTTAATCTGAGAGTCACTGTTTTATGGGGCAGCTTTACAAAATTTAGAAACCCTCATTAATGTAGTTTTTCATGTCATCTTTACAAAATCAGGAGTGTCAAAGCTCATGGATCTTCTGATAATGTAGCTGCCTAAATATAACTAATGCATTAACTAGGCATATTAGTAGGTATGAAAACATGTATGCTTAGCTCACTCAATAAAGCTCTTCTGTCTCTTATCGCATTTTTGCTTTCCTGCTTTCTTCCCTCAACTTATAGGCTTTGTCTATGTGACCAAAGTCAATTTGGATGGTAGTCGGTGTTTGTCCAATTGATTCACTACAATGTAATTTATGAAGGAAATCCACTAGTTGTTGGCTACTACTAGTTGGGGTTACCACCACATATAAGGGCCAAGGCAGGATGGAATAAACATGAATCATTTTGATCCCTTCTGAATCTGTGACATACAAATATAGACCCAGTCTTAAAGTAGCACTGAGTTTGATTGTGCCTCTTATTTGAGTGAAATGTAAGGTCAGCTTTGGAACTGGAGGGTGTAAACCAAACTTACCATCAATGGGTTGTATCTTTATTATGCTTTATTCTATAATAGAGGCTGGTGCATGAAATTCATGCATGGGGGGAGGGGTGTCCCTCAGCCTGACCTGCACCCTCTCATAATCCAGGACCACTGACTCCTAACCGCTTGCCTGCCTGATAACCCCTAACCACTATGCCTGGCTGCCTCATTGCTCCTAACCACTCTGCCTGCCAGCTTGATGCCCCTAACCACTCGCCTGCCTGCCTGATCACTGCTAACCACTCACCTGCCTGCCTGATCGCCTCTAACTGCCTCTGCCTGCCTGCCTGATCTCCCCTAACCACTCGCCTGTCTGATCATGCCTAACTGTTCACCTGCCTGTCTGATCACCCTTAACCGCTCACCTGTCTGATCTCCCCTAAACCACTCTGCCTGCCTGCCTGATCACCCCTAACTGCCTGTGCCTCCCTGCCTTATTGCCCTTAACTGCCTCTGCGTTGGCCTCCGCTGTGGCAGCTTCATCAAGAAGGACGTCCGGAATGACGTCTGGAATGTCGTTCGGCTATCTGGTCTAATTAGCATATTACACATTTATTATTATAGATTCCCAATTCATCACTATGTGTTTAATTTATATGATGGTTTTACTACACAGTGTCAACATCTTTCCCCACTATGAGATAAACACAAGCTTTTGAACTGTCCTAAAGGTTTTCATTTCCATGCACCAAACACCAGATATCTTATTCATGGGAGGTCAGTTATGTGATATAAGCAAAAGGTACATTCACTATCTTTTTGGCATACTTTTAAAATTTTAATGGAGCCTATAAAATGGTTTCTGCATATTAACTTGTGATTAAGGGAGGCCACATTTAATAATTGTTTTCACTAAGTATAATTTGAATACGTTCTACTACCAGGGGTCCTCAAACTACGGCCCACGGGCCACATGCAAATACAAATATTGTATTTGTTCCCATTTTGTTTTTTTACTTCAAAATAAGATATGTGCAGTGTGCATAGGAATTTGTTCATAGTTTTTTGTGTTTTTTTTTAAACTATAGTCTGGCCCTCCAATGGTCTGAGGGACAGTGAACTGGCCCCCTGTTTAAAAAGTTTGAGGACCCCTGTTAGACTTGCTGGCTATGCATAAAATAATTAGATATATCTTTAGAAGGCTTGAGATGGAATTTATTTTATTTTTAAAACATATTTATTGTTGAAAATATTTCATATGTCCTCCCTTTTCCCCCACTGACCCCTTCTAGCCCACCCCAACCCCCACCCCAGGCCTTCACCACCTTATTGTCTACTCTAGACCAGTGATGGCAAACCTTTTGAGCTCAGCATGCCAGCATTTTGAAAAACCCTAACTTAACTCTGGTGCCGTGTCACATATAGAAATTTTTTGATATTTTCAACCATGGTAAAACAAAGATTTATATTTTTGATATTTATTTTATATATTTAAATGCCATTTAACAAAGAAAAATCAACCAAAAAATGAGTTCGCGTGTCACCTCTGACACGCTTGTCATAGGTTTGCCATCGCTGGTCTAGACTTAAGGAATTAACTTTTATTATTTTTTATTTCAAATGACAAATCAAACTGTCAACTATTTGTGCTTAATATTGTAAGTATATGGTGGGTAAAATTACCTTCCTAAACATCTAACTTTTATGTTATATTAAATAACTAGGGGCCTGGTGCACGAAATTCGTGCACTGGGTGTGTGTGGGGGGGAGTGTCCCTCAGCCCAGCCTGCCCCCTCTCACATACTGGGAGCCCTCAGGCGTTGACCCCCATCACCCTCCAATCGCAGGATCAGCCCCTTGCCCAGGCCTGACGCCTCTGGTCTAGGCATCCGGCCCGGGCAGCGGGGACCCGCAGCTGCAGCGGCCCCACGATCGTGGGCTTCGCTTTAGGCCAAGGCAAGGGACCCCTAGCTCCTGGGACTGCCAGCTTCGACCGTGCCCAGCTCCCATCACTGGCTCCACCCCTACTTCCTGCTATCACTGGCCAGGGCGGAAAAGGCACCTGATTCTCTGATCATGGCTGGGGGGCAGGGCAAAGGCGGCCCCAGGGCCGCCTTTGCCCTGCCCCCCAGCTCTTAGCTCCCCCCTGGGTTTCCGATCACTGTCAGTGGCAGGGGGCTTCTTCCTGCTTTCCCTTTCGCCTCCCTGCATTGTGCCTACATATGCAAATTAACCGCCATCTTGTTGGCAGTTAACTGACAATCTTAGTTGGCAGTTAATTTGCATATAGCCCTGATTAGCCAATGAAAAGGGTAGCTCGTACGCCAATTACCATTTTTCTCTTTTATTAGTGTTGATGTTCTTGTAAACATGATAAAAATGAAAAGGCACATATTCTCACCTCTCTTATGACAGAATTTAAGTAGTATAATAAAGTTCCTATAATCAACTTATAGAATGAATGCAGTGTGTTAATATGACAGTAGAGTCACAATTTAATATATAAAATATTTTAACAAAATATTTATTCTATTAGCTAGGAATATTGGTTTCTGAAAATAGTATTAGAACTTATTTTAAGTATAACCCATAAAATTAATCAATTTAAAATTTACCTGAAAAATATCAGTAGTATTACTTATTATTTAAGATTCTCAGAATTTCAAGACTATGTTTATATGTATGTATGAACTTCAGAAAATTTATAATGCTTGGAAAACATAAAATGTAAGGTCAATCATTTTTTTTCCATTTTTCCTAATATTTTTGCTCTTGTGCATTATAGTGCTTTTCTTCTGTAACCTATTTTAATACTGTTTTCATCTTTTTCAATTACCCACTTTTTAAACAAGAGGATAATTTCCTAGTATTATTTATGAGTACTATTTATGTATGCTAGCCTAATGCCATTTCCAAAACCCCTCTCCATCACAAGCAAACAATTCCAGCATCAGTGATGTCTTTTCTCTTCCTATTGTCAATAGCTCTGTTGGATAAAAATCTGTCATTTACCTAGTGCTTTCCCTTTGAAATTCAATTAGTATCACTGTGACATCTCCTTCAGAGTTTAAAAAAGACTTGGAAGAATGTTGCTTGACCATCCTGAGAAGGAATAAAGTTATATACAGTTTATTATAATTTCCACTTGGATTTCAGTACAGGTAAACTGCCCATGTACTAGTATTAATACATCTATTTGAAATTGAATTAGCTTAGTTATCTAATACCTTTTATTCTTTGGATGTTGTTTGACAGGCAAGATATCATACATAGACCACCATCTGATAAAAGGGTTTCCATATCTTTTGTATTTTAACAATCTATGATAGCAACTCTTCCTAAATATTTTTTAACATATTTTATTGATTTTTTACAGAGAGGAAGAGAGAGGATAGAGTTAGAAGCATCGATCAGCTGCCTCCTGCACACCTCCCACTGGGAATGTGCCCGCAACCAAGGTACATGCCCTTGACTGGAATCGAACCTGGGACCCTTCAGTCTGCAGGCCGACGCTCCATCCACTGAGGCAAACTGGTTAGGGCTTCCTAAATATTTTAAGGTGATCAAGCAATGAATACATACATACTCTGATGGCTGTGTCCACTATTGCTGGAGGTGAAGAATTTTGTGAAATATATATACTAATATCCTCCCACCTAGATTTCCATAACTCGGTTGGGGACCTGCAAAACAGCACATCAACCATTTTATCAACCAATCTCCATTTCACATAAAATAAACATACCAGGTGTCAGTAGGTGCACCTTCAGATCAATGATTTTTGTAAATGACATTCAAGTACCATTTGAGTAGTGCATTTTTGCTGATAAAAGCAAATTAAGTTAACACAACTACAAATGCACTGATAAAAATCTCAAACTAAATAGCAGTGCCATTAGCTAACAAAGTAATATTTTCTCTTTACTGTGTTCTGCCATTTAGTTATTATCCTATTGGAAATCTAATTATAATCCTTTTACTCCCTAGTCCAACTTCACAGTTTTTGCAAGCTTAGCACTGACAAGTGATTTCATTACATTTGATTGCCCGTGCCCAGATTGACTTACCTTCACTTGGAGACCTAAAAGCCCTCTCAGTTTCTCAGATTCCCTGTTTGCACATTACACCAACAGCTCCTTTAATTAATTAGTATGAACAGCAGTAACATGAATTGCTGAACAGAAAATAACATCATTTTATGATCGCAGGGAGACTTCCCTTTTGCATGTTTATACCTTAGTTAACTTTTGTATGATTCTATTTCATTAGTAGCGGCTATTGGTACAGTGGATAGTAAATATTTATTAAATTTTTGAAAATTGACATCTTTGTTTTAATAATAATAGATAAAACAAACCCAGTATATGGAGCTTGTAAATTTTAGAAAACAGACAGCAGCCTTCACAAACTTCCTAGTAATAACATAAAATAAAAGTTCAGGGGAGATAACATCATAAAGCACAAGGACACAGTGACACATTGCTCTTCTTTCTGCTACTGCATTTGTTGGGGAAACAAAACTAGACAAAAAGCTAAGAACTGCTTTGTCAAGAGTAATGTCAATCTCTATGATTACTTTTTATAATTGCTTTTTTGCTTACATGTTTGACATGGAATAGACATTTAACATGGAATATACATTTAACACTGGAATATATATTTCCTCTGACATCTATACATATAAAGAGGTAATATGCTAATTTGTCCATAATGGTGTCCCCATAACAACCAATTTGCATATTGATGCATACACAGCAGGGGGCCGGCGGACAGAGCCAAGTTCCTGGGGGTCTGAGGAGACGGCCTGACAGGAGCTCAGACTGCAAAGAAGGAAAAAGAAATGGTCACGGGGGAGCTCTTCCAATCCCCCTGCACAGATACCCTACCCCAGCCCCCGCACCCCTGAGGGGACAGGGAGGCTGATCAGATGGGGAGAAGGCCTAGCCTCAGGGGTAGCTGCAGCCCGCACCTCCGACTCTGGATCCCTTCTCCTGCCACCCCCACCACGGGTGCCCACAACAATAGCATGCTGGCGACCACACGTCAGCGCCCCCAGGGCCCGTGGCCCACCACTGCTGGGGCCCCTCTCTACAACTCCAGACCCCGGTGGAGGTAGGCCTGAGTGGCCTCCCAGAGACAGACCCTTCCCCCCTCCCCCACAGCAGCAGCACCATCTCTGCAGAAGAAGCACATTGAACCTCGCTGGGGGCACAGCTAAACCCTCCTTTCTGGCCCACCTGGCTCCACCCTGGCCTGGCCCCCACCTCACTCCAGGAGATTGGAGCCCCACCCTGAGCAAGTAGAGCTGCGAAACAGCCACATACAATTTAAAGGATGGCGCCAAGCAGGAAGATTTGACAGTTACTCCCCCTTTGGCCTTGCTGTCCCCTTTGCGCCCTCGTAACGCCCTGCCCCCTGCCAGCACCTCCAGTGAAGACTGCTGCTATAGGACTGCTGGCCAGAGCCTGCCCCTCTGAGGCCTGTGGAACCCTCTGCAAAGCTTCTATAGCTACAGTCCCAGGAAACAATCATGCCCTCCTCCCCTAATCAGCACCTGCTATCTGTGAGGGTACCCGTGGGCTTAAAAATAACAACCCTTTCCCCTTTAAACATCACTTACTTGATAAAACATTTCTAGGTTTATTAGCTCAGAAACTCCTCATGACAACCCAGTGAGGTAGACGGAGAAGAGATTACAATCCCCATGGTATATGGGTATGTATTCAGAAATGAGCTCAGAGAGGAAAAGTGTCAAGCTCACTGGTTCCCAAGATGCAGCACACAACCACCATCATGGAGTAGGAAAGGCTCCAACATACCCCTTACACAGAAGAATTTTTTCTCTAAAGCAGCAGATTTTTCTGCCTTGTAAGGTTCATTTGATAGCCTCTTTTCACTTTCTTCCCCAGGAACTATTTATCTCTCATTTTCTTCATCCCCTATGCATGTTTTGTTTTGTTTTTAAACTTGATGCTACCTCTTAACCACATCTTTTCCTGTGAAATACCTTTCAGATTATAGCATACAATATTCTCATACTTCTTTCTTAGAAGAATGTGAAAAGCTTACATTATGTGATAATTTGGGCCCTGATTGTCATGGGGTTTCTTGCAGAACTTATCACTACATTGTTAATAGAATATTTGCAATGACTGAAATTCTGTCACACTAATTGTAATGATAGCATAAAATCTCATCTACGGATCTAAGATTTACAATTCTAGTTATATCTCATTCACATAATTGATTAAATTGTAGTTGTAGTAATAGCAAGATAGGAAGATTGACAGCCAAAATATGTTGTTCTGCTAGTCAGCATTTTGGAATCTACAAAATGAATTTATTAATTAAAATGTCTTTCTGACTATCACATAGAAAGTGTTGTTTACCTAAATTCTGATAACTGCTTAACCAGTTACTTTAGGCCTCATCCTCTTTACATATGCAATACAATTTTTAAGCATAGGATTTACCCTATCCCAGATATATCTGATGAGAAACATGAAAAAAGAAATCCTTTTTCTGATTAAAATTTTAAGTCTTTAAGTCTTCTTATTCACTTTCACACTTGTATTTTAATTAAGAAAACAGCATTTTCATAGAAGCCTGTAATCATATGCCATTGTTTCACACCACTTTCAAAAACAGAATTATTATGTTGCTGCCACATATACATTGCTGCTGTGTGGTAGTTCTATGCTAAGTTACTCATTGTACTTGGAAGGAAGAACTGATAGTCTAAAATTGGAATAGTGGGTATGTGTGTGGGGGGGGTAAGATAATACCTCTTATTTGGGTAGCCTGATGAACTTTGTGCCTTTCTTTTCTTTTGGAAGGATGTACTTTTAAAAAGGTAACTTTTAAGGGGACTTAAGTGAAGCTTTCATATATAGATTCAATAATGCCTGAATATAAGATAATTAAAAATCCATTCAAGATGCCCCTTCTCATTACTCTCCAGTTTCTCTTCCTTTTGAAGACTTTGATTTTTATTTATTTATTATTATTATTATTTTTAGTTTTGGCTAAGTTTTCCTATTCCACTGCACAAAATATGACAAGCCCTGTCTTATTGCTAGCTGTCTCATTGGTAACAATTTCATCAGAAAGAGGAGCTTGTCTTTGTGCCATTCTTAATACACACATCCTCTAGCAGGATTATTTCTATGTGATAGTTAAGAAAGATATAATAACCCCTATTTTTTAAGTAGGGAAATAACTTAGTTGGCCTGTTATTGACAGTGGGTTCTGAAACACAGGAATCTTAATTCCCTCTCCCATTGTCCTCACTATCATTCCATATTTATAATATTACTTCCCATCTGTACATTTAAAAATATCTCACAGTTAGCAGGATAAATTGAATTGTACTATATAATATTATCCATGCAAAACAACACATCAGGGCTGGGGTGGGGGAACCGTCTCCGGTTTATAATTAATTAACCAAAACAGTCTAAAACCAAGTATCCTATATATAATAAAAGCCCAGTGACTGAATAGCAGAATGACCAGAATGACCTGTCGACCAGTCGCTGTGAGACGCACTGACCATCAGGGGGCAGATACTCAATGCAGGAGCTGCCCCCTGGTGGTCAGTGCACTACCCCAGTGGAGGTACCACTCGGCTGACTGGGATGAGTGGCTGCTCCCGCTTCAAACACCAGGCCGACCAGCAGGAACCTGGGCTGCCATCATTGCCTCCTTATCCCAGGCTCCTCCTCCTCACTCTCTGCTGCTTCCTCCAGATGCCCACAAGCTGTGCAGCACCACTACTGGACTTGCAGAGCTGACCCTGGAGGCTGGGAGGCGGGTTCGTGGCTGCCGCAGGACTGAGGCCTACTCCTCCACCTCTCAGGGTTATTGTCCCTGGGCCCGGCCCAGACCAGGTCCCCTGGAGAGGCGAGTGCTCCAGCTCCACAGATGCCAGACCAGGGAGCAGCCACTCAGAGGGTGGGTCCACAGCCGCTTGGCTGACTGGGATGTGGAACTCCCACAGTGGGCCGATCCCTGCAGGCCATACCCCCCACTAGTGCACGATTGTCGTGCACTGGGCCTTTAGTAATTTAATAATCACCAATGCCTTAAGACTTTGCAGAGATTGGGGTGATACTTAGAAAAATTACACTACTACCATGCATCTCTTTTTCCTATTTAAAACTGCATAGAAAAGTTGAAATAGTAATAGGACATTTTATATTTGTGTGTGAACTCATGTCACCGTATCAGAACTAGACCTCAACAGATCCTCAGCTGTAAAATATTAGGCCAGGATTTCATACAGTGAGTCATTAACATAAATTTTATTTGTTCATCTTAGGGAACCCTTTCTCACAATAGCTACATAACATTCCATTTTAAAAATTAAAATAATTTAAGAAAAAAAATTCTTTAGAATTTTATACAGACTTCCTTCCTCTTTCAAATCCCCCAATCTATTAACTGTCATGATTTATTTGTTTAATGTTTGAACATTAACATTGGCAATAACCACATACCTAAGATGGCATCTATTTTATCTTAGTAACGTAAATCATTATTTGGTTAACATTTTTATCAAATCTTCTATATATGCATATTTTATGTGTTCCTTTTCTATTTCCCTATTCTTATGTAAATTTTAAGGGCTTTTATTTTCTTGAAAACAATACAAATGAATGTTATTGATCTCAGCATTGGTGAGTAACCATTTAAGATAAATGAGGAAAAATCTGCTATTCAAAATTTACAATATCTTGGTAATGTTTATTGGAGAATTGCAGGTGGAATTTCTCCGTTATTAGTGAGAGTGGAGTTTTTGGTGCACTCCTGCAATGAGAATTTGTGGAGGCCCCCATAGGAGGATGAGATATGGTAGAAAGCTTTATTTCTATGGAGTTATATCCCTCATTTTCCTTAAAGCAGTCCTGGAAAAGGTATAGCTGGATCTTCAGTAGAGTTAGAAGCAAAGTTTGTGTCCAAAGTTTCTGTTCTATGGTAGAATTAAATCTGACATAGCATCAACCTAATTTTATTTTATTTTTTTTAAAAATATCTTTTTATTGATTTTAGAGAGAGGAAGGGGGGGAGAGAAAGATAGAAACATCAATGGAGAGAATCATTGATCAGCTTACTCCTGCACCACCCTTCTGGGGATTGAGCCTACATCCCAGCATGTGCCCTGATCGAGAATCAAAACATGACCTCCTGGTTCACAGGTAGACACTCAACCACTAAGCAACACCAGCCAGCCCATCAGGCTAATTTTAGTCCATTAGTCCATTGTATGTGGGGTCCACATAGCTGTGGGCCATGGTGAGTACAGAGTATGACAGCCACCCAAGTCAGGCAAGAGCAGCAAGAGAGTACTGAAGGGACTCCTTTGTTCTGGAGCTTATGTATCTGAGATTTCATTCTCTTGCAATAGGCAAGCCTATTCTGGCCAATGACCTGCTCCCAGGTGTAACTGACAAACAAGCGCCCTCTGTAAGTTATTTAGACTTTACGGAACATGTGTCTAAATTGCAGCTTCCCTTTGCACCTTTCCTGTTATCCTATATAATAAAAGCCTAATATGCTAAGTGTCCGGTCATCCAGTCATCTATTCAACCAAGCAAGGCGTACTATGCTAATAATATGCTAAGGCTGCTCAACTGCTCACTATGATGTTCACTGACCACCAGGGGGCAGATGTTCCAACTGGTAGGTTAGCTTACTGCTGGGGCCTGGCCGATTTGGACTGAGCAAGACGGGCTGGACGTGCCCTGGAGCCCTCCCACAGTCTCTCCCCAACTGGCCAACCTCCTGCATCCCTCCCCAGCCCCGATCATGCACCAGTGGGGTCCCTCGGCCTGGCCTGAATCCTCTTGCCATCCAGGACCCCTCAGGGGATGTCAGAGAGCTGGTCTTAGCCCAATCTCAAAGGCCAGGCCGAGGGACCCCACTGGTGCATGAATTCGTGCACCAGCCTCTAGTTAATAAACTGGGTTAATTATAACAGTATCAGTAACTGCATTCAAACTTCAATGACTGTGTTGGATATGGTCATTTTTAATATTGTTTAAGTAAACGTTTAATGTTTTCCATTTTCTTTCATGTTTTGAATCCTTTGAAATAAGAATTTCTAGTGTTTTTCTATCAGTTTGGTATTCAAAAGGAGTAAAAATGTATAAAGAGAACTTATTGTGTTTTTAAATCTTACATAAAAATATTTTCAATATGCATGCTATATAAAACCCAAATAAATTTGACCTTTACAAACCATTTGCAACTTACTTCTGAAAGGTGTGTGATATGACCTTAGATTATTTTATAGGTTTGGCATAGAGATACAAGTAGATTTCTACTTTTCACCATGACATTATCAACAAGAAGCAGTGAAAGAATTCATTTCACATGTGGCATGAGTGCTTAGAATGGCTAAGTTATATGTACCTACTAACATAGTCAGTGTTCTATAAATATTCTTTTTTATTAATTCTCCTTTCCAGCCTTTATCTCCCCTACTGGAAAGTAGAATCCAGGTACTCCTAGGTTCAAAAGTTGCTCATAGCAGCACAATTTACAATAGCTAAGATTTGGAAACAGCCAAAGTGCCCATCAGCAAATGAGCAGATTAAAAAACTGGTACATCTACACAATGGAATACTACGCTGCTGTAGAAAAGAAATAACTCTTACCATTTGCAACAGCATGGATGGACCTGGATGGCATTATGCTAAGCAAAATAAGCCAGTTGGAAAAAGATAAATATCACATGATCTCACTCATTTGTGGAATAGAATGAACAACATAAACTGATAAACAAAAACAGATCCAGAGAAATAAAAGCACCGAATAGACAATCAAACCTCAGAGGGAAGGCAGAGGAGGATGAGGGGTGGGGTAAGAGATCAACCAAAGGACTTGTATCCATGTATATGAGCATGACCAATGAACATAGAAAATAGGGGGGTGGAGGCATGTGCTGGGGGTGGGAGTGTCAGGCAGAGTTCAATGGAGGGAAAAGGAGACATATGTAAAACTTTCAACAGTAAAGAATTTATATATTTATATAAGTATATATATGTGTGTGTGTGTGTATATATATATATATATATATATATATATATATATATATATATATATATTAAAGTTGCAGGTCTGTGTACTGGACACATGCATTTCTATTGTCATTTTATAACTAGTCTATGGAAACCACAATGAAGTGGTTGGAAAAGCACTGGTCTTTTAGTCACAGTTTCTCAGTTACTAACAGGCTAACTCAATCACTAACCTTGAGAAATTAAACCTCTCTCTGACTTAATTTTAGTAAAATAGTAATAATAATATTTGCTTAAGCTTCCTCATCCACAAGTTAGATTGACACTCTGATAAGTGTGACAGATTAAATATATTATTATTACTATGCCCTGTAAAATACATATGACATAACATGTGCTTACATGTGTAGATTTTAGTAGGGGTGATATATTTGGCATATAATTGATGTATAAAACTTTGTCTAAAACATATGCTCTTCAGTATATAGTTACAGTAAATATATGTATATAATTTAATTTTTTAAATCTTTATTGTTGAGAGCATTACAGATGTGCCCCCTTCCCCTCCCCATTGTCCCCCTCCACCCAGTTCCCACTTTGCTCTAGGGCTACGCCTTCACCACCCTATTGTCTCTGACCACAGGTACTGCATATATGAATATAAAATCTTTGGTTAATCTCTCCCCACCCCCTCTCCCCCTTTCCCTTTGAGGTTCATTAGTCTGTTCCATGTTTCCATGCTTCTGGTTTCATTTTATTCTTCAGTTTATTTTGTGCATTAGATTCCTTGCTTGTTTATTTTAATTTTTACATTCAATTGTTGATAGACATCTATATATTGCCATTTTCTTGTTCATATTTTTATTTCTTCTTTCTTCTTCTTCTTCTTCTTCTTCTTCTTCTTCTTCTTCTTCTTCTTCTTCTTCTTCTTCTTCTTCTTCTTCTCCTCCTCCTCCTCCCCTTCCTCCTCCTTCTTCTTCAAGAATGTCCATCATCATTTCATATAATACTAGTTTGGTGATGATGGATTCCTTTAGCTTTTTCTTGTCTGTGAAGCTCTTTATCTGACCTTCAATTCTAAATTATAGCTTTATGCCGGAGTCCAGCCCCAGCAGGTCCAGGGGTTACCAAAGGCGTAGACGGAGTCGGCGAAGAGGGAAGGACACGTAGACAGTGTTCAGTTGATCAGCAGCCTAGCCAGGATCTCCAGCCAAGTTCTGGTCTGGATCTCCAGAGAGGTTCTGTAGCCATGTTCCCTTGCTAGGTTCTTCAGCCAGGTTCTGTGTAGGTTCTGTCTGTACGTTCTCTCTTCTAAGTCCTGTCTCCTGAGTTCTGTCTCTTGCTGTCTTGTTGCATCTGTATTTATACCAGTTGATTCCAATCCTATCAATCTCTATTACAAAGGTTAGGGCGTTTCTTATCTCCATTCCAGGGAGTAAAGATTATGTAGTTTAAGCATGATTGTTCGTAGTTAAAGTGATTAATTACCCGCCTTGCACTTAGTTGAGGGGTTTTATCCCCTCCCTAACTTCAGGGGAAAATCCCTACCTGGGGAAACAACCTTTCTTGGAGAGGTGACCTTGGTTAAAACACAGCACCAAGAAGGTGAGCAAACATATTAAGAACAGTATGTCATATATGCCAGGTCCCTTGAAACAGCAAGCATGGACCGGCTCCCGGCAGCTTTACTGGGTAGAGTAATCTTGGTTGTAGGTCCTTTCTATTCATCACTTTGAATATTTCTTGCCACTCCCTTCTGGCCTGCAGTTTCTCTTGAGAAATCAGCTGACAGTCATATGGGCACTCCCTTGTAGGTAACTAACTGCTTTTCTCCTGCTGCTTTTAAGATCTTCTTTTTGTCTTTAACCCTTGGCATTTTAATTATGCTGTATCCTGGTATGGGCCTCTTTAGATTATATTTTATCCACATATTAGAGAATATGAGTATCAATGCTCTGTTTTCAGGGTGGGTCTTACAAGAACTAGAGAATAAATAATGGGAAAGGGTATATTAAATAATTAATTCACAAAAACAAAGTGTTCAAAAGCAACTAAGAGAGGTTGGTAGTTCATTATGATAGAATTAATAACGAACAGATGAACTTTACTATTTGTTTTGATTGAAATATGTATGAAAAATTTAAGGATAAAAAGGCAAGTGGTTATTTTCAAGAAACCTTGTTTTTTTAAGAATATATATATATATATGTATATAGGTAGATAGATAGATAGATAGATAGATAATAGATAAATAGATGTCTTTATTGATTTCAGAGAGGAAGGGAGAGGGAAAGAGAGAAACATCAATGATGAGAGAGAATCCTTGATTAGCTGCCTCCTTCAGGTCCCTTCTGCAGATCAAGCCCACAACCCAGGCATGTGCCCTTGATTGGAATCAAATCTGGGATCCTTCAGTCCGCAGGCTGACACTCTATCCACTGAGCAAACCAGCTAGGACAAGAAATCAACCCTTCTGAAAAATGACTTTAAATCCATCCTTTTCTCAAACTGCGGCTCATGAGCCACAGGCAGCTCTTTGGCTCCTTGAGTGTGGCTCTTCCTAAGCCTTAGGAGTACCTTAATTAAGTTAATAACAATGTACTTACCTATATTAAGTTTAAAAAATTTGACTCTCAAAAGAAATTTCAATCATTGTACTGTTGATATTTGGCTCTGTTGACTAATGATTTTGTCGACCACTGCTTTAGACAAAGAGAAATAAAATACTATTTTATTTTATCTGCCCTTATCTTGCAATGGTCTACTTTTCCCATTCTCAGATTGGTAGCTTCATATTAATACTACCTCAAACTAATCTCACTACTGTTGTTCATTTGTTCTGAGAATGTCACATTCTGAAAATGTTTCCACAATGGAAGTAGAGTTTATGCAATTAATTGCATGTTTAATTTGGATTGAACCTAAGATTGAAGTAAAGCATTAATCAGCACATTGTTTTATTTCTTTTTTTCAGGTTAGAAAACATGATTTTTCTAGTGTGTTCTTGTTTAATGCCAAATAATATAGTATCCACTTAAAAATTAAAACACACCACTAATTAAGCAACTTAAAAAAAAAAACAAAATACTTAGCTGGGTTGTATGCTGGGTGAAAAAGATGAATGCATCTGCCAAATGTACACATTTTACAACTGTTGCATAATTTGAATCCTGGGAGAATTTGATTCATGTTACTCACCATTTCCTCCACTGGCACTACACCTAATAAACCATATATATTAAACTTTTATAGGGAAAACACTAACCTATTTTCACTGATACCTGGATTCTAATGAATCAAAATAACAAACAAAACAGAAACAGACTCATAGATTTGGAAGAGAGTGACAGTCGTCAGAGAGGAAGAGGGCTGGGGAACTGGGTGAAAAAGGTAAAGAAATTAAGCAAAAAAAAAAAAAAAAAAAAAGTCCACCAGTGTGGTTTAGTTGTAAGAAGCCAGGAGGTCTCCAGTACTATGTAGGATTCTTGGTCAACGCAGTGCTCAGGTTGCAGACTCAATCCCCAGTAGGGGGCATGCAGGAGGCAACCAATCAATGATCTTCCTCTCTCATTGATGTTTCAATCTCTCTCCCTTCCTCTCACTCTAAAAATTAATAAAAATATTTTAAAAACAAAACTCATAGACACAGACAACAGTATGGTGATTACCAGAGGGAAGGGGGCATGGGTGGAAATAGGAGAGGGTAAAGGGGGATAAATGGTGATGGAAGGATACTTGACTTGGGATGGTAAACACACAATACAATATACAGACATTGTATTATAAGATTGTACACCTGAAATATGTATAATTTTATTAACAAACTAGAGGCCCGGTGCACAAAAATTTGTGCACTCAGTAGGGGGAGGGGGTCTCTCAGCCTGGCCTGAGCCCATTTGCAGTCCAGGACCCCTTGGCAGATGTCCACCTGTCGACTTAGGCCCACTCCCTGGGGGATCAGGCCTAAGCTGCAGTCAGACATCCTTCTGGCAAATAATGCCAAATAATTGGCAGCCAGGGAGTCCTCGGGGGATGCCCACTAAAGGCTTAGGCCCCCAAGGGAGCTGTGATGAGGAAGCTGGGGTGACAGAGGAGCCACGCTGTCCCACCCCGCTGCCCTCGGTCGAGTCACACACAGGATGCCCGGATGGCAGCTGGGCGGGATGGCCGATCGCTGCTGCACTGCCCGGCCACCCTGGGTTGGGTTGCGCCTGGGACGCCCGGGTCACAGATAGCAGGCCCGGATGGTGGCAGGGCAGGCGGGATGGCACTGTCCTGCCCCACTGCCCCGGGTGGCAAATAGCAGGCCCGGATAGCGGTGGGGCAGGTGGGATGGCGCTGACCCGCCCTGCCTGTGGTATGCAAATTAGCCACCATCTTTGTTGGTGGTTAATTTGCATATTGCGCTGATTAGCCAATGGGAGGCATAGCGAAGGCATGGTCAATTACCATGTTTGTCTATTATTAGATAGGATGTCACCTCAATACATTCAATTTAAATATCTATCTATCTATATATATATATATATATATATATATATATATATATATATATAGACTTCTCCATAACTCCATAATACATATGATATTTCATCTTCTTTGGCCTTATTTCTTTGTGTTCTGAATTGATTCAGGATTTGGGTAGAGAAGATGAGTGGCATTTTAAAAAATAGTGAAGATGCTTGATTGACCTGAGCTAGGTCAATAGAATTATCTTTCCTGGGATTGTGAGTCTTTACAAACAGAGGGGCCAAATTTGGTTGAAGCAGGGTTATCTGTAAGCTGTTCCCTGGAGAGAAAGATTGAGAAATTACCAGAAAAAATGAAATCATGTATAAAATATTGCCATTAGTTCATGAATAAGTTAGCTACCTCAAAAGAAAGGTTTGATAGCCCAAAGTATGCTTGTGATAAGAAAATCATGTTGTTTATAAAAGTGAATAAGAGGTGATTAAGCACTTGGGAGGGGGAGCAAAAAAAAACATAGTCCTGGATAGGGAAAATAATTTTTTTCTAACCATAAATTTAAACCTTCCTAAAACATTATAGACACATTTATTGGTAGTTTTAAAAAATAAATAGTAAGAAGTTACTTTTAAATAACCATTCTGTCAGGGAAGGAAATTGCATCCTCAGGGGAAATTGCAATCATTAACAAAGATTTTGACTCAGAGAAAATGGTGTGGATCTATACTCATGTTTCAGTCTGTGAAGGGGCAAAATAAATAAATAAATAAATAAATAACAACTTTCCAGATGCCTTGCTTATTAAGCTAGTTATGCATTTCACTGCAGGTTGTAAAACAGTAGAACATGCACAAGGGGCTCATAAGCATATTTTAGAGTGAGGGAATATCATTTACACTGCTTTTATATTGTTAATATCACCCCAGAGATTAAGGTTAAGTTTAAACTACTGTAAATCTACAGTTTGCTCGCCTTTGTATAATTTCATTTTTAATTGAATGAGACTCACATCAATGAATATATGATTAAGCAATAAGCCTAATAAAATAATACTTTTATTGTACACAGATTTATTAAAATCTTGGACATATATAGCACAGCAACATACTATTAAGCCAGTTTGTGGTTTACAGTGAAGTTCATTGAGTAGATTTTAGATTTGTTTTTTGTTGGAATGAAATTTTGATACAGTCTTTTTTATTTTTTTCTTTACAGCCTGAACACTGATGGCAGAACTCCAACTGATCATAGACGCGAATAGGGTGCTGTAGCAGTTACCTGCTTATCTAGTGTAATTCTTAAGAATTCGTACTCAAATTCTTAAAACATGGAACCACCAATTACTGTTTGTTCATTACCAGTAAATAGAACTTTGCACGTACAGGAAAAATGTATTAGAGAATGGGCTTTACACATTTTTAGCAGATAATCATAATGATGATTAATTTTGATATTTTACACTTCTATAATCCCTTTCTTCCATGGAATTCATACTGCTTCAAAAAGATTATCATGTTAATCCACACAACATCTTAGTGGGTAAGAAAGTGAAATAATTTTTAAGACAGAGAAAATGCTATTTCTAAATGACATGACAGAAATGAAAATGTAGACATAACCACTTCAAGCTCTGATTACTATGAAATAGCTTTAAATCTGGCTGACCTGGGATTTATCAGGAATTATGTGAGGGGGTAATTCATTTGTGCAAATGATCAATACATGTTATGACTGCTTAAGTGCTCACCTTTCTAAAAGATACACGTTGCTTGTAGTGCTCTCAAAGAGAATATAGAGAGCTCTAGTTTGTAGTTATTACCATGCCTAGTTCTTCCTTTAATTTGTTGATGGTGAAGCAACTCAACCAGTCCCTTTCTACTAGCACATCCCTAATCTGTAAAGAAGGCAATGATATAACCACATACCCAAGCTACTAAAAATGCCCCTTTAATTCTTTTCTGATCTCATCCCATCTTCAATTCTGCTTCCTCTGTATTAAGCTATCATCAAGCAAACAATTGAAAAATCTATGGGCATAAGAAAGAAAGGCAGATATGATGGGTCAGTTGCATCATAGATATTTTCCATTGCTCACCCTCTGCTCTACACATGGCAAGATGCCTAAAATGTTCCAGTGATTAGAACCAAATGGGTTGCTTGGCTTGAATTATCCAGGAAATGGCCTCACATATTTTTAAGTGTTCACTAGTACTTAATGGAGACTTGGCCAAAGGCTGATGGCTAATACTTGTCCTCATTATTTTTATGCTTCCTAAGAATCTAATAGAACAGTATTACAATGTGTTAAATGTTACTCTAGTGATCAAAAAGATTTAATGCCCCTCCTAGAGTTCCCCCCTTACACAAGCGAAATGTAATCCATTGTTATTTCTACATCTGCCTAAGAATTAAGTTGTTGTAACAGAAGCACTACTCATCTTATGTGAAAAGCCAACTGAGGTTTTAACCATTCTACAATAATCAGTTCTCTGTAGCACTACATGCAGTTTCTGCTGAGATGGCCACCTACCCTACACACTTCTAAATATATTAATTTATATCAATATGACATTCCAGTTGTTCCATGATCTCAAGGAATTCCTTCTATGGCATAGGCATTTGGCTTCAGGTGCTCTCTACAGACTGTAGAAGGTCTACTTGTATAGAGTAGGTGGGCTGCTTTAACTGAAGTCAGTGTAATAATGCAAATTAGAAATAAGCCATGGAGGATTGAGGCAAATAATTTTTTAAATTTATTTTTTAAAATTTATTAATACCAAATATCTGAACTGAATAACACAGATTAATGATTTAAAATATAACAACCATAAATATCTCATTACTTGATAAGGAAGCAGCATATATTGAAATATAGGGGAAATTGAAAAGCATTTTCAAATTAACTAAATCACTTAAAAACAAACAAATGTCTTTTTACAAATAGGTATGGTTAATTGACTTTGGTTGAACTATAACAAATACTCGTGTTTTCTTCTGGCCTTTATGACACCTGATTTTAGCATTTTCCTTTGCATTAGCTTCAGATATATACCACAGAAGGCAAGTCTCACACTTATTTAAATTTGGTACTGTCAGATGTGGCCCTTTGGAGATAACTCAAGTGATCAGCAGAGACTCATCTCCTGTGTCATGGGGTTTGCCTATGTCAGGCAGTACTGTGCTAAGGGAAGGACTGTTTGGGCTTTCATTTTTATTTTTACAATGGTCACATTTATGTGTATCAAATTCCCCCTTTTACTTATCTAATAAATTTTAACGCAATAAACTCTGTCAGTTCTCCACAAATATCTGTGTCACTCCTTGTAAGTTCCTAAGCTCCCTAACATTCCTCCAGAGAGGCTTTGTTCCTTGCTCCTCCTGATATTTAATCTTGTTTACATCGAAAATGCATATTAGATCATCTCTGTTTAGAGCTCAAGTACAAACCCTCATAAAAACATGAAACATTTAACTACTAATTAGCTGTTTTCTATTCCTAATGAAATGAGCATGCCGGGTTTGGATTAATATTCAGCTACAGCTCTCCTCTGTTTATGTTTCCAGATGTTTTTATCTAGGAGTTTACTTTGACAGCTACTACTAAATGATGAATCACTCATATTATAGCTGAAATGCATTTTGAAATTGAAATGTGGTAAACTTAAGAGATTGCTCCAAGATTCAGTGTCAGTTAGCAGGTCAATATTGGCTCCTCCCTATGATCACTCTGCTTTGGTATATGTAAAACAATAACAGAATCTGTGTCAACATTATACATCATGCTACACAAAAGTCTATTTTGCTACTATTCTCTAAGTTAAGAGAAAAAGTTTTGTTACTATGAAATCTCAATTTAATTGTATTCTGGGTAGAACAATTCATTCATATTGATGTCTTCTTTTTGCTAGCCTAGTTTTTCTTTGGATTTTTGAGCTGCTGTGTGAAGAGTTCCTGATAGGCCTTATAAACTGGCACATTTAATGAAGGATGTGAACAGAAATGTTTGTCTTTTTTTTAAATAAGAAGTATAATTAAAAATAAAAAGGAGGGAGATTTTCAGAAATTTCATTTTTTCTGAATGACAAATGATGATTGCTTTTTGTCATTTGTTCTATATTTATGTACCTTTTTTTACAGGATTTATTTTTGTTTTTTCATTGCTTTCACATTTGTAATGTTCACAATTTGTATGGCATGATTTAAGCTTTAGCTACATTGTATACCTTCAATCATGGTAAAATAACTGTCTGCCATTTGATGTTGAAGAACTTTCCTTTGACATTTAGGCTTTGTATACAGAAGATGAGGTAGACTGGAAAACTGAGCAACTATCTGGTGAATTTTATCAGAATGAGTATTCTCAGATGCCACTCGGGAGTCTGAACAATTCTCCGGCTGTGGCTGATAACTAGACAGTTTCCAAAAATTTAGGTTTTGTTTTCTTCTGGTCACTAGAAAAGTTCAGGTGAATTCCATAGGCTCTTTGACTGGTTGCCCTCTAATGAAGCCTGACCCTCCAGGCCATCTGACCAACATAAACACAAATTCCTTTTTTCTTCTATTCCTTACCACATCTTTATTTTTGACTCAGTGGTACTCTCCACAAAATTCCTCTGACACCCCGTAATACCTTCTACACAAAAGAATAACTATTTTAAATATATTATACACAAGGCTTAAAAGGGATATATTTTCCTCCTGACAATGCTGTTTTGACGAGATTGAACTAATATTTTAGAGTAGACATATCAGTTCAACAATGATAATTCAAATCTCCTTTATATGTGAAGATGATATATTTAACATACATAGATTTTTAGTGTTTCTTAAGCATGGGTGATGGATTTGTACTGATCATCCACACTTTCTTTTCTGGATTTTCTTTTGTGACCAATTTTTATGAGGTTGCTGGCTAGAAACTCAAGCCATAACCCATGACTCTGGAAGAGAGCAAGGTTAGACAAAAAAAAGGTAGAATCATTTTTTGAAAATTTTTCCAATTATAGTTTTACCCACACCATCAAATATTTTCTAACTCTAGAATGGTATGCATTCTTTTGATTACCAACATTTAAATAGATACTGGTTTGATTAAGCACTGATTAAAATAATAATCAGACCTATTTTCCCTTGATGCAATATAAACAGTTCCAGGGTTAACCTGGGGAGAGGAAATTCTAAATGTACAAATAAGTCATTACCTTACATCATGATTGGATACTCCTTTCTCTCTGTTTTGGTAAAGCCTAGGGATCTCAAATATACCATTATGTACAAAAGCCAAAGTAATGTAGATAGCTAGAGACAACACAGTTTATGAAAAGAACCATCAGTCTTCTATGTCTCCAGTGCTATGGAAAGAAAAGCTGTAACATGAAACTTGAGACATCTTTGAAAACTGGCATATTAACATATAGAAATGTTAAGAAATTTAAAATTTTCCAATAATAAACCAAGCTAGTTACATCAGATCATTTAGGTTTCTGGAGGTAGAAAGTTAGTGTTTTTAAGCACGTATCAGAATTATTACTCAGAAGAACTAACTTGTTTTCTTTCTTTCTTTCTTTCTTTCTTTCTTTCTTTCTTTCTTTCTTTCTTTCTTTCTTTCTTTCAAGGAGGTAACTGTTACTGTTTAGCAATGTCACAACTGTTTTATTCAGCCTGAAAGGTCCTCGCTGGCTTTACATAAATGAAGATGCTTGTGATTACAATTTATCTCTGAAACTCCACAGCATGGAGTTATTTCAGTTATGTTTATCAGCAACACTTTGTTTACTAAAACAGCTATTCAGTCTAAATTGATTTATAAAAAAGGGATGTGTGTGCATTTTAAAAGTAATGATGTGAACTTGTCCTCGCATTAGATTGACCAGTTTAAGACTATGAGCTAAATTCTCATGGTTTAAGTAACCTGACCATATTTGATGCTTTTCTATGTTCACTTCAGCTTGGCCTTTTGTTTTTAAAAGAAAAAATGTGGTATTGTGTTAGAGACTAGAAATTTATATGTATGTTTCTCTGTTCTATGATATATTAAGTTAAAGTACAACTTCTTTGTTTAAAAAATGTACTTGCTAAACTTCAGTATGAATAAAAGCATTTTGACTTTGTTGATTGTCATTGAGTTTTTATTTTCAAGTTGCCAACTGCAGTAATTGAAGAAGAGCCATAGAGCAAAATGAAAATATAAGAACTAGGAAAGCATTTGGAAAACTTCCACTGGTTTGGTTACTTTCAAACAAATATGAACTTACATCTTATTTTCAGTTCACCTGTTTAAATAAGCCAATAGTATTGTCCTCAATTGTTCTATTGAATCACACTAGATTTCCTATTTCTGGTTGTATGCTTAGTGAACTTGCTTCTAGGAAGAAGGTTTATATGGGGAATCAGGAAAAACGTGGTGAATCAAGACTGAAAACTCTTCTGTTTTTTTTTTATAATTTCTTTATTATTATTATTATTATTATTATTAGTTAAGGTATTACAAATGTGTCCTCATCCCCCCCATTAACCCCCAACCTCCCCCCACACACAACTCTTCTGTTTTTTACTAAAATGTTTCTTCTCGAACCAACTTCAGTGGAGAAAATAAATAAATAAATAAATAAATAAATAAATAAATAAATAAATAAATAAATAAATAAATAAAAAACAAACAAACAAACAGAAAGGATCATATATCTACTCTGACCCAAAGAAATTCTAGGTCTCCCTGTACATCACAATATCCATTATACCTAATGAAAATCAAGGCTAGATTTTTTTTTTAAGTGCCTAATGCCTTAGCCTTGCCTTACAATTTACCTAATCTGTCTGCACCACTTCTTTGGTTCATTTGCAGTAAAATTCTGAAGTCCACCCAAATTCTGGTTCACCAAGGAGCCTCTTAGTTTTTTCTACACAGTAGCATTTCCACTCCTCACCTTATCTTCTGAAAGATATTAGTATATTGTATCTCATAGTGCTTCTATTCAGGCAAAAACTTTGAGTCTTCTAGTTTGGAACCATGTTGCTTAATTCCACAGATGTTTCCCACACCATCACTTCTTTCTTCACCATCCTCATTTATGGAAATTTTAAGAGTCCTGAGAAGACTACAAGCTATTGTTGTTGGCTAAGCAAGCCTGCTCTAGTAGTATGCCCTCCACAAACAGCACAATAAGCAGGGTACCAAATAGTCAAGCATATGATATGTAATATTACATTATTGAATGCTTAATGTAATAACCAGAGGAAACCTGTGTCACTAGTTCCCCAATTCTCAGGGATTCAGGTACCCAATACTGTCTGTGATTTAGCCTCATCTGGTAGTAGTTATCCACACTATATTAACGTTTATGGGGGTGATTTGACTCTGGGTCGAATGATGGCTAGGACTTCTTGGGACATGGAAGCGACCATAAGAATCTCCTTGTTGTCCTAACTGGTTTGGCTCAGTGGATAGAGCATCGGCCTGCGGACTGAAGGGTCCCAGGTTCGATTCCGGTCAAGGGCATGTACCTTGGTTGTGGGCACATCCTGGGGGTGTGCAGGAGGCAGCTGATCAATGTTTGTCTCTCATTGATGTTTCTAACTCTCTATCCTTCTCCCTTCCTCTCTGTAAAAAATCAATAAAATATATTTAAAAAAAGAATCTCCTAGTTGTTTGGAGCCCAGTTCATTGGCCCATTTAGAGAAACAGCAAGGAAAATACTGGGAGTGAAGCCCACTCTGCACTACCATGTTTCCTGCTAGAGGATTGCTTGCCATTTCAATGAAACACTTTGACCACACATCTATATCCTCCTCCTCAGCACTTCCTCTCTCCTCCAACATAATAATCTTAGCCTTAAGAAAATAGTCTGGGTAGGATAGAAATACTATATATTCATTGTAGGGTAGTGGTTTTACTGTATATCAGTTCTTTCTCAGGTATAAACCTTCTAAGGTTGGGAGGACCAATGTTACACCATTTCCCTTGCATTCTCTTTGGATAATATAGTTTATATTTATCCTGAAACTGTGGCTAGATCAGCCTCACACAAACTTCAGGGACTCTAATCTTATGTTCACTGCTTATGAGGTAGTGGTGGAACACAACTGCTCCCACCTTCAGACATACTCATATTATCTTCATCTGTAATTACAATTGTAGTTTAAGGAAGTCTTCCCATACTAAATCAAAGCACCTAACCATTTTGGGGATTCAATTATCACTCTTTTCAGCTAACTAATATATACCTTAAGGGATTTGGCAATAAAGGCCCCACTCTACCAACAAACTTCAAGTTGTGCCTTCTTACTCAGGGAAAAGTGTCTCTGAGAATGGTATTCCAAAAATAACTAATAATTGAATTTTAGATTATGGAGTGAGTAGGAGGGTCTATGAAGACCATCAGTTGTCTCATATCTCAAAGGTTGACACACAATTACTACTCTAATGATTATAATGACAAGGGGCTACTTCTTTTGCTAGATAGCTCTCAATATTACAAAGGTCAGAATTGATATTGAACCACCGAAGTTTTGCCACTTCAACATAAACTTGATGGAGGAAAACCCCAAATCACACACATCTAAGTAGCTCCTTATTTAAAATGATAGAAATCTTTCATATGTCACAGGTAATGTAAAATGAATCAGCAGAGTTTTATCCCTATTAACACTCGAATGCATACGTGTGTCATGAACCCACTATATACACACAAAATACATCTGCTTTTATTTATTGATGAATTACTAAATCAAATCTGAACATTTAAAAAAATTCACTTGAATTCTTTAATGATTTAAACAATAAGTCCTCTTTATCAAACTCATCCTGGCCATATAAGAGTTTGCCTTTTTTTATACCTTATCTGAGTTGCATTTCAATCCTCTAAAATTTCTAGTTTTAAACTAAAGGATAGAAGAACTGAGAATACAGACCTGGGACCCTGTTTTAAGTCCTGATACATTATAAGTAAGGGAAGCAGAAATTCCAGTAAGGCAAATGTGCTGATTTAGCAATGGTAACGCTGCCTAAGTTATCAAGCATATTTATTAAAACCTTTGTAATTTCCCTATTCTCAACAACTTCCCTCACTTAATTGAATCAGAAAGTGTGGTGATTAGTAAACACTACAATAAGCACAAATGCAGTTGAAGTTAACTAATAAACTTTTCAGGCATGGCATGATATTCCATTATGTTATGATTGAGGGAATATTTCTTCACCTTTGGATGACTTTTTTAAAAACCAAGTTCAACCTCATAATACTTTGTGTAAAATTTATTCTAAAAAATCTGATAGATATTGGCTCTTGGATTGCTATGCCATTTGAAGTTAATAGGATGTGAAGATTTTTAAAATTCCAGAGCAACAGGAACATACCAAAAAAATCTATCTTAATTAGTCAAAAGGGATAATTAAAAACAAGTATTTAGGTACAACTCAATGTCTAACATTGAAAATAATTCTTTATATACCAAGAAACTTCCAATGCAGTTGAAGCAAAAGGTTTATGATATAAACAATTAGAAGTCACTATAAATGCTAAATAATTAAGTCCAAATATGTATGGAGCAAAGGGTAAAAGACAGAGAACATGTTATATGTACAAATAATGGGTCAGCATTATTTAACTTGACTAGTACTCTAGAGAACAAGTGGAACTTAGGACTAAAAAGTGAAAATAAGATATCAGCGCTAGCTAACACACTAAGAGTAAGAAATTAAATTAGTGTCTACTGTACTTGGAACAGTAAAGAATACACTATAAGGAAGTAAAAATTATTTTCCTGATATAATGGGAGATAAGATTTGATAACTTAAGATGGGACTAAATTATAGGAAAGTTTGAATAAAAAGCAATGAGAGTATAACAGGAACCCACCATCCAATATTTCTACATCCAAGAGATTAATCAAAGAGCAGTGGGGTACAGAGAGAGACAGTTACATGTACTATAGTAACACTATATGAATCTGTTTCTATTTTGTTTGTTAGTTTACTTTGTTCATTAATTCAACATATAAGTGAAATCCTATGGTACTTGTCTTTCTCTGACTGGATTATTTCACTTAGCATAATACTCTCCATGTATTATGCTAAGTGAAATAAGTAATATTTCCTTCTTTATTAGGGCCATGTAGTATCCATTGTGTAAATGTATCTCAGCTTTTTTTATCCACTAATCTCATGATGGGAACTTGGGCTGTTTTCAGATCTTGGCTATTGTAAACAACACTGCAATGAACATAAGGATGCATACATTCTTTCAAATTGTGTTTCAGGTTTCTTTGGATATATTCCCAGAAATGGGATCTCTGTATCATAAGGAAGTTCCGTTTTTAGTTTTTGAGGAAACTCCACACTGTTTTTCACAGTAGCAGCACTAGTCTGTAGTCCCACCAACAGTATATGAGGGTTCCCATTTCTCCACATCCTTACCAGCACTTGTTGTTTGTTGATGTATTGATGATAGCCATTCTGGCAGGTGTGAGGTTATATCTCACTGTACTTTTCATTTGCATCTCTCTGAGGGTTAATGATATTGAGCAATTTTTCATATGTCAATTGGCCATCTGTATGTCCTCTTTGGAAAAGTGCCTATTCAGGTTATTTGCCCTTTTAAAAAATCGGGTTGTTTGTCTTCCTGGTGTTGAGTTGAATAAGTTATTTATATACATTTTGGAAATTAACCCCTTATCAGATGTATCATTGGCAAATATATTTTCCCATTCAGTGGGCCCCCTTTTCATTTTATTGATGTTTTCTTTTTCTGTACAAAAGTTTTTTTAGTTTGGACTGGCCAGCATGGCTCAGTGATTGAGCGTCGACCTATGAACCAAGAGATTACGGTTTGATTCCCGGCCAGGCACATGCCCAGTTTGCAGGCTCGATCAATGGGGGGCATGTAGGAGGCAGCTGATCAATGAGCCTCTCTCATCATTGGTGTTTCTGTCTCTCCCTCTCCCTTCCTCTCTGAAATCAATAAAAATATATTTTTAAAAAAGCTTTTTAGTTTGATGTTCCATTTGTTTATTTTGTTCTGTCTTTTCCTTGCCCATGGATATATATTGGCAAAAATATTGCTTTGAGAGATGTTTGATATTGCACTGCCTATATTTTCCTCTAAGATTTTTTATGGTTTCTCAACTTACATTTAAGTCTTACCCTTTTGAGTTTATTCTTGTGTTATGATGTAAGTTGGTGTTCAAGTTTCATTTAGGGGGACATATATCTATCTAATTTTACAAACAACATTTATTGAAGAGACTGTCTTTAGTTAATTGTATATTCTTTCCTCCTTTGTGAAATATTAATTGACCATAAAGGCATGGGTTTATTTCTGGGCTCTTTGTTCTGTGCCATTTATCTATATGCCTGTTCTTATACCAGTACCAGGCTGTTTGATTATACCAGTAATGGCTTTGCAGTATAGTTTGATATCAGGTAGCATGATATCTCTAACTTTGTTCTTCTTTATCAAGCTTGCTGTGGCTATTCGAGGTCTTTTGTGGTTCCATATAAATTTTTGGAATATTTGTTCTAGATCTGTGAAATATGCTATTGGTATTTTAATAGGAATTGTGTTGAATTCAGATTTTCTATATAATGTTTTGGGTAGTATGGATATTTTAATGATGTTAATTCTTTCTATCCTTGAGCTCAAAATATGCTTCCACTTATTTGTATCTTCCTCAGGTACATTCTTCAGTATACTATAACTTTTTTGAGTACAGGTCTTACCACCTTGGTGTAATTTATTCCAAGGTACCATTTTTTGTGTGGTTGCAGTAGTAAATGGGATTGTTTTCTCAATTGCTCTTTCTGGTAATTCATTATTGATGTATAAAAATGCCAATGACCTATGAATATTAATTTTGTATCCTGTTACATTACTAAATTCAATATATTTCTCAGTTCTTATACTTTTTGGTGGAATCTTTTAGGGTTTTCTACGTGCAGTACCATGTCATCTGTGAGTAATGACAATTTTACTTCCTCTTTTCCAATTTGGATGCCTTTCATTTCTTATTTTTATCAGATGCTGTGGCTAGAACTTTCAGTCCTATGTTGAACAAGAGTGGTAAAAGCAGCCTTCACTGTCTTGCTTCTGATCTGAAAGGAAAAGTTTAATTGTTGCCCATTGAGTATGATGTTGGCTGTAGGCTGGTCATACATGGCCTTTATGATATAGAGGTATGATTCTTGTACCCACTTTGCTGAGAGTTGTTATCATAAACATGGGGATAGATTTTATAAAATCCTTTTTTCTACATCTATTGATATTATCATGTGATTTTTATCCTTCACTTTGTTTATGTGATTTGTGACTATTGTAACAACTTTGCATCTTCTGAATGAATCCCATTTGATCATGGTGTATGATCCTTTCAATGTATTGCTGAATTAGGTTTGGTAATATTTTGTTGTGGATTTTAGCATGGATATTCATCAGAGATATTGGCCTATAATATTCTTTTATTGTGGTATTTTAATTTGGTTGTGGAATTAGGATAATGCTGGACTCACAAAATGAGCTTAGGAGTCTTCCCTCTTGGATTTTTTGGAATAGTTGGAAGAGGATATGTATTAGTTCTTCTTTGACTGTTTGGTAAAATTCACCTGTGAAACCATCTGGTTCAGGAATTTTTTTGTTGGCAATTTTTTTATTACTGCTTTGATTTCATTAGTTGTAATTGGTCTATTCAGATTTTCTGATTCTTCCTGATATAGTTTTGAAGATTGCATGTTTCTAGGAATTTATTCATTTCAACTAGGTTGTCCAATTTTTTGACATATAGTTGTTCATATTATTTTCTTAAAATTCATTGTATTTCTGTGGTGTCAGTTGTTACTTCTCCTTTTTCATTTCTGATTTTATTTATTCGGGTCTTCTCTTTTTATCTTGATGAGTCAGATTAAAGGTTTTTCAATCTTATTTATCTTTCAAAGAATCAGGTCTTGGTTTCATTGATCTTTCATATTGGTTTTTAGTTTCTATGCCATTTATTTTCACCATAATCTTTATTATAACCTTACCTCTACATACTCTGGGTTTTGTTTATTGTTCTTTTCCTAGGTTTTTAAGATGTATTATTATATTACTTACTTGAGATTTTTCTTCTTCTTGAGGTAAGCCTGTAATGCTATGAAATTCCCTTTCAAAACTTCTTCTTTTCTGTGTCTCATCAGTTTGAGTTTGTTATGTGTTCATTTTTATTTTTCTACAGGTAGCTATCAATTTCCTTCTTGATTTCCTTGATCTGTTTAAGTGTTTTTCAATTGTTTTTGTTGTTGCTGTAATTTCTAGTTTCATACCCTTGTGGTTATAAAATATGCTTGATATAATTTTAATCTTCTTGAATTTATTAAGATTTATGTTCTAACATGTGGTCTCTTAGAGACTGATCCATGTGCACTTAAGAAGAAAGTAATTTCTGCTTCTTTGAAATAAAATGTTCTATAAATATTTATTAAGTCTATCCATTCTAGTGTATCATTTAAGGTCACTGTTTCCTTATTGGTATTTTTTTCTGGAAGACACATTCATTGAAGACAGTGGGGTATTAGAATCCCCTACTATAACTGTGTTACTGTCAGTCTCCCCCATAATATAAAGAGGTTAGTTATATCCTCTTTTTTCAATTGATCCCTTTAGTATTATGTGATGTCCTTCTTTGTCTCTAATTATGGACTTTATTTTAAAGTCTATTTTGTCTGATAAAATTATCTTTATCCCAGGTGTTATTTTTTCCATTTTCATTTTCATGGAATATTTTTCCCATTCCTTCATTTTCAGTCTGTGTATATTTTATTCTGAGGTGGGTCTCTTATAGAAGCATATATATAGGTCATGCTTCCTTATCCATTCAGCTATCCTATGTCTTTTGATTGGAACATTTAATTCATTTACAGTTAAGGTTATTATTGATAGGTATGTATTTATTGCCATCTTATTGTTTATACCAGGTTCCCCTCTTTCTAATTCTTTGGGGATTTTTCTTCTTAAAGCAGGACCTTTAACATTTCTTATAATATTTTTTTTGTTGGTAATGAGCTACTTTGTTTGTCTGAGAAGTTCTTTATTTCACCTTCAAGTTTAAATATAGGCTTGCTGGATAGAGTAGTCTTAGTTGCAGGTCCTTGCTTTTCATCACTTTGAATATTTTATGCCAATATCTTCTGGCCTAAAATGTTGCTGTTGAGAAATCAGCCCATAGCCTTATTAGAACACCCTTGTAAGTTACTGTTTTCCTCTTGCTGCTGTTAAGATTCTCTCTTTGTCTTTAACCTTTGCCATTTGAATTATGATGATTTGGTATGGGCCTATTTGGGTACAATCTGATTGAAAATCTCTGAACTTCCTGAACCTGTGTGAATTTTTCCTTCACCAGATTAAGGAAGTTTTCAGGCATTATTTCTTCAAACAAGTTCTGGATTTCTTGCTTACTCTCATCTCCTGGCACCCCTATAATGTGAATGTCATTTCACATTTTGTCCCAAAGGTCCCTTAAACTTTCCTCATTATTTTATTCGCTTTTCTTTTTGTTGCACTGCTTGGGTGCTTACTTTTATCTTTTCCTCTAAATTGCTGCTTAAATTATATACTTTATCTAACTTATTGATTCTTTCTAGTGTGTTCTTCATTTCAGATATTGTATTCTTTATTTCTGAGTTGCATTTTTATCGTTTCTATGTCACTTTTAATGCTTAATATCTCTGTTTAACGTCTCACTAAGATTATCCATTCTTCTCCTCAGGTCTTTGAATATCCTTATAGCCATCATTTTACACTCTGCATCTGGTATCTTGGTTGCTTCCATTTCATTTAATTATTCTTCTGGGGATTTCTCATTGTTTTCATTTGAGACATATTTCTTTGTCTTTCCATATTGTCTACCTTTTTGTGTTTTTCTCTGTGAATTAGATAAATATGCTACGATTTTCAACTCATTTTGAGGGATTTCTGATGTAGATGCATTGTGGGTCTCAGTGGCTCAATCTTCTGATCATCTGAGCTAGGTGCTCCAGGAATGTTTCTTTTGTGGATTATGTGCCAACTGCCACTTGTAGTTGAGCCTTGAATGTTATTGACCCATTTGAGTTTGGAGTTAACCCTCAGGTTGGCTATCCATAAGAACAGACTTTGTTCACAGTGTATGAGTCACTGTTCAGGGCTTGTCCCTCCACCCCCAAGACAGAGTTGTTCCCAGCAGTTTCTGGTTCCTGCTTTGGTTCCCCTTTGGCTGTACCATTTGTGTGGGTAGTTGGGTCAAGTTCTGGTGAGATTTGAATCCCCCCACTGGTTGTGTTGGTTCTGGACCCACTTGGCTAAGGCTCTGCTTCAGGTCAATGTCAGATGTTGTGGGTAATCAGCCTTGGTATACTGGTATGGAGCCTCTAGACTATTTACTGTTTGTAGCTATGTCTACTGGGCCTGGGTGTGTGGAGGATGGGCCATATTGTATACATGAATCAGTTTCTTGCAGCTCTGATCTGTGGAGCAGATCAATAAAAGTCCAAGTCTCCCTGAGGTCAAAATCTCCCTGAGGTCAAAATCCACCTTTTGGCTATTCCACCCCCAGCTCCCGAGGTTGTATGGACTTCCTCCAGAGTCTTATGAGGAAATACTGTAGAGTGGGGTCCAAGCTACCCATACTCCATTGATCCTTCCTCTCAGCTCAAGTTTGGTAGTGTGGAGCAACCATGTCAAGAGGATGAAGCTATAGGGTCTTATAATTGGAGAAAGCAAGGTCATGCTCTCAATGGGGTGAATGTGGCCCCTACTCTAGAGTCATACCACCCAATCTCTGCTAGATTCTCCATACCTCCCCTCAGTTGCATAGTCTGCCCATTCAAGCTCCATACTGCAGCCTCTGAGGAAGACCCACTCTAGAAGTCCCAGCTCTGAGCAGCATTCTCTTCCTCCCACTGAGCTAAGCTCAGAAAAGTGGATCCACTGAGTCTTGGGAAAACAAATCAAGGCAGTCTTCTGTTGGGGGTGGTGCCAGCTGACCCTGTGGGAGGGGGCAAGCTCTTCTCCTCTCTTTTGCTCCACAGATGCACCATCAGAGACCTAGACATTCTCAGAAGATCCCATCTCTCAGTGGGGTTCTCTCTCCCCTGTATAACTGGGCTCAGCAGGGTGGGGCCACCTTGGCTTGGGAAAACAGATCAGAAAGCCTTCTGTTAGGGTTGATATGTAAATGGGATTGCTTTTGAATCTCTCTGTAAATTCACTATTGGTGTGTAAAAATGCCATAGATTTTTCGGTGTTAATTTTGTATCTTGCTACATTGCCAAATACATTTATTAAGTCTAGTAGTTTTTTGATGGAGCCTTTAGGGTTTTCTATGTACAGTATCATGTCATCTGTGAATAATGACAATTTTACTTCTTCTTTTCCCATTGGGATGCCTTTTGCTTCTTCTCCTTGTCTGATCACTGTGGCTAGCACTTACAGCACTATATTGAACAGGAGTGGTGAAAGAGGGCATCCCTGTTTTATTCCTGTTCTTAGGGGAAATGGTTTTAGTTTTTTCCCATTGAGTATGATGTTGGCTGTAGGCTTGCCATATAAGGCTTTTATTATGTTGAGATCCCTCTATTCCCACTTTGCTGAGCGTTTTTATCAAAAAAGGGTGTTTGACTTTGTCAAATGCCTTTTCTGCATTAATTAATATGACTATGTGATTTTTATCTCTCAATTTGTTTATGTGATGTATCACGTTTATTGATTTGTGGATATTGTACCAGCCTTGCATCCCTGGAATGAAACCCACTTGGTCATAGTGTATGATCTTTCTTATGGAATGCTGGATCCAGTTTGCTAAAATTTTGTTGAGGATTTTAGCATCTATGTTCATCAGGGATATTGGCTTATAATTCTCTTTCTTTGCAGTGTCTTATCTCGTTTTGGGATTAGGGTAATGGCTTCATAGAAAGAGCTTGGAAGTGTGCCTTCCTTTTGAATTTTTTGGAATAGTCTGAGAAGGATTGGTTTTAGTTCTTCTTTGAAATTTGGGTAAAACTCCGCTGTAAAGCCATCTGGTCCAGGGCTTTTGTTTGCTGGAAACTTTTTGATTACTATTTCAATTTCATCAGTAATTATCGGCCTATGCAAGTCTTTTTATTCTTCCTGATTGAGTTTTGGAAGTTTGTATTATTCTAGGAAAATGTCCATATAATCAAGGTTGTCCAGTTTGTTGGAGTAGAGTTATTTGTAGTATTTTTACCACCCCTTGTATATCTGTGGGGTCAGTTTTTACTTATCCTCTTTCATTTCTGATTTTGTTTATTTGGGTCCTCTCTATTTGTTTCTTGGTGAGCCTGGCTAGAGATTCGTTCATCAATCTTGTTTATGTTTTCAAAGAACCAGCTCTTGGTTTCATTGATCATTTGTATATTTTTTTTTGTCTCTATGTCATTTATTTCTGCTCTGATCTTTATTATTATTTCCTTTCTTCTGGATACTGTGGACTTTTCTTGTTGCTCTATTTCTAATTCTTTAAGTTGAAAGGTTATAAAATTTATTAGCATTTTTTTTGAGGTAGGCCTGTAGAGCTATGAACTTCCCTCTCAGGACTGCCTTCATTGTGTCCCGTAGATTTTGAATTATTGTGCTTTCATTGTCATTTGTTTCCAGATGCTTTTTATTTCTTCTTTTATCTCTTTGGTAACCCAATAACTGTTTAATATCATTCTATTTAGCCTCCAAGTGTTTGCTTTTTTCCCATTGTTTTTATTGCAGTTGATTTCTAATTTATGCCATTGTGATCTGAGAAGATGCTTGATATGATTTCTATCTTCTTGAATTTGAAGAGACTTTGCCTGTGTCCCAATATGTGGTCTGTATTTGAAAATGTCCTATGTGCACTTGAGAACAATGTATATTCTGTAGCTTTGGGGTGAAATGTTCTAAAGATGTCAGTTAATTCCATCTGATCTAGTGCATCATTTAGGATTGATGTCTCTTTGCTGATTTTTTGTTTAGAGGCTTTATCCAGTGGTGTCAGTGGGGTATTAAAGTCCCCTACTATGACTGTATTGCTATCGATCTCTCCCTTGATATCTTCCAGAAGATTTTTTATGTATTTGGGTGCTACTGAATTTGGTGCATATATGTTTACCAGAGTTATATCTTCTTGATGAATTGATCCTTTTAGTATTATGAATTGGCCCTCCTTATCTCTTGTTATGGCCTTTACTTTGAGGTCTATTTTATCAGATATAAATATTGCAACCCCAGCTTTTTTCTCATTTCCATTTTCCTAAAAAAAATTTTTTCTATCCCTTCATTATCAGCCTCTGTGAATCCTTTGTTCTGAAATGGGTTTCTTGCAGACAGCAAATATATGAGCCATATTTTCTTATCCATTCAGCTACCCTGTGTTTTTTTTTATTGGAACATTTAATCCATTTACATTTAATGTTATTATTGCTAAGTACTCATTTGTTGCCATTGTTATTCTTTATGTTCGCGTTCCTTCTTGCCTTTCTGTTTCTTCTTTTTACAGCAGTCCCTTTAGCATTTCTTGCATTTCTTGTTGGTGGTAATAAACTCTCTTAACTTTTTTTTTATCTGTGAAGCTCCTGATTCCACTTTCATATTTGAATGATAGCCTTGCTGGGTATAGTATTCTTGGATTCAGTCCCTTGATTTGCATCACATTGTATATTCCATTCCATTCCCTTCTGTCCTGGTGTGTTTCTGTTGAGAAATCAGTTGATATTCTAACGGGAGATCCTCTGTAGGTAATTTTTTCTCTCTCTCTCTGGCAGCCTTTAAGATTCTTACTTTGTAGTTAATGTTTACCAATGTAATTATGATGTGTCTTTTTTTTAATATATTTTATTGATTTTTTTACAGATAGGAAGGGAGAGAGATAGAGAGTTAGAAACATCGATGAGAGAGAAGCATCGATCAGCCGCCTCCTGCACATCTCCTACAGGGGATGTGCCCGCAACCCAGGTACATGTCCTTGACTGGAATCGAACCTGGGACCTTTCAGTCCACAGGCCGATGCTCTATCCACTGAGCCAAACCGGTTTCGGCTAATTATGATGTGTCTTGGTGTTGGTCTTTTTGTGTTCATCTTGTTTGGGACCCTTCTTACCAGTCTCTATGAAGCTTCTTCTATAAATCATTAAGCATAATACTCCTGTTCAGCTGACCTTCACTTTGGTCATTCAGGTTGATTTCTCCTTAATTTACCTGTATATCCAGTTTGGCTCTGGGAATAGTTGTGTGGAATAGTTGTGTGTAGCCATCTTGGATATCATCGTTTGCTACTTTTAGATGTAGACTGTTCTGCCACCTGAGAAGATAAGTTGCCACTGAACACTGACCCACCCCCTACCAACTCTATTCTACTCTACAAGCCAACCCTAAAGTTAGAGCCTCTAAGACCTTTATAGACCCATGTAATTTTCTGCAAACATCTCTCAGTAGGCTGAAATAGGGGAAAATACTTCAATATCCTGCTATTAAGAATACACTGTTTGCTATATATTTTAGGTCTAATATGGAACTCATAATAAGGTCAATATTTTTTCCTATTGGAAAGATTGTTAGATAGGTAGCCGAATGTTTTTAAATGATGATGGTTCTATCTATAGATCAGTTATCCCATTAGTTTAATTGTATTTTTGTTGGTTTATCTTAAACCATTTCAAATGATGAGCTTAATAAGAAAAAATGTATTTTGCATTTTTAATAACAAAATTACTAATGAAACTTTTGAACATATTACATTTGGAAATCAAGAGTTGCCTAGTAGTATTATTACAGAATTAGACTTTGACAAGGAACAGGATGGAGTACATAAAAATTTTTTCCAACAACTAAAATTATTTGTTTTATAGTTGCCATGCTGTAACTTATATCCCCAGGATTTAATTTGTCTTATAACTGGAAGGTTTTACCTTTTGACCACCTTTACCCATTTTGTCCACTCTCAAACTCCTGCCTCTGGTAACTAAAATTCTGTACCAGTATTATTGTGGATTTTTTGTTGTTTATATATTTCATATCTAAATGAGACCATACAGTAATCTTCTTTCTCTGTCTGATTTATATCACCTAACACAGTGTCCATATGAGTTATGGCAAACGTCAGGATTTTCTTTTTATGGCAGCATTTTATATATCTACACTAATAAAAGACAAAGATGCTAATTGACCATACCTTTGCTATGCCCTAAGCCAAGCCCACCAGCCCATCAGAGCAACTATATGCAAATTAACCCAACCAAGATGGCGTCTGGCAGCCAAGGAGCTGGAGCAAGCAGGAGGCTTGGTTGCCCAGGCAATGGAGGAAGCCAAGCTTCCCTACCCTGAGCTGGCTGTGACCTCCATTCATGGCAACAAAGTTTCAATTATACAAGAAAAATAAATCCCAGATACCTGCTTCCAGCCAGCCTCTGCTGGGAGCTTGGGTGGCTGGGGGCTGTGGCCAGCCTGCATACAGCCATGAACCCCTCACCCAGGCTGGCCACACCCTCATGGGGTGAGGGTCCCACTGGGGAGCTTAACCAGCCTGAAAACAGCCCTCAGCCCCTTACCAAGACTGGCCAGGCACCCTAGCGGGGACACCCCACCCTGAAGGGGCTGTAGCCAGCCTGCAAATGGCCTTCAGCCCTTCACCCAGGATGGCCAGGCACCCCAGGGGAAACCCCACCCTGAAGGGGCTGTGGCCAGCCTGAAAACAGCCATCAGCCCCTCACCCAGGCTTGCCAGGCACTCCTATATAATAAAAGGGTAATATGAAAATTAACGCTAACAGCAGAATGAATGGGAATGACTGGTCACTGTGACACACACTGATGACCAGGGGGCAGATGCTCAATACAGGAGCTGCCCCCTGGTGGTCAGTGCACTCCCACAGGGGAAGCTCTGCTCAGCCACAAGCCAGGCTGATGGCTGCCAGTACAGCGGTGGTGGTGGGAGCCTCTCCCGCCTCCTCAGCAGTGCTAAGGATGTCCAGCTGCAGCTTAGGCCTGCTCCCCGCTGGCAAGTGGACATCCCCCAAGGGCTCCCTGGCTTCCAGAGGGATGTCTGACTGCCAGCTTAGGCCCATTCCCCCAGGGAGCGACCCTAAGCCAGCAGGTGGTCATCCCCTGAGGGGTCCAATACTGCTAGAGGGCACAGGCTGGGCTGAGGGACCCCCCCCAAGTGCACAAATTTTTGTGCACCAGGCCTCTAGAATATATATATGTATATATATATATATATATATATATATATATATATATATATATACACACATATATAGCTAATGGACACTTAGGTTGTTTCCTTGTCCTGACTATTGTAAATAATGGTTCAATGAACCTGGGGATGCAGATTTCTTCCAAGTTAGTTTTTTTGTTAGTTTGTTTTCTTCGGATAAATATCCAAATGTGGAATTGCTAGATGATATAATAGTTCTATTTTTAGTTTTGTGTGGAACCTTTATAATGATTTTCTTTTTTTAAAATATATTTTATTGATTTTTTACAAATAGGAAGGGAGAGGGATAGAGAGTTAGAAACATCGATGAGAGAGAAACATTGATCAGCTGCCTCCTACACACCCCCTACTGGGGATGTGCCCGCAACCAAGGTACATGCCCTTGACTGGAATCGAACCTGGGACCTTTCAGTCCTCAGGCCGATGCTTTATCCACTCAGCCAAACCAGTTAGGGCTATAATGGTTTTCTTAATGGCTGAACCAATTTACATTCCCGCCAACAGTATGCAAGGTTTTCATTTTCTTCACATCTTCTCCAACACTTGTTATTTCTTATCTTTTTTATAATAGATGTCCTAATAGGTATGAAGTAATGTCTCATTATGGTTTATAATTGCATTTCCCTGATGATTAGTGATGTTAAGCCCCTTTACATGTACCCTGTTAGCCATTAGATATCTTTTTGGAAAGATGTCTATTCACTTCCTCTGCCCTTTTTTAATCAGATTTTTTTTTGTTATTGAGATATATAAGTTCTTTATGTATTTTGGATGTTAATCTCGTATCAGATATATAATTTGAAATCATCTTCCTCTATTCCATAGATGTCTTCTTCATTGTGATGATGGTTTTCTTTGCTGTACACAAGCTTTTTAGTTTGATGTAATTCCACTGTTTGCTTTTTGCTTTTGTTGACAAATCCAAAAATATCATTGCCAAAAACAATTCCTAGGATATTACTCTCTATGTTTACCACTAGTAATCTTATGGTTTCAAATATTTAATCCATTTTGAGTTGGTTTTTGTGAATAGTGGAAGCTAATGGTTCAGCATCTTTCTTTCCTTTTTTTTTTTTTTTTTTTTTTTTTTTTTTTTTTTTTTTTTTTTTTTTTTTTGCATGTGGCTATCCAGTTTCCCCACCATATATTGAAGAAACTATTCTTTCCACATTGTGTATTCTTGGGTCCATTACTGCAAATTAATTGATCATATAATTGCAGATTTATTTCTGTGGTCTTTATTTTGTTTCATTGAGATATGTGTCTGTTTTTTATTCTACTACCACACTATTTTGATTACTAAATTATTTTTAAACACTAATATAATTGGGGGGAAGACTACTTAAGGTACAAATCATATATACTTTACTTCCCCAATTTCTAAAGCCTAAATTCACTTTCTTTATGATTTAGTGTCATAATTATGATTCTTTTTCTTATGGTATACTATGCTGGAAAGTCTGCTTTTCAGCATACTTGACTCCTTCTTGTATGTCCAGTAGATAATTGTAGTCTGCTGTCTTGGTGACTACTTCTAATAATGCCCATTGTTTTTCACCAACTTGTTTTCTGTTTACAAGCTCCTGTTCATCCAGAATCTCCTGATGACAGTATATAACCCTCTTATATGCCCATTCATGCAAAGACTCAGACTCATCCAAAATAATCCATTTATTAATTCATTTATTCCATTCATCTATTTTTTCATACAACATATATTTACTTATCACTATGTTGTATGTATGCTGGGATGTAGGAATGGATAAGACAGAAATGGACCTTGTCTTCAGGGACCTCACAGGCCTTACAGATAACGACATTATTTTGTGTGGTATCATGGGGGAAATAAAGGAGGAACACTTAACTAAGACCTGTGGGTCAAGGAACACTTTCTGTAGAAACTTTCATAGCTTAAGGATGAATATAGCTAGCTAGGAAAACAGAGATTAGGCCACCTTCAAACAAAGATACAATTTATTTTCAAAAACACCTATGTTACCAAAAATCCTTACTTTTTTTAGTATTTTGGTACTCTAGGAAGAAATAAATCTAAAGTCTCCTTTTATTTCCATTTATCTCTTGATTTTCTCTTCTCTGGGATCCACAGGTTTTCAAAAATTAGAGGTGGCCCTCAAATGCATGTCTATAGGGCATGAGGGTTGTAAAGCTGCTAAAAGCCTCCAGTGTCTCAAGAGCTCAAAGATTTTTCCCTAGTAAAGCCACTCACAGTTTGTATGATAACTGCAACTATGAGAAGGGAAAAATGTTTTTTATTCTCTTGGTCACTGATGATGAACAATCTTATTTTGAGTGACTAAAACCACAGAAGATATATGTGTAGACATTTGACAAATTGTCTTTACATGAATCATTTCAGTTAATGATAATTATTCAACATGCTTCTAAGGGGATATACTTTTCTTTATTCTTATATATCCCTTCACTGTTTGTCCAGTTTGTGTTGCTCAGTGGTTGAGTGTTGAGCACCAGGAGGTTGTTAGTTCAATTCCTGCTCAGGGCAAATGCCTAGGTTGCAGACTTGATCCCCAGTAAGGGCATGCAGGAAGCAACTGTTTGTTATTTCTCTCTCATCAATGTTTCTCTCTCTCTCTCTCCCTCCCCCTTCTCTCTCTAAAATCAATAAAACATTTTTAAAGTTTTTTTTTTATTTATTCCACGGTCTATCTTATCCTCTCATGGTATTTTTAAATTTTTATTTAATATCATTGTATGAAAAATTAAAATTATTTGTCTGAAATTTAACAGTCAGTTTTATTATGTGTGTTACCAGTTTCAAATGCAAAAATCAGCTATGCTGACACCTCTTTCTCCATCTAGCAAACTCCTACCTCATCCTTTGAAACTCAGCACAATTATCATCATCTCTGTGAATTCTTCTCAAAGCCGGTTTTTATCTGCTTCATAACATTTTGCACTTTTCCCTATAAAGATACATAGGCTTCAGAACCAGGCAAACAGGTTTGAATCTAAACTGTCTCTGTGACATCAGACAAAATATTTAATCATGCTGAACCTTCATATCCTTATGTGAAATGTAGATAATAATACCTATATCAAAGGATTGATATGAGGCTTAAAAACATTTGAATAATTCGGAAAGTGCCAACCGCATAGAAAGCAACCAATAAATGACAGCTGTTATTGTCATTATTAACAGGTGTCAATACATTATTATTATTATTATTATTATTATTATTATTATTATTTTAATCCTCATCAAGGATATGTTTTTTTCATTGATTCTAGAGAGAGAAAGGGAGAGAGAAAGAAGCATTGATGTGAGAGAGAAACATCGATTGGTTGCCTCCTGTAGACGCTCTAACTGGGATGGAACCCGCATTGTAGATAGGTGCCCTGACAGGGAATCTAACCTATGACCCTTTGGTGTGGAGGGTGGCTCTCTAACCACTGAAAGACACTGGCCAGGGCTAGAATTATTTTTTGTTGTATTTATCTCCCCACTAGACCAGAGATCATCTATACCAGCGGTTCTCAACCTGTGGGTCGCGACCCCTTTGACGGTCAAAAGGCCCTTTCATAGGGGTTGCCTAAGACCATCCTGCATATCAGGTATTTACATTATGATTCATAACAGTAGCAATATTACAGTTATGAGGTAGCAACGAAAATAATTTTGTGGTTGGGTCACAACATGAGGAACTGTATTTAAAGGGCCAGAAGGTTGAGAACCACTGATCTATACACTAACTTCCCCAATATCTACCATAGCGCTCAAAAAACCCAAACTATGCTGAATGAATAAACTAATGCTTTTATTGATTACTTAGCACAGCGCCTGACAGCATTCTTTTAATGTTTGTTGTATTATGTGTGAAGGAATGTTTTAACCATTTTGACATGCATTCCAGCTGAACCTGATATTGACTGCTGCAAATATATGGTAAACTCCAATTGTGTTCCTTGCTAAAAACAAATAGTTTTTCTAGAACTCATACAGTTATTCATGTACTTCCCTGATTCGGTTAAAATCAGAGTTCTCAGTTGTAGCCAAAATTAGGAAGCAAGGGCTATAGGTGAAGGTATTGAGAGAGAGAAATTTTCCTTTGCACCCCAATTTTAAAAGGAAATACTGGGGAAAGGTGGCACTCTATTAAATATTTTCAATCATCCTGTCTTAGACCTTGAGAATGATGGGGATTTTAAAGTATTCCTAACTTGGGCCAAGATGTTTTGTGTTGTGTGTGGGTTTTTTTTTTTGTGTGTGTGTGTGGGGGGGGGTTTGTTGTTTTTTTTTACATTATTATGTGATATATAATTCTTCATTGTTGAAAGTATTACATATGTCTGTCTCCTTTTTTCCCTCCCGCTCGCCCCTGGTCCCTGACCCAGGACCTCATCACCCCATTGTCAGTGTCCATGGGCCATGAATATATGCATACAAGATCCTTGGTTGATTACCTGCCACCCATCCACCCTCCCCTGCCTTCCCTCTGAGATTCTGCACTCCGTTCCATGCTTCAAGTCTCTGGATCCACTCCGTTCATCAGTTTGTTACTTAGATTTCACATATGAGTGAGATTATGTGATACTTGTCTTTCTCTGACTGACTTATTTCGCTTGGCATAATACTCTCCAAGTCTCTCCATGCTATCTCAAAGGGTAAGATACTCTTCTTTCTTACTGCTGCATAGTATTCCATTGTGTTAATGCACCACAGCTTTGTTATACTATTCATCTACTGAGGGGCACTTGGGCTATTTCCAGGTCTTAGAGGTTATAAATTGTGCTGCTATCAGCATAGAGGTGCACACAATCTTTCTGACATGTATTTCAGATTTCTTAGGATATATTCCTAGAAGTGGGATCACTGGGTCAAAAGGCAGTTCCATATTTAATTTTTTGAGGAAACTCCATACTGTTTTACATAATGGCTGCATTCCCATCAGTAATGTACTAGGGTTCCCTCTTCTCCACATCCTTACCAGCACTTGTCATTTGTTGATTTGTTGATGGTAGCCATTCTGATGGGTGTGAAGTGATACCTCATTATTGTCTTAATTTACATCTCTCTGGTGATCAGTGACTTTGAGAATTTTTCATATGTCTGGTGACCATCTGTATGTTTTCTTTGGAGAAGTGTTTAATACCATACAGTAAGATGCCTTATAGAAAGCTTTGTTTTTCTTTTCTTGTTGAGGCTACTTTTTAGAGTTTCACAGTAAAATAAACAGAGTACAAACAATCCTTCTGAATTTCAAGTTGTCAGTGTTCCTGCTAGCTCTAGTAGTGCCAAAAAATGTTGATGGAATGACATCTGATATTCTTTAACAGTATAGCCAACTTTTCAGCACACCTAGAATATCAGTTCAGGCTCATCTGTATTATTAATATTCTGTGAGCTCTTAGCATGAAGTCTCTGGGCATATGTCTAGCAATTCTCAGTGCTGCTTATTAGTAGGGTCAATACTATTTCCTCTTATGATTAAACTTACAGTTATTTTACACTGGCATAATTTAAGGATTAAAAGTAAAATTTAATGGTAGACATTTCATAGAGAACTTGAAGAGCCAACTGTTTTCATTTTTTTTAACATCCTATAACTGTAATGTTAGTACTTTCCCTCAAAATCTGCTTTATGTTTCTTTAAACTTGACTGATACTAGTTTGGTGAGTATGTCATTGCTTTCAAACTTACCCTCCCAAGAAGAATGGTAAGCATCAAACTACTGGCAAATGACATTTAGGGAATTAATAAGCTTTACATAAAAAATATGTTGTTAAGGTTGCTACTGATAAATATTGACAGGCCAGGATATGAAATATAAATATCTCAGCCTTACCTAATCAAATGGCTTGAAACTAACAATTTGTTTTCCTGAGTTTTTATACTTTCAGTATGAGCAAATCAGGATTATGGATGAAACCAGAAACACTGGCTTTTAAGTATGAAGTTCAAATTAATTAATTAATAAGAACACAAACATTGTTTTGTGTAACTCCCATATGAATCTGACTTCCAGAAAACATAATGCACAATATTTCTATATCAAGGATACAAAAGAGCTCCATACAATTATGTTTCTCAGTGAGATTTCTTTCTGGGTAAATGTTTTCCTATATCTGATGAGGCCCCCATTGATGGATATATAAAAAAGTAAAGTGAATATCTGTTATTGCAGACCAGACAGATCATTTATAGAGACTCTAAGGCACTACAGCAATTTTAGTGCCATTAAAAAAATAACTCCATAATGGCCATCGGCAAAGACTCACTTATTATGCAATTTAATTTTTAAAATATTCATCTGTAAATGGTCTGCCTTACAATGCCTAAAGACAAATTGCAGTCATGAATTGCTCTGAAATCCATTTAGATTTATTTTTCTAAAAATAGTTACTAAAGGAAATTTTGTTTGATAATTGGTAGAAGATGTGTGGCATCTCACATGAGTACACCCTCCAAATACATGTTCTATTTTGAATAACAGATATTCACATTACTTTTTAAAAATATATTTTATTGATTTTTTTTACAGAGAGGAAGGGAGAGAGATAGAAAGTTAGAAACATCTATGAGAATGAAACATCGATCAGCTGCCTCCTCCACACCTCCCACCTGGGATGCGCCTGCAACCAAGGTACATGCCCTTGACTGGAATGAGCCTGAGACCTTTCAGTCCGCAGGCCGACGCTCTATCCACTGAGCCAAACTGATTATGGCTTCAGTTTACTTTTTTATATATCCATCAATGGGGGCCTCATCCAATATAAGAAAACATTCACCCAGAAAGAAATCTCACTGAGAAACATAATTGTATGGAGCTCTTTTGTATCCTTGATATAGAAATATTGTGCATTATGTTTTCTGGAAGCCTGAATCATAGGGGAATAGAACAAATATATGTGATTCTTCATGAATAAACTTCTTTTCTCTAGCTATGTTTTTATTCTTTCTGTATTTGTTGTTTAATTATCTCCCCAATATTGAGATTTCTTATGCATGAACATGAACCATCTACTTAGTACTTTTTTATTTCATCAGTTTTTAGATATCCTCATATAGATCTTGCATATATTTGTTATATTTATATTTCAGTATTTTCAGTACTAATGTAAAATTGTTTTTAATTTTATATTTCAGTGTTCCTTGCCTGTTATAGGAAAGCAATTGATTTTTTATATTAATCTTCTATCCTCCATCTTGATATAATTGGTTATTAATTCCAGTAAGTTTTTCCCATATATTTTCTACATAGATAATCATATATCTGCAAAGAAAAACAATTTTTCTTCTTTCCCAATTGGTATATATTTTGTTTCTTTTTCTTGCATTTGCTAGGATTTCCAGAGCAATGTTGAAAAGCAGTGGTGTTCAACATTGTTCTGGAAGTCCTAGCAAATTCAGTAAAAGAGAAAAAACATAAAATATATAACAATTGGGGAAGAAGAAAAACTGCTCTTGTTTGTAGATATATGATGACCTATGGAGAAAATCAGAATATATACGCCTCTATGTTCATAGAAGTGTTATATACAACAGCTAAGATTTGAAACAGTCCAAGTGCCCATCAATAGATGAATGGAGAAAAATATCTGTGGTATATTTACACAATGGCATGTGTAAAAAAGAAGGATCTATTACCTTTAGAGGCAACATGGAAAGACCTGGATATTATTATGCTAAGGGAAATAAGTCAGCCAAAGAAAGATAAATATCACATGATCTCACTTATACGTGGAATCTAATGAACAAAATTAACTAACAAGCAAAATATTACCTTAGACATGGAAGGGTGGAACAGACTGACAGATCTCAAAAGAAAGGGAGGCGTGGGGTAGGAAGAAATTAACCAAAAACTTGTTTGAATATATGCATAACCCATGGAGACAGACAATAGTGTGGTGAAGGCCTGGTAGGTGTGGGGAGGTAAAAGGGGTTGGAGGACATTTATAATGCTGTGAACTATTATATATATACTGAGTGGCCAGATTATTATGACTACCTGACGTTTGTAGGCAAATTAGCTGTAATTTCCCACTGAAGTTGCCAGAGGGCTAGATCATTATAAACGTCTGAATAGCACAACATGCCTAAGTATCATTGCTGATCAAGTTCATCCTATCATGTTGATGGTGTATCCCACTGGAGATGGCTTCTTCCAACAAGACAATGCACCATGCCACGGTGCTCACATTGTGCAGGGGTGGTTTCAAGAACATGAGGGAGACTTTACCTTGCTTAAGTGGCCCCCACAATCACCAGATCTCACTCCAATTGAGCATTTGTGGGACGAAGTTACAAGAGCCATCAGGCAGCTGGTTCCACAACCATCAAATCTCACAGAACTGGACAGTGCTATTCATCAGGCATGGTGTCAGATTCCTGGCATCACCTTTCAACATCTCATGGAGTCAATGCCAAGAAGAATTGCCACAGTATTGAAGGCAAAATGTGGCCCAATGAAGTACTGATGGGGTGGTCATAATAATCTGGCCACTCAGTATATATATATCTCCTATATAATAAAGAGGTAATATGCAAATTGACCATCATGCCCTTGCACAAGATGGCCGCCCCCATGTGGTCACAAGGTGGCCACCACAAGATGACTGGCAGGGGAGGGCAGTTGTGGGCAATCAGGTCTGCAGGGGAAGGCAGTTAGGGGTGACCAGGCCAGCAGGGGAGGGCAGTTGGGAGCGACCAGGCCTGCAGGGGAGGGCAGTTGGGGACAACTGGGACAGCAAGGGAGAGCAGTTGGGGGCAATTAGGCCGGCAGGAGAGCAGTTTGGCATCAATCGGGCTGGCAGGGGAGTGGTTAGGGGGTGATTAGGCTGGCACGCAGAAGTGGTTAGGGGCAGTCAGGCAGGCAGGCAGGCAAGCAGTTGAGAGCCAGCAGTCCCAGATTGTGAGAGGGATGTCCAACTGCCGGTTTAGGCCCAAGCATACGGGGCCTAAACTGGCAGTCGGACATCCCCGAGGGGTCCCAGATTGGAGAGGGTGCAGGCTGGGCTGAGGGAAACCCCCCCCCCAGTGCATGAATTTCATGCACCGGGCCTCTAGTATATATATATATATATAGTACACAAAAATTTGTGCACTCGGCGGGGAAGGGGGGGTTCCTCAGCCTGGCTTGTGCCCTCTCGCAGTCTGGGACCCCTCAGGAGATAACGCCCTGCTGGCTTAAGCCTGCTCCCGGGTGGCAGAGGGCAGGACCAATCCCTAGGTGCAGCCCCTGGTCAGGCTCAGAGCAGGGCCGATTGGGGAGTTGGGGCACCGCCCCTGTCATTCACAGAGCAGGGTGGATTGGGAGGTTGCAATGCCACCCTCAGTCATGCTCAGGGTAGGGCCGATTGAGGGGTTGGGGCACTGCCCCCTGTCACACTCAAGGCAGGGTCGATGGGGAGGTTGGGGCATCACCCCCTGTCACGTACAGAGCAGGGCCGATCAGGGGGTTGGGGAGCTCCCCCCTATCAGGCACAGAGTAGGGCTGATCAGGAGGTTGGGGCAGCTTCCCCTGTCACGAACAGAGCAGGGCGGATAGGGAGGTTGTGGCCCCGCCCCCTGTCACACACAGAGCCACAGGGCGATCAGGGGGTTTGGGCACTGCCCCCTGTCACGCTGATCCTGGTGCTGGGAGGCATATTACCCTTTTACTATATAGGATAGAGGCCTGGTGCATGGGTGGGGCTGGCTGGTTTGCCCTGAAGGGTGTCCTGGACCAGGGTGGGGGTCCCCACTGGGTGCCTGGCCAGTTTGGGTGAGGGGCTGAGGGCTATTTTCAGGCTCGTGGGTGACTGAATCTCCCAACTGCTCCTTTTTTTCTATTTTTTTTTTTATTCTGGACCAGCTTTAGCTCTGGCTCCAACTCTGAGGCCTCTGCTGGGTTCTATAATCAAAACAATGTATAACTCCAGCTCTGAGATCCCGGCTCACTGAAAGCAGGTTTCTGGAGTTTTGTTTAGCTTCTTTATTTGTTACAATGTTTCTAAAACTGCAAGCTCAGAGGCCTGCAGCGGCAGGTGGGGAACGTTGGAGTCCTCCGTCACTGAAGCAAGCAAGCCTCATGTTAGCTTCCAGCTGCCTGGCTGCCGGCCGCCATCTTGGCTTGCAGTTAATTTGCATATCTCGCTGATTAGCCAATGGGAAGGGTAGCGGTCATATGCCAATTACCATGTTTCTCTTTTATTAGATAGGATATATATATATATACATATATATATATGTTTAAAGCAGTGGTGAGGCAACATCTGTGCCTTGTTCCTGATATTAATGGGAAAGTTTGGTGTTTCTCATCATTAAGTATGATGTTACCTGTGAGGGTTTTTGTTTGTTTGTTTGTTTTAGTAGATGTCCTTTATCAAATTGAGGAAGTTCCTCTATTCCTAGAATGCTTAAGAGGTTTTTGTTTGTTTCTTTTATTTGTGTGTGTTTTATCATGGAATGGTGTTGAATCTTCACAAATACTTTTTCTGCACCTATTGACATGATCATGTAATTTTTCTTCTTTAGTCTGTTGATATGTAGGATCACATTAATTGATTTTTGAATGTTGTCTATTTTGCTTGTTAGTTCACTTTGCTCATTAGATTCCACATATGGGTGGAGGAGTGTAGGGATTGAGCAGAAAAATTTAAAAAAGAAAGAGAAAACTCTTGGTTATGGAGAACAGTTGTGGTAATTTCAGAGGGAAGCAGAGTTGGGGAGAGGTGGAGGAGGGTATAGGGGGGATAAATGATGATGGACAGATACCTGACTTGGGGTGATGAACACACAATACAGTATAGAGATGATGCGTTGTAGAATTGTGCACCTGAAATCTGTATAATTTTGTTAACCAGTGTCACCCAATAAACTCAATTAAAAAGAAAACAACTTTTTGTGAATCTTAAACCATTCTTGAGTACCTATGATAAATCCCAATTGGTAGTCGTGTATAATTTTTTTTTACATTGTTGGATTTGATTTGTTAATATTTAGTTGAAGAGTTTTTTACATCTGTGTTCCTAAGAGATAGTTGTCTGCAGTTTACTTTCCCTATAATATCTTTGTCCAATTTTGGTATAGGTAGAGGTGGAAAGGGCATAGAGGGGATAAATGGTGATAGAAAAATTCAATTATTATTATTTTTAATCTATATCATTTTAAAACTTTGTTGTTGAAATTATCTGTAGATGTCCCGTTTTTCCCCATTGACCCCTTCTAGCCTGTACATGCTCCCTGCCCCAGGCCTTCTCCACACTATTATCTGTGGCCATGAATTATCCATATATGGGTGTAAATTTTTTGGTTAATCTCTTCACACTCATCCACCCGCCCCATTGAAGTATTACCTCTGCTTCTATCTTTCAAAAACAGATTGTAGATAATTGGTATAATTTCTTCTTTAAAAGATTTGTTGAATTCACCAATGAATCAACTTGGCCTGTTTTTTTATGATTTGGAGTTATTGATTATTAATTGTGCCTTGAATATATATATATAGATCTATTCAGATTTTCTATCTGATCCTATGTATGTTTTGGCAGATTATTTCTTTCAAAAAATTTGGTCCATTTTATCAAATTTTGGGGCATAGACCTGTTCATAATCTTATTTTATTCTCCCTTTTCATTATTTTTAAAAAATCTTTTTTTGTTGAAAGTATTACATATGCCCTCTCTTTTTCCCTCATTTGCCCCATCTAGCCCACCTATTTATTTATTTATGTATGTATGTATGTATGTATGTATGTATGTATGTATTTATTAGCCTACCCTTTTAATGTTCTTTGGCTCTGCAGTGATTTCCTTTGTTTCAATTCTAAGAGTAGTAAATTATATATTTTCTTCATAGTTAGCCTTTGCTAGAGGCTTTTCAATTTTATTGACCTTTTCAAAGAAGCAACTTTTGGTTTTGTTTATTTTTTCACTGTTTCCTTGTTTCCAATTTCACTGATTTATCTTCTAATAGTTATTCTTTCCTTCTTATTAATTATGATTTAATTATCTTTTTTCAAATTTTTAAAAATAAAACATTAGATAACTGATTTTACATCTTTCTTTCTAGTACATGTATTTAATGCTATAATTTTTTAATCATCACTAAATATATGTTTCCATTGATTTTTAGAGAGAGAGTGGAAAAGAGAGGGAGAGACAGAAAGAAATATCAATGTGAGATAAACACATTGATTGGTTGCTTCCTGCACATGCCCTGACCAGGGTCCGAGCCAGCGAGAGCCTGCAACCGAGGTATGTGCTCTGGACTGGAATTGAACCAGGTATCCTTCGGTCCGCAGGCCGATGCTCTATCTACTGAGTCAAACAGGCTAGGGCTAATGCTATAATTTTTAACAAAATATTGCATTTTCTGTATTTTCATTTTCTTCAAAATATATTTCAACTTCTTATGAGAGTTTTTCTTTAAACCATGTGTTTTCAGAAGTATGCTTTCAAATCTCCAAGTATTTTGACATTTTCCAGTTATCTTTTTGTTACTGATTTCTCGTTAAATTCCATTATGTTATGAGAGCTGGCATTGTATAATTTCTTTTCTTTTACAATTGTTAAGGTGTGTTTTCTAGTGCAGAATGTGTTCAATGTTGCTTAATGATCCATGTGAACTTGAGAAGAATGTATAATCTGCTGTCATTGGTAAAGTAGTGCATAGATGTCAATTCTATCCAGTTGATTGATAGTGCTATTGATTTCAACAATATTCTCACTGACTTTCTGCCTTCTGGATCAGTCCATTTCTGATAAAGTCCTCGACTGTAATAGTAGATTAATCTATTTCTCCTTGCAGGTTTTTTTTTTTTTCATTTTTGCCTCACATATATTGACACTCTTTTGTTGGGCACATACACATTAGGTACTGCAGTGTGTGTAGTGTTTTGTTTGTTTGTTTAGTATTGACCTCTTAGTAATTATGTAATGCCCTGTTTAATTTCTGAAAACATTCCTTGCTCTGAAGTTCTGATCTGTCGGATATTGACATACATACTCCTACTTTCTTGATATACTTTTGCCATTCCTTTAATCAATCTATGTCTTTATATTTAAAGTGTGTTTCTAGTAAAAAATACAGAGTTAAGTTTTTTTTAATTTCATTATAATCTCTATCTTTTAATTGGTATACTTAGTCCATTGTCATTTAACATGATCATTGATATAGTTAGATTAATGTCTATCATACTTGTTACTGTTTTTTGTTGACATTGTACTTTGTTCCTATTTAGCCATCCACATTTTTCTGCATTTTGCAGCTATAATTGAGTATTTTATTCATTTCAATTTTTATACCTTTATAGCATATCAATTATACTTTTAAAAAATGACTTAATAAAATATTGCTCTTCTTTAGTGTCCTTTGATGGATAAATGTATAAAAATATGTATACACACTCACACACACACACATACATATACACACAGGATATCATACAGCCTTTAAAAAAGAAGAAATACTGTTATTTGCAATGACATAGATAGCATTATATTAAGTGAAACTCCAATAGAGAAATACAAATGCCATAAGCATATGATCTCATTCATATGTGGAATCTAAAAAAAAAAGGGGTCTCATAGATACAGAGAAGAAATTGATGGTTTCCAGAGGTGAGGGTTGAGGGAAGTAATTGGTGAAGATAGTAAAAATTACAAATTTTGAGTTCTAAAATAAGTTAAGTGCTGGAGATGTAATTAATATACAACATGGTAATTATAGTTAACTAGAGGCCCAGTGCACAAATTCGTGCATGGGTGGGGTCCCTCTGGGTGGCCTGCAGGGATCAAGCTGAAACCCACAGCCCAATGCCGCCTGTAGCTCTTACCTGCTGCTTTTGCTAATCCCGGACTCACTGTGCCTGCCTCAAGCTCACGCCCAATCAGTCCTGATCAGGAGAGGCTCACGCTGCCAGAGTAGTGCTTACCAGCCATGAGCCCTGCATTTGGCACCCTCCTAAGGGAGTGGCCTGCGGGATCAGGCTGAAACTGCCTCTACAACATCCCCTGAGGGGTCCCGAATTGTGAGAGGCCACAGGCCAGGCTGAGGGACCCCACTGGTGAAAGATTGGACTTGGGAGGGACCACAGGAGGGCTCCAGGGCATATCCGGCCCATCTTACTCAGTCCTGATCAGCTGCCAGCTACCGGTAGGAGAATCTGCTCCCTGGTGGTCAGTGCTCATCATAGCAAGCTGTTGAGCAGCCTTAGCATAGCACTAGCATATTACACTTTGATTGGTTGTTCGATTGTTCTGCCGTTCGGTTGTTCTGCCGTTCGGTCTATTTGCATATTACCCTTTTATTATATAGGATAACTGTGTGTTGTATATATAAAATTGCTGGGACAGTAAATCTTAAAATTTCTCATCACAAGAAAAAATATTTATTTGCAGAATGCAAAACCTAGATCTGCAGTTTTGCTTTCCACAGTTTCAGTTAACCATAGTCAAATGCAGTCTGAAAATATTAAAAGCAAAATTCAAGAAATAAACAATTCATAAATTTTAGATTGCATGCTGCTCTGAGCAGTGTTATGAAATTTTTCACTGCCCTTCTCTGTCCTGCACAGAACATGAATCATCATTTTTTTCAGTGTATCCAGGATGCATATGCTACCTGCCCATTATCACTTAGTAGTCACTTGATTATCCAATCAACTGTCCTGGTATCACAGTGATTCTATTCAAGTAACCTTTATTTTATTTAATAATTGCACCAAAGCACAAGGACAGTGGTGCTGGCAATTGAGATAAACCAAAAAGATGCCAAAAAAGTGCTTTCTTTAAGTAAAAAGGCGATAGTTATTGATATAAATAAGGAAAGAAACAAAATTATATGCTGAGGTTGCTAAGATTTGGGATAAGAACAAATCTATCTGTGAAAATATAGGGAGAAATAATAGTGCTAGCTTTGTTTATGCAAATCAAATTGTACAATGTATGGCCACAGTACATTATAAGTGCTTAGTTAAGTCAGAAAGGGGACTAAATTTGTGGGTGGAAGACATAAACTAAAAATGTGTTCTGATGTACAGCAATGTATTGCCCAGAAAACATTGAGCTTATATAAAGACTTCAGCAATGGATCCCCCATTTGTTTGACCCCCAAGCCATTTATTGCAGTAAGGGATAGTTACACAAATTCAGGAATATATTTAGACTGAAACATAAAAATTCCTTGAGAATGTTGTTATAATTGTTTTATTTTATAATTCATCATTGTTGATAATCTCTTACTGTGTCTAATTTATAAATTAAATTTTATCATTGGTATGCATTTAGAGGAATAAAATATTGCGTATGCAGGCATACCTTATATTATTGAGCTTCACTTTATTGTGCTTCATAAATGTTACATTTTTTACAAATTGAAGGCAAGATTCTCCACCAGCAAAAATATTATGACTCATTTTATTGCAATACTCACATTATTGTGGTGGTCTGGAACCCAACCTGCAATATACCCAAGGTATGACTATATAGGGTTTGGTACTATTCAAGAATTTAGGCATCCATTATAGCCTTATAACATGTCACCGAGGATTAAAGGGGGATGACTGTACATGTGATGATGGATGTTAGCTGGACTTATTGTGCTAATCACTTTTGCAATAGATATGTATATCAAATCATTATTTAGTACATTTGAAACTAATACAGTGTTATATGTCAAATATATCTCAATTAAAATATGTTGTTTTTATCATCTAAAATCTTAATTTAAAAGGGTAGAAATTATTATTCTACTTTCCAGGTCTCTCCATGCTATCTCAAAGGGTCCATGAGCTATGCATATCTATCTATCCTATCTAATAGTAGACAACATGGTAATTGACCATACCTTTGCTACACTTCCCATTGGCTAATCAGCACGATATGCAAATTAACCGCCAACAAAGATGGTGGCTAATTTGCATATGTAGGCGCCAAGGGACCGAACGAAGCCCGCTGACCCTGGGCAGGAGCAGCAAGTGAAGGCTGGTGTGACGAGCGAAGAGCTAAGCCCGCCGCGCTGGCCCCTCCCAGTGAAGAACGAAGGCCTGTGTTCTGGGCACCGGAGGAAAACTGGTGCCAGCAGCCAGGGGAAGGGGCCCCTGAAGGGCCCCAGACTGCGAGAGGGCACAGGCCAGGCTGGGGGACCCACCAGAGTGCACAAATTTTTGTGCACCGGGCCTCTAGTCCTATCTAATAAAAGAGAAACATGCAAATTGACCATAACCCCGACACCCTTCCCATTGGCTAATCAGCAGGATATGCAAATTAACTGCCAACCAAGATGGTGGCCGGCAGCCACACAGCTGAAGCAAACAGGAGGCTTGCTTGCTCCAGTGACAGAGGAAGCCAACGTTCCCAGCCTGCCGCTGCCAGCCTCTGAGCTGCACTCTAAGCAACTATGTTGCAATTACAGAAGCTAAACAAGCTCCAGAGACCTGCTTTCAGCCAGCTTTTGCCTCAGAGCTTAGAGCTGCTGTGATGGCAACAGAGTTTCAATTATAGAAGCCAAACAGACCCAGAAACCTCCTTTCAGCCCTCAGAGCTGGAGCCGGCTCTCAGCTCCAGTAACAGCTATAGAAGGTAAATAAATCCCAGAATAAAAAAAAAAAGAAAAAAAGGAGAGGCTGGGAGCTTAAGTTGCCCTCCAGCCTGAAAACAGCTCCCAGGCCCTCACCCAGACTGGTCAGGCACCCCAGTGGGGACCCCCACCCTGAAGGGGGTGTGACCAGCTGCAAACAGCCTTCAGCCCATCACCCAGGTTGGCCAGGCACCCAAGCAGGACCCCCACCCTGATCTGGGACACTTTCAGGGCAAACCAGCTGGCCCCCACCCATGCACCAGACCTCTATCCTATACTACAGGCAAGGCGGGACAGTGCGAGCTGCTCTCCAGGCCCCATGTGCAGCCCTGGGCAGTGGGGCATAAGCCCCACCCCTAGCCGGGACCCCTGTGTGCCACCTGAGCCCCCGTGCCACCTAAGCCCCACACTGCTAAGCCCCGCCCCGAGCCGGGACCCTATGACTATTGGAGAGCAAGAAAGTGACGCTGGGCCCTGGGTCGCTCTGGTGATCCGGCCATTGGTAAGTAGAAAAGTGCAGCCTGTAGGCAGCCCCCAGCTGTGCCTTATCCGGGAGCAGGAGAGCAAGCCCGGCCTGGGGGTAGCCCCCAGCTGGGCCTGCTCCCAGGTTGCCATGGAGACATGGGAACAGGAAAACCTGGCCTGTGGTCAGCACCCAGCTGGGCCTGCTCCCCGGTCACCATGGCGATCTGGGAGCAGGAAAGCCCAGCTTGCAAGCAGCACTCCCATCCTGGCCATAGCTCAAGAGAGAGTACAATATGCAGTGGAGGCCAGGAGCCTGAGAGATCAACACAGAGGGGCTCCTGCTCCAAGCTTCCATGGTGTGGCTGGGGGCAAGCCCTCAGCAGACACACACACACACACACACACACACACACACACACACAGTGCCTGCTCTGAGCCTCCAATGTGGCTGGGGGCAGACCCCCATTGGGGACACACACACAAACACACACACACACACACACACACACACGGCAACTGCTTTGAGCCTATGTGGCACGGCTGGGGGCAGGCCCTTGCAGACAGACAGACACACACACACACACACACACACACACACACACACACACAGGACGCCTGCTCCAAGCCTCTGCTGCCAGACTGGCCATCAGTAGGACATCCACTGAGGGCTCCCAGACTGTGAGAGGAGCAGGCTGGGCTGAAGGAACCCCACCCCCCAGTGTACAAATTTCATGCACCAGGCCTCTAGTGTATATATATAAAAGGCTAATATGCAAAGTGTCCCCTTGGGCGTTTGACCAGGAAACTGGGAGTTTGATTGCTCGCTATGATGTATGCTGACCACCAGGGGGTGGTGAAGAACAAAGGAAGGCCCTGGCCAGCGGCCAGCTGCTGGGGAAGGAAGGTCCCCACCAGTAGCCAGAAGGCCCCGATTGGCCCTGATAGCTGGCCAGGCCTAGGGACTCTACCTGTGCACAAATTTCATGCACCAGGCCTCTAGTATGCATAAAAGTTCATTGGTTAATCTTTTCCCATTCACCCACCCCTTCCCTCTAAAATACATCAGTCTATTTCAGGCTTTAGTGTCTAGATCTATTTTGTTCATCTGTTTGTTTTCTTCATTAGATTCCACATATAAGTGATATCATGTGATACTTGTCTTTCTCTGACTGGCTTATTTCGCTTAGCATAAGAGTGAGGGTTAGGGTTAGGTTTAGGTTTAAGAGATTAACCAATAAATTATATGCATATATTCATAGCCCATGGACAGACAATAGTAAGGGGAAGGCCTGGGGAGGGGGCAGGAACAGGGTGGAGAGGCCAATGGGGGTAAAAAGGGAACATTTGTAATACTTTCAACAATAAAGATAAAGTAATAGAAAACAAAAAATGAAATTATTATTCTAACACCCATAACTTTTAACGTATTTTTCATATTTTCTATTGACTTAACACTTATAAATGTATTCTGCATAGTTACTTTTGTTCTGTCTTCCAATTGACGCTTCACCTCTACTGGATTTACTGTTTAAACTACTCAATTGGTTTTTAAAAAATAATTACAAGTTTTTATGTCTAGACTAGAGGCCCAGTACACAGATTTGTGCACTGATGGGGTCCCTCAGCCTGGCCTGTGGGGATCAGGCTGAAACCAGCTCTCCGACATCCCCTGAAAGATCCCAGATTGTGAGAGGGTGCAGGCCAGGCCGAGGGACCCCACTGGTGCATAATCGGGCCTGAGAAGGGACCACGGGAGGGCTCCAGGCTGTGTCCAGCCTGTCTCACCCAGTCCCAATTGGGGCTGTCTTGCCCAGCCCCGATTGGGGCTGATCAGGGCTGGCTGGCTGGAGAGGTACCACAGGAGGTTGGCCAGTTGGGAAGGGACCACAGGAGGGCTCCAGGGCATGTTCGCCCATCTCTCCCAGTTCCTATCGGCCAAACCCCAGCAGCAAGTTAACGTACTGGTTATAGCATCTTACCCCTGGTGGTCAGTGCACATCATAGCAACTGGTCGAACAGTGGGAGAAACAATTAGGATATTAGGTTTTTATATATAGATATAGATATAGATATGGATATAGATGATGATATAGATATAGATATAGATATAGATATAGATATAGATATAGATATTGTTTCCCCTTAAATGTTTTGTCTTATTAGTATAGTCTCTTTTTGCTTACTCATTTATTACTTATTTAAACACTAAATGTATAGTTATTTTATGTTCTTTCTTTAATCCTAATATATAAAAACCCTGGGTCCATCACATCCACAACAACCAGGAGGCTCGACCAACCGGAAGTCAGTCCTGCAGTCAGAGCTGGGTTGCCATGGCTGCAGGCACGGTAACCCCGGACTGACTGCTGAGTGGGCTGTGAATCAGGCCCAGAGAGAGGCCTAAAGAGAAAAGCAGGGTCTGATCTTTAGCCTCTGTGGCAGCTGTTGATCAGCACTTGCCTCTCTCTTTAGCTTCGGGCCTGGTCAGCAGCCCTGCTTCCATTTCTCTCCAGGCCTCCACCAGGGCTGCTGATCAGCCCTACCTTTCTGATCAGGCCCCATTGATAGGCCCAGAGATGCTGACTGGCATAGAAACCAACCAATCAGAACCAAATTTGGGTCAACTGTGAGGAGCCAATGATTGCCTAGGAGGTGGAGCTTTTGACACTGACTGGCATAGAAACCAACCAATCAGAACCAAATTTGTCAGCAGAGAAAGGCAGTTGGAGGTGACATCAGGCCTACAGGGGAGGGAAGTTGGGGGAAAAATCAGGCTGGCAGGGGAGGGCAGTTGGGAGCCATCAGGCCAGCAGGGGAGGGCAGTTGGGGGCGAGATCAGGCAGTCAGGGGAGGGCAATTGGGGGTAAGATCAGGCTAGCAGGGGAGCAGTTAGGTGTTAATCAGGCTGCCAGGGGAGTGGTTAGGGGATTAACAGGCTGACAAACAGAAGCGGTTAGGGGCAATTAGGCAGGCAGGCAGACAGGCGAGTGGTTAGGAGGCAGCAGTCCCAGATTGTGAGAGGGATGTCTGCTGCCAGTTTATGATTCCTAGTAAAAAGAATTAGCTCCAGGCCTGATCAACAGCTGTGCCTCCGTTTCTCTCCAGGCCTCCACCAGGACTGCTGATCCAGCCCCACCTTAACAATAAGGCCACATTGATAGGCCTAGAGACACTTTTCAAGGAGTCTTTTCAAGTTGACTCCAAATTCTCAGCTGACTCCAAATTCTCAGCTGACTCTAGGCATGTGAGCCAGCATGCTGTCTAAACTGGCAGTCAGACATCCCCTAAGGGGTCCCAGATTGGAGAGGGTGCAGGTTAGGCTGAGGGACACCCCCCAGTGCACGAATTTCATGCATTGGGCCTCTAGTAAATTCAATAAATGAAGCCTTGATGGTATAAATGTGTGGCTTGTTTCCCTTTATTTTTAGTGATTTTTTTTTGTTAAGTACATATTTGATTATTTTTAATCCATAGAATCCTTCATTTGGGAGAATCATTTTTTTTTTAACTGGGATGCTAAAAGATTGTGGATGGTAGAATTGGAGCCACTTTAGCTTCCTTCACGTACCAGCTTTTGTGGATGCATTTCTTCATTTTCCTAACACTGCCCAATAGTTTCTTTTTTATTAATTGAGATATAATTGGCATGTAACATTGTGTAAGTTTAAGGTATACAACCTGTTGATTTGATATATTGTATTTTGCATTATAATTACCATTACAGAATTAGATAACATATCTATCATGTCACATAATTATTATTTATTTTTTGTGGTAAGAACATTCAATATCTTGATTTCCATCCACTTTTAAGTACAGTGCAACCTCGGTTCTCAAACTTAATTCATTCCAGAACCCCAAATGATTTCTTGTTTTAACCTTTCTTATATACAGTACATGTCTAATGTACTGTTTTATCTATAAAAAACATTTCTTTTCCTAAATGTAATGAACTAACCCCTACTAGCCTTAAAATAGTAACTTACAGCACTCATTCCAGGGGTGTCTTTCATGAGGTCAAGGTGTAGCATCTTCAATTTTTCACATGCTGGCAATGGATAACTGCTTTTCATTTATCCAAATCAATAACAAATTTCTCTGTCTTTTCAATTGCCTATTGTTTCATGAGCACTTTCATATCCTTCTCAATATCAGCACTCTTGATGGCCTGTTTCTGATTTAAAATTGTGCTGATAGTACATTTCATGAGCAACCAAAGCAAAAGCAAACAAAAATATTCACAGCAAAAATTCCTAAGTTATAAACAATGGAAGGCTTAGCTATAATCTGACTCACACGGGCACATTATCTCCTTTGTGGCCTGAAAGACACATTTTATCATGCTCATATATTAGCATGAGAGGGTTGTCAGGTTGAGAACCAAAGTTCTATTCATAATGGAGACATTCTTCTGTGAAGAACTTGGTTGAGAACTATATTGTTTGAGATGGAAGAGATTTGAGAACTGTGGTTTGATTCCATATAATACAGTATTGTTTCATGAAAATATAATGTTGTGGTTTAAATCTCCAGGAAGTATTCATCTTTTAGTTGCAAATTTTTACTTATTGACTGATAACTGTCCAATCTCTTCCCAGCCAATCACTGACAACCACTATTCTACTCTGTTTCTTAGTTCAAGTTCTTTATATTTCATATATAATTTATATCAGATGACACATATCTTTCTCTGTCTGACTTATCTCAGCATAAGGCCCTCAAAGTCCATCCAAGTGGTTGCAAATAGCAGGATATCCTTTCTCATGGCTAAAAGATCTGTGAAAGGTACAAGACTTTGATTAAAGAAATGGAAGAAGATACAAAATAATGGAAAAATATTTAATTTTCATGAATCAAAAAGTTAATTTTGTTAAAATCTCTACCATACCCTAAGACATCTGTAGATTCAATGCTATTCTTATCAAAATTCAAAAGAGTTTTTGCACACAAATAGAAGAAACAATCATAAAACTATGTATGGCACTACATAAAACCCTGGATAGACAAACAATCCTGAGAAAGAAAAATAAAGCTATAGACATCACAGTTTCAGATTCTAAACACTGCTACAAAGCTATACTAATCAAAACAGTATGGTATTAGGGTTCTTTTCTCTCCACATCTTTGCCAGTACTTGTTCTTTGTTGATTTATTGATTCTAACCAATCTGGCAGATGTGAGGTGATACCACATTGTCATGTTGATTTGCATCTATCTAGGGATTAGTGACATTGAGCATTTATTTTATACTAGAAGACCAGTGCATGATATTTGTGCACTGGTAGGGTCCTGAGCCGCTGCAGTTTGAACTCCCGGATGAACTCCCAGTTGAGGGGACAATTTGCATACTATGCTTTCATTATATAAGACTAGAGGCCTGGTGCAGAAAAATTTGTGCACTGGTGGGGGGGTGTCCCTCAGCCCCACTTGTGCCCTCTCACAGTCTGGGACCCCTCAGGAGATAATGACCTGCTGGCTTAGGCCCACTCCCGGGTGGCAGAGGGCAGGCCCAATCCCTAGGTGCAGCCCCTGGTCGGGCTCAGAACAGGGCCTATTGGGGAGTTGGGGCACAGCCCCCTGTCACACTCAAGGCAGGGTCTATGGGGAGGTTGCAGCACCACCCCCTGTCATGCACAGAGCAGGGTTGATCAGGGGGGTGGGGCAATGCCCCCTGTCATGCACAGAGCAGGGCAGATCAGGGGATTGGGGTGCCACCCCCTGTCACCCACAGAGCAGGGCCAATCAGGGAGTTGGGGCACCACCCCTGTCACACACAGAGCAGGGCGGATCAGATATTGGGGTGCCACCCCCTGTCACCCACAGAGCAGGGCCAATCAGGGGGTTGGGGCACTCCCCCCGTAACACTCAGGGCAGGGCCGATGGGGAAGTTGCAGCTCCACCCTGTCACACACAGAGCAGGACCCATGGGGGTGTTGGGGTGCCGCACCCTGTCACACACAGAGCAGGCCGATCAGGGGGTTGGGGAGCTCCCCCCTATCAGGCACAGAGCAGGGCCGATCAAGGGGTTGGCACACCTTCCCCTGTCATGAACAGATCAGGGCAGATAGGGAGGTTGTGGCCCGCCCCCTGTCACACAGAGAGCCACAGGGCAATCAGGGGGTTTGGGTGCTGCCCCTTGTCATGCTGCTCCAGGGGCCAGGAGGCCTTGGCACCACTGATCCCAGTGCTGGGAGACCTCGCGGCTCCACTTGACACCAGGGCAGTGAGGCCTTGCTGCTCTGCTGATCCCGGTGCTAGGAGGCCTCACTGTTCCACTGATCCCGGTGCTGGGAGGCCTCTTGGCTCTGCTTGACACAGGGGCAGTGAGGCCTCACTGCTCCGCTGATCCCGGGTTTGGGAGGCCTCGCGGCTCCGCTGATCCCAGTGCTGGGAGATATTACCCTTTTACTATATAGGATAGAGGCCTGGTGCACGGGTGGGGCCAGTTGGTTTGCCTTGAAGGGTGTCCCGGATCAGGGTGGAGGTCCCGCTTGGGTGCCTGGCCAGCCTGGATGAGGGGATGATGGCTGTTTGCAGCTGGTCACACCACCTTCAGAGTGGGGGTCCCCACTGGAGTGCCTGGCCAGCCTGGATGAGGGGACGATATGCTGTTTGCAGCTGGTCACACCCCCTTCAGGGTGGGGGTTCCCACTGGGGTGCCTGGCCAGTCTGGGTGAGGGGCTGAGGGCTGTTTTCATGCTGGCGGGTGACTGAAGCTCCCAACCTCTCCTTTTTTTCTTTTTTTTTTTATTCTGGGATTTATTTACCTTCTATGGCTGTCACTAGAACTGAGAGCTGGCTTTAGCTCTGAGGCTCGGCTCCCGCTCTGAGACCTCGGCTGCTGAATGCAGGTATCTGGTTTATTTGGCTTCTATAATTGAAACACTGTTGCAACTCCAGCTCACCGGCTGGCTGAAAGCATGGGGTTTGTTTAGCTTCTATAATTGCAACATTGTTTCTTAGAGTGCAAGCTCAGAGCCCAGCAGTGGCAGGCGGGGAACCTTGGCTTCCTCCATCATCGGGGCAACCAAGCCTCCTGTTCCCTTCTGCTGCCTGGCTGTCGGCCGCCATCTTGGTTGGTAGTTAATTTGCATATCACCCTGATTAGCCAATGGGAAGCGTGTCAGAGGTACAGTTAATTACCATGTTTGTCTATTATTAGATAGGATGTATCTTGCCCATTTGTATGTCCTCCTTGGAGAAGTGTCTCTTCAGGTCTTCTGCCCAGTTTAAAAATAATTACCTTTATTGTTGAAAGTATTACAGAAGTTTGCTTTCTCCCCCAGCTCCCCCCCCCGAAAACCCCCCGGTCCCTGTTGACCTCCTTTACTCTGCACCCACCCCTCCAGGCCTTCACCACACTATTGTCTGTGTCCATGGGTTATGCATATAATTTCCTTGGTTAATCTCTCCCCACCCACCCGTCACCCCCGCTTTCCTTCTGAGATTCTTCATTCTGTTCCATGCTTCTATGTCTCTGCATCTATTTTGTTCATCAGTTTATTTGGTTCATTAGATTCCACATATGAGTGAGATAACTTTTTTAATTAGATTGTCTTCCCTTTGTTGAATTGTATGAGGACTTATATATTTTGGAAATTAATGCCTTATCAGATGTGTCACTGGCAAATATGTTCACCCTTACAGTGGTTTCCCTTTTCATTTTGATGCTGGTTGATTTTGCTGTGCATAAGTTTTTTTTTTTTGTTTTTTTTTTAGTTTGATGTAGTTCTATTTGTTTAGTTTTTCCTTTGTTTCTCTTGCCCTAAGTCAGTGGTTCTCAACCTTCTGGCCCTTTAAATACAGTTCCTCATGTTGTGACCCAACCATAAAATTATTATTGTTTCTACTTCATAACTGTAATGTTGCTACTGTTATGAATCATAATGTAAATATCTGATATGCAGGATGGTCTTAGGCGACCCCTGTGAAAGGGTCATTTGACCGCCAAAGGGGTCATAACTCACAGGTTGAGAACCGCTGCCCTAAGTGATGTATCAGAGAAAATTCTACTATGTGAGATGTCTGAGATTTTGATGCCTACATATTTTTTTTATTAGTTAAGGTATTACAAGTGTGTCCTCATCCCCCCCATTAACCCCCAACCTCCCCCCCCCCACACAAACTCATGCTCCCATCCCCCCGTTGTCCATGTCCATTGGTTTGGCTTATATACATGTATACAAGTCCTTCTGTTGATCTCTTCCCCTTACCCCCGCCCTCCCCTACTTTCCTTCTGGGGATTGATAGCCTGATTGCTGTTTCTCAGTCTTTGGGTCTATCCCTTTTCATCAGTCTATGTTGTTCTCTATAATCCACAAATGAGTGAGATCATGTGGTATTTATCTTTCTCTGACTGGCTTATTTCACTTAGCATAATGCTCTCCAGTTCCATCCATGCTGTTGCAAAAGGCAAGAGTTCCTTTTTTTTTTTTTACCGCAGCATAGTATTCCATTGTGTATATGTACCACAGTTTTCTAATCCACTCATCTGCTGATGGGCACCTAGGCTGTTTCCAAATCTTAGCTATGGTGAATTGTGCTGCTATGAACATAGGGGTGCATATATCCTTTCTAATTGGTGTTTCTGGTTTCTTGGGATATATTCCTAGTAGTGGGATCACTGGGTCAAATGGGAGTTCCATTTTTAGTCTTCTGAGGTAGCTCCATACTGTTCTCCACAGTGGCTGCACCAGTCTGCATTCCCACCAGCAGTGGAGAAGGGTTCCTTTTTCTCCACATCCTCTCCAACACTTGTTGTTTGTTGATTTGTTGATGATAGCCATTCTGACAGGTGTGAGATGATAACGCATTGTCGTTTTGATTTGCATCTCTCGTATAATTAGTGACTTTGAGCAGGTTTTCATATGTCTTTCGGCCTTCTGAATGTCCTCTTTCAAAAAGTGTCTATCTATGTCCATTGCCCATTTTTTTATTGGATTGTATATCTTCCTTTTGTTAAGTTTCATGAGATCCCTGTAAATGTTGGAAATTAAACCCTTATCGGTGGTATCATTGGTAAATATGTTCTCCCATGTAGTGGGTCTTCTTGTTGTTTTGTTGATGGTTTCCTTTGCTGTGCAAAAGCTTTTTATTTTGATGTAGTCCCATTTGTTTATTTTCTCTTTAGTTTCCATTGCCCTAGGAGCATTATCAGAGAAGAAATTTCTTCGGCATATGTTTGCGATTTCGCTGCCTGTGGATTCCTCTAGTATTTTTATGGTTTCCCGTCTTACGTTTAAGTCTTTTATCCATTTTGAGTTTATTTTTGTGTATGGTGTGAGTTGGTGATCTAGTTTCATCCTTTTGCATGTATCCGTCCAATTTTCCCAACACCATTTATTGAAGAGACTGTCTTGACTCCATTGTATGCTCTTGCCTCCTTTGTCGAATATTAATTGGGCATAGTGGATTGGGTCGATTTCTGGGGTCTCTATTCTATTCCATTGATCTATATGTCTGTTCTTGTGCCAGTACCAAGCTGTTTTAAGAACAGTGGCTTTGTAATACAGTTTGATATCTGGTATTGAGATCCCACTTACTTTGTTCTTTCTCAGGTTTGCTGCAGCTATTTGGGGTCTTTTTTTATTCCAGATGAATTTTTGGAACGTTCGTTCTAGATTTGTGAAATATGCCGTTGGTAATTTAATGGGGATTGCATTGAATCTATAAATTGCTTTGGGTAGTATGGACATTTTGATGATGTTGATTCTACCAATCCATGAACACGGTATATTCTTCCATCTGTTTATGTCTTCCTCTATCTCTTTTTTCAGTGTCCTGTAGTTTTCAGCATATAAGTCTTTTACCTCGTTAGTTAAGTTTATTCCTAGGTATTTTAATTTTTTTGGTGCAACGGTAAATGGGATTGCTTCTGTAGTTTCACTTTCTGTAAGTTCACTATTGGTGTAAAGAAATGCCATGGATTTCTTAGCATTAATTTTGTATCCTGCTACATTGCCGAATTCATTTATTAAGTCTAATAATTTTTTGATGGAGTATTTAGGGTTCTGTATGTACAGTATCATGTCATCTGCAAATAAGGAAAGTTTTACTTCTTCTTTTCCAATCTGCATGCCTTTTATTTCTTCTTCGTGTCTGATCGCAATGGCTAGTACTTCCAGTACTATGTTGAACAGGAATGGAGAGAGGGGGCATCCCTGTCTTGTTCCTGTTTTTAGGGGGAATGATTTTAGTTTTTGCCCATTGATTATGATGTTGGCTGTGGGTTTGTCATATATGGCTTTTATTATGTTGAGGTATGATCCCTCAATTCTTATCTTGCTGAGAGTTTTTATCAAGAAAGGGTGTTGGATTTTGTCAAATGCTTTTTCCGCATCAATTGCTATGACTATGTGGTTTTTTTCTCTCAATTTGTTTATGTGATGTATCACGTTTATTGATTTGCAGATATTGTACCATCCTTGCATCCCTGGGATAAATCCTACTTGGTCATGGTGTATGATCTTTTTGATGTACTGCTGGATCCGATTTGCTAGGGTTTTGTTGAGGATTTTGGCATCTATGTTCATGAGGGATATTGGCCTATAATTCTCTTTCATTGTATTGTCTTTATCTGGTTTTGGGATTAGGGTGATGTTGGCTTCATAGAATGAGCTGGGAAGTGTTCCTTCCTCTTGGATCTTTTGACATAGTCTGAGGAGGATAGGTTTTAGGTCTTCCTTGAATGTTTGGTAAAACTCCCCTGTGAAGCCATCTGGCCCCGGGCTTTTGTTTGCTGGAAGCTTTTTGATTACTGCTTCGATTTCTTCCATAGTTATTGGCCTATTGAGATTTTTAGATTCTTCCTGGTTAAGTTTTGGAAGGTTGTATTTATCTAGGAATATGTCCATTTCCTCCAGGTTGTCTAGTGTGTTGGAGTAGAGTTGTTCATAGTATTTTCTAACAATCCTTTGTATTTCTATGGGGTCTGCTGTTATTTCTCCTCTTTCATTTCTGATTTTGTTTATTTGGGTCCTCTCTCTTTGTTTCTTGGTGAGCCTGGCTAGAGGTGTATCAATCTTGTTTATCCTTTCAAAGAACCAGCTCTTGGTTTTGTTGATCTTTTGTATTGTTTTTTTGGTCTCTATGTCGTTTATCTCCGCTCTGATCTTTGTTATTTCCTTCCTTCTGCTTACAGTGGGCTTTTTTTGTTGCTCTCTTTCCAACTCTTCGAGTTGTAGAGTTAGGTCATTTATTCTCATTGTTTCTTGTTTCTTGCAGTAGGCTTGTAGAGCTATGAACTTCCCTCTCAAGACTGCTTTTGCTGTGTCCCATAGTTTTTGGATTGTTGTGTATTCATTGTCATTTGTTGCCATGATGTTTTTTATTTCTTCTTTGATCTCACTGGTGACCCAGTCGTTGTTTAATAGCATGCTATTTAGTCTCCATGTGTTTGATTTTTTTGGATTGTTTTTGTTGTAGTTGATTTCCAGTTTTATGCCTTTGTGGTCTGAGAAGATGCTTGATATGATTTCAATTTTCTTGAATTTGAAGAGACTTTGTCTGTGACCCAATATATGCTCTATCTTTGAAGATGACAAATGTGCACTTGAGGAGAATGTATATTCTGTGGCTTTGGGGTGAAATGTTCTGAAGATGTCAATTAATTCCATCTGATCTAGTGAGTCATTTAGGATTGATGTTTCTTTGCTGAGTTTCTGTTTAGAGGATTTGTCCAGTGGAGATAATGGGGTGCTAAGGTCCCCTACTATGATTGTATTGCTGTCAATTTCTCCCTTGATCTTCTCCAGAAGATTTCTTACGTATTTGGGTGCTCCTATATTGGGTGCATATATATTTACCAGAGTTATTTCTTCTTGTTGGACTGCTCCCTTTAGTATTATGAAGTGGCCTTCTTGATCTCTTTTTATGTCCTTCACTTTGAGATCTAATTTGTCAGATATAAGTATTGCCACCCCGGCTTTTTTTTCACTTCCATTGGCCTGAAAAACCTTTTTCCATCCCTTCACCATCAGTCTGTGTGCGTCTCTTTTTCTGAGGTGGGTTTCCTGTGGACAGCAGATATATGGGTCATGTTTTCTTATCCACTCATTTACCCTATGCCTTTTGACTGGGGAATTTAATCCATTTACATTTAAAGTTATTATTGATAGAAACTTGTTAGTCGCCATTTTTGTTCTTTACTGCTGTGTTCCTTCTTTGTTTCCTGTTTTTTTTCTATTTACAGCAGACCCTTTAGCATTTCTTGCATTGCTGGTTTGGTTGTAATAAACTCCCGTAGACCGTTTTTGTCTGTGAAGCTCCTGATTTGACCCTCAATTTTGATTGATAGCCTCGCTGGGTATAGTATTCTTGGATTCAGACCCTTCCTTTGCATGACTTTGTATATTTCATTCCATTCCCTTCTTGCCTGATGTGTTTCTGTTGAGAAATCAGTCGCTAGTCTGATGGGGTATCCTTTGTAGTTAACTTTATGTCTCTCTCTGGCTGCTTTTAAGATTCTTGCTTTGTCGTTGGTGTTTGCCAATTTAATTATTATGTGCTTTGGTGTCGGTCTTTTCGGGTTCATTTTGTTTGGGACTCTGTGAGCTTCTTGGATTTGTGTGAGTTTTTTCCTCCCTATATCAGGGAAATTTTCTGTTACTATTTTGTCAAACAGGTTTTCTATTCCTTGCTCAGTTTCCTCTCCTTCTGGCACCCCTATTATTCGGATGTTGTTTTGTTTAGCATTGTCCCAGAGTTCTCTTAGGCTCTCTTCCTGCTTTTTAATTTTTTTTTCTAGAAGCTGTTCTGTTTGGGTATTTTTTTCCACCTTGTCTTCTAGCTCGCTGATGCGGTCCTCTGCTTCTTCTAGTCTACTGTTGATGCTTTCTATTGAGTTCTTTATGGCAGTGATGTCGTTTTTTCATTTCTTCTTGGTTTCTCTTCATTTCCTCTTGGTTCTTCTTCATTTCCTCTTGGTTCCTACACATATTGTTGAATTGGTCTTCCATTCTTTTCATCCACCTTATGGCCATTACTCTGAATTCTTTCTCTGACAGGTTGCTTGCCTCCATTGCCTCCATTTTGTTTACTTCCTTTTCTGATGATGCCTGTTTTTCTTTCATATTTGGGTTGGTTCTTTGTTTCACCGTGATTTCTCTTCTCAAGGTGTTTGGTTATGTAGTTCTCTCTCTGCTGCGCTGATTCAAAGGCACAAAATACAACACAACAAGGCACAACGTACAAGGCACCGAACTAAATGCATTCACGATATTAATAACCCCAAATAAAGGTGACCCCCCAAGCGAAGAGAATTAGGGGATAAAGAAGAAAAAAGAGAAAAAGATTAAAGAGAAAAATAAAAAAAAACAAAAAGGAGTGCCGAAATGAGATTGGGAAAAGGGAGAGGAAAAAGAACAAAAAGACCAAAAAAAACCAACAACAACAACAAAAAAATTAAGAGAATGAAATAGAGGTGGGGAAGAGGCTATTTGTATGGGGAGAGCGAGGGATTGGAAATTAGATATATAAGTAGGGTGAAATTTAGTGGGTAGAAAGAAGGAATTGGTAAAATCCAAATCAGGAATAGGGTAAGAGAAAAAGGACATCAAAAGGGGAAAAGTGAGGAAGAGAGTTTTGGCTTAAGGGTAAATGTGAGATAGAGAGAAATGATGCTAAAGGAACAATGAAAATAGAGTGTAGAACACTAATCCCAAAATAAAATAAAGAAAAAAAAATAATAATAAATAAAATGACACTTGAAAAAATGGTAAAAGGATAACAATAATACTGGTTAAAAAATGTAGTAATTAAAAAGGTAAAATCAGGTGATGAAAAAAAAATAAAAATAAAATAAAATAGGTTCTTGATGAAATGGTGAAAAAAAGAATTTAAAAAAATATATATATATAAAAATATTCGGAAGTGAAGGTGCTTCAGATCTTCCACTCTTCTTTTTGGCATGCCTCAGTCCTGCCAGGCATTCAGGGGAGTGTTGAACTTCCCTGCGATACACTGTCCCTCCGTGCAGTAAACCACAGACCTGATTTTAAGGCAGGTTGTATTTGTTTACCAGACTGCCTTTATTTGTGATCGCAAAAGAGACAGTTCGTGGCTCTGCCTCTGGGTGGCAGTGTGTCTGGATTGACCTCCAAGGCTGTAAGTCCTCTCTATCAGTAGGGTTTTGTTTTTGTATTTCTCTATGGTATTTGGAACTGGAAAGACCACTGCCCAGAGCTGGTTCCTTGCCACTGTCCGCTGTTTCCCAGGCTCCCCAAAAAGAACTTTCCCCTACAGGCTCTGCGAATGACCCCAACTGGGGAATCCCATGCACTGGGTTTAATAATCAAATGCATGGATCAAAGGGGAACTGTAACAAGAGCCTGATAGTTGTGCGAATTCGCAAGCCTCCACCTTCCAGGTCTGCGCACAGTCTCCGCGCGCAGTTTCCGCGCGCCCACTCGCCCCTGGCACCAAGCAGCCAGCAGATCGGCAAAGTCCAAGGCTGCTCCTTTACATCCAGTCCAGCTATGGGCTCATTTTTCGCATTCCCTTCTGCCAGCAGCCCTGTGGGGCCCCTTCCCCACTCGCGGGTCACGCTGGTCCCAAGGGCTGCGGACTCTTTGGGGCGCAGATTCTGCCCCGCGCGCGCGAGCTCGGTCTTCCCTCCAACCCGAACTGCAAACTGCACCTTTAGGGGATGTCCAACCTTTCCGTGAGAAGAAGCAGTGCTCGTCTGAGTTCAGGCAGTCATGCTGCTTGAGATCCCTTGTTTCCAGGTTAGTAGCTGGTCTCTGGTTGCTGGCAACAGCTACCCAAAATGGCGCAGTCTCCGCTGCTGAGCTGGCGCACCAGGAGAGGCTTCAGCCACAGTCTCCAACCGTCCTTTTTTTTTTCCTGGGGGTTCTGGGTCTTTCCTAGCTGCAGACAGTCTCTCAGCTGAAAATCCTCTGCCTATTCGGGCTGAATGTTACCCGTTTCAGCTGCTCACCCTTATCTGCTCCAGGACAAGGCACAGGACACGTCTGCTTATACCTCCGCCATTTTCCCTCCCTCCCTGCCTACATATTCTTCTAGTATTTTTATGGCATCACAACTTACATTTAAGTCTTTTAAATATTTTGAGTTTATTCTCATATATGGTTAAGCTGCTGGTCTAGTTTCTTTTTCCTTCTTTCCTTTTTTTTTTTCTTTTGGCATGTACCTGTACAATTTTCCAAACACTACTTATTGAAAAGACTGTCTTTATTCTCATGTATGCACAAATACACTGCTGGTGTAGCCACTATGAAAAACAGTATGAAGTTTCCTCAAAAACTAAAAAATGGAAATTTCATTTGATACAGTGATTCCACTTCTAGGAATATATTCTAAGAATCCTGAAACACCAACCAGAAAGTATATATGCACCCCTATGTTCATAGCAGCACTATTTACAATAGCTGAGATCTGGAAATAGCCCAAGTGCCCATTAGTAGATGAGTGGATAAAATGTTGTGATACATGTACACAATGGAATTCTATGAAGATGTAAAAAACAAGGATCTATCACCCTTTGAGATATCATGGAATATAGAACAGATTGTGTGGAGGCATGGAATAGACTGACAAATCTCAGAGGGAAAGTGGAGGGGTGGGGCAGTAAGAGATTCACCAAAATATTCTTATGCATATATACAGTGACTATGGGGACATACAATATTGTAGTGAAGGACTAGGATGTGATGGGAACTGGATGAAGGGGGACAATAGGGGAGAAAAATGGGACACCTTTCATACTTTCAACAGTAAAGATAAAACAAACAAACAAAACAAAAAGACCAGTGTGGCACTGGCATTAAAATGGACACTTAGACCAATGGGACAATTTAGAGAGCCCAGAAGTAAACTTCTGCATTGAAGGTCAATTAATATTTGTCAAGGGAGTGAAGAATACTCAATGGGCAAAAAATAGTTTCTTCATTAAATGGTTTTGAGAAAACTTGATAGCCACAGGCATAACAATGATTATGGACCTTTATACTATATATAGTGTTTTATATTACTCACAAAAAATAATTAAAAGGAATTATAGACATAAACATATGACCTGAAATTTTAACACTTCTGAAAAAAAAAAAAACACAGGAAAAAGATCCTTGACACTGGTTTTAGAAATAATCTTTTTGGATATAAAAACAAAACACAAGCAACAAAATAAAATATTAAGTGGACTACATCAAACTAAAAACTTCTGCACAGAAAAATAAATTACCCTATATAATAAAGAGGTAATATGCAAATTAACCCTCACACCCTCACAAGATGGCTGCCTATGACCAGGCCGGCAGGGGGGTTAGTGAGGGATGACTAAACGACTGAGCAAACAGGCTGCATGGGGCAACCAGGTCAGCAGGGGGATTAGTGATAGATGACTAAATGACTGAACAGAAGGCTGCGTGGGGCAACCAGGCTGGCAAGGGGGCCATGAGGGGTGACCAGGCCAGCAGGGGGGGAAATTAGGGGCAACCAGGCTGGCAGGGGGGAAGTAGGTGTGACCAGGCCAATGGGGGGAAAGTTAGGGGTGACCAGGCCAGCAGGGTGGGCAGTTGGGGGGAATAAGCTAGCAGGGGGGGTTAGTGAGGGGTGACTAGGCCAGTGGGGGGGCAGTTGGGAGAGACCAGGCTGGTAGGGGGGCCAGTAAGGGGTGATCAGGCAGGCAGGCAAGTGAGCAATTAGGAGCCAGCAATCCAGGATTGTGAGAGGGATGTCTGACTGCTGGAGTCCCAGATTGGAGACAGTGCAGGCTGGGCTGAAGGAACCCCCCACCCCCATGCATGAATTTCATGCACTGGGCCTCTAGTGAACAAAATAAAAAGGCAACCTATGATATGGGAAATAATATGTCAACCAATAAGTGTTTTTATCATCCACAGTATTGACTTGAATAGCCTCTCAGGGAAATACTACCTGTTGTGATTTCTTTCTGCTTTCTGCTCTGATTTGAGCTCAGTATGGAAGAGAATTCTGAAAATTCTAGAAAAATATTAGATATTATTTCAATGATTCATTGCTTTGCAAAGCTAGGGCTAACATGATCTTTTCCTCCATATTTCCAAAAACATAATTTATCTTGACTCAAGGGTTATGTTTTCCTGGACATTTTTTTTTATTACTTGTAACTTATTAGTTATTAAAAGTGTCCATTGCAGTTTTTTTATTTTAATACTCTCTGCTGTATGTTTCTTTTTCATTCTTAATATTACTTGTGCCATTTCCCTTTTAGTGTTCATAATTCTTGACATATGTGTCTATTTTATAATTCATCCAATGAACCAGCTTTCAGTGTTTTTATTATCTCTATTGTTTCTTGGTTTTCTAGCTTAGGTTCTGCTCTTATTTATTTCCTTTTATTTTAGTTGTATTCTACCATTCTTTCACTTCAATATTCTTGTGATGTTTCTTATTAATTGACATACATGTGGCACATGTAATGCATAGGTCTTACATTGCCTTTATCTTATAACCATAAAGAAGGCCACTTTGTAAATTTGTTCTAGAAAATGCTGTAACTGTTCTTTTTATATATCTTAGGTTAAAATACCAATAATTTTAAATATTTTCTAATTATATATATATATAAATAAAAATAAATTTTCTTTTGGGTTCCACATCAGCTGTATCTATTTTTATACACTGTATTTTGATTATACTTAAGTTTAAGTAATTAATAATGTTATCTATTAAAATTTCTTGTCTCACCCAAGAATTATTCAGAAGTTGATTTTTAAATTTACAAACACATGCATTTTATTTTTGGCTATATATTCAAATAATTTTTCTATGAAATACCTTTCAGTTAAAAACGTTCAATGTAAAACAAACAGGTAATAAACAAGGTGCTCAATATAAGTTTTAATTTTTATTTCATGTTTATGTTATTGGTTTTATTGGGATGACATTGACTGAGAAAACCATACAGGTTTCAAGTGTACTATTCAATAAAACATCATCTGCATTGTGCACTGACCACACAAAGTCAAGTCTCTTTTCAACCTCATTTAACCCCCTCTCCCCTTTTCCCACTTCCACCTCCCCAACCACCCTTTCCCTCTGGCTTTAAAATTTATTTTTAAGAATGTACAAAAGTTTTTGTTTCCTAATATGTGGTCTATTTTTCAATTATTATATGTGACAGAAAATGTACTATTTTTTAATTTTCTTCATTGATTAAGGTATTACATATGTGTCCTTATCCCCCCCTTGCACCCTCAACCCCTTCCACTCATCCCCTCACCCCCAAGTTGTCTGTGAGAGATCAACCAAAGAACTTGTATGCATGCATATAAGAATAACCAATGGACACAGACAGAAAATGTACTATTTAATTGTTGTTTCCAGTGGTCAGTAATTGCCCATTAGATCAAATTTCTAAATTGTGTTGTTCAAATAATTGTGCCATTAACAATATTTTGTTGACTTTCAATTGTAAATAAATTTCCAACTTTATTCGTGGACTTTTAAACATTTTTTGGTAATTATGTATGAGTTTTCTGGACATATTTTTAAGTAATTTTATGATTGATGTACATTTCTCTTGAACTGATCAATTCATCATTACCTAATAAAACTTTTTTCATTTATTATGTTTTTATTTTCTTTTTGTCTTATTTGGTTTTCCTAGAACTGGAGCCTGAGATGAAGATTCATGTGCAACTGATTTATTGAAGGAATTCTCTTAGGCGGAATCTGAAAATGAGTTATGGAAGCAAGATTGGAGAGTGGAAGAAGTAAGACAAATACACTTTCAGGAGATGTATAGATTTAGCATACTACCATGTGGATTTCTGAAGGGTGAATTGCACCACAGAGTTTGTATTTTCTTGAGGCAAAGGGTCTGGGGCTTTTATACTTAGTAGCACACATTAAAACTGCCATGCCTCCAAAACAGAAACTATCCCTACTGCATCTATAGATGCTTATGGAGTACAAAGGGTTAATCAGTCAGTGGCCAGGAATCATCCATGAGGCTTGCATAATCTCCCTTCAGATAAAGATAATCCTCTGGGAAAAAGTGCAGGTAAAAGCTATTAGCAGCCAACACTGTAACAGTTGAAGTGCTCCAACTTGATAAAGTGGATCAGGCAAAGAGAGTAACAACTTTTGCTTTAGTTTGATAACAATGTTGCCTGATCAATGCCTAACTGCTCCCCTACTGGCCCAATCGCCCCCAACTGCTCTCCCCTGCTAGTCATCTTGTGGCTGTGGGCACCACCATCTTTGAGGGTGTGGCAGACAATGAGCATATTCCCTCCTTATTGGCTGTGGGCGCCACCATCTTTGAGATGGTGTGAGGGTCAATTAGCATATTCCCTCTTTATTAGATAGGATATGGCCAAATTATATAGTAATTTAATTTCTAACCCTATAACTCTCTATAGTACAGGTTTGAGTTTTCACTTTTTATAAGCAATTTTATATAGACTCAGGGAAGACAATTTCTTGCTGCTTCCTAAATCCATCAGGTGAAGTTTTTCTAATCTCCCCCTACCCACCCTTATTTTTTTAACCAAAGGTTCAGCTCTTCTAGATTCAAATTTTATAGAAAGTGCTCAGTTTCAACTCTTCTGTTTGTGATCAAGGTCACATGTCCTGATCCTTTATGATCATTAAAACTCAATATTTCTGTCATTATTGCCTTTGCTTTTGTTGCTAATTTTTGAACAGCTGTAACATCTCTTCCTGTACTTAATTTCTTGGCTTTGAAACTCCTCTTTGTTTCCAACCATTGAAGATTTCCCTTTCTTTTTCCAAACACAGTTCTATATTAAAATTTTGTTTTTGCTGTTTTATATCATCTATTTTTTCTATGGATTTGGATATTGAAAGGTCTGTGTTAGATTAGCCTACTATATTATAAAAGTTCATTTATGTTACATCTTTAATGAGCATATTTCTGCTTAAAATAGAACTCAAGGGATATATTGTAATGCAAAGCATTTAGTGAAATTTATGCTACATCGAATGCTGTCTTTAGAATATTTTAGGTAGCAATATTTATCCCCAAGACACAAATTTTCTTCAAAACTGAGATGACCCATTGATTCTTCTTTAATTTCAAATGTACATTTTCTTGTGAATCATATCATTCTGGCAATTAGTTCTAGATCAATTTGTGTTTGGCATATTTAAAACCAATACACTTTTCTTTGTTAAAAGAATATTGCTTTCAGAGTGGAAAGAAGAGGCAGAGATAGAAACATCAATGATTAGAGAGAGTCATTGATCGGCTTCCTCCTGTACCCACCCACCTACTGGGGATTAAGCACACAACCCAGGCATATGCCCTGACCAGGAATCTAATTGTGACCTTCTGGTTCATAGGTTAATGCTCAACCACTGAGTCATACCAGCTGGGCTAAAACTAATGCACTTTTCAAATATACAGAGCTTTGTCTTGAGGTATTCCTGTGTTGTTACTATTTGTAACTTATTTAAATCTTTAATATCTGTGTGATTAAATAACTTCATGTCCCACGTTCAAGACATGAATTATAGGTCACTTGATAAGAAAAGTCTCATTGGAATTGCAGAAACTATACCTTTTTTGGATTGATCCAGTTGGCCCTGCAGTATGAGAACTAGGAGATTCTAAGCAAACTGGTGCTTTGAAGTCATATTAGGTTGATAAAATCGATTATTATATGTTGAAGGCTCTTAAGATTAAAAGTTACATTTAAATATATTAGAAGTGAAAACACTGGCCCAAAAAATGTGCTACCAAAAATACATTAAAATATTAAAATAATTGAAAATAGATATCCAGGGCAGCAAATGTGTTAGAAAAAGCCAACAGAAACCAAATTATCTGCTTTTAAAACCTCAACTGACATCTCCAGTCACATGGTTTGACCAACTCCCTCACACATAAAATGAAGTTTAATGACAATTTTATGAAATTGAGTTATGTGATTCTGCATTTATCTTTGAAGCCCTTGATTTAAAGGAACAAATTCCATTTTTATCTCTAGGTAATATACGTTTCTTTTTTAAAATATATTTTTATTGATTTCAGAGAGGACAGGAGAGGGAGGGAGGGAGAGATAGAAACATCAATGATGAGAGAGAATCATTGATTGGCTGCTTCCTGCATGCCCCCTACTGGGGATCGAGCCTGCAACCCAGGCATGTGCCTTTGACCAGAATCAAACCCAGGACCATTAAGTCCAGAGGCTGATGCTCTATCCACTGAGCCAAACTGGCTAGGGCAATAATATACTTCTTGATATTCTTGTACCTATGTGCTCTTTATTTTGTCTCTCTCTCTCCCTATATTTTCCTACTTCTCTTCTAATACTTCCATGTACAGCAGCAGTGTCGATTCTGTCAGCAGAGCTCAGTATTGTAGTTTGCTGTTCAGTAGGAGAAGGACCTACTCGAGGCAAGAAAATACCTGCTCAACCATCTAATATAATTCCAGAAAAATAAAGTAGTAAAACAAAATCAGGGAAACAGGATTTTGCAATAGGAACATTTTATATTTGGTTAATATCTTAATTTTATTATGCCCACTAAATAAGACTCTTTTAAGAAAAAACAGAATTAATCTCCAGAAAAGTGAAGGCTAAACAAATGACCTTATAATGTCTATCACATTTGTTTTCATCAAATAGTTTAACCACCAGGTCTTGTTCACTGGTAAATTCCTGTCATCATCAAGGTCAAAATTTCATCAGGGAGCAGGTGACTTACCCCCTTTATATACGTCACAGTATATGTCATAATCACTGTAAATTCCCAAAATAGAGTTGTGGATTAATTTACCAGCTCATGTAAACACTCAATAAGTATTTTTCTTTTCTTTTTTTAATAAATCTTTATTGTTCAGATTATTACAGTTGTTCCTCTTTTTTCCCCCCATAGCAGCTCCCCTCCACCCGGTTCCGACCCCACCCTCTGCCCTTACCCCCCCCCCCACTGTCCTCATCCATAGCTGTACTATTTTTGTCCAGTCTCTTCCCGCACCCCCCTACCCCCCGGAGAATAGTCAGTCCACTCCCTTTCTATGCCCCTGATTCTATTATATTCACCAGTTTATTCTGTCCATCAGATTATTTATTCACTTGATTTTTAGATTCACTTGTTGGTAAATGTGTATTTATTGTTCATAATTTGTATCTTTACCTTTTTCTTCTTCTTCCTCTTCTTAAAGGATACCTTTGAGCATTTCATATAATACTGGTTTGGTGGTGATGAACTCCTTTAGCTTTTTCTTATCTGTGAAGCTCTTTATCTGACCTTCAATTCTGAATGATAGCTTTGCTGGATAAAGTAATCTTGGTTGTAGGTTCTTGGTATTCATCACTTTGAATATTTCTTGCCACTCCCTTCTGGCCTGCATAGTTTCAGTTGAGAAATCAGCTGACAGTCATATGGTTAGTCCCTTGTAGGTAACTGAGTTTCTTTCTCTTGCTGCTTTTAAGATTCTCTCTTTGTCTTTTGCCCTTGGCATTTTAATGATGATGTGTCTTGGTGTGGTCCACTTTGGATTCTTCTTGTTTGGGGTTCTCTGCGCTGCCTGGACTTGTAAGTCAATTTCTTTCACCAGGTAGGGGAAATTTTCTGTCATTATTTCTTCAAATAGGTTTTCAATATCTTGCTCTCTCTCTTCTTCTGGCACCCCTATAATTTGAATGTTGGTACACTTGAAGTTGTCCCAGAGGCTCCTTACACTATCTTCATATTTTTGGATTCTTTTTTCTTTTTGTTTTTCCGGTTGGGTGATATTTGCTTCTTCGTATTTCAAATCTTTGACTTGATTCTTGGGATCCTCTAGTCTGCTGTTGGATCTCTGTATATTATTTTTTATTTCAGTCAGTGTATGCTTGCTTAATTTCTAGTTGGTCCTTTTTCATATCCTAGAGGGTCTCACTAAATTTAACAGCGGTTTCTAGAAAATTCTTGAAAAACCTTATAACCGTGGTTTTGAACTCTATATCCAGTAGTTTGCTTTCCTCCCTTTCTGTCATTTGTGACCTGTTTCTTTGTCCCCACATTTTGGCTGCTTCCCTTTATTGGTAGAGTAGCTTTGTGTGCTAGGTGTCCTATAGGGCCCAGTGGCTCAGCCTCCCCAATTATCTGAGGTGGACACTCTTGGTGCACCCCTTTGTGGGCTGTGTGCACAGTCTTGTTGTAGTTAAGCCTTGATTGTTGTTGGTATCACTGGGAGGAATTGACCTCCAGGCCAATTGTCTGTGAGAATCAACTGTGTCTACAATGGGAGAACTTCTGTACTGAAGACACCCTTATGGGGCAAGATTTGCTTCAGTGGGGCTTTGGTGCTCACTGTGTCTTCCCCCTGAGTGTTTCCCTTATGGATATGAGGAGTTGTAATCTGGATGGTCCCAATCTGACCACTGGGTACACGGGCTCTTGGATCCCTAAGTAGGTGCTAATTTAGCCTCTGCCTGAGGCTACCCAGCAGGAGCTATGGAGAGATCTGCAGATTCCTCTCCCTTGTTTGGGGTTTGGAAGTGCCCAGATGAAGCCCAGCTGTGAAGTAATGCAAGCTGCTGTGGAGCCTTGGGCCTCTGTTTGGATGTTCTGGGTCTCTCTGACCCAGCTGCTGTTTGTTAGGTAATTTTAGATCTCAAAGGGCCAGGCCTTTCATATGCAAAAGCCTGTGCTAGCAGCTTGGGTGGGGTGGGGTCTCAGGGAATCAACAGGGCAGAGCAAACAGCTATGGATGATCCTAAGCCCTCTCCTAAGAGGCACCCGGGTCTCAGTGTCCCATCTCAGTGTCCCACAGTAATCGCTGCAAACACCTCTGAGAGAATGCTGCCCTCGAGTTCTGCCCGCTGCCACACAGTCCAATTTCTCCCCATAACTGGAGTTCAGAGCAGTCAGGAGCTTGAGACTATCTCCCAATTGAAAAAGACACTGGCGTCCTCTGTTGCCAGCCCTTTCTGAGCACGCCTCCGTACCTCTGCACTTTACTTCCGCACCTCCTCTGAGTCTCAGTGTGCTTTTCTCTTTCCTTCTAGTTGTAGAATTTCCACTCAGTCAGCCTTCCTGTGGTTCTGGATGATGTCTGTTTTGTCTTTTAGTTGTAGTTTTGAAGTGGTTGTGTGAGGCAGCAATTCCAGGTGTTTACCTATGCCGCCATCTTGGTTTTAGGCAATAGGTATTTTTCAATGGCCTAATTTTTACCTATTAGATAATGTCACATCTAGCCATGTCATTTCTAAATTGATTATTTGAATTGTAACTTCACTTTTGTATGCCACTATCATGACACCATTAGGCTTCCAAGTGAAGCCACTTTACTTAATGGATGATTCTCTTGTCATGAGAAGAAATGGGTACTCTTGTTCATTTGTGAGTAAAAATATCAGCAATTCAAATTAAGTAATATTCAATTTGATTTTGTGTTGCATTATTAATGGACTTGAAGTTTGTATATTTTTGTTTTAGCACATTTTATTTTAATAGAAAGCTCCATTATTTTTCTTTCATTATTATAACCAACTGTATTGCACGTGTGTTTTTAAAAATTGAGATATAATTGACATATTTACATATTGTGATGGTTACCTCCATAATGTGAGCTAACACCTTTGTCCTGTCACATAGTTATTATATGATTTTTATAATGAGAACATATAAGACCTCGACTCTAGCAATTTTGAAATATACAGTATTGTTGACTATAATCACTATACTATGCTTTAAAGCACCAGAATTTCATCTTCTAGTTGCAAGTTTCTACTCTTTGAGGACCATCTCCCTATTTTACCCATCCCCACAGCTCTTGGTAACTACCATTATAGTCTCTGTTTCTGAGTTTGGCTTTTAGAGATTTATCATGCAAGTAATATCATACAGCTCCATTATTGACTTTGGCTTTCTCCAAGTTGCCATAGGTATTATGAAGCATTATTTTCTACTAGAGGCCCAGTGCACAAAAATTTGTGCACTCAGGGGAGTCCCTCAGCCTGGCTTGTGCATTCTCACAGTGTGGGACCCCTCAGGGTATGTCCACCTGCTGACTTAGGCCTGCTCCCTGGGGGATTGGGCCTAAGCTGGCCGTCAGACATCCCTCTGGCAGCCCGGGAGCCATTGGGGGATGTCCACTTGCCAGCGGGGAGCAGACCTAAGCTGCAGTCAGACATCCTTAGAACTGCTGAGGAGGCTGGAGAGGCTCACGCCACCACTGCTGTGCTGGCAGCCATCAGCCTGGCTTGTGGCTGAGCAGAGCTCCCCCTGTGGGAGTGCACTGACCACCAGGGGGCAGCTCCTGCATTGAGCGTCTGCCCCTTGGTGGTCAGTGTGTATAATAATGACCAGTCATTCCCATTCCTTCTGCTGTTAGGGTCAATTTGCATATTACCCTTTTATTATATAGGATAGAGGCCTGATGCACAGGTGGGGGCCGGCTGGTTTGCCCTGAAGGGTGTCCTGGATCAGGTTGGTGGTCCCGCTGGGGTGCCTGGCCAGCCTGGGTGAGGGGCTGAGGGCCGTTTTCAAGCTGGCCACACCTCCTGGTGACCCAAGCTCCCAGCCTCTCCTTTTTTTCTTTTCTTTTTTTTCTAGGACTTATTTATCTTCTATAATTGAAACTTTGTAACCTTGAGCAGAACCATCTACTTAAATAAGATTAAGCTTATCTTAATGAGTTTTCATATTGACTCTTAATATTTCAATTTCTCAGAAAGTTCAACTTGTCCATTTTTTTTCAAAACAAAAGTAATTACTGGATATGCTTTTCACATTATTAGCACATTATATTAACATCTTGAGTGAAGTAGTCATGTCTTCTATAGCAGTTCACACACACTTTCCCGTCTGATAAACTGTAGTGGGCTATATCAAATAACACACTTCTATAATTTTATTTTGATGTATCTATTTGAGGACTAATATAGGCAGACTTTTCTTTTAATGATGTTATGTTACTTCATTTTATAATCTTTCTTTTGGTTTTAATGGGATTGCCCAAATGTTTTTATAAGAAATATTTTAAAATTTATCATATACAGTAAGATATAGCTTATGAGTAAACTAACTTATGCAATAGTGACTCCTTTGGATTGAAGTCATGTAATTCTACTTCAAGTGCTTCATATACCACAGTGATATATATAATAGAGACAGATTCATATTATGACAGTTTAAAATCTCAGTTTTCTTTGGTTCCAGCTAGTTTGGAAACATGAATTGGAGCAAGGGGATCTTTAGTTTTTAAATATTTGAATAAAACAACAACAACAACAACACATAACCTAAGTATGCCATAGGCACAAAAATGTTATAAACATTTGAATGCACTTACTTGATAAAGTGCAAATGGCATTTTCTTTTAACTTTATGATATCTGATAATCACAATTATTTGCTTATAAATAATTCTCCGAATCTTGAAATGACTCCGTGTGAGTAATTTATCTAATGATCAAGATGGATGAATATAGAGCAAAATTATTTACTTTTCAACAAATTTATTATTTTGTTAATTTATGTAGTTTGTTTGTTTGTTTGTTTATTGGTGCCAGCCCCAATCACTATGAGCTGTCTGCAGGTGTGAGCAGGGCCAGCGCTGTCAGCACTTGGGATTGGCAGCGGCAGGAGTGGGGCTGCCGGCAGACAGGGGACCAGGAGCCGCAGCAGGTAGGGGCATGAAGGATGGGCCGTGACTTACCCCTGTGCCTACCACAGCCTCGCAGCCCACAGTTCCTTTCAAGGTGCACGAATTTGTACACTGGATCCCTAGTATTTAATAAAGAGTTCATGTCCAAGATATAAAAAGTCATGTAACTCAATAATGAAAGAAGTCAAACAATTCAATTAAAAATGGGCAGAGGATTTGAATAGGCATTTATTCCAAGATATACAGAGGGTCAACAAACATATGAAATAACGCTCAATATCATTAATGTTCAGAAAAATAAAAATCACAATGAGATATCACCTCACACATGTTAGAATAGCTATTTTAAAAAACATAGGAATAAGTGTTGGCAAGGATATGAACAAAAGGGAACATTTGTGCACTCTTGGTGGGAATGTAAATTGCTGCAGTCACTATACAAAGCAGTATGAAGTTTCCTTAAGAAAATAAAAATAGAACTACCATGTGATCCAACAATCCCAATTCTAGACATTTATTTGTAGAAAATATACACACTAATTCATAAAGATATATGAACCCCATTGTTCATTACAGCCTTGTTTACAATAGCCAAAATATGGAAACAATCTAAGTCTCCATCCTATATAATAAAAGGCTAATATGCAAATCGACCAAATGGTGGAACGACCAGTCACTATGAAGTGCACTGACCACCAGAGGGCAGACACTCAACGCAGGAGCTGCCCCCTGGTGGTCAGTATACTCCCACAGGAGGAGCGCTGCTCAGCCAGAAGCCCGGAGCCAGGCAGAGCTAAGCCGTCAGTCGGACATCCCCAGAGGGTTCCTGAACTGTGAGAGGGTGCAGGCTAGGCTGAGGGATGCCCCCTGAGTGCACAAATTTTGTGCACAAAGCCTCTAGCTGATAAATAAATGGGTAAAGAATATGTGACATATATATATATATATATATATATATATATATATATATATATATATATATATATATATATATATATATAATGGAATACTATTCAACCTTAAAATATAAACTTGTCATCTGCAATAGGATAGATGGAACTTTAGGGTATTGTGCTTAGTGGAATAAATCAGAGAAAGATAACTGCTATATAATCTCCCTTATATTTGGAATCTAAAACAACAAACAAACAAACAAAAAACAACAACAACATTACATACACAAAAACAAAACTCATAGATACAGAAAGCAGAATGGTGGTTGCCAGAATGGAAGAGAATTGGGAAGTTGGCAAAATGGTTAAAGTGCTTCATGAGTTACAACTTTCCAATTATAAAATAGATAAGTCATGGTGATGTAATGTACAGCTTGATGACTATAATTAATAATATTGTAGTGCGTATTTGAAGGTTGCCAAGAGAGTAATTTTAAAATATTTTCTTAAAAGAAAAATATTTTTTGTAATTTTGTGTGGTTATAAATGGTAACTAGACTTATGGGGATAATTTCACAGTTTATACAAATATCAAATTATAATGTTGTACACCTGAAAATAATATGTCAGTTTTTCCTCAGTAAAAATAATTTTAAAAACCTCACTGGCATTTCTCACAGAAATACAAAAAACAATCCTAAAATTTGTATGAAATCACAGAAGACCCCGAATAGCCAAACAATCCTGAGAAAGTAGAACAGCAAGCTATACAACAAAGTTATAATCATTAAAACAGTATAGCACTGGAATAAAAATAGACAAATAAATTGATAGAACAGATTAGAGAGCTCAGATATATCTTGTATATAATCTGCATGGATATTTGACAAGGGAGCCAAGAAAATCAGGGAAGAATAAATACATCAGTAATGGTGTTGGGAAAATTGGATAACCACATACAGAAAAATGAAATTAGATTCTTATTTTACACCACTCACAGAAATTAACTCAAAATTCATTAAAGGCTTAAACACAAGGCCTGATATGATAAAACTTCTAGAAGATGACAGACAGAAAAATGTCACTGACAATGGTCTCTGCAATGACACCAAAAGCACAAGCAACAAAAGCAAAAAATCAATAAGTGAGACTATATCAAAATAAAATGCTCTGCACAGCAAAAGAAACAATGAACAAAATGAAAAGTTAACCTACAAAATGGGGGAAAATATGTGGAAACCATTTATTGTATAATAAGTTAATAACTTCATACACACGCAGTCCAATAAAAAATGAGCAGAGAAACTCAATAGACCTTTAGAATGGCTATCATCAAGAAGACAGGAGGGAGGAGAAGAATATGTCAGTGGAGTAGGTGGATGTTACACTTACATCCTCCCAACCCCAAAATGGAATTGCAACTACTAGCAAATTATAGAAAATCAACCTGAATAACCAACTAAAGACTATCTGAACAGAAGTTTTATAACCAAGGTTTTACATAAGAAGTCACATTGACACTGGTAGGAAGGGTGGAGATCTGAAATAAGCTGGCAAAGGTGTCCTCTGAGGACACTTCAATCCCATGCCAGACTCGCTGGCCCAGAGCACCATAGCTTGGAAAAGAAGCATGCATAATATCTGGCTGTAAAAATCAGGAGGCACTCTTTCTGCCAGGATGAGAAGGGAGTCTGCTAGAAACCCAGGTACCCTCTTAGAGGGCCAGTGAACAAAATCTTTGCAACCAGTCACCCTGGGCACCCGAAGAGGGATTGTGGCTTGTAGAAGAATAGAGCCTTGTTAAGACAGACTGTGCTGTGGCTCCTGGAAAAGAGCTGAAGGGAGGACTGCTGGGGTGCCTGTGCTATCTCCCTCTCCCACATGCCCACAAATGCTATCTTTCCTGGGTCAATCACTCCTCTCCAATCTGAATCAGCCTGAGGGGATTGCACAAAACCCATACTCCAAGCCCCTCAGTTGCCCTGCCCACTCTTTCTCAAACTCTGCAGAGGAGTCTGCTGCCTGAGCTGTGGCATAGACTTTCTTGAAAGGATCATGAGTATGAAGTCAGGGAGAATCAGAGACAGAGTTGTGTGGCTCCGGGGCAGAGACAATTTCCACAAACCGCCCTCCTGCCCCCAGCATTCAGGAGTAGCTGTGCTGGCGTTGGCCATAGCACTTCCCAACCCCTCAAAAGTAGTCACTTCACAGGCCCTCTAAAGGTGGCCCAACCACAGCAGGCCAGAGTACCTGTCATGTGTGTCCGGAGTGCCTGAGAAGCCGTGCCCCATAACCTGCCAGCCAGAGCAGTTGCACATGTGTGCCCAAAATGGCCCATCCCCTGTGGGCCAGAGTAATGGCATCCAAACCCACTAGGGGTAATTCACTAGACCCACTAAGTGCAACTTTAGCTCCACCCTTGTAAATCTGGGAGGCCCCACCCTGGTGGGCTTATGCTCCACAGTATTGTCACCTAGCCAGGGTCAGCCTGGTCCTCCAGGGTAAAAGACTTTTGTAGATGAGAGCAGACTCTGGGAAGAATTGACTTGTGTGGCTGATGGATGGGGTGATTTTTCCCTGTAAACTCCAGTCCAGTGCAACCATTTCTTTGCAAAGCCCCTCATTCATACAGACAAATCTTGGTCTGTTTGGACATGATGAACACTTCTGGATTCACCTTGATGAATCCCTGAAACTCAGTGCCACCACAAAGGTTTACAGGCAAACAGTGAGTGGTGGCTGACCTTGGTGTACCATGAGATTATTGTGAGTGGCCTGAAACCCAGTACTGGAGCTGAGTTTGAATCTGTATCAATCTGGTGAACAACACTTACCCCTATCGGTGATTCACAATACTCACCCCTCCCTCAAGCAACTCTTATACATTCAGAGGTTCTGTCAGTCACTGAGCCTAACAGGCAACTAACAAATGAGGGCAGATCTGGGTAAGCCTTGGACATGTTGTTGGCCTGCTACTAGTTTGATGCTGGTGAAAATCTGCCTTGGTGCTCAGCTAGGTTTTTCCCATGTACACCCAGGCCCAGCAGAGGCACCCACAAAATGTGGGCCAATTTATACCTCCAAACAGGTATCCTAGGACCAATCACTGGCAGCACCTGACATTGAACAGCACTGAATACTCTCCCAAGGGGTCTCAGAATCAACACAACCAGTGGTTTAGACCACATCAGAGCATGACCCAATTAGCTCCACAATGAGCACACACAGAGAATTTTGGCAGATGCCAGACCCTGTTGGCACAAATTCAGCTTTGTGGAGCCAGCTCCCATACAACACCTCATACATTGTGCTCAGTATTGATCCTCATGGCCAGCTGGAGGAGCAACCCCACCCAAATATGGACCAACAGCTACCAAGGCACAACTACAACAAGAGGGCTCATAATATCCACACAAGGGACAGTTCTGGACCACCTAGCTCAGGCAATCAGGGAGACTGTACCTCTAAGCCTCACAACACACCTACTCCATAAGACCACCTTACCAAAGCCTAGCAGATCTACAAAATACACAGAAACAAATACAAAGAGGCTGCCAAAATGGGGAGACAAAGAAATATGACCCAAATAAAAGAATAGGAGAAATCTCCTTAAAAAGAACTAAATGAAATGAAAGCAAGCAAGCTACAAAATACATTGTTAAAAACAATGGTTATAAAGATGCTCAAGGAACTTAGTGATAACTTCAATATCATGACACAGTACATAAAACCATAAAGAAAACCAGTCATAAGTGAAAAATAGAATATCAAAAATTAAAATATATATTAGAAAGAATGAACAGCAAGCTAGATAAAGAAGAGGATCAAATCAGTGGTTTGGAAGGCAAAGTAGCAGAAAACATCCAATCAGAGCAAGGAACAACGAAAAAGAATTTAAAAACAGAGGATAGTCTAAAGAACATCTGGGACAATATGAAGTGTGACAACAGTCACATCATAGGGGTACCAGAAAGAGAAGAGTGAGAACAAAGATTTGAGAAACTATTTAAGGGAATAATTACAAAAAATTTTTCAAAACCTGGGTGTCCTACTATTTACTAAACTCATCAGTTCTAGTAATTTTTTTGGTGGAGTATTTAAGTGGGGTTGTTCCTCCAGCTGACCATGAGGATCAATACTGAGCAAAATGTATAAGGTATTGTATGGGAGCTGTATAAACTGTATCATGTCATCTTCAAATAATGAGAGATTTACCTTCCCTCTATTTCTTAATCTTGTCTGATTGCTATGGCTAGGACATCCAGTACATTGATAATAAGAGGGTGAAAGGGAGCATCCATGTCTTGTTTTTGATCTTAAGGAAAACATTTTTAGTTTTTCCCCATTGAGTATGTGTTAGCTATGGGATTGCAATATATGGCCTATATTATGTTTCTTCTGTTCCCACTTTGCTGAGATGTCTTATTATAAATTGGTGCTGGGTTATATTAAGTACTTTTTCTGCATCTCTTGATATAACAATGTGATCTTTATCCTTAATTTTTATATCATGCATCGTGTTAATTGATTTGTGGACATTGTACCAAATTTGCATCCCAGGAATAAATCACACTTGATAATGGTACATGATTTCTTAATATATTTGTGAATTTGGTTTGCTAATATTTTGTTGAGGACTTTTGTATCAATATCAGGGATATTGGCCTTTATATTTTTTGGAGTGTCTTAATTTATTTTTGGAATTAGAATAATGCTGGCCTCATAAAATGAGCTTGGAAATCTTCTCTCCTCTTAAGTTTTTTGGAATAGTTTGAAAAGGATAGTTATTAGTTCTTTGAATGTTTGGTAAAACACACCCATGAAACCATTTGCTCAAGAAATTTTGTTTCCTGATAGTTTGTTTTTTTAATCAATACTTCAATTTAATTAATTTTAATCGGTCTATTCAGATTTTCTGGTTCTTCCTGACTTTTGAAGATTGTATATTTCTAGGAATTTACCCATTTTGCTCAGAATCAGTGGTCGGCAAACTGTAGCTTGATTGAAACTTCGTGGCCCATGTGCAGAAGTCGGTATTTTGTGGAAGAGCCACACTCAAGGGGCCAAAGAGCTGCATGTGGCTCGCGAGCCGCAGTTTGCTGACCACTGACCCAGATTGTTCAATTTGTCAGCATATAGTTTTTCATTATATTTTCTTAAAATCTTTGTATCTCTGCGGTATTAGTTGTTACGTCTTCTCTTTCATTTTTTGTTTTATTTATTTGGGTACGCTCTCTTTTTATCTTGAGGAGTATGGTTAAATACTTGTCAATCTTGTTTATCTTTTCAAAGATCCAGTTCTTAGTTTTATTGATCTTTTGTATTATTTGTTTAATCTCTATATCATGTATTTTCACTCTAATCTGTATTCTCTCCTTCCTTCTACTTACTTTTGGCTTTGTTTGTTGTTTTGTTTCTGTCCTGAGATTTCTGGAATTGCTTCTCTAATCTGATTAGATTTAAAGGCACTAAAAACTCTACTTCCATTAGTAAAAAGATCACTGATACCCTATGTCATGATGTGGCAGTTGAAATACACAGAATGGTACAATTAATACTCCTAACAAAATAGAAGAGACAAGGTTTGGGGTGACCCTTCATTGACATTTTATAACATTTTTTATCAACCTTGTAAATATTCTCATTTCCACCTCAACTGTACCATAGGTTACATCAGAGTTTCTGTCCTTGTCCAAAAGAAATCGTATTTTCTCTAACTAGAGCTCTGAGATTGCTGAAAACCAAACCCAGAGTCATATTTTGTGAGTGACTCTATTATAACACAAATTTAGTTCCCCTATTCTTGAGTTATCTACTGTTAAGATGAGGGCATTACTGGGAAGGAATAAAATCCTTAACAGTGGAATGGAAATGTGCAGGAAGTTCCTGATGAAGCTGAGAACAATGAACTATTAAATTTTATTTAATCTTCTTTGCCAGTAGAAGCAGCTGTTTCCACCCTGTCTGAGAAGAATAACTGTGCTTTACCTGAGGAAACTGTAATAAACTCTACTGAGGTAGTTGTCCTACAATACAATGAGGATTTTTCTCCTGACCCATCCACAACATTCCTCTTTGTTTCTGGATCTATAACTGTATTAAAGTCCCATCAGACTCCAAAATGTGAGGTAAAAAAAATTACCCATGAGAAGGTACACTACACTTCAAAAGAACTACATAATTTATACTATAGATTAACAAATCTGGGGAATATGTGGAAGAATGAATATTAAGGATATGGATAATGGTGAAAGGAACATAAAATTCGATCAGGACAAATTTTTAAAAATGGGTTTAATGAGCAGAGATCCTGGATTTCATGTTGCTACACAAGGGCTTAGAAGGGGCTCTCACAGTCTGTTTGATTGGACATGAGTAAAAACAGCAATCAGAATATTCTGACATTGGCTAGTTGATGGTGGTGTTACTAGAAGTAAAATAAATGGAAAGTCACCTGTTACTTAATCTGTATAGTGGAAGTATCGAGGTCTGGTGAGTAAAATCTAACTTGAATCATAAAAACAGAGGAGCATGATTCCTCAATTGATATCCACATTTGAGTCAGTTAACATACCCCAAACCCCCTGAATAAAGAAAACTGGGTCACATTGAGGAAGGGCCTTATAATGTTAATCTTTTTCCTAGTATTCATGAAAAGGACATACAGTCACCCTAATAACTGTGAATTGGGATAAAGGAAATAATCAGACTTTTGGAAAATTATTGGATATTGGCTCTGAACTGATACTAATTCAGGAGATCCACAATGTCACTGTGGTTCACCAGACTGAGTAAGGCCTTATGGAGGTCAAGTAATCAATGGAGTTTTAGTTCAGGTGTATCTCACAGTGGTTCAAGTGTGCCCCTGAACATATCCTGTGGTTATTCTCCATTTCCAGAATGTATAATTGAAATAGGCATATTTAGCAACTGGTAGAATCCAATATTGGTTTTCTAACATGCAGAATGGTGGTTTATTACAATATGAAAGGCCAAGTAAAAGCTGTTAGAAATGCCTCTATCTAGGAAAATGTAAACTAAAAGCAATAATCCATTCCTGAATGGATTGCAGAGATCAGTTTCACCATCAAAGACAGAGTTGGTCTTCACCACATCCTCATTTGACTTGCCTATTTGGCTTTACAGATATCATATGGATCTTGGAGAATGACAGTGGATAATCATAAGCTTAACCAGGTGCTTACACTAATTGCAACTTCCAAACCAGATGTGACCTCATTGCTTGAAGCGAATTAATACATCCCCTGGTACCAATTTTGCAGCTATTGATCTGGAAAATGCATTTTCTCCATTTGTGTAAGTAAAGACCACCAGCAACATTTTTCAACTCTCTAGATCTATGTCATAATATAGTCTGCATGGATCTTGATCATCATTCCATTCACAAGATGTCACAGTGGTCCATTACATTTATGACATGCTTATTGGACCTACTGATCAAGAAATAGCAACTTTCTAAACTTATTAGCAAGACTTCTATATATATAAAAGCCTAAGTATCCATTATGACCGGACAACCGAATGACCAGCTGGTAGCTATGACATGCACTGACCACCAGGGAGCAGATGCTCAACACAGGAGTTGCCCCTTCATGGTCAGTGCGTTCCCAGAGCCAACCTCCTGTGACTGAACAACCTCCTGCAGTTCCCCCCCCTGGCCCAGCCAACCTTCCATAGCACCCTTACCCTGGGTTGGCTGGCCCCTATCACTGGCGAGGCTGAGGGACCCCACCCATGCACAGATTTGTTCACCAGGCCTCTAGTTTGTGTATAAAAGGGTGGGAGTTAAATATGAGAAAACTAGCAGCCCATTGCACGAAGATTCATGCAATAGGCCTTCCTTCCCCTGGCTGCTGGCACCGGTTTTCCTCTGGCACCCAGGACCCAGACCTTTGGTCCGGCCACAGTGGAGAAGCCAAGCCTCTTCAGTCTTCAGTCTTCAGTCCTCTTCAGTCTTCAGTCTTCAGTCTTCAGGCTTCAGTCTTCGCTCCATGCCTGCGTATGCAAATTAACTGCCATCTTTGTTGGGTTAATTTGCATAGTCGCTCTGATTGGCTGGTGGGCACAGTGGAGTGACACCAATTTCCATGTTTCACTTTTATTAGTGTAGATGTTAGAGGCTTTCTACCTCAGTGAAATTTCTAGAGGTCCAGTGTAGTAGGCCTCTCTGAATTTTGGAGGCAATGTATTCCTCAGTTGGATCTCTTACCCCAGGCCATTAACCAAGTGATCTGAAAAGCAGCTAGTTTCAGTATGGCCCAGAGTAATATAAGGTTCTCCAATAAGTCCAAGCTACCTATCAATATTCTTTACCACATGGGCCATATGTTTCATCAGATCCAATGGTGCTTAAAGTGTCAGTAGCAGGTAGTCATGCTGTTTGGAAGCTTTGATGACACCCTAACAGTGAATCACAACAGAAACTTAGTATTTTTTTTAACAAAACCTTGTCATCCTTTGTGGTTATCTACTCTCTTTTGAGAGAGTGCTCTTGGCCTGCTACTGAGCCTTAATAGAGACTGAATATTTAACTATGAGTCATCAATTTTCCAAGCAATCTGAGCTGCTCACCTTGGTACTATCTTTCTCACAAATCCATAAAGTTGACCATAAACAGCATACTTGATCAGATTCCAGCAAGCCCTTTAGGCATAAGTAAGTTACATGAAGAAGTGGCCCAGATGTTTAGTCATCACTTTTGCTATACTGCTTTACCTCTCTCACCCTATACTGTGTTCTCCTGGGGACTTCCCTATGTTCAGTTAACAGAGGAAGAGAGAACATGTAACTGGTTTATAGATTGTGAACCGACCCTAAAGTGGACAGCTATAGCACTACAGCTCTTTTCTGGGACATTCCTGAAGGTGATGATAAAGATAAATTCTCCAAATGGGGGAAAAAAAACATACAGTGCACCTGGCTGCTCAATATATTTGGAAGGAAAAATGTCCTGATGTGCAGTTTTATACTGTCTCTTAGGTTGTGGCAAATAGTTTGGCTGGATGGTCATGCAAGTTCTGGGAACATTATTGAAAAAAATTGTGACAAGGGAATTTGGGAGAGATGTATGTGGATAGATATCTTTAAATGAAAAAAATATGAAGATATTTGTATCTCATGTGAATGATCACCAAAAGATAACCTTAGTAGAGGAGGATTTTAATAATTAAATGAATAATATGACCTATTCTGTGGATACTGGTCAGCTTCTTTTCCCAGACACACCTGCCATCAGCTTGTGGGTTCACAAAGTCACTGTAGTGGTAAGGGTAGAGTTTAGGCATTTTTCTCAGCAACATGGGTTTTATTCATGAAGACTGACCTATCTATGGACACTATTGATTGTCCAATCTCCAGTAGCAGAGACAAACACTAAATTATTATAATGGCAACACTGTATTATTTCTTGAGGGTGATCAGCCAGTTACTTGGAGGTGGGTTGATTATATTGGACTGCTTCCCTCATGCAACAGACAATGTTTTGTTTTTACTGGATTAAACACTTACCTTGGATACAAATTTGTCTTCCTCTCATGCAATGCTTCTTCCAGAACTTCCTTGGACTTACACAATGCCTTATCCATTATCACGACTTTCAACATAGCATTGCTTCTGATCAAATAACTCACTAACAGCAAATGAAATGCCGAAATGGGCCCATTCTCATAGAATTCACTGGCCTTACTAAGTTCCCCACCATTCTAAAGAATCTGGCTTGATAGAGTGGTGGAATGGCCTTTTGAAGACAGTTAAAATGCCATAAGGTGGCAATATCTTGCAGGGTTGGAGCAATGTTCTCCATAATGTTATACATGCTCTGAGTCAGCATCTGTTTTGTGTTGCTGTATCTCCCATAGCTAGAATTCATGGATTCAGGTATCAAGGGGTGGAAATGTTAATTGTACTTATATTACTTGGAGGAACCATTAATAAAATTTTTGCTTCCTATTCTTGTGACCTTATCCTCTGCTGGCCTATTGGTCCTAGTTCCAATGGAAGGAATGCTTCTATCAGGAGACCCCACAATAATCCCTTTGAACTGGAATTTAACATTGCCATTGGGCCTTTTTGGAATTCTCATCCTCTGAATCAATAGACAAGGAAAGGAGTGACTATGTTGGCTGGGTCAATTGATCCTGAGCACCAAGGGGAAATTAAACTACTACCCCACAGTGGAGATAAGAAAGCATATACCTGGAAAACAAAAGGACGGTTGGAGACTGCAGCTGAAACCTCTCGCGGTGCGCCAGCTCAGCAGCGGAGACTGCGCCATCTTGGGTAGCTGTTGCCGGCGTCCAAAGATCAGCTTCTAACCTGGAAACAGGGGATCTCAAGCAGCGTGACTGCCAGACGAGCACTGCTTCTTCTCACGGAAAGCAGAGAGAGAACTACATAACCAAACACCTGGAGAAGAGAGATCATGGTGAAACAAAGAAACAACCCACATATGAAAGAAAAACAGGCATCATCAGAAAAGGAAGTAAATGAAATGGAGGCAAGCAACCTGTCAGAGAAAGAATTCAGAGAAATGGCCATAAGGGGGATGAAAAAAATGGAAGACAAATTCAACAATATATGTAGGAACCAAGAGGAAATGAAGAAGAACCAAGAGGAAATGAAGAGAAACCAAGAAGAAATGCAAAATGATATCACTGCTATAAAGAACTCAATAGAAAGCATCAACAGTAGGCTAGAAGAAGCAGAGGACCACATCAGCGAGCTAGAAGACAAGGTAGGAAAAAATACCCAAGCAGAACAGCTTCTGGAAAAAAAAAATTAAAAAGCAGGAGGAGAGCCTAAGAGAACTCTGGGACAATGCTAAATGAAACAACATCCGAATAATAGGGGTGCCAGAAGGAGAGGAAACTGAGCAAGGAATAGAAAACCTGTTTGAAAAAATAGTAACAGAAAATTTCCCTGATATAGGGAAGAAAAAACTCACACAAATCCAAGAAGCTCACAGAGTCCCAAACAAAATGAACCTGAAAAGACCGACGCCAAGGCACATAATAATTAAATTGGCAAACACCAACGACAAAGCAAGAATCTTAAAAGCAGCCAGAGAGAGACAGAAAGTAACCTACAAAGGATCCCCCATCAGACTAGCGACCGATTTCTCAACAGAAACACATCAGGCAAGAAGGGAATGGAATGAAATATACAAAGTCATGCAAAGGAAGGGTCTGAATCCAAGAATACTGTACCCAGCGAGGCTATCAATCAAAATTGAGGGTCAAATCAGGAGCTTCACAGACAAAAACAGTCTACGGGAGTTTATTACAACCAAGCCAGCAATGCAAGAAATGCTAAAGGGTCTGCTGTAGACAGAAAAAATAGGAAACAAAGAAGGAACGCAGCGGTAAAGAACAAAAATGGTGACTAACAAGTTTCTATCAATAATAACTTTAAATGTAAATGGATTAAATTCCCCAGTCAAAAGGCATAGAGTAAATGAGTGGATAAGAAAACATGACCCATATATCTGCTGTCTACAGGAAACCCACCTCAGAAAAAGAGACGCACACAGACTGATGGTGAATGGATGGAAAAAGGTTTTTCAGGCCAATGGAAGGGAAAAAAAAAAAGCCAGGGTAGCAATACTTATATCTGACAAATTAGATCTCAAAGTGAAGGACATAAAAAGAGATAAAGAAGGCCACTTCATAATACTAAAGGGAGCAGTACAACAAGAAGAAATAACTCTGGTAAATATATATGCACCCAATATAGGAGCACCCAAATACGTAAGAAATCTTCTGGAGAAGATCAAGGAAGAGATTGACAGAAATACAATCATAGTAGGGGACCTTAACACCCCATTATCACCACTGAACAAATCCTCTAAACAGAAACTCAGCAAAGAAACATCAATCATAAATGACTCACTAGATCACATGGAATTAATTGATATCTTCAGAACATTTCACCCCAAAGGCACAGAATATACATTCTCCTCAAGTGCACATTTGTCATCTTCAAAGATAGACCATATATTGGGTCACAGACAAAGTCTCTTCAAATTCAAGAAAATTGAAATCATATCAAGCATCTTCTCAGACCACAAAGGCATAAAACTGGAAATCAACTACAAAAAAAACAATCCAGAAAAATCAAACACATGGAGACTAAATAGCATGCTATTAAACAATGACTGGGTTACCAGTGAGATCAAAGAAGAAATAAAAAGCATCATGGCAACAAGTGACAATGAAAACACAACAATCCAAAACCTATGGGACACAGCAAAAGCAGTCTTGAGAGGGAAGTTCATCGCTCTACAAGCCTACTGCAAGAAACAAGAAACAATGAGAATAAGTGACCTAACTCTACAACTTGAAGAGTTAGAAAGAAAGCAACAAAAAGAGAAAGAGAGCACTGTAAGCAGAAAGAAGGAAATAACAAAGATCAGAGCGGAGATAAATGACATAGAGACCAAAAAAAAAAAAATACAAAAGATCAACAAAACCAAGAGCTGGTTCTTTGAAAGGATAAACAAGATTGATACACCTCTAGCCAGGCTCACCAAGAAACAAAGAGAGAGGACCCAAATAAACAAAATCAGAAATGAAAGAGGAGAAATAACAACAGACCCCATAGAAATACAAAGGATTGTTAGAAAATACTCTGAACAACTCTATCCAACAGACTAGACAACCTGGAGGAAATGGACATATTCCTAGAAATATACAACCTTCCAAAACTTAACCAGGAAGAATCTAAAAATCTCAATAGGCCAACAACTATGGAAGAAATTGAAGCAGTCATCAAAAAGCTTCCAGCAAACAAAAGCCCGGGGCCAGATGGCTTCACAGGGGAGTTTTACCAAACATTCAAGGAAGACCTAAAACCTATCCTCCTCAGACTATGTCAAAAGATCCAAGAGGAAGGAACATTTCCCAGCTCATTCTATGAAGCCAACATCACCCTAATCCCAAAAACAGATAAAGACAATACAATGAAAGAGAATTATAGTCCAATATCCCTCATGAACATAGATGCCAAAATCCTCAACAAAATCTTAGCAAATCGGATCCAGCAGTACATCAAAAAGATCATACACCATGACCAAGTAGGATTTATCCCAGGGATTTAAGGATGGTACAATATCCGCAAATCAATAAATGTGATACATCACATAAACAAATTGAGAGAAAAAAACCACATAGTCATATCAATTGATGCGGAAAAAGCATTTGACAAAAATCCAACACCCTTTCTGATAAAAACTCTCAGCAAGATAGGAATTGAGGGATCATACCTCAACATAATAAAAGCCATATATGACAAACGCACAGCCAACATCATACTCAATGGGCAAAACCTAAAACCATTCCCCCTAAAAACAGGAACAAGACAGGGATGCCCCCTCTCACCACTCCTGTTCAACATAGTACTGGAAGTACTAGTTGTTGTGATCAGACATGAAGAAGAAATAAAAGGCATGCAGATTGGAAAAGAAGAAGTAAAACTGTCCTTATTTGCAGATGACATGATACTGTACATACAGAACCCTAAAGACTCCATCAAAAAATTATTAGACTTAATAAATGAATTCGGCAATGTAGCAGGATACAAAATTAATGCTAAGAAATCCATGGCATTTCTTTACACCAATAGTGAACTTACAGAAAGTGAAACTACAGAAGCAATCCCATTTACCGTTGCACCAAAAAAATTAAAATACCTAGGAATAAACTTAACTAAGGAGGTAAAAGACTTATATGCCAAAAACTACAGGACACTGAAAAAAGAGATAGAGGAAGACATAAACAGATGGAAGAATATACCATGTTCATGGATTGGTAGAATCAACATCATCAAAATGTCCATACTACCCAAAGCAATTTATAGATTCAATGCAATTCCCATTAAATTACCAACGGCATATTTAAGAAATCTAGAACGAACGTTCCAAAAATTCATCTGGAATAAAAAAAAGACCCCGAATAGCTGCAGCAATCCTGAGAAAGAACAAAGTAGGTTGGATCTCAATACCAGATATCAAACTGTATTACAAAGCCACTGTTCTTAAAACAGCTTGGTACTGGCACAAGAACAGACATATAGATCAATGGAATAGAATAGAGACCCAAGAAATCGACCCAATCCACTATGCCCAATTAATATTTGACAAAGGAGGCAAGAGCATACAATGGAGTCAAGACCGTCTCTTCAATAAATGGTGTTGGGAAAATTGGACAGATACATGCAAAAGGATGAAACTAGATCACCAACTCACACCATACACAAAAATAAACTCAAAGTGGATAAAAGACTTAAACGTGAGAGGGGAAACCATAAAAATACTAGTGGAATCCACAGGCAGCGAAATCGCAAACATATGCCGAAGGAATTTCTTCTCTGATAATGCTCCTAGGGCAATGGAAACTAAAGAGAAAATAAACAATTGGGACTACATCAAAATAAAAAGCTTTTGCACAGCAAAGGAAACCATCAACAAAACAACAAGAAGACCCACTACATGGGAAAACATATATGCCAATGATACCACCAATAAGGGTTTAATTTCCAACATTTACAGGGATCTCATGAAACTTAACAAAAGGAAGATAAACAATCCAATAAAAAAATGGACAACGGACCTAGATTGACACTTTTCGAAAGAGGACATACAGAAGGCCGAAAGACATATGAAAACATGCTCAAAGTCACTAATTATACGAGAGATGTAAATCAAAATGACAATGCATTATCATCTCACACCTGTCAGAATGGTTATCATCAACAAATCTACAAACAACAAGTGTTGGAGAGGATGTGGAGAAAAAGGAACTCTTCTGCACTGCTGGTGGGAATGCAGACTGGTGCAGCCACTGTGGAGAATAGTATGGAGCTACCTCAAAAAACTAAAAATGGAACTCCCATTTGACCCAGTGATCCCACTACTAGGAATATATCCCAAGAAACCAGAAACGCCAATCAGAAAGGATATATGCTCCCCTATGTTCATAGCAGCACAATTCACCATAGCTAAGATTTGGAAAAAGCCTAAGTGCCCATCAGCAGATGAGTGGATTAGAAAACTGTGGTACATATACACAATGGAATACTATGCTGTGGTAAAAAAAAAAAAAAAGGAAATCTTGCCTTTTGCAACATCATGGATGGAACTGGAGAGCATTATGCTAAGTGAAATAAGCCAGTCAGAGAAAGATAAATACCACATGATCTCACTCATTTGTGGATTATAGAGAACAACATAGACTGAGAAACAGCAATCAGGTTATCAATCCCCAGAAGGAAAGTAGGGGAGGGCGGGGGTAAGGGGAAGAGATCAACCGAAGGACTTGTATACATGTATATAAGCCAAACCAATGGACATGGACAACAGGGGGATGGGAGCATGAGTGTGCGGGGCGGGGCAGGGGAGGGGGAGGTTGGGGGTTAATGGGGGGGATGAGGACACATTTGTAATACCTTAACTAATAATAATTTAAAAAAAGAAGTAAAAAAATTAAAAAAAAAGAAAGCATATACCTGAAACACAGGAGGTCCCATAGGGCATCTCTTATTATTACCATGCCCTGTGATTAAGGTCAATGGAAAACTAAAATGATTCAATTCAGGCAGGACTACTACTGGCCCTTATCCTTTGGAGATGTTTTGGGTCACCTTGGTCATACAATTTGGTAAAGAACCATGACCAACTGAGGAGCTTGCTGAAAGCATAGGGAATACCAAATGGGTAGTGGGAGAAAGTAGTTGTAAATACCAGCCATGACAATGTGATCAGATAACAAAATGAAGGCTGTAACTGTCATGAATATCTCTTCATAATTTTATTATGAATATGGTTGTGTGTGCATATAAAGATATTTCTCCCTTTTTTATCACCTTATCAAGGGACATATGATGTCTTAACTTTATATATTAATATTTAAATTATTAACTTTATGTCTTTGTATGTATGTTAAGAAGAATAAACACCACTCAAGGACTTTACCTTCTCTTCTGGGGAAGGAGTTATTAAATTATCATTTATACATAGGATGATTTTATTATGTTAGGCAGAATCATCACCTTGTTACTATATTGATTTGAAAATAAAGTATGGCTTAAGGAAATGAATATGGGTGCCAAAATAACAAAGATAAAAACTTGTGATGGTTAATTTTATGCATTAACTTGACTGGGCCAGTCCATGTCCAGATATTTGGTCAAACATTTATTTTAGATGTTTTTGTGAAGGTAGTTTTGGGTGAGATTAATATTTAAATCACTAGACTGAGTAAAGAAGGTTGCTGTCCCTAATGATGAGTGGGCCTCAATAAATCAGTTGAAGGTATGAATAGAACAAAAAGAATCACACTCCTCCAAATAAGAAAGAAATTTTTTCCTGCCTGATTGCCTTCAAACAGGAACATCTGCTGGCTTTCAAATGTGCACTATATGGTACGGTCTCCTGTTTTCAGTACTTAGAATTCAGACCAATATATTCTATTGGTTTTGTTTCTTTGGAGTAACCTGAAAAATGCATCAGGATATAATTTGAATTGTACAATATGTGACTTTTTGAGAATGACTTCATTCACTCAAAATAATGTCATTCACTTTCAACCAAGTGGTTGTATTATGTCAGTAGTTCATTCTTTTTTATTTCTAAGTGGTATTCCATTGTATGAAAGGCCACTTCTGCTGTTTCTTGTTTTGGACAAACATGAATAACTGCTATTATCATTCATGTACAGCTTTTTGTATTAATTTATACTTCGCTTAGGGCAAGTATCCAAGATAGAGGCTAATTACTATGAATGGTTAACTTCATAAGAAACTAACCAGATATTTTACAGAGGCAGGGGTTGAGGGGTTTGCCATTTTGCATTCCCATAACTAATGAATGAAAGTTCAACTTCTTTTGTGTCTTTAGTAGTACATGATATTGTCTATTTATTTTTAGTAATTTTAATAAGTGTGTAAAGGTATTTGGTAATGGTTTTAACAACTAATAATATTGAATATAGTTTCATGTGCTTATTTGTCATCCTTATTTCCTCTTTGGTGAAGTGTCTGTTCAAGTTCTTTATCCAGTTTCAATTGGATTGTCTTTTTTCTTATTGTTAAATTTTGAATTTTAAAAATATATTCTGGGTAGATATATTTTGTTAGATATGTAATTTGTAAAACTCTTATAAATGTGACTTCTCTTTTGCTCTTCATAGTGTATTTTGCCAAGCAAAATTTTTATTTTCTTTAAACCAACTTTATCATATTTTTCTTTTAGAGATTGTGACTTTTGCATCATAAAGATTTTCACCTATGTTTTCTTCTAAAAGTTTAAAATCGTATATATTACATTTTAGTCTATACTCCATTTTGTTTCAATTTTTATAAAATATGAAGATTAGATGGAAGTTCTTAGTTTTCAGAATTCATTAAAATACTATCCTTCATTGAGTTCCTTTTGTAAAAAAATAATAATTTTAAGCTTTGTGGTTAGGTATCTCTATATATAAAGAGGTAATATGCAAATTATCTAGGATGCCGTAGCAGTCATGACTGGCTCAGGAGGAAGCTGTGCATGCAGATGGGCGGGAGGGGACTGCATGCTGCCCCCAGCCCCAGTGGTCACGGCACAGCTGGGGCTGAGGGTGGGCCCAGAGCGGAGACACAACACACAGAGGGGCCCATCACCTCCGGGAGACAGTGCACCAGTAGTCCTGCCTCTGCACATGAGCTGCAGAGGAAACACTTTTTCTTACCGCTCATTGGCTAAGCTCCCTGTGTGCCACTCACAATGTTCTTGGTAACTTGGGTAATAAGAATCCAAGGTGATCTAGGTTTTTTCCACCTCACTCCTGTAAAACAAAGGTTCGCTGCTGGAGGGGCTAAGAAATGTCATATCCTGCCCTAACCAGTTTGGCTCAGTGGGTAGAGCCTTGGCCTGCAGACCACAGGGTCCAGGTTCATTTCTGATCAAGGGCATGTACCTAGGTTGCAGGCTCCTCCCTGGCTGGAGCCAAGGTCAGGGCTCATGCTGGAGGAAACCAATTGAAGTGTCTCTCTCACATTGATGTTTCTCTCTGTCTTTTCCTCACTATTCCATGCTCTCTAAAAATCAATGGAAAAATGTCCTCAGGTGCCGGGAGCTGGTCCATGCTTGCTGTTTCAAGGGACCTGGCATATATGGCATACTGTTCTTAATATGTTTGCTCACCTTCTTGGCACTATGTGTTTTAACCAAGGTCTCTGAGAAAGGTTGTTTCCCCAGGTAGGGATTTTCCCCTGAAGTTAGGGAGGGAATAAAACCTCTTAACTAAGTGCCAGGCGGGTAATTAATCACTTTAACTACGAACAATCATGCTTAAGCTACATAATTTTTACTCCCTGGAATGGAGTTAAGAAATGCCCTAACCTTTGGAATAGAGATTGATAGGATTGGAATCAACTGGTATAAATACAGATGTAACAAGACAGAACTTAGAAGACAGAACCTACACAGAACCTAGAGACAGAAGAACTTCGCTGGAGAGAACATGGCAAAAGATCCTGGACAGAAACTGGCAACAGAACCTAGAGACAGAACCTAGCGAGAGAACATGGCAAAAGATCCTGGACTGAACCTGACTATAGAACATGGCAAGAGAACCTGACTAGAACCTGGTGACTGAACCTGGCTGGAAAACCTGGACAGAACCTGGCTGGAGATCCTAACCAGAACTTTGTTGGAGATCCAGACCAGAACTTCACTGGAGATCCAGACCAGAACTTCGCTGGAGATCTTGGCTAGAGATCCTGGCTAGGCTGCTGATCAACTGAACACTATCTCCGTGTCATTCCTTCTTCGCCAACTCCGTCCACACCTTTGGGGACCCCTGGACCTGCTGGGGTTGGACCCCAGCACTCAGGTGAGGCAAACAAAAGAAAGAAATGTCATATCCTATGAAAGAGACATCTTGAAAATGCCTAATGAAAGTTGTCATTTTTTCGTGGTGAAGGAACTGGAGTTCATGTTGGTGAAAACACCTTAGTGGCTGCGGCAGCTGGCAGTGGCAGCAGCAACGAGGTGATGGGGGTGGTGCCTTCCCCTGATCAGCCAGTCACCTCCTTCAGAGGAGTGGGCCTAAGCCATCAGTAGGACATCCCCTGAAGGCTCCTGTACTGTGATAGGGGGCAGGCTGAGCTGAGGGACCCCCTCCCAAGTGCACAAATTTTATGCACCGGGCCTCTAGTATACACATGTTTGATTTATTATATCTTCTTGGAGAATTGACTCTTATCATTCTGTAATGTGGCTCATTATCACTGGCAATTTTCTATGTTTTGAAACAATATTTCTGATATTAATATAACTACTTCAATTTTATTTTAATGAAAATTTGTATAGTATATCTTTTGGTGATCTTTTAATTTTAACATTTTTCTATTATATTTGAAGTAAGTTTATTGTGGAGAGCATACAATTGGTTCATGTTTATTCTGGTACTCTCTGTAATTTCATTGGTTAGGTACATCAACACTAATAAAAGAGAAAAATGGTAATTGGCGTACGAGCTACACTTTTCATTGGCTAATCAGGGCTATATGCAAATTAACTGCCAACTGAGATGGCAGTTAACTGCCAACAAGATGGCGGTTAATTTGCATATGTAGGCACAATGCAGGGAGGCCAAAGGGAAAGCAGGAAGAAGCCCCCTGCCACTGACAGTGATCGGAAACCCAGGGGGGAGCTAAGAGCTGGGGGGCAGGGCAAAGGCGGCCCTGGGGCCGCCTTTGCCCTGCCCCCCAGCCATGATCAGAGAATCAGGTGCCTTTTCCGCCCTGGCCAGTGATAGCAGGAAGTAGGGGTGGAGCCAGCGATGGGAGCTGGGCAGGGTCGAAGCTGGCAGTCCCAGGAGCTAGGGGTCCCTTGCCTGGGCCTAAAGCGAAGCCCACGATCGCGGGGCCGCTGCAGCTGCGGGTCCCCGCTGCCCGGGCCTAACGCCTAGGCCAGAGGCATCAGGCCTGGGCAAGGGGCCGATCCTGCGATTGGAGGGTGATGGGGGTCAACGCCTGAGGGCTCCCAGTATGTGAGAGGGGGCAGGCTGGGCTGAGGGACACTCCCCCCACACACACACCCAGTGCACGGGGATCAGCGGAGCCGCGAGGCCTCCCGGCACCGGCATCAGTGTGACAGGGGGCAGTGCCCAAACCCCCTGAACCCCCTGATCGCCCTGCGGCTCTGTGTGCGACAGGGGGCGGGGCCACAACCTCCCTATCCGCCCTGCTCTGTTCGGGACAGGGGAAGGCGCCCCAACCCCCTGATCAGCCCTGCTCTGTGCCTGATAGGGGGGAGCTGCCCAACCCCCTGATCGCTCTGCGGCTCTGTGTGTGACAGGGTGCAGTGCCCCAACCCCCTGATCGGCCCTGCTCTGTGTGTGACAGGGTGTGGTGCCCCAACCCCCTCCCCCCCGGCCCCCCCTAACGGGTCCTGCTCTGTGTGTGACGGGGTAGAGCCATAACCTCCCCTTCGGCCCTGCCCTGAGTGTGAGAGTGGCGGCGCCCCAACCCCTCTGATGGGCTCTGCTCTGTGAGTGACAGGGGCCAGCGCCTCAACCCCCTGATTGGCCCTGCTCTGTGCGTGACAGGGGGTTGCACCGCAACCTCCCCATCGACCCTGCCTTGAGTGTGACAGGGGGCTGTGCCCCAATCCCCCAATCGGCCCTACCCTGAGTGTGACTGAGGGTGGCATCGCAACCTCCTGATCCTCCCTGCTCTGTGCATGACATGGGGCAGTGCCCCAACTCCCCAAATGGCCCTGCTCTGAGCCCGACCAGGGGCTACACCTAGGGATTGGGCCTGCCACCCGGGAGCAGGCCTAAGCCAGCAGGTCGTTATCTCCCAAGGGTTCCCAGACTGGGAGAGGGCACAGGCCGGGCTGAGGGACCCCCCCTCCCTCCCCGAGTGCACAAATTTTTGTGCACCGGGCCTCTAGTTTTCATATAATTGATATGCTTAGATTTAGTTTTACCATTTTAAAATGTTTTCTCTGTGTTACATTCTTTGTTTTCCTTTTTCTTCTTCCATTTTGTTTATTTGAATATGTTCTTAATATTAAATTTTTCTTTATCTGTTGTGTTTTTGTTTCTTTGTATATATATTTTAGTGGTTGTTTAGAGAATAAATATAAAAATATATGTTTCATTTTCATAGTCTAATTTGAATCAATATTTTATCATTTCCATTAAATTATCAAAGTCTTAACATCACATAGTTTCTGCTATACTTTCTTTTTATGTTGTAGTTGCCTTATACATTATCCATGTATTTGGAAAATTTTAGTAGACAGTGTTATACTTTTTGCTTGTAATTGAAAATCTATTTTAAGAAAATCAAGATGAAAAGAATAGTTGATTATATTCACCCAGATATTGAAAATTTATTTTGTTCCTCTCTCATTCCTAATGAAAGGAATTTTAGCTGGGGGCTTGGGTCGCTGGGGGGGATTGCCAGCCTGAAAACGGCCATCAGGCCCTCACTCAGGCTAGCCAGGCACCCCATAGGGGACCCCCACACTGAAGGGGGTGTGGCCATTCTGAAAAGAGCCCTCAGTCCCTCACCCAGGCTGTCCACACCCCCATGGGGTGAGGGTCCCCACCGGGGGGCTTGAAAAGCCTGCAAACAACCATCAGCCCCTCACCCAGACTGGCCAACCACCCCAGTGGGGACCCCTGCCTTAAAGGGGGTGTAGCCAGCCTGAAAACAGCCCTCAGCTCCTCAGCCAGGCTGGCCAGGCACTCCAGTGGGACCCCCACCCTGATCCGGGACACCCTTCAGGGCAAACCAGCCAGCCCCTACCCATGTACCAGGCCTCTACCCTATATAATAAAAGGGTAATATGCAAATTGACCCTAACAGCAGAACGACTGGGAATGACTGGTCACTATGCTACACACTGACCACCAGGGGGCAGATGCTCAATGCAGCAGCTGCCCCCTGGTGGTAAGTGCGTTCCCACAGGGGGATCTCTGCTCAGCCACAAGAAACCAGGCTAATGGCTGCCAGCACAGCGGTGTTGGTGGGAGCCTCTCCTGCCTCCTCAGCAGCACTAAGGATGTCTAACTGCAGCTTAGGCCTGCTCCCGACTGACAAATGGACATCCCCTGAGGGCCCCCGGGCTGCTACAGGGATGTCTGACTGCCAGCTTAGGCCCAATCCCCCGGGCTGAGGGCCTAAGCCAGCAGGTGGTCATCCCCCGAGGGGTCCCAGACTGCGAGAGGGCACAGGCCGGGCTGAGGAACACCCCCCCCCCTCACAAGTGCACATATTTCTGTGCACCGGGCCTGTAGTTATTAAATATTTGGCTTATCTGTAAGTATTTTTCCTTTCTCATATCTTGTTCTTTTTTTTCTGGTTATAGCTTTTCCTTTCTACTTAAAGAAGTCCCTTTATTGTTTCTTGTAAATTTGGTTTAATATTAATGAGGTCCCTTAGTTTTTTCTTATCTGGGAAATCTCTCTCCTTCAACTCTGAATTACCACCATGCTTAGTTAATTATTCTATATTATAAGTTTCTTTCTTTAAGCACTTTAAAAAGGTCCCACTACTCCCTTCTGACTTATAAAGTGCAGATAAGGAATCTGTTGATAGACATATAGGGTTTTATTTGTATGCAACTCATTTTAATCTTGCTTCCTTCAAGGTTGTCTTTATTTTTAACCTTTGCTATTGTAACTACAATATGTTTTGGTGTGGGCCTCTTTGTATTTACCTTGTTTGGTACTCTCTGATTTTCTGGAGCTGGATGTCTGTTTCCTTTCCCTGGTCAAGATAGTTTTTAGCCATATTAATGTGTTTTTAAACTGTTTTTATTCCTAGATTTATTGGGGTGACATCAGTTAATAAGATTATATACGTTTAAAGTGTACAATTCTATGATATATCTTTATTTCTTTAAATAAATTTTCTGTTTCTTCCTCTCTTCCTAACTTTCTTCTCCTTCTGGTATCCCTATAATATGAACATTTGAGAGCTTGAGAATGTCCTAAAGGTCCCTTAAACTATGTATATATTTCTTTCAGCTGTTCTGATTTGTTGAAGTCCACTAGTCTGTCTTCTATATCAGTGATCTGTTCTTCTGTGCTAATTCATATGCTAGAGCACCTGGATAGATCCCCAACCTCACTTTGGAAAAGGAGTATGTAAATAATGGTACTCACTGGCCCCTCTGAACCCAGAGAATTCTCACATTCTCTCAAGAGCTCCCATGGTTCTTCAGTATTCTCTATATAGTTTCTCTTCTGTTGTCTGTATTGAAAGTGATAACATAGAGAAGAGACCTCTGTCTAGGCTTTATGTGCCAGGGAGTTTGTGGAAGCTACTTGGAGCCAAACAGGCACTTAGGGAACCTGGGGCAATTGCCTGACAGCAGAAAGAGCTTTATGCATGGAGGCCAATTGGGTATGGTGATATCCTTTTGTTTCTACTTGCTATCTTTGTTCAGAGACAAAAGGCTTCATGCAATGTCTTGCACATACTCTGTGGTGATTTCACATGTAGAGCAAAAGCATCTAAATATAGCTTCAGTCCCACACTATTGAGGTATTAAACAATGGTCCTCACCTGTTCCTCTGGCCCCAGAGAGTTCTCACAGCCTTCTTTATTCAGTCTTTCTCTCTCTCTCTCTCTCTCTCTCTCTCTCTCTCTCTCTCTCTCTCTCTCTCTCTCTTTTTGTTGTTGTCAGAAGCTCTTTATTCAATTCTCTGTTGTCTAGCAGTAGTAATTGCTACCTGTTTATGCACACACACACGGGCACACACACACATATATATATGTATTTTTTTTCACTGAAGGAGGTGACTTCAGTGTTTGCCTATGTTAATGCCATCTTGAATTTTGTATTTTAAATAAAGCTTATATTGTTAGTTTTTTGTTTTGTTTTGTTTTTCAGCTCATGTCCTCTATCAAGTAGAGTATGAGGCAAAAACATATGTGATACTACTTCATTAAGGAATATAGTCCCATGGAACAGGTGTGAGTTAAGGATGAATAAGTAAGGAAAGACAGCTTAGTACATTAGTCTCTGTTAAAATAAAATCACCATGAAAAAGTAATAATTGCAGCTGTTAATTTTAATAAAAGTAAAAATTATGGGGAAAAGTGTACAGTGAATCAAGCATGCAGGTCATGAGGACAGCCTCACTACTGAGTCCAAGTAAAGGGTGAGGGATGTAAAAATCAGGGGAAATAATGACAAAGATAATTTCTTTCACATTTTTTCTAAAAGTACCCTGCTCAATGAAATGTTTTTATGTTTTTTGAGTCAAAGATAAATAAGTACTATTATTTCAAATGTTACTTTTATGTTAACTGAATTTCAGATTTTACCAAGGAAAAGAAACAAACTTTCTAGATATTCAAGATGCTTGTTAAATACTGATATTTATAAAGATTTACCTCTCCACCCCCTTCATCTTAAGAAATCCTCTGCATCTGTGATGGCCTCCAATAACATCTTAAGGTTTGGATGTTTCACCTGAATTTCTTGGATGGGATATTAATAATCACTACTCTTATATGGGAGGCAACCCAATTCTTTCTTTTTTTATTCTTTAGGAGAATTCTGTGATCTTTGGGGGGGCACTAAAGTGAGAACCTATATTGATAGCCTAGTGACAAATTAATTTACTTTTAAGTTAATACAAATTTAGGAACAAGTTCATTCATTATGATAGTTATTAAAAATAAACTTTAAAAGAAAACACATGTTTAATAATTTATATTAAAATCACAATGAGTTTTGACTACTAAGTATTTATAATGATAATTTAGTCTCTCCTTTTTTCTCTCTCTTTCACTCTATCAGTCTATCTGCCTCTCTTGTTCTCTATGATGTATCTATCATTGCTGGGTTTAAAACAAAGGAAGAAAAATCCTTTGGCATCACTAGACTATTGCTTATCAGTGGTTTGGGGAAAGGTGATTTGAAGAAAACTAATAACAAAGTGTGGCAAATCAATAATGCCATTACAATATGATAGATAGAATAATATAAAATGAGTTGATAAATGTGAAAGCATATTTTACTCTATTTGAACTGTAATTTTTATACACTTCTCATTATCACATAGCATTATGATTCATTTATACTTATATGACATACATTAAAAACTTTTATTTGGTTTTCATTTTTAAAATTATTTTCAAGAATTTAGAAACTATGAGGAAAAAAAACCTTTAAGAGAAATAAGGAATCAATAAAGATATACCCAAAAGTATCTTCACTGGGCTCATTTTGCTTATCCCATTTTTTACAAATGTTTTTTCTTTTCATTTCTGGACTCCCCAAATTGTCCATCTCCATTTAGGTGGAAGGGACCCAGAAAGGGAGGGTAGGAATGTAGAGTGGGATAAGGTTTAATGTAGTAAAAAATATTACCTCAGGCCCCATATTGGTCACTGACAGATTCTCTGTTACATAGAGGGGGGAAAAGCTTTGATACATAGACAAGATCTAATATCTGTGCGAATAAAATAATCCTAAATTACTTGCAATCATTATTCCAAAAAATTAATTGTAAATAACTAGAAGTCAATTAAAACAGTATTCTGCTGGGTAATGCAAATCTTTTATAGTTTTGTTTCAGTTAACTGCCTCATTATTGATTTATAGATGTGTGTACAGCTGTGGGAACCATAGCATTATCTAATGCACTCAGAGAATAATTACATATGAAAAGAACTGTGTAGCTCAAGGGAAAAATCTCTGAAATTATTTACTGCCTTAACTTCAACCATATTAAAATGCAAAACATTTAGAAATAGGTTGTGAGGTTTTATCATGTTTTTGATTCATAATGTTGCCAACTTTTAAAAGAGAGATTTGTATTTTTAATCATATTAAAATGTTTGCAAACTTCTCTAGTGCACAGCATGCAGAGATATCAAGGCTTGTCAAACAAAGAATGTAATAAATGTATTTATTATTTAGGACACTAATTCAGAAAATATTTTTCTCTTTGTGCATCTGGTATGTATGAAGAAAGAAAATTTACACCATAAAGAAATGTATAAGCCAAAATTATAATATTTATTATTATTGTTGTTATTGAGCACAGGTAATTTTAAGATCGAAGTCATTGAACACCAGTTTCCCACGATATTATGTCTTGTTATTACATCCACTGTTTCATTACCTACAGATTTTGCCTGATCTACTTTATCTGATCATTTGTTCCAATCCCTAACCATTTTTTATTCATAATTTTCCCACATTTTAACTAACAACGATATTATATACCACCAAAGATTTCTTGAAACTTTTTGCTTTTGTGTTTGATGGATATACATTTAACTTTGACCATCTAGGTTCTTAATTTTGACTGTATATTTGCAAACAATATGTATTCACAAACAGAGATTTCTTTTACACTAGTAAAAATTCAAAATAATAAACTGATTTCTGTTTTCTGGATATATGCAAACAGAATAGAAATTGATCAATAAAACATGTGAGAGAGAAGTTAAAAATCTATACCATTTGGTTTGGTAACACACTAGCTAAGAATATGCATCCTATAAATTAATTACACAGAGTTATAATTTATTATTGGGTATGAGATTCATGCCAAACACAATTAGACATATCTTTCTTTTTGTTAGAATTTTTACTGAGTCAGGCTTCAGGTGACATACAAATCTTTTGTAACTCAAAAACAGCACTTTCTCACTGAATAAAATGATAGAATGTACACATAATTGCTAGGAAAATTAAATATAATATTGCATGAAATCAACTGAATTTCTTAAACTTAAAATGGGATTTTGTATTGTCCCATTACAGCTGAATTTTCATTTAAATCTTTAGGATAAAACCAAATCAGTGTGCTTTCTGTTTCACAGCAAAACCATCACTCTTATTAAAATAAAACATATATATTTAGGGAAAAAAGGAGGCTGAACAAGAAGACCAATATGTCTTTTTCATCTGTAATTTATATTATTTAGTGGTAGACCTATTCCATTTGTTCACATCAATGTCATCTTAGACTATATAAAAAGATAAAAATAATATCACATGAATAACTTTTAATACTTTGATATTAGTAATACAGTGGATAACAGCATGTTTATATACTAATGAAAAATAAATACGATTCTAAAAATATTATAGATCTTTTCATCTGTGACCTTAAAAAAGTGTTCTGACATTAATTTTACACACACAAAAAAAACCATGTTCCCTAGGAAAATTCTATCTTTTCATATTATTTTGTATGATCTAGATTTACACTATTTCTATGGGAGCTAAATTTTATGTTTTCATAGCTACTGCATCTTTATAATTTACAACAATTCAGAAGATATTAAATAAAGTGAAACTTTAAAATCACTCAGCCATGGGGCATAAAGTCACTTTCTCATTTCCTAGTAATTCTAGATCATATACTTAAAAGCAAATCTTCAGGTTTTCAGTTTTAAATGGAGGGGGAAAAACTGTCTATGAGACTATTCCTCCTCTAATTATAAGATTCTTAATTAAGAGAACAATTAATAAAAACAACCAATATTAATAGAAGAAAAGCAAAAATAATAAAAAAAGATAGACAATTTCAAAAAAGCTAGCAAAATTTAAACAAGAAAATAAGCACAGCCAACATAATTATTTTCAAAATGTGGTGGCCAAGAAAAGTGGTGATAATGTGGAAGAGAAGATATTAAAAAAACATAACAAAGATAAACCCACCCATACACTTAAGAAACAGTAATGGTTATTACATACACACAGACACACACACACACACACACACACACACACACACACACACACACAACATACCTGAGAATTCTCACTAATTTTACCAAATGTGAAAAAAACAGGCTAATTTGGTAGCCTCATTTTGACTCTCTCAGGAGAAACAGTTGCTAGAGAGATACATGCCAACATGAGGAAGTTATGGGATTGAATTTCTCTGATAGAAATGAATATTCCAAGGCTAAATGAGTGCCCATCACTAGATAAGTGAATAAAAAAGCTGTGGTACATTTACACAATGGCATACTATGCAGCTGTAAAAAAGAAGGATCTCTTACCCTTTGAAACAGCATGGCAGAACCTGGAAAGTATTATGTTAAGCAAAATATGTCAGTCAGAGGGAGATGAGTATCACATGATCTCACTTATATGTGGAATCTCATGAACAAAATAAACTGATAAATCTCAGAGAGAAGGGGTTGGGGAGAGATCAACCAAATAATTTATATGCATATATGCATAACCCATGGACACAGACAATAGTGTGGTGAAGGCCTGTGGAGGGAGTGACAGCAGAGGGGTGGGGTATACAGGAAAAATATCTCTGTAATATGTTCAACTTGTGATTTATGTAATTATTTTTATACCACCATGTAAGGATGAATTTTTAAAAATGAGTGGAGTAAATTTTAAGTTAAAGAATAAATCAAGGGAATGCAATATACCTCAGAATTAGAGGTAGTCCATGTTGTTACAGCAGATATAACAAAACCTTGGAAAGGAAAGCTGAATTCGTGATTGTCCTTTTTTCTCTCCATGGTCATAAACTATAGAAAAAGTGGATAGGACATAACCATAAATAACTGCTGCATGGGAAATGTTTTATGCTCAAACACAATGGCAAGGAAGTTAACGTTAACACATTATAATAGAGAACAAAGGAAATGTTTGAACAAAGCTACAGGGATTACATAGTGTGGATGATCTAAAAGAGTTGGCATGGATGTTATAGCAATGGTTACAGCAAAAGAAGAAAAAAGTGACATGCTATTAATACAAAATACAGAGAAGAAAATGATAAATAACAGAAAAAATATAACCCATGGAAGACAAGGAAAGTAAACACTAATGATTTTTACTCTAGAACAATTAGGATTAAATAAAATGAAGAGTTAAAAGATGAGAGGAAAAATAAGATTGTTGGCTTAGCATAATAAATCAAGGATCAAAACTTCCTTATGAAATTTATAAATAAAGTAAAAGTAAAGACAAGATAGGTCTAAAAAGTACATTAATAACATGAAAAAAATGCTTGAGATAATTACAGTGAACATAGTTGTGAAAGACTAGGTAATTGGGGGGGGGGAGAAAATATGGAAGACAAAGAAAATCTCCTATGTAGATAATTTCAACATATGAATCAGGAAAATTATTAAAATATATAATAAAAGTGAATTTGCATGAAATAAAGAAAGAGCTATAAAAGGTTCCAGGAAAAAATGACACTAAATGATCACACTGGTGCTTACCCCATAAAGTTAAGTGATTGAACTTCATGTAAAGAAGTACTTTCTTTTTTCTAAAGGAAATAAAATGTGGCCCCAAATTTCTTTACCCAGAAAAAATTTTGAAGCATGAAGACAATAGGCCTTCTAAAATATGGAATTTGAAGAAGTAATACTTCTGAAGTCTTTTTGAAAAGCAAAACAAAAACTACTTGATGTTCCAAAATGGCGACCAGCAGGAAGGTAGGGAGGGAGAGAGTGTGAGAGCACAAGGAAGTGATAGAGGAGTGTGTGGACGCATGTGGTGTGTGTGTATGAGCTAGGGACAGTTAGATTCTGCAGGTCTTCTAAGGGGCTGCTAAACCGGGCATTCTTAGGCGGCGGAGTCCCGCTCCCTGCGCGGACACTCCTGGGCGGCCAGCACAGGCACAGCGAGCACGCCATCTTGGGAAACAGAGCTGCTTGAGACTAGGATCCTGGCCTCAGCACCACCCAGTCTGATCTCAGACGCATACCAGGACCCTACAGCCACTGGGGACAGAGACCTGTGACCACAGCTACAGACCTGTGGACACGAAAAGTTCAGAAATCCGCGCCCCCCCCGCCCCCCCCCCCCCGCAGATCCGTGAGTAACAGAGCCCATCCCCCCTTCCCTCAGGCTTGTGGGCAGCTCCAGAGTAAAGAACTGATAGACCCACCCCTTGCCAGGGCCTCAGGGCTCCAGGAACTTTAGCCTGGAAGTGCGCGAGCACCTTGGAACTGATCCTGCACGCACTGCCAGCTTCTGAGCCCTGGGCTGGGAGCAAACGCTCAAACCCTAGGAACTGAGCCTAGGCGCACTGCCTGCTTCTGAGCCCTGGGCTGGGAGCAATCCCGTGAACACTGGGAATTTGTCCCACATATCACAGGCCCAGGGACCCCGATTCTCTGGGCAGGTGGCAGCACCAAGCACCAGTGACTTGACTGTGTTTCTTTTCACTTGCGCCTGAGATCCTGATTTCCTGTGCATTCATACTAAGAGCCAGTGACTCCAATTCCTAGTGCAAGGGCACACAGGGACCCTGATTCTCAAGGCACGCCAGGGGGGTCTCTGTTTCAGCACAGTGCAGGCAGGGTCCCTGATTTTAAGGGCACATACGAGGCCACATTGAGCGCTGACAACACTGACTCTGAGCAAGCCTGGTTCCCACCAACCCACAACAACCACACATCTTAGTGTCAGAGCTCTTCAGTGACACTAGGATGGTGGGAGGCTCCCACTGCCCATGGCCCAGGCCCACGCAACTCGACGTTTGAACCATCGGGAGATAATCAGAATGAAGAGACGAAACAACACCCAGAGGAAAGACAATGAGGAGTCACCAAGAAAGGACATTAATGAAGTTGAAGCATGCAACATGACAGAAAAAGAATTCAGAATAATGGTTGTACAATTCATTCACCAGATGGATGAGAAAATCAACAACCTATGCAAGAATCAGGAAGAAATGAAAAGTGATATAGCTATAATAAAAAACACCATGGAAAGTTTCAACAGCAGACTAGAAGAAGCAGAGGACAGAATTAGTGAATTAGAAGATAAGGCAGAGAAACAAGCTCAATCTGAACAGCAACTGGAGAAAAGAATTAAAAAGCAGGAGGAGAGCCTAAGGGAGCTTCTTCGGGACAACATGAAACGAAGTAACATATGCATAATAGGGCTGCAAGAAGGACAAGAAGAGCAGCAAGGATTAGAAAATCTATTTGAAGAAATAATGTCAGAAAACTTCCCAGATATGGGGAAGAAAAAAGTTACACAAGTACAGAGAGTCCCAGGCAAGATGAACCCCAAAAGACCCACACCAAGACACATCATAATAACGATGGCAAATGTACAAGACAAAGACAGAATCTTAAAGGCTGCAAGAGAGAAACAGAGAGGTACCTACAAAGGATCCCCCATCAGATTATCAAATGATTTCTCAACAGAAACACATCAGGCCAGAAAAGAATGGATAGAAATTTACAAAGTGATGCAAAGCAAAGCACCGAATCCAAGAATACTCTATCCAGCAAGGCTATCATTCAAAATTGAAGGGGAAATAAGAAGCTTCACAGACAAAAAAAGGCTAAGGGAGTTTATCAGCACCAAGCCAGCAATGCAAGAAATGCTAAAGGGACTGGTGTAAAAAGAAGAACTAAAAAGCCCAGAAAGAAAACAGCCACACACACAAAAAAATAGAAATGGCTACAAACAAGTACCTTTCAATAATAACTTTAAACGTAAATGGACTAAATGGTCCAATCAAAAGACATTGAGTGGCTGAATGGATAAAAAAACATGACCCATATATTTGCTGTCTACAAGAGACCCACCTCATTAGAAGGGACTCACACAGACTGAAAGTGAAGGGATGGAAAAATATCTTTCATGCAAATGGAAATGAAAAAAAAAGCTGGGGTAGCGATACTTATATCAGACAAAATAGACCTCAAAGTGAAGGCCATAACAAGAGATAAGAAAGGCCACTTCACAATACTAAAGGGATCAATACAACAAGAGGATATTATCCTGATAAACATATAAGCACCCAATGCAGGAGCATCCACATACATAAGAAAACTCCTGGAAGATATCAGGGGAGAGATCGACAACAATACAATCATAGTAGGGGATTTTAATACACCACTGACATCACTGGATAAATCCGCTAGACAAAAACTCAGCAAAGAAACAGCAATCCTAAATGACTCACTAGATCAGCTGGCCTTAATTGACATCTTCAGAACACTTCACCCCAAAGCCACAAAATATACGTTCATCTCAAGTGCTCATGGGACATCTTCAAAAATAGACCACATATTGGGTCACAAACAAAGTATCCCCAAATTCAAGAAGATTGAAATCATACCAAGCATCTTCTCAGACCACAAGGCCATAATATTAGAAATAAACTACAACAAAAACAACTCAAAATACACAAACACTTGGAAGCTGAATAGCACGTTATTACATATTGATTGGGTTACCAATGAGATCAAAGAAGAAATCAAAAACATCCTGGAAACTAATGACAATGAAAACACAACAATCCAAAACCTTTGGGACACAATGAAAGCAGTCCTGAGAAGGAAGTTTATAGCTATACAGGCCTATCTCAACAAACAAGACAAAATGGTAGTAAATCATCTAAATCTACAGCTCAAAGAATTAGAAAGAGAGCAGCAAGAAAAGCCCAGAGTGAGCAAAAGGAAGGAGATAATAAAGATTAGAGCAGAAATAAATGACATAGAGACCAAAAAAACAATAGAGAAAATCAATGAAACAAAGAGCTGGTTCTTTGAAAGGATAAACAAGATTGACAAGCCTCTAGCCAGGCTCACCAAGAAGCAAAGAGAAAGGACCCAAATCAACAAAATCAGAAATGACAGAGGCGAAATAACAACAGATCCCACAGAAATACAAATGATTGTTATAAATACTATGGACAACTCTACTCCAACAAACTAGACAACCTGGAGGAAATGGACATATTCCTGGAAAAATACAACACTCTGAAACTTGATCAAGAAGAATCTAAAAATCTCAATAAGCCAATAACTATGGAAGAAATTGAAGCAGTCATCAAAACCCTTCCAGCAAACAAAAGCCCAGGACCAGATGGCTTCACAGGGGAGTTTTACCAAAAATTCAAGGAAGAAATAAAACCTATCCTCCTCAGACTAGTAGAAAAAATCCAAGAGTAAGGAACACTTCCAAGCTCATTCTATGAAGCCAGCATCACCCTAATACCAAAACCAGGTAAAGACAACACAATGAAAGAGAATTACAGGCCAATATTCCTCATGAACATAGATGCCAAAATCCTCAAAAAAATCTTAGCAAATCGGATCCAGCAGTACATCAGAAAGATCATACACCACGACCAAGTAGGATTTATCCCAGGGATGCAAGGATGGTACAATATCCGCAAATCAATAAACATGACACATCACATAAACAAATTGAAAGAAAAAAACCACATAGTCATATCAATTGATGCAGAAAAAGCGTTTGACAAAATTCAACACCCATTTTTGATAAAAACTCTCAGCAAGGTGGGAATTGAAGGATCATACCTCAACATAATAAACGCCATATATGAAAAACCCACAGCCAACATCATACTCAATGGACAAAAACTAACATCATTTCCCCTAAGAACAGGAACAAGACAGGGATGCCCCCTCTCACCACTCCTGTTCGACATAGTACTGGAAGTATTAGCCATTGCAATTAGACAAGAAGAAGAAATAAAAGGCATCCAAATTGGACAAGAAGAAGTAAAACTGTCCTTATTTGCAGACAACATGATATTATACTTAAAAAAACCCTAAAGACTCCATCAATAAACTATTAGACTTAATAAAAGAATTCGGCAATGTAGCAAGATACAAAATTAACGCCAAAAATCTATGGCATTTCTATACACCAAAAGTGAATGTGCAGAAAGAGAGACTAAAAAAGTAATCCCATTTACCATCGCACCAAAAAAATTAAGCTACCTAGGAATAAACTTAACTAAAGAGGTAAAAGACCTCTTCTCAGAAAACTATAGGACATTGAAAAAAGAGATAGAGGAAGACATAAAGAGATGGAAAAACATACCATGTTCTTGGATTGGTAGAATCAACATCATTAAAGTGTCCATACTGCCCAAAGCAATCTATAAATTCAACGCACTTCCCATTAAAATACCAATGGCATTTTTCACAGACCTAGAACGTACTCTCCAAAAATTCATCTGGAATAAAAAACGACCACGAATAGCTGCAGCAATCCTGAGAAAGAACCAAGTAGGTGGGATCTCAATACCAGATATCAAGCTGTATTACAAAGCCACTGTTCTCAAAACTGCTTGGTACTGGCACAAGAACAGACATATAGATCAAAGGAATAGAATAGAGATCCCAGAAATCAGCCCCAACCAATACGCTCAATTAATATTTGACAAAGGAGGCAAGAACATACAATGGAGTCAAGATAGTCTCTTCAATAAATGGTGTTGGGAAAATTGGACAGATACATGCAAGAAAATGAAACTAGACCACCAACTTACACCATACACAAAAATAAACTCAAAATGGATAAAGGACTTAAATATTTGACGGGAAACCAAACAAATACTAGAAAAATCCAAAGGCAACAAAATCTCAGACATATGCCGAAGCAATTTCTTCACCGATACAGCTCCTAGGGCATTGGAAACTAAATAGAAAATAAACAAATGGGAGTACATCAAAATAAAAAGCTTCTGCACAGCAAAAGAAACCATCAACAAAACAACAAGAAAACCCACTGCGTGGGAAAACATATTTTCCAATGTCATATCTGATAAGGGCCTAATCTCCAAAATTTATAAGGAACTCATACAACTTAACAAAAGGAAGATAAACAATCCAATCAAAAAATGGGCAAAGGACCTAAATAGACACCTTTCAAAAGAGGACATTCAGAAAGCCAAGAGACATATGAAAACATGCTCAAAGTCACTAATCATCCGAGAGATGCAAATCAAAACAACAATGAGGTACCATCTCACACCTGTCAGTCTGGCTATCATCAACAAATCAACAAACGATAAGTGCTGGAGAGGATGTGGAGAAAAAGGAACACTTGTGCACTGCTGGTGGGAATGCAGACTGGTGCAGCCACTATGGAAGACAGTATGGAGTTTCCTCAAAAAACTACAAATGGAACTCCCATTTGACCCTGTGATCCCACTTCTAGGAATATATCCCAGGAAACCAGAAACACCAATCAGAAAGGATGTATGCACCCCTATGTTCATAGCAGCACAATTCACCATAGCTAAGATCTGGAAACAGCCTAAGTGCCCATCTGTAGATGAATGGATTAGAAAACTGTGGTACATCTACAGGATGGAATACTATGCTGCTATAAAAAAGAAGGAACTCTTACCATTTGCAATAGCATGGATGGAACTGGAGAGCATTATGCTAAGTGAAATAAGCCAGTCAATGAAGGAAAAATACCACATGATGTCACTCATTTCTGGATAATAAAGACCATTATAAACTTATGAACAAAAATAGATACAGAGGCAGAGCTGCCTCGAACAGACTGTCAAACTACAACAGGAAGGCCGGGGAGGGTTGGAGGGCAGGAGGGGGATGGGTAAGAGGTCAACCAAAGGACTTGTATGCATGCATATAAGCATAACCAATGGACATAAGACACTGGGGGGGTAGGGTAGGCCAGGGGATTGTCATGGGCGGGGGGGAAAAAAAGGAGACATCTGTAATACTTTTTGTAATACTTTAAGCAATAAAAATAAATAAATAAATAAATAAATAAAGTTAAATTTGAACAAAAAAAACTACTTGATGATGAAACATAGTGAATTAAAAGATAAATAATAATAAAAAAGCAAGACATACAATTGTAAACTTATATAAATTATATTAGAGAACAGAAGAGAATATAAATGTTATAAATCCTGGTGGTATAAAAATAATTACATAAATCACAAGTCAAGAAGAGGAAGAGAAGGAGATAGGATACCATTTGAGAATGCTAATGTCTATCTTTTATAGCAGAGAGACAGTTGATACTGTGTAAACTTTAAAAGAGGAATTAATGATACAAAATGAAAAAAGTACTTTTTTCAGAATATATTTCCTCATATTTAGAGATAAAATATCAAGAAACATTTATTTTCTTAAATCACTTTATTGAGTTTTGATTGATACAGAAAACGCTGCACATCATTGATACATACAACTTTATGAATTGCAGGTAAGTATGCATCCATAAAACCATAACCACAATCTATGCCACACACATATCTATTACTTTCAAAAGTTTTCTTTCATGGTCATTTTTTTTTATTTACTAGAGGCCCAGTGTACGAAAATTTGTGCACTCGGGGGGATTCCTAAGTCTTGCCTGTGCCCTCTCACAGTCTGGGACCCCTCAGGGGATGTTCACCTGCCAGTTTAGGCCTGCTCCCTGGGGGATTGGGCCTAAACTGGCAGTCAGACATCCCTCTGGCAGCTGTGGGGAGCAGGGCTAAGTCACAGTCAGACTTACTTAGTGTCACTGCAGAGGCGGCGGGAGAGGCTCTTGCCAATACTGCTGCGCTCAAAGCCATCAGCCCAGCTCAGGGCTTCTGGCTGAGCAGCACTCCTTCTGTGGGAGTGCAATGACCACCAGGGGGCAGCTCCTGCATTGAGCATCTACCCCCTGGTGGTCAGTGTGCATCATAGCAACTCGTTGTTCCTGGTCGATCTGCCTTTAAGGTCAATTTGCATATTACTCTTTTATTATATAGGATTATTAGTAGTATGTGTGATAAGAACACTTATCATAAGATCTACTCACTAGTGGCCTGGTGCATGAAAATCATGCATGGGGGGGTTGTCCCTCAGCCCAGCCTGCACCCTCTCTAATCTGGGACCCCTCAGGGGACATCCCTCTCGCAATCTGGGACCACAGGCTCCTAATCGCTCACCTGCCTGCCTGCCTGATTGCCCCTAAACACTCTGCCTGATGGCCTGCTTGCCCCCAACTGTCACCCCCTCCCCAGCCTGATCGCTCCCAACTTCCCCCCACTGCTGGCCTGCTCATACCCAACTGCCCTCCCCTCCTGGCCTGATTGCCCCTAACTGCCTCTGCCTTGGCCCCGCCACCATGGCTTTGTTCTGAAGGACGTCCAGAAGGTCTCCCGGTCTAATTAGCATATTACCCTTTTATTAGTATAGATTATTAGTAGTATAGTGTGATAAGAACACAGCATAAGATCTACTCTCTTAAGCAATTTTTAATATATAACACTGTACAGTTTTCTATAAACACAATGTGCTATAGTAGGTGACTAGAACTTAGGCTAAGTGAAATTAGCCAGAAAAAGGACAAATACATGATATTACTTATATAAGGAATATAAAATAGTCAAATTCTTAGAAGCAGAGAGTAAAATAGTAGTTTCCAGAGGCTGGAGGGAGGCAGAAACTGGGAGTATTAGTCAAAGAAAATAATTCCTTATGATAAAATAACATTTGGATTTTCAGCATTTCCTTCCATTTCATTTTAGTTTCATGATCTGTTAAATTTATGTAAACTTACTTTGAATATACTTATTTATAAAAATAATGCATGTGTTAAGATTTAATATTTTTAAAACATTTTCTATGATAAATGTATTTATTTATATATCTACCTAACTACCTATCTCATTGCCTCAGGCTAGTATGTTGCAGGAAGTAGAAGATGATTTCTAATTTTTTAAATTAGATTTTATTGTTGATTAATGAAAATTTTCAAAACCAGAGTTTTACAACTCTGTTAATATACTAGTTCACTGAGTTGTACACTTTTGTAAATTTTATTCTGTGTGAGTTATATATAAAAGGCTGTCAAACTAAAATCATATAAGCATGAGTATTTATATCTGGCCTCCTTTTCTTCATTGATTCATTTATTTTTCATTTCATTATAACATTATGAAACTTTTTTGATTATTATTGCTTTAGAGTACATCTTGAAATCAAGTAATGTAAATTGTGCAATTTTATTCTTTTAAATATAGTATTGGCTCTCCTAGATCAAGGGTGGGCAAACTTTTTGTGAGTGCATGCCAAAACTAGCAAAATCTCTGACTCAAAATTCTTCTGCGTGCCAACCCTAGTTTTTGAGAACATGTTATGCCTACTTGATATCTCTTAAAGTGTACGTATGTGAAGACCCTTGAAGAAATAATAAAATTCATTCGAGCGACAAAAACACAGTATATGATGATGAAAAATACATTTATTTTTTAATGTATACATGTACACTGATAGTCTGACAGAAAACTTTATGACTCCGTTTGATATTATCAGTGGGACTTCTGCTGCTGCATCACTGATGACAGAGATTTTACATCAGGTTTATATTTCCTGACCATCAGAGATATGCATGAGCTACTACTTTCATCCATCAGGCCATTCCTATTCTGAGACTTAACAAAATTCATCACTGAGAACAAAGATTCCCAAGCATATGTGGATGAAAACATGGAGAGTAACACTGTTGCAAAGTTTTTTAAACAGAAAAAATTTTCTGGAATGGCATTTCAAGTCCTCAATAGTTTGTTTTCAACACTTCTCTCTGGTACTCCTGTCTCTAATTACTTTTTTTTCAATGTTTTCCAAGTCAACTCTAAGGTCAATAAATTTCTGCTTCCCAATTGAGCTACTCTGAAATTCAATCACCTGCATTTCAAAGTCAGCCATGTCTTTCCACGAAAACATTTGTAAGTTTAGTTCCTCCAGTTTCATGCTGTCTGGAAACCTCATGAATTTTGCTGTCTCTTCCAGTTCTCTGAATTTTGCAAATCTTGAGAAGAACTGTTCAATACCTGACTTGATGATGTTTAAAAACAGCTTTTTAAGGCTCTGACAGTCTCTTCTGTAATCTTTTAGGAGGTCTTTGATGTGCCTCTTGAAGTTTGGGAAATATCTAAATCTCTCACCATCCACATCCCTCTTAAAGACTTCCAGTTTCTTTTCAAAAGCCTTTATGTAACCAAACATAACTCAAGTGTCTTGCCAGTTCCTTGTAATTTAACATTTAAGTCATTCAAATGTTCACAAAAATTGTAAATGTAAGATTATAAGAGAGGGTTTAGCGTGCCAGCAAAAGTTACTGGTGTGCCATGTTTGGCACGCATGCCAGGGGTTGCCCACACCTGTCCTAGATCCTTTTTATTTATATATAAAATTTAGAATCATTTATGATACTGAATTTTTAGACTGGGACTCGGATTCTTTGTCAGCCAGAATCGAAGAATGAATCCATGGACAGAAAGTGGTATAGCAAAGGTGGAGATTTATTGAAGTATAGGTACAGACACCCACATGGGGAGAGGGAAGAGTCCCACAGAATGGACTCCCATGTAGGGAGGGGGAAAGGGTCCCACTGGGTTCCTTTCCCTATGGCTTATAAAGGCTGAAGATCCTGGTGTCTGATATCCCCTCAGATTGGTTAATATTCCCCTTTGAGTTGGTTACTATAGTAACTCCTGCCTATGTTCCCCCAAAATTCCTGCTTCATTTAGTCAATTTGTACAAAAAATAAAAATCCTGCTGGGTTTTCATTGGTACTGGGTTGAAAAAATAGAATAAAATTAACTTAAATTAACTTTAATGTCTCATGTGAGGTTCTCCCCCCTCCTTCCCCATTGTTCCCCTACCCAGTGGTCGGTAAACTGTGGCTCACGAGCCACATGCGGCTCTTTGGCCCCTTGGGTGTGGCTCTTCCACAAAATACCGACTTCTGCACTTGGGCCATGAAATTTCAATTGCACTGTACATGTGCACCTGCACATGATATTTTGTGGAAGAGTATGTGGTTCTTGAGCCACAGTTTGTAGACCACTGCCCTATTCCCTCTGGGCTTTCTTCTTTTCCATCTGAATGAAGGGCTTTCTTCTCTTTATTTCATAAATATAGACCTTTTTTGGCTACTTTCAGTTCCTTTGTCTTATGTAAATGCAACTGTTGCTGTTCCCTTGTCTTATGGAGATGTAACTGCCCCTGGCTTCCTTGTGTTATGGAAATGTACCTTCTCCCAGTCTGCAGCCCCCCACTTTTTCATGGACCCCAATGGACCCCAATTCTAAAAAATCCCTAAGCCTGCCTATGTTCCCCCCAAATTCCTGCTTCATTTAGTCAATTTGTACAAAAAATAAAAATCCTGCTGGGATTTTCATTGGTCCTGGATTGAAAAAATAGAATAAAATTAACTTAAATATATTAAGTCTTATAATCCATGAACAGTGGGCATTATCTCTATTAACATATATCTTTAATTTCTTTTCAGAAATATTTTGCGTATTTCAGTTTTGGATTCTTACACTGTTTACATGCATTTTTTTTAAAAAAATATATTTTATTGATTTTTCTACAGAGAGGAAGGGAGAGAGACAGAGAGCCAGAAACATCGATGAGAGAGAAACATCGATCAGCCGCCTCCTGCACATCTACCACTGGGGATGCGCCCGCAACCAAGGCACACGCCCCCGACCGGAATCGAACCCGGGACCCCTCAGCCCGCAGGCCGACGCTCCATCCACCGAGCCAAACCGGTTTCGGCCATGGATTTTTAATAATATAATGATTTGTGATACTATTGTATATAGTCATTTATATATTAATTTAATTTTTAATATTTTTATTATACAGAATTTTACTTTTTAAAAACTTTACGTTCTTAGAATACATTTTACATTATAGATTCTCATAGTGGGAAAATAATAATTTCTTTCTTAAAGTTTTATATTTTTAGATATTATTTCAGTACAAATAAATTGAACACATTTGAGGATTAAGTCTCAGTTTAGAATGTGTAATATTTTGGTACATCTATAAGGGACCACTTCCCTACATGAGAGTTCTTTATATTCAGAAGCTCTCCAGGCTCTTTTCCCCAGGATTTAGACATTAGTAATGTGAAATATCAGCATTTTCTAACTTTATAGTTTCCCAAAGACATATCAACTGAACAAGGGGGGAAGTTTTCAAAACATTAAGTTCTGCCTAAGTTTCTGGTTTCTTTTGCTGTGTAGAAGCTTTTTATTTTGATGTAGTCCCATTTATTTATCTTCTCCTTTATTTCCTTTGCCCTACAAGATGCATCTGCAAAAATTCTGCTATGTGAGATGTCTGAGATTTTACTGCCTATGTTTTCTTCTAAGATTTCTATGGTTCCATTATATTTAAGTCTTTTATCCATCTTGAGTTTATCCTTGTATATGGTATAAATTAGTGGTCTAGTATATTTATATGTAAAAAATTACTTAATTTAAAAGCTGAGAACACAATTATGGCAATAGCTGCCTTTGCATTGTATAATAATATCACTAACATTAATCACACACATAATATATGCAATAAATTTTTCTAAATTCTCTAGATTTGTTATTTAATCCTCATGACAAAAATTGCTGAGAAATAGTTATTATCTGTCATCCCCTGCTTAGAGAAGGGAAATGAAAAAAAGAGTGGTGAAGTAACTTGCCTAAGGCTAACATAAAAACAAGATTTTACTCAAGGTATGCAGCTCTAGAGTTTTCAATCTATTTTTTTTTTCAGTGTATTTCCTCTCAAAGTGTTTTAAATTTTTTGAATAACAAAAGCAAGAATAATTTTCACTTTTTGTGGAAAGCCTGAGATTAAAGATTGAAAAGTCCAGCAATAAGCACAGGAAGATAAGGTTAAACATAAAGAAAACCCCAGGAAGCTAGAATCTGTGAAAAATGTGTGTCTAGGGAAAAGTTTCAGTTTCTCAGTATAGCTAAGTGACTTTAACAGCTGGCTTCTCCCCATCAGTGCATTGTGCCTGTTGTACACACTTGGAGGAGCCCTGATACAAGCCCAGGTAGAGCACACAATCTTTTTAAATTACTTAAGGTTGCAAGCTTGTTTCTTTCACTTGTTTATTGTAAGATCCAGCATGTTTTTATTTATCTTATTTTCTATTCACTTACAACCATGGTAGGGGTATCAGACATATTATTATAAGAAAAAAAAGTACAACATATTAATATCAGACAAAAACAATTTAAGGTAAAAATATTAAAAATATTTCATATTTATAAATAAGCAATGATATGTAAAGAAGATCATGTGGCAATTATTCATTGCATATAACAACAGTTTTGAAACATATGAAACAAAATTAATGAAATTATTAGTCCTATAGTATGTATTTTTGTTTTTTTCTTTTCTAGTATATTAATTTTAAGATTTTCTTTTTAAAATAATGATGAGAGGTCAGGTAGTTACTGTGACATATTAATCTATTTGTCTTACAAAATGTTTGTAAATGGTAATAGTAAGGGAGTGTATAATGTATTTTTCTTAAAGTCAAGAAATAAAATAAGGTTTTTAAGCTGAGGTACATTTATACAATGGAATAATATGCAGCTTTAAAAAAGAAGGATCTCTTACCCTTTGAGACAACATGGAGAGACCTGGAGAGTATTATGCTAAGTGAAATAAGCCAGTCTGAGAAAGACAAATATTACTGAAAAGGTTAAAGAGAATACAATGGAGCAGAGAAAACTTATTGTGCTTAGTAGATATATTGCAGAAAGCTTGCAGCCTTGAGTACCACATAGCCCAGATAATAAGAAGACACCTGGAATCGGGAGGAACCAAGGATGGACTTGACCCTTACATCAACAGAATGGTTGCAGCTAGCAAGGATTAATAAAAATCCACCTCTCCCTTCAGACTCTACTGACACCTTTTTCAGACTCAGCACACCTGCACCTAGGTGCCTGAAATAAAAGCTTCTTTGAAATATTACAGCCTCATGTCATAGGTGTACAACCTTGGCCCACTCTGAACCTTTCAATTACGTGATCTCACTTATATGTGAAATGTAATGAACAAAATAAACTGACAAATATGTCCAGAGACATGGAAATATGCAACAGACTGATGACTTTCAAAGGGAAAGTAGGGGTGGGGAAAGAGATTAACCAAAGAACTTATATGCATACACGTATAACCCATGGACACAGACAATAGGGTGCTGAAGGCCTGGGCAGTGGGCTGGAGTGAGGAGGAGGAGGTCAATGGGGGGAAAAGGGGACACCTGTAATACTTTCAACAATAAAGATAAATAATTTTTTTAAATAATAAGGTTTTTGTTTTGTTTTTTAAATATATTTTTATTGATTTCAGAGAGGAAGGGAGGGAGAGAGAGAGAGATAGAAACATCAATGATGAGAGAAAATCACTGATTGGCTGCCTCCTGCATGCCCCCCACTGTGGATTGAGCCTGCAGTGCCAGCATGTGCCCTGACAGAGAATCAAAATTGAACTGTGACCTCCTGGTTGATAAGTCAATGCTCAACCACTGAGCAACACCAGCCAGGCAAAATAATAAGTTTTTTAAATGAGTTAATGAATTATATGAGAACACTCATTAGGAGACAATGTTATGACAGAATTGTTTTTAAGATTGGCATAAAATTGGATTCTGGTTCTCTTCCAATGCAAGGTGCTTAGAAGTTTTTCAGGAAGCTGTTTCATTTGCCAGATGCCGGGAGCCGGTCCATCCTTGCTGTTTCAAGGGACCTGGCATATATAGCATACGGTTCTTAATATGTTTGCTCACCTTCTTGGCGCTGTGTTTTAACCAAGGTCACCTCTCCGAGAAAGGTTGAATCCCCAGGTAGGGATTTTCCCCTGAAGTCAGGGAGGGAATAAAACCTCTTAACTAAGTGCCAGGTGGGTAATTAATCATTTTAACTACGAACATTCATGCTTAAGCTACATAATCTTTACTCCCTGGAATGGAGATAAGAAACGCCCTAACCTTTGGAATAGAGATTGATAGGATTGGAATCAACTAGTATAAATACAGATGCAACAAGACAACAACATACAGAATTCAGAAGACAGAACTTACACAGAACCTACAGACAGAAGAACTTCGCTGGAGAGAACATGGCAAAAGATCTTGGACTGAACCTGACTACAGAAATATGGCAAGAGAACCTGACTAGAACCTGGTGACCGAACCTGGCTAGAGATCTCAGACAGAACCTGGCTGGAGATCCTAAGCAGAACCTCTCTGGAGATCCAGACCAGAACTTGGCTGGAGATCCTGGCTAGAGATCCTGGCTAGGCTGCTGATCAACTGAACGCTGTCTCCGTGTCATTCCTTCTTCGGTGACTCTGTCTACGCCTTTGGGAACCCCTGGACCTGCTGGGGTTGGACCCCGGCAGCCAGAAGAAGAAAAAACGGTCTCATGTTTTCAGTTACAAGTTTCCAGATCAGTGTTTAGATTCTTTAGTAAGACTTTGTTAAAAAAAAATTGTCTTTCATTCAAGTGTTACCAGTTGATGCTAAACAAAACAACATAGACCTCATATTTCTTAAAGCAACATCAGAAATATAATATACAAGAGACATTTTTGTTCTTACATCAAGATGAACAAGTTTTCCACAGTTCTTTTTCCCACTTTCAAATTCAGGAACCAATTAAGGAAAAGATTATTATTCAAAATCCATCTTAATTTCTCCTCATTTTTTATGTCTATATGGGTACTGCTATCCTGAAACAGCTTCTATAAAATGAAATATATTCAACTATTTGATTCTCCTTGTGTTAGAGGTCTCTAGAAGACCATTTTTTATTCTATATATTCTATAAAATTTTGTTATAACTAGAGGCCCAATGCATGAAATTCTTGCAAGAGTAGGCCTTCCTTCCCCTAGCTGCTGGCACCAGCTTCCCTCTGGCACCCGGGACCCGGGCTTCCCTTGCAGTCCCAGCTTTGTCCAGAAGGACATCTGGTCTAATTAGCATATTATACTTTTATTATTATAGATATATTATATCATATTGTATATTTTTCCATCACAATTTATTCCATGATCAATACACTGTTGTCCACGTCGAGGATTACTCTCTCTCTTTTGTTTTCTTTTTTGCTCAATCCTTCCCATTCCCCTAATACCACACTCTCCCCACTAGAGCTATGTTCCTACTCTCTTGAGTCTGTCTCCATTTTGCTTGGTAGTTCAGTTTGTTCATTAAATTCCACATATGAGTGAATCATACAGTACATGTCATTCTCTGACTGGTTTATTTAACTTAGCATAATGTTCTCCAGATCTAGCAATACTATCACAAAGGGTAAATTTTTCTTCCTTTTATGGCAGAGTAGTATACCATTGTGTAAATGTGCTACAGCTTCTTTTAAAATTTTATTTTATTGTTTAAAGTATTATAAATAGTAGCACATATGTCTCCTTTTTTTCCCCATTGGCCTTCCCCCAACCTCCCCTACCACCTGGCATATGCCCTAACCCCCAGCTCAACATCTTGCGTCCATTAGTTATGCTTATATGGATGCATACAAGTTCTTCGGTTAACTCTTACCTCCCCCTCAACCCTCCCCAGCCTTCCCGCTTATACACTCATCTACAGATGGATACTTGGGCTGCTTCCAAATCTTAGCTGCTGTAAATAATGCTGCAATGAACATGGGGGTACATATATTCTTTCAAATTAGTGTTTTGGGTTTCTTTGCACAAAAGACTTTGAATAGGAACAGCCATATTGAGAAAAAAGAATAAAGTTGGAGGAATCATGTCATGCTTCTTAATACCTAACTACACTACAAGGCCATAGTAATCAAAATATCATAGTACTGGCATAAAAATAGACATATAGATCAATGGAACAGAATATAGAGCTCAGAAATAAATTTCTGCCTTTATAATCAATTAATAATTGACAGTGGAGGAAAAAAAATACAGTGAACTAAAGATTACCTATTCAATAAATGGTGTTGGGAAAATTCGACAGATACATGCAAAAAAAAAAAAATGAAACCAGACCATCTTCTAACACCTCAGACAGAATAAACTCAAAATTGATTAAAGACTTGAATATGAGACTCAAAACCATAAAAATCCTAGAAGAAAACATAGGCATTAAAATATCAGACATTTATCACAGCAATTTTTTCTGATATATCTCCTTGGGCAAGGGAAAAAAAATAAACAAATGGGACTGCATCACATGAAAGAGATTTTGCACAGCAAAGGAAACCATCAATGAAATGATAAACAATCCACTGAATGGCAAACATGTTCATCATGATACATCTGATAAAAAAATAATATCCAAAATTATAAAGAACTTATAAAACAGCACCAAAACTAACATTCCAATTAAAAAATGGGCAAAAGACCCGAATAGACACTTCTCCAAAGACATATGAAAAGATACTCAGCATAATCATCAGATAAATGAAAATTAAAACCACAATAAGATATCACCTCAGACCACTCAGAATGTCTATCATCAAGAAAATAACAAGCAACAAGTGCTGGCAAGGATGTGAATAAAGGGGAACCCTTGTGCACTCTAAGTGGGAATGCAGATTGTGGCAGCCAGTTTTTAAAGCAGTATGGAGTTAGCTCAAAAAATAAAAAATGCATTTGCCTTATAACCCAGTGATTCCACTTCTAGAAGACCATTTAAATCAAAGAACAGCTCCCCTCACTTCAACAAAATGAAAGTCAACATTCTGATAAATTGTGACTGTGGGTTTTAGCTAACAACTGTTCTCATTAAAAATTCCTGCACAATGTATAATTTTACATTTCATAAGAATTCAATAGAACTTCAAGAACTAATACCAGAGTCTCTAAAGATATTATCCATGCTGTTTCTATACTTTCCCAAACATTTTAAAAGAAATTATATGTGAATGTTTTAATAGTCCACGAAAACCTAAGCAGTTAGTAACCCTGTAAGTTGACTAATTCATCATTCACAAATCATTTAGAATGTAGAACTACAATTAAAACAGGGGTGAGGAACATGGAAGCCTGCAGGACAGCAGGCAGAGAGATACTATTAGTGAGTAAAGGAGCAAGAGACGAATGTGTGGACATGTGTAGTGTGTGTGTGGGTGAGTGAAGAACAGTTAGATCTCCCAGAAGTCTCAGGGATTGGCAGATTGGGCTCTTCTAGACAGTGTGCCTCTGCTACCCCTGCAGAAGTGGCTTTGGCACAGAGCCTACGCCATCTTGTAGAGGGAAGCACTGGAGGTCAGGAGGGCAGCCACACCAACACCCATACTGGCCTTGGGCACCACCCTTGACCATGCAGGGAGCAATTTAACAGCCATAATCTCCATGGGGACCACCACTGCACCCCAGCAGTGAATGGTGCAGTACCTCACAAGAGGTTCCCAGACATCTGGAGTGAGTGCTCACCAGAGAGACCTTCCACACATCGCCTCCTTGCTTACGTGCTGGAACCCAGGATTCCAGGATCCTACTCTCCAGGACTCCACTGTGAGTGCACGCCAGGGGTCCCCCTGCATCCCGCTCCCACCCCAGGCCCCATAACTGTGCTGCTGTTCTGACCCAGAAATACCCAGAACCCACTTCACTCTGGTCTGGGACAGTTCTGATAGGGAAACCTGAAGTAACCAAGCGTGCACCCAACCCTGGGCCAAGGAGAGCACTCCCTTTGCAACCCAGAGCAACTCGCACATGCTCCACCCTGGCACAGTGCTATAGGGGCAACTCAGAGCAACCCCAGGTATGCCCCACTCCAGGCCACAGGACAGAACTGCCAGAGCAAACTGGTGTACCCAGCCATGGGCCACAGGATTGCATTACATTTGCACTGCCAAAAGGACCTAGGGAGCGACCCAGCCACAGGTGCTAGGGCTGCAAAGAAAATTGCATGCCAGAGGGCTCCAGATCCTCACAGGATTTCACACATTTCACACACTAGAGGACTGTGCATGTCTCCTCACCACCCTGAGCATCTGAAGAGAATAACTGAGGGACCAGATCCATGGGAGAAGGGGATACAACTCAGAGCAGAGACATTAAAGGTGTGAGATTCAAGGCAGACCCGGGTGCTGGGCTGATTTCTACACCATTGGATAGATAAGGGCTTCAACTTCTTGGACTCCAAGCAAAGTGCCCAGGGCCAGAAAGAGACAGCAAAAATGGGGAGACAAAGAAACAATCCCAAAAGGAACAGAAAGGAGGAATTGCCAGAAAAAGAACTAAATGAAATGGAAGCACACAATATGCCAGGCCAAGAATTCAGAGTAATGGTTATAGAGGTACTCAACCATCTGGATGAGAAATTCATGAACATGTGTAAGAATCAAGTGGAAATGAAGATTGACATAACTGCAATAAAGAATACAATGGAAGGTTTCAACAGTAGACTAGAATAAGCAGAAGATAGAATAAAAAAGTTAGAGGACAGGTTAAAAAACAACTAATCTAAATAGCAATTGGAAAAAAATTTAAAAAGCAGGAGCAGAGTTTAAGGGAGCTTTGGGACAACATGAAATGAAGCAACATCTACATAATAGGGATGCCAGAAGGTCAAAAAGAGGAGCAAGAAATAGAAAACCTATTTGAAGAAATAATGACAGAAAATGTCCCTGACTTGGAGAGAAAAAAGTCACACAAGCACAGAGTCCCATACAATATGAACCAAAAAATACCCACACCAAGACACATCATAATTACAATGGCAAACATTAATGACAAAGGAAATATCTTTGTGTGTGTGAGTGTGTGTGTGTGTTTTAATTCTTTGTTGTTTAAAGTATTACATATGTTTCTTTTTTCCCTCATTGAACTCTCCCCTGAAACTCCCACACCCAGCACATACCCTCACCGCCCCCCCAGTGTCTGTGTCCATTGGTTATGCTTATATGCATGCATACAAGTCCTTTGGTTTATCTCCTACACACCCCTTTCCAACCTCCCTGCCTTCCCTCTGAGGTTTTATGGTCTGTTCAATGCTTCTATGTCTCTGGATCTATTTTTGTTCATCAGTTTATGCTGTTAATTATGTTCTACAAATGAGTGAGATCATGTAATATGTATCTTTCTCCAACTGGCTTATTTCACTTAGCATAATTATAGAGAAAGAATCTTAAGGACAGCCAGAGAGAGACAGAAAGTTACCTACAATGTATCTCCTATTATATCATCAAATTTTTACTCAACAGAAACACATCAGGCCAGAAAAGAATGGAAGGAAGTATATAAAGTGATACAAAGCAAGAGACTGTATCCAAGAATACTCTATCCAGCAAGTGTATCCCTCAAAATTGAAGGGTAAATCAGGAGCTTTGCAGACAACAAAAGGATAAGGGAGTTTATCACTACCAAGCCAGCAATGCATGAAATGCTAAAGGGACTGTTGTAAAAAAAAAAAGAAGAAATAGAAACGGAAGAAGGAACACAATCATAAATAATAAAAATGGCTACAAAAAAGAACCTATCCATAATAACCTTAAATGTAAATGGATTAAATGCCCCAATCAAAAGATAGGGTGGCTGAATGAATAAGAAAATATGACCCATATATATGCTGTGTACAAATGACTCACCTCAGAACAAAGGACTCACACATATTGAAAGTAAAGGGATGGAAAATTTTTTTACAGGCAAATGGAAATGAAAAAAAGCAAAGCTGGGGTAGCAATACTTATCTCTGACAAAGTAGACCTCAAAATGAAGGCCATAAAAAGAGCTAATGAAGGACACTTCAAAATACTAAAGGGATTGATACAACAAGTGGGTATAACTCTGGTAAGCATATATGCAACCAATACATGAACACCCCAAAACATAAATACTTCTGGAAGATATCAAGGGTGATATTTATAGCAATACAATCATAGTAGGAGGCTATAATACCCCACTGACATCACTGAATAAATCTTCTAGACAAAAAATTAACAAAGAAATAGCAATCCTAAAAGACTCAGTAGATCATATGGAACTAATTGACATCTTCAGAACATTTCACCCCACAACAATGAAATATACATTTTTCTCAAGTGCACATGGGACATGTTCAAATACAGACCACATATTAGGACAGAAGTTAAGTCTCTTCAAATTTAATAAGATTAAAACTCATCAAGCTTTATCTCAGATCACAATGGTATCAAGTTAGAAATCAACTACAATAAAAAAAATAAAAAATAAAAAAGTTGGAGGCTAAATAGCATGCTATTAAATGATGATTTGGTTGCCAAATAGATCAAAGAAGAAATAATAAACATCCTGGAAACAAATGACAATGAAAACACAACAATCCAAACTCTATGGGACACAGTGAAAGCAGTCATAAGAGGGAAGTTCATAGCAATACAGCCCTACCTCAAACAAATAAACAAAAAACAAACAAAAACAAAACCTGGTATTAAATTATCTAACCCAACAACTTAAAGAATTAGAAAGAGAGAAACAAGTAAAGGCCATAGTGAGCAGATGTAAGTAAGTAATAAAGACCAGAGGCACAATAAATGACATAAAGACCAAAAAAAAAAAAAACAAAAAAACAAAAAAACAACAACAACAAAAAACCCACAATACAAAAGATCGAGAGAACCAAGAGCTAGTTCTTTGAAAGGATAAAGATTGATGACCCTCTAGCCAGGCTTATCAAGAAGCAAAAAGAGAGGACTCAAATAAACAAAATCAGACTTGAAATAAGTGAAGTAACCACCTACCTCACAGAAATACAAAGGATTGTAAAAAAAAAAAAAAATTACAAACAACTCTATTCCAACAAACTGGACAACCTAGATGAAATGGACATATAACTAGAAAAATATAATCTTCCAAAACTCAATCAGGAAGAATCAGAAAATCTGAATAAGCCAATAAATAGGGAGGAAATTGAAGCAGTAATCAATAAACTTCCAGAAAACAAAAGCCCTTTGCTGGATGGCTTCACAGGGGAGTTTTACCAAATATTTAAAGAAAAATTAAAACCTATCCTCTGCAGACAGCTCTGAAAAATTCAAGAGGAAGGAACACTTCCAAGCTCTTTCTATGAAACCAGCATTAGCCTAATCCCAAAACCAGATAAAGACACTATACAGAAAGGGAATTACAGGCAAATATTCCTGATAAACATAGATGCTAAAATCCCCAACAAAATTGTAGCAAATCGGATCCAACAATAAATTTAAAATATCATGCACCATGACCAATTGGGATTTATTCCAGCAATGCAAGGCTAGTGCAATATCTGCAAGTCAATGAACGTGATACATCACATAAACAAATTGAAAGACAAAAATCATATCATTTCAATTGATGCAGGAAAAGCATTTGACAAAATCCAACACCCTTTCTTGATAAAAAATCTCAGCAAAGTGGGAATAGAGTGATCATACTTCAACATAATAAAAGCCTCATATGAAAATCCTACTGCCAACATCATACTCAATGGGAAAATTCTAAAACCATTTCCTCTAAAAACAGGAGCAAGACAGGGATGCCCACTCACCGCTCCCGTCCACATAGTATTGGAAGTGCTAACCATAGTGATCAAACAAGGAAAAGAAATAAAAGGCATCCAAACTGGAAAATAAGTAGTAAATCTGTCATTACTCACTGATGACATGATAATGTACATAGAGAACCCTAAAGAATCCATAAAAAAACCTACTAGATTTAATACCTGAATTCGGTAAGGCAGAAGGATACAAAATTAACATTCAGATATCGATGGCATTTTTATACACCAATAATGAACTCACAGAAAGGGAAACTAAAAACAAAACAAAAACAAAAACACTCCCATTTACCATTGCAACAAAAAAATAAGATACTTGCGAATAAACGTAACTAAGGAGGTAAAAGACCTGTACTCGGAAAACTACAGGACATTGAAAAAAGAGGTAGAGGAAGACATAAACAAATGGAAGAATATACCGTGTTCATGGATTGGTAGAATCAACATCATTAAAATGTCTATACTATCCAAAGCAAGCTATAGATTCCATGCAAGCTCCATTGAAATACCAATGATATATTTCACAGACTTAGAACAAACTCCCTAAGAATGTGTATGGAATTTAAAAAAAAAGACTCCAAATAGCCACAGCAATCTTGAGAAAGAAGAAAAAATCTGGAGGGATCACAATAAAAGATATCAAGCTATATTACAAAGACACTGTTCTCAAAACTGCCTTGTACTGACATCAGAACAGACATATAGACCAATGGATGGAACAGAACTGAGAACCCAGAAATAGACCCAAGCCATTATGCTCAATTAATATTTGACAAAGGAGGCAAGAGCTTACATTGGAGTCAAGACAATCACTTCAATATATGGTGTTGGGAAAATTGAACAGATACATGCAAAAAATATGAAAGGAGTCCACCAACTTATACCATACCCCCCAAAAAACTCAAAATGGACAAAAGACTTAAACATAAAATGGGAAACCGTAAAAATCTTAGAAGAATCCATATATAGTGAAATATCAGGTATATCTCATAACAATATATTTACAGAAACATCTCCTAGGACAATGTAAACTAAGAAAAATAAACAAATAGGACTACTTCAAAATCAAAAGCTTCTGCACAGGACAAGAAACCATCAACCAAGTAACAAGAGAGCCCGCTGAATGGGAGAACATATTTGCCAATGTTACATCTGATAAGGCTTTAATCTCCAAAATTTATAGGGAACTCATACAACTTAACAAAAAGAAAATCAATCCAATCAAAAATGGACAAAGGATATTTCTCAAAAGTGGACATAGAGTAGGTCAAGAGGCATATGAAAAAAATGCTCAAAGTCACTAATTATCTGATAGATGCAAATCAAAACAACAATGAGGCACCATCTCACACCAGTCAGAATAGCTGTCATCAACAAATGAACTGACAAGTGCTGACAAGGATGTGGAGAAAAAGGAACTATCATACACTGCTGGTGGGAATGCAGACTGGTACAGGCACTGTGGAAAACAGTATGGAGTTTTCTCAAAAAACTAAAAATGGAATTCCCATTTGACCCAGTGATCCCACTTCTAGGAATATATCCCAAGAAACCAGAAACACCAATAAGGAAGAATATATGTATCCCTACATTCATAGCAGAGCAATTTACAATAGCTAAGGTTTGGAAAGAGCCTAAGTGCCCATCAGCAGATGAGTGGATTAGAAAACTGTGGTACATCTACACAATGGAATACTATGCTCCTGTAAAAAAGAAAGAATTCTTACCATTTGCAACTGTATAGATCAAACTGGAGAGCATTATGCTAAGCAAAATAAGCCAGTCAGAGTAAGATACGTATCACATGATCTCACTCATTTGTGGAATATAATGAACAACATAAGCTGTTGAAAAAAAAATATCTGAAGACATAGAATTATTGAACAGACAAACCTGAGTGAAGGCAAGGGAGAGTGGTCAGGGGGTTGGAGGGTAATAGATCAACCAAAGAACTTGTATGCATATAAGCATACCCAATGGACACAGACAATTGAGGGGGGGCAGTTAGGCTGGGACTGGGGAGTGGGTGCAGGAAGGGAGACGGCAAGGGGGGGAAAAGGGGACATATGTAATACTTTCAACAATAAAGAATTTAAACATAAATAAATAAATAAAAACAACTTTCTGTAAGTTGCAAAATCAAGCAGCAATATCTGTGAGACAGAATTTCTAGGAATTTTTAGCATTTTCATAGTTGTGGTTTAGAGCTCCAATTGTATTGTATTGTATTTCACAAGATGGCTAGGTCTATAGGATATTACTTGTCCATGGGGAAAGAAATTTTTAAAGTTTACAAATTTGTATCTAATGCAGAAGAACAATCCAATAACATATTATTTTTGTACTAGAAGCTGAGTGCATGAAATTCATGCATGGAGAGGGGTCCCTCAGCCTGGCCTGCACCCTTTCCATTCCAGGACCCCTCAGGGGATGTCTGATGGCTGGACATCTCTCTCGCAATCCAAGACCACTGGCTCCTAACTGCTTAACTGACAGACTGCCTGATCGCCCCTAACCACTCTGCCTGCCTGCCTGGTCACCCCTAACTGCCCTTCCCTGCTAGCTTGGTTGCCCCTAACTGCCTCTGCCTCGGGCCCCATCACCGTGGCTTTGTCCAGACAGACATCTGATGTCCTGTATAATTAGCGTATTACTCTTTATTAGTACAGATATTACTAATTAAAATTCTTTCTTATCATTTGTTTAGATCGTTCTTCCATCCACCAGAGTTTCAAACTTGTATGAAGAGATACTGCTCTGCCTGACATTTCTTCCCTGAAATCTTCAACTGGCTTCCCTTCATTTTTCAAAAGCATTTGATCTTCAAAATTTGTTTTTTTCCCCCACTAGAATAGTAAATTCCATGTGTCACATGCTCTCATAGTACCATGTGTTGTTTACTCATAGCATGTTTCAGAATAGTAATAAATTGTTCTTTTTCTATAAGGAAGGAACTGTTTCTCTATGTAAGTTGTAAGCTCAAGGAGAGAAAGAAATGCATATATTTTTCTCTGGTGTATTAAATCACCTTCCATACCACTGAGAACAGAGTGGTGTTCAACAAGTCTGTTCTATGAGTTATTAAAAATATGCACAAATGAAAGAATGAAATTACTGATAATCAATAGGAAAGTCATCATAGAAACCAACCATATTGTTCACATACTTAACTAATGCTAATTTTCTCATTTAATTTACTTAACACATGAACATTCAGGCCCTTCTTTAAAACAATCCATACAGCCCTAACTGGTTTGGCTCAGTGTATAGAGTGTCGGCCTGCAGACCGAAGGGTCCCAGGTTCGATTCCGGTCAAGGGCATATACCTTGGTTGCGGGCACATCCCCAGTAGGGAGTGTGCAGGAGGCAGCTGAATTGATGTTTCTCTCTCCTCTCTGTTTCTAACTCTCTATCCCTCTCCCTTTCTCTCTGTAAAAAATCAATGAAATATATTTAAAAAAAACAATCCATACAATAATCCACAACATCTTGAATGAGTTTAAAATTAAAATAAAATATATAATTTCATTTGAATATATCTCTTGAATGGGCTAATGTTGCCAGGTTAAAATAACATTTTGTAAATTACAATAGATATTCCAGTTGGATTAAATTTGTGTCTGTTGGTACATTTATTAAAACATTCATTTAACTTTACAGAATTAATTATATTTGGTATGTGTCTTTGTGTGAAGTGTGCTATTTCTTTGCTAACACAATCACAAATACACATTCATACATGCAAAGATTCACAGTACCAACTCTAAATCCCATCAATGCTTATTGATGATAAGACTAAATATCTTTATTTTTAGCACATAATTTAATTTATACTGAGAAACATACTAATTTTATATTATATACATAGTGGGCACTTAATGAACTTTTAGTTAAATTTAATTTTAGACTATCAGGGAAAAGCTTTGCCTGAACTTTTCTCCTCACTTTCAAATGCATTAGGAGAGATTTAGACAGCTTTGTATGTTGTCTAAAGTAATAAAAAACATATCAGTTTGATTAAATAGCTTTGGGTAACTTGCTTTCAGAAAAATGTTGAACTTTTGATACAGTGTTCAGTGATTGTGTGAATAATAACAACATTAAACAAAAGGAAAACAAAACAGAAAAAAATCTATTAACTGTATATATTCCAAAGTCATGAAATTAACATTTATGAGCAGGAAAAAAAATCTTGGCAGTAGATATCTTTATTAGAAATTAATGAGAGAAGGCATTTAAATGAAACTTGATAGGGTAAGAAAGGTGAAGGGGTTCAGAAGTACAGATTGGTAGTTACAGAATAGTCATGGGGTATAAATTGCAGCATGGAGAATATAGTCGATAGTGTTGTTATGTATGTTGCCAGGTGGGTGCTGGATTTACTGGGAGAATCACTTAGTAGGTTATGTGATGTCTATTCATAAGGTTGTACACCTGAAAGTAATATAATATTTTATGTCTACTGTAATGGAAAAATGTATTATTAAAAAAATTGATGTAATGACCAAAAAATCACTATTATGCTCAGGCCCAATTATGGACATTTTTCGTCTTTAATTAATCATTTACTTTTACATTTCAAATCTTATAAGCATAGATGAACACAGCTTATTGAGAGGTTAATTATTTTTGCATTGATTGAAACATTTTTTAGGTTATTGTAATTTTGTTGAATAGAACTGCACATATAAACATAATTACTTTTACACTAAAGGAACGAAATATTCATTAGAGCTTGCTTTTATTATACATTTGGCAAATGTTTAAAAAATGCTTACTCTTTTTTTCTCAGTCTTCTAGGACCTATGTGCTAGGCAGGAGCAAGATTATCATGAAGATATTTTAAAAGGTCTGAATCCCCTGGAGTTACCCCCTCCCTTCAGTATTTAATAAGGAAAATCACCTTCTGTGAATTCAATAAAAGTTGAGGCCTCACAAAGATTTATACCATATTAAACACTGAAATCCAATGTACAATGGTTCCCATGTGTACTCAGTTATCAGAATAATATACTTTGTCCGATCAGCTTACATTTTATGCCAACAACAGAAAATTTAATATTACATGGTGCTGAGACAAGAAAAATATTCATTTATGTATCTACTTGCACAATGCCTTACATAGGCTAAGTAGACAAATAATTTTGGATGTTTATATTTATTTCTAGTACACAATGCAAGATTTTAAACCAATAAGAAGACTTTATCATCTGCCCAATTTTTAAGTAGATTTTCAAGTGAAACAGCCTCTGTTTTGTGACAAACACATCTTTGAGCCAAATAATTGTTAGCTATGACTGTCAACTTATTTTAATATAAACAGCCTTCATTAATACATAGATTTCTATTATTTATAAAAATAAACCTCTAAAAAATTGGAGTCACTTCTCTCATAGACACACTCATATTCTTAAACACTCTCTTTACTTAAATTTGGAAAACACCTAAAATGTGAAGAAATTGAATTTGCTTTGAAGGAAAAATATACTATTTAATTGCATGACTAAATAAGGCTTACATGTAAACACAAAGTGCTTGATCTGAGATACTAAAATGTCTGACATCTGTGGAATTTTGCTTGCACAACACATATTTGTGGTTTATTAGCCAACCTGCTCTTTGTTTACAGTAGCTGCATTTGTTGCATAAGCAGCTTTAAATTATGATATTGAACAACTGTGCTCTAGTGGACTCCAGAGATTATTCTCTGACAGTCCTTGCACACACATACATACACAGGCGTGTACTTGCAGGAACAAAAAATTCTGGTGAGTTAAATGTTTCTGTAATACAAAAATGTCTTTCTGCAATAACATATTAGGTATGACAAAGAAAAATACATTAAATCATATTAATATTAGTGTTAGTGTAGTAAGCAGAAGTTTCAGGAATGTCATACACATTTGCTATCACAAAATGACTTTTTCTTTTTTAATGCTATGTTACTGGTTCAATTAATATGTTTATTTAATAAAATATAATAAGTTTTCATGTTAATAACATCAATTGATTTAAGAAACCCACATAATCGGCCAATACATTAAAAATAAATTCAATTAAATTTTTTTATATATATATGCAATAAGAGCGAATTCAAGATCATTTTTCCAGAGCAGTATTCTCCCAATATTGTAAGAAGAAATGTAAGGAAGGATGAAATCATTTTCAACTAAAAATGAAATGAGAGATTTTATGTACTCAACCTGAGCCCCTTTGGGTTTTAATTACTATTGGATATTTGAAAAATTTCCAATAAACTGGTGACCATTTTCATCCATTAGACCATCAGGCAATCAGCAGAATTAAAACACTTTTACAGGAGAATCATATTTTAAGTCATCATTATAACATCTTGTTTTTTGTTTTTTGTGGTTTTTTTAAAAATATATTTTATTGATTCTTCACAGAGAGAAAGGGAGAGGGATAGAGAGCTAGAAACATCGATGAGAGAGAAACATCGATCAGCTGCCTCCAGCACACCCCCCACTGGGGATGTGCCCGCAACCAAGGCACATGCCCCTGATCAGAATCGAACCCGGGACCCTTCAATCCGCAGGCCAATGCTCTATCCACTGAGCCAAACCGGTTAGGGCAACATCTTGTTTTTTATAATGATGTTGTAGCATGTGTGGATTTGGTGATCTATTAAATCACAAATCCTATATAACAGATGGTGTATAAAAAAGCAATAGATTTCTGGGTGTTAATTTTATATCCTGCTACATTGCTGAATTCATTTATTAAGTATAGTAGTTTTTGTTTTGTTTTGTTTTATGTTTTTCTGGAGCTGTGCGCACAAAGCTCTCCTTATTCCTTAATGGTTACACATGAGGTTTCAAATGATTAAAACAAACAAACAAGAAAAACCGAAAGCCAATATTTTTCTTTCCTTCAGCTACCAATGTAGTATAAAACAGTCCCCTTTGTTAAGAGTTGGGAGGATATTTTTGCAGACGCTCTCCTCTGTATTCATATGCATGCATATGTACTTCTTGTTTTGATTCTTTATTGCTTAAAGTATTACATGAGTCTCCTTTTTTCCCCATTGACCTCTCCCCTGTCACCCTCTCCCCCAAGCACAAGACCTCACCCCCCTACTGTTTGTGCCCATTGGTTTTGTTCATATGCAAGAATACAAGTGCTTTGGTTAATCTCTTACCCCCTCACCCCTCACCTACCCTCATAAGTTGTACAGTCTGTTTAATGCTTTTATGTCTCTTGTTCTATTTTTATTCATCTATAATAATGAAAGTGTAATATGCAAATTGACAGAACTGTTGAACAGTGGAACAACCACCTGGATGACCTTCTGGATGAAGCCAGAGCTGTGAGGTCCAAGGCAGCCGGGGCTGCAAAGGTCTACTCTTGCATGAATTTTATGCATTGGGTCTCTAGTCAGTTTATGTTGTTCATTATATTCCACAAATGAGTGAGATCATGTGATATTTATCTTTCTCTGACTGGCTTCTTTTTTTGCTTAGCATAATGCTCTCTAGTTTCACCCATGCTGTTGCAAATGATAAGAATTCCTTCTTTTTTTACAGCAGCATAGAATTCCATTGTGTAGATGTACCACAGTTTTCCAATCCACTTGTCTGCTGATGGGCACTTACCAGGTGTACTGGCTAATAATTCAGATTTTGTAATAAAACAAAACACAATAATTTCAAGAGAAACATCAAAAGTGCTTTATTCAAAATAATGTCCATCGGGTGAACCAAGATGGCGGCATAAGGTATAAACCTGTGCTTGCTGCCTCCCACAACAACACTGAAATTACAACTATAAGACAAAACAGCTATCATCCAGAGCCACTGGAAAGCTGGCCGAGTGGAAGTTCTACAACTAGAAAGAAAGAAAGAAGTGCATTGAGACTGAGTAGGAGGTGCAGAAGCACCAAAATCAGAGGTACGAAGGCCCGTGAGAGGCGGGATGCAACTGGATGCGCGTTTTCTTTCAATTGGAAGGGGATACAAGCTCTAGAATGCACTGATCTCGTTTAAGATGAGATTCTGAGGTTCCAGACTCCTACAGGGAGAAACTGGACTGTCTTGCAGCGGGTCAGAAAGCAAGGGTGGCTTTCTTGCAGAGCTGCTCACAGGGATCATTGTTGCCTTGGGGGCGCGGGACTCGGGGATGCAGACACAGAGTCGGAGTAGCGGAGATGTGAGGAGTTGTGGAGATGCTGACGACGACCATTGCTGTTTGCTCTGCCCTGGTCATTCTCTGAGACCCCACCCCACTCAATTTACATCCCCACCCAAGCTGTGCCAGTGGCAGAAAGAATCACCTGCGTTTTTGAAGCCTATCCCAACCAATTGCAGCTGGGTCAGAGAGTTCCAAAACTTCCAAATTCCAAACAAAGAGGAGAAATCTGTTGATATTGCTGTAGCTCCTGCTGGGTGGACCCACACAGTGGTTGACTTGGAGATCCAGGAGCCAGGTTACCCCTGGTCAGATACCAGATTTCAACTCCTCATATCCATAAGGGACACACTCAAGAAACAGGCTCAGTGAGCACCAAAGCCCCACTGAAACAAGTCCTGCTCCATAAGGGTGTCTCCAGCACAGCAGTTCTTCCACTATAGGCACAACGGATCCTTGCAGTCAGCCAAAAATGTGGAGACAAAGAAACATGTCACAAATGAAAGAAATGGAGGAAAGCAAATTAATGGAGGACATAGAGTTCAAAACCACAGTTATAAGGTTACTCAAGAATCTTCTACGAACCTCTGAGGGACTTAGTGAGACCTCCAAGGAACTTAGTGAGACCTTCAAGGATCTTAATGAGAATGCCAAAAAAAAAAAAATATGGAAAAGGACCAGTCAGAAATTAAACATACATTGATTGGAATTAAAAATAAAATACAGAGATCCAACAGCAGACTAGAGGATCCCAAGAATCAAGACAAATGTTTGAAATATGAAGAAGCAAAAAATACCCATCCAGAAAAGCAAAACGAAAAAAGAATCCAAAAATATGAAGATAGTGTAAGGAGCCTCTGGAACAACTTCAAACATACCAACATCCAATTTATTGGGATGACAGAAGAAGAGAGAGAGCAAGATATTGAAAGCATATTAGAAGAAATCATGACAGAAAACTTCCCCTACCTGCTGAAAGAAATAGACTTACAAGTCCAGGAAGCACAGAGAACCCCAAACAAGAGGAATCCAAAGAGGACCACACCAAGACACATCATAATTAAAATTCCAAGTGCTAAAGACAAAGAGAGAATCTTAAAAGCAGCAAGAGAAAAACAGTTACCTACAAGGAGTACCCATACGACAGTCAGCTGATTTCTCAACAGAAACCATGCAGGCCAGAAGGGAGTGGCAAGAAATATTCAAAGTGATGAATACCAAGAACCTACAACCAAGATTACTTTACCCAGCAAAGCTATCATTCAGAATTGATGGTAAGATAAAGAGCTTCACAGACAAGAAAAAGCTTAAGGAGTTCATCACCACCAAACCAGGAATATATGAAATGCTAAAGCATATTCTTTAAGAAGGCGAAAAGAAGAAAAAGGTAAAGATACAAATAATGAACAACAAAGTGACAGCAAATAAATACCTATCAACAAGTGAACCTAAAAATTAAGTCAGAATAAACTGGTGAATATAATAGAAGCAGGGGCATAGAAAGGGAGTGGACTGACAATTCTTGGGGGGAAAAGGGTGTGGGGGGGCGGGAAGAGATTGGATAAAAATCTTACACCTATGGATGAGGACAATGGCAGGGGATAAGGGCATGGGGTGGGATGGGAACAAGGTGGAGGGGGGATATGGGGGGAAAAAGAGGAACATCTGTAATAATCTGAACAATAAAGATTTATTAATTAAGCAAACAAACAAAACAACAAAAAAGTAATGTCCATCGCTAGCTACACATTTCCCCCATCTTTGGGTAATTTATCGATACTCTCCCAATAAAAATTTTCTTGTTTTGAGGCAAACCATTCAGAGACCAAATTTGCGGCTTCTTTGTACATTTTGAAGTGCTGCTTAGAAAGTGTTTGTGCCATGGAGTGGAACAAGTGGTAATCTGAAGGAGCAAGGTCTGGTGAATATGGCGGGTGGGTTAATACTTCCCAGGCAAGATCTTAACGTGTCTTTCACTGGTTTTGAAATATGTGATGATGTGTCATCATGAAGCTAAATTACTTTGATGTGTCGTCTGGGACATTATGGTCATTTTATGATCAAAATGTGATTTAAATTGATTATTTGTTGTCGGTAATGATCAGTATTAATGGTTTCACCAGGTTTTAGAAGCTCATAATACACCACACCTTTCTGATCCCAACAAATGCAGAGCATTGTCTTCTTTCTGAAGCGATTTGGCCTTGCAGCAGATGTTGATGGTTGACCTAGATCAGTGATGGTGAACCTTTTGAGCTTGGCATGCCAGCATTTTGAAAAACCCTAACTTAACTCTGGTGCTGTGTTACATATAGAAATTTTTGATATTTGCAACCATAATAAAACAAAGACTTATATTTTTGATATTTATTTCATATATTTAAATGCCATTTAACAAAGAAAAATCAACCAAAAAAATGAGTTTACATGTCATCTCTGACACGCGTGTCATAGGTTTGCTATCACTGACCTAGGTCAACCCATGATTTTGTGCATTTGGGATTCTCAAAATGAATCCACTTTTCATCGCCAGTCACAATTTGATGCAAAAAAGACTTTCTTTCATGCTGTTGAAGCAACATTTTACTGATGACTTTTCATTTTTCCATTTGTCTTTCGTTCATTTGATGTGGCACCCATTTTCCTTACTATAAAATCTTTCCCATTGACCATAAACGATCAAAAATTGTTTGCTGAGCAACGTTTAACCTTTTTGCAAGTTGTTTTAGACTCTACATGCATCTTCATCCAATAATGCTTCACCTCTTTCATTTCTGATTTTGTTTGTTTGGGTTTTCTCTCTTTGCTTCTTGGTGATCCTGGCTAGATTTCATCAATATTTTTATCTTTTCAAAGAACCAACTCTTGGTTACATTGATCTTTTGTATTTGGTCTCTATATCATTTATTTCTGCTCTCATATTTATTATCCCCTTCCATTTGCCAAAGGCCATCACTCTGGCCTTTTCTTGTTATTATCTTTCTAATTCTTGAAGTTTTAGGGTTAGATAATTTATTACCATTTTTTGTTTTTTTGTTTTTTGAATTAGGTCTGCAGTGCTATGAACCTCCCTCTCAGGACTGCTTTCATTGTGTCCCATAGATTTTGGATTGTTGTGTTATCATGGTCACTGATTTCCAGGATATTTTTAACTTCTTCTTTGATATCCTTGGTAACTCAATCATTGTTTAATAGCATGCTGTTCAACCTCCAAGTGTTTGGATTTTTCTGATTATTTTTATTGTAGTTGATTTCTAATGTTATGCCATTGTAGTCTAAGAAGATGCTTGATACAATTTTGATCTTCTTGAATTTGGAGAAACTTTGCCTGTGACCCAATATGTGGTCTATTTTTGAAAATGTTCCATGGGCCCTTGAGAAGAATGTATATTCTGTAGTTTTGGGGTGAAATGTTCTGAAGCTGTCAATTAAATCCATCTGATCTATTGAGTCATTTAGGATTGCTGTTTCTTTGATGATATTTTGGAAGGCAACTATGCTCACCACTATACCACCAATGAAACTTTGATGATATTTTCTCTAGAAGATTTATTCAGTGATGTCAATGGGGTATTGAAGTCCTCTACTATTACTGTGTTGCTATTGAGCTCTCCCTTGAAACCTTCAGAAGTTTGTTTTGTTTGTTTGTTTTTATGAATTTGGGTGCTCCTGCATTGGGTGGATATATGTTTACCAGAGTTTTATCCTCTTGTTGTATTGATCACTTTAGTATTATGAAGTGGACTTCCTTATCTCTTCTTATGGCTTTCTCTCTGAGGTCTATTTTGTCATATATAAGTATTGCTACTCCAGGTTTTGTTTTAAATTTCCATTTTTCTGAAAGATATTTTTCCATCACTTCATTTTCAGTCTGTGAGAGTCTCTTGCTCTAACGTGGGCCTCTTGTAGGCAGCATATATATGGGTCATGTTTTCTCAACCATTCAGCCACTCAATATCTTTTGACTGGAGCATTTAATCCAGTTACATTTAAAGTTATTGATTGGTACTTGGTTGTAGCCATTTCTTAATTTTTTTGTGTCTGTATTCCTTCCCTTTTTTCTTCTTTTTACAACAGTCTATTTAGCATTTCTTGCATTGCTGTCTTAGTAGTGCTAAAGTCCCTTTGTCTTTTTTTTTTTTTTTGTCTGTCAAGCTCCTGATTTCCCCTTCAATTTTGAATGATAGCATTGCTTGATAGAGTATTCTTGGATTCAGTTCCTTGCTTTGCATCACTTTGTATACTTCCTTCCATTCCTTTCTGGCCTAATGTGTTTCTGTTGAGACATCATTTGATAATCTAACGGGAGATCCCTTGTAGGTAACTTTCTGTCTCTTTCTTGTAGCCTCTAAAGTTCTCTCTTTGTCATTAACTTTTGCCATTGTAATTACTAGGTGTCTTGTTTCTTTCATCTGTTTCAAACTCTCTTTGCTTATGTGACTTGTTTTCTTCCCCAAATCATGGAAGTTTTCTGACTTTATTTCTTCAAATAGGTTTTCTAACCCTTGCTCCTCTTCTTTTTGTTCTAGCAGCCCTATTATATGTATGTTTCTTCGTTTCATGTTCCCAAAGCTCCCTTAGGCTTCTCTTCTGTCTTGATTTTTTTCTCCAATTGCTGTTCGGATTGGGTGTGTTCTGCTTCCCTGTCTTATAATTCGCTAATTCGGCCTTCCACTTCTCCTAGTCTACTGTTGAAACCTTCCATTGTGTTTTTATTGTAGCTATACCAGTCTTTATTTCCTCTTGATTCTTGTATAGGTTGTTGATTTTCTCATACATCTGGTTTATGAACTTTATGACTTATTCTGAATTCTTTGTCTTACATATTGCATACCTCCGTTTCATTTAGTGTCTATTCTTGTTAGTCCACCTTTTCTTTCCTTTGGGGGTTGTTCTTCTGTCTCCCCAGTTTTGCTCTCACCAGCGAATCTTGGAGTCAAGTTGTGCAGGGCCTGCGGCTACAATTGTGGGCCTGGTGGTGGGTCACATGGTCACGATGGTGGCTGTTCTTTGGGCAGTCTCTGACCACTGCTGCTCCTCAGGTGTTCACTGGCCTAGGTAGCTGCTCCTCAGGTAGATGCGGTGGCTGCTGCTTGCACAGTTTATTGCATGGTTGACAGCTGCAGCTGCCCCTCACGTGGTCACAGCTGCCGCTGCTGCTTGCATGGCTTTTAGCATGGTCCCTGGCCGTGGCAGCTCTTTGGGCAGTTGTTGGTTGTGGCTGCTCCTTGGGCATTTGCAGCCGTTGCTACTTGCATGGCTTTTCCTGTGCTCATGGGCAGCGGCTGCCCCTCAGGTGGTCACAGCTGCTGCTGCTTGTGTGGCTTTTAGCTCAGTCCCTGGTCTTGGCTGCTACTCAGGCGGTCGTTGGTGGCGGCTGCTCCTTGGGTGGTCATGGGCCCTGGGTTTGCCTCGGCGGCCTTGGCTGCTGCTCCTCACATGGCTTTTTGAGTGGTTGCTGGACACAGCTACTCATTGGGCATTCATGGACAGTGGCTGCTGCTCATGCAGCTTTTCCCATTGTTGCAGCCTGCAGCTGCTCTTTGGGCGGTAGCAGGCAGTGGCTGCTCCCCGGTGGTCATTGGCTGTGATTGCTTCTTAGGCAGTCACTGGCTGCAGCTGCTCCTTGGGCAGTAGCAGTGGCAGCTGCTGATGTGCTTGTGGTGCCTAAGGCTAAAGTTTTTGGCCGGTGGAAAGGAGTGTGTTGCAGAACTCACAGGAGACCATGGCTGGGGAGCCTTGAGTCCCAGGGTCCAAGGGTCCACAGCCGAGGCAGCAGGTCCCTGGCAAGAGTGACTGTATGGTTCTGAGTAGTGTCTGAGAGCACCCTGGGTGAAGGTGAGGCTGGGTTCCCAGTCACAGCAGATGTTAGGTTGTTTACTTGGGATAGCTCTTGTTTCTTGAAATAGGCCTGTAATGATATAAACTCCCCTCTTACTACTGCTTTCACTGAATCCCAGATGTTTTGATATGATGTATTATCAGTCTCACTTGTCTCTATACATCTTTTATTTCTTCTTTGACTAAGTCATTTTTAGTAGTATATTTTTTAATCTCCATGTATTTGAACATTACTTCCTTTTTATAGTTGATTTCTAATTTCAAGGCATCATGTTGAAGAATAAGCTTGGTATAATTTCAATCCCCTTGAATTTGTTGATGCTAGTTTTGTGACCCAACATATGATCTATCCTTAAGAATCTTCCATGTAAAATGGCGAACAATGTGTAATCTGATGTTCTGTGATGAAAGATTCTGTACATTTCAATTATGTCTATTTGGTATAGTGTTAATTTTAAGACCTGTATTTTTTTATTGATTTTATGATTGGTTGATCTGTCTAGTGCTATCAAATTAGTATAATGTTCCCCAACTATAATTAATGTTTGATCTGTTTCTCTCTTTAATTCTCTGAGCAGTTATTTTATATATTTCAGTGCTCTTGGTTGGGTGCATATATATTAAGAAGTGTTATGTTTGCTTTGATGTAGTGTCCACTCTATCATTATAAAGTGTCCATCTTTGTCTCTTGTTATATTTCTTATCTTGAAATCCATTTTTTCGGATATAAGTATGACTATACCTGCTATTATGTGGATGTTATTTTCTTGAAGTATCATTTTCCACCCTTTTACTTTGAATCTACCTTTGTCTTTGCAGCTTAGATGTTTCTCTTATAGGCACACTTTTGGATTTGGTTGGATTTTGTTTTTTGATTCACTCTGATATTCTGCCTCTTTATTGGTGAATTCAGACCATTTACATTAAGGTAATTATTGATGTATGAGGATTTTCTATAGCCTTTGCATCTTTGTTTTCTGTTAGCTCTTTGCTTCCATTGGTTCTTTTTCTTTGTGCATCTGTATGTTTTTTTTCTTGTTGTTTGTTTGGTGGTATACCATACTTCTTTCCTCTGTTTCCTCTTTTTGTAAGTTATGCGTTATGCATACTGGTTTGGGGATTTTGTGTGTGGTTAAAATTATATATATATATATATATATATATATATATATATATATATATATATATATATATACTGTAGTTTTGCATATATACTGTAGTTTTTTTTTGAGTGCATATGATCTTCATCCCCCTTTGCCAGTTAAGATCTTTAGCTCTTCCCTTTTATGTTTTGTTGTCACAAATTATCCCTGTTTATTCTGTAAGTTTTTTTGGTTGTAGTGTTATGACCTTATGTTCGTTGTTTCAAGTAGAATAACTCCCTTAAGTATTTCTTGCAATGGAGGTTTTCTGGTGATAAAATACCTCAGCTCCTTTATGCCTGGGAATATCTTTATTTCTACTTTATATATTAAAGGATAATTTTGGTGGATATATTTTCTGTGGGTGGTTTCTCTCTTTCAGATGTTTGATTATTTGGTTTTACTCTCTTCTGGCTTGTAAAGTTCCTGCTGATGCTTTAGATAAAATTAGGATGGGTTTTCCTTTGTAGGTCACTTAATTCTTTTCCTGGCTGCTTTGAGAATTGTTTTTATTATTGATTTTTGAGTTTTAATACCAAGTGTATTGGAGATGGCTTCTTTGGATTGAGGTAACTAGACGTCCTGTTTGCTTCTTGGATTTGAGGATCTAGTTCTTTCCATAGGTTCGGGAAGTTCTCATCCATTATTTGTTTGAATAGATTCTCTGTTCCCTGCTCTTTCTCTTCCTCCTCCAGAATGCCTACAATTCTAATATTGCTTTTTTTATGGTGTCAGATAGTTCCCATAGAGCTCTTTTATTTCTATTTATGCTCAGTCCTCTCTTCTTCCATCTACATCATTTCTAGAATCCTATCATTGATATCACTAATTCTTTCCTCCCTCTGGTTGGCTCTGTTTTCTATGCTCATAATTCATTCTTAATCTCTTTAATTGCATACTTCATTACCAGGGTTTATTATGAGTTCTTTTTTAAGTCTCAATGTGTTTGGTAAAGCACTCGTTTTGTCCATTGATGAGTTTTCTGTGTGTACTGAATTGTCTGTATTTTTTTTTCATCTCATTGAGTATTTTCAGAACTGCAATCTTGAAATTTCTGTCATTTATATCACATATTTTCATATGTTACAGCTTACTTTCCGGGGATTTTTCATTTTTTTTCTGTTCATCCTTGATACGCATGGTATTTGATCATCTCTTTCGCCTAGGCCAGCGGTTGGCAAACCGCAGCTTGCGAGCCACATGTGGGTCTTTAGCCCCCTGAGTGTGGCTTTTCCACAAAATACCACATTCAGGCACACACATACAGTGTGATTGAAACTTCGTGGCCCATGAGCAGAAGTCATTTTTTGGCCTGGGCGAGTCTATTTTGAAGAAGCGGCATTAGAAGAAGTGGGGGGTGTCGGTCGGTTGGGCGACAGGAGACGTGGCACAGGCAGGCTGCAGGATACACAGCACAGGGGAGGCGTGCATGATTCATGCACAAGTTGAGTGAGCCAATCAGTCAGCAGTCTCATTGTGCAGTGGTTAGTGCTAGTTGCATCCACAAATTGCGTGCGGGTAACAAAAGTACCTACTCACAGCATGAAGTTACCTGTATTTTTCCAACCAGCTGCAAATCCTACAGGTATTTTTGTCATCAATTTAAGAATTGTAATTATTTTGTGTTGGTGGCTTTATTATTATAAAATGAAACATTTTTAGGTGCCCTGTTTGACATGACTACAAAGAAGAAGCAAAGAAAAACGGAAGACAAAAACCGTGAATTTAAAGTTGAATGGACTTAGACTTTCGCATTTATTCAAAACTTAAATGCCTTTCCAACCTGTCATATTTGTCAGGAAAAACTGGGGCATAACAAGAAATCAAATTTGGAGAGACACTTTTCAACTAAACAAGTGTCATTTAGTACTAAATATCCTGTCGGTGATGCAAGAAAGAAAGCAGTTGAGGAACTTCAGAAAAGTCGAGAAAAATCAAGTTCTGTATTTAATTACTGGATGCAATCTTCCAACAATGTTAATATTGCAAGTTTTGTGGTTAGTCAAGAGATTGCTAAGAGAGGAAAAGCATATACAGATGGTGAATGCATAAAAATTTGTTTTATAAATGCATCCGAAGAGCTATTTTGGGATTTTAAGAACAAAGCAGATATTCTAAAAAAAAAATTAAAGAGTTACCATTGTCTGCTAAAACAGTGAAAGATAGAACACTCAAAATGTCTTCGAATATAACCAACCAGCAAGTCGAAGATCTTAAATTCGTTTCAGCTTTATCAATAGCAGTTGACAAGTCTTGTGACATAAATGATACAGCACAAGTTTCACTTTTTGTACGATTTATTTCATCTACAGGTCCTAAAGAAGAACTTTTAGGATTATTGTCACTCAAAGGTCAAACACGTGGAGAGTATATAGAAAATGCTGTAATTGAGCGCATTGAAAAACATCATATTCCACTCGGTAAAATTGTCTCAATTTCAACAGATGGGTCGAAAAGTATGACAGGCATAAGAAATGGGTTTGTTGCTATTTTGAAAGAAAAAATTAACCACAAGATACTTACTTACCATTGCATCATTCATCAAGAAGAGCTTTGTGAGCAGACATTTCCAGAAAAAATTTGCAAAGTTATGGAATTGGTGATTAAGATTATCAACTCCATTATAGCTAAAGTTCTTAATCATCACCAATTTAAAGAATTTTTAGTTGAAATGGAGAGTGAGTGAGCAGATCTTCTGCATAACAGATCTTCTTGATAACATTAGTTATCAAGAGGAAACGTTTTGAAACGTTTCACTTCCTGATTAACAGAAATTAAAGCATTTCTCCTTGAGAAGAGTGTTCACTATCCAGAACTGAGGAACGATCAGTGGATCCAAAAATTTTATTTCATGGTAGACGTTACTTCTCATCTAAATCAGCTTAATTGTAAACTCCAGTGGAAAGAAAACACAGTTTTTTCGATGATAGAAGAAGTTATTTCATTTGAAAACAAATTATCTCTTTTTGCTCAAGATTTTGAAAGAGAAACTTTGATTCACTTTCCAAGCCCGTTGAAACATCACCAATAAATAATTCTGATATTGACATTTGCTATTTCAAAACAACACTTTTAAATATGAGGGAAGCTTTTCTCAACAGGTTTTAGGAGTTCAGAGACAGCAAAGTGACATTAGCCTTTGTTAAAAAAACCTTTCAATGCTACTGTAATAGAATTAAATTTTTCTCCCTTTAATATTTACATTGGCAACTTTGAAATGCAATTGCTGGATTTAAAAAACAAAGAACTGTGGAGCTCGAAATTTGAACGCCTTTGTGCTGATATAGAAATATTGGAAGAAAACAAATGTGAACTTACTTCACAGCACAAGTGGTCTGCTTTGAAAGACCTGGAGAAGGAAGATATGTTGATTTTTAACACCTGGAATAGTATTCCTGACTCATATAATCAACTGAAAAAACTAGCCTTTGCTGTTCTTTCCTTATTCGGGTCTACATATTTATTCGAACAATCATTTTCAAGCATAAACCTTATCAAGAGTAAATTGAGAAGTCGTCTTATTATGAGAACCTGGAATTGTGCCTAAAATTAAAAACAACAACATACAAACCTGACTTACCCAAACTTTCCAAGGGGGTACAAAGCCATTGTTCACATTAGTGTTTGTCAGTCATTGTCATGATTTAATTTTATGGCTATTGTAAGGTAAATTGTAAGGAATTTAATTTTATCAATAAATAATATTGTTATTAAGTATGATATCAAGTTTTATTCAATGTACCTATAGTTTAACTAAGACTTAAAACTTTTTAAAATATATTTTATTGATTTTTACAGAGCGGAAGGGAGAAGGATAGAGAGTCAGAAACAACTATGAGAGAGAAACATCAATCAGGTGCCTCCTGCACACCTCCTTGACACCTCATGTCAAACAGGGCACCTTGACTGGAATTGAACCTAGGACCCCTCAGTCCACAGGCCGATGCTCTATCCACTGAGCCAAACCAGTCAGGGCAAGACTTAAAACTTTAAGTAAAGTTCATTAAGTTAATTTTAGGGAACTTTGTGGAGTGAAAGAAGATGTAGTGTCGAGGATTGAGAAAGGTATGTTGAGATAGTTTGGACATATAGAGAGGATGAACGAAAGGAAATAGACGAAACAAGTATACAAGACGAGTGTGGATGGGAGAGTTGGAAGGGGTAGATCTCTTTGAACGTACCTCAATCAGATTGAGGACATTTTTAGCAAAGTCCAGCTTAAGAGTACCCTAATAAAGTTGACAATGTACCTAGCTATATAGTTTAAGTTTAAATATTTGGCTCTCAAAAGAAATTTCAATTGTTGTGCTGTTGATATTTGGCTCTGTTGACTAATGAGTTTGCTGACCACTGGTCTAGGTGATATCTGACCTTTCTGTCCACAGATTGCCTCACCAGCTGTCTTTAATTCACCAATTCTGGGTGGGTGTTGTTCAATCCAGCTGTTCCTTCTATCTGCTCTGTGAGAATGCACAGGGCCCGTCTGTGTATTCAGTGCTGCTTTGTCTCCCACTGGACAGACATTTTAGGCACCTGCAGTCAAGGAGGCTGGAGTCCTGGTGTTCATGGGTTCACAGCTGAGGCATCTGGTCTCTTGGCGATGTGGTTGTAGGGTCTCAGGAGGTAGCTGAGGTCTCTCTGGGTGAAGGTAAGGCTGAGCTTCTGATCACAGCTGGTCTCCCCTTCAAGATGGCTCAGTCTCTTCAGTGGAGCCAGTGCTCTGGGAGAGATTTCAGCAGCAGTAGAGGCTGGCCGGCCAGTAGAATATAACTGATCCTCAGAAACAAATACAGACACTCCCTCTGATCCTCAGTCACAAATACAGACACTCCCTACATGTCCACACACTCTCCTTTTGTTCTCTCACTCACACACTATCTTTCAGCCTGCTGTCCCGTCAGCAGCCATCTTGGATCACCTACTGGATTTTTTTTTTTTTGATGACTGCTTCAGTATCCTCCTTTGTTATTGGCATGTTGAGATTTTTTATTCTTCCTGATTGAGTTCTGGAAGGTTGTATTTTTCTAGGAATATGTCCATTTCCTCCATGTTGTCTAGTTCTAGATGATATCTAACCTTTCCATCTACAGATTGCCTCACCAGGTGTCTTTAATTCGCCAATTCTGGGTGGGTGTTGTTCAATTCAGCTCTATGAGAATGCACAGGGCCGGTTTACGTATTCAGTGCCGCTTTGTCTCCCACTGGACAGAATTTTTAGGCACCTGAAGTCAGGGAGGCTCGAATCCTGGCATTCATGGGTTCGCAGCTGAGGCATCTGGTCCCTTGGTGATGTGGTTGTAGGGTCTCCGAAGGTAGCTGAGGTCTCCCTGGTTGAAGGTAAGGCTGAGCTTCTGATCACAGCCAGTTTCCCCTTCAAGATGGTGCAGTCTCTTCAGTGGAGCCAGTGCTCCAAGAGAGATTTCAGCAGCAGTAGAGGCTGGCCGACCACTCACAAATACAGACACTCCCTCTGATCCTCTCACAAATACAGACACTCCCTACATGTCCACACACTCTCCTTTTGTTCTTTCACTCACACACTATCTCACAGCCTGCTGTCCCATCGGCAGCCATCTTGGATCCCCTGCTGGATTTTTTTTTGATGACTGCTTCAGTTTCCTCCTTGGTTATTGGTGTGTTGAGATTTTTTATTCTTCCTGATTGAGTTTTGGAAGGTTGTATTTTTCTAGGAATATGTCAATTTCTTCCACGTTGTCTAGTTTGTTGGAATAGAGTTGAACATAGTATTTTTTAACAAACCTTTGTATTTCTGTGGGGTCTGTTGTTATTTTGCCTCTTTCATTTCAGATTTTGTTTATTTGGGTCTGCTCTCTCTCTGATTCTTGGTGAGCCTTGCTAGAGGTTCAACAATCTTGTTTATCCATTCAAAGAACCAGCTCTTGGTTTAATTGATCTTTTGTATTATTATTTTTTGTCTCTATGTCATTTATTTCTGATCTGATCTTTATTATCTCCTTACTTCTTCTCACTCTGAGCTTTTCTTGTTGCTCTATTTCTAATTATTTAAGTTCTGGAGTTAGATCATTTAATACCATTTTTTTCCTTGGCTTTTGAGGTACACCTGTAGAGCTAATAAATTCCCTCTCAAGGACTGCTTTCACTATGTCCCATAGGTTTTGGACTATTGTGCTTTCATTGTCATTCATTTCCAGGATGTTTTTAATTTATTCTTTGAACTCTTTGGTAACTTAGTCATTGTTTAATAGCATGCTAGTGAGCCTCCAAGTGTTTGAATTTTTTTATTATTTTTAGTAGAAGCGCAGTGCACTAATTTATGCACCTTGAAAGGAACTGTGTGCTGTGAGGCTGCAGTGGCAATGGAGCCTTGGCCCATCTTCCATGCCTCCACCTGGCTCCTTTTGCCATGGGTGTAAGCTGGGCCGGCAACATCCATGGGTGCATGCAGAAGCTGCTGCCCCAATCGCCCCTCAGGTGCAGGGGGGAGTTGGAGAAGCCCTCAGGGGTGATCAGGGCTGGCAGCTGGCAATCGCACACACTGACAGTGACAAGTGATCTGGACCAGCACTGGGCACCAACAGTGGGTGCAAGAGGTGGGTCTGGTGCAAGCTGTGTGTGCAAGTGGAGCTATTGCCAATAGTGGATTTGAGAGTGGCTGCTGGCCACAATTTCTCCTCAGGATCAGGGGGAGAAGCCCTGAGGGGAAATTGGGGCTTGCAGCCATTACTGGCACCTGATAAAGGCACGGAGCAATCGGGACCAGTGCCAGGCACCCGCAGTGGTTGAGAGCTATGGCTCCAGCAGCAGCTGTGGGTGTGAGCGGGGCTGTCGCCATCAGCAGGTCTGAGAGGCAGCTACTGGCCCAGATCACTCCTGAGGAGCAGAGGAAAGTGGAGAAGCCCTAAGGGTCAATTGGGGACAGCAGCTACCATTTGCAGCTGTGGACAGTGCTAAGCAATCGGAACCAGTGCTGGGTGCAGACAGTGGGTTAAGCAGTGGGTTGGCTGTCAGTTGTGAGTGCAAGCGCGGTTGGTGCTGGCAGTGGGTGTGAGCGATGGCTCTGGTGCCAGAAGTGGGTGTGTGTGGGGGTGATTCATCCTTTTCTTTCCTGTGGGGGTTGCTTTTTTCTCCCCATTTTTGCTGTTGCTAAAGGGTCCAGTCGCTGAGTTGTGTGACTCCTGAGCTGTGCAGCAGGCTTGGCAGGAGTGTAGTGACCCTGACAGTCAAGGGCAGTTTTGGGGTATTAGGAGGCCTGGATGTGCAGGTCAGCCGGAACCCCTCGAGGACCATGAGTCAGTGGCCGGTTTGGGTGCCCAGGAGATGCAGCCACTGTTATTCAGGGGCTGGCAGGGTTGTCCGTGATATGTGGCTTTCAGGAGCCATGGACACCAATAGTCAGGGCTGGCTCTGGTGCCCGTGAAGCATGGCCAGTGGGAGCCCTGGACACTGATTGTCAGTGCTGGCTCATTTGCCCAGGAAGCTCTGCCAGTGGGAGCCCCATGTGCTGACAGTCAATGCTGGCTCGAGTGCACACGAGGCATGGATGGGGGGAGCCCCATGCACCTACAATCAGTACTGGCTTATGTGTTTGGGAGGCGTGGACAGTGGAAGCCCTGTGCACTGACAGTCAGTGCTGGCTTGCGTGCCCAGGAAGCACACGGATGTGAACCCCACACTCTGACCGTCAGGGCTGGCTCAGATGACTGGGTGAAAGTGGCCAACACCGTCTTGTGGGAGTCATGTACTGATAGTTAGGGGGGCACCACCAATATTCAGGGTGGCTTGGAATGTGTGGGAAGGATCTATGCCCCAGCGGTGGGTAGGTGCAAAGGGAATGCCTTCTGAGACTCACAGGAACCTGAGACCAGGGTCTACATCTGTGGTAGCAGGTATTTGTCCAGAGTTCCAGGGTCTCAGTTTTCATCTGATTCCAGTCTGGGCGATGGTGTGGCTGGGTTCCTAGTCACAGAAGCTCTGCCCTTCAGGATTGCATGGTTTCCGTGCCAGTGTCATTGCAGGAGAGTGCTTGTAGTGGTAGAATGGGCGCCCCCTCTACCAGAGCCTGGAGAGCCCTTTCTGCCAGGCCAAGAAAGTCTTGCAGGATTTAACTGTCACACACACACACACACACACACACACACACACAAACCATGTTCACACACTTCCCTTTCTCTCCCTCACTCTCTCACACTCTTTCTCCCTATCATCCTGCTGGCTGCCATCTTCCTTCCTCCTTCATTTACCCTTGATTCTATTTTTCATTGGTGGTGAAATTCTCATTGAGATTCTTATAATTCTCATTGAGTTGTGTGTATTTGTCATTCAGACATTTGAACGTCCTTATAACCATTATTCTAATTCTTTATCTGACAAATTATTTGCCTTCATTTCATTTAATTCCTTTTCTAGCGATTGCTCTTTTTCTTTCTGTTGGGGATTGTGTCTTTGTCTCCCCATTTTTTCTGTCCCATTGAATTGTTTCTATATCTTAGATCAATGATGGCAAAACTTTTGAGCTCGGCATGTCAGCATTTTGAAAAACCCGAACTTAATTCTGGTGCCATGACACATATAGAAATTTTTTGATATTTGCAACCAATGTAAAACAAAGACTTATATTTTTGATATTTATTTTATATATTTAAATGCCATTTAACAAAGAAAAATCAACAAAAAAAAATGAATTCGTGTGTCACCTCTGACACACATTTCATAGGTACACCATCAACGTCTTAGATCCAACTGCTATGCTACCCAGGTTCTTTTGGCAGTCATCCTCCTGTGTAGTTGGTGATTTGTGGAACCCAGTGGTGCAATCTCTCAGATCTCCTGAGCTCAGTGTTCTACTGGAGCCACCTACATGAGTTATTTGGGTTTTTTGATGTAGTTGGGTCTTCAATGTTAGCTTCTCATTTATGGATGAAGTCTCATCACAGGTTATCTAACCATGTGACTCACCTCGGCCTCATCGTGCAAACTGTTGTGGATGTGCTCATGGTTTTGCCTCTTGTGGCAAGGGTTGCCTGAGTTCTCACTGGCATGCAGCTCACTGTGAGATTATGGAGTCCACAGCCTTGGTGGAGGAGGTGCTGGTGCCTGAGACTGATATAGAGTGACTCTTGGTGGAGTGGTGTGAGTCTTGCCAGGCAGCATCACTCTGCAACTTAATGTGAGGGTCCCAGAGCCTGTGTTGGGGGCTGGTGTCCCAGAGTGTGTGGGTGAGTCAGTGGCACCCACTCCACTGGCCCAGGATTCAGAGGCCAAGGAAGTGTTAGTCTCAGGTTTTACAGCTGAAGTTGTACTATATTGGCCAGAGAGGTGTACACTCAGAAATTCTCTGAGGCCGGTAAGGGCAAAGCTGTGGGTTCTGCTGCTGCAGCCATAAGACCTTGGGTGGATGGGCACTTAGCAACTCACCAAGGTGACCAGGAGGCAGCAGCTTGGGAGGTGGGTGTTGCAGGGTGTGTTGCTGTGGTAGCCTGACCAAGGTGTCCAGAGCTGGCAGCAGGGAGGGGGCATTATGGGTTCTGCTGCTGAAGCCACAAGACAGAGATGTCAAGAAGCCAGAAGTTGGAAAGGCGGGAGTCCTTAGGTAGAGGGTCCCAGGAACCAGTAGCCAGGGAGGTAGAGGTCCTGGGATCTGTGAGTAAGGCAACATGAATTTGGCTGGAGTGGCTATAGGATACTATGGAGTGTCCAAGGCCAGTCTGAGTGGTGCTGAGGCTGGGCTCTCAGTGTAGGCTGCTCTCCCCTTCAATGTGGCATAGGCTGGCAGGGGCTCCCCTTATAGGAGGGCTTGGTCTGCCAGCACCCAAAACTCCTGTGAGATCTGACTGCTCCTCACTCAAACATGCATACACCACACATGACCACACAAGCCCCATTCCCTTCCTCACTCACACCCTCTCCCTCACTGATCTCTTGCCAGCTGCCAACTTCAATCAAGTATTGACTTTTTTATTTGCTTGTTTCAAAACCTTGGACAAGTCAGGTTACCTATGCTTCATCCTTGGTTTCCGCTTCTATATAATGGGCATAAAGTAGTTTACCTTGCAGGGGACTAAGTGCGATACAATAGGCAAAGCCCCTGGCACTTGGCAGAGACTTCAAGAGAGGATGAATGGTCAGTGCTGGTGGGAATGGGCCACAGGCTGGGTAGGCGACAGTGGTGAAGGTGGCAAGGGATGTGGTGGCAGTGAGCTGCACTCTGAGGATACTCTGGACCCTGGTGTGCAGAAGGCTCCCAGAGGGCAGGTAATTAGGCACGTCCCAGGCATACCTCACTTACAGGCATTAAAATTTTGAATTGAATGCCTTTATATGGTTCCTGAACTTGCTACTTTATCACAATTCTCATCATTGCTTAGTAAGCCCACGATCCATTTTACACAGTTAAATGACCACCCTGATGCACAAGGGTATTTCAGTTTGTAACTTTTGAACAAGAAGCAGAATGTTCCCTGATGTCACTAGAGTCTACAAATTATGGAAACTCTTAGGTTAGGTGGCTCAGGAGGCGGCATAAGAAATAATGAGTCGAGTGAATCAGAAAAGAAAAGAAAAGAAAAGAAAAGAAAAGAAAAGAAAAGAAAAGAAAAGAAAAGAAAAGAAAAGAAAAGAAAAGAAAAGAACAGGTTTATTGCCTCCCAGGGAGACCCACAGACTCCGAAGACAGGGCATGTGGATTCACGCCAACAGGGAGAGGGGCGCTTTTTTTTTATTGTTTTTTGCTTAAAGTATTACAAAGGGTATTACATATGTGTCTTTTTCCCCCCCCGCCCTTGACAATCCCCTGGCCTCCCCTACCCCCCAGTGTCTTATGTCCATTGGTTATGCTTATATGCATGCATACAAGTACTGTGGTTCGGTGAGGGGAGGGGACATGAGCTGAGGTATTCAGCTGAGGAAGTTCCCACTGCAGGGGGTCAGCAAGGTATTAAGGAAGGAGTCAGTATCTGTGTGGGGGCCCTCTTGACCCAGGGAGAAGCCAGTATCTGTGTCTGGCATGCTGATCTGTTAGAAATGCCGAAGGAGTCCATTATCTCATCACACGTCTGCATGTATCCGATCCTCGGCTCTCTCCGACCTAACAGAAACATTCTAATAACAATCATTAGTTCTTGTAAATTGAGGTGATGATCATTATAGTGTTTGTAAGGCACCAGAAATACCTCTTTTTTTGACAGTGTAGCTAGCATTAATGTTAGGATTAAGTTAGGTAATAAAAAATAAAAGAATTCTATAGCTCTACTAATATTAAAATTATAAGGAATTAAATATGGCCATTATTTTGTTAATCAATACTTGAAATCTCTAGCCGAGTTAATTTTAGTCTCATTTAATAATATAATTGTGAAGACTTATATTAGGATTGCATCAAGGCCCAAAACCTGACTGGAACATATTTATCAACATTATAGGATAATCTTTAGGTGTGCTGTTGTATCATAACTCCCTATTAAATATATTAAAATGTCTCATTATAGACATGAAAGTTCACTTTGAAAGTGTATTTCCATACCATTCAACACAGTGGCAGACTTGAGGGAGTTTCAAGTGCTGAAAATCTCCTGTGCAAAATTGATGTGTGAGTAAACTACCCAGCAACACCAAATATCCTCACATATCTATTCAAGTGCAAGTAATCTTTGCATGTCATCAATATCAACTTAAAGCTTACTCATAAATGTAACATGAGAAATCAAGCAACTTCTTTATATTTTAAAAGTAACAGCTAAATCTGTCTGTGATGGGACAATTTATAGCTAGAAAGATTTGTAGTGCAGATCTAGAGCGCACTTCTGCTTGCCTTCATAAAGAAAGTCACATGTAAATGAAACTATATGTATATAGTATTTCATCTTGTTAGGACGGGACAGATATATGCTTATTTGCAATTTTCCTATTTTAAATGAAGTCTCTTTGAGAGTATTGTTGCCTGAAAAACGAGGTCTTTTCTATGTATTTTTGTAAGCCAAGGCCAAGAATTTCTATCTAACCTAGACTTTCTCATCATAATTAAGTCTATGGAACCATTGTATCTTATTTCTGCATTGGTTCAAAACTAGCCTCTCTTGTCCTAAAGTATATTTTTCAAAAATGCAAATCTGGTCAAAATCACAAGCTTGCTAATTCTCCAGGCTAATCAATAACATACCTGTTTACATAGGCACACCTCCCACACACATACTGCCATACAAACATGCTCCTACATTACAGATGCCAGTCCACATGTGCTTTCACACCTCTATGTCATTGTGTACACTCTTCCCTATTGTTAGGTCTTCACTCAGACTGATGTAATCCTGTTTCAATACTCTCTTCTCCAGCACCAATTTTATGATTGGTTTTACCAAGACCTTGTTTTTAGACAGCTGCCTTTTACTAAAGAACTCACTTTAATATCCTAGAGAAGTGAGTCACTAATGGCTTCAAAATCTTGGAAATACCCAGACTTATTTATTCAGATATTAAAGAGGCCAATATTATATTCTCTGGCTCAGGATTATGTAGTGTCTGTGGGTCTCCATTCAAGCCTGGGGATACGTGCAGCAGCATTCATCCTTACACATTCATTGTTCAGGTCCATAAAATTTGCTTTTCCACAGTTTAGTTTTGTGACCTAACATTTCCCAGAACATGTCTCCTCATCTATGAAATGGAAACCATATCATTCAACTCAAATTTTTGTGATAATGAAAGCGGTACTTTACACAAGTGCCTATTACCAAAAGCTTCACACAATGATGCACAGCATATATTTGTGGAAGAGGAGGAGGGGGAGAATAGAAAGGAGAGTGCTACAAAGTCACCAAGAAGCCAAGGCAAAAAAAAGTTGTAATGGTGCTTATCCTGTGTGATAGCTTTCAATTACAGTTGACTCAATCTTACCTGTTGACTAAGATGAAAAAAGGTATTTTCAAAATAAGTCATCAGTAAAGCTTCCTATTGGCTTTGGTGATGGCTACGTCCAGCAAAATAAACTTTCATGGAGACATTATGTGGGGTTCTCTGCTGCTGTAATTACATGCATTGGTTTTAGTTGTCATACAGAAACAAACAGAAACAGTGCTTGATCCACTTGAATTTTTTAATGCCAGAGAAAGTAGGAAACATTCCTGACCTCAAATCTGTATTCTTTAGGAGAGGAAAGTCAGAAGAGTCTAATATATATTTATGTTATCATAGCTCCATGAAGTTTTCAAAGCCTGTTCACAGTCTTTAATTTTTGTTTTTGTTTTTGAGTTTCACAACATAAAGAAACCCAAACATATACTATAACTCTCTCTCTCTCTCTCTCTCTCTCTCTCTCTCTCTATATATATATATATATATATATATATATATATATATATATATATATATGAAAGGCTAAGTGACCGTCCAACCAACTGACCTTCAGACTGGTAGCTATGACTTGAAATGACCACTAGGGGCCAGATGCTCCATCTGGTAGCTATGATGCTTACTGACCACCAAGTGGCAGATGCTCAATGCAGAAGCTGCAGAGCTGTGGTGAACAGCCCTCTGGCAATCAAGGATTCCTGGGGGATGTTGGAGAGCCAGTTTTGGCCCAAAACCCTCAGGCCAGACCCAGGCACCCCACCTGCTGGGAAGACCCTGCTCACTCCACAGATGCCCTTCAAGGCAGGGCACTGCCATGTGGGGCAGGCTGGGAAGGGACCCCAGGAGGTTGGCTCCAGGGTATGTCTTGCCCAGTCCCACCCTGCAGGCCACTTTCTAATTAATTTCCTTTCAATGGTCACAGATCTGTGCACCAGGACTGCAGTTGTATTATATTATCACACAAGGAATAACAGAACCTTTTAAGAATTTGGCTCTAAGAACATGTACTTTAATAAAGACAAAGGACATTTTCATTTCTGACAGTCTAAAGAGTGTTAAGAGCACTGGGTTAACATGGCTCAGTAGGTAAGCATCAACCCATGAAACAGGAGGTCATGGTTCAATTCCCTGTCTGGGACTATGCCTGGATTGTGCCCTGATCCCTATGGGGGGCATGCAGGAGGCAGGGAGCCAATCAATTATTCTCTCTCATCATTGATGTTCCTATTTCCCTCTAGCTCTCTTATCCTCTTTCTGAAATCAATAAAAATTATATTTGAAAACAGTATTAAAAGTACAAACTTTGGAGGTATGCAGAAATAAGTTCATATTACAGCACAGCCATGTTCTTATCCTGTGAGATTACAGGCAAGATGCTTCACAGAATATGTTGGTGTGGTTGTGGAGAAATAGGATGCCTAGTACACTTCTGGTGGTAATGCAGACTGATGCTGCCATTATGGAGTTTCCTCAATAAATTAAATATGGAGCTGTGATTTGACCCAAGTGCCCATCAGCAGATGAGTGGATAAAAAAGCTGTGGTACATTTTCACAGTAGAGTACTATGCAACTGAAAAAAAAACGGAACTCTTACCATTTGCAACAGCTTGGATGGACCTGGAGAGTATTATGCGAAGTGAAATAAGCCAGTCAGAGAAAGATAAGTTCACATGATCTCACTCATATGTAGAATCTAATGAACTAAATAAACCAATGAACAAAATAGATTCAGAAACAATGTCATTTTGATTTTTTTAAAAAAGAAAATTAAAAGGGGAAGTTAGTGGAATAATCTGATGTTGAAAAATTTTGCTATATTACAAGGTATCAGTATGTTTTCATTGTGCTTATTATAAGTGATCAAATTATGGTAGCTACTACTTTGAACACACAACCTTCACATGCTCTGTATTACTTTAAGAAGCAAAAAATGGGACAACTGGGAAAGATAAGTACTCTACATCAGTAATCACTCTTCAGAAATATTTGCTTTGGGAGATGGCAAACAACTGCAGCAGGCTCTTTTTCAATAGCCATATTTCCTAATGTTAACTGCCATAGCCAGAGTAGGATGAATACTTGGAAGATGCTTATGTTCATACAGTAATGTAACCTCCTGTATTTAAGAGTGAAGCGAGCTCTAGAAACATTATTTGGAACACCTGATGCTCATTCATTATATTTCACTTGATAATTTAAAAAATATATATATTTATTCATTTCATAGAGGTAGGGAGAGGGAAAGAGAGATAGAAACATCAGTGATGAGAGAGAATCATTGATCAGCTGGCTCCTGCACTCCCCTACTTGGGATTGAGCCCTGCCCACCACCCCCCCCCCCAAACCTGGGCATGTGACCTTGAACAAAATGTTACCTGGGACACTTCAGTCCCCAGGGTGACACTCTATCCACTGAGCCAAACCAGCTAGGACTCACTTGATAATTGTAATAATGGGTACAAGTAATTTCTGTTGTACATCTATTTTTCCTCTTTGGAAAAAGTATATGTCATATGACAAAAGGGGACAAAAGTGAATTTCTAAAGGGGTTTGAATATACTGGACATCACCTTTAGGCTAATTGTCATTTTCCTATGACAATGTCACTTCGTTCTTAAACTTAAATGGAGATATTCTCCTCATGCTTCCTATTGCAGGAAACAATAATATTAATGTTAATAATGATGTTAATAATAATACTAATTTCAAGCAATGATTTCTAGAATAGATTGAATAATGGTCACTGATTTTCTATTTCTTAGCTTCATATTTTAATTTCTACCAACCATCTTAAGGGATCTTAGCTGTATTAATATATTTGATTATATTTAATTGATTGGCAATCTCAACATGACTCACTTAACACTTAATCAGAAAGAATGTCCTTCAACAGTGATGTCTGAAGAAAATCTTTAAAATAATCAGATGGTGAAGATTCATTGCAATGGCTTGAGTATCACACATTACCTCATACAAAAGGAGAACTGAACCAATGTGTGTTGAATAGCTGAATGGATGAAATAAATGTACTTTAGGACAAGATTCAAGTTGCTGCCATGGTTGGAGAATTACATCTAGTCTGTAATTTGTGTATAAGAGTATTATTGGCTATGACCTAGAAAAAGCCACGCTACATTCAAATTGTAAAACACCTAATGCTACATGCTAAGGAGTTTACTATTTATTTTTTTGGAATTTGAAGTAGGTGATTATCCTGAGTATTAGGGGAAAATATTGGTATGGATTTTTAAGAGAGGCATTTGTTTCAGTAATGTGGGTGTGATCTGTAATCTCTAATCATGGAGAACAGAAAGAATTTTAAGGTATTTGATGGCTTAGAAGTCACCGGTGACCTTTGAAAAGGCAGACTCACGAATTGATGGAGACAAAACAAAAGAAGTAAATTATATTTTCTGTTCTGGCAAAAATAGAGTAACAGGGATCAGATATATGCCCTGGAACACCTGGAAAAATAATGAAATAAAATAAGATAAAATTATGAAAGACACTGGACATCAGGAAGTAGGGACAGATGCCTCACAGATAGGAAATAAATGAGGTGACTCCTATGATGGCTCCACATTCCTTCCGTTTCTAGGCCACAGGCAGAGAGGCAAAGACCAGCAGTCACGCTATGTAGAGGAGATGGAGCTAACACACTATAGAGAAGAAGGTGGGTAGAGATCTCAAGGCAGACAACCAGAGAGCAAAATGAGAGAAAGAGAGGGAACTCCAGAATCTTGCACCCCACATGAATGATTCAGGGGATTACTGATCAGCTTATGTGTGAATACATTATTAGAAGCCAGGAAAGAAACCACTGGAAAGGATTCTAGATAACTGATACTAACACAGGGCCTGCAATAGTCACATTTACTGTCAGCCAGACTAGAAAACCTCTAAATGCACAGGCACTGAATAATTTACGTGGAAGGGTCTTGCTTCAGTAGTGAGGAACAGTTAATTAAACATACCACATGGTATAACAGTATTTAGCCATGTACTATCACAGGGAACTGCTCTGTTTATTTAAATCAAATCTTAAAAAGGGTCCCAAAGAATCAAGCTGTTTCCAAGAAACACAACAGTATCCAAAAAGGGCAAATATTATTTGTAAAAAGAAAATGGATGGTGAACAACACATGGCTTTTAAATAAAGACAGGATCAGTAGTAGGGCACTGATCTATCCTTTGTCCTCAGGCTTTAATATGGCACTGTTTTTCTGATTATGTTGAAATGTTACCTTAAAAGATAATTGATCTTGATTTCTGAGGGGGATTTTGGGTGCCATCTGAAGTTGTACACCCAATGCCTCACTCACCTCACCCATATTTGGGCAAATATCAAAACCTGACGGCTGTGAGTACATAGAAAAAACATGGCTCTCAGAAGCTCCCGCCTTTCAGTTGTTACCTATAATTTATCCAGGAGAAATGAAAGTACTTGTATGACGATGTGAACACGTGAAATATTCGTGACCCCATGATTTCGAAACAGCCTCAAACTGGAATCAATCCAAAAGTCCATCAAAAGATGAATGGGGCCGAAACCGGCTTGGCTCAGTGGATAGAGCGTCGGCCTGCGGACTGAAAGGTCCCAGGTTCGATTCCGGTCAAGGGCATGTACCTGGGTTGCGGGCACATCCCCAGTAGGAGATGTGCAGGAGGCAGCTGATCGATGTTTCTCTCTCATCGATGTTTCTAACTCTCTATCTCTCTCCCTTCCTCTCTGTAAAAAATCAATAAAATATTTAAAAAAAAAAAAAAAAGATGAATGGGCAGCTGACCTGTGGTGTGCCCATACACGGGAACAGTTCTCTACCACAAGCAAGAACGCAACCTTGCAGGCCATTCCTGGACAATGCAGGCTGTGCAGGGGCACGTGCTAACCCGCCTCAGGAAAGAATAAGAATGAGTCAGCACTGGGCAATGGTCTCCTAGCAACGGGACCGCTGGGACAACAAACCCCTGAGGCCGTCTGGTCCAAGGGCGCCATGGCGTGCCAGCAGTGGCCCTTACCGGAGCCCCACAAGGGGTGGCTGTTAAAGTCGGACCTGAGGAAGAAGGCGCTCATAGAGTCAGGGCTGATCAAGCCGTGGCAGTCAGGGCCGAAGCTCGACAAAAAGCCGGAGCCCAGCAAGAAGTGGCTGCTAGGGCCAGCGCCGCTGGAGCCCTTGCCCCTGGGCATGGAATTTAAGCCCTGGTTCAAGGACAGGGACAGGTTGCCTTCCCGCTATCTCTGCAGGCAGAACAAGCAGCTTGGGAAGTGCCCCACCTCCATGGACAGCCGGCGGTGGGTATTTGTGAAGGAGGGACTGGACGACTTCAGAACGGGCTGTCCATCTGCTGAAGATGTGATCACTCGTGGCCCTCGGGAGGGCTTTCTCCCCATGATTGCTCATAGAATTCCCCGCCCTCCGCCCAAAAAGATTCACAGGCAGCCGCCCACGGGAGCGGACCTGTGTTCCAAGCTCTCGCCAGCCCAGCGAGCACGGAAGGCCTTTGTAGAGAACATTGAAGCCAGCCTGACCCAGCAGTCCCTGGCGAACTGCCCGAATCTGGAGGAAGCTCTCCCTCCAGACCTCCTGCTCAAGGTCCTGGAAGTGCTAGATCCTGACAGGAAGCTGGAGGACACGTGGGCACATTGTGAGGGCACCAAGGAAAGAAAGAAGACCCCCACACACTTGTGTGAAGAACATCCTGAGGAGGTCAACCTCGAGCCTCCCCAGGCAGCGAACCTGGAGCCTCCCCAGGCAGGGATCCTGGAGCCTCTCCAGGCCATGAACCTGGAGCCTCCCCAGGCAGCGAACCTGGAGCCTCCCCAGGCAGTGAAACTGGAGCCTCCCCAGGCAGTCCACCCCGTATCTTCCTGGAAGCTCAACCTGGAACCTCCCGAGGAGGACAACCTGGAACCTGAAGATCAAACCCACGTGCAAACGGCCAAGGAGAGCCTCCAGTCATATTTATTCAGTTTGTTTCCTGAGGAACAGACAAATGCAGCATGCACAACGGATATCCCCAAAGATCTTGGGCTCCAAAAATCAAGAAGAAGAATTCGTGAATTCTGCAGATGGATCGATGACAATTTTGGAGACATAGGCATTGATGAAGAGGACCTCATGAAACAGTTTGAAGTTGACTTAGAGGTCCCACTCACCCATAATACAGCCAAAATAAAGAAAATAAGCCAGCTTCCTTTGAAGATAAGGCCTTGCAAACAGCTAGATGACATACAGCAGAGAAAATTCTCCCTGCAGGAAGGTAACTGGCAAAGGAAACTCCGAAAAGCAGAAGACCCTTATAAACCCAAACGGGAGAAGATAAGGTATGGAGCATGGTACCTGGACCCCAAATCCTGGAAAAAGCTGGTCAATGGCCAGCCTTTGCCTGACCCTAAAGTCGTCCCTGACAAGGAACATTTGACCGATGGAAGGCATCTTGAACCAGACATTATTGATGAACTTTATGGACCAATTGCCTTCAAAGATTTCATTGTAAGCAAGGGCTACAGGATGCCAGGTGTGATTGAGAAGATGTTTATGAGGAAGGGATGGAACTATGAGTCTGTGAAGACTCCTATACACCGAGTAATGAAACTCCTCTCCAAACCCAAAGAGGAGGATTCAGGGGACAATGAGGATTAGACAATTTTCTATTTACTGTTCACTTGGCTAGTGTGTCTCTCTCATTTTAACATAAGTCAGAATTCACCATGACTGCCTCACTGTGTATGGACTATTTGTTCCCACAATATCTGTAAATTTTTAACACCTATTGCTAATAAAACTTTCTGAATTAGCTTCTGCTTCAATGTGTTATGTATTTTACCAACTATGAAGTAAATATTTATATATACTCCTCTTGGTTTTGATTGTGTTTGGAGTATTATATTTTCATTTCAATTATTCATTAAAAATAACCATAAATAAAGGAATTACTTAAAAAGGATCTTGTTGCCCAGCCGATGTGGCTCAGTGGTTGAGTGTAGACCTATGTATCAGGAGGTCATAGTTTGATTCCTGCTCAGGTCACATGCCCGGGTTGCCAGCTCGATCCCCAGTGTGTGTGTGTGGGGGGGGGGCAGGGGGTACATGCTGGAAGCAGCCGAATAATGTTTCTCTGTCATCATTGATGTTTCTCTCTCTTACTCTCCCTCTCTGAAAATCAGTAAAAGTATATTAAAAATTATTCCAGCTACAACTTGGGATGAATTCCAAGATAATCGTGCATAATGAAAGAACTATCGCTCTGATAATACTCAATTTATAATGCATTATGACAATTATTTTGTTAAGCACAACTTGTAACCTGTAGCCGAAGTAATTTTATGCATTTTTTTTGAATTGTCCATGGCTACCTTTGCGCTACGGCATGAGAATTTAGGAATTATCACAGAGATCATATGGCCTGCAAGCCTAAAATATTTGCTATCTGATTTTTTACAGTAAAGTTTATTGTCCCCCTGATCTAGAAGGAAAATATATTCATACATATATTAAATCAATTATTCCACTCTTTAGCTGAACAGAAGATAATACATGCTCATCTATGGAATAGAATAAAGTAAAATATTTTTATAAAATTAACTATTTAGTTAGACCTTTCTGAACACTTTTCAAATCTGCCTATGACTTTTAATATTCTTAGGGTCAAAAATCCCTGAGGCATATCATCATATTTATGATAGTCCCTGTTTCTTGTAATATCTCTCCATGTGATGACTTGTCATACAGAGATTTCCCATGACTCCAAAAATGTGGGTGTTAAGTGTGAGGGAAAGCAGCCTGAACATGATAAAGACAGACTAACTTTCTTCCCACTGAAATGGCTAATTAATTCAATTGGCTGTCCACAAAGGTCGGTTGGCCAGGAAATGTGGTTTGCATGTCACATATATATTCCAACCCTACACCCACCACCCATGGGACCAAAATTAATTTATTTAGGGTATTGTGCTAAGGAGTGGACCCTTCACCTCCATGAAGGGATTTCCTAGGATATTCTTCTGCTTTCCCAGACTACCCAGGGCACAAGACTGAATGTTTCCCTTGGTGCCTGGGGCTGCTGCTTGCTCTCTACAGCCCCGGACACCAGCAGGGCCCTGCTCCTTGCAGTCCTCCGAGCCAATCAAGTGTCAGGAAAAAGGTTTCTACAAAGAACACACATTCCCCTCAGCTGCCACAGGGTGGGGGCACAGTGTCTGCTCAGGGCCAGTCCCTGGAAGCAGCATGGGGTGGCTCAGGGAAGGGCAGAGGTTCCAGGAGAACACATGAGGTCTGGATTTCAGGAAGTGAGCTGGAAAGTTTCTCCCACAGACTCAACTTAATAAAAGGGGCCACCTGGGGCTAATACTCAGTGTGAAAAGCAGCTTTCAAGCTGGGAGATCTCTCAGTCAAAAGCACATCCAGCATTTCTGTTTGATTTTGGGGGGATGGGCTGAAATAGGCCTGTGCCCATTAAACTTCCTGAAATGAACACCTAGACCACAGGCTGTATAACCATCAGGCTTTAAGGGTCTATGTGGAGTGGGATGTTGTCCAATGGAAGTCCTCCTAAGGGCAGAGCAGGCAGCTCACAGGGTGTCTTTGGAAAGGATGACACAGGGAGAAACAGTACTGACAGACACACAGAGTTACAGAAACCAGGAACCGGAAGCCACGTGACAGAGCCTCTGGATAAATTATGGTTCTTTCTGTGCAGATATAAAATGGGCATTATTGAAAGTCATAGGACAGCTCTAGGCAGGGGGTGGGGGTGTTTGTCAAAAATTCTTTGAATATCTCCTCCATAGCCTACTTGGACCTGGACTGGTGCTCTGCCAGGAGGGGCTGCAGGACCTCCACGAACTCCTTCTAGAGCTCCCAGGTGAACATGGCTCCACTGCTGTAATCCTTCCAGATCTGTTCCAGCTTTTCCTCATCCTCGAGGAAGAAGGTGATGTACATGAAGGACACGTCCAGGTGGCCATTTCCCCCAAACTGCCTGTGCTCCTCCATGATGTGTCTCCCTCCATAAAACACATACTTGTTGACCTGGGTCTTGATCTGCTTGGCTATGTCAGTGAGGAAGTGGGCCAGTTGGGGTCACTGGCACTCCTTTGGGTCAGAGTCCCCTGCAGGGAGGGGAAGAAGGTCAAGTGCAGCAAGGTGGTTTAGGATAGAAGATCCTGGGTGTGACATCTCTTGTCATCCTAAAGCAAGGATCCTGGTTGATGGCATAGGGGCTGAGGCCCTGGATGTCCATCTCGCTCCCGAAGTTCTGTGGGAATGAGTTGCTGAAGGAGGGAGCAGCCTGGATGGCAGGAAATCTGATTTTCACCTTGCAGTCACTGTCTGCAAAGCCAAAAATGCCTTTCACTTGGTTGAAGGTCACGTGTTTCTGATCTTCACCATGTTCTTGTAGAAGTCTGTGCTCACCCCCATGTAGTCGAGGTCAGAGAAGATGGGCTTGTTGATGTCAAAGCCGCAGGTGATGATGTCCTTGGCGTTTTCCACAGCATAGCCATACGCCTGGTCCAGGGTCAGGTCTTCCACAGGTACTTCTAGTCAACTGCCATCTGGATGAGCAAGAGCACATTCAACATGTCCTGCAGCCACTTTGTGAAAATGAACAGGATATGGTGGCCTACATGCATGGCTTTGGAAGAGGAGCCCTTGCCCATTTACAAGCAAAACAGCTTCTTGTTTTCATAGGCATCGAGGACTTGGTTCATGTCTCTGTTTGAGAAGAAGGTGCATCTGTGCAGGAAGCGGTGTGGTCTCTGGCCCCTGGCTCTCTCTATTCTGTTTATAAGCTCTTGGTCAATGTTACTGCTTCCAAACAGAACAATGAGCTTGTCATAGTCACTGCCTTTTGCACTGTTCTTCTGTTAAGTTCAGGGGTCCACAAAATCCATTTCAGCTTCCATGGCACCTGGACCACTAACCCAGGTTCAAGGTTCCCTGGAAGGCAGTGGCCTTGTAGTTCTCCCCCGTGGCCACATTGTAGCTCATTTTTAGCAATAACAGCCTCTTCACTGCAGAACCAATTTCATCCTGGGCTGCGGGGGGCACTGAAGAGGTGGCCAGTGGAGTAGCTGAGATCTCTGTGCAGCTGGGCTCTTCTTTTGTAGTCTTCCCCCTCTTACTGTTTCCTTTTTTAAGCCCCTTTCTTCTCTTTTCTTCTTGTTTCCCCCACCCTGCAGCTATTTGCAGTAAGGATTTCTTAGAAATCAACCAGTTTCTCACAAACACTTGAGCCTCTTGACCAATTCCTCATGAGACAGTCCAATCAGGTTTTGGTTGTGAGTGTGTGTATTTGGGGGAGGGTGGGTGCAGAGACCAATGACCCACTCTAAATCCAAACTATTAGCCGATCATTGCATCATTAGCTGGTCATTAGCCACCCCACACTGAAAGCTGGCCTCCATTTAACCTCCCCACTCACTTCCCATCTCACATCTTTAGTCTCAGTATGAGAACTGAGTTTACATTTGTCCTGATGGGAAGAAAGACAGACTCCAAGTGCCCTGTGGGTATTGTGTACTAAGGCAATGTTGTGAAAGATCAATTCTGGGGTCACAGGGACCTGAATTTCCAAAGACAGCTTTGACTTTTTTAAAAAAATATTTTTATTCATTTCAGAGAGGAAAGGAGATGGAGTGAGATAAAAACATCAATGATGAGAATCACTGATCATGTGCCTCTTGCACACCCCCTACTAGGGGTTGAGCCCATAACCTGGGAATATGCCCTTGACCAGAATCAAACTTGTGACCCTTCAATCTGCAGGCCAATGTTCAGTCCACTGAGCCAAACCGGTTAGAGCTGGCTTTTTACTTTTCTTTTTATTGCTGAAAGTATTATACATGTTCCTTTTTTACCCCTAGTGACCTCTCCCAGCACCTTACCCCCAAATCCTTCACCACCCCATTGTCTGTGTCCATGGGCTATGCATATATGCACATGAGTTCAGTGGTTGAATTCTTCCTCCCTCACCCTCTCCTGCTTTCCCTCTGAGGGTTGCCAGTGTGTTCCATGTCTCTTTGACTCTAGGTCTATTTTTTTCATCACTTTATGTTCTTAGTTATTTTTCACATATGACTGAGATCATATGATATTGATCTTTCTCCCACTGGCTTATGCAAATTAACTGCCATCTTTGTTGGGTTAATTTGCATAGTCATCCTGATTGGCTGGTTGGCATAGCAGAGTGACACCAATTTGCATGTTTCTCTTTTATTAATATAGACCAGAGGCCTGGTGCACAAAAATTTGTGCACTGCCGGGGGGCGGGGTGGTCCCTCAGCCCCACTTGTGCCCTCTCACAGTCTGGGACCACTCGGGAGATAATGACCTGCTGGCTTAGGCCCACTCCCGGGTGGCAGAGGGCAGGCCCAATCCCTAGGTGCAGCCCCTGGTCCGGCTCAGAGTAGGGCCGATTTCTGGGTTGAGGCACCACCCCCTGTCACAATCAAGGCAGGGTCAATGGGGAGGTTGCGGCTTCACCCCCTCTGACGCACAGAGCAGGGCCCAACAGGGGTGTTGGGGCTCCGTACCCTGTCACACACAGAGCAGGGCCAATCAGGGGGTTGGGGAGCTCCCCCCGTCAAGCACAGAGCAGGGCCAATAGGGGAGTTGGGGCACTGCCCCCTGTCACACACAGAGCAGAGCAGATCAGGGGGTTGGGGAGCTTCCCGCTATCAGGCACAGAGCAGGGCTGATCAAGGGGTTAGGGCGCCATCCCCTGTCATGAACAGAGCAGAGAGGATAGAGAGTTCTGGCCCCATCCCCTGTCACACACAGAGCCGCAGGGCGATCTGGGGGTTTTGGCGCTGCCCCCTCTCACACTGCTCCAGGGGTCAGGAGGCCTTGCGGCTCCACTGATTCCAGTGCTGGGAGGCCTCGCAGCTCTGCTTGTCACCAGGGCAGTGAGGTCTCGCTGCTCAGCTGATCCGGTGCTAGGAGGCCTCGCAGCTCCGCTGATCCCGGGTTCGGGAAGCCTCATGGCTCCGCTGATCCCGGGTTTGGAAGGCCTTGCGGCTCTGCTGATCCTATTGCTGGGAGGCATATTACCCTTTTACTATATACTATAGAGGCCTGTTGCATGGGTGGGGGCCGGCTGGTTAGCCCTGAAGGGTGTCCCGGATCAGGGTGGGGGTCCTGCTTGGGTGCCTGGACAGCCTGGATGAGGGGATGGTGGCTGATTTCAGTTAGTCACACCACCTACAGGGTGGGTGTCCCCACTGGGGTGCCTGGCCAGTCTGGGTGAGGGGCTGAGGGCCGTTTTCAGGCTGTCTGGTGACTAAAGCTCCCAACCTCTCCTTTCTTTCTTTCTTTTTTTTTTTTATTCTGGGATTTATTTACCTTCTATGGTTGTCACTGCAGCTGAGAGCCAGCTTTAGCTCTGAGACTCGGCTCCAGCTCTGAGACCTCGGCTGCTGAACCCAGGTATCTGGTTTGTTGGCTTCTATAAATGGAACACTGTTGCAAATCCAGCTTGGCCGGCTGGTTGAAAGCATGGTGTTTGTTTAGCTTTTATAATTGCAACATTGTTTCTTAGAGTGCAGCTCAGAGGCCAGCAGTGGCAGGCGGGGAACCTTGGCTTCCTCCATCACTGGAGCAAGCAAGCCTCCTGTTTGCTTCAGCTGCCCGGCTGCCCGCCGCCATCTTGGTTGGCAGTTAATTAGCATATCACCCTGATTAGCCAATGGGAAGCATGTTGGAGGTATGGTTAATTACCATGTTTGTCTATTATTAGATAGGATAAAAAAACCAAGTGACCAAAATGCCCAGTCACTATGACATGCACTGTGGCTGGCCAACCGGCCTGATCAGGGGTGGTGCTGACCAGTCAACCTCTCACGTTCTCTCCCTTGGGCTGGCCCAGGCCCAATTAGCCTGATTGAGGCAGGCTGGCTGGACCCCACCCATGCATGAATTCATGCACCGGGACTCTAGTCCTATCTAATAAAAGAGAAACATGGTAATTAGCGTACATCCGCTACCCTTCCCATTGCAAATTAACTGCCAACAAAGATGGCGGTTAACCGCCAACAAACATGGCAGTTAATTTGCATACATAGGCGCAATGATGGGAGGCCATAGGGGAAGGATGGTGATTGGAAACACAGGCGGCAGGCAAGAGCTGGGAGGCACTGCCCATGGCCCTGAATCGGAGAACTGGCTGTCTTTGCCCACCCCCTTGCCGGTGATCGGAGAAGCCAGAGCAGGGAACGGAAGAGGCCGGTGCCCACCTCTTCCCTGGCCGCCCCTGCCAGGGATGAGCAACCGGAGATCCCACAGCAGGAAAGGGGGGCCTGCAGCCAGCCCCCCTGTGCGCCTGCCCCTGGGTTGCTGCAGAGATCAGGGAGCAGGAAAGACTGGCCTCTAGCCAGCCCCCATGTGCGCCTGCCCCTGGGTAGCCATGGCGATCACAGAGCAGGAAAGGGCGGCCTGCAGCCAGCCCTGTGTGCTCCTGCACCTGGGTCACCACTGCGATCCCACAGCAGGAAAGGGGAGCCTGCAGCCAGCCCCCATGTGCGCCTGCCCCTGGGTCGTCCCAGGGATCATGGAGCAGGAAAGGGCAGCCTCTAGCCAGCCCCCCTATGTGCCTGCCCCTGGGTTGCCCCTGCGATCCCAGAGCAGGAAAGAGCGGTCTCTATCCAGCCCTCCTGTGTGCCTGCCCTTGGGATTACAGGGGCGATCAAGGAGCAGGAAAGGGAGGCCTGCAGCCAGCCTCCATGTGCGCCTGTCCCTAGGTTGCTCTGGCGATCCCACAGCAGGAAAGGGCGCCCCACCCTGGCCACAGCTCAAGGGAGAGTACAACATGCAGTGGAGGCCAGGAGCCTGAGAGATCAACAGAGAGGGGCGCCTCCCAGGTGTGGCTGGGGGCAGGCCCCCAGCAGACACACACACACACACACACACACACACACACACACACACACACACAAACGGGACGCCTGCACCGAGCCTCTGCTGCCAGACTGTGGCCATCAGTAGGACAACTACTGAGGGCTCCCGGACTGAGGGGCAGGCTTGGCTGAGGGAACCCCATCCCCCAGTGCACGAATTTCGTGCACTGGGCCTCTAGTATATATATAATTAAGAAAATGTCAAAAGTTTACTGCCTATCTTTCTTCTAGGAGTTTTATGGTTTTGCATCTTATAGTTAACTCTTTAATCAGTTTTGAGTTTATTCTGATATATAGTGTAAGAAAATGGTCTAGTATCATTTTTGCATGTATTTGTCCAGTTTTCCCAGCACCATTTATTGACTAGAGTTATGGCAAACCTATGACATGTGAACTCATTTTTTAGTTGATTTTTCTTTGTTAAATGGCATTTAAATATATAAAATAAATATCAAAAATATAAATATTTGTTTTACCATGGTTGCAAATATCAAAAAATTTCTATATGTGACACGGCACCAGAGTAAAGTTAGGGTTTTTCAAAATGCTGACATGCCGAGCTCAAAAGGTTCGCCATCACTGGACTAGACTGTGCTTATCCCATTGTATGTTCTTCCCTCCTTTGCCATAGATTAATGGCCCGTATAGGTGTGAGTTTGTTTCTGGGTTATTTCGTTTCATTGAGCTATACACCTTTTGCCAGTAGCATGTTGTTTTGATTACTAGGGGCTTGTAGAATAGTTTTATCAATGGTAGCATGATACCTCCAAACTTTGTTCTTCTGTCTCAAGATTGCTGTGGCTACATGGGGTCTTTGTGTTTCCATGTCAATTTTGGGATAATTTGTTCCAGTTCTATGGTAAATGCCATTGGTATGTTGATATTGATTGTGTTGAATCTATATATTCCTTTTGGTACTATGGACATTTTTTACATTAATTGTTCCTATCCGTAAGAAACAGTTTATGCTTTTATTTATTTGCTTCCACTTCAATTGCGTTCTTCAGTGTGTTATTATTTTCAGAGTTCAGACGTTTTACCTCTTTGGTTAAATTTACTGGCATGTATTTTTGATGCAATTGTAAATGGGATATTCTTTTAATACATTTTTTATTGATTAAGATATTACATATGTGTCCTTATCCCCACATTACCCTCTACCCCCCCCCCCCCGCTCATGCCATCACCCCCCCCCCCTCGTTGTCCGTGTCCATTGGTTAGGCCTATATGCTTGCACATAAGTCCTTTGGTTTATCTTTCCCCCTTACCCCCACCCTCCCCTACCTTCCCTCCAAGGCCCAACAGTCCAATCAATGCCTCTCCATCTTTGGATCAGTCCTTGTTCATCAGTTTATGTTGTTCATTATATTCCACAAATGAGTGAGATCATGTGGTATTTATCTGCTCTCCAGTTCCATCCATGCTGTGACAAATGGTAAGAGTTCCTTTTTCTTCTTCCTCTTCTTAAAGAATACCTTTCAGCATTTCATATAATGCTGGTTTGGTGGTGATGAACTCCTTTAGCGGTTTCTTATCTGTGAAGCTCTTTATCTGACCTTCTATTCTGAATGATAGCTTTGCTGGATAAAGTAATCTTGGTTGTAGGTTCTTGGCATTCATCACTTTGAATATTTCTTGCCACTCTCTTCTAGCTTGCATGGTTTCTGTTGAGAAATCAGCTGACAGTTGTATGGGTACTCCTTTGTAGGTAAGTGACTGTCTTTCCCTTGCTGCTTTTAAGATTCTCTCTTTGTCTTTTGCTCTTGGCATTTTAATTATGATGTGTCTTGGCGTGGTCCTCTTTGGGTTCCTTTTGTTTGGGGTTCTCTGTGCTTCCTGGACTTGTAAGTCTATTTCTTTCACCACGTAGGGGAAGTTTTCTGTCATTATTTCTTCAAATAGGTTTTCAATATCTTGCCCTCTCTCTTCTTCTGGTACCCCTATAATTCTGATGCTGGTACGCTTGAAGTTGTCCCAGAGGCTCCTTACACTATCTTCATATTTTTGGAATCTTTTTTCTTTGTCAGTTGGGTCTTTTTTGTTTCTTCGTATTTCAAATCTTTGACTTGATTCTTGGGATCCTCTTGTCTGCTGTTGGATCTCTGTGTATTATTCTTTAATTCAGCATGTATGCTTAATTTCTAGTTGGTCCTTTTTCATAGCCTTGAGAGTCTCACTAGATTTATCGAGGGTCTCACTAAATTTATCGGCAGTTTCCATAAAATTCTTGAAAAACCTTATAAACGTGGCCTTGAACTCTATATCCAGTTGTTTGCTTTCCTCCATTTCTGTCATTTGTGACCTGTTTCTTTGTCTCTGCATTTGTTATGCTTCCCTGTGTTGGTAGAGTGGTTTTGTGTGCTAGGTGTCCTGTAGGGCCCAGTGGCTCAGCCTCCCCAGTTACCTGAGGTGGACACTCTTGGTGCACCCCCTTGTGGGCTTTTTGCAGTCTTATTGTAGTTATGCCTTGATTGTTGTAGGATCACTGGGAGGAATTGACCTCCAGGCTAATTGGCAGTGAGAATCAGCTGTGTCTGCAGTGGGAGAACTTCTGTGCTGAAGACACCCTTCTGGGGCAAGACTTGCTTCAGTGGGGTTTTGGTGCTCACTGAGTCTGCACCCTGAGTGTGTCCCTGATGGATCTGAGGAGTTGTAATCTGGGTAGTCCCCCTCTGACTACTGGGTACACTGGCTCTTGGATCTAAGGAGGTGCTAATTTAGCCTCTGCCTGAGGTTACACAGCAGGAGCTATGAAGAGAACTGCAGATCACCCTTCCTTTTTTGGAGTTTGGAGTACCCTGATGAGGCCCAGCTGTGAAGCAATGCAAGCCGCTGTGGGGCCTTGGGCCTTCTCTTGGAAGTTCTGGGTCTGTTTGGCCCAGCTGCAGTTAGGTAATTTTCAGGTTGCAAAGGGCCGGGGCATTCATATGCAAAAGCCTCTGCCGAAGCCTGGGTGGGGCAGGGTCTCAGGGAATCAAAGGGCGGAGCAAGCAGCTATGGAGGATTCTAAGCCCTGCCCTAAGGGGCTGCGCATCTCAGTGTTTCGGTAATTGCTGCAAGCACCTCTGAGGGAAAGCCGACCTCAAGTTCCAAGTTCTGCCCGCTGCCAGACAGTCCACTTTCTCCCTGTATGAGTCCTGGGTCCCCAGAGACTTCCCAGAACCGGAGTTCAGAGCAATCGGGAGCTTGTGATTCCCTCCCGATTCAAGAAGACAGCCGGGTCCGCCTCTGTACCTCTGCACTTTACTTCCGCAGCTCCTCTGGCTCTCAGTGTGCTTTTCTTTCCTTCTAGTTGTAGAATTTCCACTCAGCCAGCCTTCCTGTAGTTCTGGATGATGTCCGTTTTGTCTTTATGTTGTTTTTTTGAAGTTGTTGTGGGAGGCAGCATGTTTTTTTAAATTTCTTTTCTGATGTTTCATTATTGGTACATAAAATTGGTATGGATTTCTGAATACTAATTTTTTATCCTGTAAATTTACTAAATTCATTTACCAGTTCTAATAGTATTTTGATGGAATCTTTAGGATGTCAGCCTTGAGACCATGGGAACTGTCCCCGTTGGGGCAGACAGGGCGGGCGGAATGTGTTTCAGGGCTGTGCTGAGAGATGGAGAGGAGACAGAGTAAAGGGCGGGAAGGCAAGTTCACAGGAGGGAATATGGGAGGTGGAGAGTCAGTGAGGCTGTGGAGGCTGGGCTCTGCTGGCAGAGAGGGGAGCCTTGATGGTGAACAGGAGGAAGTGGAGGTCGCTGGCGTCACCAGGCCGAGGACCCGGGTCAGGCTGTGGGATCTGTGGGTGCCGACGCTGACGTCATTCTGATGAAGCTTTGGGATTCATGCTGATGCAATAAGGATACCCCAAAAGGGCTGGGTGGAGGTTAAGGAAACAACCCCATCAGGACCACATTCACACAAGTTGCCCCGAGAACTCAAGTGCAGTTGATGTCCTGGCAGCGGTTGCACTGTGCTCATGGGTCACACTTCAAAATGCCATGAAGGCCAGGGCCCAGCATGAGACGGGCATGGAATCCGGAGAAGGTCAGCGTAGCCCGCCTCCTCGGGGCCTCCTCACGCCCCCCCCCCCCCCCTGTGAGGAGACCCTCACTCCTCCCCCAGGCCCCTGAGTAACGGTCACTGCTTCGGGTTCCCTCGGAGCCAACCGCCACCACCAGCGGCCTGCACCCTTCCGCGTGTCTTGTCGCTGCAGCCGCCTGACTCCGGTGCCCTGCCCTCTCCCGGGAACTTCCGAGACTCCAGCAGCCTGCAGCTGTGACCCGCTGGCCTCCTCCTCCGCCCCGCTACTGCGCCTGCAGACATGGCCACTCCTCCGCCCTCCTCTGAGCACCAGAGCTACCATCCAGACTGCGAGGCCGCCATCAACCAGCAGATCGGCCTGGAGCTCTACGCGGCCTCCGTGTACACCTCCATCGCCGGCTACTTCCAAAGGCCCGACCGGGCCTGGTAGCAGGGCTCCCAGTACTTCCAGAAGTGGGCCCTCAAGAAGAGGGAACAGGAGGAGCAGCTTCTGTGGCTGCAGAGCCAGCGCGGGGGCGAGTCCTGCTGGAGAACGTCCCCCGGCCGCAGCAGCACGAGTGGGACAGCAGCCTGATGGCCCTGGAGCTGGCCCTGCTCCTGGCGAAGAGAGTGGACCAGGGCCTGCGGCACCTGCACCCCCTGGCCACCCACCAGGAGGACGCCCACCTGTGCGAGTTCCTGGAGAGCCACTGCCTGCACCCACAGGCCGCCTTCCTCCAGGAGCTGGGAGACCACATCAGCCAGCTGCACCAGATGCAGGCCCCCGAGTCTGGCCTGGAGGAGGACCTGCTCCACAACCTCACCCTGGGGGTCAGAGAGGAGCAATGACAGGGACTGCCTTCCCGAGAGCCGTGGGGGCCTCCCTGGCTCTGTGCCCGGATGCCCATGGCCATATAGTCCATGAAAAACGGGCACCTCAGTTCCGTGTTCAAGGTTCACTGTCTCTTTAAATAAAGTCATTGGTTCTTAAATAAATAAAGGTCTTTCTCTGATTCCTGTGAGCAAATCCCTCACATTTCAGTTTTAAAAAAGCTATCCAGGAGTCTCCACCAAGGACTCAATTAGGTGCAGCTCAAAACCCTGAATGGAGGAGGGAGGAGGGATTCCATAGGACCCTGATGGAGGAGGGAGGAGGAATTCCATAGGACCCTGATGGAGGAGGGAGGAGGAATTCCATAGGACTCTGATGGATGGAGGAAGGATTCCACAGGACCCTGGATGGAGGGAGGAGGGATTCCATAGGACCCTGATGGAGGGAGGAAGTGGGATTCCACAGGACCCTGATGGATGATGGAGGGATTCCATAGGATCCTGATGGAGGAGGAAAGAGGGATTCCATAGGACCTTGATGGAGGGAGAAGGGATTCCATCGGACCCAGATGGAGGTGGGAGAAGGGATTCCATAGGACCATGATGGAGGAGGGAGGAGGAATTACATAGAACCCTGATGGATGAAGGAGGGATTCCATAGGACCCTAGATGGAGGAGAGATGTGGGATTCCATAGGACCCTATTGGAAGAAGGACGGATTCCATAGGACCCTGATGGAAGGGGGATGGGGGATTCCATAGCACCCTGATGGAGAGAGGAGGGATTCCATCGGACCCAGATGGAGGTGGGAGAAGGGATTCCATAGGACCATGATGGAGGAGGGAGGAGGAATTCCATAGAATCCTGATGGATGGAGGAGGGATTCCATAGGACCTTGGATGGAGGGAGGAGGGATTCCATAGGACCCTGATGGAGGGAAGGAGGAGGGATTCCACAGGACCCTGATGGATGGAAGAGGGATTCCATAGGATCCTGATGGAGGATGGAGGAGTGATTTCATAGGACCCCGATGGAGGTAGGAGGGATTCCATAGGACCCTGGATGGAGGAGGTAGGATGGAGTCCAAAGGACCCAGATGGAGAGAAAAAAAAAAGGATTCCATAGGATAGAGTTGGGGGCAGGGAGGAGGGATTCGATAGGATCCTGGATGGAGTGAGGAAGGATTCCATAGGACTCTGGATAGAGGAGGAAGGAGGGATTCCATGGGACCATGGATGGAGGAAGTAGGAATACCATGGGACCCTGATGGAGGGAGTAGGGATTCCACAGGACCCTAGATGGAGAGAGGAGGAATTCCATAGGACCCTGGAGTGAGGGAGGAGGGTTCTATAGGACCTAATAGATGGAGTGAGGAGGGATTCCATAAGATCCTGATGGAGGAGAGATGAGGGATTCCATAGGTCCCTGATGGAGGGAGGAGGGATTCCATAGGACCCTGATGGAGGGAGGAGGGATTCCATAGGATCCTGATGGAGGGAAGAGGAGGGATTCCATAGGATCCTGATGGAAGGAGGGAGGAGGGATTCCATAGGTCCCTGATGGAGGAGGGAGGAAGGATTCCATAGGACCCTGATGGAGGGAGGAGGGATTCCATAGGAGACCGATGACGTGAGGGAGATATTCCATAGGAGGTAGGGAGGTGGGATTCCATAGGACGCTGGATGGAGGGAGGAGGGATTCCATAGGACCCTCATGGAGGAGGGAGGAGGGATTCCACAGGGCCCTGATGGAGGAGGGAGGAGGGATTGCATAAGACACTTATGGGGGGAGGAGGGAATCCATACGACCCTGATGGAGGGAGGAGGGATTCCATAGGACCTTGGATGGAGAGAGGAGGAATTCCTTAGGACCCTGGAGTGAGGGAGGAGGGGTTCTATAGGACACAATGGATGAAGTGAGGAGGGATTCCGTACGACCCTGATGGAGGGAGGAGGGATTCCATAGGACCCTGATGAAAGGAGGAGGAATTCCATAGGATCCTGATGGAGGGAAGAGGAGGGATTCCATAGGATCCTGATGGAAGGAGGGAGGAGGGATTCCATAGGTCCCTGATGGAGGAGGGAGGAAGGATTCCATAGGACCCTGATGGAGGGAGGAGGGATTCCATAGGAGACCGATGACGTGAGGGAGATATTCCATAGGAGGTAGGGAGGTGGGATTCCATAGGACGCTGGATGGAGGGAGGAGGGATTCCATAGGACCCTCATGGAGGAGGGAGGAGGGATTCCACAGGGCCCTGATGGAGGAGGGAGGAGGGATTGCATAAGACACTTATGGGGGGAGGAGGGAATCCATACGACCCTGATGGAGGGAGGAGGGATTCCATAGGACCCTGGACAGAAAGAATAGGTATTCGTTAGGATCATGATGAATGAGGGAGGAGGGATTCCATACACCTTGGATGGAGGAGGTAGAGGGAGTCCATAGGACCCAGATGGAGGGAGGGACAAAGTATTCCATACGATCCAGTTGGAGGTAGGGAGGAGGGATTCGATAGGATCCTGGATGGAGGGAGGAAGGATTCCATAGGACCCTGGATGGAGGAGGGAGCAGGGATTCAATAGGAACCTGATTGAGAGAGAAGGGATTCCATAGGACCCGGGGTGGAGGTAGGAGGGATTTCATAAGACCTTGGATGGAGGGAGGAGGGATTCCATTGGACCCTGATGGAAGGAGGAGAGATTCCATAGTATCCTGATGGAGGAGGGAGGTGGGATTCCATAGGGCCCTGATGGAGGAGGGAGGAGGGATTCAATAGGTTCCTGATGGAGGGAGGAGAGAATCCATAGGATCCTTATGGAAGGAGGGTGGAGGGATTCCATAGGATCCTGATGGAGTAGGGAGATTGGCTTCCAAACGGCCCTGTTGGAGGAGGGAGGAGGGATTCCATAGGGCCCTGATGGAGGAAGGAGGAGGGATTCCATATAACCTTGATGTAGGGAAGGAGGAGGGATTCCATACGACCATGGATGGAGAGAGGAGGAATACCATGGGACCCTGTTGGAAGGAGGAGGGATTCCATAGGACCCTGGAGGGAGGGAGGAGGGGTTACATAGGACCCAGATGTATGGAGTGAGGAGGGATTCCATAATATACTTATGGAGGAGAGAGGAAGGATTCCACAGATCCCTGATGGGGGGAAGAAGGATTCCCTAGGACCCTGGATGGAGAGAGGAGGAATTCCTTAGGATCCTGCTGGAGGAATAAGGAGGGATTCCATAGTACCCTGATGGAGGGTGGAGGGATTCCAGCAGACCCTCGATGGAGGAGTTAGGAGGGATTTCAAAGGACCCAGATGGAGGGAGGGAGAAAAGATCCATAGGATCCTTTTGGAGGGGGAGAGGAGCGATTCCATAGGATCCTGGATAGTGGAAGGAAGGATTCCATAGGACCTTGGTTTCAGAGAGGAGGGATACCCTAGGACCATGATTCAGGGTGAGAGGATGGATTCCTTAGGATCCTGGATGGTGGGAGGAGGGATACCATGAGACCCTGATGGAGGGAGGAGGGATTCCATAGGATACTGGATGAAAAGAGAGATGGGTATTCCATAGGATCCTGTTGGAGGGAGGGAGGGAGGAGGGATTCCATAGTTCCCTGGATTGAGGGAGGAGGGATTCCATAGGACCCTGGATGGGGGGAGGAGGGATTCCATAGGATCCTGATGGAGGGAGGAGGTATTCTATATGACCCTTATGGAGGTGGGAAGAGGGAATCCATAGAATCCTGCATGGAGAAGGAGGTATTCCGTGGGACCCTGAATGGAGAAGGAGTTATTTCATGTGAAACTGGGTGGAGGAGGATGTATTCCGTGGCACCTGGGAAAACACAAAATTAACCTACCCCTTATTAACAATGTATATGAGGGTGCAGATAGGTGGATGGTCTTCGACCCTTTCAATGTGGATGAATGTTGATGCTAAATGTATAAAATATATCCTTAAAATCACAGCTGTGCTTACCTCTGGTAAAAGGATAAATAGAATGGGATTGGGCAGGGATTAAAAGAAAGGATTCTTGTATTTAACCTACAGTTTTTTGTTTACTAAAATATGCAAATATTGCCGAAACCGGTTTGGCTCAGTGGATAGAGTGTCGGCCTGCAGACTGAAAGGTCCCAGGTTCAATTCCAGTCAAGGGCATGTACCTGGGTTGTGGGCATATACCCAGTAGGAGATGTGCAGGAGGCAGCTGATCGGTGTTTCTCTCTCATCGATTTTTCTAACTCTCTATCTCTCTCCCTTCCTCTCTGTAAAAAATCAATAAAAAATATATATATATTTTAAAAAAATGCAAATATTAACATTTGTTAACATTTGGGTAGCAAGATGGAGACCCCTTACTCTAAGAACAGAGTAAATGAAATTGCAACACTGCAGATGATCCTTGGTCAATTGTGATAGTAAATAGCTGCTCTGTGAAGAGCAGATCTGTTTTAACTTGCTCAGCTCTAAACCTACCCCATCCCTCCTTACATAGGACAGTAAAGATCTTTGACATCTGAGCCTTTTAATCTCCCTGACTACACTCCAAGACAGTGAATGAATTTAAGACAATTACAGACCTGCAGAGAAGGGAAACAATAGGACACATTTTCCTACAAGGAAAAAAACAAGCAAACTTCTGTTCTAATGTGAGAAATATTGTGTTTATTTTGGCATCAGAAAGTGTTCCTATTTTACCTATAAGCTCTATGCCATGTATCCCCAAATGAGAAAGAAACTGAATAACTAACACACTCTACTCTCCCATTTTGAGCAAAACCCTAGTAGTGAAATGGAAATCACAATTCTAGATCAGATCCATGCTACTTACCGAGGTGAATCAAGTAAGTCCTTTATTCATAATATAAATGGAAAAGGTTTGTCAGATGTATGAGGAGGGTAAAATAGAAGACCACAATAAAAACATAAAACTATGTCATTGTGGGGAAAAACTCAGATAAAATATTGAAATAAAAGATAATTTTATTAAAAATTCAAATTCCTATTCTCAGAATTTTAAGGGAAGAAAATAGATTTATAAAATTAAAATGGAATATCTACTATAGAAGGAAACAATTAGAGGACAGATCAAGCACTTGCAAGATAGAAATATTTGCAACAGCATGGATTGACCTGGAGAGTATTATGCTAAATGAAATAAGCCAGTCAGAGAAAGGTAAGTATCACATGATCTCACTCATATGTGGAATCTAATGAACAAAATAAATCCATGAAAAAAATAGATCCAGAAACAATGTCATTTTGTTTTTTTAAAAAAATGAAAACTAAAAGGGGAAGTCAGTGGAATAATCTGATGTTGAAAAATGTTTCTACATTACAAGGTATCAGAATTATCTTAAATGTGCTTAGTATAAGTGATCAAAGTTTTGGTAACAACTACCTGTAAGACACAATCTTCACATGCTGTCTATTTAAGAAGCAAAAAAATGGGCCAATTTATAAAGGTAAGTTCTCCACATCAATAATCACTCTTCAGAAATATTTTCCTTGGGAGATGGTAAACAACTACAGCAGGCTCTTTTTCAATAGCCATATTTCCTAATGTTAACTGCCATAGCCAGTGTAGGATGAATACTTGGAAGATGCTGATGTTCATACAGTAATGTGACCTCTTGTATTTAAGAGTGAAGAGAGCTCTAGAAACATTATTTGGAACTCCTGATGCTCATTCATTATATTTCATTGGCTAATTTTATATATATCCTATCTAATTATAGACAAACATGGTAATTAACCGTACCTCGGACATGCTTCCCATTGGCTAATCAAGGAGATATGCAAATTAACTGCCAACCAAGATGGTGGCTAATTTGGATATGGCAGGCAGGGCAGGGCAGTGCCATCCCGCCTGCCTTGCTGCCAACCAGGCCTGCTATTTGCGACTGGGGCAGCAGGTGGCCCGTATGAGAACAGACCCAGGGCTGGCGGTGGGACCACCATGATCGGCCACCAGCCATGCCCACAAATGGCCCTCCTGCAGGGATCCCTGGCTGACAGGTGCTAATGCACCGATCTGCCACTGGCCACACCCACAAATGGCCCTCCAGGGGCATCCCCCTCTGACAGGTGCTAATACACTGATCTGCCACTGGCCACGCCCACAAACGGCCCTCCCATGGGGCTTGGAGGCTGGCAGGTGCTAATGCACGTATCTGCCAAAACGCACACCTGGGCTTCCTTTGCCCTGTGCAAACTATGCAGCTGGCAGAGGGGAGTGGGGCTGCTGGGAGCAGGGCGGGAACTTCCCAGGGTTTGCTTCAGGCAGCCCAAAGCAGAGTGCGAACTATCCCAACAGGTAGCTGCTTGCTCATTCACTTATTTGCTCATTCATTCACCCATTCACTCACTCATTCACTCACTCACCAAACCCTCTCAGGTCCATGGCACCAGGCCAGGCACAGAAGTTGAAGTAGTTTAAGACAGAGCTATGTCCTCAAAATGTTAGTAATTCAGTATGCAGCCAGGGGAGGGGTCCCAGGCCACTGGGAACAGGGGGGAACTTTCCAGGGTGGGCTTCAGGGAGCCCTGTGTGAGGCTGGAACTTCTGCCATGTTGCCATGGCAATGTTGCAGAAGTTCCCGCCCCTTAGCTGCTTGCTCATTCACTTACTCGCTCATTCATTCACTCATTCACTCATTATTCACTCACTCAACAAACCCTCTCAGGTCCATAGCAGCAGGCCAGGCACTGAAGTTGAAGCAGGATAAGACAGAGCTATGTCCTCAAGATGTTAGTAATTTAGTAGGGCGAAGCAGACACATGAACGAGAAAGTTGTATGCACAGATGCAGTGTACTAGGTTCTCTGAGGGCTGTAACTAACGCCAACTTTGTTCTCTTGATAAAATGGGGCCTCAGGAGCCAGGTTGCCCCAAGCCTGTAGGCCTGTGCCTAGGCCAGGAGTGGCTGGGGTCCCGGAGCATGACAGAGGGTGCAGGTTGGGCTGAGGGGTCTAGCCCCACCCCTCACCCTCACCCCCAAGTGCACAAATTTTTGTGCACCAGGCTACTAGTATATGTATATTCATTTTAGAGAGATAGGGAGAGGGAAAGAGGGATAGAAACATTAGTGATGAGAGAGAATCATTGATCAGTTGCCTCTTTTAGGCCCCTACGGGGGATTGAGCCTTCTTGCGCCCACCACCGGGGCACGTGACCTTCAACAAAAAGTTACTTGGGACACTTCAGTCTGCAGGGTGAGGCTCTTGGTGAAACTTCTGAGCTCGGCATGTCAGCATTTTGAAAAACTCTAACTTAACTCTGGTGCGGTGTAACATATAGAAATTTTTTGACATTTGCAACCATACTAAAACAAAGATTTATATTTTTGATATTTATTTTATATAATTAAATGCCATTTAACAAAAAAAAATCAACCAAAAAAATGAGTTCGCGTGTCAGAGGTGTCATGGGTTCGCCATCACTTCTACCCATTGGTCCAAAACAGCTAGGATTCACTTGACAATTTCAATAAAGGGTACATGTAATTTCTGTTGCACATCTATCTTTCCTCTTTGGAAAAAGTATATGTCATATAACAAATGGGGACAATAGTGAACTTTTAAAGGGCTTTGAATATACTGGGCATTACCTTTAGGCTACTTGTCATTTTTCCTATGAAAATGTCACTTCGTTCTTATCCTTAAATGGAGATATTCTCCCTGTGCTTCATACTGCAGGGAACAATAATATTAATATTAATAATTGCTGGGGTCCAGCCCCAGCAGGTCCAGGGGTCCCCAAAGGCGTGGACGGAATCGGCGAAGAAGGAATGACATGGAGACAGCGTTCAGTTGATCAGCAGCCTAGCCAGGATCTCCAGCCAAGTTCTGGTCTTGATCTCCAGAGAGGCTCTGCTGTTTATTGTCTTGTTACATCCGTATTTATACCAGTTGATTTTAATCCTGTCAATTTCTATTACAAAGGTTAGGGCGTTTCTTATCTCCATTCCAGGGAGTAAAGATTATGTAGCTTAAGCATGATTGTTTGTAGTGATTAACTACCCGCCTGGCACTTAGTTAAGGAGTTTCATGCCCTCCCTGACTTCAGGGAAAAATTCCTACCTGGGGAAACAACCTTTCTAGGAGAGGCATCCCCTCCCTGACTTCAGGGAAAAATTCCTACCTGGGGAAACAACCTTTCTCGGAGAGGTGACCTTGGTTAAAACACACAGCGCTAAGGGGAGCAAACATATTAAGAACAGTATGCTATATACGCCAGGTCCCTTGAAACATAAGCTGTGCAGATGTTTCTTTCCTGCAGCGACTGTGTCAAGCAGCAAGGATGGATCGGCTTCCGGCAAATTCCCCCTTTTTTATTTTTTAAATGCTCACGCATGCAAATCAGTGGCCACCTCTCAGATTGGGCCATTTAAGTCTCGGAAGAAGAGTGGCAAGCAATGATAGTGAGCATAGCTATAAACATAGTGGATGGAGCGCAGAAGGAGCCCCATTCCTGTAGAAGGTTGCCAGCCTCTTCAGTCAAGGGATTTCAGCTGTCCTCAAGTTATTGGTTTGATTGTCTTTGTTGGTCTGGCTAGCGGGCGGCGTCACTGGCGATAGGCTTCCCGAAGCGTCAGCAAGTTGAAGGGCTGCATCAAATGGTCCATCAGGGCTGTGGTTGATGGTGGTGTCGATGTCCGAGGAGGAGTAAGCTGTGCCCTCTGGATCCAGCTGAGCCGGTCCATCCTTGCTGCTTGACACAGTCGCTGCAGGAAAGAAACATCTGTACAGCATATGTTTCAAGGGACCTGGCGTATATAGCATACTGTTCTTAATATGTTTGCTCCCCTTAGCGCTGTGTGTTTTAACCAAGGTCACCTCTCCGAGAAAGGTTGTTTCCCCAGGTAGGAATTTTTCCCTGAAGTCAGGGAGGGCATGAAACTCCTTAACTAAGTGCCAGGCGGGTAGTTAATCACTACAAACAATCATGCTTAAGCTACATAATCTTTACTCCCTGGAATGGAGATAAGAAACGCCCTAACCTTTGTAATAGAAATTGACAGGATTAAAATCAACTGGTATAAATATGGATGTAACAAGACAATAAACAGCAGAGCCTCTCTGGAGATCAAGACCAGAACTTGGCTGGAGATCCTGGCTAGGCTGCTGATCAACTGAACGCTGTCTCCGTGTCATTCCTTCTTCGCCGACTCCGTCCACACCTTTGGGGACCCCTGGACCTGCTGGGGTTGGACCCCGGCATCTGGCGCCCGAACAGGGACCCCTAGGTAAGCGCCCCGCACTCGGGACGGATAGGACTCCACCGTAGGAAGAGGGTGGATAGTCTTTGCCCCACAATCGGGACGGATCAGACTCCACCATAGGAAGAGGGTGGATAGTCTTCGCCGACTCCGTCCACACCTTCGGGAACCCCTGAAACAGGATTCCCCTAGGTAAGCCCCCCCACCCCCACTGAGAACCCCACACTCGGGACGGATAGGACTCCACCAGGGTACTACAGACCCCCCTATAGAGGATAAGTAGGGTAAGAAGGTGGATAGTACAGAACTTAGTTTGAGAAGATGTGCCATACTGAGTCCAAAGAAAGAAGACTCTGTATTGATCCTTAGATTGAGAAGATGTGCCATACTGAGTCCAAAGAAAGAAGACTCTGTATTGATCTGGGAGGGCAATCCAGGTTGTAAGGAACCCATATCTTCCATGGTGGCATTTATGGCTCTTAGATCTTGCAAAAGTCTCCACTTGCCTGATTTCTTTCTTATTACAAATATGGGTGTGTTCCAGGGACTATTTGATGGCTCTATATGTCCCTCTGCTAATTGCTGATCAATTAATTGTCGGGCTGCTGATATTTTCTCAGATGTTAAGGGCCATTGCTCAACCCATACTGGTTGTGACGATTTCCAGACTATGGGATCAGCAGTCCTAAGGGCAATGGCCCCAATTACAGATCCTGTCGAGGAGTGTGAGGTATTACTTTCCTTTCCTAATCCCTTTCCTGGATTAAATCTCTTGTCTAGCAACTGTGATGTTACTCTATCACTGGGGCTATATAATACAACTCCCATTTGAGACAAGATATCTCTTCCCCATAATGTAAAGGGGATAGTCGTAATTACATATGGACAGAATGTTCCTGAATGTTGATCTTCATCAGCCCAAGTTAGAATCTGAGAACTCTTTTTTACATTAGATGCCTTGCCTAGTCCTACTAGGGAAGTGGAGGTGGTGTGCGTGGGCCATGAAGAGGGCCAATCCTTCTCTGCTATGCAAGAAACATCAGCTCCTGTATCCAATAGACCTTCAATTGGTTTTCCCTGAATTTGTAAAATTTTTGTAGGTCTAGTAGCATGGATTTCTTGTATCCAAAATGCTGCATCACTAGATCCAAAGCCTCCAGCCCCTCTAGCTTCCTGGGTAACAGCTGTCCCTATTTTATGTATTGGTAACAGGAGTAATTGGGCAATTCTCTGGTTGGGCTGAATCTGTATAGTTGTGGTGGGTGGGGAAAGTAAAATCTGTATTTCTCCTGTGTAGTCTGCATCAACAACTCCTTGGATGACTAAGATCCCCTGTAAGGAGGTGGAGCTCCGCCCTAATATTAAACCTACAGTTCCCTCAGGCAGCGGCCCAGACACTCCTGTAGGAATGGCTACTACTGGTGAGTCTGGGGTTAGTATTGCATGGGTGGTTGAGTGGAGGTCCAATCCTGCACTGCCTGGGGTTGCCCTGAAGAGGTCACTGACTGATCGAAATTTGCAAAGGGGTTGAAGGTTGATGCCCCTATTATTGCAGGGGCCTGGGGCTGGCCCCTTCTCAAGTTTCCCAATTGAGGTGATGGGATATAACCTCCTTGGGAGCTATTTGTAGAGTTTAAAGGCCGACCATTTTTATGGTATTTTGATCTACATTCCTTTGCCCAATGGAATCCTTTCTGACATCGGGGACAAATGGTTTTTGGAGGATTAATATTATTCCCTAACGTATTTCCAGGCTGTCGAGGAGCTTGCCATCTGGCCTGAGTATTATTATTATTTTTATTTGGGCATTCTCTGCTAAAGTGCCCAGATAAGCCACAAGAGTAGCAGTTCATATTTCTTTTATTACCTATATTATTGCTGGCTTGTCCTGTACATATTGAGGGTATGTCTCCCCTTTGAGAGCTGCAGCTATAGCTACACCCTGTATAAATGCTGGACTTACATCAGCACACTGTTTTATAAAATCATTTATAGTTCCTGTTCTGCGAATCGGCCTTAATAAAGCCTGACAGGTATTATTAGCATTTTCAAAAGCCAGTTGTTTGATTAGGATATCGGCTGCCTCTTTGTTATTGATTACTCTCTTGACTGCCTGCATGAGGCGAGAAAGGAAATCCTGATATGGTTCCTCGACCTTCTGTTTAACCTCTGTAAGGGTGGTTGTTTTTCCTGCTGTACACGGTAGGGATTTCCAGGCACTTACTGCACAACTGGTTACTTTGGTAAGTGCCTCTGTGGGCATATTCATTTGCTCCTCAGCCGTGTTAAAATCACCTTCTCCTAATATCATGTCTAGGGTTATTCCTTTTCTGGTTTTTCCGCTAGTGGCTACAGCTTTCTTAGCAAGATCATCATATTCAGTTTTCCATAATAAGTAATCGCCTCCTGAGAGACAGGATTTACAAACCTGTGACCAATCATAAGGAGTCATCCATTTACTGGCTAGGGTTTCTACCAAGGTTTGTGTGTAAGGAGCTAGAGGTCCATATTCAGAGCAGGCCAATTTTAATTCTTTAAGTACTTTGTAAGGTATAGGCTCCAAGGTGGGGTTTCTATTCCCACCAGACTCATTCTCATATGTAACTGGGAAGCAGAGTGAGAATTCAAGATCTCCATTAGCTTCAGCTTCTCTTATCGCCCTTTGAAATTTAGACATGGAGCTCCTAGGAGCCACAGGACCTGGTTTAGGCTTCCTTTCTAATTTGGGGAGCCTGTTTTGAATGGGAGGGCCACTCTCCTCTCTACTGACTGGAAAGGACCAATGGTCATGTTTATGATATTTATTCTCCTCCCGATCAGTAGGCATAGCTAAATTGCTTTTAGATTGAGCTGAAGACAATGATGATGTATCCTCTCTGGGTGGAGCCGAGGGACTATTTAAATTTTGAGAAAGTTCAACCGTTTTTGCCTCTGGTGCCAAGGTGTCACAGATTGATTCCCAGAGGGAAAAGAAACATGGCAGGACCTCGTCAGATTCATGGTGTTTCTTTAATTGCTTTCCTACTTCAACCCAAGTTTTTAAATTAACAGTTCCATCCTCTGGAAGCCATTGACATACTTCTTCTATAAAACTTTCTGTCTCACTGGGAGTAACCTTAACTCCAATTCTGCTAGTAAGCATATGCGTTAAAAGATTAATACAAAGTCTTTTTTCTTTAGACTCAGTATGACCCATCCTGTCAATCTAAGTTTTGTACTAACTACCCGCTTACCCTACTTATCCTCTATAGGGGGGGGTCTGCAGCACCCTACGGTGCAGTCCTATCCGTCCCAAGTACGGGGGGACTTACCTAAGGGGTCCCTGTTCGGGCGCCAGATGCTGGGGTCCAGCCCCAGCAGGTCCAGGGGTCCCCAAAGGCGTGGACGGAGTCGGCGAAGAAGGAATGACACGGAGACAGCGTTCAGTTGATCAGCAGCCTAGCCAGGATCTCCAGCCAAGTTCTGGTCTTGATCTCCAGAGAGGCTCTGCTGTTTATTGTCTTGTTACATCCGTATTTATACCAGTTGATTTTAATCCTGTCAATTTCTATTACAAAGGTTAGGGCGTTTCTTATCTCCATTCCAGGGAGTAAAGATTATGTAGCTTAAGCATGATTGTTTGTAGTGATTAACTACCCGCCTGGCACTTAGTTAAGGAGTTTCATGCCCTCCCTGACTTCAGGGAAAAATTCCTACCTGAGGAAACAACCTTTCTAGGAGAGGCATCCCCTCCCTGACTTCAGGGAAAAATTCCTACCTGGGGAAACAACCTTTCTCGGAGAGGTGACCTTGGTTAAAACACACAGCGCTAAGGGGAGCAAACATATTAAGAACAGTATGCTATATACGCCAGGTCCCTTGAAACATATGCTGTGCAGATGTTTCTTTCCTGCAGCGACTGTGTCAAGCAGCAAGGATGGGCCGGCTTCCGGCAAATAATGATATTAATAATAATATTAATTTACAAGCAATGATTTCTAGAATAGATTGAGTTCCCATTGAATCGTGGTCACTGATTTTCTATTCCTTAGCTTCATATTTTAACTTATACCAACCATCTCAAGTCATCTTAGCTGTATTAATATATTTAATTCTATTTCATTGATTTGCAATCTCAGCCTGCCTCACTTAACACTTACTCAGAAAGAATGTACTTCAAGGGTGAAGTCTGAAGAAAATCTTTAAAATAATCAGATGGCAAAAATTGATGGGAATTTGATTATAGGGAAAATATAGTGTTTGTATCTTTAATTGTAATAGTTTGAGTATTGGACATACTGCCTCATACAACAGGAGAACTGAACCAATGTATGCTGAATAACTAATTGAATAAAAAAATGTATTTGAGGACAAGATTCAAGTTGCTGCCATGGTTGAAGAATTACATCTAATCTGTAATTTGTGTACTAGTGTATTATTGGCTATGACCAAGAAAAAGCCATGCTGCATTGAAACTGTAAAACACCTAATGTTACATGCTAAGGAGTTTATTATTTAGTTTTTGGAATTTTAAGTAGATGGTTATCCTGAGTATTAGGGAAAAAAGTAAAATAGGTTGGTATGGATTTTAAAAGAGGCATTTGTTTTAATAATGTGGGTGTGATCTACAATTTCTAATCATGGTGAATAGCAAGAATTTACGGTACCAGGAGATGGACAGCCCGACTTCACAAAGGGCTGTCCATCTCCTGAATATGTGAACACTCGTGGCCCTCAGGGGGGATTTCTCCCCATGATTGCTCAGAAGCTGTGGGAGACCTTTGAAAAGGCTGACTCACAAATTGAGGGAGACAAAACAAAAAGGTTGATTATGTTTTCTCTTCTGGCCAAAGTAGAGTAACCGGAATCAGATATATGCCCTGGATCACCTGAAAAAAATAATGAAATAAAATAAGATAAAATTATGAAAGACACTGGACATCAGGAAGCAGGGACAGATGCCTCACAGATAGGAAATAAATGAGGTGACTCCTCTGATGGCTCCACATTCCTTCCGTTTCTAGGCCACAGCTCAGAGAGGCAAAGACCAGCAGTCACGCTAAGTAGAGGAGATGGAGCTGAGACCCTGTAGAGAACAAGGTGGGTAGAGATCTCAAGGCAGACAACCAGAGAGCAAAATGAGAGAAAGAGAGGGAACTCCAGAATCTTGCACGCCACAAGAATGATTCAGGGGATTACTGATCAGCTTCTGTGTGAATACATTATTAGAAGCCAGGAAAGAAACCACTGGAAAGGATTCTTGATAACTGATATTCACACAGGGCCTGCAATAGTGACCTTTACTGTCAGCCAGACTAGAAGATCACTAGATGCACAGGCACTGAATAATTTACGTGGAAGAGTCTTGCTTCAGTAGTGAGGAACAGTTAATTAAACATACCACATGGTATAACAGTATTTAGCCATGTACTATCACAGGGAACTGCTCTGTTTATTTAAATCAAATCTTAAAAGGGATCCCAAAGAATCAAGCTGTTTCCAAGAAACACAACAGTATCCAAAAAGGGCAAATATTATTTGTGAAAAGAAAATGGATGGTGAACAACACATGGCTTTTAAATAAAGACAGGATCAGTAGTAGGGCACTGATCTATCCTTTGTCCTCAGGCTTTAATATGGCACTGTTTTTCTGATTATGTTGAAATGTTACCTTAAAAGATAATTGATCTTGATTTCTGAGGGGGATTTTGGGTGCCATCTTAAGTTGTACACCCAATGCCTCACTCACCTCACCCATATTTGGGCAAATATCAAAACCTGACGGCTGTGAGTACATGGAAAAAACATGGCTCTCAGAAGCTCCCGCCTTTCAATTGTTACCTATAATTTATCCAGGAGAAATGAAAGTACTTGTATGACGATGTGAACACGTGAAATATTCGTGACCCCATGATTTCGAAACAGCCTCAAACTGGAATCAATCCAAAAGTCTATCAAAAGATGAATGGGGAACTGACCTGTGGTGTGCCCATACACGGGAACAGTTCTCTACCACAAGCAAGAATGCAACTTTGGGGGCCATCCCTGGACAATGCAGGCTGTGCAGGGGCACGTGCTGACCCGCCTAAAGAAAGAAAAAGAATGAGTCAGCACCAGGCAATGTTCTCCTAGCAACGGGGCCGCTGGGACAACAAACCCCTGAAGCCACTGGGCGCCCTGGGCCAAGGGCGCCATGGCGTGCCAGCAGTGGCCCTTACCTGAACCCCACAAGGGGTGGCTGTTAAAGTCGGACCTGAGGAAGAAGGCGCTCATAGAGGCAGGGCTGATCAAGCCGTGGCAGTCAGGGCCGAAGCTGGACAAGAAGGCAGAGCCCAGCAAAAAGTGGTTGCTAGGGCAAGGGCTGCTGGAGCCCTTGCCCCTAGGCATGAAATGTAAGCCCTGGTTCAAGGACAGGGACAGGTTGCCTTCCCGCTATCTCTGCAGGCAGAACAAGCAGCTTGGGAAGTGCCCCACCTCCATGGACAGCCGGCGGTGGGTATTTGTGAAGGAGGGACTGGACGACTTCAGAACGGGCTGTCCATCTGCTGAAGATGTGATCACTCGTGTCCTGCCCTGACCCGCGGGACAACAATGGGGGAACGAAAAGACACCCTAGGAGAATGAGACAAACAAGGGACACAAAAGAATGGAGACAAGACAGTGCTCTGATCAAGCCTCAAACTTTATTCTCACAGCGGCAGGATATATACTGTTTTAGGGACTGGGGTGGGGGGGTAAAGGGGTCTATGGGCAGTAACCTATTACTAGAGATTTATTAGGCTCCTGATGGCTGTGCTTATCAGCGGAGATGTGTGCTTTAGCAGGCTTCGGATGGCTGTGTGCTTATTAGTGGAGATGTGTGATTTAGCGGCTGTGTGAGGGTAGTTCATCTTTAACTGCTGGCCAATTTGCAAGACACAGGTGGTTTCTGGTAATTAGGAGTTTCTGGAGGAACCAGAAACTCATAGTTTTTAAGATGGCTTTGTCTAAGCCAATATCTCTAATGGCTCCCAACAATTCCTCCCTTTTTCTTTATTAAGGGTGGGCTTTAACCGACTGGGGGAGTAGGGACCTGGTTCCTCCCGTGGGATGGTGGGATCCCACCGTCAGTGGCTCTTGGTATCTTTTGGGGAGGAGAGGCAGAGCCGATAGTTATGTATGGATACCAACCTCTATGCAAACCAGGTGTGCTCACAGGGAAATCCAGAGGCGGTCGAAAATTTTTGTGACCTTCCCTTGCAGTGCTTTGCCGTGCACCCAGGTCGGTGCCCATGCCTTTCTCCTTGTATGGGGAGTAGGCAAGCATCCCTCTGGCGTGATGCTGTCCCCGCAGGGAAGGAGTTTTAGCAGTCATTATAATCACATTCACGGTCTAACATGGCTAGACGATGGTCGTGTACCTGAATGGGTTTGGCCAGGACGCTATCAACCTGCTGTTTTACAAAGTCTGTTAATTTTCTAAAAGCCCTGGGGCCGAAAGTAGGATTAGGAGAAGGCTTATAAGGGGGCCGAGAACAGGAAGCAGGTAGGGCAGGAGTCCGTTCAATCCGCTCCAAAGGGGGTTCTCGAATAATTCTCTCCGTCTTTTCACTAGATCTTCTTGTAACTTCTTTATCTTGTCTCGGACGATCCCGGATTTGTTGGCATAGAAGCAGCAGCGTTCCTGTAGGGCTAAGCATATTCCTCCTTGTTCTGCTGTGAGCAATCTAACCCTCTTCTATTTTGTAGTACTACTTCAGCTAATGAATCTATCTGATCTTGGAGATCATTGATAGTGCCTGAGAGAGCTTTGATATCATCAATTAGCTGGTTAGATAATTTATTATAGGTGTGTAATGCTGTACCTAATCCGGCGGAACCGGTAGCTACAGCTCCTTTTGGCAAAAAAAAAAAAAAAAGGGTCAAGAGAGGTCAATACAGAATTCTTAAGTGCCTTCCCCAGGAGGCCCTCCACACAGTGGAAAGGAATAAATACCTTCATGTAAAACATTTAAATTCATTTGTAAATTTGTTTGGGATAAATGCACAATATACTGTTGTAAAGCATCAAAAATTATTAATGAAACTTGTAGAATAATGCCATGTAAGAATATTCTTTGCTCTAGGTCATGACAATTTAATTTTAAACTCAAGGTTTGGAATGAGGAACCTAGTTAGCAAAAAAAAAAAAAAAAGCAATTTACAGAAGCAGAGACAGCATGCTATCTAAATTTTACAGTTCTGGGTCTCCAGAGCTCTGAGCTGACATGCTAACTGGAGCCTTCTGAGTTTGGGATAGCTGTGCTATCCTTCCCAGGTAAAGGAAAAATGTGCCTTCTAAGACCAGTATAAAACTTACAGTTTTTACCTGAATTAATTGTTACCATACTTCACTTTACCGTGCCCCAGGTGGTCTCTGGGCTGTTGGTTGTCTGGTTTGTCTTCCTCCTGCTGGATTACACTTGGAGTACTTTAACTTAAAAAAGAAAAACCTTTCTTTTTTATACCAAGTAACTTATAGGGTTACTTCTTGGATGTTGACTGATAGTGCCGCAAGGCCATGTATTCCAAGTCAAAGTCATTAAACATTTATGGTGACTGTACTTATTTTCAGATTTGGTATTTTAACAGCAAATCATTAGATTATCCTGTAAATATTAGTGGAAGATATTTCAAAATATTAAAATTTCTCCTTTTTATTAAATTTAAAATAATGTTTTTAAACAGCGTTCCCTTTCAGCTTATTTGCATATACAGAGGGATCATGGGAAGCCTTCAGTAACTTTTTAGAAGATTTTTATTTTACTAGGATTCAATTGCTTACAAGGATTAGTAAATTCAGTAAAGCTTTATGTCTGATACATGAGGTGCAAATGCTGCCCCACCTCCAGCCTAATTTAAAATGCAGTAGTGAGGAGCTTTTGTATTTCAAATTACATCTTAAAATTTCACTGCTGTATTTTGAGAGATATTAAACAAAATAACTTGTTTTGCCCTTTCTCAGAGGCAAAAACTTAAAATATATATTTATTAATTTTTATTTGATAAAGCTTTCCATGTGATTTCAAGTATATTAAATTTAGCTAAATTTAAAAAGAGAGAATAGACTTTTGAAAAACATTTCAGGGCCCGTGAAATTTCTCAAAGTCATTCCTTAGTTATAGTTTTGAAATCCAACTTGAGAGACCACCAAATATATATATAATTTAAAAATTATATACTTCTTATAATTATTAAGAGATATCAATTAAATTTAAAGCAAATTAAATATTTAGCATTCTTCAAATCAATACTTTTATATTTAAGGATACATTTCAAACAAAATATAAGGCATTTTCAATTAATAGGTTAACTTCTATCATCTAGACTTCATACTAGGCATACTCAGATTAACATTTCAGTATTATAAATTTCAATACTTTTAGATGATTTGAACTTAAAAGTTTTAAGTTTCCAGCTAATAAGCAAAACCATAGCTATTCACATGTAAACTTGACTATCAACTTCCTGGTGGTACTTGCCTTAGGGCGGGAAATTTCAAAAGAGCTACTTTAAATCGCCTTGGGAAACCTGCCTGCATTTCTTTCTCAGGTTCATCTCCGCCATTTTTAAGACCAAAACAGTCTCGGGTTTTTATTCTGTACTCAGCAAAAGGTCAAGTTCAGCTCAAAACTATGCGCACTCGTTTTTAAACTGGCCTTTTCCCTTTACATGTGCACAGGAATCCCGGATGCATCTTTAAATTTGTAAAAGTTTTTCAGTTACAAGAAGGACTTTAATTTTAGAATACTTGGGGAGGGGGTGTCCACACTGGATGGCCACATGCTCCTTTTTCCCTTCCCCCACATCCTGCTTTTGGGGGAAGTTTCAGCAAATGACTCAGATGGCGTATTTTCCACAAAGTCATGCTTATAGAAAAAGACATTTTAAATTTTTTCCTATTTCGCTTTCTAAAGTCATGGCTAACACCCAAAGTTATCTTAGCCAAAGTTTGGTTGTCATAAGATGTTCTCCAGTAATTTTTAAATAAAACATTAAGTAATCTCATTGCGGGAGAGCTTGTAACTCTGCTCTCTCTTGCCACCTTTGAATCTCTCCACACCAGAGGTGGACTCAACAGCGGGGTTTCATTTCTTATTACAGACCTTAGATTCCAAATACAAATTAAGATAAGAAAATACATTAAGATGACCATGGCACTATTTTTTCAGCCTGATTTTAAGGAGTACCTTTTAATATTCCAATTTCTTTATAATTTGGCCTTTTTGCACAGGTGATTCTATTAACGGCAAATTAAACATTTCAGGATTAGGACATGGAGGTGGAGGGAGTCATGAAGGCCATTTCTCCCATTTTTTTTTCTTTCTGCTCCTCTTAAGAAGCGGAGGGTACAAGGGGGAGGAGATCCATCCTCCTTGACTTCTAAAGCCTCTAGGAAATGAAATGCCGTGTTCCACAAGGGGAAACAATTTTTGGCAAGTTGTGATTAACTTTTTGGCAAACTTTTAAGATCTAATGTACCTTTTTCAAGAAACCAAGGGTTATGTTCTATAATAACATGCAAAAACTATAAAAGATTACCTTCTAAAATTTTAACACTTTAAACATGCAAATCAAAAGTCTATAATAAACCATGAGCAAAGGTCAGTGACGAAAGTGAAAAAATTCCTTAAATCTTTCTTTTTAACCCGAAATCCTCACACCTTGAGGGACTCCCTGAGCCCTCTGAAAAATTCTTAAATCTTTCTTTTTAACCCGAAAATATCTCGCTTGAGGGACTCCCTGAGCCCCCTGAGAAATGCTTAAATCTTTCTGTTAACCCTTACTCCCCGTGTCCTGAGGGACTCCTTGAGCCCATCTAGAAATACCTCATGAGAGTTCAATGAGTTGCCCATTATTTTGGCTGGGTAGTTCTCAAGATTTCCTCCTCCACGTAAGCCTCTGGGACGTATAAACCCCGTGCCAGGTCAGCTCGAAGAGTCTTAAATCTCTGGTGATCCTTATGTAACCGCTCTCCTTTTACCTTACGGCCTCTGCTTGCGTGTCATAGGTCGGGATGTATAAGCCCCATACCAGGATGGCAACCACTAAGACATAGCGAGCTCAGAGTTTTCCAGAGAGGGAGACACAGGTCGGGCCAGAGAAAAATTACTCTTCTGAGTGATTCAGAGTTTTCACTGCCGGTTTCGGGTACCTTTCATTCTTCCCCAAACGGCGAGGTGAAGCACTTATTAGTGGACTGGAGGGAGATCAAGAAAACTAAAAAGGCCAGCCAAAGGGGGTGCCAAAGAGGGTGAAGGCTCTCAAGAGGTATTTTGAAATTCTTGTTTGAAAAGTTTTGTCTGCTTACCTTCACAACAATCTGTCTCACGGGAGGGCGAAACTGTGGTGATCAAGATGCCCAGTCTTCACTCGAGAGTCAATACTGCGCAGCGACTCTAAGGGGTGCCTGGCCAGGCACTTCAAGCAGACATTCTCGCAGGGGGTCCCCAAGTTGCCACGTTGAGCGCCAGACTGCCCTGACCCGCAGGACAACAACGGGAGAACGAAGAGACACCCTAGGAGAATGAGACAAACAAGGGACACGAAAGAATGGAGACAAGACAGTGCTCTGATCAAGCCTCAAACTTTATTCACACAGGGGCAGGATATATACTGTTTTAGGGACGGGGGTGGGGGGTAAAGGGGTCTATGGGCAGTAACCTATTACTAGAGATTTATTAGGCTCCTGATGGCTGTGCTTATCAGCGGAGATGTGTGCTTTAGCAGGCTTCGGATGGCTGTGTGCTTATTAGTGGAGATGTGTGATTTAGCGGCTGTGTGAGGGTAGTTCATCTTTAACTGCTGGCCAATTTGCAAGACACAGGTGGTTTCTGGTAAATAGGAGTTTCTGGAGGAACCAGAAACTTATAGTTTTTAAGATGGCTTTGTCTAAGCAAATATCTCTAATGGCTCCCAACAGTGGCCTTCAGGAAGGCTTTCTCCCCATGATTGCTCATAGATTCCCCGCCCTCCGCCCAAAAAGATTCACAGGCAGCCGCCCACGGGAGCGGACCTGTGTTCCAAGCTCTCGCCAGCCCAGCGAGCACGGAAGGCCTTTGTAGAGAACATTGAAGCCAGCCTGACCCAGCAGTCCCTGTCGAACTGCCCGAATCTGGAGGAAGCTCTAACTCCAGACCTCCTCCTCAAGGTCCTGGAAGTGCTAGATCCTGACAGGAAGCTGGAGGACACGTGGGCGTATTGTGAGGGCACCAAGGAAAAAAAGAAGACCCCCACACACCTGTGTGAAGAATATCCTGAGGAGGTCAACCGGGAACCTCCCCAGGCAGCGAACCTGGAGCCTCCCCAGGCAGTGAACCTGGAGCCTCCACAGGCAGTGAACCTGGAGCCTCCACAGGCAGTGAAACTGGAGCCTCCCCAGGCAGTCCAACCTGAATCTCCCTGGAAGCTCAACCTGGAACCTCCCGAGGAGGACAACCCGGAACCTGAAGACCAAACCCACGTGGAAACGGCCAAGGAGAGTCTCCAGTCATATTTATTCAGTTTGTTTCCTGAGGAAGAGACAAATGCAAAATGCACAACGGATATTCCCAAAGATCTTGGGCTCCAAAAATCAAGAAGAAGAATTCGTGAATTCTGCAGATGGATCGATGATAATTTTGGGGACATAGGCATTGATGAAGAGGACCTCATGAAACAGTTTGAGGTTGACTTAGAGGTCCCACTCACCCATAATACAGTCAAAATAAAGAAAATAAGCCAGCTTCCTTTGAATATAAGGCCTTGCAAACAGCTAGATGACATACAGCAGAGAAAATTCTCCCTGCAGGAAGGTAACTGGCAAAGGAAACTCCGAAAGCCGGAAGACCCTCATAAACCCAAACGGGAGAAGATAAGGTATGGAGCATGGTATCTGGACCCCAAATCCTGGAAAAAGCTGGTCAATGACCAGCCTTTGCCTGACCCTAAAGTCGTCCCTGACAAGGAACATTTGACCGATGGAAGGCATCTTGAACCAGACATTATTGATGAACTTTATGGACCAATTGCCTTCAAAGATTTCATTGTAAGCAAGGGCTACAGGATGCCATGTGTGATTGAGAAGATGTTTATGAGGAAGGGATGGAACTATAAGTCTGTGAAGACTCCTATACACCGATTAATGAAACTCCTCTCCAAACCCAAAGAGGAAGATTCAGGGGACAAAGAGGATTCGACAATTTTCTATTTACTGTTCACTTGGCTAGTGTGTCTCTCTCATTTTAACATAAGTCAGAATTCACCATGAGTGCCTCACTGTGTATGGACAATTTGATTCCACAATATCTGTAAATTTTAACACCTATTGCTAATAAAACTTTCTGAATGAGCTTCTGCTTGGGTTCATCAATGTGTTATGTATTTTACCAACTATGAAGTCAATATTTACACATACTCCTCTTGGTTTTGATTGCATTAGGAGTATTATATATTTATGTCAATTATTCATTAAAAATTACCATAAATAAAAGAATTACTTACAAAAGATCTTGTTGCCCAGCCGATGTGGCTCAGTGTTTGAGCATTGACCTATGAACCAGGAGGTCATGGTTTGATTCCAGGTGAGGGCATATGCCTGGGGAGCAGGCTCGGTCCTCAGTGGGGGTGCATGGAGGATGCAGCTGATTAATGATTCTCTCTCAACATTGATGTTTCTCTCTCTTCCTCTCCTTCTCTGAAAATCAGTAAAAATCTTATATAATTATATCCCAGTTACCGAAATGTCAGAACAAGCAGAACTACCAGAGACCAGAACAACTTCACAACTTCTGCCCCTTGCCCAGGCTGGTACCACACCCAGAGGGGATCCCACACTGGTCGGGAGTGTGGTCAGCCTTAAAGCCACCCTCAGACCCTATCCCCAGCCAGCCCCGCCCCCTGGTGGAGGCCACCCACCCCAATCAGGGCCCCTAACCGGGCAGGTTGGCCAGCACAGCTGTGCACTGGGCCTCTAACCAATATAATAATAGAGAAACATGGTAATTAACCATAACGTCACGACCCTTCCCATTGGCTAATCAGCAAGATATGCAAATTAACTGCCAACCAAGATGGCGACTGGCAGCCAGGCAGCTTGAAGTGAACAGGAGGCTTGCTTGCTTCAGTGACGGAGGAAGCCAACGTTCCCCGCCTGCCGCTTCTGGGCTCTGAGCTTGCAGTTTAAGGAACATTGTTGCAAATATAGAAGCTAAACAAAACCCCAGAAACCTTCTTTCAGCCAGCCAGGATCTCAGAGCTGGAGTTGAAACAGTGTTTCGATTATAGAACCCAAGCAAACCAGATACCTGCTTTCAGCAGCTGAGGTCTCAGAGCTGGAGCTGAGCCTCAGAGAGAAAGCCAGCTCTCAGTTCCAGTGACAGCCATAGAAGGTAAATAAATAAATGAAATTAAAAAAAAGAAAAAAAAAAGGAGAGGTTTGGAGCTTCAGTCACACGCCAGCCTGAAAACGGCCCTCAGCCACTCACCCAGACTGGCCAGGCACCCCAGTTGGGACCCCCACCTTGAAGGGGGTGTGACCAGCTGCAAACAGCCATCATCCCCTCATCCAGGCTGGCCAGGCATCCAAGCGGGACCCCTACCCTGATCCAGGACACCCTTCTGGGCAAACCAGCTGGTCCCCACCCATGCACCAGGCCTCTATTCTAAATAGTCAAAGGGTAATATGCCTCCCAGCACCGGGATCAGCGGAGCCACGAGGCCTCCCGAACCCAGGATCAGCGGATCCCCGAGAGTTTGCATCACCGGGATCAGAAGAGCCTCCCAGCACTGGGATCAGGGAAGTACAGAGGCCTCCAGGCACTGGGATCAGCGGAGCTGGGAGGCCTCCTGGCCCCTGGAGCAGCATGACAGGGGCAGAGCCTAAATCCCCTGATCACCCTGAGGCTCTGTGTGTGACAGGGGGAGGGGCAACAACCTCCCTATCCGCCCTGCTCTGTTCGTGACAGGGGAAGGCGCCCCAATCCCCTGATCAGCCCTGCTCTGTGTGTGACAGGGGGCAGCGCCCCAACCCCCTGATTTGCCCATGCTCTGTGCGTGACAGGGGGTAGCACGGCAATCTCCCCATCGACCCTGCCTTGAGTGTGACAGGGGGCGGCGCCTCAACCCCCCAATCGGCCCTGCTCTGAGCCCGACCAGGGGCTGCACCTAGGGATTTGGGCTACCTTCTGCCACCTGGGAGCGGGCTAAGCCAGCACGTCGTTATCTCCCAAGGCGTCCCAGACTGTGAGAGGGCACAAGTGCGACTGAGGGACACCTCCCACCACCACCAGTGCAAAAATTTTCGTTCACCGGGCCTCTAGTCCTTTATAATAAACTAGAGGCCTGGTGCACAAAAATTTGTGCACTCGGCGGGGAGGGGCGTCCCTCAGCCCGGCCTGTGCCCTCTCGCAGTCTTGGACCCCTCGGGAGATAAAGACCTGCTGGCTTAGGCCTGCTCCCAGGTGGCAGAGGGCAGGCGCAATCCCTAGGTGCAGCCCCTGGTCGGGCTCAGAGCAGGGCCGATTGGGGAGTTGGGGCGCCGCCCACTGTCATACACAGAGCAGGGGGATCCAGAGCTTGTGATTCCACCCTCAGTCACGCTCAGGGTAGGGCCTATTGGGAGGTTGGGGCACCATCCCCTGTCACACTCACGGCAGGGTCTATGGGGAGGTTGTGGCACCACCCCCTCTCATGCACAGAGCAGAGCCAATCAGGGGGTTGGCGTGTTGCCCCCTGTCACTCACAGAGCAGGGCCCATCAGTGGGGTTGGGGCTCTGTACCCTGTCACGCACAGAGCAGGGCCAATCAGGGGGTTGGGGCACAGCCCCCTGTCACGCACAGATCAGGGCTCATCAGGGGGTTGTGGCCCCGCCCTCTATCACCTACAGAGCAGGGCCAATCAGGGGGTTGGAGTGCTGCCACTCTCACACTCACGGCAGGGTCGATGGGGAGGTTATGGCTCTACCATGTCACACACAGAGCAGGGCCCATGGGGGGGGGGGTGTTGCGGTGTCCCACCCTGTCACACACGGAGCCGCAGGGCGATCAGGGGGTTTAGGCGCTGTCCCCTGTCATGCTGATCCCAGTGCCGGGAGGCCTCGCAGCTCCACTGATCCTGGTGCTCGGAGGCATATTACCCTTTTAGTATATAGGGTAGAGGCCTGGTCATGGGTGGGTGCCAGCTGGTTTGCCCTGAAGGGTGTCCTGGATCAGGGTGGGGGTCGCCACTGGGGTGCCTGGCCAGCCTGGGTGAGGGGATGATGGCTGTTTGCAGCTGGTCACACACCCTTCAGGGTAGGGGTCCCCACTGGGGTGCCTGGCCAGTCTGGGTGAGGAGCTGAGGGCTGTTTTCAGGTTGGGGGTGACTGAAGCTCCCAACTGCTACTTTTTTTTTCTTTTTTTTTTCTTTTTTATTCTGGGCCAGCATTAGCTTTGAGGCTTGGCTCTAGCTCTTAGGCCTCTGCTGCTGAAAGTAGGTTTCTGGCCTTTGCTTACAATGTTGCAATCCTGCTGGCTGAAGCCTGGAAGGTTTCTGGGGTTTTGTTTAGCTTCTGTGTTTGTTACATAGTTGCTTGCAGCTCAGAGGCCTGCAGCGGCAGGTTGGGAACATTGGAGTCCTCCGTCACTGAAGCAAGCAAGCCTCATGTTAGTTTCAAGCTGCCTAGCTGCCGGCTGCCATCTGGGCTGACAGTTAATTTGCATATTGCCCTGATTAGCTAATGGGAAGGTTAGTGGTTGTACGCCAATTACCATGTTTCTCTTTTATTAGATAGGAAGGGTGATATGCATAATGACGCTAATGGTGGAACAACGAGAATGACTGCTCGGCCAGTCACTATGAGGTGCACTGACCACCTCTCAGTTCCTTTCCCCGGCCGGCAGGCTCCAATCTCCCAATGGTGAAAGGGGAACCAGGGGTGGGTGGCGGGGGATGCGGGTAGCACCAGGCCTAGGCCCCCACCCCACCAGTCATCCCACACACAGAGGGCCACCATGGCAGGTGTGGGGCAGGCGAGCAGACAGAATGGCTGACCTCTTAGTTCTTCCCCCTGGCTGGCAGGCTCCAATCACCTGGTGGCGAATGGGTTACTGGGGGTGGGTGGTGGCGGGGTATGGGGCTGGCTGCGGGCAGCCGAGGGAGATGGCCCTGATCACAGGCCAGGCCTAGGGACTGTGCCTGTGCACGAATTTCTTGTACCAGCCTCTAGTATATTTATAAAAAATTATGCCAGCTACTGCATGGGATGAATCTCAAAATAATTGTGCAGCATGAAAGAACTGTATCACTCCAATAATATTCAATTTATAATGCATTTTGACAATTATTTTGTTAAGCACAACTTGTAACCCGTAGTCAAAGTAACTTTATGTATTGTTTGTGAATTGTCTATGACTACCTTAGCACTACAACATGAGAATTTAGGAATTCTCACAGAGATCACAGAGCCTGCAAGCATAAAATATTTCTTATCTGAATTTTTACAGTAGAATTTACTGTCCACCTAATCTAGAAGAAAAATATATTCAGACATATATTAAATCAATGATGCCACTCTTTAGCTGAACAGAAGATAATACATGCTCATCTATGGAATAGAATAAAGTGAAATATTTTTTTTTAAAAAAAATAACTATTTAGTTAGACCTTTTTATAGCCTTTTCAAATCTGCCTATTAATTTCAATATTCGTAGGGTCAAAAATTCCTGAGGCAAACCATCATATGTTATAGTCCCTGATTCTTGTCATTTCTTGCTTCATAATGACTTGTCATGCAGAGATTCCCATGACTCCAAAAATGTGGGTGTTAAATGTGAGGTAGGGAAGCCTGAACATGATAAAGACACACTTTCTTCCCACTGAAATGGCTAATTAATTCAATGGGATGTCCACAAGGTGGGTTGGCCAAGAAACATGGTTTGTATGTCATATACTTATTCCACCCCCACACTCACCCCCCATGGGACCAAATGAAATTTATTTAGGGTATAGTGCTGAGGAGTGGACCCTAAACCTCCATGGAGGCTTTCCCGGAATATTTTTTACTTTCCCAGACTACACAGGGTACAAGACTGCATGTTTCCCTTGGTGTCTGGGGCTACTGCTTGCTCTCTACAGCCCAGGACACCAGCAGGGCACTGCTTCTTACAGTCTTCTGAGCCAATCAAGTGTCAGGACAAAGGTTTCTTCAAAGGAAACAGATTCCTCTCAGCTGCCACATGGTGGGGGCACAGTACCTGTGCTCAGGGCCAGTCCCTGGAAGCAGCATGGGGAGGCTCAGGGAAGGGCAGAGGTTCCAGGATAACACATGAGGTCTGGATTTCAGGAAGTGAGCTGGAAAGTTTCTCCCACAGATTCAACCTAATGAAAGCGGCGACCTGGGGCCAATACTCAGTGTGAAAAGCAGCTTTCAAGCTGGGAGATCTCTCAGTCAAAAGCACATCTAGCATTTATGTTTGTTTTGGGGGGCATGGGCTGAAATAGGCCTGTGCCCATTAAGCTTCCTGAAATGAACACCTAGACTTCAGGCTGTCTAACCCTCAGGTTTAAGGGTCTATGTGGGGTGGGATGTTTTCCAATGGAAGTCCTCCTAGGGGCTGAGCAGGCAGCTCAAAAGGTTTCTTGGGAAAGGATGACACTGGAGAAAATGTACTGACAGACACAAGGGGTTACAGACACCAGGAATGGGAAGCCATGTGATAGAGCCTCTGGGTAAATTATGGTTCTTTCTGTGCAGATATAAAATGGGCGTTATTTAAAGTCGTAGGACAGCTTCCCAGTGGTCAAGAACACTTTGACTATCTCCTCCCTGGCCTCCTTGCACCTGGCCTGGTGCTCTGCAAGGAGGTGCTGCAGGACCTACAGGTGATCTGCTCCAGCTTGTCCTCATCCTCGAGGACGAAGGTCATGTACATGAAGGGCATGTCCACCTGGCAGTTTCCCTAAAACTGCCTGTGCTCCTCGATGGTGACTCTCCCTCCAGAAAAAGCATGCTTGTTGACCTTGGATTGATCTGCTTGTCAGTATCTCTGAAGAAGATGGGGGAGTTGGGGTCGCTGGCATTCCTTTGAGTCTGAGTCCCCTGCAGGGAGGGGAAGAAGGTCGAGTGTAGCAGGGTGGTTAAGGATAGAAGATCCTGGGTGTGATATCTTGTCATCCTGAATTAGGAATCCTGGTTGATGGTACAGGGGATGAGTTCCTGGACATCCATCTTGGCCCCCAAAGATCTGTGGGAATGAGTTCCTAAAGGAGGGAGCAGCATGGATGGCAGGAAAGCTGATCTTCCCCATGCAGTCACTGTCTGCAATGCCAAAAATGCCTTCATTTGGTTGAAGTTCACATGTTTCTGAATCTTCACCATGTTCTTGTAGAAGTCTGGGCTCAACGACATGTAGTCGAGGTCAGAGAAGATGGGCTTGTTGATGTGAAAGCAGCAGGTGATGATGTCCTTGGCGTTTTCCACAGCATAGCCATAGGCCTGGTCCAGGGTCAGGACTTCCACAGGTACTTCTACTCATCTGCCATCTGGATGAGCAAGAGCACATTCAACATGTCCTGCAGCCACTTTGTGAAAATGAACAGGATGTGGTGGCCTACATGCATGGTTTTGGAAGAAGGGCCCCTGTCCATATACAGGTGAAACAGCTCCTTGTTTTCATAGGCATTGAGGACTTGGTTCATGTCTCTGTTTGAGAAGAAGGTGCATCTGTGCAGGAAGCGGTGCGGTCTCTGGCCTGTGACTCTATCTATTCTGTTTATCAGCTCTTGGTCAGTGTCACTGCTTCCAAACAGAACAATGAGCTTGTCATAGTCACTGCCTTTTGCACTGTTCTTCTGTTAAGTTCAGGGGTCCACAAAATCCACTTCAGCTTCCGTGGCACCTGGGCCACTAACCCAGGTGCAAGGTTCTCTGGAAGGCAGTCCGCCTTGAAGTTCTCCCCCGTGGCCACATTGTAGCTCATTTTTAGCAATAACAGCCTCTTCACTGCAGAACCAATTTCATCCTGGGCTGTGGGGGGCACTGAAGAGGTGGCCAGTGGAGTAGCTGAGATTTCTGTGCAGCTGGGCTCTTCTTTTTTAGTCTTCCCCCTCTAACTGTTTCCCCTTATAAGTCCCTTTCTTCTCTTTTCTTCCTGTTTACTTCACCCTGCAGCTATTTGCAGTAAGAATTTCTTAGAAATCAACCAGCTTCTCACAAACACTTGAGCCTCTTGACCAATTCCTCATGAGACAGTCCAATCAGGTTTTGGTTGTGAGTGTGTGTGTTTGGGAGAGGGTAGGTGTAGAGACCAATGAAACCCACTCTAAATTCAAACTATTAGCTGGTCATTGCATCATTTGCTGGTCATTAGCCACCCCACACTGAAAGCTGGCCTCCATTTAACCTCCCCACTCACTTCCCATCTCACATCTTTAGCCTCAGTATGAGAACTGAGTTTTCATTTGTCCTGATGGGAAGAAAGGCAGACTCCAAGTGCCCTGTGGGTATTGTGCACTAAGGCAATGTTGTGAAAGATCAATTCTGGGGTCACAGGGACCTGAATTTCCAAAGACAGCTTTGACTTTTTTTAAAAAAATATTTTTATTCATTTCAGAGTGGAAAGGAGCTGGAGTGAGATGAAAACTTCAATGATGAGAATTATTGATCATGTGCCTCCTGCACACCCCCTACTAGGGATTGAGCCCATAACCTGGGAATATGCCCCTGACCAGAATCAAACTTGGGACCCTTCAATCTACAGGCCAATGCTCAATCCACTGAGCCTAACCGGTTAGAGCTGGCTTTTTACTTTTCTTTTTATTGCTGAAAGTATTATACATGTCCCTTTTTTTTACCCCTAGTGACCTCTCCCAGCACCTTACCCCCAAAACCTTCACCACCCCATTGTCTGTGTCCATGGATTATGCATATATGCACATGAGTTCAGTGGTTGAATTCTTCCACCCTCCCTCCACCCTCTCCTGCTTTCCCTCTGAGGGTTGACAGTGTGTTCCATGTCTCCATGTCTCTAGGTCTATTTTTTCATCACTTTATGTACTTAGTTATTTTTCACATATGACTGAGATCATATGATATTGATCTTTCTCCCACTGGCTTATGCAAATTAACCGCCATCTTCGTTGGATTAATTCGCATACTCATCCTGATTGGCTGGTGGGCATAGCAGAGTGACACCAATTTGCATGTTTCTCTTTTATTAGTATTGATATAAAAACCAAGTGACCAAAGTGACCAGTCACTATGACATTAGCTATTGCTGGCCAACCGGCCTGATCAGGGGTGGTGCTGACCAGTCAACCTCTCATGTTCCATCCCGTGGGCTGGCCTAGCCCCAATTAGCCCAATTGGGGCAGGCCGGCTGGACCCCACCCATGCATGAATTCATGCACCGTGATTCTAGTGTTATATATAATTAAGAACAATGTCAAAAAGTTTACTGCCTATCTTTCTTCTAGGAGTTTTATGGTTTTGCATCTTATATTTAACTCTTTAATCAGTTTTGAGTTTATTCTGATATATAGTGTAAGAAAATGGTCTAGTATCATTTTTGCATGTATTTGTCCAGTTTTCCCAGCACCATTTATTGACTAGAGTGATGGCAAACCAATGACACACGTGTCAGAGGTGACATGCAAACTCATTTTTAGTTGATTTTTCTTTGTTAAATGGCATTTAAATGTATAAAATAAATATCAAAAATATAAATCTTTGTTTTACTATGGTTGCAAATATCAAAAAATTTCTATATGTGACATGGCACCAGAGTTAAGTTAGGGTTTTTCAAAATGCTGGCATGCTGAGCTCAAAAGGTTCGCCATCACTGGACTAGACAGTGCTTATCCCATTGTATGTTCTTCCCTCCTTTGCCATAGATTAATGGCCCGTATAGGTGTGAGTTTGTTTCTGGGTTATTCTGTTCCATTGATCTATAGATCTTATGCCAGTACCATGTTGTTTTGATTACTATGGGCTTGTAGATTAGTTTTATCAATGGTAGCATGATACCTCCAACTTTGTTCTTCTTTCTCAAGATTGCTGTGGCTATTTGGGGTCAAAATTTTTGGATTATTTGTTCCAGTTCTATGGTAAATGGCATTGGTATGTTGATATTGATTGTGTTGAATCTATATATTCCTTTTGGTACTATGGACATTTTTTACATTAACTGTTCCTATCCATAAGAAACAGTATATGCTTTCATTTATTTGCTTCCTCTTCAATTGCATTCTTCAGTGTCTTATTATTTTCAGAGTTCAGACGTTTTACCTCTTTGGTTAAATTTACTGCTAGGTATTTTTGATGCAATTGTAAATGGGATGTTTTCTAAATTTCTTTTCTGATGTTTCATGATTGGTACATAAAAATGCTATGGATTTCTGAATACTAAATTTTTATCCTGTAACTTTCCTAAATTAATTTACAAGTTCTAATAGTATTTTGATGGAATCTTTAGGATGTCAGTTTTGAGATCATTGAAACTGTCCATATTGAGGTGCAGAAGAAATGTGTTTCAGGGCTGTGCTGACAGATGGAGAGAGGAGACAGAGTAAAGGGAGGGAAGGGCAAGTTCACAGGAGGGAAGATGGGAGGCGGAGAGTCGGTGAGGCTGTGGAGGCCGGGCTCTGCCGGCAGAGAGGGGGCCTTGATGGTGAACACGAGGAAGTGGAGGTCGCTGGCGTCACCAGGCCAAGGACCCCGGTCAGGCTGTGGGAACTGTGGGTGGGGACGCTGACGTCATTCCGATGAAGCTTTGGGATTCATGCTGAGGCAACAAGGATTCCCCAAAAGGGCTGGGCGGCGGTTAAGGAAACAACCACATCAGGACCACAGTCACACAAGTTGCTCCGAGAAACCAAGTGCGGTTGCTGTCCTGGCAGCGGTCGCACTTGTCCTCGTGGGTCACATTTTAAAATGCCAGGAAGGCCAGGGACCAGCATGAGTCGGGCATGGAATCCGGAGAAGGTCAGCGCTGCCCGCCTCCTCGGGGCCCCCTCACTCCCGCCTGTGACGTCCTCCCGCCCCTCCCCCAGGCCCTGAGTAACGGTCACTGCTTCCGGTCCCCTCAGAGCCAACCGCCACCGCAAGCGGCTCCGGCCTCCCGCGTGTCTTGTCGCTGCGGCCGCCTGTCCCCGGTGCCCTGCCCTCACCCGGGACCTTCTGAGACCCCAGCCGCCTGCACCTGTGACCCGCAGGCCTCCTCCACTCAGCCTCAGCCTCCAACCCGCTCCTACGCCTGCAGAAATGGCCACTCCTCCGCCCTCCTCTGAGCGCCAGAGCTACCATCCAGACTGCGAGGCCGCCATCAACCACCAGATCAGCCTGGAGCTCTATGCGGCCTCCGTGTACACCACCATGGCCAGCTACTTCCAGAGGCCCGACCGGGCCTGGCAGCAGGGCTCCCAGTACTTCCAGAAGATGGCCTTCAATAAGAGGGAGCAGGCGGAGCGGCTGCTGTGGCTGCAGAGCCAGCGCGGGGGCCGGCTCCTACTGGAGGACGTCCCCTGGCCGCAGCAGCACGAGTGGGACAGCAGCCTGATGGCCCTGGAGCTGGCCATGCTCCTGGCGAAGAGAGTGGACCAGGGCCTGCGGCACCTGCACCGCCTGGCCACCCACCGGGAGGACGCCCACCTGTGCGAGTTCCTGGAGAGCCACTGCCTGCACCCACAGGCCGCCTTCCTCCAGGAGCTGGGCGACCACATCAGCCAGCTGCGCCAGATGCAGGCCCCCGAGACCGGCCTGGAGGAGGACCTGCTCCACAAGCTCACCCTGGGCGACAGAGAGGAGCACTGACAGGGACTGCCTTCCCGAGAGCCGTGGGGGCCTCCCCGCCCCATGCCCGGATGCCAATGGCAATATAGTCCATGAAAAACGGGCACCTCAGTTCCGTGTTCAAGGTTCATTGTCTCTTCAAATAAAGTCATTGGTTCTTAAATAAATAAAGGTCTTTCTCTGATTCCTGTGAGCAAATCCCTCACATTTCAGTTTTAAAAAAGCTATCCAGGAGTCTCCACCGAGGACTCAATTAGGTGCAGCTCGGGACCCTGGATGGAGGAGGGAGGAGGGATTCGATAGGACCCTGATGGAGGGAGGAGGGATTCCATAGGACCCTGATGGAGGGAGGAGGGATTCCATAGGACCCTGATGGAGGGAGGAGGGATTCCATAGGACCCTGGATGGAGGGAGGAGGGATTCCATAGGACCCTGATGGAGGGAGGGAGGAGGGATTCACAGGACCCTGGATGGAGGGAGGAGGGATTCCATAGGACGCTGATGGATGGAGGAGGGATTACATAGGACCCTGGATGGAGGGAGGAGGGATTCCATAGGACCCTGATGGAGGGAGGGAGGAGGGATTCACAGGACCCTGGATGGAGGGAGGAGGGATTCCATAGGACGCTGATGGATGGAGGAGGGATTACATAGGACCCTGGATGGAGGGAGGAGGGATTCCATAAGACCCTGATGGATGGAGGAGGGATTCCATAGGATATTGATGGAGGGAGAAAGGATTCAATCAGACTCAGATGGAGGAGGGAGGAGGAATTCCATAGGACCCTGATGGATAGAGAAGGGATTCCACAGGACCCTGATGGATGGAGGAGGGATTCCGTAGGAGCCTGGATGGAGGAGGGAGGAGGGATTCCATAGGACCCTAATGGAGGGAGGAGGGATTCAATCGGACCCTGATGGAGGAGTGAGGAGGTATTCCATAGGGTCCTGATGGAGGGAGGAGGAATTCCATAGGACTCTGATTGATAGAGGAGGGATTCCATAGGACCCTGGATGGAGGGAGGAGGGATTCCATTGGCCCCTGGATGGAGGGAGGAGGGATACCATAAGACCCTGATGGAGGGAGGGAGGAGGGATTCACAGGACCCTGATGGATGGAGAAGGGATTCCATAGGATCTTGATGGAGGAGGAAAGAGGGATTCCATAGGACCCTGATGGAGGGAGAAGGGATTCAATTGGACCCAGATGGAGGTTTGAGAAGGGATTCCATAGGACCGTGATGGAGGAGGGAGGAGGAATTCCATAGGACCCTGATGGAGAGAGGAGGGATTCCATAGGACCCAGGATGGAGGGAGGAAGTATTCCACAGGACCCTGATGGATGGAGGAGGGATTCCATAGGATCCTGATGGAGGAGGGAGGAGGGATTCCATAGGAGCCTGGATGGAGGAGGGAGGAGGGATTCCATAGGACCCTAATGGAGGGTGGAGGGATTCCATCGGACCCTGATGGAGGAGGGAGGAGGGATTCCATCGGACCCTGATGGAGGAGTGAGGACGTATTCCATAGGGTCCTGATGGAGGGAGGAGGGATTCCATAGGATCCTGGATGGAAGGAGATAGGAGGGATTCCATAGGATCCTGATGGAGGGAGGAGGGATAACATAGGACCTTGATTGAGGATGAAGGAGGGATTCCATAGGATCCTGGATGGAAGGAGAGAAGAGGGATTCCATAAGATCCTTATGGAGGGCGGGATGTAGGAGGGATTCCATAGGACCCTGCATGGAGTAGGAGGTATTCCGTGGAACCCTGCATGGAGGAGGAAGTATTCCATGGGACCCTGGATGGAGGAGGAAGTATTCCATGGCACCTGGGAAAACACAAAATTAACCTACCCCTTATAAACAATGTATATGAGGGTGAAGTCAGGTGGATGGTGTTCAGCCCTTTGAATGTGGATGAATGTTCATGCTTAACGTATAAAACATATCCTTAAAATCACAGGTGTGCTTACCTCTGGAAAAAGGGTGTATAGAATGGGATTGGGCAGGGATTAAAAGAAAGGATTCTTGTATTTAACCTACAGTTTTGGTTTACTAAAATATGCAAATATTAACATTTGTTAATCTGGGTAGCAAGATGGAGACCCCTTAATCTAAGGACAGAGTAAATGAAATTGCAATACTGCGGATGGTCCTTGGTCAATTGTGATAGTAAATAGCTGCTCTGTGAAGAGCAGGTCTGTTTTAACTTGCTCAGCTCTAACCCTACCCCATGCCTCCTTACATAGGACAGTAAAGGTCTTTGGCATCTGAGCCTTTTAATCTCCCTAACTACACTCCAAGACAGTGAATGAATGGAAGACAATTACAGACCTGCAGAGAAGGGAAACAATAGGACCCATTTTCCTGAAGGAAAAAACACTAGTGTTCCAATGTGAGAAGTACTGTGTTTTCTTTGGCATCAGAAAGTGTTCCTATCCTACCTGTAAACTCTATGCCAAGTATCCCCGAAGGAGAAAGAAAGTGAATAACTGACACACTCCACTTTCCCATTTTGAGCAAAACACTGGTAGTGAAATGGACATCACAATTCTAGATCTGATCCATGCTACTTACTGAGGTGAATCAAGTAAGTCCTTTATTCATATATATAAATGAAAAAGGTTTGCCAGATGTATGAGGAAGGTAAAATAGAAGATCACAATAAACACACAAAACTATGTCATTTTGCAGGAAAACTCAGATAAAATATAGAAATAAAAGATAATTTCATCCAAAAATTCAAATTCCTATTCTCAGATTTTTAAGGGACGAAAATAGATTTATAAAAGTAAAATAAAATGTCTACTATAGAAGGAAACAATTAGAGGACAGATCAAGCACTTGCAAGATAGAAATATTTGCAACCGTTGGATTGACCTGGAGAGTATTATGCTAAATGAAATAAGCCAGTCAGAGAAAGGTAAGTATCACATGATCTCACTCATATGTGGAATCTAATGAACAAAATAAATCCATGAAAAAAATAGATCCAGAAAAAATGTCATTTTGATTTTTTAAAAAAAATGAAAACTAAAAGGGGAAGTTTCTGGAATAATCTGATGTTGAAAAATGTTGCTATATTACAAGGTATCAGTATTATCTTAAATGTGCTTATTATAAGTGATCAAAGTTATGGTAACAACTACCTGTAAGACACAATCTTCACATGCTGTCTATTTAAGAAGCAAAAAATGGGACAATGGAGAAAGATAAGTACTCTACATCAGTAATCACTCTTCAGAAATATTTGCTTTGGGAGATGGTAAACAACTACAGCAGGCTCTTTTTCAATAGCCATATTTCCTAATGTTAGCTGCCATAGCCAGTGTAGGATGAATACTTGGGAGATGCTTATGTTCATACAGTAATGTAACCTCATGTATTTAAGAGTGAAGAGAGCTCTAGAAACATTATTTGGAACACCTGATGCTCATTCATTATATTTCATTGGCTAATTTTTAAATATATATATATATATATATATATATATATATATATTTAGAGAGATAGGGAGAGGGAAAGAGGGATAGAAACATCAGTGATGAGAGAGAATCATTGATCAGCTGCCTCTTGATGGCCCCTACTGGGGATTGAGCCTTCTTGCCTGCACCACCCTGATTACGTGACCTTCACCAAAATGTTACCAGGGACACTTCAGTCCCCAGGCTGAGGCTCTTGGAGAACCTTTTGAGCTCGGCATGTCAGCATTTTGAAAAACCCTAACTTAACTCTGGTGCCATGTCACATATAGGAATTTTTTGACATTTGCAACCATAGTACAACGAAGATTTATATGTTTGATTATTATTTTATATATTTAAATGCCATTTAACAAAGAAAAATCAACCAAAAAAATGAGTTCGCGTGTCATAGGTTCAACATCACTGCTATCCAATGATCCAAAACAGCTAGGATTCACTTGACAATTTCGATAACGGGTACATGTAATTTCTGTTGCATATCTATCTTTCCTCTTTGGAAAAGGTATATGTCACATGACAAATGGGGACAATAGTGAACTTTTAAAGGGGTTTGAATATACTGGTCATTACCTTTGGCTACGTATCATTTTTCCTATGAAAATGTCACCTCGTTCTTATCCTTAAATGGAGATATTCTCCCAGTGCTTCCTACTGCAGGAAACAATAATATTAATATTAATAATGATATTAATAATAATATTAATTTACAAGCAATGACTTCTAGAATAGATTGAGTTCCCATTGAATCGTGGTCACTGATTTTCTATTCCTTAGCTTCATATTTTAACTTATACCAACCACTTAAGTCTTCCTAGCTGTATTAATGTATTTAATTCTATTTCATTGATTTGCAATCTCAGCCTACCTCACTTAACACTTACTCAGAAAGAATGTACTTCAAGGGTGAAGTCTGAAGAAAATCTTTAAAATAATCAGATGGCAAAAATTGATGGGAATTTTCTTATAAGGAGAGTATGGTGTTTGTATCTTTAATTGCAATAGTTTGCATATTGGACACACTGCCTCATACAAAAGGAGAACTGAACCAATGTATGCTGAATAAGTAAATGAATAAAAAATGTATTTGAGGACAAGATTCAAGTTGCTGCCATGGTTGAAGAATTACATCTAATCTGTAATGTGTGTATTAGTGTATTATTGGCTATGACCAAGAAAAACCCATGCTGCATTGAAACTGTAAAACACCTAATGCGACATGCTAAGGAGTTTACTATTTATCTTTTGGAATTTTTAGAAGATGCTTATCCTGAGTATTAGGGGAAAAAGAAAAATTGGTTGGTATGGATTTTAAAAGAGGCATTTGTTTCAATAATGCGGGTGTGATCTACAATTTCTAATCACGGAGAATAGCAAGAATTTACGGTACCAGGAGATGGACAGCCCGACTTCACAAAGGGCTGTCCATCTCCTGAAGATGTGAACACTCGTGGCCCTCGGGAGGGCTTTCTCCCCATGATGGCTCGGAAGTCGTGGGAGACCTTTGAAAAGGCAGACTGACTCACAAATTGAGGGAGACAAAACAAAAAAAAGTAAATTATATTTTCTCTCCTGGCCAAAGTAGAGTAACAGGGATCAGATATATGCCCTGGAACACCTGAAAAAAATAATGAAATAAAATAAGATAAAATTATGAAAGACACTGGACATCAGGAAGCAGGGACAGATGCCTCACAGATAGGAAATAAATGAGGTGACTCCTCTGATGGCTCCACATTCCTTCCGTTTCTAGGCCACAGGCAGAGAGGCAAAGACCAGCAGTCACGCTATGTAGAGGAGATGGAGCTAAGACACCACAGAGAACAAGGTGGGTAGAGATCTCAAGGCAGACAACCAGAGAGCAAAATGAGAGAAAGAGAGGGAACTCCAGAATCTTGCACGCCACAAGAATGATTCCGGGGATTACTGATCAGCTTGTGTGTGAATACATTATTAGAAGCCAGGAAAGAAACCACTGGGAAGGATTCTTGATAACTGATATTCACACAGGGCCTGCAATAGTGACCTTTACTGTCAGCCAGACTAGATGCACAGGCACTGAATAATTTACGTGGAAGGGTCTTGCTTCAGTAGTGAGGAACAGTTACTTAACCATACCACATGGTATAACAGTATTTCGCCATGTACTATCACAGGGAACGGCTCTGTTTATTTAAGTCAAATCTTGAAAGGGATCCCAAAGAACCAAACTGTTTCCAAGAAACACAACAGTATCTAAAAAGGGCAAATATTATTTGTGAAAAGAAAATGGATGGTGAACAACACATGGCTTTGAAATAAGGATAGGATCGGTAGTAGGGCACTGAACTATCCTTTGTCCTCAGGCTTTAATATGGCACTGCTTTTCTGATTATGTTGAAATGTTACCTTAAGAGATAATTGATCTTGATTTCTGAGGGGGATTTTGGGTGCCATCTGAAGTTGTACACCCAATGCCTCACTCACCTCACCCATATTTGGGCAAATATCAAAACCTGACGGCTGTGAGTACATAGAAAAAACATGGCTCTCAGAAGCTCCCGCCTTTCAGTTGTTACCTATAATTTATCCAGGAGAAATGAAAGTACTTGTATGACGATGTGAACACGTGAAATATTCGTGACCCCATGATTTCGAAACAGCCTCAAACTGGAATCAATCCAAAAGTCCATCAAAAGATGAATGGGGCCGAAACCGGCTTGGCTCAGTGGATAGAGCGTCGGCCTGCGGACTGAAAGGTCCCAGGTTCGATTCCGGTCAAGGGCATGTACCTGGGTTGCGGGCACATCCCCAGTAGGAGATGTGCAGGAGGCAGCTGATCGATGTTTCTCTCTCATCGATGTTTCTAACTCTCTATCTCTCTCCCTTCCTCTCTGTAAAAAATCAATAAAATATTTAAAAAAAAAAAAAAAAGATGAATGGGCAGCTGACCTGTGGTGTGCCCATACACGGGAACAGTTCTCTACCACAAGCAAGAACGCAACCTTGCAGGCCATTCCGGGACAATGCAGTCTGTGCAGGGGCGCGTGCTGACCCGCCTCAGGAAAGAATAAGAATGAGTCAGTACCAGGTAATGGTCTCCTAGCAACGGGGCCGCTGGGACAACAAACCCCTGAGGCCGTCTGGTCCAAGGGCGCCATGGCGTGCCAGCAGTGGCCCTTACCGGAGCCCCACAAGGGGTGGCTGCTAAAGTCGGACCTGAGGAAGAAGGCGCTCATAGAGTCGGGGCTGATCAAGCCGTGGCAGTCAGGGCCGAAGCTCGACAAAAAGCCGGAGCCCAGCAAGAAGTGGCTGCTAGGGCCGGCGCCGCTGGAGCCCTTGCCCCTGGGCATGGAATGTAAGCCCTGGTTCAAGGACAGGGACAGGTTGCCTTCCCGCTATCTCTGCAGGCAGAACAAGCAGCTTGGGAAGTGCCCCACCTCCATGGACAGCCGGCGGTGGGTATTTGTGAAGGAGGGACTGGACGACTTCAGAACGGGCTGTCCATCTGCTGAAGATGTGATCACTCGTGGCCCTCGGGAAGGCTTTCTCCCCATGATTGCTCATAGAATTCCCCGCCCTCCGCCCAAAAAGATTCACAGGCAGCCGCCCACGGGAGCGGACCTGTGTTCCAAGCTCTCGCCAGCCCAGCGAGCACGGAAGGCCTTTGTAGAGAACATTGAAGCCAGCCTGACCCAGCAGTCCCTGGCGAACTGCCTGAATCTGGAGGAAGCTCTCCCTCCAGACCTCCTCCTCAAGGTCCTGGAAGTGCTAGATCCTGACAGGAAGCTGGAGGACACGTGGGCACATTGTGAGGGCACCAAGGAAAGAAAGAAGACCCCCACACACCTGTGTGAAGAACATCCTGAGCAGACCAACCTGGAGCCTCCCCAGGCAGCGAACCTGGAGCCTCCCCAGGCAGGGATCCTGGAGCCTCCCCAGGCCGTGAAACTGGAGCCTCCCCAGGCAGTCCACCCCGTATCTTCCTGGAAGCTCAACCTGGAACCTCCCGAGGAGGACAACCTGGAACCTGAAGACCAAACCCACGTGCAAACGGCCAAGGAGAGCCTCCAGTCATATTTATTCAGTTTGTTTCCTGAGGAAGAGACAAATGCAAAATGCACAACGGATATTCCCAAAGATCTTGGGCTCCAAAAATCAAGAAGAAGAATTCGTGAATTCTGCAGATGGATCGATGATAATTTTGGAGACATAGGCATTGTTGAAGAGGACCTCATGAAACAGTTTGAGGTTGACTTAGAGGTCCCACTCACCCATAATACAGTCAAAATAAAGAAAATAAGCCAGCTTCCTTTGAAGATAAGGCCCTGCAAACAGCTAGATGACATACAGCAGAGAAAATTCTCCCTGCAGGAAGGTAACTGGCAAAGGAAACTCCGAAAACCAGAAGACCCTCATAAACCCAAACGGGAGAAGATAAGGTATGGAGCATGGTACCTGGACCCCAAATCCTGGAAAAAGCTGGTCAATGGCCAGCCTCTGCCCGACCCTAAAGTCGTCCCTGACAAGGAACATTTGACCGATGGAAGGCATCTTGAACCAGACATTATTGATGAACTTTATGGACCAATTGCCTTCAAAGATTTCATTGTAAGCAAGGGCTACAGGATGCCAGGTGTGATTGAGAAGATGTTTATGAGGAAGGGATGGAACTATGAGTCTGTGAAGACTCCTATACACCGAGTAATGAAACTCCTCTCCAAACCCAAAGAGGAGGATTCAGGGGACAAAGAGGATTAGACAATTTTCTATTTACTGTTCACTTGGCTAGTGTGTCTCTCATTTGAACATAAGTCAGAATTCACCATGAGTGCCTCACTGTGTATGGACAATTTGATTCCACAATATCTGTAAATTTTAACACCTATTGCTAATAAAACTTTCTGAATGAGCTTCTGCTTGGGTTCATCAATGTGTTATGTATTTTACCAACTATGAAGTCAATATTTACACATACTCCTCTTGGTTTTGATTGCATTAGGAGTACTATATATTTATGTCAATTATTCATTAAAAATAACCATAAATAAAAGAATTACTTACAAAAGATCTTGTTGCCCAGCCGATGTGGCTCAGTGTTTGAGCATTGACCTATGAACCAGGAGGTCATGGTTTGATTCCAGGTGAGGGCATATGCCTGGGGAGCAGGCTCGGTCCTCAGTAGGGGTGCATGCAGGATGCAGCTGATTAATGATTCTCTCTCAACACTGATGTTTCTCTCTCTTCCTCTCCTTCTCTGAAAATCAGTAAAAATCTTATATAATTAAATCCAGTGACCAAAATGTCAGGACAACCAGACAACCAGAGACTAGAACAACTGCCGCCCCTTGCCCCGGCTGGTTAGAGTTGGCTTTTTTCTTTTCTTTTTATTGCTCAAAGTGTTATATATGTCCCTTTTTTTTTACCCCTAGTGCCCTCTCCTACACCCCTACCCCCAGTCTGCACCACCCCATAGTCTGTGTCCATGGGTTATGCATATATGAACATGAGTTCATTGGTTGAATTCTTCCCCCCTATTCCCCTTCCTGCTTTCCCTCTGAGGGTTGACAGTGTGTTCCATGTTTCTATGTCTCTAGGTCTATTTTTTTCATCAGTTTCTGTTGTTAGTTATATTTCACATATGAGTGAGATCATGTGATATGGCTCTTTCTCCCACTGGCATATTTCACTTAGCATAATGTGCCCTAGGACCATCCATGCTGCTGCAAATGGTAAGAGTTCTTTCTTTTCTCAGCTGCATAGTATTCCATTGAATAGTCGTACCACCATTTTTAATCCATTAATCAGCTGATGGGCACTTAGGCTGTTTCCAAATCTTAGCTATTGCCAATTGTGCTGCTATGAACATAGGGGAGCATATATTCTTTCAGATTGGTGTTTTCTGATTTCTTGGGATATAATCCTAGAAGTTGGATCTCTGGGTCAAATGGCAGTTCCATTTTTAATTTTTTGATGAAACTCCAAACTGTTTTCCACAGTGGCTGCACCAGTCTGTATTCCCACTGGCAGTGCACCAGGGTTCCCTTTTTTCCACATCCTTGACAACACTTGTCATTTGTGGATTAATTGATGATAGCCATTCTAACAGGTGTGAGGTGGCACCTCACTGTCCTTTTTATTTGCACCTCTTGGATGATCAGTGACCTTAAGCACTTTTTCATATGCCATTTGGCCCTCTGTGTGTCCATTTTGGAGAAGTGTCTATTTAGATCCTTTGCCCATTTTTAATTCAACTGTTTATCTTCCTTTTGTTAAGATGTATGAGTTTCGTGTAGATTTTGGAGGTTAACTCCTTAGATGTATCGTTGGCAAATATGTCTTCCCATGCAGTGGGCACTATTTTTATTTTATTGATGGTTTCATTTGCTGTGCAGAAGCTTTTTTATTTTGATGTAGTCCCATTTATTCTCTCCTTAATTTCCATTGTCCTAGGAGTTGTAGCCATAAACATAGTGCTACAAGAAATGTCTGAGATTTTGCTGCCTGTGGATTCCTCTAGGATTTTTGTGGTTTCCCGACTTATATTTAAGTCCTTCATCCATTTGAGTTTATTTTTCTGTATGGTGTAACTTGGTGTTCTAGTTTCATTTTTTCTTGCATGTTTTTGTCCAATTTTCCCAACACCATTTATTTAAGAGACTATTTTAACTCCATTGTATGCTCTTGCCTCCCTTGTCACATATTGAACATAATGACTTGTGTTGATTTCTGGGTTCTCTGTTCTGTTCCATTGGTGCATATGTCTGTCCTTGTGCCAATACCAGGCAGCTTTGAGTACATTGGCTTTGTAGTATAACTGGAAATCTGGAATTTGACTCCTCCAACTTTGATTTTCTTTCTCAATACTGCTAAGCTGTTTGGGGTATTTTTTTGATTCTATATAAAAGTTTGGAGCATTTGTTCTAACTGTGAAATATGCTGTTGGTATTTTAATGGAGATTGCATTGAATCTGTAGACTGCCTGGGTACTATGGACATTGTAATGATGTTGATTCTACCAATCCATGAACACGGTATATTCTTCCACTTGCTTGTATCTTCCTGTATCTCCCTTTTCAATGTCCTGTAGTTTTCCTAGTACAGGTCTTTTATCTACTTGGCTAAGCTTATTCCTAAGTATCTAAATTTTTTTTTTATTTCAACGGTAAATGTGGTTGTTTGGTTTCCCTTTCTGAGAGTCCATTATTGGTGTATAAAAATGCCATAGATTTCTGGTTAATTTTATATCCTGCTATGCTGCCAAATTCATTAGTTAAATCTACTAGTTTTCTGATGGAGTCTTTAGGGTTTTCTTTGCATACTATCATGTTATCAGCAAATAGTGACAGTTTTACTTCCTCCTTTACAATTTGAATGCCTTTCATTTCTTCTTGTTGTCTGATTGCAACAGCTAGTACTTCTAGTACTATGTAGAATAGGAGTGGTGAAAGTGGGCATCCTGGTCTTGTTCTTGTCCCTATTTGAAATGGTTTAAGCTTTTGTCCATTAAGTATGATGCTGCCTGTAGGTTTGTCATAGAAGGATTTTATTATGTTGAGGTATGATCCCTCTACTCCCACTTTGTTGAGAGTTTTTATTTAAAAAAGGGATTTTTGTCCCATTGGATTTTGTCAAATGCTTTCTCTGCGTCTATTGATATGATCATGTGGTTTTTATCTTTCAGCTTGTTTATGCGATGTATCACATTTATTGATTTGTGGATATTGTACTGGCCTTGCATCCCTGGAAGAACAATTGTTCATGGTGTATGATCTTTCTAAGGTATTGCTGGATCCGAGTTTCTAAAATTTTGTTGAGGATTTTAGCCACTATGTTCATCAGGGATATTGTCCTGTAATTCTCTTTCTTTGTACTGTCTTTATCTGGTTTTTGGAATAGGGTAATGCTGGCCTCAAAGAAAGAGCTTGGAAGTATTCCTTCTTTCTGAATTTTGGAATAGTTTGAGGAGGATAGGTGTTCATTCTTTCAATGTTTGGTAAAACTTCTCTGTGAAGGCATCTCGTCCAGAGTGTGTTTGCAGGGAGTTTTTTTTTTTTTTATGACTATTCAGGTTTTCTCATTAATTTATCCATGGATGTCAATGGGTATGAAAGTCTCCTACTGTGATTGTGTTGCTGTTGATCTCTCCCTTGATACCTTCCAGAAGTTTTGTTTATGTATTTGGATGCTCCTGTATTGGGTACATATATGTTTACCAGAGTTAAATACTTTTGTTGTATCAATACCCTTAATATTATGAAGTGGCTTTCCTTACCTCTAGTTATGACCTTCACTTTGAGGTGTATTTTTCACAGATATAGGTATTGCTACCACAGGTTTTTTGTTTTGTTTTGTTTTGTTTTTTCGTTTCAATTTGCTTGAAGATTTTTTTACAATTTCTTCATGTTCAGTCTGTGTGAGTCCATTGTTCTGAGGTGGGTCTGTTTTAGATAGTATGTATATGAGTCATGATTTCTTATCCATTCAGCTACCCTGTGTTTTATTTGGGGAATTTAATCCATTTACGTTTAAGGTTATTATGGATAGGTCATAATTTGTTGCCATCTTTATTCTTTGAGCCTGTTTTGCTTTCTCTTTCTCCCTTTCTATTTCTTCTCTACAACAGCCCCTTTAGCATATTTTGCATAGCTGTATAGGTGGTGATAAACTCCCATAGTTGTTGTTTTTGTTTGTTTGTTTGGGTTTTTGTTTGTTTGTTTGTTTTGTTTTGTTTTTTGTCTGTGAATCTCCAAATTTCACCTTAAATTTTGAATGATAGCTTTGCTGTTTAGAGCATTATTCAAATCAGTAGTTTGCTTTGCATCAGTTTATATACTTCATTCTATTACCTTCTGGCCTGGCGTGTTTCTGTTGAGAAATCAGTTGATAGTGGACATCCCTTTTACGTAACTTTGTCTCTCTCTTGCAGCCTTTAAGATTCTTTGTCTTTTACATTTGCCAATTTAATTACGACGTGTCTTGGTTTGGGTCTTTTTGGGTTCATCTTGCTTGGGACTCTCTGTGCTTCTTGGCTTTGTGTGACTTGATTTCTCCCCCAAGTCTGGAAAGTTTTCTGTCATTGTTTCTTCTAAAAATGTTTCTATTCCTTGCTCAGCCACTCTTCTTCTGCCACAACTATTATGCACATGTTGTATTGTTTCCAATTGTCCCAAAGCTCCTGTAGACTCTCCTTCTGATTTTTAAATTTTTTTTTTCAGTTGCTGCTCAACTTGGGCATCTATTTATACTTTGTCTTCTAACATGCTGATTTTGTCCTCAGCTTCTTTTAGTCTACTCTTTAATCCTTCCATTGTGTTCTTTATGGCTGCTATGTCATTCTTCATTTACTTTTTTTGTAAAAGTGATTTGATTTTATTTAATTTAAATTCTTTATTGTTTAAAGTATTTCATATGTCTCCTTTTTCCATGTTGACCTCTCCCCACCTTTGCCCACCTACCAGTACATGCCCTCACCTCCCCTTACAGTTGGTGTCCATTGGTTATTCTCATATGCATGCATACAAGTCCTTTGGTTGATCTCTTATCTCCTCACCCCCTGCTTTCCCTCATGGGTTAGACCAGGGGTGGGCAAAGTTTTTGACTCGAGGGCCACAGTGGGTTCTTAAACTGGACCGGAGGGCCGGAACAAAAGCATGGATGGAGTGTTTGTGTGAACTAATATAAATTCAAAGTAAACATCATTACATAAAAGGGTACGTTTTTTTGTTTGTTTGTTTGTTTTGTTGTTGTTTTGTTGTTGTTTTGTTTTAGTTTATTCATTTCAAACTTGCCAGATCCGGCCCGCCGGCCGTAGTTTGCCCACAGCTGAGTTAGACAGTCTGTTCGAGGCTTCTATGACTCTGTTTCTATGTTTGTTCATCAGTTCATGTTCATTATATTCCACAAATGAGTGACATCATATGATATTGATCTTTCTCCAACTGACTTATTTCACTTAGCATAATGCTCTCTAGTTCCATCTATGCTGTTGTAAATGGTAAGAATTCCTTGATGCCGATGGCCATATAGTCCATGAAAAACGGGCACCTCAGTTCCGTGTTCAAGGTTCATTGTCTCTTCAAATAAAGTCATTGGTTCTTAAATAAATAAAGGTCTTTCTCTGATTCCTCTGAGCAAATCCCTCACATTCCAGTTTTAAAACAGCTATCCAGGAGTCTCCACCAAGGACTCAATTAGGTGCATCTCGGGACCCTGGATGGAGGAGGGAGGAGGGATTCGATAGGACCCTGACGGAGGGAGGAGGGATTCGATAGGACCCTGATGGAGGGAGGAGGGATTCCATAGGACCCTGATGGAGAGAGGAAGGATTCCATAGGACCCTTATGGTGGGAGGAGGGATTCCATAGGACCCTGATGGAGGAGGGAGGAGGGATTCCATAGGACCCTGATGGAGGGAGGAGGAATTCCATAGGACTCTGATTGATAGAGGAGGGATTCCATAGGACCCTGGATGGAGGGAGGAGGGATTCCATAGGACCCTGGATGGAGGGAGGAGGGATTCCATTGGACCCTGGATGGAGGGAGGAAGGATTCCATAAGACCCTGATGGAGGTAGGGAGGAGGGATTTACAGGACCCTGATGGATGGAGAAGGGATTCCGTAGGATCTTGATGGAGGAGGAAAGAGGGATTCCATAGGACCCTGATGGAGGGAGAAGGGATTCAATCGGACCCAGATGGAGGTTTGAGAAGGGATTCCATAGGACCGTGATGGAGGAGGGAGGAGGAATTCCATAGGACCCTGATGGATAGAGGAGGTATTCCATGGGACCCTGAATGGAGGAGGAAGTATTCCATGGCACCTGGGAAAACACAAAATTAACCTACCCCTTATAAACAATGTATATGAGGGTGAAGTCAGGTGGATGGTGTTCAGCCCTTTGAATGTGGATGAATGTTCATGCTTAACGTATAAAACATATCCTTAAAATCACAGGTGTGCTTACCTCTGGAAAAAGGGTGTATAGAATGGGATTGGGCAGGGATTAAAAGAAAGGATTCTTGTATTTAACCTACAGTTTTGGTTTACTAAAATATGCAAATATTAACATTTGTTAATCTGGGTAGCAAGATGGAGACCCCTTAATCTAAGGACAGAGTAAATGAAATTGCAATACTGCGGATGGTCCTTGGTCAATTGTGATAGTAAATAGCTGCTCTGTGAAGAGCAGGTCTGTTTTAACTTGCTCAGCTCTAACCCTACCCCATGCCTCCTTACATAGGACAGTAAAGGTCTTTGGCATCTGAGCCTTTTAATCTCCCTAACTACACTCCAAGACAGTGAATGAATGGAAGACAATTACAGACCTGCAGAGAAGGGAAACAATAGGACCCATTTTCCTGAAGGAAAAAACACTAGTGTTCCAATGTGAGAAGTACTGTGTTTTCTTTGGCATCAGAAAGTGTTCCTATCCTACCTGTAAACTCTATGCCAAGTATCCCCGAAGGAGAAAGAAAGTGAATAACTGACACACTCCACTTTCCCATTTTGAGCAAAACACTGGTAGTGAAATGGACATCACAATTCTAGATCTGATCCATGCTACTTACTGAGGTGAATCAAGTAAGTCCTTTATTCATATATATAAATGAAAAAGGTTTGCCAGATGTATGAGGAAGGTAAAATAGAAGATCACAATAAACACACAAAACTATGTCATTTTGCAGGAAAACTCAGATAAAATATTGAAATAAAAGATAATTTCACCAAAAATTCAAATTCCTATTCTCAGATTTTTAAGGGAAGAAAATAGATTTGTAAAAGTAAAATAAAATGTCTACTATAGAAGGAAACAATTAGAGGACAGATCAAGCACTTGCAAGATAGAAATATTTGCAACAGCATGGATTGAGCTGGAGAGTATTATGCTAAACGAAATAAGCCCGTCAGAGTAAGGTAAGTATCACATGATCTCACTCATATGTGGAATCTAATGAACAAAATGAATCCATGAAAAAAATAGATCCAGAAACAATGTCATTTTGATTTTTAAAAAAATGAAAACTGCTGAAACCGGTTTTGCTCAGTGGATAGAGCGTCGGCCTGCGGACTGAAAGGTCCCAGGTTCGATTCCGGTCAAGGGCATGTACCTGGGTTGCGGGCATATCCCCAGTAGGAGATGTGCAGGAGGCAGCCGATCGATGTTTCTCTCTCATCGATGTTTCTAACTCTCTATCTCTCTCCCTTCCTCTCTGTAAAAAAATCAATAAAATATATTAAAAAAAAATGAAAACTAAAAGGGGAAGTTTCTGGAATAATCTGATGTTGAAAAATGTTGCTATATTACAAGGTATCAGAATTATCTTAAATGTGCTTATTATAAGTGATCAAAGTCATGCTAACAACTACCTGTAAGACACAATCTTCACATGCTGTCTATTTAAGAAGCAAAAAATGGGACAATGGAGAAAGATAAGTACTCTACATCAGTAATCACTCTTCAGAAATATTTGCTTTGGGAGATGGTAAACAACTACAGCAGGCTCTTTTTCAATAGCCATATTTCCTAATGTTAGCTGCCATAGCCAGTGTAGGATGAATACTTGGAAGATGCTTATGTTCATACAGTAATGTAACCTCATGTATTTAAGAGTGAAGAGAGCTCTAGAAACATTATTTGGAACACCTGATGCTCATTCATTATATTTCATTGGCTAATTTTTAAATATATATATATATATATATATATATATATATATATATATATATAGAGAGAGAGAGAGAGAGAGAGAGAGAGAGAGAGAGAGAGAGAGAGAGATAGGGAGAGGGAAAGAGGGATAGAAACATCAGTGATGAGAGAGAATCATTGATCAGCTGCCTCTTGATGGCCCCTACTGGGGATTGAGCCTTCTTGCCTGCACCACCCTGATTACGTGACCTTCACCAAAATGTTACCAGGGACACTTCAGTCCCCAGGCTGAGGCTCTTGGAGAACCTTTTGAGCTCGGCATGTCAGCATTTTGAAAAACCCTAACTTAACTCTGGTGCCATGTCACATATAGGAATTTTTTGACATTTGCAACCATAGTACAACGAAGATTTATATGTTTGATTATTATTTTATATATTTAAATGCCATTTAACAAAGAAAAATCAACCAAAAAAATGAGTTCGCGTGTCATAGGTTCAACATCACTGCTATCCAATGATCCAAAACAGCTAGGATTCACTTGACAATTTCGATAACGGGTACATGTAATTTCTGTTGCATATCTATCTTTCCTCTTTGGAAAAGGTATATGTCACATGACAAATGGGGACAATAGTGAACTTTTAAAGGGGTTTGAATATACTGGTCATTACCTTTGGCTACGTATCATTTTTCCTATGAAAATGTCACCTCGTTCTTATCCTTAAATGGAGATATTCTCCCAGTGCTTCCTACTGCAGGAAACAATAATATTAATATTAATAATGATATTAATAATAATATTAATTTACAAGCAATGACTTCTAGAATAGATTGAGTTCCCATTGAATCGTGGTCACTGATTTTCTATTCCTTAGCTTCATATTTTAACTTATACCAACCACTTAAGTCTTCCTAGCTGTATTAATGTATTTAATTCTATTTCATTGATTTGCAATCTCAGCCTACCTCACTTAACACTTACTCAGAAAGAATGTACTTCAAGGGTGAAGTCTGAAGAAAATCTTTAAAATAATCAGATGGCAAAAATTGATGGGAATTTTCTTATAAGGAGAGTATGGTGTTTGTATCTTTAATTGCAATAGTTTGCATATTGGACACACTGCCTCATACAAAAGGAGAACTGAACCAGTGTATGCTGAATAAGTAAGTGAATAAAAAATGTATTTGAGGACAAGATTCAAGTTGCTGCCATGGTTGAAGAATTACATCTAATCTGTAATGTGTGTATTAGTGTATTATTGGCTATGACCAAGAAAAACCCATGCTGCATTGAAACTGTAAAACACCTAATGCGACATGCTAAGGAGTTTACTATTTATCTTTTGGAATTTTTAGAAGATGCTTATCCTGAGTATTAGGGGAAAAAGAAAAATTGGTTGGTATGGATTTTAAAAGAGGCATTTGTTTCAATAATGCGGGTGTGATCTACAATTTCTAATCACGGAGAATAGCAAGAATTTACGGTACCAGGAGATGGACAGCCCGACTTCACAAAGGGCTGTCCATCTCCTGAAGATGTGAACACTCGTGGCCCTCGGGAGGGCTTTCTCCCCATGATGGCTCGGAAGTCGTGGGAGACCTTTGAAAAGGCAGACTGACTCACAAATTGAGGGAGACAAAACAAAAAAAAGTAAATTATATTTTCTCTCCTGGCCAAAGTAGAGTAACAGGGATCAGATATATGCCCTGGAACACCTGAAAAAAATAATGAAATAAAATAAGATAAAATTATGAAAGACACTGGACATCAGGAAGCAGGGACAGATGCCTCACAGATAGGAAATAAATGAGGTGACTCCTCTGATGGCTCCACATTCCTTCCGTTTCTAGGCCACAGGCAGAGAGGCAAAGACCAGCAGTCACGCTATGTAGAGGAGATGGAGCTAAGACACCACAGAGAACAAGGTGGGTAGAGATCTCAAGGCAGACAACCAGAGAGCAAAATGAGAGAAAGAGAGGGAACTCCAGAATCTTGCACGCCACAAGAATGATTCCGGGGATTACTGATCAGCTTGTGTGTGAATACATTATTAGAAGCCAGGAAAGAAACCACTGGGAAGGATTCTTGATAACTGATATTCACACAGGGCCTGCAATAGTGACCTTTACTGTCAGCCAGACTAGATGCACAGGCACTGAATAATTTACGTGGAAGGGTCTTGCTTCAGTAGTGAGGAACAGTTACTTAACCATACCACATGGTATAACAGTATTTCGCCATGTACTATCACAGGGAACGGCTCTGTTTATTTAAGTCAAATCTTGAAAGGGATCCCAAAGAACCAAACTGTTTCCAAGAAACACAACAGTATCTAAAAAGGGCAAATATTATTTGTGAAAAGAAAATGGATGGTGAACAACACATGGCTTTGAAATAAGGATAGGATCGGTAGTAGGGCACTGAACTATCCTTTGTCCTCAGGCTTTAATATGGCACTGCTTTTCTGATTATGTTGAAATGTTACCTTAAGAGATAATTGATCTTGATTTCTGAGGGGGATTTTGGGTGCCATCTGAAGTTGTACACCCAATGCCTCACTCACCTCACCCATATTTGGGCAAATATCAAAACCTGACGGCTGTGAGTACATAGAAAAAACATGGCTCTCAGAAGCTCCCGCCTTTCAGTTGTTACCTATAATTTATCCAGGAGAAATGAAAGTACTTGTATGACGATGTGAACACGTGAAATATTCGTGACCCCATGATTTCGAAACAGCCTCAAACTGGAATCAATCCAAAAGTCCATCAAAAGATGAATGGGGCCGAAACCGGCTTGGCTCAGTGGATAGAGCGTCGGCCTGCGGACTGAAAGGTCCCAGGTTCGATTCCGGTCAAGGGCATGTACCTGGGTTGCGGGCACATCCCCAGTAGGAGATGTGCAGGAGGCAGCTGATCGATGTTTCTCTCTCATCGATGTTTCTAACTCTCTATCTCTCTCCCTTCCTCTCTGTAAAAAATCAATAAAATATTTAAAAAAAAAAAAAAAAGATGAATGGGCAGCTGACCTGTGGTGTGCCCATACACGGGAACAGTTCTCTACCACAAGCAAGAACGCAACCTTGCAGGCCATTCCGGGACAATGCAGTCTGTGCAGGGGCGCGTGCTGACCCGCCTCAGGAAAGAATAAGAATGAGTCAGTACCAGGTAATGGTCTCCTAGCAACGGGGCCGCTGGGACAACAAACCCCTGAGGCCGTCTGGTCCAAGGGCGCCATGGCGTGCCAGCAGTGGCCCTTACCGGAGCCCCACAAGGGGTGGCTGCTAAAGTCGGACCTGAGGAAGAAGGCGCTCATAGAGTCGGGGCTGATCAAGCCGTGGCAGTCAGGGCCGAAGCTCGACAAAAAGCCGGAGCCCAGCAAGAAGTGGCTGCTAGGGCCGGCGCCGCTGGAGCCCTTGCCCCTGGGCATGGAATGTAAGCCCTGGTTCAAGGACAGGGACAGGTTGCCTTCCCGCTATCTCTGCAGGCAGAACAAGCAGCTTGGGAAGTGCCCCACCTCCATGGACAGCCGGCGGTGGGTATTTGTGAAGGAGGGACTGGACGACTTCAGAACGGGCTGTCCATCTGCTGAAGATGTGATCACTCGTGGCCCTCGGGAAGGCTTTCTCCCCATGATTGCTCATAGAATTCCCCGCCCTCCGCCCAAAAAGATTCACAGGCAGCCGCCCACGGGAGCGGACCTGTGTTCCAAGCTCTCGCCAGCCCAGCGAGCACGGAAGGCCTTTGTAGAGAACATTGAAGCCAGCCTGACCCAGCAGTCCCTGGCGAACTGCCTGAATCTGGAGGAAGCTCTCCCTCCAGACCTCCTCCTCAAGGTCCTGGAAGTGCTAGATCCTGACAGGAAGCTGGAGGACACGTGGGCACATTGTGAGGGCACCAAGGAAAGAAAGAAGACCCCCACACACCTGTGTGAAGAACATCCTGAGCAGACCAACCTGGAGCCTCCCCAGGCAGCGAACCTGGAGCCTCCCCAGGCAGGGATCCTGGAGCCTCCCCAGGCCGTGAAACTGGAGCCTCCCCAGGCAGTCCACCCCGTATCTTCCTGGAAGCTCAACCTGGAACCTCCCGAGGAGGACAACCTGGAACCTGAAGACCAAACCCACGTGCAAACGGCCAAGGAGAGCCTCCAGTCATATTTATTCAGTTTGTTTCCTGAGGAAGAGACAAATGCAAAATGCACAACGGATATTCCCAAAGATCTTGGGCTCCAAAAATCAAGAAGAAGAATTCGTGAATTCTGCAGATGGATCGATGATAATTTTGGAGACATAGGCATTGTTGAAGAGGACCTCATGAAACAGTTTGAGGTTGACTTAGAGGTCCCACTCACCCATAATACAGTCAAAATAAAGAAAATAAGCCAGCTTCCTTTGAAGATAAGGCCCTGCAAACAGCTAGATGACATACAGCAGAGAAAATTCTCCCTGCAGGAAGGTAACTGGCAAAGGAAACTCCGAAAACCAGAAGACCCTCATAAACCCAAACGGGAGAAGATAAGGTATGGAGCATGGTACCTGGACCCCAAATCCTGGAAAAAGCTGGTCAATGGCCAGCCTCTGCCCGACCCTAAAGTCGTCCCTGACAAGGAACATTTGACCGATGGAAGGCATCTTGAACCAGACATTATTGATGAACTTTATGGACCAATTGCCTTCAAAGATTTCATTGTAAGCAAGGGCTACAGGATGCCAGGTGTGATTGAGAAGATGTTTATGAGGAAGGGATGGAACTATGAGTCTGTGAAGACTCCTATACACCGAGTAATGAAACTCCTCTCCAAACCCAAAGAGGAGGATTCAGGGGACAAAGAGGATTAGACAATTTTCTATTTACTGTTCACTTGGCTAGTGTGTCTCTCATTTGAACATAAGTCAGCATTCACCATGAGTGCCTCACTGTGTATGGACAATTTGATTCCACAATATCTGTAAATTTTAACACCTATTGCTAATAAAACTTTCTGAATGAGCTTCTGCTTGGGTTCATCAATGTGTTATGTATTTTACCAACTATGAAGTCAATATTTACACATACTCCTCTTGGTTTTGATTGCATTAGGAGTATTATATATTTATGTCAATTATTCATTAAAAATAACCATAAATAAAAGAATTACTTACAAAAGATCTTGTTGCCCAGCCGATGTGGCTCAGTGTTTGAGCATTGACCTATGAACCAGGAGGTCATGGTTTGATTCCAGGTGAGGGCATATGCCTGGGGAGCAGGCTCGGTCCTCAGTAGCGGTGCATGCAGGATGCAGCTGATTAATGATTCTCTCTCAACATTGATGTTTCTCTCTCTTCCTCTCCTTCTCTGAAAATCAGTAAAAATCTTATATAATTAAATCCAGTGACCAAAATGTCAGGACAACCAGACAACCAGAGACTAGAACAACTGCCGCCCCTTGCCCCGGCTGGTTAGAGTTGGCTTTTTTCTTTTCTTTTTATTGCTCAAAGTGTTATATATGTCCCTTTTTTTTTACCCCTAGTGCCCTCTCCTACACCCCTACCCCCAGTCTGCACCACCCCATAGTCTGTGTCCATGGGTTATGCATATATGAACATGAGTTCATTGGTTGAATTCTTCCCCCCTATTCCCCTTCCTGCTTTCCCTCTGAGGGTTGACAGTGTGTTCCATGTTTCTATGTCTCTAGGTCTATTTTTTTCATCAGTTTCTGTTGTTAGTTATATTTCACATATGAGTGAGATCATGTGATATGGCTCTTTCTCCCACTGGCATATTTCACTTAGCATAATGTGCCCTAGGACCATCCATGCTGCTGCAAATGGTAAGAGTTCTTTCTTTTCTCAGCTGCATAGTATTCCATTGAATAGTCGTACCACCATTTTTAATCCATTAATCAGCTGATGGGCACTTAGGCTGTTTCCAAATCTTAGCTATTGCCAATTGTGCTGCTATGAACATAGGGGAGCATATATTCTTTCAGATTGGTGTTTTCTGATTTCTTGGGATATAATCCTAGAAGTTGGATCTCTGGGTCAAATGGCAGTTCCATTTTTAATTTTTTGATGAAACTCCAAACTGTTTTCCACAGTGGCTGCACCAGTCTGTATTCCCACTGGCAGTGCACCAGGGTTCCCTTTTTTCCACATCCTTGACAACACTTGTCATTTGTGGATTTATTGATGATAGCCATTCTAACAGGTGTGAGGTGGCACCTCACTGTCCTTTTTATTTGCACCTCTTGGATGATCAGTGACCTTAAGCACTTTTTCATATGCCATTTGGCCCTCTGTGTGTCCATTTTGGAGAAGTGTCTATTTAGATCCTTTGCCCATTTTTAATTCAACTGTTTATCTTCCTTTTGTTAAGATGTATGAGTTTCGTGTAGATTTTGGAGGTTAACTCCTTAGATGTATCGTTGGCAAATATGTCTTCCCATGCAGTGGGCACTATTTTTATTTTATTGATGGTTTCATTTGCTGTGCAGAAGCTTTTTTATTTTGATGTAGTCCCATTTATTCTCTCCTTAATTTCCATTGTCCTAGGAGTTGTAGCCATAAACATAGTGCTACAAGAAATGTCTGAGATTTTGCTGCCTGTGGATTCCTCTAGGATTTTTGTGGTTTCCCGACTTATATTTAAGTCCTTCATCCATTTGAGTTTATTTTTCTGTATGGTGTAACTTGGTGTTCTAGTTTCATTTTTTCTTGCATGTTTTTGTCCAATTTTCCCAACACCATTTATTTAAGAGACTATTTTAACTCCATTGTATGCTCTTGCCTCCCTTGTCACATATTGAACATAATGACTTGTGTTGATTTCTGGGTTCTCTGTTCTGTTCCATTGGTGCATATGTCTGTCCTTGTGCCAATACCAGGCAGCTTTGAGTACATTGGCTTTGTAGTATAACTGGAAATCTGGAATTTGACTCCTCCAACTTTGATTTTCTTTCTCAATACTGCTAAGCTGTTTGGGGTATTTTTTGATTCTATATAAAAGTTTGGAGCATTTGTTCTAACTGTGAAATATGCTGTTGGTATTTTAATGGAGATTGCATTGAATCTGTAGACTGCCTGGGTACAATGGACATTGTAATGATGTTGATTCTACCAATCCATGAACACGGTATATTCTTCCACTTGCTTGTATCTTCCTGTATCTCCCTTTTCAATGTCCTGTAGTTTTCCTAGTACAGGTCTTTTATCTACTTGGCTAAGCTTATTCCTAAGTATCTAAATTTTTTTTTTTATTTCAACGGTAAATGTGGTTGTTTGTTTGGTTTCCCTTTCTGAGAGTCCATTATTGGTGTATAAAAATGCCATAGATTTCTGGTTAATTTTATATCCTGCTATGCTGCCAAATTCATTAGTTAAATCTACTAGTTTTCTGATGGAGTCTTTAGGGTTTTCTTTGCATACTATCATGTTATCAGCAAATAGTGACAGTTTTACTTCCTCCTTTACAATTTGAATGCCTTTCATTTCTTCTTGTTGTCTGATTGCAACAGCTAGTACTTCTAGTACTATGTAGAATAGGAGTGGTGAAAGTGGGCATCCTGGTCTTGTTCTTGTCCCTATTTGAAATGGTTTAAGCTTTTGTCCATTAAGTATGATGCTGCCTGTAGGTTTGTCATAGAAGGATTTTATTATGTTGAGGTATGATCCCTCTACTCCCACTTTGTTGAGAGTTTTTATTTAAAAAAGGGATTTTTGTCCCATTGGATTTTGTCAAATGCTTTCTCTGCGTCTATTGATATGATCATGTGGTTTTTATCTTTCAGCTTGTTTATGCGATGTATCACATTTATTGATTTGTGGATATTGTACTGGCCTTGCATCCCTGGAAGAACAATTGTTCATGGTGTATGATCTTTCTAAGGTATTGCTGGATCCGAGTTTCAAAAATTTTGTTGAGGATTTTAGCCACTATGTTCATCAGGGATATTGTCCTGTAATTCTCTTTCTTTGTACTGTCTTTATCTGGTTTTTGGAATAGGGTAATGCTGGCCTCAAAGAAAGAGCTTGGAAGTATTCCTTCTTTCTGAATTTTGGAATAGTTTGAGGAGGATAGGTGTTCATTCTTTCAATGTTTGGTAAAACTTCTCTGTGAAGGCATCTCGTCCAGAGTGTGTTTGCAGGGAGTTTTTTTTTTTTTATGACTATTCAGGTTTTCTCATTAATTTATCCATGGATGTCAATGGGTATGAAAGTCTCCTACTGTGATTGTGTTGCTGTTGATCTCTCCCTTGATACCTTCCAGAAGTTTTGTTTATGTATTTGGATGCTCCTGTATTGGGTACATATATGTTTACCAGAGTTAAATACTTTTGTTGTATCAATACCCTTAATATTATGAAGTGGCTTTCCTTACCTCTAGTTATGACCTTCACTTTGAGGTGTATTTTTCTCAGATATAGGTATTGCTACCACAGGTTTTTTGTTTTGTTTTGTTTTGTTTTTTCGTTTCAATTTGCTTGAAGATTTTTTTACAATTTCTTCATGTTCAGTCTGTGTGAGTCCATTGTTCTGAGGTGGGTCTGTTTTAGATAGTATGTATATGAGTCATGATTTCTTATCCATTCAGCTACCCTGTGTTTTATTTGGGGAATTTAATCCATTTACGTTTAAGGTTATTATGGATAGGTCATAATTTGTTGCCATCTTTATTCTTTGAGCCTGTTTTGCTTTCTCTTTCTCCCTTTCTATTTCTTCTCTACAACAGCCCCTTTAGCATATTTTGCATAGCTGTATAGGTGGTGATAAACTCCCATAGTTGTTGTTTTTGTTTGTTTGTTTGGGTTTTTGTTTGTTTGTTTGTTTTGTTTTGTTTTTTGTCTGTGAATCTCCAAATTTCACCTTAAATTTTGAATGATAGCTTTGCTGTTTAGAGCATTATTCAAATCAGTAGTTTGCTTTGCATCAGTTTATATACTTCATTCTATTACCTTCTGGCCTGGCGTGTTTCTGTTGAGAAATCAGTTGATAGTGGACATCCCTTTTACGTAACTTTGTCTCTCTCTTGCAGCCTTTAAGATTCTTTGTCTTTTACATTTGCCAATTTAATTACGACGTGTCTTGGTTTGGGTCTTTTTGGGTTCATCTTGCTTGGGACTCTCTGTGCTTCTTGGCTTTGTGTGACTTGATTTCTCCCCCAAGTCTGGAAAGTTTTCTGTCATTGTTTCTTCTAAAAATGTTTCTATTCCTTGCTCAGCCACTCTTCTTCTGCCACAACTATTATGCACATGTTGTATTGTTTCCAATTGTCCCAAAGCTCCTGTAGACTCTCCTTCTGATTTTTAAATTTTTTTTTTCAGTTGCTGCTCAACTTGGGCATCTATTTATACTTTGTCTTCTAACATGCTGATTTTGTCCTCAGCTTCTTTTAGTCTACTCTTTAATCCTTCCATTGTGTTCTTTATGGCTGCTATGTCATTCTTCATTTACTTTTTTTGTAAAAGTGATTTGATTTTATTTAATTTAAATTCTTTATTGTTTAAAGTATTTCATATGTCTCCTTTTTCCATGTTGACCTCTCCCCACCTTTGCCCACCTACCAGTACATGCCCTCACCTCCCCTTACAGTTGGTGTCCATTGGTTATTCTCATATGCATGCATACAAGTCCTTTGGTTGATCTCTTATCTCCTCACCCCCTGCTTTCCCTCATGGGTTAGACCAGGGGTGGGCAAAGTTTTTGACTCGAGGGCCACAGTGGGTTCTTAAACTGGACCGGAGGGCCGGAACAAAAGCATGGATGGAGTGTTTGTGTGAACTAATATAAATTCAAAGTAAACATCATTACATAAAAGGGTACGTTTTTTTGTTTGTTTGTTTGTTTTGTTGTTGTTTTGTTGTTGTTTTGTTTTAGTTTATTCATTTCAAACTTGCCAGATCCGGCCCGCCGGCCGTAGTTTGCCCACAGCTGAGTTAGACAGTCTGTTCGAGGCTTCTATGACTCTGTTTCTATGTTTGTTCATCAGTTCATGTTCATTATATTCCACAAATGAGTGACATCATATGATATTGATCTTTCTCCAACTGACTTATTTCACTTAGCATAATGCTCTCTAGTTCCATCTATGCTGTTGTAAATGGTAAGAATTCCTTGATGCCGATGGCCATATAGTCCATGAAAAACGGGCACCTCAGTTCCGTGTTCAAGGTTCATTGTCTCTTCAAATAAAGTCATTGGTTCTTAAATAAATAAAGGTCTTTCTCTGATTCCTCTGAGCAAATCCCTCACATTCCAGTTTTAAAACAGCTATCCAGGAGTCTCCACCAAGGACTCAATTAGGTGCATCTCGGGACCCTGGATGGAGGAGGGAGGAGGGATTCGATAGGACCCTGACGGAGGGAGGAGGGATTCGATAGGACCCTGATGGAGGGAGGAGGGATTCCATAGGACCCTGATGGAGAGAGGAAGGATTCCATAGGACCCTTATGGTGGGAGGAGGGATTCCATAGGACCCTGATGGAGGAGGGAGGAGGGATTCCATAGGACCCTGATGGAGGGAGGAGGAATTCCATAGGACTCTGATTGATAGAGGAGGGATTCCATAGGACCCTGGATGGAGGGAGGAGGGATTCCATAGGACCCTGGATGGAGGGAGGAGGGATTCCATTGGACCCTGGATGGAGGGAGGAAGGATTCCATAAGACCCTGATGGAGGTAGGGAGGAGGGATTTACAGGACCCTGATGGATGGAGAAGGGATTCCGTAGGATCTTGATGGAGGAGGAAAGAGGGATTCCATAGGACCCTGATGGAGGGAGAAGGGATTCAATCGGACCCAGATGGAGGTTTGAGAAGGGATTCCATAGGACCGTGATGGAGGAGGGAGGAGGAATTCCATAGGACCCTGATGGATAGAGGAGGTATTCCATGGGACCCTGGATGGAGGAGGAAGTATTCCATGGCACCTGGGAAAACACAAAATTAACCTACCCCTTATAAACAATGTATATGAGGGTGAAGTCAGGTGGATGGTGTTCAGCCCTTTGAATGTGGATGAATGTTCATGCTTAACGTATAAAACATATCCTTAAAATCACAGGTGTGCTTACCTCTGGAAAAAGGGTGTATAGAATGGGATTGGGCAGGGATTAAAAGAAAGGATTCTTGTATTTAACCTACAGTTTTGGTTTACTAAAATATGCAAATATTAACATTTGTTAATCTGGGTAGCAAGATGGAGACCCCTTAATCTAAGGACAGAGTAAATGAAATTGCAATACTGCGGATGGTCCTTGGTCAATTGTGATAGTAAATAGCTGCTCTGTGAAGAGCAGGTCTGTTTTAACTTGCTCAGCTCTAACCCTACCCCATGCCTCCTTACATAGGACAGTAAAGGTCTTTGGCATCTGAGCCTTTTAATCTCCCTAACTACACTCCAAGACAGTGAATGAATGGAAGACAATTACAGACCTGCAGAGAAGGGAAACAATAGGACCCATTTTCCTGAAGGAAAAAACACTAGTGTTCCAATGTGAGAAGTACTGTGTTTTCTTTGGCATCAGAAAGTGTTCCTATCCTACCTGTAAACTCTATGCCAAGTATCCCCGAAGGAGAAAGAAAGTGAATAACTGACACACTCCACTTTCCCATTTTGAGCAAAACACTGGTAGTGAAATGGACATCACAATTCTAGATCTGATCCATGCTACTTACTGAGGTGAATCAAGTAAGTCCTTTATTCATATATATAAATGAAAAAGGTTTGCCAGATGTATGAGGAAGGTAAAATAGAAGATCACAATAAACACACAAAACTATGTCATTTTGCGGGAAAACTCAGATAAAATATTGAAATAAAAGATAATTTCACCAAAAATTCAAATTCCTATTCTCAGATTTTTAAGGGAAGAAAATAGATTTGTAAAAGTAAAATAAAATGTCTACTATAGAAGGAAACAATTAGAGGACAGATCAAGCACTTGCAAGATAGAAATATTTGCAACAGCATGGATTGAGCTGGAGAGTATTATGCTAAACGAAATAAGCCCGTCAGAGTAAGGTAAGTATCACATGATCTCACTCATATGTGGAATCTAATGAACAAAATGAATCCATGAAAAAAATAGATCCAGAAACAATGTCATTTTGATTTTTAAAAAAATGAAAACTGCTGAAACCGGTTTTGCTCAGTGGATAGAGCGTCGGCCTGCGGACTGAAAGGTCCCAGGTTCGATTCCGGTCAAGGGCATGTACCTGGGTTGCGGGCATATCCCCAGTAGGAGATGTGCAGGAGGCAGCCGATCGATGTTTCTCTCTCATCGATGTTTCTAACTCTCTATCTCTCTCCCTTCCTCTCTGTAAAAAAATCAATAAAATATATTAAAAAAAAATGAAAACTAAAAGGGGAAGTTTCTGGAATAATCTGATGTTGAAAAATGTTGCTATATTACAAGGTATCAGAATTATCTTAAATGTGCTTATTATAAGTGATCAAAGTCATGCTAACAACTACCTGTAAGACACAATCTTCACATGCTGTCTATTTAAGAAGCAAAAAATGGGACAATGGAGAAAGATAAGTACTCTACATCAGTAATCACTCTTCAGAAATATTTGCTTTGGGAGATGGTAAACAACTACAGCAGGCTCTTTTTCAATAGCCATATTTCCTAATGTTAGCTGCCATAGCCAGTGTAGGATGAATACTTGGAAGATGCTTATGTTCATACAGTAATGTAACCTCATGTATTTAAGAGTGAAGAGAGCTCTAGAAACATTATTTGGAACACCTGATGCTCATTCATTATATTTCATTGGCTAATTTTTAAATATATATATATATATATATATATATATATATATAGAGAGAGAGAGAGAGAGAGAGAGAGAGAGAGAGAGAGAGATAGGGAGAGGGAAAGAGGGATAGAAACATCAGTGATGAGAGAGAATCATTGATCAGCTGCCTCTTGATGGCCCCTACTGGGGATTGAGCCTTCTTGCCTGCACCACCCTGATTACGTGACCTTCACCAAAATGTTACCAGGGACACTTCAGTCCCCAGGCTGAGGCTCTTGGAGAACCTTTTGAGCTCGGCATGTCAGCATTTTGAAAAACCCTAACTTAACTCTGGTGCCATGTCACATATAGGAATTTTTTGACATTTGCAACCATAGTACAACGAAGATTTATATGTTTGATTATTATTTTATATATTTAAATGCCATTTAACAAAGAAAAATCAACCAAAAAAATGAGTTCGCGTGTCATAGGTTCAACATCACTGCTATCCAATGATCCAAAACAGCTAGGATTCACTTGACAATTTCGATAACGGGTACATGTAATTTCTGTTGCATATCTATCTTTCCTCTTTGGAAAAGGTATATGTCACATGACAAATGGGGACAATAGTGAACTTTTAAAGGGGTTTGAATATACTGGTCATTACCTTTGGCTACGTATCATTTTTCCTATGAAAATGTCACCTCGTTCTTATCCTTAAATGGAGATATTCTCCCAGTGCTTCCTACTGCAGGAAACAATAATATTAATATTAATAATGATATTAATAATAATATTAATTTACAAGCAATGACTTCTAGAATAGATTGAGTTCCCATTGAATCGTGGTCACTGATTTTCTATTCCTTAGCTTCATATTTTAACTTATACCAACCACTTAAGTCTTCCTAGCTGTATTAATGTATTTAATTCTATTTCATTGATTTGCAATCTCAGCCTACCTCACTTAACACTTACTCAGAAAGAATGTACTTCAAGGGTGAAGTCTGAAGAAAATCTTTAAAATAATCAGATGGCAAAAATTGATGGGAATTTTCTTATAAGGAGAGTATGGTGTTTGTATCTTTAATTGCAATAGTTTGCATATTGGACACACTGCCTCATACAAAAGGAGAACTGAACCAGTGTATGCTGAATAAGTAAGTGAATAAAAAATGTATTTGAGGACAAGATTCAAGTTGCTGCCATGGTTGAAGAATTACATCTAATCTGTAATGTGTGTATTAGTGTATTATTGGCTATGACCAAGAAAAACCCATGCTGCATTGAAACTGTAAAACACCTAATGCGACATGCTAAGGAGTTTACTATTTATTTTTTGGAATTTTTAGAAGATGCTTATCCTGAGTATTAGGGGAAAAAGAAAAATTGGTTGGTATGGATTTTAAAAGAGGCATTTGTTTCAATAATGCGGGTGTGATCTACAATTTCTAATCACGGAGAATAGCAAGAATTTACGGTACCAGGAGATGGACAGCCCGACTTCACAAAGGGCTGTCCATCTCCTGAAGATGTGAACACTCGTGGCCCTCGGGAGGGCTTTCTCCCCATGATGGCTCGGAAGTCGTGGGAGACCTTTGAAAAGGCAGACTGACTCACAAATTGAGGGAGACAAAACAAAAAAAAGTAAATTATATTTTCTCTCCTGGCCAAAGTAGAGTAACAGGGATCAGATATATGCCCTGGAACACCTGAAAAAAATAATGAAATAAAATAAGATAAAATTATGAAAGACACTGGACATCAGGAAGCAGGGACAGATGCCTCACAGATAGGAAATAAATGAGGTGACTCCTCTGATGGCTCCACATTCCTTCCGTTTCTAGGCCACAGGCAGAGAGGCAAAGACCAGCAGTCACGCTATGTAGAGGAGATGGAGCTAAGACACCACAGAGAACAAGGTGGGTAGAGATCTCAAGGCAGACAACCAGAGAGCAAAATGAGAGAAAGAGAGGGAACTCCAGAATCTTGCACGCCACAAGAATGATTCCGGGGATTACTGATCAGCTTGTGTGTGAATACATTATTAGAAGCCAGGAAAGAAACCACTGGGAAGGATTCTTGATAACTGATATTCACACAGGGCCTGCAATAGTGACCTTTACTGTCAGCCAGACTAGATGCACAGGCACTGAATAATTTACGTGGAAGGGTCTTGCTTCAGTAGTGAGGAACAGTTACTTAACCATACCACATGGTATAACAGTATTTCGCCATGTACTATCACAGGGAACGGCTCTGTTTATTTAAGTCAAATCTTGAAAGGGATCCCAAAGAACCAAACTGTTTCCAAGAAACACAACAGTATCTAAAAAGGGCAAATATTATTTGTGAAAAGAAAATGGATGGTGAACAACACATGGCTTTGAAATAAGGATAGGATCGGTAGTAGGGCACTGAACTATCCTTTGTCCTCAGGCTTTAATATGGCACTGCTTTTCTGATTATGTTGAAATGTTACCTTAAGAGATAATTGATCTTGATTTCTGAGGGGGATTTTGGGTGCCATCTGAAGTTGTACACCCAATGCCTCACTCACCTCACCCATATTTGGGCAAATATCAAAACCTGACGGCTGTGAGTACATAGAAAAAACATGGCTCTCAGAAGCTCCCGCCTTTCAGTTGTTACCTATAATTTATCCAGGAGAAATGAAAGTACTTGTATGACGATGTGAACACGTGAAATATTCGTGACCCCATGATTTCGAAACAGCCTCAAACTGGAATCAATCCAAAAGTCCATCAAAAGATGAATGGGGCCGAAACCGGCTTGGCTCAGTGGATAGAGCGTCGGCCTGCGGACTGAAAGGTCCCAGGTTCGATTCCGGTCAAGGGCATGTACCTGGGTTGCGGGCACATCCCCAGTAGGAGATGTGCAGGAGGCAGCTGATCGATGTTTCTCTCTCATCGATGTTTCTAACTCTCTATCTCTCTCCCTTCCTCTCTGTAAAAAATCAATAAAATATTTAAAAAAAAAAAAAAAAAGATGAATGGGCAGCTGACCTGTGGTGTGCCCATACACGGGAACAGTTCTCTACCACAAGCAAGAACGCAACCTTGCAGGCCATTCCGGGACAATGCAGTCTGTGCAGGGGCGCGTGCTGACCCGCCTCAGGAAAGAATAAGAATGAGTCAGTACCAGGTAATGGTCTCCTAGCAACGGGGCCGCTGGGACAACAAACCCCTGAGGCCGTCTGGTCCAAGGGCGCCATGGCGTGCCAGCAGTGGCCCTTACCGGAGCCCCACAAGGGGTGGCTGCTAAAGTCGGACCTGAGGAAGAAGGCGCTCATAGAGTCGGGGCTGATCAAGCCGTGGCAGTCAGGGCCGAAGCTCGACAAAAAGCCGGAGCCCAGCAAGAAGTGGCTGCTAGGGCCGGCGCCGCTGGAGCCCTTGCCCCTGGGCATGGAATGTAAGCCCTGGTTCAAGGACAGGGACAGGTTGCCTTCCCGCTATCTCTGCAGGCAGAACAAGCAGCTTGGGAAGTGCCCCACCTCCATGGACAGCCGGCGGTGGGTATTTGTGAAGGAGGGACTGGACGACTTCAGAACGGGCTGTCCATCTGCTGAAGATGTGATCACTCGTGGCCCTCGGGAAGGCTTTCTCCCCATGATTGCTCATAGAATTCCCCGCCCTCCGCCCAAAAAGATTCACAGGCAGCCGCCCACGGGAGCGGACCTGTGTTCCAAGCTCTCGCCAGCCCAGCGAGCACGGAAGGCCTTTGTAGAGAACATTGAAGCCAGCCTGACCCAGCAGTCCCTGGCGAACTGCCTGAATCTGGAGGAAGCTCTCCCTCCAGACCTCCTCCTCAAGGTCCTGGAAGTGCTAGATCCTGACAGGAAGCTGGAGGACACGTGGGCACATTGTGAGGGCACCAAGGAAAGAAAGAAGACCCCCACACACCTGTGTGAAGAACATCCTGAGCAGACCAACCTGGAGCCTCCCCAGGCAGCGAACCTGGAGCCTCCCCAGGCAGGGATCCTGGAGCCTCCCCAGGCCGTGAAACTGGAGCCTCCCCAGGCAGTCCACCCCGTATCTTCCTGGAAGCTCAACCTGGAACCTCCCGAGGAGGACAACCTGGAACCTGAAGACCAAACCCACGTGCAAACGGCCAAGGAGAGCCTCCAGTCATATTTATTCAGTTTGTTTCCTGAGGAAGAGACAAATGCAAAATGCACAACGGATATTCCCAAAGATCTTGGGCTCCAAAAATCAAGAAGAAGAATTCGTGAATTCTGCAGATGGATCGATGATAATTTTGGAGACATAGGCATTGTTGAAGAGGACCTCATGAAACAGTTTGAGGTTGACTTAGAGGTCCCACTCACCCATAATACAGTCAAAATAAAGAAAATAAGCCAGCTTCCTTTGAAGATAAGGCCCTGCAAACAGCTAGATGACATACAGCAGAGAAAATTCTCCCTGCAGGAAGGTAACTGGCAAAGGAAACTCCGAAAACCAGAAGACCCTCATAAACCCAAACGGGAGAAGATAAGGTATGGAGCATGGTACCTGGACCCCAAATCCTGGAAAAAGCTGGTCAATGGCCAGCCTCTGCCCGACCCTAAAGTCGTCCCTGACAAGGAACATTTGACCGATGGAAGGCATCTTGAACCAGACATTATTGATGAACTTTATGGACCAATTGCCTTCAAAGATTTCATTGTAAGCAAGGGCTACAGGATGCCAGGTGTGATTGAGAAGATGTTTATGAGGAAGGGATGGAACTATGAGTCTGTGAAGACTCCTATACACCGAGTAATGAAACTCCTCTCCAAACCCAAAGAGGAGGATTCAGGGGACAAAGAGGATTAGACAATTTTCTATTTACTGTTCACTTGGCTAGTGTGTCTCTCATTTGAACATAAGTCAGCATTCACCATGAGTGCCTCACTGTGTATGGACAATTTGATTCCACAATATCTGTAAATTTTAACACCTATTGCTAATAAAACTTTCTGAATGAGCTTCTGCTTGGGTTCATCAATGTGTTATGTATTTTACCAACTATGAAGTCAATATTTACACATACTCCTCTTGGTTTTGATTGCATTAGGAGTATTATATATTTATGTCAATTATTCATTAAAAATAACCATAAATAAAAGAATTACTTACAAAAGATCTTGTTGCCCAGCCGATGTGGCTCAGTGTTTGAGCATTGACCTATGAACCAGGAGGTCATGGTTTGATTCCAGGTGAGGGCATATGCCTGGGGAGCAGGCTCGGTCCTCAGTAGCGGTGCATGCAGGATGCAGCTGATTAATGATTCTCTCTCAACATTGATGTTTCTCTCTCTTCCTCTCCTTCTCTGAAAATCAGTAAAAATCTTATATAATTAAATCCAGTGACCAAAATGTCAGGACAACCAGACAACCAGAGACTAGAACAACTGCCGCCCCTTGCCCCGGCTGGTTAGAGTTGGCTTTTTTCTTTTCTTTTTATTGCTCAAAGTGTTATATATGTCCCTTTTTTTTTTACCCCTAGTGCCCTCTCCTACACCCCTACCCCCAGTCTGCACCACCCCATAGTCTGTGTCCATGGGTTATGCATATATGAACATGAGTTCATTGGTTGAATTCTTCCCCCCTATTCCCCTTCCTGCTTTCCCTCTGAGGGTTGACAGTGTGTTCCATGTTTCTATGTCTCTAGGTCTATTTTTTTCATCAGTTTCTGTTGTTAGTTATATTTCACATATGAGTGAGATCATGTGATATGGCTCTTTCTCCCACTGGCATATTTCACTTAGCATAATGTGCCCTAGGACCATCCATGCTGCTGCAAATGGTAAGAGTTCTTTCTTTTCTCAGCTGCATAGTATTCCATTGAATAGTCGTACCACCATTTTTAATCCATTAATCAGCTGATGGGCACTTAGGCTGTTTCCAAATCTTAGCTATTGCCAATTGTGCTGCTATGAACATAGGGGAGCATATATTCTTTCAGATTGGTGTTTTCTGATTTCTTGGGATATAATCCTAGAAGTTGGATCTCTGGGTCAAATGGCAGTTCCATTTTTAATTTTTTGATGAAACTCCAAACTGTTTTCCACAGTGGCTGCACCAGTCTGTATTCCCACTGGCAGTGCACCAGGGTTCCCTTTTTTCCACATCCTTGACAACACTTGTCATTTGTGGATTTATTGATGATAGCCATTCTAACAGGTGTGAGGTGGCACCTCACTGTCCTTTTTATTTGCACCTCTTGGATGATCAGTGACCTTAAGCACTTTTTCATATGCCATTTGGCCCTCTGTGTGTCCATTTTGGAGAAGTGTCTATTTAGATCCTTTGCCCATTTTTAATTCAACTGTTTATCTTCCTTTTGTTAAGATGTATGAGTTTCGTGTAGATTTTGGAGGTTAACTCCTTAGATGTATCGTTGGCAAATATGTCTTCCCATGCAGTGGGCACTATTTTTATTTTATTGATGGTTTCATTTGCTGTGCAGAAGCTTTTTTATTTTGATGTAGTCCCATTTATTCTCTCCTTAATTTCCATTGTCCTAGGAGTTGTAGCCATAAACATAGTGCTACAAGAAATGTCTGAGATTTTGCTGCCTGTGGATTCCTCTAGGATTTTTGTGGTTTCCCGACTTATATTTAAGTCCTTCATCCATTTGAGTTTATTTTTCTGTATGGTGTAACTTGGTGTTCTAGTTTCATTTTTTCTTGCATGTTTTTGTCCAATTTTCCCAACACCATTTATTTAAGAGACTATTTTAACTCCATTGTATGCTCTTGCCTCCCTTGTCACATATTGAACATAATGACTTGTGTTGATTTCTGGGTTCTCTGTTCTGTTCCATTGGTGCATATGTCTGTCCTTGTGCCAATACCAGGCAGCTTTGAGTACATTGGCTTTGTAGTATAACTGGAAATCTGGAATTTGACTCCTCCAACTTTGATTTTCTTTCTCAATACTGCTAAGCTGTTTGGGGTATTTTTTGATTCTATATAAAAGTTTGGAGCATTTGTTCTAACTGTGAAATATGCTGTTGGTATTTTAATGGAGATTGCATTGAATCTGTAGACTGCCTGGGTACAATGGACATTGTAATGATGTTGATTCTACCAATCCATGAACACGGTATATTCTTCCACTTGCTTGTATCTTCCTGTATCTCCCTTTTCAATGTCCTGTAGTTTTCCTAGTACAGGTCTTTTATCTACTTGGCTAAGCTTATTCCTAAGTATCTAAATTTTTTTTTTATTTCAACGGTAAATGTGGTTGTTTGTTTGGTTTCCCTTTCTGAGAGTCCATTATTGGTGTATAAAAATGCCATAGATTTCTGGTTAATTTTATATCCTGCTATGCTGCCAAATTCATTAGTTAAATCTACTAGTTTTCTGATGGAGTCTTTAGGGTTTTCTTTGCATACTATCATGTTATCAGCAAATAGTGACAGTTTTACTTCCTCCTTTACAATTTGAATGCCTTTCATTTCTTCTTGTTGTCTGATTGCAACAGCTAGTACTTCTAGTACTATGTAGAATAGGAGTGGTGAAAGTGGGCATCCTGGTCTTGTTCTTGTCCCTATTTGAAATGGTTTAAGCTTTTGTCCATTAAGTATGATGCTGCCTGTAGGTTTGTCATAGAAGGATTTTATTATGTTGAGGTATGATCCCTCTACTCCCACTTTGTTGAGAGTTTTTATTTAAAAAAGGGATTTTTGTCCCATTGGATTTTGTCAAATGCTTTCTCTGCGTCTATTGATATGATCATGTGGTTTTTATCTTTCAGCTTGTTTATGCGATGTATCACATTTATTGATTTGTGGATATTGTACTGGCCTTGCATCCCTGGAAGAACAATTGTTCATGGTGTATGATCTTTCTAAGGTATTGCTGGATCCGAGTTTCTAAAATTTTGTTGAGGATTTTAGCCACTATGTTCATCAGGGATATTGTCCTGTAATTCTCTTTCTTTGTACTGTCTTTATCTGGTTTTTGGAATAGGGTAATGCTGGCCTCAAAGAAAGAGCTTGGAAGTATTCCTTCTTTCTGAATTTTGGAATAGTTTGAGGAGGATAGGTGTTCATTCTTTCAATGTTTGGTAAAACTTCTCTGTGAAGGCATCTCGTCCAGAGTGTGTTTGCAGGGAGTTTTTTTTTTTTTTTATGACTATTCAGGTTTTCTCATTAATTTATCCATGGATGTCAATGGGTATGAAAGTCTCCTACTGTGATTGTGTTGCTGTTGATCTCTCCCTTGATACCTTCCAGAAGTTTTGTTTATGTATTTGGATGCTCCTGTATTGGGTACATATATGTTTACCAGAGTTAAATACTTTTGTTGTATCAATACCCTTAATATTATGAAGTGGCTTTCCTTACCTCTAGTTATGACCTTCACTTTGAGGTGTATTTTTCTCAGATATAGGTATTGCTACCACAGGTTTTTTGTTTTGTTTTGTTTTGTTTTTTCGTTTCAATTTGCTTGAAGATTTTTTTACAATTTCTTCATGTTCAGTCTGTGTGAGTCCATTGTTCTGAGGTGGGTCTGTTTTAGATAGTATGTATATGAGTCATGATTTCTTATCCATTCAGCTACCCTGTGTTTTATTTGGGGAATTTAATCCATTTACGTTTAAGGTTATTATGGATAGGTCATAATTTGTTGCCATCTTTATTCTTTGAGCCTGTTTTGCTTTCTCTTTCTCCCTTTCTATTTCTTCTCTACAACAGCCCCTTTAGCATATTTTGCATAGCTGTATAGGTGGTGATAAACTCCCATAGTTGTTGTTTTTGTTTGTTTGTTTGGGTTTTTGTTTGTTTGTTTGTTTTGTTTTGTTTTTTGTCTGTGAATCTCCAAATTTCACCTTAAATTTTGAATGATAGCTTTGCTGTTTAGAGCATTATTCAAATCAGTAGTTTGCTTTGCATCAGTTTATATACTTCATTCTATTACCTTCTGGCCTGGCGTGTTTCTGTTGAGAAATCAGTTGATAGTGGACATCCCTTTTACGTAACTTTGTCTCTCTCTTGCAGCCTTTAAGATTCTTTGTCTTTTACATTTGCCAATTTAATTACGACGTGTCTTGGTTTGGGTCTTTTTGGGTTCATCTTGCTTGGGACCCTCTGTGCTTCTTGGCTTTGTGTGACTTGATTTCTCCCCCAAGTCTGGAAAGTTTTCTGTCATTGTTTCTTCTAAAAATGTTTCTATTCCTTGCTCAGCCACTCTTCTTCTGCCACAACTATTATGCACATGTTGTATTGTTTCCAATTGTCCCAAAGCTCCTGTAGACTCTCCTTCTGATTTTTAAATTTTTTTTTTCAGTTGCTGCTCAACTTGGGCATCTATTTATACTTTGTCTTCTAACATGCTGATTTTGTCCTCAGCTTCTTTTAGTCTACTCTTTAATCCTTCCATTGTGTTCTTTATGGCTGCTATGTCATTCTTCATTTACTTTTTTTGTAAAAGTGATTTGATTTTATTTAATTTAAATTCTTTATTGTTTAAAGTATTTCATATGTCTCCTTTTTCCATGTTGACCTCTCCCCACCTTTGCCCACCTACCAGTACATGCCCTCACCTCCCCTTACAGTTGGTGTCCATTGGTTATTCTCATATGCATGCATACAAGTCCTTTGGTTGATCTCTTATCTCCTCACCCCCTGCTTTCCCTCATGGGTTAGACCAGGGGTGGGCAAAGTTTTTGACTCGAGGGCCACAGTGGGTTCTTAAACTGGACCGGAGGGCCGGAACAAAAGCATGGATGGAGTGTTTGTGTGAACTAATATAAATTCAAAGTAAACATCATTACATAAAAGGGTACGTTTTTTTGTTTGTTTGTTTGTTTTGTTGTTGTTTTGTTTTGTTTTGTTTTAGTTTATTCATTTCAAACGGGCCAGATCCGGCCCGCCGGCCGTAGTTTGCCCACAGCTGAGTTAGACAGTCTGTTCGAGGCTTCTATGACTCTGTTTCTATGTTTGTTCATCAGTTCATGTTCATTATATTCCACAAATGAGTGACATCATATGATATTGATCTTTCTCCAACTGACTTATTTCACTTAGCATAATGCTCTCTAGTTCCATCTATGCTGTTGTAAATGGTAAGAATTCCTTGATGCCGATGGCCATATAGTCCATGAAAAACGGGCACCTCAGTTCCGTGTTCAAGGTTCATTGTCTCTTCAAATAAAGTCATTGGTTCTTAAATAAATAAAGGTCTTTCTCTGATTCCTCTGAGCAAATCCCTCACATTCCAGTTTTAAAACAGCTATCCAGGAGTCTCCACCAAGGACTCAATTAGGTGCATCTCGGGACCCTGGATGGAGGAGGGAGGAGGGATTCGATAGGACCCTGACGGAGGGAGGAGGGATTCCATAGGACCCTGATGGAGGGAGGAGGGATTCCATAGGACCCTGATGGAGAGAGGAAGGATTCCATAGGACCCTGATGGTGGGAGGAGGGATTCCATAGGACCCTGATGGAGGAGGGAGGAGGGATTCCATAGGACCCTGAGGGAGGGAGGAGGAATTCCATAGGACTCTGATTGATAGAGGAGGGATTCCATAGGACCCTGGATGGAGGGAGGAGGGATTCCATAGGACCCTGGATGGAGAGAGGAGGGATTCCATTGGACCCTGGATGGAGGGAGGAGGGATTCCATAGGACCCTGGATGGAGGGAGGAAGGATTCCATAAGACCCTGATGGAGGTAGGGAGGAGGGATTTACAGGACCCTGATGGATGGAGAAGGGATTCCGTAGGATCTTGATGGAGGAGGAAAGAGGGATTCCATAGGACCCTGATGGAGGGAGAAGGGATTCAATCGGACCCAGATGGAGGTTTGAGAAGGGATTCCATAGGACCGTGATGGAGGAGGGAGGAGGAATTCCATAGGACCCTGATGGATAGAGGAGGCATTCCATGGGACCCTGAATGGAGGAGGAAGTATTCCATGGCACCTGGGAAAACACAAAATTAACCTACCCCTTATAAACAATGTATATGTGGGTGAAGTCAGGTGGATGGTGTTCAGCCCTTTGAATGTGGATGAATGTTCATGCTTAACGTATAAAACATATCCTTAAAATCACAGGTGTGCTTACCTCTGGAAAAAGGGTGTATAGAATGGGATTGGGCAGGGATTAAAAGAAAGGATTCTTGTATTTAACCTACAGTTTTGGTTTACTAAAATATGCAAATATTAACATTTGTTAATCTGGGTAGCAAGATGGAGACCCCTTAATCTAAGGACAGAGTAAATGAAATTGCAATACTGCGGATGGTCCTTGGTCAATTGTGATAGTAAATAGCTGCTCTGTGAAGAGCAGGTCTGTTTTAACTTGCTCAGCTCTAACCCTACCCCATGCCTCCTTACATAGGACAGTAAAGGTCTTTGGCATCTGAGCCTTTTAATCTCCCTAACTACACTCCAAGACAGTGAATGAATGGAAGACAATTACAGACCTGCAGAGAAGGGAAACAATAGGACCCATTTTCCTGAAGGAAAAAACACTAGTGTTCCAATGTGAGAAGTACTGTGTTTTCTTTGGCATCAGAAAGTGTTCCTATCCTACCTGTAAACTCTATGCCAAGTATCCCCGAAGGAGAAAGAAAGTGAATAACTGACACACTCCACTTTCCCATTTTGAGCAAAACACTGGTAGTGAAATGGACATCACAATTCTAGATCTGATCCATGCTACTTACTGAGGTGAATCAAGTAAGTCCTTTATTCATATATATAAATGAAAAAGGTTTGCCAGATGTATGAGGAAGGTAAAATAGAAGATCACAATAAACACACAAAACTATGTCATTTTGCGGGAAAACTCAGATAAAATATTGAAATAAAAGATAATTTCACCAAAAATTCAAATTCCTATTCTCAGATTTTTAAGGGAAGAAAATAGATTTGTAAAAGTAAAATAAAATGTCTACTATAGAAGGAAACAATTAGAGGACAGATCAAGCACTTGCAAGATAGAAATATTTGCAACAGCATGGATTGAGCTGGAGAGTATTATGCTAAACGAAATAAGCCCGTCAGAGTAAGGTAAGTATCACATGATCTCACTCATATGTGGAATCTAATGAACAAAATGAATCCATGAAAAAAATAGATCCAGAAACAATGTCATTTTGATTTTTAAAAAAATGAAAACTGCTGAAACCGGTTTTGCTCAGTGGATAGAGCGTCGGCCTGCGGACTGAAAGGTCCCAGGTTCGATTCCGGTCAAGGGCATGTACCTGGGTTGCGGGCATATCCCCAGTAGGAGATATGCAGGAGGCAGCCGATCGATGTTTCTCTCTCATCGATGTTTCTAACTCTCTATCTCTCTCCCTTCCTCTCTGTAAAAAAATCAATAAAATATATTAAAAAAAAATGAAAACTAAAAGGGGAAGTTTCTGGAATAATCTGATGTTGAAAAATGTTGCTATATTACAAGGTATCAGAATTATCTTAAATGTGCTTATTATAAGTGATCAAAGTCATGCTAACAACTACCTGTAAGACACAATCTTCACATGCTGTCTATTTAAGAAGCAAAAAATGGGACAATGGAGAAAGATAAGTACTCTACATCAGTAATCACTCTTCAGAAATATTTGCTTTGGGAGATGGTAAACAACTACAGCAGGCTCTTTTTCAATAGCCATATTTCCTAATGTTAGCTGCCATAGCCAGTGTAGGATGAATACTTGGAAGATGCTTATGTTCATACAGTAATGTAACCTCATGTATTTAAGAGTGAAGAGAGCTCTAGAAACATTATTTGGAACACCTGATGCTCATTCATTATATTTCATTGGCTAATTTTTAAATATATATATATATATATATATATATATATATATTTAGAGAGATAGGGAGAGGGAAAGAGGGATAGAAACATCAGTGATGAGAGAGAATCATTGATCAGCTGCCTCTTGATGGCCCCTACTGGGGATTGAGCCTTCTTGCCTGCACCACCCTGATTACGTGACCTTCACCAAAATGTTACCAGGGACACTTCAGTCCCCAGGCTGAGGCTCTTGGAGAACCTTTTGAGCTCGGCATGTCAGCATTTTGAAAAACCCTAACTTAACTCTGGTGCCATGTCACATATAGGAATTTTTTGACATTTGCAACCATAGTACAAGGAAGATTTATATGTTTGATTATTATTTTATATATTTAAATGCCATTTAACAAAGAAAAATCAACCAAAAAAATGAGTTCGCGTGTCATAGGTTCAACATCACTGCTATCCAATGATCCAAAACAGCTAGGATTCACTTGACAATTTCGATAACGGGTACATGTAATTTCTGTTGCATATCTATCTTTCCTCTTTGGAAAAGGTATATGTCACATGACAAATGGGGACAATAGTGAACTTTTAAAGGGGTTTGAATATACTGGTCATTACCTTTGGCTACGTATCATTTTTCCTATGAAAATGTCACCTCGTTCTTATCCTTAAATGGAGATATTCTCCCAGTGCTTCCTACTGCAGGAAACAATAATATTAATATTAATAATGATATTAATAATAATATTAATTTACAAGCAATGACTTCTAGAATAGATTGAGTTCCCATTGAATCGTGGTCACTGATTTTCTATTCCTTAGCTTCATATTTTAACTTATACCAACCACTTAAGTCTTCCTAGCTGTATTAATGTATTTAATTCTATTTCATTGATTTGCAATCTCAGCCTACCTCACTTAACACTTACTCAGAAAGAATGTACTTCAAGGGTGAAGTCTGAAGAAAATCTTTAAAATAATCAGATGGCAAAAATTGATGGGAATTTTCTTATAAGGAGAGTATGGTGTTTGTATCTTTAATTGCAATAGTTTGCATATTGGACACACTGCCTCATACAAAAGGAGAACTGAACCAATGTATGCTGAATAAGTAAGTGAATAAAAAATGTATTTGAGGACAAGATTCAAGTTGCTGCCATGGTTGAAGAATTACATCTAATCTGTAATGTGTGTATTAGTGTATTATTGGCTATGACCAAGAAAAACCCATGCTGCATTGAAACTGTAAAACACCTAATGCGACATGCTAAGGAGTTTACTATTTATTTTTTGGAATTTTTAGAAGATGCTTATCCTGAGTATTAGGGGAAAAAGAAAAATTGGTTGGTATGGATTTTAAAAGAGGCATTTGTTTCAATAATGCGGGTGTGATCTACAATTTCTAATCACGGAGAATAGCAAGAATTTACGGTACCAGGAGATGGACAGCCCGACTTCACAAAGGGCTGTCCATCTCCTGAAGATGTGAACACTCGTGGCCCTCGGGAGGGCTTTCTCCCCATGATGGCTCGGAAGTCGTGGGAGACCTTTGAAAAGGCAGACTGACTCACAAATTGAGGGAGACAAAACAAAAAAAAGTAAATTATATTTTCTCTCCTGGCCAAAGTAGAGTAACAGGGATCAGATATATGCCCTGGAACACCTGAAAAAAATAATGAAATAAAATAAGATAAAATTATGAAAGACACTGGACATCAGGAAGCAGGGACAGATGCCTCACAGATAGGAAATAAATGAGGTGACTCCTCTGATGGCTCCACATTCCTTCCGTTTCTAGGCCACAGGCAGAGAGGCAAAGACCAGCAGTCACGCTATGTAGAGGAGATGGAGCTAAGACACCACAGAGAACAAGGTGGGTAGAGATCTCAAGGCAGACAACCAGAGAGCAAAATGAGAGAAAGAGAGGGAACTCCAGAATCTTGCACGCCACAAGAATGATTCCGGGGATTACTGATCAGCTTGTGTGTGAATACATTATTAGAAGCCAGGAAAGAAACCACTGGGAAGGATTCTTGATAACTGATATTCACACAGGGCCTGCAATAGTGACCTTTACTGTCAGCCAGACTAGATGCACAGGCATTGAATAATTTACGTGGAAGGGTCTTGCTTCAGTAGTGAGGAACAGTTACTTAACCATACCACATGGTATAACAGTATTTCGCCATGTACTATCACAGGGAACGGCTCTGTTTATTATAAATCAAATCTTGAAAGGGATCCCAAAGAACCAAACTGTTTCCAAGAAACACAACAGTATCTAAAAAGGGCAAATATTATTTGTGAAAAGAAAATGGATGGTGAACAACACATGGCTTTGAAATAAGGATAGGATCGGTAGTAGGGCACTGAACTATCCTTTGTCCTCAGGCTTTAATATGGCACTGCTTTTCTGATTATGTTGAAATGTTACCTTAAGAGATAATTGATCTTGATTTCTGAGGGGGATTTTGGGTGCCATCTGAAGTTGTACACCCAATGCCTCACTCACCTCACCCATATTTGGGCAAATATCAAAACCTGACGGCTGTGAGTACATAGAAAAAACATGGCTCTCAGAAGCTCCCGCCTTTCAGTTGTTACCTATAATTTATCCAGGAGAAATGAAAGTACTTGTATGACGATGTGAACACGTGAAATATTCGTGACCCCATGATTTCGAAACAGCCTCAAACTGGAATCAATCCAAAAGTCCATCAAAAGATGAATGGGGCCGAAATCGGCTTGGCTCAGTGGATAGAGCGTCGGCCTGCGGACTGAAAGGTCCCAGGTTCGATTCCGGTCAAGGGCATGTACCTGGGTTGCGGGCACATCCCCAGTAGGAGATGTGCAGGAGGCAGCTGATCGATGTTTCTCTCTCATCGATGTTTCTAACTCTCTATCTCTCTCCCTTCCTCTCTGTAAAAAATCAATAAAATATTTAAAAAAAAAAAAAAAAAAGATGAATGGGCAGCTGACCTGTGGTGTGCCCATACACGGGAACAGTTCTCTACCACAAGCAAGAACGCAACCTTGCAGGCCATTCCGGGACAATGCAGTCTGTGCAGGGGCGCGTGCTGACCCGCCTCAGGAAAGAATAAGAATGAGTCAGTACCAGGCAATGGTCTCCTAGCAACGGGGCCGCTGGGACAACAAACCCCTGAGGCCGTCTGGTCCAAGGGCGCCATGGCGTGCCAGCAGTGGCCCTTACCGGAGCCCCACAAGGGGTGGCTGCTAAAGTCGGACCTGAGGAAGAAGGCGCTCATAGAGTCGGGGCTGATCAAGCCGTGGCAGTCAGGGCCGAAGCTCGACAAAAAGCCGGAGCCCAGCAAGAAGTGGCTGCTAGGGCCGGCGCCGCTGGAGCCCTTGCCCCTGGGCATGGAATGTAAGCCCTGGTTCAAGGACAGGGACAGGTTGCCTTCCCGCTATCTCTGCAGGCAGAACAAGCAGCTTGGGAAGTGCCCCACCTCCATGGACAGCCGGCGGTGGGTATTTGTGAAGGAGGGACTGGACGACTTCAGAACGGGCTGTCCATCTGCTGAAGATGTGATCACTCGTGGCCCTCGGGAAGGCTTTCTCCCCATGATTGCTCATAGAATTCCCCGCCCTCCGCCCAAAAAGATTCACAGGCAGCCGCCCACGGGAGCGGACCTGTGTTCCAAGCTCTCGCCAGCCCAGCGAGCACGGAAGGCCTTTGTAGAGAACATTGAAGCCAGCCTGACCCAGCAGTCCCTGGCGAACTGCCTGAATCTGGAGGAAGCTCTCCCTCCAGACCTCCTCCTCAAGGTCCTGGAAGTGCTAGATCCTGACAGGAAGCTGGAGGACACGTGGGCACATTGTGAGGGCACCAAGGAAAGAAAGAAGACCCCCACACACCTGTGTGAAGAACATCCTGAGCAGACCAACCTGGAGCCTCCCCAGGCAGCGAACCTGGAGCCTCCCCAGGCAGGGATCCTGGAGCCTCCCCAGGCCGTGAAACTGGAGCCTCCCCAGGCAGTCCACCCCGTATCTTCCTGGAAGCTCAACCTGGAACCTCCTGAGGAGGACAACCTGGAACCTGAAGACCAAACCCACGTGCAAACGGCCAAGGAGAGCCTCCAGTCATATTTATTCAGTTTGTTTCCTGAGGAAGAGACAAATGCAAAATGCACAACGGATATTCCCAAAGATCTTGGGCTCCAAAAATCAAGAAGAAGAATTCGTGAATTCTGCAGATGGATCGATGATAATTTTGGAGACATAGGCATTGTTGAAGAGGACCTCATGAAACAGTTTGAGGTTGACTTAGAGGTCCCACTCACCCATAATACAGTCAAAATAAAGAAAATAAGCCAGCTTCCTTTGAAGATAAGGCCCTGCAAACAGCTAGATGACATACAGCAGAGAAAATTCTCCCTGCAGGAAGGTAACTGGCAAAGGAAACTCCGAAAACCAGAAGACCCTCATAAACCCAAACGGGAGAAGATAAGGTATGGAGCATGGTACCTGGACCCCAAATCCTGGAAAAAGCTGGTCAATGGCCAGCCTCTGCCCGACCCTAAAGTCGTCCCTGACAAGGAACATTTGACCGATGGAAGGCATCTTGAACCAGACATTATTGATGAACTTTATGGACCAATTGCCTTCAAAGATTTCATTGTAAGCAAGGGCTACAGGATGCCAGGTGTGATTGAGAAGATGTTTATGAGGAAGGGATGGAACTATGAGTCTGTGAAGACTCCTATACACCGAGTAATGAAACTCCTCTCCAAACCCAAAGAGGAGGATTCAGGGGACAAAGAGGATTAGACAATTTTCTATTTACTGTTCACTTGGCTAGTGTGTCTCTCATTTGAACATAAGTCAGCATTCACCATGAGTGCCTCACTGTGTATGGACAATTTGATTCCACAATATCTGTAAATTTTAACACCTATTGCTAATAAAACTTTCTGAATGAGCTTCTGCTTGGGTTCATCAATGTGTTATGTATTTTACCAACTATGAAGTCAATATTTACACATACTCCTCTTGGTTTTGATTGCATTAGGAGTATTATATATTTATGTCAATTATTCATTAAAAATAACCATAAATAAAAGAATTACTTACAAAAGATCTTGTTGCCCAGCCGATGTGGCTCAGTGTTTGAGCATTGACCTATGAACCAGGAGGTCATGGTTTGATTCCAGGTGAGGGCATATGCCTGGGGAGCAGGCTCGGTCCTCAGTAGCGGTGCATGCAGGATGCAGCTGATTAATGATTCTCTCTCAACATTGATGTTTCTCTCTCTTCCTCTCCTTCTCTGAAAATCAGTAAAAATCTTATATAATTAAATCCAGTGACCAAAATGTCAGGACAACCAGACAACCAGAGACTAGAACAACTGCCGCCCCTTGCCCCGGCTGGTTAGAGTTGGCTTTTTTCTTTTCTTTTTATTGCTCAAAGTGTTATATATGTCCTTTTTTTTTTTACCCCTAGTGCCCTCTCCTACACCCCTACCCCCAGTCTGCACCACCCCATAGTCTGTGTCCATGGGTTATGCATATATGAACATGAGTTCATTGGTTGAATTCTTCCCCCCTATTCCCCTTCCTGCTTTCCCTCTGAGGGTTGACAGTGTGTTCCATGTTTCTATGTCTCTAGGTCTATTTTTTTCATCAGTTTCTGTTGTTAGTTATATTTCACATATGAGTGAGATCATGTGATATGGCTCTTTCTCCCACTGGCATATTTCACTTAGCATAATGTGCCCTAGGACCATCCATGCTGCTGCAAATGGTAAGAGTTCTTTCTTTTCTCAGCTGCATAGTATTCCATTGAATAGTCGTACCACCATTTTTAATCCATTAATCAGCTGATGGGCACTTAGGCTGTTTCCAAATCTTAGCTATTGCCAATTGTGCTGCTATGAACATAGGGGAGCATATATTCTTTCAGATTGGTGTTTTCTGATTTCTTGGGATATAATCCTAGAAGTTGGATCTCTGGGTCAAATGGCAGTTCCATTTTTAATTTTTTGATGAAACTCCAAACTGTTTTCCACAGTGGCTGCACCAGTCTGTATTCCCACTGGCAGTGCACCAGGGTTCCCTTTTTTCCACATCCTTGACAACACTTGTCATTTGTGGATTTATTGATGATAGCCATTCTAACAGGTGTGAGGTGGCACCTCACTGTCCTTTTTATTTGCACCTCTTGGATGATCAGTGACCTTAAGCACTTTTTCATATGCCATTTGGCCCTCTGTGTGTCCATTTTGGAGAAGTGTCTATTTAGATCCTTTGCCCATTTTTAATTCAACTGTTTATCTTCCTTTTGTTAAGATGTATGAGTTTCGTGTAGATTTTGGAGGTTAACTCCTTAGATGTATCGTTGGCAAATATGTCTTCCCATGCAGTGGGCACTATTTTTATTTTATTGATGGTTTCATTTGCTGTGCAGACGCTTTTTTTATTTTGATGTAGTCCCATTTATTCTCTCCTTAATTTCCATTGTCCTAGGAGTTGTAGCCATAAACATAGTGCTACAAGAAATGTCTGAGATTTTGCTGCCTGTGGATTCTTCTAGGATTTTTGTGGTTTCCCGACTTATATTTAAGTCCTTCATCCATTTGAGTTTAATTTTCTGTATGGTGTAACTTGGTGTTCTAGTTTCATTTTTTCTTGCATGTTTTTGTCCAATTTTCCCAACACCATTTATTTAAGAGACTATTTTAACTCCATTGTATGCTCTTGCCTCCCTTGTCACATATTGAACATAATGACTTGTGTTGATTTCTGGGTTCTCTGTTCTGTTCCATTGGTGCATATGTCTGTCCTTGTGCCAATACCAGGCAGCTTTGAGTACATTGGCTTTGTAGTATAACTGGAAATCTGGAATTTGACTCCTCCAACTTTGATTTTCTTTCTCAATACTGCTAAGCTGTTTGGGGTATTTTTTGATTCTATATAAAAGTTTGGAGCATTTGTTCTAACTGTGAAATATGCTGTTGGTATTTTAATGGAGATTGCATTGAATCTGTAGACTGCCTGGGTACAATGGACATTGTAATGATGTTGATTCTACCAATCCATGAACACGGTATATTCTTCCACTTGCTTGTATCTTCCTGTATCTCCCTTTTCAATGTCCTGTAGTTTTCCTAGTACAGGTCTTTTATCTACTTGGCTAAGCTTATTCCTAAGTATCTAAATTTTTTTTTTTTATTTCAACGGTAAATGTGGTTGTTTGTTTGGTTTCCCTTTCTGAGAGTCCATTATTGGTGTATAAAAATGCCATAGATTTCTGGTTAATTTTATATCCTGCTATGCTGCCAAATTCATTAGTTAAATCTACTAGTTTTCTGATGGAGTCTTTAGGGTTTTCTTTGCATACTATCATGTTATCAGCAAATAGTGACAGTTTTACTTCCTCCTTTACAATTTGAATGCCTTTCATTTCTTCTTGTTGTCTGATTGCAACAGCTAGTACTTCTAGTACTATGTAGAATAGGAGTGGTGAAAGTGGGCATCCTGGTCTTCTTCTTGTCCCTATTTGAAATGGTTTAAGCTTTTGTCCATTAAGTATGATGCTGCCTGTAGGTTTGTCATAGAAGGATTTTATTATGTTGAGGTATGATCCCTCTACTCCCACTTTGTTGAGAGTTTTTATTTAAAAAAGGGATTTTTGTCCCATTGGATTTTGTCAAATGCTTTCTCTGCGTCTATTGATATGATCATGTGGTTTTTATCTTTCAGCTTGTTTATGCGATGTATCACATTTATTGATTTGTGGATATTGTACTGGCCTTGCATCCCTGGAAGAACAATTGTTCATGGTGTATGATCTTTCTAAGGTATTGCTGGATCCGAGTTTCTAAAATTTTGTTGAGGATTTTAGCCACTATGTTCATCAGGGATATTGTCCTGTAATTCTCTTTCTTTGTACTGTCTTTATCTGGTTTTTGGAATAGGGTAATGCTGGCCTCAAAGAAAGAGCTTGGAAGTATTCCTTCTTTCTGAATTTTGGAATAGTTTGAGGAGGATAGGTGTTCATTCTTTCAATGTTTGGTAAAACTTCTCTGTGAAGGCATCTCGTCCAGAGTGTGTTTGCAGGGAGTTTTTTTTTTTTTTTATGACTATTCAGGTTTTCTCATTAATTTATCCATGGATGTCAATGGGTATGAAAGTCTCCTACTGTGATTGTGTTGCTGTTGATCTCTCCCTTGATACCTTCCAGAAGTTTTGTTTATGTATTTGGATGCTCCTGTATTGGGTACATATATGTTTACCAGAGTTAAATACTTTTGTTGTATCAATACCCTTAATATTATGAAGTGGCTTTCCTTACCTCTAGTTATGACCTTCACTTTGAGGTGTATTTTTCTCAGATATAGGTATTGCTACCACAGGTTTTTTGTTTTGTTTTGTTTTGTTTTTTCGTTTCAATTTGCTTGAAGATTTTTTTACAATTTCTTCATGTTCAGTCTGTGTGAGTCCATTGTTCTGAGGTGGGTCTGTTTTAGATAGTATGTATATGAGTCATGATTTCTTATCCATTCAGCTACCCTGTGTTTTATTTGGGGAATTTAATCCATTTACGTTTAAGGTTATTATGGATAGGTCATAATTTGTTGCCATCTTTATTCTTTGAGCCTGTTTTGCTTTCTCTTTCTCCCTTTCTATTTCTTCTCTACAACAGCCCCTTTAGCATATTTTGCATAGCTGTATAGGTGGTGATAAACTCCCATAGTTGTTGTTTTTGTTTGTTTGTTTGGGTTTTTGTTTGTTTGTTTGTTTTGTTTTGTTTTTTGTCTGTGAATCTCCAAATTTCACCTTAAATTTTGAATGATAGCTTTGCTGTTTAGAGCATTATTCAAATCAGTAGTTTGCTTTGCATCAGTTTATATACTTCATTCTATTACCTTCTGGCCTGGCGTGTTTCTGTTGAGAAATCAGTTGATAGTGGACATCCCTTTTACGTAACTTTGTCTCTCTCTTGCAGCCTTTAAGATTCTTTGTCTTTTACATTTGCCAATTTAATTACGACGTGTCTTGGTTTGGGTCTTTTTGGGTTCATCTTGCTTGGGACCCTCTGTGCTTCTTGGCTTTGTGTGACTTGATTTCTCCCCCAAGTCTGGAAAGTTTTCTGTCATTGTTTCTTCTAAAAATGTTTCTATTCCTTGCTCAGCCACTCTTCTTCTGCCACAACTATTATGCACATGTTGTATTGTTTCCAATTGTCCCAAAGCTCCTGTAGACTCTCCTTCTGATTTTTAAATTTTTTTTTTCAGTTGCTGCTCAACTTGGGCATCTATTTATACTTTGTCTTCTAACATGCTGATTTTGTCCTCAGCTTCTTTTAGTCTACTCTTTAATCCTTCCATTGTGTTCTTTATGGCTGCTATGTCATTCTTCATTTACTTTTTTTGTAAAAGTGATTTGATTTTATTTAATTTAAATTCTTTATTGTTTAAAGTATTTCATATGTCTCCTTTTTCCATGTTGACCTCTCCCCACCTTTGCCCACCTACCAGTACATGCCCTCACCTCCCCTTACAGTTGGTGTCCATTGGTTATTCTCATATGCATGCATACAAGTCCTTTGGTTGATCTCTTATCTCCTCACCCCCTGCTTTCCCTCATGGGTTAGACCAGGGGTGGGCAAAGTTTTTGACTCGAGGGCCACAGTGGGTTCTTAAACTGGACCGGAGGGCCGGAACAAAAGCATGGATGGAGTGTTTGTGTGAACTAATATAAATTCAAAGTAAACATCATTACATAAAAGGGTACGTTTTTTTGTTTGTTTGTTTGTTTTGTTGTTGTTTTGTTTTGTTTTGTTTTAGTTTATTCATTTCAAACGGGCCAGATCCGGCCCGCCGGCCGTAGTTTGCCCACAGCTGAGTTAGACAGTCTGTTCGAGGCTTCTATGACTCTGTTTCTATGTTTGTTCATCAGTTCATGTTCATTATATTCCACAAATGAGTGACATCATATGATATTGATCTTTCTCCAACTGACTTATTTCACTTAGCATAATGCTCTCTAGTTCCATCTATGCTGTTGTAAATGGTAAGAATTCCTTGATGCCGATGGCCATATAGTCCATGAAAAACGGGCACCTCAGTTCCGTGTTCAAGGTTCATTGTCTCTTCAAATAAAGTCATTGGTTCTTAAATAAATAAAGGTCTTTCTCTGATTCCTCTGAGCAAATCCCTCACATTCCAGTTTTAAAACAGCTATCCAGGAGTCTCCACCAAGGACTCAATTAGGTGCATCTCGGGACCCTGGATGGAGGAGGGAGGAGGGATTCGATAGGACCCTGACGGAGGGAGGAGGGATTCCATAGGACCCTGATGGAGGGAGGAGGGATTCCATAGGACCCTGATGGAGAGAGGAAGGATTCCATAGGACCCTGATGGTGGGAGGAGGGATTCCATAGGACCCTGATGGAGGAGGGAGGAGGGATTCCATAGGACCCTGAGGGAGGGAGGAGGAATTCCATAGGACTCTGATTGATAGAGGAGGGATTCCATAGGACCCTGGATGGAGGGAGGAGGGATTCCATAGGACCCTGGATGGAGAGAGGAGGGATTCCATTGGACCCTGGATGGAGGGAGGAGGGATTCCATAGGACCCTGGATGGAGGGAGGAAGGATTCCATAAGACCCTGATGGAGGTAGGGAGGAGGGATTTACAGGACCCTGATGGATGGAGAAGGGATTCCGTAGGATCTTGATGGAGGAGGAAAGAGGGATTCCATAGGACCCTGATGGAGGGAGAAGGGATTCAATCGGACCCAGATGGAGGTTTGAGAAGGGATTCCATAGGACCGTGATGGAGGAGGGAGGAGGAATTCCATAGGACCCTGATGGATAGAGGAGGCATTCCATGGGACCCTGAATGGAGGAGGAAGTATTCCATGGCACCTGGGAAAACACAAAATTAACCTACCCCTTATAAACAATGTATATGTGGGTGAAGTCAGGTGGATGGTGTTCAGCCCTTTGAATGTGGATGAATGTTCATGCTTAACGTATAAAACATATCCTTAAAATCACAGGTGTGCTTACCTCTGGAAAAAGGGTGTATAGAATGGGATTGGGCAGGGATTAAAAGAAAGGATTCTTGTATTTAACCTACAGTTTTGGTTTACTAAAATATGCAAATATTAACATTTGTTAATCTGGGTAGCAAGATGGAGACCCCTTAATCTAAGGACAGAGTAAATGAAATTGCAATACTGCGGATGGTCCTTGGTCAATTGTGATAGTAAATAGCTGCTCTGTGAAGAGCAGGTCTGTTTTAACTTGCTCAGCTCTAACCCTACCCCATGCCTCCTTACATAGGACAGTAAAGGTCTTTGGCATCTGAGCCTTTTAATCTCCCTAACTACACTCCAAGACAGTGAATGAATGGAAGACAATTACAGACCTGCAGAGAAGGGAAACAATAGGACCCATTTTCCTGAAGGAAAAAACACTAGTGTTCCAATGTGAGAAGTACTGTGTTTTCTTTGGCATCAGAAAGTGTTCCTATCCTACCTGTAAACTCTATGCCAAGTATCCCCGAAGGAGAAAGAAAGTGAATAACTGACACACTCCACTTTCCCATTTTGAGCAAAACACTGGTAGTGAAATGGACATCACAATTCTAGATCTGATCCATGCTACTTACTGAGGTGAATCAAGTAAGTCCTTTATTCATATATATAAATGAAAAAGGTTTGCCAGATGTATGAGGAAGGTAAAATAGAAGATCACAATAAACACACAAAACTATGTCATTTTGCGGGAAAACTCAGATAAAATATTGAAATAAAAGATAATTTCACCAAAAATTCAAATTCCTATTCTCAGATTTTTAAGGGAAGAAAATAGATTTGTAAAAGTAAAATAAAATGTCTACTATAGAAGGAAACAATTAGAGGACAGATCAAGCACTTGCAAGATAGAAATATTTGCAACAGCATGGATTGAGCTGGAGAGTATTATGCTAAACGAAATAAGCCCGTCAGAGTAAGGTAAGTATCACATGATCTCACTCATATGTGGAATCTAATGAACAAAATGAATCCATGAAAAAAATAGATCCAGAAACAATGTCATTTTGATTTTTAAAAAAATGAAAACTGCTGAAACCGGTTTTGCTCAGTGGATAGAGCGTCGGCCTGCGGACTGAAAGGTCCCAGGTTCGATTCCGGTCAAGGGCATGTACCTGGGTTGCGGGCATATCCCCAGTAGGAGATATGCAGGAGGCAGCCGATCGATGTTTCTCTCTCATCGATGTTTCTAACTCTCTATCTCTCTCCCTTCCTCTCTGTAAAAAAATCAATAAAATATATTAAAAAAAAATGAAAACTAAAAGGGGAAGTTTCTGGAATAATCTGATGTTGAAAAATGTTGCTATATTACAAGGTATCAGAATTATCTTAAATGTGCTTATTATAAGTGATCAAAGTCATGCTAACAACTACCTGTAAGACACAATCTTCACATGCTGTCTATTTAAGAAGCAAAAAATGGGACAATGGAGAAAGATAAGTACTCTACATCAGTAATCACTCTTCAGAAATATTTGCTTTGGGAGATGGTAAACAACTACAGCAGGCTCTTTTTCAATAGCCATATTTCCTAATGTTAGCTGCCATAGCCAGTGTAGGATGAATACTTGGAAGATGCTTATGTTCATACAGTAATGTAACCTCATGTATTTAAGAGTGAAGAGAGCTCTAGAAACATTATTTGGAACACCTGATGCTCATTCATTATATTTCATTGGCTAATTTTTAAATATATATATATATATATATATATATATATATATATATATATATATTTAGAGAGATAGGGAGAGGGAAAGAGGGATAGAAACATCAGTGATGAGAGAGAATCATTGATCAGCTGCCTCTTGATGGCCCCTACTGGGGATTGAGCCTTCTTGCCTGCACCACCCTGATTACGTGACCTTCACCAAAATGTTACCAGGGACACTTCAGTCCCCAGGCTGAGGCTCTTGGAGAACCTTTTGAGCTCGGCATGTCAGCATTTTGAAAAACCCTAACTTAACTCTGGTGCCATGTCACATATAGGAATTTTTTGACATTTGCAACCATAGTACAAGGAAGATTTATATGTTTGATTATTATTTTATATATTTAAATGCCATTTAACAAAGAAAAATCAACCAAAAAAATGAGTTCGCGTGTCATAGGTTCAACATCACTGCTATCCAATGATCCAAAACAGCTAGGATTCACTTGACAATTTCGATAACGGGTACATGTAATTTCTGTTGCATATCTATCTTTCCTCTTTGGAAAAGGTATATGTCACATGACAAATGGGGACAATAGTGAACTTTTAAAGGGGTTTGAATATACTGGTCATTACCTTTGGCTACGTATCATTTTTCCTATGAAAATGTCACCTCGTTCTTATCCTTAAATGGAGATATTCTCCCAGTGCTTCCTACTGCAGGAAACAATAATATTAATATTAATAATGATATTAATAATAATATTAATTTACAAGCAATGACTTCTAGAATAGATTGAGTTCCCATTGAATCGTGGTCACTGATTTTCTATTCCTTAGCTTCATATTTTAACTTATACCAACCACTTAAGTCTTCCTAGCTGTATTAATGTATTTAATTCTATTTCATTGATTTGCAATCTCAGCCTACCTCACTTAACACTTACTCAGAAAGAATGTACTTCAAGGGTGAAGTCTGAAGAAAATCTTTAAAATAATCAGATGGCAAAAATTGATGGGAATTTTCTTATAAGGAGAGTATGGTGTTTGTATCTTTAATTGCAATAGTTTGCATATTGGACACACTGCCTCATACAAAAGGAGAACTGAACCAATGTATGCTGAATAAGTAAGTGAATAAAAAATGTATTTGAGGACAAGATTCAAGTTGCTGCCATGGTTGAAGAATTACATCTAATCTGTAATGTGTGTATTAGTGTATTATTGGCTATGACCAAGAAAAACCCATGCTGCATTGAAACTGTAAAACACCTAATGCGACATGCTAAGGAGTTTACTATTTATTTTTTGGAATTTTTAGAAGATGCTTATCCTGAGTATTAGGGGAAAAAGAAAAATTGGTTGGTATGGATTTTAAAAGAGGCATTTGTTTCAATAATGCGGGTGTGATCTACAATTTCTAATCACGGAGAATAGCAAGAATTTACGGTACCAGGAGATGGACAGCCCGACTTCACAAAGGGCTGTCCATCTCCTGAAGATGTGAACACTCGTGGCCCTCGGGAGGGCTTTCTCCCCATGATGGCTCGGAAGTCGTGGGAGACCTTTGAAAAGGCAGACTGACTCACAAATTGAGGGAGACAAAACAAAAAAAAGTAAATTATATTTTCTCTCCTGGCCAAAGTAGAGTAACAGGGATCAGATATATGCCCTGGAACACCTGAAAAAAATAATGAAATAAAATAAGATAAAATTATGAAAGACACTGGACATCAGGAAGCAGGGACAGATGCCTCACAGATAGGAAATAAATGAGGTGACTCCTCTGATGGCTCCACATTCCTTCCGTTTCTAGGCCACAGGCAGAGAGGCAAAGACCAGCAGTCACGCTATGTAGAGGAGATGGAGCTAAGACACCACAGAGAACAAGGTGGGTAGAGATCTCAAGGCAGACAACCAGAGAGCAAAATGAGAGAAAGAGAGGGAACTCCAGAATCTTGCACGCCACAAGAATGATTCCGGGGATTACTGATCAGCTTGTGTGTGAATACATTATTAGAAGCCAGGAAAGAAACCACTGGGAAGGATTCTTGATAACTGATATTCACACAGGGCCTGCAATAGTGACCTTTACTGTCAGCCAGACTAGATGCACAGGCATTGAATAATTTACGTGGAAGGGTCTTGCTTCAGTAGTGAGGAACAGTTACTTAACCATACCACATGGTATAACAGTATTTCGCCATGTACTATCACAGGGAACGGCTCTGTTTATTATAAATCAAATCTTGAAAGGGATCCCAAAGAACCAAACTGTTTCCAAGAAACACAACAGTATCTAAAAAGGGCAAATATTATTTGTGAAAAGAAAATGGATGGTGAACAACACATGGCTTTGAAATAAGGATAGGATCGGTAGTAGGGCACTGAACTATCCTTTGTCCTCAGGCTTTAATATGGCACTGCTTTTCTGATTATGTTGAAATGTTACCTTAAGAGATAATTGATCTTGATTTCTGAGGGGGATTTTGGGTGCCATCTGAAGTTGTACACCCAATGCCTCACTCACCTCACCCATATTTGGGCAAATATCAAAACCTGACGGCTGTGAGTACATAGAAAAAACATGGCTCTCAGAAGCTCCCGCCTTTCAGTTGTTACCTATAATTTATCCAGGAGAAATGAAAGTACTTGTATGACGATGTGAACACGTGAAATATTCGTGACCCCATGATTTCGAAACAGCCTCAAACTGGAATCAATCCAAAAGTCCATCAAAAGATGAATGGGGCCGAAATCGGCTTGGCTCAGTGGATAGAGCGTCGGCCTGCGGACTGAAAGGTCCCAGGTTCGATTCCGGTCAAGGGCATGTACCTGGGTTGCGGGCACATCCCCAGTAGGAGATGTGCAGGAGGCAGCTGATCGATGTTTCTCTCTCATCGATGTTTCTAACTCTCTATCTCTCTCCCTTCCTCTCTGTAAAAAATCAATAAAATATTTAAAAAAAAAAAAAAAAAAGATGAATGGGCAGCTGACCTGTGGTGTGCCCATACACGGGAACAGTTCTCTACCACAAGCAAGAACGCAACCTTGCAGGCCATTCCGGGACAATGCAGTCTGTGCAGGGGCGCGTGCTGACCCGCCTCAGGAAAGAATAAGAATGAGTCAGTACCAGGCAATGGTCTCCTAGCAACGGGGCCGCTGGGACAACAAACCCCTGAGGCCGTCTGGTCCAAGGGCGCCATGGCGTGCCAGCAGTGGCCCTTACCGGAGCCCCACAAGGGGTGGCTGCTAAAGTCGGACCTGAGGAAGAAGGCGCTCATAGAGTCGGGGCTGATCAAGCCGTGGCAGTCAGGGCCGAAGCTCGACAAAAAGCCGGAGCCCAGCAAGAAGTGGCTGCTAGGGCCGGCGCCGCTGGAGCCCTTGCCCCTGGGCATGGAATGTAAGCCCTGGTTCAAGGACAGGGACAGGTTGCCTTCCCGCTATCTCTGCAGGCAGAACAAGCAGCTTGGGAAGTGCCCCACCTCCATGGACAGCCGGCGGTGGGTATTTGTGAAGGAGGGACTGGACGACTTCAGAACGGGCTGTCCATCTGCTGAAGATGTGATCACTCGTGGCCCTCGGGAAGGCTTTCTCCCCATGATTGCTCATAGAATTCCCCGCCCTCCGCCCAAAAAGATTCACAGGCAGCCGCCCACGGGAGCGGACCTGTGTTCCAAGCTCTCGCCAGCCCAGCGAGCACGGAAGGCCTTTGTAGAGAACATTGAAGCCAGCCTGACCCAGCAGTCCCTGGCGAACTGCCTGAATCTGGAGGAAGCTCTCCCTCCAGACCTCCTCCTCAAGGTCCTGGAAGTGCTAGATCCTGACAGGAAGCTGGAGGACACGTGGGCACATTGTGAGGGCACCAAGGAAAGAAAGAAGACCCCCACACACCTGTGTGAAGAACATCCTGAGCAGACCAACCTGGAGCCTCCCCAGGCAGCGAACCTGGAGCCTCCCCAGGCAGGGATCCTGGAGCCTCCCCAGGCCGTGAAACTGGAGCCTCCCCAGGCAGTCCACCCCGTATCTTCCTGGAAGCTCAACCTGGAACCTCCTGAGGAGGACAACCTGGAACCTGAAGACCAAACCCACGTGCAAACGGCCAAGGAGAGCCTCCAGTCATATTTATTCAGTTTGTTTCCTGAGGAAGAGACAAATGCAAAATGCACAACGGATATTCCCAAAGATCTTGGGCTCCAAAAATCAAGAAGAAGAATTCGTGAATTCTGCAGATGGATCGATGATAATTTTGGAGACATAGGCATTGTTGAAGAGGACCTCATGAAACAGTTTGAGGTTGACTTAGAGGTCCCACTCACCCATAATACAGTCAAAATAAAGAAAATAAGCCAGCTTCCTTTGAAGATAAGGCCCTGCAAACAGCTAGATGACATACAGCAGAGAAAATTCTCCCTGCAGGAAGGTAACTGGCAAAGGAAACTCCGAAAACCAGAAGACCCTCATAAACCCAAACGGGAGAAGATAAGGTATGGAGCATGGTACCTGGACCCCAAATCCTGGAAAAAGCTGGTCAATGGCCAGCCTCTGCCCGACCCTAAAGTCGTCCCTGACAAGGAACATTTGACCGATGGAAGGCATCTTGAACCAGACATTATTGATGAACTTTATGGACCAATTGCCTTCAAAGATTTCATTGTAAGCAAGGGCTACAGGATGCCAGGTGTGATTGAGAAGATGTTTATGAGGAAGGGATGGAACTATGAGTCTGTGAAGACTCCTATACACCGAGTAATGAAACTCCTCTCCAAACCCAAAGAGGAGGATTCAGGGGACAAAGAGGATTAGACAATTTTCTATTTACTGTTCACTTGGCTAGTGTGTCTCTCATTTGAACATAAGTCAGCATTCACCATGAGTGCCTCACTGTGTATGGACAATTTGATTCCACAATATCTGTAAATTTTAACACCTATTGCTAATAAAACTTTCTGAATGAGCTTCTGCTTGGGTTCATCAATGTGTTATGTATTTTACCAACTATGAAGTCAATATTTACACATACTCCTCTTGGTTTTGATTGCATTAGGAGTATTATATATTTATGTCAATTATTCATTAAAAATAACCATAAATAAAAGAATTACTTACAAAAGATCTTGTTGCCCAGCCGATGTGGCTCAGTGTTTGAGCATTGACCTATGAACCAGGAGGTCATGGTTTGATTCCAGGTGAGGGCATATGCCTGGGGAGCAGGCTCGGTCCTCAGTAGCGGTGCATGCAGGATGCAGCTGATTAATGATTCTCTCTCAACATTGATGTTTCTCTCTCTTCCTCTCCTTCTCTGAAAATCAGTAAAAATCTTATATAATTAAATCCAGTGACCAAAATGTCAGGACAACCAGACAACCAGAGACTAGAACAACTGCCGCCCCTTGCCCCGGCTGGTTAGAGTTGGCTTTTTTCTTTTCTTTTTATTGCTCAAAGTGTTATATATGTCCTTTTTTTTTTTACCCCTAGTGCCCTCTCCTACACCCCTACCCCCAGTCTGCACCACCCCATAGTCTGTGTCCATGGGTTATGCATATATGAACATGAGTTCATTGGTTGAATTCTTCCCCCCTATTCCCCTTCCTGCTTTCCCTCTGAGGGTTGACAGTGTGTTCCATGTTTCTATGTCTCTAGGTCTATTTTTTTCATCAGTTTCTGTTGTTAGTTATATTTCACATATGAGTGAGATCATGTGATATGGCTCTTTCTCCCACTGGCATATTTCACTTAGCATAATGTGCCCTAGGACCATCCATGCTGCTGCAAATGGTAAGAGTTCTTTCTTTTCTCAGCTGCATAGTATTCCATTGAATAGTCGTACCACCATTTTTAATCCATTAATCAGCTGATGGGCACTTAGGCTGTTTCCAAATCTTAGCTATTGCCAATTGTGCTGCTATGAACATAGGGGAGCATATATTCTTTCAGATTGGTGTTTTCTGATTTCTTGGGATATAATCCTAGAAGTTGGATCTCTGGGTCAAATGGCAGTTCCATTTTTAATTTTTTGATGAAACTCCAAACTGTTTTCCACAGTGGCTGCACCAGTCTGTATTCCCACTGGCAGTGCACCAGGGTTCCCTTTTTTCCACATCCTTGACAACACTTGTCATTTGTGGATTTATTGATGATAGCCATTCTAACAGGTGTGAGGTGGCACCTCACTGTCCTTTTTATTTGCACCTCTTGGATGATCAGTGACCTTAAGCACTTTTTCATATGCCATTTGGCCCTCTGTGTGTCCATTTTGGAGAAGTGTCTATTTAGATCCTTTGCCCATTTTTAATTCAACTGTTTATCTTCCTTTTGTTAAGATGTATGAGTTTCGTGTAGATTTTGGAGGTTAACTCCTTAGATGTATCGTTGGCAAATATGTCTTCCCATGCAGTGGGCACTATTTTTATTTTATTGATGGTTTCATTTGCTGTGCAGACGCTTTTTTTATTTTGATGTAGTCCCATTTATTCTCTCCTTAATTTCCATTGTCCTAGGAGTTGTAGCCATAAACATAGTGCTACAAGAAATGTCTGAGATTTTGCTGCCTGTGGATTCTTCTAGGATTTTTGTGGTTTCCCGACTTATATTTAAGTCCTTCATCCATTTGAGTTTAATTTTCTGTATGGTGTAACTTGGTGTTCTAGTTTCATTTTTTCTTGCATGTTTTTGTCCAATTTTCCCAACACCATTTATTTAAGAGACTATTTTAACTCCATTGTATGCTCTTGCCTCCCTTGTCACATATTGAACATAATGACTTGTGTTGATTTCTGGGTTCTCTGTTCTGTTCCATTGGTGCATATGTCTGTCCTTGTGCCAATACCAGGCAGCTTTGAGTACATTGGCTTTGTAGTATAACTGGAAATCTGGAATTTGACTCCTCCAACTTTGATTTTCTTTCTCAATACTGCTAAGCTGTTTGGGGTATTTTTTGATTCTATATAAAAGTTTGGAGCATTTGTTCTAACTGTGAAATATGCTGTTGGTATTTTAATGGAGATTGCATTGAATCTGTAGACTGCCTGGGTACAATGGACATTGTAATGATGTTGATTCTACCAATCCATGAACACGGTATATTCTTCCACTTGCTTGTATCTTCCTGTATCTCCCTTTTCAATGTCCTGTAGTTTTCCTAGTACAGGTCTTTTATCTACTTGGCTAAGCTTATTCCTAAGTATCTAAATTTTTTTTTTTTATTTCAACGGTAAATGTGGTTGTTTGTTTGGTTTCCCTTTCTGAGAGTCCATTATTGGTGTATAAAAATGCCATAGATTTCTGGTTAATTTTATATCCTGCTATGCTGCCAAATTCATTAGTTAAATCTACTAGTTTTCTGATGGAGTCTTTAGGGTTTTCTTTGCATACTATCATGTTATCAGCAAATAGTGACAGTTTTACTTCCTCCTTTACAATTTGAATGCCTTTCATTTCTTCTTGTTGTCTGATTGCAACAGCTAGTACTTCTAGTACTATGTAGAATAGGAGTGGTGAAAGTGGGCATCCTGGTCTTCTTCTTGTCCCTATTTGAAATGGTTTAAGCTTTTGTCCATTAAGTATGATGCTGCCTGTAGGTTTGTCATAGAAGGATTTTATTATGTTGAGGTATGATCCCTCTACTCCCACTTTGTTGAGAGTTTTTATTTAAAAAAGGGATTTTTGTCCCATTGGATTTTGTCAAATGCTTTCTCTGCGTCTATTGATATGATCATGTGGTTTTTATCTTTCAGCTTGTTTATGCGATGTATCACATTTATTGATTTGTGGATATTGTACTGGCCTTGCATCCCTGGAAGAACAATTGTTCATGGTGTATGATCTTTCTAAGGTATTGCTGGATCCGAGTTTCTAAAATTTTGTTGAGGATTTTAGCCACTATGTTCATCAGGGATATTGTCCTGTAATTCTCTTTCTTTGTACTGTCTTTATCTGGTTTTTGGAATAGGGTAATGCTGGCCTCAAAGAAAGAGCTTGGAAGTATTCCTTCTTTCTGAATTTTGGAATAGTTTGAGGAGGATAGGTGTTCATTCTTTCAATGTTTGGTAAAACTTCTCTGTGAAGGCATCTCGTCCAGAGTGTGTTTGCAGGGAGTTTTTTTTTTTTTTTATGACTATTCAGGTTTTCTCATTAATTTATCCATGGATGTCAATGGGTATGAAAGTCTCCTACTGTGATTGTGTTGCTGTTGATCTCTCCCTTGATACCTTCCAGAAGTTTTGTTTATGTATTTGGATGCTCCTGTATTGGGTACATATATGTTTACCAGAGTTAAATACTTTTGTTGTATCAATACCCTTAATATTATGAAGTGGCTTTCCTTACCTCTAGTTATGACCTTCACTTTGAGGTGTATTTTTCTCAGATATAGGTATTGCTACCACAGGTTTTTTGTTTTGTTTTGTTTTGTTTTTTCGTTTCAATTTGCTTGAAGATTTTTTTACAATTTCTTCATGTTCAGTCTGTGTGAGTCCATTGTTCTGAGGTGGGTCTGTTTTAGATAGTATGTATATGAGTCATGATTTCTTATCCATTCAGCTACCCTGTGTTTTATTTGGGGAATTTAATCCATTTACGTTTAAGGTTATTATGGATAGGTCATAATTTGTTGCCATCTTTATTCTTTGAGCCTGTTTTGCTTTCTCTTTCTCCCTTTCTATTTCTTCTCTACAACAGCCCCTTTAGCATATTTTGCATAGCTGTATAGGTGGTGATAAACTCCCATAGTTGTTGTTTTTGTTTGTTTGTTTGGGTTTTTGTTTGTTTGTTTGTTTTGTTTTGTTTTTTGTCTGTGAATCTCCAAATTTCACCTTAAATTTTGAATGATAGCTTTGCTGTTTAGAGCATTATTCAAATCAGTAGTTTGCTTTGCATCAGTTTATATACTTCATTCTATTACCTTCTGGCCTGGCGTGTTTCTGTTGAGAAATCAGTTGATAGTGGACATCCCTTTTACGTAACTTTGTCTCTCTCTTGCAGCCTTTAAGATTCTTTGTCTTTTACATTTGCCAATTTAATTACGACGTGTCTTGGTTTGGGTCTTTTTGGGTTCATCTTGCTTGGGACTCTCTGTGCTTCTTGGCTTTGTGTGACTTGATTTCTCCCCCAAGTCTGGAAAGTTTTCTGTCATTGTTTCTTCTAAAAATGTTTCTATTCCTTGCTCAGCCACTCTTCTTCTGCCACAACTATTATGCACATGTTGTATTGTTTCCAATTGTCCCAAAGCTCCTGTAGACTCTCCTTCTGATTTTTAATTTTTTTTTTTCAGTTGCTGCTCAACTTGGGCATCTATTTATACTTTGTCTTCTAACATGCTGATTTTGTCCTCAGCTTCTTTTAGTCTACTCTTTAATCCTTCCATTGTGTTCTTTATGGCTGCTATGTCATTCTTCATTTACTTTTTTTGTAAAAGTGATTTGATTTTATTTAATTTAAATTCTTTATTGTTTAAAGTATTTCATATGTCTCCTTTTTCCATGTTGACCTCTCCCCACCTTTGCCCACCTACCAGTACATGCCCTCACCTCCCCTTACAGTTGGTGTCCATTGGTTATTCTCATATGCATGCATACAAGTCCTTTGGTTGATCTCTTATCTCCTCACCCCCTGCTTTCCCTCATGGGTTAGACCAGGGGTGGGCAAAGTTTTTGACTCGAGGGCCACAGTGGGTTCTTAAACTGGACCGGAGGGCCGGAACAAAAGCATGGATGGAGTGTTTGTGTGAACTAATATAAATTCAAAGTAAACATCATTACATAAAAGGGTACTTTTTTTGTTTGTTTGTTTGTTTTGTTGTTGTTTTGTTTTGTTTTGTTTTAGTTTATTCATTTCAAACGGGCCAGATCCGGCCCGCCGGCCGTAGTTTGCCCACAGCTGAGTTAGACAGTCTGTTCGAGGCTTCTATGACTCTGTTTCTATGTTTGTTCATCAGTTCATGTTCATTATATTCCACAAATGAGTGACATCATATGATATTGATCTTTCTCCAACTGACTTATTTCACTTAGCATAATGCTCTCTAGTTCCATCTATGCTGTTGTAAATGGTAAGAATTCCTTGATGCCGATGGCCATATAGTCCATGAAAAACGGGCACCTCAGTTCCGTGTTCAAGGTTCATTGTCTCTTCAAATAAAGTCATTGGTTCTTAAATAAATAAAGGTCTTTCTCTGATTCCTCTGAGCAAATCCCTCACATTCCAGTTTTAAAACAGCTATCCAGGAGTCTCCACCAAGGACTCAATTAGGTGCATCTCGGGACCCTGGATGGAGGAGGGAGGAGGGATTCGATAGGACCCTGACGGAGGGAGGAGGGATTCGATAGGACCCTGATGGAGGGAGGAGGGATTCCATAGGACCCTGATGGAGAGAGGAAGGATTCCATAGGACCCTGATGGTGGGAGGAGGGATTCCATAGGACCCTGATGGAGGAGGGAGGAGGGATTCCATAGGACCCTGAGGGAGGGAGGAGGAATTCCATAGGACTCTGATTGATAGAGGAGGGATTCCATAGGACCCTGGATGGAGGGAGGAGGGATTCCATAGGACCCTGGATGGAGAGAGGAGGGATTCCATTGGACCCTGGATGGAGGGAGGAGGGATTCCATAGGACCCTGATGGAGGTAGGGAGGAGGGATTTACAGGACCCTGATGGATGGAGAAGGGATTCCGTAGGATCTTGATGGAGGAGGAAAGAGGGATTCCATAGGACCCTGATGGAGGGAGAAGGGATTCAATCGGACCCAGATGGAGGTTTGAGAAGGGATTCATTAGGACCGTGATGGAGGAGGGAGGAGGAATTCCATAGGACCCTGATGGATAGAGGAGGTATTCCATGGGACCCTGGATGGAGGAGGAAGTATTCCATGGCACCTGGGAAAACACAAAATTAACCTACCCCTTATAAACAATGTATATGAGGGTGAAGTCAGGTGGATGGTGTTCAGCCCTTTGAATGTGGATGAATGTTCATGCTTAACGTATAAAACATATCCTTAAAATCACAGGTGTGCTTACCTCTGGAAAAAGGGTGTATAGAATGGGATTGGGCAGGGATTAAAAGAAAGGATTCTTGTATTTAACCTACAGTTTTGGTTTACTAAAATATGCAAATATTAACATTTGTTAATCTGGGTAGCAAGATGGAGACCCCTTAATCTAAGGACAGAGTAAATGAAATTGCAATACTGCGGATGGTCCTTGGTCAATTGTGATAGTAAATAGCTGCTCTGTGAAGAGCAGGTCTGTTTTAACTTGCTCAGCTCTAACCCTACCCCATGCCTCCTTACATAGGACAGTAAAGGTCTTTGGCATCTGAGCCTTTTAATCTCCCTAACTACACTCCAAGACAGTGAATGAATGGAAGACAATTACAGACCTGCAGAGAAGGGAAACAATAGGACCCATTTTCCTGAAGGAAAAAACACTAGTGTTCCAATGTGAGAAGTACTGTGTTTTCTTTGGCATCAGAAAGTGTTCCTATCCTACCTGTAAACTCTATGCCAAGTATCCCCGAAGGAGAAAGAAAGTGAATAACTGACACACTCCACTTTCCCATTTTGAGCAAAACACTGGTAGTGAAATGGACATCACAATTCTAGATCTGATCCATGCTACTTACTGAGGTGAATCAAGTAAGTCCTTTATTCATATATATAAATGAAAAAGGTTTGCCAGATGTATGAGGAAGGTAAAATAGAAGATCACAATAAACACACAAAACTATGTCATTTTGCGGGAAAACTCAGATAAAATATTGAAATAAAAGATAATTTCACCAAAAATTCAAATTCCTATTCTCAGATTTTTAAGGGAAGAAAATAGATTTGTAAAAGTAAAATAAAATGTCTACTATAGAAGGAAACAATTAGAGGACAGATCAAGCACTTGCAAGATAGAAATATTTGCAACAGCATGGATTGAGCTGGAGAGTATTATGCTAAACGAAATAAGCCCGTCAGAGTAAGGTAAGTATCACATGATCTCACTCATATGTGGAATCTAATGAACAAAATGAATCCATGAAAAAAATAGATCCAGAAACAATGTCATTTTGATTTTTAAAAAAATGAAAACTGCTGAAACCGGTTTTGCTCAGTGGATAGAGCGTCGGCCTGCGGACTGAAAGGTCCCAGGTTCGATTCCGGTCAAGGGCATGTACCTGGGTTGCGGGCATATCCCCAGTAGGAGATGTGCAGGAGGCAGCCGATCGATGTTTCTCTCTCATCGATGTTTCTAACTCTCTATCTCTCTCCCTTCCTCTCTGTAAAAAAATCAATAAAATATATTAAAAAAAAATGAAAACTAAAAGGGGAAGTTTCTGGAATAATCTGATGTTGAAAAATGTTGCTATATTACAAGGTATCAGAATTATCTTAAATGTGCTTATTATAAGTGATCAAAGTCATGCTAACAACTACCTGTAAGACACAATCTTCACATGCTGTCTATTTAAGAAGCAAAAAATGGGACAATGGAGAAAGATAAGTACTCTACATCAGTAATCACTCTTCAGAAATATTTGCTTTGGGAGATGGTAAACAACTACAGCAGGCTCTTTTTCAATAGCCATATTTCCTAATGTTAGCTGCCATAGCCAGTGTAGGATGAATACTTGGAAGATGCTTATGTTCATACAGTAATGTAACCTCATGTATTTAAGAGTGAAGAGAGCTCTAGAAACATTATTTGGAACACCTGATGCTCATTCATTATATTTCATTGGCTAATTTTTAAATATATATATATATATATATATATATATATATATATATATATATATATATATATATATTTAGAGAGATAGGGAGAGGGAAAGAGGGATAGAAACATCAGTGATGAGAGAGAATCATTGATCAGCTGCCTCTTGATGGCCCCTACTGGGGATTGAGCCTTCTTGCCTGCACCACCCTGATTACGTGACCTTCACCAAAATGTTACCAGGGACACTTCAGTCCCCAGGCTGAGGCTCTTGGAGAACCTTTTGAGCTCGGCATGTCAGCATTTTGAAAAACCCTAACTTAACTCTGGTGCCATGTCACATATAGGAATTTTTTGACATTTGCAACCATAGTACAACGAAGATTTATATGTTTGATTATTATTTTATATATTTAAATGCCATTTAACAAAGAAAAATCAACCAAAAAAATGAGTTCGCGTGTCATAGGTTCAACATCACTGCTATCCAATGATCCAAAACAGCTAGGATTCACTTGACAATTTCGATAACGGGTACATGTAATTTCTGTTGCATATCTATCTTTCCTCTTTGGAAAAGGTATATGTCACATGACAAATGGGGACAATAGTGAACTTTTAAAGGGGTTTGAATATACTGGTCATTACCTTTGGCTACGTATCATTTTTCCTATGAAAATGTCACCTCATTCTTATCCTTAAATGGAGATATTCTCCCAGTGCTTCCTACTGCAGGAAACAATAATATTAATATTAATAATGATATTAATAATAATATTAATTTACAAGCAATGACTTCTAGAATAGATTGAGTTCCCATTGAATCGTGGTCACTGATTTTCTATTCCTTAGCTTCATATTTTAACTTATACCAACCACTTAAGTCTTCCTAGCTGTATTAATGTATTTAATTCTATTTCATTGATTTGCAATCTCAGCCTACCTCACTTAACACTTACTCAGAAAGAATGTACTTCAAGGGTGAAGTCTGAAGAAAATCTTTAAAATAATCAGATGGCAAAAATTGATGGGAATTTTCTTATAAGGAGAGTATGGTGTTTGTATCTTTAATTGCAATAGTTTGCATATTGGACACACTGCCTCATACAAAAGGAGAACTGAACCAATGTATGCTGAATAAGTAAGTGAATAAAAAATGTATTTGAGGACAAGATTCAAGTTGCTGCCATGGTTGAAGAATTACATCTAATCTGTAATGTGTGTATTAGTGTATTATTGGCTATGACCAAGAAAAACCCATGCTGCATTGAAACTGTAAAACACCTAATGCGACATGCTAAGGAGTTTACTATTTATTTTTTGGAATTTTTAGAAGATGCTTATCCTGAGTATTAGGGGAAAAAGAAAAATTGGTTGGTATGGATTTTAAAAGAGGCATTTGTTTCAATAATGCGGGTGTGATCTACAATTTCTAATCACGGAGAATAGCAAGAATTTACGGTACCAGGAGATGGACAGCCCGACTTCACAAAGGGCTGTCCATCTCCTGAAGATGTGAACACTCGTGGCCCTCGGGAGGGCTTTCTCCCCATGATGGCTCGGAAGTCGTGGGAGACCTTTGAAAAGGCAGACTGACTCACAAATTGAGGGAGACAAAACAAAAAAAAGTAAATTATATTTTCTCTCCTGGCCAAAGTAGAGTAACAGGGATCAGATATATGCCCTGGAACACCTGAAAAAAATAATGAAATAAAATAAGATAAAATTATGAAAGACACTGGACATCAGGAAGCAGGGACAGATGCCTCACAGATAGGAAATAAATGAGGTGACTCCTCTGATGGCTCCACATTCCTTCCGTTTCTAGGCCACAGGCAGAGAGGCAAAGACCAGCAGTCACGCTATGTAGAGGAGATGGAGCTAAGACACCACAGAGAACAAGGTGGGTAGAGATCTCAAGGCAGACAACCAGAGAGCAAAATGAGAGAAAGAGAGGGAACTCCAGAATCTTGCACGCCACAAGAATGATTCCGGGGATTACTGATCAGCTTGTGTGTGAATACATTATTAGAAGCCAGGAAAGAAACCACTGGGAAGGATTCTTGATAACTGATATTCACACAGGGCCTGCAATAGTGACCTTTACTGTCAGCCAGACTAGATGCACAGGCACTGAATAATTTACGTGGAAGGGTCTTGCTTCAGTAGTGAGGAACAGTTACTTAACCATACCACATGGTATAACAGTATTTCGCCATGTACTATCACAGGGAACGGCTCTGTTTATTTAAGTCAAATCTTGAAAGGGATCCCAAAGAACCAAACTGTTTCCAAGAAACACAACAGTATCTAAAAAGGGCAAATATTATTTGTGAAAAGAAAATGGATGGTGAACAACACATGGCTTTGAAATAAGGATAGGATCGGTAGTAGGGCACTGAACTATCCTTTGTCCTCAGGCTTTAATATGGCACTGCTTTTCTGATTATGTTGAAATGTTACCTTAAGAGATAATTGATCTTGATTTCTGAGGGGGATTTTGGGTGCCATCTGAAGTTGTACACCCAATGCCTCACTCACCTCACCCATATTTGGGCAAATATCAAAACCTGACGGCTGTGAGTACATAGAAAAAACATGGCTCTCAGAAGCTCCCGCCTTTCAGTTGTTACCTATAATTTATCCAGGAGAAATGAAAGTACTTGTATGACGATGTGAACACGTGAAATATTCGTGACCCCATGATTTCGAAACAGCCTCAAACTGGAATCAATCCAAAAGTCCATCAAAAGATGAATGGGGCCGAAACCGGCTTGGCTCAGTGGATAGAGCGTCGGCCTGCGGACTGAAAGGTCCCAGGTTCGATTCCGGTCAAGGGCATGTACCTGGGTTGCGGGCACATCCCCAGTAGGAGATGTGCAGGAGGCAGCTGATCGATGTTTCTCTCTCATCGATGTTTCTAACTCTCTATCTCTCTCCCTTCCTCTCTGTAAAAAATCAATAAAATATTTAAAAAAAAAAAAAAAAGATGAATGGGCAGCTGACCTGTGGTGTGCCCATACACGGGAACAGTTCTCTACCACAAGCAAGAACGCAACCTTGCAGGCCATTCCGGGACAATGCAGTCTGTGCAGGGGCGCGTGCTGACCCGCCTCAGGAAAGAATAAGAATGAGTCAGTACCAGGCAATGGTCTCCTAGCAACGGGGCCGCTGGGACAACAAACCCCTGAGGCCGTCTGGTCCAAGGGCGCCATGGCGTGCCAGCAGTGGCCCTTACCGGAGCCCCACAAGGGGTGGCTGCTAAAGTCGGACCTGAGGAAGAAGGCGCTCATAGAGTCGGGGCTGATCAAGCCGTGGCAGTCAGGGCCGAAGCTCGACAAAAAGCCGGAGCCCAGCAAGAAGTGGCTGCTAGGGCCGGCGCCGCTGGAGCCCTTGCCCCTGGGCATGGAATGTAAGCCCTGGTTCAAGGACAGGGACAGGTTGCCTTCCCGCTATCTCTGCAGGCAGAACAAGCAGCTTGGGAATGCCCCACCTCCATGGACAGCCGGCGGTGGGTATTTGTGAAGGAGGGACTGGACGACTTCAGAACGGGCTGTCCATCTGCTGAAGATGTGATCACTCGTGGCCCTCGGGAAGGCTTTCTCCCCATGATTGCTCATAGAATTCCCCGCCCTCCGCCCAAAAAGATTCACAGGCAGCCGCCCACGGGAGCGGACCTGTGTTCCAAGCTCTCGCCAGCCCAGCGAGCACGGAAGGCCTTTGTAGAGAACATTGAAGCCAGCCTGACCCAGCAGTCCCTGGCGAACTGCCTGAATCTGGAGGAAGCTCTCCCTCCAGACCTCCTCCTCAAGGTCCTGGAAGTGCTAGATCCTGACAGGAAGCTGGAGGACACGTGGGCACATTGTGAGGGCACCAAGGAAAGAAAGAAGACCCCCACACACCTGTGTGAAGAACATCCTGAGCAGACCAACCTGGAGCCTCCCCAGGCAGCGAACCTGGAGCCTCCCCAGGCAGGGATCCTGGAGCCTCCCCAGGCCGTGAAACTGGAGCCTCCCCAGGCAGTCCACCCCGTATCTTCCTGGAAGCTCAACCTGGAACCTCCCGAGGAGGACAACCTGGAACCTGAAGACCAAACCCACGTGCAAACGGCCAAGGAGAGCCTCCAGTCATATTTATTCAGTTTGTTTCCTGAGGAAGAGACAAATGCAAAATGCACAACGGATATTCCCAAAGATCTTGGGCTCCAAAAATCAAGAAGAAGAATTCGTGAATTCTGCAGATGGATCGATGATAATTTTGGAGACATAGGCATTGTTGAAGAGGACCTCATGAAACAGTTTGAGGTTGACTTAGAGGTCCCACTCACCCATAATACAGTCAAAATAAAGAAAATAAGCCAGCTTCCTTTGAAGATAAGGCCCTGCAAACAGCTAGATGACATACAGCAGAGAAAATTCTCCCTGCAGGAAGGTAACTGGCAAAGGAAACTCCGAAAACCAGAAGACCCTCATAAACCCAAACGGGAGAAGATAAGGTATGGAGCATGGTACCTGGACCCCAAATCCTGGAAAAAGCTGGTCAATGGCCAGCCTCTGCCCGACCCTAAAGTCGTCCCTGACAAGGAACATTTGACCGATGGAAGGCATCTTGAACCAGACATTATTGATGAACTTTATGGACCAATTGCCTTCAAAGATTTCATTGTAAGCAAGGGCTACAGGATGCCAGGTGTGATTGAGAAGATGTTTATGAGGAAGGGATGGAACTATGAGTCTGTGAAGACTCCTATACACCGAGTAATGAAACTCCTCTCCAAACCCAAAGAGGAGGATTCAGGGGACAAAGAGGATTAGACAATTTTCTATTTACTGTTCACTTGGCTAGTGTGTCTCTCATTTGAACATAAGTCAGCATTCACCATGAGTGCCTCACTGTGTATGGACAATTTGATTCCACAATATCTGTAAATTTTAACACCTATTGCTAATAAAACTTTCTGAATGAGCTTCTGCTTGGGTTCATCAATGTGTTATGTATTTTACCAACTATGAAGTCAATATTTACACATACTCCTCTTGGTTTTGATTGCATTAGGAGTATTATATATTTATGTCAATTATTCATTAAAAATAACCATAAATAAAAGAATTACTTACAAAAGATCTTGTTGCCCAGCCGATGTGGCTCAGTGTTTGAGCATTGACCTATGAACCAGGAGGTCATGGTTTGATTCCAGGTGAGGGCATATGCCTGGGGAGCAGGCTCGGTCCTCAGTAGCGGTGCATGCAGGATGCAGCTGATTAATGATTCTCTCTCAACACTGATGTTTCTCTCTCTTCCTCTCCTTCTCTGAAAATCAGTAAAAATCTTATATAATTAAATCCAGTGACCAAAATGTCAGGACAACCAGACAACCAGAGACTAGAACAACTGCCGCCCCTTGCCCCGGCTGGTTAGAGTTGGCTTTTTTCTTTTCTTTTTATTGCTCAAAGTGTTATATATGTCCCTTTTTTTTTACCCCTAGTGCCCTCTCCTACACCCCTACCCCCAGTCTGCACCACCCCATAGTCTGTGTCCATGGGTTATGCATATATGAACATGAGTTCATTGGTTGAATTCTTCCCCCCTATTCCCCTTCCTGCTTTCCCTCTGAGGGTTGACAGTGTGTTCCATGTTTCTATGTCTCTAGGTCTATTTTTTTCATCAGTTTCTGTTGTTAGTTATATTTCACATATGAGTGAGATCATGTGATATGGCTCTTTCTCCCACTGGCATATTTCACTTAGCATAATGTGCCCTAGGACCATCCATGCTGCTGCAAATGGTAAGAGTTCTTTCTTTTCTCAGCTGCATAGTATTCCATTGAATAGTCGTACCACCATTTTTAATCCATTAATCAGCTGATGGGCACTTAGGCTGTTTCCAAATCTTAGCTATTGCCAATTGTGCTGCTATGAACATAGGGGAGCATATATTCTTTCAGATTGGTGTTTTCTGATTTCTTGGGATATAATCCTAGAAGTTGGATCTCTGGGTCAAATGGCAGTTCCATTTTTAATTTTTTGATGAAACTCCAAACTGTTTTCCACAGTGGCTGCACCAGTCTGTATTCCCACTGGCAGTGCACCAGGGTTCCCTTTTTTCCACATCCTTGACAACACTTGTCATTTGTGGATTTATTGATGATAGCCATTCTAACAGGTGTGAGGTGGCACCTCACTGTCCTTTTTATTTGCACCTCTTGGATGATCAGTGACCTTAAGCACTTTTTCATATGCCATTTGGCCCTCTGTGTGTCCATTTTGGAGAAGTGTCTATTTAGATCCTTTGCCCATTTTTAATTCAACTGTTTATCTTCCTTTTGTTAAGATGTATGAGTTTCGTGTAGATTTTGGAGGTTAACTCCTTAGATGTATCGTTGGCAAATATGTCTTCCCATGCAGTGGGCACTATTTTTATTTTATTGATGGTTTCATTTGCTGTGCAGACGCTTTTTTTATTTTGATGTAGTCCCATTTATTCTCTCCTTAATTTCCATTGTCCTAGGAGTTGTAGCCATAAACATAGTGCTACAAGAAATGTCTGAGATTTTGCTGCCTGTGGATTCTTCTAGGATTTTTGTGGTTTCCCGACTTATATTTAAGTCCTTCATCCATTTGAGTTTAATTTTCTGTATGGTGTAACTTGGTGTTCTAGTTTCATTTTTTCTTGCATGTTTTTGTCCAATTTTCCCAACACCATTTATTTAAGAGACTATTTTAACTCCATTGTATGCTCTTGCCTCCCTTGTCACATATTGAACATAATGACTTGTGTTGATTTCTGGGTTCTCTGTTCTGTTCCATTGGTGCATATGTCTGTCCTTGTGCCAATACCAGGCAGCTTTGAGTACATTGGCTTTGTAGTATAACTGGAAATCTGGAATTTGACTCCTCCAACTTTGATTTTCTTTCTCAATACTGCTAAGCTGTTTGGGGTATTTTTTGATTCTATATAAAAGTTTGGAGCATTTGTTCTAACTGTGAAATATGCTGTTGGTATTTTAATGGAGATTGCATTGAATCTGTAGACTGCCTGGGTACTATGGACATTGTAATGATGTTGATTCTACCAATCCATGAACACGGTATATTCTTCCACTTGCTTGTATCTTCCTGTATCTCCCTTTTCAATGTCCTGTAGTTTTCCTAGTACAGGTCTTTTATCTACTTGGCTAAGCTTATTCCTAAGTATCTAAATTTTTTTTTTATTTCAACGGTAAATGTGGTTGTTTGGTTTCCCTTTCTGAGAGTCCATTATTGGTGTATAAAAATGCCATAGATTTCTGGTTAATTTTATATCCTGCTATGCTGCCAAATTCATTAGTTAAATCTACTAGTTTTCTGATGGAGTCTTTAGGGTTTTCTTTGCATACTATCATGTTATCAGCAAATAGTGACAGTTTTACTTCCTCCTTTACAATTTGAATGCCTTTCATTTCTTCTTGTTGTCTGATTGCAACAGCTAGTACTTCTAGTACTATGTAGAATAGGAGTGGTGAAAGTGGGCATCCTGGTCTTGTTCTTGTCCCTATTTGAAATGGTTTAAGCTTTTGTCCATTAAGTATGATGCTGCCTGTAGGTTTGTCATAGAAGGATTTTATTATGTTGAGGTATGATCCCTCTACTCCCACTTTGTTGAGAGTTTTTATTTAAAAAAGGGATTTTTGTCCCATTGGATTTTGTCAAATGCTTTCTCTGCGTCTATTGATATGATCATGTGGTTTTTATCTTTCAGCTTGTTTATGCGATGTATCACATTTATTGATTTGTGGATATTGTACTGGCCTTGCATCCCTGGAAGAACAATTGTTCATGGTGTATGATCTTTCTAAGGTATTGCTGGATCCGAGTTTCAAAAATTTTGTTGAGGATTTTAGCCACTATGTTCATCAGGGATATTGTCCTGTAATTCTCTTTCTTTGTACTGTCTTTATCTGGTTTTTGGAATAGGGTAATGCTGGCCTCAAAGAAAGAGCTTGGAAGTATTCCTTCTTTCTGAATTTTGGAATAGTTTGAGGAGGATAGGTGTTCATTCTTTCAATGTTTGGTAAAACTTCTCTGTGAAGGCATCTCGTCCAGAGTGTGTTTGCAGGGAGTTTTTTTTTTTTTTTATGACTATTCAGGTTTTCTCATTAATTTATCCATGGATGTCAATGGGTATGAAAGTCTCCTACTGTGATTGTGTTGCTGTTGATCTCTCCCTTGATACCTTCCAGAAGTTTTGTTTATGTATTTGGATGCTCCTGTATTGGGTACATATATGTTTACCAGAGTTAAATACTTTTGTTGTATCAATACCCTTAATATTATGAAGTGGCTTTCCTTACCTCTAGTTATGACCTTCACTTTGAGGTGTATTTTTCTCAGATATAGGTATTGCTACCACAGGTTTTTTGTTTTGTTTTGTTTTGTTTTTTCGTTTCAATTTGCTTGAAGATTTTTTTACAATTTCTTCATGTTCAGTCTGTGTGAGTCCATTGTTCTGAGGTGGGTCTGTTTTAGATAGTATGTATATGAGTCATGATTTCTTATCCATTCAGCTACCCTGTGTTTTATTTGGGGAATTTAATCCATTTACGTTTAAGGTTATTATGGATAGGTCATAATTTGTTGCCATCTTTATTCTTTGAGCCTGTTTTGCTTTCTCTTTCTCCCTTTCTATTTCTTCTCTACAACAGCCCCTTTAGCATATTTTGCATAGCTGTATAGGTGGTGATAAACTCCCATAGTTGTTGTTTTTGTTTGTTTGTTTGGGTTTTTGTTTGTTTGTTTGTTTTGTTTTGTTTTTTGTCTGTGAATCTCCAAATTTCACCTTAAATTTTGAATGATAGCTTTGCTGTTTAGAGCATTATTCAAATCAGTAGTTTGCTTTGCATCAGTTTATATACTTCATTCTATTACCTTCTGGCCTGGCGTGTTTCTGTTGAGAAATCAGTTGATAGTGGACATCCCTTTTACGTAACTTTGTCTCTCTCTTGCAGCCTTTAAGATTCTTTGTCTTTTACATTTGCCAATTTAATTACGACGTGTCTTGGTTTGGGTCTTTTTGGGTTCATCTTGCTTGGGACCCTCTGTGCTTCTTGGCTTTGTGTGACTTGATTTCTCCCCCAAGTCTGGAAAGTTTTCTGTCATTGTTTCTTCTAAAAATGTTTCTATTCCTTGCTCAGCCACTCTTCTTCTGCCACAACTATTATGCACATGTTGTATTGTTTCCAATTGTCCCAAAGCTCCTGTAGACTCTCCTTCTGATTTTTAAATTTTTTTTTTCAGTTGCTGCTCAACTTGGGCATCTATTTATACTTTGTCTTCTAACATGCTGATTTTGTCCTCAGCTTCTTTTAGTCTACTCTTTAATCCTTCCATTGTGTTCTTTATGGCTGCTATGTCATTCTTCATTTACTTTTTTTGTAAAAGTGATTTGATTTTATTTAATTTAAATTCTTTATTGTTTAAAGTATTTCATATGTCTCCTTTTTCCATGTTGACCTCTCCCCACCTTTGCCCACCTACCAGTACATGCCCTCACCTCCCCTTACAGTTGGTGTCCATTGGTTATTCTCATATGCATGCATACAAGTCCTTTGGTTGATCTCTTATCTCCTCACCCCCTGCTTTCCCTCATGGGTTAGACCAGGGGTGGGCAAAGTTTTTGACTCGAGGGCCACAGTGGGTTCTTAAACTGGACCGGAGGGCCGGAACAAAAGCATGGATGGAGTGTTTGTGTGAACTAATATAAATTCAAAGTAAACATCATTACATAAAAGGGTACGTTTTTTTGTTTGTTTGTTTGTTTTGTTGTTGTTTTGTTTTGTTTTGTTTTAGTTTATTCATTTCAAACGGGCCAGATCCGGCCCGCCGGCCGTAGTTTGCCCACAGCTGAGTTAGACAGTCTGTTCGAGGCTTCTATGACTCTGTTTCTATGTTTGTTCATCAGTTCATGTTCATTATATTCCACAAATGAGTGACATCATATGATATTGATCTTTCTCCAACTGACTTATTTCACTTAGCATAATGCTCTCTAGTTCCATCTATGCTGTTGTAAATGGTAAGAATTCCTTGATGCCGATGGCCATATAGTCCATGAAAAACGGGCACCTCAGTTCCGTGTTCAAGGTTCATTGTCTCTTCAAATAAAGTCATTGGTTCTTAAATAAATAAAGGTCTTTCTCTGATTCCTCTGAGCAAATCCCTCACATTCCAGTTTTAAAACAGCTATCCAGGAGTCTCCACCAAGGACTCAATTAGGTGCATCTCGGGACCCTGGATGGAGGAGGGAGGAGGGATTCGATAGGACCCTGACGGAGGGAGGAGGGATTCCATAGGACCCTGATGGAGGGAGGAGGGATTCCATAGGACCCTGATGGAGAGAGGAAGGATTCCATAGGACCCTGATGGAGGGAGGAGGGATTCCATAGGACCCTGATGGAGAGAGGAAGGATTCCATAGGACCCTGATGGTGGGAGGAGGGATTCCATAGGACCCTGATGGAGGAGGGAGGAGGGATTCCATAGGACCCTGATGGAGGGAGGAGGAATTCCATAGGACTCTGATTGATAGAGGAGGGATTCCATAGGACCCTGGATGGAGGGAGGAGGGATTCCATAGGACCCTGGATGGAGGGAGGAGGGATTCCATTGGACCCTGGATGGAGGGAGGAAGGATTCCATAAGACCCTGATGGAGGTAGGGAGGAGGGATTTACAGGACCCTGATGGATGGAGAAGGGATTCCGTAGGATCTTGATGGAGGAGGAAAGAGGGATTCCATAGGACCCTGATGGAGGGAGAAGGGATTCAATCGGACCCAGATGGAGGTTTGAGAAGGGATTCCATAGGACCGTGATGGAGGAGGGAGGAGGAATTCCATAGGACCCTGATGGATAGAGGAGGTATTCCATGGGACCCTGGATGGAGGAGGAAGTATTCCATGGCACCTGGGAAAACACAAAATTAACCTACCCCTTATAAACAATGTATATGAGGGTGAAGTCAGGTGGATGGTGTTCAGCCCTTTGAATGTGGATGAATGTTCATGCTTAACGTATAAAACATATCCTTAAAATCACAGGTGTGCTTACCTCTGGAAAAAGGGTGTATAGAATGGGATTGGGCAGGGATTAAAAGAAAGGATTCTTGTATTTAACCTACAGTTTTGGTTTACTAAAATATGCAAATATTAACATTTGTTAATCTGGGTAGCAAGATGGAGACCCCTTAATCTAAGGACAGAGTAAATGAAATTGCAATACTGCGGATGGTCCTTGGTCAATTGTGATAGTAAATAGCTGCTCTGTGAAGAGCAGGTCTGTTTTAACTTGCTCAGCTCTAACCCTACCCCATGCCTCCTTACATAGGACAGTAAAGGTCTTTGGCATCTGAGCCTTTTAATCTCCCTAACTACACTCCAAGACAGTGAATGAATGTAAGACAATTACAGACCTGCAGAGAAGGGAAACAATAGGACCCATTTTCCTGAAGGAAAAAACACTAGTGTTCCAATGTGAGAAATATTGTGTTTTCTTTGGCATCAGAAAGTGTTCCTATCCTACCTGTAAACTCTATGCCAAGTATCCCCGAAGGAGAAAGAAAGTGAATAACTGACACACTCCACTTTCCCATTTTGAGCAAAACACTGGTAGTGAAATGGACATCACAATTCTAGATCTGATCCATGCTACTTACTGAGGTGAATCAAGTAAGTCCTTTATTCATAAATATAAATGAAAAAGGTTTGCCAGATGTATGAGGAAGGTAAAATAGAAGATCACAATAAACACACAAAATTATGTCATTTTGCGGGAAAACTCAGATAAAATATTGAAATAAAAGATAATTTCAGCAAAAATTCAAATTCCTATTCTCAGATTTTTAAGGGACGAAAATAGATTTATAAAAGTAAAATAAAATGTCTACTATAGAAGGAAACAATTAGAGGACAGATCAAGCACTTGCAAGATAGAAATATTTGCAACAGCATGGATTGAGCTGGAGAGTATTATGCTAAACGAAATAAGCCAGTCAGAGTAAGGTAAGTATCACATGATCTCACTCATATGTGGAATCTAATGAACAAAATAAATCCATGAAAAAAATAGATCCAGAAACAATGTCATTTTGATTTTTAAAAAAATGAAAACTGCTGAAACCGGTTTTGCTCAGTGGATAGAGCGTCGGCCTGCGGACTGAAAGGTCCCAGGTTTCATTCTGGTCAAGGGCATGTACCTGGGTTGCGGGCATATCCCCAGTAGGAGATGTGCAGGAGGCAGCCGATCGATGTTTCTCTCTCATCGATGTTTCTAACTCTCTATCTCTCTCCCTTCCTCTCTGTAAAAAATCAATAAAATATAATAAAAAATGAAAACAAAAAGGGGAAGTTTCTGGAATAATCTGATGTTGAAAAATGTTGCTATATTACAAGGTATCAGAATTATCTTAAATGTGCTTATTATAAGTGATCAAAGTCATGCTAACAACTACCTGTAAGACACAATCTTCACATGCTGTCTATTTAAGAAGCAAAAAATGGGACAATGGAGAAAGATAAGTACTCTACATCAGTAATCACTCTTCAGAAATATTTGCTTTGGGAGATGGTAAACAACTACAGCAGGCTCTTTGTCAATAGCCATATTTCCTAATGTTAGCTGCCATAGCCAGTGTAGGATGAATACTTGGAAGATGCTTATGTTCATACAGTAATGTAACCTCATGTATTTAAGAGTGGAGAGAGCTCTAGAAACATTATTTGGAACACCTGATGCTCATTCATTATATTTCATTGGCTAATTTTTAAATATATATATATATATATATATATATATATATATATATATATATATATATATATATATTTAGAGAGATAGGGAGAGGGAAAGAGGGATAGAAACATCAGTGATGAGAGAGAATCATTGATCAGCTGCCTCTTGATGGCCCCTACTGGGGATTGAGCCTTCTTGGCCGCACCACCTGAGTACGTGACCTTCACCAAAATGTTACCAGGGACACTTCAGTCCCCAGGCTGAGGCTCTTGGAGAACCTTTGAGCTCAGCATGTCAGCATTTTGAAAAACCCTAACTTAACTCTGGTGCCATGTCACATATAGAAATTTTTTGACATTTGCAACCATAGTACAACGAACATTTATATGTTTGATTATTATTTTATATATTTAAATGCCATTTAACAAGGAAAAATCAACCAAAAAATGAGTTCACGTGTCACCTCTGACACGCATGTCATAGGTTCAGCATCACTGCTATCCAATGATCCAAAACAGCTAGGATTCACTTGACAATTTCGATATCGGGTACATGTAATTTCTGTTGCATATCTATCTTTCCTCTTTGGAAAGAGTATATGTCACATGACAAATGGGGACAATAGTGAACTTTTAAAGGGGTTTGAATATACTGGTCATTACCTTTGGCTGCGTATCATTTTTCCTATGAAAATGTCACTTCGTTCTTATCCTTAAATGGAGATATTCTCCCAGTGCTTCCTACTGCAGGAAACAATAATATTAATATTAATAATGATATTAATAATAATATTAATTTACAAGCAATGATTTCTAGAATAGATTGAGTTCCCATTGAATCGTGGTCACTGATTTTCTATTCCTTAGCTTCATATTTTAACTTATACCAACCACTTAAGTCTTCCTAGCTGTATTAATGTATTTAATTCTATTTCATTGATTTTCAATCTCAGCCTGCCTCACTTGACACTTACTCAGAAAGAATGTACTTCAAGGGTGAAGTCTGAAGAAAATCTTTAAAATAATCAGATGGCAAAAATTGATGGGAATTTTCTTATAAGGAGAGTATGGTGTTTGTATCTTTAATTGCAATAGTTTGCATATTGGACACACTGCCTCATACAAAAGGAGAACTGAACCAATGTATGCTGAATAAGTAAGTGAATAAAAAATGTATTTGAGGACAAGATTCAAGTTGCTGCCATGGTTGAAGAATTACATCTAATCTGTAATGTGTGTATTAGTGTATTATTGGCTATGACCAAGAAAAACCCATGCTGCATTGAAACTGTAAAACACCTAATGCTACATGCTAAGGAGTTTACTATTTATTTTTTGGAATTTTTAGAAGATGCTTATCCTGAGCTGAGTATTAGGGAAAAAAGTAAAATAGGTTGGTATGGATTTTAAAAGAGTCATTTGTTTCAATAATGCGGGTGTGATCTACAATTTCTAATCACGGAGAATAGCAAGAATTTACGGTACCAGGAGATGGACAGCCCGACTTCACAAAGGGCTGTCCATCTCCTGAAGATGTGAACACTCGTGGCCCTCAGGAGGGCTTTCTCCCCATGATGGCTCGGAAGTCGTGGGAGACCTTTGAAAAGGCAGACTCACAAATTGAGGGAGACAAAACAAAAAAAAGTAAATTATATTTTCTCTCCTGGCCAAAGTAGAGTAACAGGGATCAGATATATGCCCTGGAACACCTGAAAAAAATAATGAAATAAAATAAGATAAAATTATGAAAGACACTGGACATCAGGAAGCAGGGACAGATGCCTCACAGATAGGAAATAAATGAGGTGACTCCTCTGATGGCTCCACATTCCTTCCGTTTCTAGGCCACAGGCAGAGAGGCAAAGACCAGCAGTCACGCTATGTAGAGGAGATGGAGCTAAGACACCACAGAGAACAAGGTGGGTAGAGATCTCAAGGCAGACAACCAGAGAGCAAAATGAGAGAAAGAGAGGGAACTCCAGAATCTTGCACGCCACAAGAATGATTCCGGGGATTACTGATCAGCTTGTGTGTGAATACATTATTAGAAGCCAGGAAAGAAACCACTGGGAAGGATTCTTGATAACTGATATTCACACAGGGCCTGCAATAGTGACCTTTACTGTCAGCCAGACTAGATGCACAGGCACTGAATAATTTACGTGGAAGGGTCTTGCTTCAGTAGTGAGGAACAGTTACTTAACCATACCACATGGTATAACAGTATTTAGCCATGTACTATCACAGGGAACTGCTCTGTTTATTTAAATCAAATCTTAAAAAGGATCCCAAAGAATCAAGCTGTTTCCAAGAAACACAACAGTATCCAAAAAGGGCAAATATTATTTGTGAAAAGAAAATGGATGGTGAACAACACATGGCTTTGAAATAAAGATAGGATCGGTAGTAGGGCACTGAACTATCCTTTGTCCTCAGGCTTTAATATGGCACTGTTTTTCTGATTATGTTGAAATGTTACCTTAAGAGATAATTGATCTTGATTTCTGAGGGGGATTTTGGGTGCCATCTGAAGTTGTACACCCAATGCCTCACTCACCTCACCCATATTTGGGCAAATATCAAAACCTGACGGCTGTGAGTACATAGAAAAAACATGGCTCTCAGAAGCTCCCGCCTTTCAGTTGTTACCTATAATTTATCCAGGAGAAATGAAAGTACTTGTATGACGATGTGAACACGTGAAATATTCGTGACCCCATGATTTCGAAACAGCCTCAAACTGGAATCAATCCAAAAGTCCATCAAAAGATGAATGGGGCCGAAACCGGTTTGGCTCAGTGGATAGAGCATCGGCCTGCGGACTGAATGGTCCCAGGTTCGATTCCTGTCAAGGGCATGTACCTGGGTTGCGGGCATATCCCCAGTAGGAGATGTGCAGGAGGCAGCTGATCGATGTTTCTCTCTCATCGATGTTTCTAACTCTCTATCTCTCTCCCTTTCTCTCTGTAAAAAGTCAATAAAATATATTTAAAAAAATATTTAATATTTAATTTCCTTCTCAAACTCTATGAAAAAGGAGAGGCAATACTTTCTAACACATTTTATGAGGTCAACATTACCCTGACACCAAAACCTGGAAGGGTAACACAAAAATGAACACTACAGACCTTTATACTCTATATGATACGTAGCAGATGAAAAAATCCTAAAGAAAATTCAAGCAAATCCAATTCAACAATACTTTAGAAAGACAATATATCCTCTAGCCCATGTGCTTCAATGGTTAAGCAGGGACCCATGCATTCAGAGGTCCCTGATTTGATTCTATGTCAGGGCACATGTCAGGTAGTGGGCTCAATACCTAGCAAAGGGCACACAGGAGGCAGTGATTGAGGTTGTTTCCCTCTCATCCATGTTTCTATCTTTGCCTTTTCTGTTTCTCTCTAAAATAAATAAAAACATTTTTTTAAAAAAGAAAAAACAATGGATAAGGGCACATATGTAATACCTTAATCAATAAAGGAAAAAAAAAGACAATACATTAAGATCAAGTGGAGTTCATTACAGGGGTCAAAGAATGGTTCAATATATACACATCAATGATTGTGATAAACCACATTAACAAAATAAAGGATACATATTCTATGATTATTGATTTATTGATGGTAGCCATTCTGGAAGGTGTGAGGTTGTTCTTCATTGTCATTGTAATTTGCATCTCTCTTATGATTGAACATTGAACATTTTTTCATATGTCTTTTGGTCATTTGTATGTTCTCTTTGGAGAAGTGTCTATTTAGATCCTTTGCCCATTTTTTTATTGGATTGTTTGTCTTCATTTTGTTGAGTTGTATGAGTACTTTATATATTTTGGAAATTAACCCCTTATCAGATATATCACTGGAAAACATGTTCTTCCATGTAGTGGGCTGCATTTTCTTTTTTTCATGTTTTTTCTTTATTGATTAATTTATTACATATGTGTCCTTATCCTCCTTTTGTCCCCCTACCTTCCTCATGCCCTCACCCCGCTAGTGTCTGTGTCCATTGGTTATGCTTATATTCATGCATATATTTTGATGCTAGTTTCTTTTACTGTGCAGAAGCTCTTTATTTTGATGTAGTCCCATTTGTTTATTTTACCCTTTGTTTCTCTTGCCCTAGGCATTGTGTCAGTAAAAATTCTGCTATGTAAGATGTCTGATATTTTTCTCTATTCTAGGATTTTTATGGTTTCAGGACTTATATTGAAGTCTTTTGTCCACTTTGAGTTTATTCTTATCTATAGTGTAAATTGGTGGCCTAATTTCATTTTTTTTTGCATGTACTTGTCCCAACAACTCATCACCATTTATTGAAGAGACTGTTCATACTACATTGTATGCTTTGCCTCCTTTGTCAAATATTAATTGAGCATAATTGCTTCGGTCGATTTCTGGGTTCTCTGTTCTGGTCCATTGATCTATATGTCTGTTCTTGAGCCACTACCAGGCAGTTTTGAGAACAGTGGCTTTGTAGTATAGCTTGATATTGGGTATTGTGATCCCTCCAACCTTGTTCTTCTTTCTCAACATTGCTATGGCTATTTGAGGTCTTTTTTGGTTCCATATAATTTTTTAGAGTATTTGTTCCAGATCTGTGACATATGCAGTTGGTATTTTATAGGGGTTACATTGAATCTATAGATCGCTTTGGGTAGTATGTACATTTTAATGATGTTAATTCTACCAATCCATTAATATGGTATATTCTTCCACTTGTATATATTAATAAATAAAAAACAAGTATTGATATGGATGTGTAGAAAAAGGAACCCTAGTACACTGCTGGTGGGAATGCAGACTTGTACAACCACTACAGAAAACACTATGGAGTTTCCTCAAAAATTTAAAAGTAGAACTGCCATTTTACCCTTTGATACCACTTATAAGAGTATAACCTAAGAAGCCTAAAACAGCAATCAGAAAGAAAATATGAACCCCTATGTTCATAGCAATATTATTTACAATAGCTAAGATCTGGAAACAGCTAAATTGCCCATCAGTGTTTGTGTGGATTAAAAAAACAACAACAACTATGGTACATTGACACAGTGGAATATTATATAGCCATAAAAATGGAGGATCTCTTATGCATTGAGATAACATAGAGGGAAATAAGCCAGTCAGCAGAGAAAGACAAATATCACATGGTCTCATTTATATGTGGAATAGAATGAACAAAAGAAACAAACAAAACAGATCCAGAGACATAGAAGCATGCAACAGACTGATGATTCTCAAAGGGAAAGTGAGTGGAGAGATTAACCAAAGCACTTATATGCATATATGCACAACCCTTGGACACAAAATATAATTGGGCAAAGGCCTAGAGAGGGGACAGGAGTGGGAAAGAGGGGTCAATGGGGGGAAAGGGGGACATCTGTAATACTTTCAACAATAAAGATACTTTTTAAAAGACTGTATGATTATATCAATAGATACAGAAAAGCATTTGTCAAGATACAATATCCATTTATAAATAAGCAATGAAATGGGCATAGAAAGAAATTACTGTACTTCAATATAGAAAATAAAAACAACTACCTTGAGACAACTGAAAAATAGAAATACAACTTAATGATATCTATGGGATTCAGTAAAAGTAGTGCTAAGAAGGACATTCATAGCCTAACTCAATAATGTCTTGAAACAGTATATGCAAAAATTCAACAACCTAGAAAAACTTGATAGATTTTTAGCAACAAAATATTTTAAGACTTAAACAGACTCAAACAGGAAATCTGAACATACCAACTACAAAAAATGAAACTGAAGCAGTAATCAACCCCCCCCAAAAAAAAAAAAAACACAAAAAAACAACAACTAAAAAACAACAATACAACAACTCAATGACAAGATTGCTTCACTGGTGAATTCTACCAAACATTAAAGGAATAATTTATATTTATCTTTCTTAAACTGTTCTAAAAAATTGCAGAGGTAGGCAGGCTTCCAAACTCATTGAATAAGGCCAGCATATCCATGAAAACAAAACTAGACAATTATACTACAAAAAACAAAGTAAGAAGCTAATATCCATGATAAAGAGACTTGCAAAAATTCTCAAAATATTACGGAACTTAATTCAACTTTATAGCAGAAAGATTTTATATTGTGGTAAAGTGAGTTTTATTCCAGGGATGCAAGGATGGTTTGATATCTGCAATCAGTCATCATGATACACCACATCAACAAAATCAAGGATTATAACCAAGGAACAAGACAAGAATGCACACTCTCATTACTTTTATTCAACATAGTATTGGAAGTTCTAGCCACATAAATTATGTAGGAAAAATGAATAAAACACATTCAAATTGTAAAGGAAGAATAAAACCACCACTAATTGCACATGATATGCTACTACACATAGAAACCTTTAAATACTCCACCAAAACTATATTAGAACTGATAAATGAATTCAGTAAAATTCCAGGACACAAAATTAATACACAGAAATCTGTTTCATTATTATATACTAATACAGAATCAATCGAGGAAATATTAAGAAAAAATACCACTTATAATTGCATCAAAGTATATACCTAGGAATAAGGTTAATCAAGGAGGTGAAGGACCTGTACTCAGAAAACTATGACATTGAAGAAAGAAATTGAAGATGACATAAATATGGAAAGATATACCATGTTTATGGATTGGAAATTTTAATATCATTAAAATATCTATACTATACAAAGAAATCTGAAAATTCAATGCAATCCCTCTCGAAATACCAATGATATATATTTTTTCAGAAATAGAACAAGTAATTCTAAAATTTATATGGAATTACAAAAGATCCTGAGTGGCATAAGCGATCTTGAGGAAAACAACGTTGAAGGTATCACACTCCCTGATTTCCACTGATACTCCAAAAATATAATAAAATAGTTTGTACTGGCACAGAAATAGACACATAGAGAAATGAAACAGAATAGAGAATCCAAAAATAAGCCCTCACTTATATGATCAATTAATCTACAACAAAGGAGGCAAGAATATACAATGTGGAAATTGCAGTCTCTTAAATAGGTGGTGTTAGGAAAACTGGACAGATACATGCCAAAAAAACCCCATGAGACTAGACCAGGGGTGGGCAAACTTTTTGACTCGAGGGCCACAATGGGTTCTTAAACTGGACCGGAGGGCCGGAACAAAAGCATGGATGGAGTGTTTGTGTGAACTAATATAAATTCAAAGTAAACATCATTACATAAAAGGGTATGGTATTTTATTTCAATAGTTTTATTCATTTCAAACGGGCCAGATCCGGCCCGTGGGCCGTAGTTTGCCCATGGCTGGACTAGACCATAGGAAGATACTAATCAGCAATACAAAGTATTAAATCTTTGTACAACATAGATGGACCTAGTGGATATTATGTAAGTGAAATAAGTCAGAGAAAGTCAAATACCATGATTTTATTAATAAATGGAATCTAAAAAATAAAATAAAACCAAAAGAAACTCATAGGTGCAAAGAACAAACTGAGTTTCCAAAGGGAATGGGCTGGGAGATAGCTGAAAACAGAGGGTAACAAAAAATATAAACTTCCATTTATAAAATAAATAAGCCACAGGGATGTGCACAATACATTAAATATCCTATCTAATAAAAGACAAATAGGGTAATTAACCATACCTCTGATACGCTTCCCATTGTTAACCCGAGCCATATGCAAATTAACTGCCAACCAAGATGGTGGCCGGCAGCCACGCAGCTGAAGCCAGCAGGAGGCTTGGTTGCCCCAGCGATGGAGGAAGTCAAGGTTCCCCACCTACCGAAGCCCGGCTCTGAGCCTGAAAGCAACAGCCCCAAAAGCAACTATGTTTCAATTATAGAACCTAAACAAACCCCAGATACCTGATTTCAGCAGCTGAGTCCTCAAGCTGGAGCCAGGCCTCAGAGCTGGAGCCGGCTCTCATCTCCAGTGACAGCCATAGAAGGTAAATAAATCCCAGAATAAAAAAAAAGAAAAAGAAAAAAAGGAGAGGTTGGGAGCTTCAGTTGCCCACCAGCCTGAAAACAGCCCTCAGCCCCTCACCCAGACTGGCCAGGCACCCCAGTGGGGACCCCCACCCTGAAAGGGGTACAACCAGATGCAAACAAGGCTCAGACACAGACTGAATGTCTAGACATAGAACATCAAGTGACCATGAGGAACTCCAAATGGGAGTAGTATGTATCTGATTTAACTCAATTTTCTTCTGAAAATACCAGTATATAAGAATTTCCCAATGTACTTCATTGAACTGTATTGTCACCATACGTTCCACCCACTTATAGAGAGTTCCTAATGGCTAATTGAATGCAGGGGCAACCATTCTATCCTGGTTTATAAATAACAATGAACAATAGATCTCAAACAGTGGAGAGTACATTGCTATGCCATTAGAGTCCTACACTGTAGTGGCCTGAAGGACAGTGGGAAAAGGGAAACCTCTGAGTTGGCATAAAATTGAATGTTACATCTCATTGTCAACTTTGGATGGAAGGAAAATTGGGCAGTATTTAATAATTGATCTTGATATTTGGTGTCTTAAACAGCAATAAGGAAATTTAAAATGACATATATGGTTGATACTTTTAGAATGTGCTTGAATATGAGAAAGTCTACTAGAGAAGAAAATACTTAAAGTTAAAGTTGATCCTGTTCATGGTTCTACTATTCTCCCAATTCCTCTCAGGCTTCAGCCACTGAACAGAAAATCTACATTTAAATCAACTAGCTTCTCACTGAAACTCAGAGATTATTCTAATTGCATCTAGGTATACAGTAAGATAATTCAAAGGGAATTTCTACACACTCTTTTTGGGTCAACATCTGTTTTGAATAGGACAACCATTTCAGTTAATTGTGAAGAATCCAAAAATAACTACAAAAGGTCGGTGAAAATACTACACTTTTAACTCCTTTGAAATCTTATGAGAAAGATTATCTTCAAGGAAAAATAAAAACATTAATTTTCTTGGAGTTCACAAATATCCAAAGGCCCTTTTATGAATCCAGGGATACCACAAAATTTTATTTGGATATTAATCATTCATATGGTTGCCTTTTCATTTTATTATTTCCTTTGCTATACAGAAGCTTTTTAGGTTGGTGCCCTAGTTATTTATTTTTATTTTATATTTTTGCTTTTGTTGCTTGTACTTTTTGGGTTATTATCAAGAAATCATTGCTAAAATCAATGTCAAGAAGTTTTCTCCCTATGTTTTCTTCTAGTAATTTTATAGTAACAGGTCTTATGTTAAACTTTTTAATACATTGCAAATTAATTTTTGTAAGTGACATAAGGTCGGAGTCCAATTTCATCCCTTTACATATGGTTATCCAGTTTTCCCAATATCATTAAAATTTTTTTATTGAGTTTTTTTTTTCGATAGAGGACAGGAAAGAGAGAGTGAGAGAAACATTGATGTGAGAGGTGAACATTGATCACCTTCCTCTTGTATGCACCCTCCCCCCCTCCCCCCCCCCACACACACCTGGGGATAAAGCTGGTAATCCAGGCATGTGCCCTGATTGGAATCTAATAGGCAACCTTTCAATGCACCAGATGACGCCCAACCCACTGAGTCACACTGGCCAGGCCCAACATCATTTATCAAATAAACTATCCTTTGTGCATTGGGTATTCTGTTCATAATGCAAGTCTTTATTTCTGAACACTTGATTCAGTTCTCTCTGTGTGTGTGTGTGTGTGTGTGTGTGTGTGTGTGTGTGTGTTTTGCCAGTACCATGTTGATTTAATTACTATAGCTTTGTAGTGTAGTTTGTAATCAGGTACATGATGCCTCTTTGTTCTTCTTCTCAGGATTGCTTTGGCTATGTGGGTCTTTTGTTTTTCCTTACAATGTGTGTGTATATATACATATATGTATATATACATATATATATATATATTTATATAAAAGTATAAACGTATATATATACTTATATATATACATAAAAGTATATATATATATGTATATATATATATATATATATATATATATATATATATATATATATATATATACTTTTAAACATTTTATTTAGTTACTTGGGATGTGGCTTGGAAAGTTTATTTTTTCTATTCTGAATTAGAAACAATAAGTTTATCGCCTTTTAGTAATTTTATGGATCCAGGATTTTTTTAATTTGCCACTTTAGTCCAATTATAATTAATTTTGAGGTGAAACAAGCAGGAAAGCAATATTATTTTATGTTTTAGCTGTCTATAATTTTTTCAACATCATAATTGTCATATTTATGACAAGTTTTGAAGATTTCTGAAACTACTTTTGGACTTAGTTTGCTCTATTGATACATCTGTCCATTCATTGCACTTGTGCCAAACTATTTTAAACATTTTAGTGTTTAAGAACCTATACCCTTGAACAAGTATCTAAATGTAATTCCTAGATCTAAAATTTACCAGTTATGTGATCATACATCACTTAAATTATCCATACCCCAGTATTCTTATAATCAAGATAAAGATATCTATAATATCTACTTTATAGAATTCTTTAATAATAGAAGAGAAATTGGCCTCAGCTAGGCTGAAAGTACTTAGGGTTAAAACTACAAATAACTCTCAACCAACGATGGACAAAAGTAAGTGTATAGACATCCCCACTTTCTCACTATTCTGTGTGATAGCTCTCAGGCATGTTCTACACAGTCTATCAGGTGGTCTCCAGTGCAACTGAGTGCCAGATGTCCACAGTGGTAACATACCACTGACTTTCCTTCCTTCCCCATCTCATTCCCCTTTCTTTCAGTGATTTTTGTGATTTCCTCCTAAATGAGCTACTTTCAATCAAATATTTTTTTGAGAATCTACTTTTGAGAAAATCTACCTTAAAACAATGGCCATCCAAAAATTTAATTTCTTCATCAATTGCAAAGCCACATATTCATTTGAAGTTTCCAACTCAGTAAGTATTTATCTTGGATGTAAAACTTACAACCTAACTTGTTGAAGTAAGCAAAGCAAAATAAACAAACAATATAGTAATGTTATACATGAATATTTTCAATATTTCACATTAAAATTTTGCTGAAATGACTTACTTTTTTTCTTTACTGATTAAGGTATTATATATGTGTCCTTATCCCCCCATTGCCCCTCAACCCCCACTCACGCCCTCAACCCCTGGTGTCTGTGTCCATTGGTTAGGCTTATATGCATGCACACAAGTCCTTTGGTTGATCTCTCTCCCTTACCCCCACCCTCCCCTACCTTCCCTCTGAGGTTTGACATTCTGATCGATGCTTCTTTGTCTCTGGATCTGTTTTTGTTCATCAGTTTATGTCGTTCATTATATTCCACAAATGAGTGAGATCATGTGATATTTATCTTTGTCTGGCTTATTTCGCTTAGCATAATGCTAATTAATGTACCTTTTTATTTGGTTAAAAACAAAGTGGAAAGAAGTGTTTCATTCAAAACATTTTTTTCTACTCACAGTGTAAATAATGATTTGGGTAGTGCCAATTACTAGTAGATGTTGACACTTGAAAAACTAGTAGTTACATTTAAAAGGTAATTATAGTTAATATGTACATAGTATATAATATAAAAAATATGTAGTGAGGAATGAATGGTTGGCTGTTGGTATCAGAGACAAAATGTTCCCAGTGTTTGATAGGTTAATGGTGTTCTATTTTAAGCTCTATACGCAACTAGCATTTCAAGTTTAAAAGACCAAAGACCAGTCATATCTGTTCACTTCCTCTGGGGGTTGTTATGTGTAAACAGAATGGTATGTTTGTTTAAGAAATAGCTTATTTTTGTAATAATATAAATAAAATGGAAGTATCCCTGTTGGGAGACATTTTACACAGCCATCCATGCAGTCCACTGATAAATAGTTTAGAGTAATTTATTTTTCTAGTGAAAATGCTCAAGAGGGACTGGTATTTTGCCTTTTGAAGAGGATATTATTTATAGGCTCCCTTACTACTGGCACTTTTTACCATGAATTGTGTAAGTATCAAAGAAGAAAATCACAATGTTGTTAGTGACTGACATAGTCTAGTATATGGAATGTTCAACAAATAAATAACTGGCAGCTAAATACATCAAGCTTGTTTGGAAGAAAAAAACAACAACACACAAGCATTTAGTTACAATATCAACACTAATTTTTAAGTGTTTTGAAAGTATTTTTATAAATGTTTATTTTCATACTCTTTATAATCCTTCCTAATGATTCTTTTAAATGAGTAATTATGCCTCTGATGAAATTGTATAAAGATGGTAGAAGAAAAAATGATGTAAGATAATTTTTATATTTTGTCATAATGCCTTCATTCATTCATGCATGTATTTATTGAAATGATGACTTACATTGTGCCAAGCACAACTCTAGATCTTACATACATACATAAGAATTATCAAAAGGCCCCCTCTTCAAGTATCTCAGCCTAGAAGGAAAAGTGACATGTAAATATACCATTATAATTCTACTTTGTAAGCCATACTGTCTTTAGGCAGTCTCTTGAGTCAATTATCCCTGTTTTCTCCTATAGCCCCCCAAAAACATTTAAACTAAGTTCTTGCTTTAGAAATTTCCCCAGTTCCTACCACTCAAGATCTGCTTTTTAATCCAGTAAACCTGCTGTGCCTTTTCTGTGTCTAATTTATTTCATTTTCTAAACCTAATTGTTTAGATTCAATACTTCTTTGCATGATCTTACTTTCTTCTCTCTCCACAGAATTTTGTCTCCTCAGTCATCCTTGGCTCTATAGTTAGCCAACTTGGGCCACCTCTGTTCCATCTCTATGTCTAGGAATGGATAAGGATTCTACACTTTACTCTGGGCTGAAGTCTCCAGGTTTCTACTTGTTTTGGAGAAGGTCAATTTAATTGTAAAAAAGTAATGCACTAAGTGCTATGGGACTTGGGAATAGAAAGTCTTATGGTTTTCTCTGCCTGGTATAAAATGTTGGAATAATCTGTTTTTTGAAACTGGAATCTGTCATTTTTAGAATTAGTGACTGTAGTCTTATGGGGCAAGATCCCTCAAAGTAATCCTAGGAAAGTCAAAAGTTATTAAAAAGAGCTCCCAACTTTTCTAATTTTCTAAGATAATTTGATTATGATTTGTCTTATATAAACCTTATCCTATTAATGAAAGCCTATGTCGTCATCATGACCTCATGCCGTGACACCCACATGCTGCAACAAGCAATCACCAGGAGGCTGCGTGTGCAGTGGGCACATGCAGATGGACAGGGCTGCGTGTGCACGTGGGTGGGTGGGGGCTTGACGTTGCGTGCACAATGCAGAGGCAGGAACCCTGGCTTTAGCCTACCTCTTTGGGGCGATTGATCACGGGGCTCCCACACTGTGAGAGGACACAGGCCGGGCTGAGAGACCCTTCTGCCCCACCAAGTACATGAATTTTGTGCACCAGGCCTCTAGTATGTTTAATAAGATTTACTAATGAAGGCATCTGAGTCTGTAGTTTTCATTCTGGAAAGTTTTTAAATTGTGATTTCAATGTATTTAATTGATATAGGGCTAATTAATTTTTTTATCTTTTCTTGCATTGTTGGGCATTTTATCTTTGAAGGAAATTTGTTTATTTCACATAAGTTATTGAATTTATTTGTATATAATTGTCTATACTATTCTATTATGTTTCATATCTATATAATTTGTGGTGATAACCTCTCTATTATTTATGACATTAATAATTTTTAACTTTACTCTTTTCATCTTAGTCTAGCTAGAGATTTATCAATTTTATTTATCTTTTCAAATAAATATATTTTGACTCTATAATTAAAAAAACCAACATCATTTTTCTTCAAACCCATCTCCAATCCATTTATTAATTATTTTGGGTCTACCTTCAAAATATATGTAGAATCTAACCACTTCTTAGCACCTTTATGATATTGCTTTGGTCCAAGCCATCATCATCTTTAAGCTAGATTACCTCAGGGGTCACATAACTGATTCCTAAGATTTTATCTTTTCCTATGAATAAAATAATAAATCCTAAACATATTATCCAAAATGATCCTTTTAAACCCTAGATCAGAGCATTTCACAGCCATTATTAAAACTTTCAAAATTCTGTCCAGCCAGTGTGACTCAGTGGTTAAGCGCTGAACTATGAACCAGGAGGTCATGGTTCAATTCCTGGTCAAGGCACATGCCTGGGTTGTGATTTCATTCCCAGTTGGGGAACAGGATGTGTGCAGGAGTTAGCCTATTGATGATTCTCTCATCATTGATGTTTCTATCTCTACCTCTCCCTTCCTCTCTAAAATCAATATATGTATATTTGAAAAAAACTTCCAAATTTTTCTCATCTTACTAAAAATAAAAGCCAAAATCAATAAATGGTATACACAGTCTTACAAGGCTCCATGTCTTGCTTCTCTATCCCCAGTTCACTCTATTCTTGCCTTGCCATATTATTTCATTTATTGAAACAAGGGATCTCCTACCTCAATGGCATTGCACATCCTCTTCTTTTTGCATGAAAAATCTTTCCCTCAGATATTAACATGATGAACTCCTTTACCTCCTTAAGTGTTTGCTTAAATGTCAACTTTTCAATGAGAGCAACCATTACCATCCAATTTAAAGTTATATTTCCCACTTTCATCCTGGCAGTTCACACTTCCCTTGTCATGGTGCTTACCATGTTCAAACAACTTGTTTATTATATGTATTAGTATTTTTTCTTCCTCTCCACTATAATGTAAGGTTCTGGAAAGCAGAAATTCATTATTTGGTATTTCCCCATCTTTAATGACAAACATGGTGTTAGGTACCTAGAAGATATTTAGATCATATTTGTTGAGTGAATAAGTCTAAATTTATATTAAAATTGCATATTAATTCATTAACATATCTACTACATTATTAAAGTTTTTTAAAGTCAAGGGTCTGTTTTAGTTAGTGGAAAATAGTAAAGCAAAGTGATTAATCACATAGGCTCTGGAATCAGATTATCTGTGTTTGCAGTCTGGCTTTATGATTTTAATTTCTCAGTAAACTTGAGCAAGTCAGTTAATAATGTTACTCTAATCTTAGAGTGTTGAGAATATTAAATGAAAGTACATTTAAAGCATTTTGCAGAAACAAATTATCATAACAGCGAACAAGCTGATGGTCGCCAAGTTGGGAAGGAGGAGACCTTTGGAGGCTTGTTAAAAAAGATGAGGGGATAAAGAAGTACAAATTGTAACTACAAAATAGTCATGGGGATATAAAGCACAGCATAGGGAATATAGTAAATAATCTATAATAATAAAAGCATAATATACTAATTAGACCCAACGTCCTTCTGGACATCCTTCTGGACAAAGCCGGGGTTGCAAACAAAGCCCAGGTCCTGGGTGCCTGCTGGTGGCCAGAGGGAAGCCAGTGCCGGCAGCCAGGGGAAGGAAGGCTTACTCTTGCACAAATTTCATGCATCGGGCCTCTTGTAATTAATAATATTATCTTGCATATTTGAAAGTTGCTAAGAAAATAAATCTTAAAAGTTCTCATCACACAAAAAAATTGTAACTATGCATGGTGACAGATCTTAAGTAGACTTCTTATGGTGATTATTTTGAAATATGTACAAATATTCAAGGTGCAGGTTGGGCTGAAGGACTCCCCCAGTGCACAAATTTTGTGCACCAGGCCTCTAGTATTGTAATAATTATGTATTGTGTCAGGCAGGTGCTAGTCTTGTTACAGGGATCACTTTGTAAATTATACAAATGTTTAACTACTATGTTTTATACTTGGAACTAATAAAATATTAAATGTCATATATAATACAAAAATAAGAAAATAAAAATAAAACATGTAGGACATTTCCTAATAAATATTAAAATACCTAATACATATATATATATATATATATATATATATATAATGTAAATTTTATTGTTTCTTTTGTGTTCCTCTCAATTTGAGCATTCTGTACTGCACCAGAGATAGCAGGTTATGGAGAAGTGTTTATTCAGATCCTTTGCCCATTTTTAATTGGATTGTTTGTCTTCCTTTTGTTGAGTTGTATGAGTTCTTTATATAGTTTGGAGAGTTTTTTTATTATTTAAAAGAAGACTTTTTAAAATGGCATAGACATATCTCCTCTGTCACTATGGAAGAACATTTTGTTAAAGTTTGGGTTAAAAAATGTGAGATTTAGATGCACTGGAATATTATTCAGCCCTAGAAAAAAATGGAAGTCCTGTAATTTGTGACAGCATGAATGAATCTGAAGGACATGATGTTAAGTAAAATAAGCCCAATACTACATGATATCACTTATATGAGGTATCTAAAATGCCAGTTTCATAGAAGTAGAAAGTAAATGGTGGTTATCAGGGATTAGGAAGAAAAAGAAACTGCCGGGGTCCAACCCCAGCGGGTCCAGGGGTTCCCAAAGGCGTAGACGGAGTCGGCGAAGAAGGAATGACACGGAGACAGCGTTCAGTTGATCAGCAGCCTAGCCAGGATCTCCAGCCAAGTTCTGGTCTTGATCTCCAGAGAGGCTCTGCTTCGGATTTCCAGTGAGGTTCTGTAGCCATGTTCCCTCGCTAGGTTCTCCAGCCAGGTTCTGGGCGAGATCTCTAGCCAGGTTCGGTCACCAGGTTCTAGTCAGGTTCTCTTGCCAATTTCTGTAGTCAGGTTCAGTCCAGGATCCCTTGCCATGTTCTCCCGCTAGGCTCTGTCTCTAGGCTCCGAGGCCAGTCCCTGTCCAGGATCCTTCGGCATGCTCTCACCAGCGAAGTTCTTCTGTCTCTAGAGAACGTTCTGTGTAGGTTCTGTGCCTAGGCTCTGTCTCTCTTGGTCCTGTCTTCCAAGCCCTGTCTCCTAAGTTCTGTGTTCTGAGTTCTGAGTTCTGAGTCTTTCTGTCTTGTTACAACTGTATTTATACCAGTTGATTTAATCCTATCAATCTCTATTACAAAGGTTAGGGCGTTTCTTATCTCCATTCCAGGGAGAAAAGATTATGTAGTTTAAGCATGATTGTTCGTAGTTAAAGGGATTAATTACCCGCCTGGCACTTAGTTGAGGGGTTTTATTCCCTCCCTAACTTCAGGGGAAAATCCCTACCTGGGGATTCAACCTTTCTCGGAGAGGTGACCTTGGTTAAAACACAGCGCCTAGAAGGTGAGCAAACATATTAAGAACCGTATGCCATATATGCCAGGTCCCTTGAAACAGCAAGGATGGACCGGCTCCCGGCAAATTCCCCCTTTTTTATTTTTTAAAAGCAAGCATTAAAAAGAAAAACCTGAAACGCTCTCTTGTATCCATTTTAAGAGTAGGATTGGCGCTTTCTGCTATTACCTGAGTCCTGATCTATCACCCCAGGGAGAGCTTGCCAATCCTGCACTTTCCCGGGGTGGAAAGGCTGCAGTGGGGTTAAGGATAAGGCTCCTTGGGCCTACCTTCTCCCATGCCTCTACATTTACCTTTCCGGCACCTTTCCTTCCTCAGAAAAGCATGGACGTATTTCTTGTATAAAATGTTCTGTCTGACCTTTCCGGCACCTTTCCTTCCTCAGAAAAGCATGGACGTATTTCTTGTATAAAATGTTCTGTCTGACTGGGAGTAACCTTAATTCCTCTGCTAACAAGCATATATGTTAAAAGATCAATACGGAGTCTTTTTTCTTTAGACTCAGTATGGCACATCTTCTTAATCTAAAGATCAATACAGAGTCTTCTTTCTTTGGACTCAGTATGGCACATCTTCTCAATCTAAGAATCAATACAGAGTCTTCTTTCTTTGGACTCAGTATGGCACATCTTCTCAATCTAAGTTCTGTATTATCCACCTTCTTACCCTACTTATCCTCTATAGGGGGATCTGTAGCACCCTGGTGGAGTCCTATCCGTCCCGAGTGTGGGGTTCTCAATGGGGAGGGGGCTTACCTATGGGAATCCTCTTCCAGGGGTTCCCAAAGGTGTGGACGGAGTCGGCGAAGACTATCCACCCTCTTCTTACGGTGGAGTCTGATCCGTCCCGAGTGTGGGGTTCTCAATGAGGGGGGGGGGGCTTACCTAAGGGAATCCTGTTCCAGGCATTCCCAAAGGTGTGGACGGAGTCGGCGAAGACTATCCACCTTCTTCCTACGGTGGAGTCCAATCCGTCCCGAGTGCGGGGCGCTTACCTAGGGGAATGGGGGGCTTACCTAAGGGAACCCTGTTCGGGCGCCATATGCCGGGGTCCAACCCCAGCGGGTCCAGGGGTTCCCAAAGGCGTAGACGGAGTCGGCGAAGAAGGAATGACACGGAGACAGCGTTCAGTTGATCAGCAGCCTAGCCAGGATCTCCAGCCAAGTTCTGGTCTTGATCTCCAGAGAGGCTCTGCTTCGGATTTCCAGTGAGGTTCTGTAGCCATGTTCCCTCGCTAGGTTCTCCAGCCAGGTTCTGGGCGAGATCTCTAGCCAGGTTCGGTCACCAGGTTCTAGTCAGGTTCTCTTGCCAATTTCTGTAGTCAGGTTCAGTCCAGGATCCCTTGCCATGTTCTCCCGCTAGGCTCTGTCTCTAGGCTCCGAGGCCAGTCCCTGTCCAGGATCCTTCGGCATGCTCTCACCAGCGAAGTTCTTCTGTCTCTAGAGAACGTTCTGTGTAGGTTCTGTGCCTAGGCTCTGTCTCTCTTGGTCCTGTCTTCCAAGCCCTGTCTCCTAAGTTCTGTGTTCTGAGTTCTGAGTTCTGAGTCTTTCTGTCTTGTTACAACTGTATTTATACCAGTTGATTTAATCCTATCAATCTCTATTACAAAGGTTAGGGCGTTTCTTATCTCCATTCCAGGGAGAAAAGATTATGTAGTTTAAGCATGATTGTTCGTAGTTAAAGGGATTAATTACCCGCCTGGCACTTAGTTGAGGGGTTTTATTCCCTCCCTAACTTCAGGGGAAAATCCCTACCTGGGGATTCAACCTTTCTCGGAGAGGTGACCTTGGTTAAAACACAGCGCCTAGAAGGTGAGCAAACATATTAAGAACCGTATGCCATATATGCCAGGTCCCTTGAAACAGCAAGGATGGACCGGCTCCCGGCAAGAAACCAGGTTGTATTGCTCAAAGCATGACAAATTTCAGTTATGCAACATGAACATGTATTAGAGACCTACTGTATAGCATAGTGCCTTTGGTTAACAATATGTATTTGTATATTTAAACATTTACTAAGAATGTATCTTAGTAAGTCATATGTTAGTTTCTTATCATATACACATACACATGAGAAGAGGAAACTTGTTGATGGATGTCTATGACATTGGTCATTATTATGGTTACATTGATGTGTAGCTATTTCCAAACTCATCAAGTTATATATATTAAATATGTACAGCTTTCTGTATGCCATTCATACCTCAATAAACTATTTTAATGTAATTTACAGATTGGTTGAATAAAAATGAAATAAAAGGGCTTTTACAAAATACTAACATTATGCTGGCTATTGTAAACTCTAGACATTGAAGAATAGTAGTTTGTCTCTCATACATAAGAATAATATAAGACTCACTGTAGATTATGATCGTGAAATATTCTTACTATATTTTTGTTTTTAAAAAGTACTTATTTTTATTTAATTTATTTCATTTAGCATAATATTCTCCAGGTCCAGCCATGCTGTTGCAAAAGTTTTTCATAAGACTTAAAACCACATTCCACAAAGAGCATTTGTTAGGTAAATTCCTTTGTGTCTTACTGAAGGGTACATAAATGGAATAAAGTAAATATTGCATTCTCTAAGTCAAATTAAATTTCAAAACCAATATTCTGGGCAAATCTTTCCATTTAACATATTGACTTCTAAAAGCCAACAATTCAGAGTAACGCTCTGGACTCAAATATTAGGCATTTTAGTTTTTATTATACAAAGCAGAAAAAATAAGTCTAATATATTTTTCTCTCACAATTTTATGCTAATTTTATTGGTTATTAAGGTCACATTGGACTTTGGACTATACTGTTAGTCAAGGACTGTGCATCTATAGACTTCCTCAATATGTTTTTGAAAACCCTTCCATAATATCAGCACAGACAAAGGGGGGGGGAAATCACGAGGGTTTAGATTATTTTCCCAATTCTGGAATTTCCCTTAGCCTCTACTTTATTTCCTCTCATCCCTTTGTCAAAGAGGGACTTTAAATTGTTATATAATGAAATTTAAAGTTGTAGAGCGTGTGGTAGAAATGACCATTTTACTAAATTCATATTATATTTCTACCAATTTATTTTTACTCTTCATTCTTTTTTTAAAAATTATTTCTATTGATTTCAGAGATGAAGGGAGGGGGAGAGAGTGAGAGAGAAACATCAATGATGAGAGAAAATCATTGATCAGCTGCCTCCTGCACGTCTCCCACTGGGTATCAAACCTGCACCCTGGGCATATATCCTGGCCAGGAATCAAACCATGACCTCCTGGTTCATAGGTCAGCGCTCACCCTTTGAGCCACAATGGCCAGGCTACTCTTCAGTATTTACTCTTTATTTTTGCATGTTTAGGTGAATGTAGCATAAGTTTAGTGTGCAATAGAAATACATATGGCGGAACTCTGGGGTTCTGTCAATTTTAATAATCACAAGCTCTGCCCACGAAGGCTCTTTGACTCCTTGTATAAATGATGTAATCCAAATTCTGTCTAGTTTTAAGAAGCCTTGCATCTTGAGCTATGTATCAAGCTACGGTTTTCTATGGCTGTAACATGAGATTGTGGGTTTTAAACAGTGAATCCATGGAGAATTCAATTATTATAATAAAAATAACAATAGTAGTAATAACAGTTTATACTTTAACAGCCGTGGAATTAGTATTATTTAAGATATATGGATGTCAGAGATTCAGAAAATTTTGGAATTAAAAACATTTAAAAATCATCTAATCCAGTGCTTTTAAAAATACAGTTCATGTGTCTATGATAGGATAAACCAAGTATAATGAAGGGCCATGTAAAGTGATATGTATTGCACACTATCATTTGTAAATAGGTCTGTAGTAATTTAAACATTACTTTTATATCTTTGATGGCATTTCTTCCCTTATGCTGTATTTTGTGCATAAAATGCAAAGATCCCAGCCTTATAGACAGTTTTCTTGGTAAGTTTCAGTAATTTTCTAAGCTTTTTGGATGTTTATGGAATAGCAGGCATTGGGAATGATGTTGAAAAGTGTTGCTGTGATGATCAGGAGATTAGTGGATTGCATTATAGAAGTATGAAGAGACTGCCTTACACAGCTATTAGAAGACCAGCTGGTTGAATGTCATTCATGAATGTAGAAACATTCCAAGATGCAGTGCAAACACAGAGGGGCAGCCTAATTAAGCTTAAGTTTATTTCACACCACACTCTAGGTTTACCCTTCTATGTACTATAAATAGAACATTTGAAAGATATGTAACCAGTACAGCTCCCTTATTGTATAGAAACTGAGATCACAGAAATTAAATAATTTTCCCATAGTCACATAACTAAGGTCACAGTGAAGATTTAAAAAATACTACTTGTCTGCATTTCAGGCTATGCCTTTTTCCACTACACCACATTGATTATTCTTATACAATTCCTGGTAAGATTATTTTTGCCCTGGAAACTAATCTTGTAAGTAGGTAATCACAGTCATGTCAAAATTTTATGGGTCTCTCTGGAAGTAGAAAAAAAGTCACTCTGTCTTCTGTAAATTGGCACTTTTCCTATAAATAGCAAATGGGATTGTTTCAAAAACTTAATTTTCTATGTTTTTTTTGTGTGTGTGTTTTTTTGTTTTGTTTTGTTTTGTTTTGTTTTGTATTTAAGAGCAATTTCAGTTATAGGCACTAATGTATGTTAGAACTTCAAAGTTTTTTTATTAGCTCTCATTGTTAGGGTTCAAATTTTAGTGACACACACACACACAAAGACATATATATATATATATATATATATATATATATATATATATACATACATATACATATATATACATATATATATATGTATATATATATGTATATATATATATATATATTTTTTTATCAGATAGACAACTTCTATGGTCATGATATCAGAGTGTCACAACACAATAAAAAATGTCTTAATAATGAACCAAATTATTTTGACACACAGATTAAATAAACAATTTAGGTATATACCTGCTATGAAAATAATCTAGTATAATCCTATCTAATAATAGACAAACATGGTAATTGACTGTACCTTCGCTATGGCTCCCATTGGCTAATCAGCATGATATGCAAATTAACCGCCAAGAAAGATGGTGGCTAATTTGCTTACTGCAGGCAGGGTGGGATAGTACGAGCCCCCAGCGTGCTGCCATCCAGGGCAGCCCCAGAAGACACAGAAGCCAGCCTGCCTTGCCACAGGGGACACGATCGGGTCCCTGGCGGCGAGGCAGGCCAGGACCCAGAAGACACCGAAGCCGAGTCTTTTTTTTTAGATTGTGTAATTATTTATTACAAATAAACGGTGGTTTCACATCTGTCAAAAATGGGTCCTGTTTTTACATGTGTGTGCAGGTTCTGAATGTACAAGAAAGGGTCATGTGCTTAGTTCATCCATGCAAAGTTCACACATACATCACTAAATACTGTAAAAATAGAACGATCTCTGTTTGAACCAATCTGTTTAGATTCAGGATTAGTAAAACAGTATGAAGCTAATGAAATACAGTGATAGGAATTAGGAAGTGTGACACTGATGGATCTGGGCATGTGAAGGGTGAGAGACAGAAGGGTATACACGGTCTTCCCTTCAGTTCTGCTGGAGAGATGAGCTACGAGCGCCCGAGCTGCTCCACGCCCAGAGGAGGTGGGTGTGGTCAGTAGCTCTGTTTCAGAACTTCCTGGCAAGCAGTGACCTTACCAGATTCACAGGAACCTTTTTACTCCAGAAAGCAGAAACAGCCAGTTCCCAATGGGCATGGGAAAACCAGTGTCCCCTCCTGTGCACGGTGTCCTGATGGGGTGATGGGGAAGGTGGGCGAGGGGAACAGTGCGGAGTTGTTAGGCTGCTGGAGTGGGAGTGGAAAGGCCATGAAATGTCCACAGTCCTGGCTGTGCCCACGGCCTGGGCTGCTCCTCCAGGCTCTGGCTGAGGGATTAGGGCTGATTCTCTCAGGAAGGGAATATTCCATGGATGGAAGATTTACAGGCTCATGGTGGGCAGTGTGTTAGTTTGGGGCAAATCCCTCATCATTCTTGCTGTCAAGCCCTCAAAGGAATGAGGCAGAGGCACCCCTCACCCCCAAGACCCCTTCATGGACATTTTAACATCTAAGTGATTTTTAATCCCTTCAGGGAGACTTTCTACCCTGAAGTCCCATCCCACCCCACTGTTGCTGTTTGTCTGCCAGCTGGGTTGAGCATCAAGGGGAAGGGTGACTTATACTCACTGAAAGACTACTGATTCTACAGGGAAACCAACCTGTTTACTGTACTGTTAAATATCATACCCTTTATATCCTGTATATTGGCTTCTTTTAAATAAAGTGAAATGTCTTAGAAGAAAAAAAGGCAAGGCAGGGCGGGACCCAGAAGACCCAGAAGCCGCCTGATATGGTAGTAACTCTATCAGTAAGCACTCTGAAAGTCAGTGGCATAAATGCACCAATTAAAGGACAGATTATGATGGTGAATCAAAAACAAAACCCACTTTAAATATGAAGACACATATAGATTAAAAGTAAATGAATTAAGCTGCAGCCTGTTTTGCTCAGTGGATACAACATTAGCCCGTGCACTGAAGGGTCCCAGGTTCGATTCCAGTCAAGGGCATGTACCTCAGTTGCTGGCTTGATCCCCAGTCCCTATCAGAGCATGTGCAGGAAGCAAACAATCAACATGTCTCTCCCTTTCCCTTCACTCTCTCTAAAATTCAATAGAAAAATATCCTTGGGTGAAGATTAACAAAAACAAAGTAAATGGATTAAGTAACATTAAAGAGATTATAAGAAAAAAATATTCCAAATTTTGTTAGTTGTATAATGGTTATGTTTAAATTATTAACACCTAAGAAATTGGGTGAAGGGTACATATAATATGCTGTAGTATTTTATAGTTTTTTTACATGTATGAAACTATTTCAAATTAAAAAAATAAAAATTAATAAAATATTAATTGAAATATATCTGCATTACATGAAAAAAACTCCTAATTGCTTCTAGCATAATTTATTAAATTGTGCTAAAATTTACAAGGGTTCAATTAAAAAATATCTTAATTCTAAATGATATAATAGAAAATATATAATAGTGCAGTTATAAGCACTTATCTGAAAATAAAAATTTAAAGAAGTGAATTTAAAGAAGGGATTAGCCAAAGAAAATATATGCACAACCCATGGACACAGACAACAGTATGGTGATGGCCAGAGAGAAGTGGGGGGCAAGAGCTGGGTAGAGGGGGCAAAAGGGGGGAAATAGGGACATCCTATATAATAATAATAAAAGGCTAATATACACACTGACTGAACGGCAGAATGACTGGTTGCTATGATGTGCACTGGCCACCAGGGGGTAGATTCTCAATGCAGGAGCTGGCCCCTGGTGGTCAGTGCACTTCCATATGGGGAGTGCCACTCAGCCAGAAGCTGGCTCATGGCTGGCCAGCGCAGAGGTGGTGGCAGGAGCCTCTCCCACCTCCATGGCAGCACTAAGAATGTCCAACTAATGGTTTAGACCTGATCCCTTGGGGGCCTAAGCCTTTAGTCCGACATCCCCTGAGGGCTCCCTGGCTGCCAGAGGATGTCTGACAGCAAGCTTAGGCCTGATCCCCCTGGGGAGTGGGCCTAAATCAACAGGTGGACATCCCCCAAGGGATCCTGGACTGTGAATGGGTGCAGGCCGGGCTGAGGGACCTCCCCCCCACCGAGTGCACAAATTTTTGTGCACCAGGCCTCTATTTCTAGTATAATCCTAGCTTTGTGACTAAGGCCTCCAAGTTTATGAGAAGACATCAAAGAATATTTGGATTTGGCAGGTTGTACTATTGCTCTGCCTCTCCTGAAAAATAATTTTTCTTTGTAAGTTCAAAATGTGCACAATGAACTTCTTTTCACTGTTTAATGTCAGGGACTATAGCTTCAGGTAATAGCAAGATAATTAGTAGCTACAGTTAGATATGTGTGGTAGACTGAATACTGCCACCCAAAAGGTGTCCACATCCTAATCCTTAAAGCCTGTGAAAATCTTACCTTAGTGGTTCTCAACCTTCCTAATGCTGTGGCCCTTTAATACAGTTCCTCATGTTGTGGTGACCCCCAACCATAAAATTATTTTCGTTGCTACTTCATAACTGTAATTTGCTACTCTTATGAATCATAATGTAAATATATGATATGCAGGATGTATTTAGGCGACCCCTGTGAAAGGGTCGTTTGACCCCCAAAGAGGTCACGACCCACGAGTTGAGGACCTCTGCTTACATGGACAATGGGACTTTGCATTTGTTATTAAGTTAAATATCTTACATTAAAAAGGGGGGAATACCCTAGAATCTAGGGCCTAGATTATACAGTTGGGCTCAGCAGTTCTTCTGAAAGAAAGGCAGAAGTGCCAGAGTCAGATAATGAAATGTGCCGATTGAAGTAGAGGGAGGTAAAGTGATTTGAAGATGGAAGCAGAGAGAGAGAGAGAGAGAGAGAGAGAGAGAGAGAGAGAGAGATTTGAAGATGCAGTGTTGTAACACTGCTGGCTTTGAAGATGGAAGAGGGGAGCCATGAATAAGCCAAGGAATGCAGATAACTTCTAGAAGACAAAAGAGTCAAGAAAAGGGATGTTTCCCTACCTTCAGAAAGAGCACAGCTCTGTGAACATTTTGATCCCTAGGCTTTCTATTATCCACAACTGTAAGGTAATAAATATATGTTGTTTTACACAACTTTGGAGCTAATTTGTTTGTTACAATAGCAACATAGAGCTAATAAAATATGTCTACATTCACTAGAAAATAAGAATATAAGAAAATGTTATTCAGGAAAAAAAGGGAAACACATTATTTTATGTTTGGATTAATCCATATATGTTTCATTAATGTTTCAAAATTGGACATTTAAAATTATTACATTACCTAATATGTTAGTATTTCTTCAGCAGCCCTAAAAGCTGCAAGTAAATGACAGTTTGGGATACATTCAAACTGTCATTTAAAAAGATACAAGTACACTGGAATCCTTCATTGATTGGAATTTTAGACTAAAGAGTAAAATATTACTGGATCAGACAGTGTTATAAGTGCTTTATATATGCTATGTTGCTCATTCTCCTAAAAAAAGCCTATGAGATAGATATTATTATGAAACTGAGGTTCAATGAAGTTAAGTAACTTGTCCTGCATCACACATTTACACTAGTAAATTGACTCTAAAACAATTAGTCACACATTAACTGTTTTTGTGTATGATTGTATATACTTGTGTGCCGGGGTTCTTATTCCAGCATCAAGAAGGGTTCAGAAATCTGGAGAAGGCTGTGCGTAGATTAAATAGGAGTCCAGAGACAAAATATAACTTTGAAAGGCATTTGGGCGTTAGAGGAGCTTAGCTAAAGGAGCTAAGTTCTAAGATCTCAGGTCTAAGTCAAAGGTCTAAGGCAGTGATGGTGAACCTTTTGAGCTCGGCGTGTCAAGCATTTTGAAAAACCCTAACTTAACTCTGGTGCCGTGTCACATATAGAAATTTTTTGATATTTGCAACCATAGTAAAACAAAGACTTATATTTTTGATATTTATTTTATATATTTAAATGCCATTTAACAAAGAAAAATCAACCAAAAAAATGAGTTCGCGTGTCACCTCTGACACGCGTGTCATAGGTTCGCCATCACTGGTCTAAGGTCTCCTTGTCCCAGGATCCCATGCTTTTTATTAACACAAATTGTCCTGAAGCAAGGCAGAGATATACACTTCAAAGGGTCAGGGATTCGAACAGAGTCCATTGTCAGAAATGGGAAGAATTAGCCTACGGCTGTTCAGGTGTTTGGTAGGAGGCAATAACATGTAGATTAAGATGCTCTTTAGCTGTCTGGCAGCCAAGAAATCAATTTAATGTATCCTATTCAGGTTTGGGGAAATGCCTTCAGCCATTCCCAGATGCAGCCCTGCTGTCATGCTGGAATTGGTTTCCGGCACTTGTGTTTTACTTTTTTTAGATATAATTTATACAGAATAAAATATCATAATCTTAAGTGAATATCATGATTAAATGATCTATGTAACCATAATACAGGTCAAGATATAGAATAATTCCAAAACTTCAATAGCTCTCCTGTGGCCCTTCACATGCAATATTTCCTTCAGAGATAACCACCACAGTGACTACTGACAGTGATGTATCAAATGCTTTTACCTGTTCTTAAAGTTCATGTAAATAAAATAATGCAGCACATACTCTTTTTATCACTTCTACTGCAAAACAATATTTTATATTAATCCATGCTGTTGCATGTATCACTAGTATTTTATTTTGTTGTTTTGAATATCCCAATGTATGAGTGTACTACACTATTTACTCCTTCTATTGTTGAACATTTGGGATTTTTGGAACTGGGTGATATTAAGAAATAAGCTATCATGAATATTTTTGTATGAGTCTTTTGGGGGATACAAGCTTTCACTTTCCCTGGGTGTATATAACTGGGAGCAGAATTTCCAGGTCATGGATATGTGTATGTTAAGCTTTAATTGACACTGCCAAATACTTTCCCAAAGTGGTTATTTTAAGTTACACTCCCTCCAGAAATATATTAAATTTTCAGTTGCAAAATTCATACTTTTAAATGAAAGTTTGTATATATTTAAGATGTTCAGTATAATGATTTGATATACATATACATAGTGAAATTATTACTAGTTAAACTAATGAACATGTCTTCTCAAAAGTTACTGTTTTTTTGTGTATGATGAGAGCACCTGAAATACACTCTCTTAACAAATTTCAGGTGTTCGTTACAATGTCATTAACTGTAATGATCATGGTGTACAGTTATCCTACATAACTGTAGCTTTGTACTCTGACCAACATCTCCCTATTTCCCCCACATCTCCACCCTTGACACCCACTGTACTATTCTCTATTTCTATGTATTCAGTTGAGTTCACACTTTTAATCATGAGGCTAAAGAAAAAAATAGAGGCCAAATCATATAGGCTTAGGTAATGAAAATCAGAGAAGGATTTTAAGCTTAGAACTTATATAATCAAATTTACATTTCAGGAAGATAACTTGAGCTGTAATGTGGATCACAAATCATACGGGGACAAAATGAGAGATATGTACTTCAGTTTGATTGCAATAATCTCAGTGAAATATGATGGCCTAGACCAGGACACTCTAGTGTACTTGGAAAGATATTAATGGATTCAGCATATTTTTGAAGTAGAACTAGTATAGCTCCATTATTTATCACAAATAGGTTTAGAGGTAAAAGAGGAAATCATGTATGACTCAGATTTGACACATGCACATGGCCAGCTAGCTATAAGCACCTGTGTCTTCTAACTTCTCTACTGAGCTTCCATGTTCTGCCTACCCTCCACACACTGCCAGGATCTCTTGGGGGAAGGATAAATGAGTGTTTCCCATAAATTGTATGTGGGTAAAGCATAAGAAATTTGATAGAAGAGTGATTTAGGTATCATTTTCAAGAGAATAACTAGGAGGGCAAGGGGATCCTTGTGAAGTAAGCTGGAATTGCACTGCCAGATGCCTCTGGAAGGAATTATAAGCAACTAACCAGAATAAGACAGCATTTACTCATGTCAAGATAATTGCATATAAGAGATTCCCAGTAATGGAGGTGGACTACATGGCTTTGAAGAACTAAAAGTTAACAGGAAAGTAACCAGGCATTAAATGTCTGGCAGGCACAGAAAATACATGAAAACGGATGATAGCATTGTGAGTCAGGTAAGAACTTTGCTATTCATGATATATCTTTGGTTTCTTCCTTCTCTAGGTTTGGGGGCAGAAGGTAAGAAAACAATAATATCCACTAGGTGAGAAGAACTATAAATATGCAAAGATAAAAGTAGCCATCATGAACATCTTCAGCCCTACTGCAAATGTTAAGCTTTCGGCAGACCCACCATTTTGCTATTAAATGAGACTGGATATTTTAATTATTGTTAAAAGCTCTTCTATAATTGAACAGTGATCAAAAAAGTCATGTTGCTGGCTTGAATTTTTCTGACCAACCGAATAAAATACAAAAGGACAAGGGTCATAAAAATAAAATTACTTTATGATTATATTCCATCAGTCATGTTTGTTCAATATATCACTTACATTTATATATACTGTTGTTTATTCTTACAAAAAAGCACTATAGAAAATGTTTTGCCACTTGCTTTATTTATCTTAAAAATTGAAAATGGACATCTCATTTCTCTTTTCATTTCAGTACATACAGCTCTACCTCATTCTTTTAGCTGCTATTACCCCATTGTATAGCTGCACTGTAATTAATTTCACTGCTCCTTTAATGGTGGATATTAAAGTCATATCTGATTCTTTATGACTACAAATGCTGCTGTAAACCTATAAGATTCTCTCTCTCTCCCCTCCTCAAACACACGTACACACACACACACACACATACACACACACACACAACTACTAAAAATGTGTGGAGATTATATATATATATATTTCTTATGCATCTGTGCAGTAGGATAAATTTCTAGAAATACAATTATTAGGTAAAGTGTCATGTGCATTTTACTTTTTTATAAGTATTGCTATACTCCTGAAAGAAATGTTTTGCAAATCTACATTGTGAAGATTTTAAAATACACCTACAAATTATTTGCTACTCCTCCCTTCAAAATGAAAGAACCTAATTTTGTATCTTTTAATGTGGGCTATAGTGAGTACCTCGTTCCGATAATTAGAATGTGGCAAGGTGATAATATTTGAAATCTGAGACCATATAATAAAAGGCATTGGGGATTTCTCCTCCTTCTCTCATATCACTACTTCTGGGGAAAGTAGTCAGCTGCCATGTTATGAGACTGTTTAAGAACATCTATGGGGAGGTCCATGTTGTGAGACAATGAGGCCTCCTGTCAATATCCTACAAGGAACTGAGATTTTCTGCTAAATAGCCATGTGAGTGACCCATCTTGGAAGTGGATCTATCAGAAGCCCTAGACAATGTCTTCACTGCAACATCATGAATTCCTAAGCCAGAGAAACTGAGATGATAAATGTGTGTTGTTTTAATCTACTAAAGTTTGAAGAAATGAGCTTTTTACAACAATAGATAAGTAATGTACACATTTACACCATCAGGGTATAAAGGCGCTTTTTTTCCTGATACCCTTGCAAATATCAATGCTTCTTTGTTAATCATGTTATGTCATAAGAAAAGTAAATCTAAATAAATGTGATTCCTATTCATCTTTCCAACCTCTATCTGGGTTCCTAAAGTTTCATCGTTGGACTAATTCTCTACTTTTACTTCCTGGAGAATTTTTTTTAAAAATATATTTTATTGATTTTTTACAGAGAGGAAGGGAGAGAGATAGAGAGCCAGAAACATCGATGAGAGAGAAACATCGATCAGCTGCCTCCTGCACATCCCCTACTGGGGAAGTGCCCACAACCCAGGTACATGCCCTTGACCGGAATCGAACCTGGGACCTTTCAGTCCGCAGGCCGACGCTCTATCCGCTGAGCCAAACCGGCTTTGGCAGGAGAATTTATTTAATATCATGGTTTGGAACTTAATTATATACTTATAAACAAAAAAAAAAAGTTATATGTCTATCCCTGACCTCAGCCATTCAACTGCCTCCTCAAAGCCTTTACTTGGATATATAATAAATATCTCTAAAATATTTTGACTAAGCCCAATTTTTTATTTTCCCCTTAAACTGATATATCTGTAGTTTCCTGATATCTTTCTAGTTGCTAAGGCCAACATTTTTGCAATAATCTTTCTTTTCTCTCACACACTGTATTTACTCTATTGGCAAACATTGGCTATACCTTCGAAAGATATTCATAGCCTGCTTACTTTTCTCCACTTCCTCTACTAGTTTCATTGGCCAACTACTGCTACCTGAAATAGTCTAAATAGTCTACCTGCTTCCTTCCTTGCTTCCTTCAGTTTATACTCTGCATGATAAGTAGTGTGATCTTTCAAAATACATAATGCAAACTATGGTTATTATCTGCTGAGAATCCTCTTCCCATTACATGCAGAATAAATACCAGGTTCTTACAGTGACTTATAGATGCTTTCCCTAATTTTGTCTTCCTCTGTGAGTCACATTCCTTACCTTGCTCAGCAACACTGGCCTTAGTTGTTACTGTAAACTGCCATACCAGGTTCTGCCACAGGATATTTTCAGGAACATATTTGTCCCTTTCTTATAAATCTATAAAAATATACTTATATTTTAATGGTTTTTTCCATCAAATTCTCTTTATTCAATATACAGCAAATGTGGCTGATTTTGCATATAACACGGGAATTCCTCTTTTTGCAATTGGATTAAAATATAAATTACTATTTGACTTCAACTGCAAATTTTTGTATAGGAAATATTAATGCAATGAAATAGTTCATATTTTCACTTGTAATGGATTCCAAAAAGTTCACAATTTCAAAAAATGCACAACTAACTAGAAAACTCTAATTTAATTGTAATTCCTGTATGCTAAAAAGTTTTCAATGATATATGTTGGATGTGACTGGCAGAGGGATATGACTCATCCTGATAAAAAAAGTTTCTTGTTGTCTATTGCAGCATATTAATTAGTTTAGCAGACATGTTTTGTTTCTTTACTTCCTCTGGAGGACTAAATATCACACAACATATGTTAGATTTTGACAATCTTATGTTTGCAGAAGTTTCAAAATATTTTGAGCAGTTGTGCATAAAATTATTTAATTTCTCCCATGAGAGGAAATGCCAATAATGTTTTAACAAAAGAAAATTGCTTTCTATGAATACATTTTTGTATATCACAAATGGCTCCTGAATTAACTATCAGATATAAAAACTCAATTAATTTGCATTTAAAAATACACCAAAAATAATGATATACATAAATAGACATGTTAATTCAAGGAAAAAAACAATAAAATTATTTGTTTGGGAAAGTTGAGTCTTTACTTAACAAAGGGAATTTTATTAACTAAAATTTTACAGGAATGTGAACGTGATAAAGATATAATGATTAAATTCTATTGCATGAACTGAGAGATAAGAAAAGTATACCTGAATATTGGCAAGTTATTTGATTACCAGTCATTTAGTGGCAAAATTACTAAATGAAATTGATAGTTATTATTTATATTAATTTTTAACAATTAATATGAAATTTTAATTTAGAACTTATATGAAATAAAAAGTAGACCCTTTCCTCTAATATATTAAAAAAATTCATCCAGATTACAGGTAGTTCAAAATAAAATCAGAAGAGGTATGTCTAAGTAATAGCTGTATTTCTGCCTCCTTAGCCTAATACACTATATGGCAGACATGAAGTGTTTAATAAATATTTGTTAAATTAGTTTATGAATTGCACTGTCATTATCAATGGAATATATAAAATCTCACTGCAAACATTGCAAAATCACACCTGCACATTTCTTCTTAGTTTGGCAACAATGAGTAAAGCCCTAGAATAGACTCTTACTTTTGAAAAGTACTTTTTTGCATTAGGAAGAGTTGTAGTTTAATTTTTATAAAGTTTTGAGACATATATTCCAAAAAATTGGATTAGAGTTGATATGACATTGTTTTAATTTTATTGAATTTATTTTGGTGACATTGATTAATAAAATTATATACCAGTAGGTTTCAGGTATAAACTTCTATAATACAATATGACCTTAAAGTATTCATGATCTACCCATTTCTAAATCTTAAAATGGTATGAATTCCAAAATCTCAGTGGAATAAGTGGAAGCTACACTGACATTCTCCCAGGATGAAACCGGAATTATAATTAAAACACACACACACACACACACACACACACACACACACACACACACACACAAAGTCATTCTGAAGACTAGCTGGAGAAAACCCTGATAAGCAAGGATAGAAAATGGAGACCACATAGAGACTGGTAAGAAATGTGGAGGCACAAGAGAGCTAGCCAGGATGCCACAAGGAGCAGTGGAAGTTCCAGAGGAATATTTCAGTAGTGGGGGGTTCCCACTGAAAACTCTGAGGTCTAAACCCTAACCAGGCACCCCAGCCCAGAGCAACAGAACTGAGAAAGGTGCCAACATAACATTTGGTTGTGAAAAGCAGCAGGGTTGCTGTCTGCCAGAGAGAGATGGCTGGAAATGCAGGCATCCTATTAAAGTGCCAATGCACAAAATTTTTCAAGTTAGAGCTGTGTGAGCAGAATCCAGGGTTGGGGGCTCTGGGATTAGAACTTGATAGGCAGCTGACCCGGTTTCCTATGCAGAGTCATTCCATAATACTGCAGGGGACATCTTTCTCAGGCAGACCTTTTTTGCCTGGCAGTTTTTGCCTGGGGGAAAGCAATTGCCCTACCCTGTTGGAAAACATCTGGCCTCTCCCTATGGAGTCTAGCCTCACTGTGGTTGATAACCTGAGGCTCATTAAGACTGAGAATAACAATCACACTACAGGCAGAGGCAGATCTCTGGAGACTTTGAGTCCTTGCCTGATCTGCTTCTGGACCTGGGGTTGGGAAAAGCATACGTTGGTACACAACTTGGTCCTTTCCAAACACACACAGCCTCAGTAGAGGAAGCCACAAACTATAGATTGCTGATAGCTCCAAACGGTCCTCAGGGCCAATCACAAATAGCATCTGATATTGTCTTGCAACAGAGACATGGAGTTGTAGCAGATCAACCTTATATATAGAAACAAACACAAACAGGGCAGCCAAAATGGAGAAAAAGGAAAAAAAAGGCCCAAATGAAATAACAAGATAATTCTCTATAAAAGAGCTAAGTGAAATATATCAGATATAGGGTTCATAATAATGATTAAAATGATGCTCAACAACATGAAAATAGATACTGGAACTATGAAAAATGACCAGTTGGAAATTAAGAATGGCATGGCGCTGATAAAGAACACATTTGAAGGAATATACAGTGGATTAGGGAAAGCTGAGGATCAGATCAGGGAATTAGAAAGCAGGACAGAAAAAATCACTCAAGCAGAGAACCAAAAAGAAAAAACTAAAAACAGGAAAATAGCTTAAGGGAGCTGTGGGACAACATGAAACATAAAAATATTTGCATAATAGGTATGCCAGAAAGATTAAAAAAAAAAAAAAAAAAGCTAGCAAGGGATAGAGAATGTGTTTGAAGAAATAATGGCAGAAAACTTTCCTAACCTTGAGAAGGAAAAAGTCATACAAGTTCAGGCAATATAGATAGTCTCAAACAAGGAGATCCCAAAGAGGCTCACAGCCAGACAGGACATAATTGAAATGCCGAAAATCAAAGCCAAAGAGAGAATATTAAAGGCAGCTAAGGAAAAGCAATGTGTTATCTATACAGGAGCTCCCATAAGACTGTTAGGTGATTTCTCATCATAAACTCTACAGGCCAGAAGAGAATGGTATGAAGCATTCAAGATAATGAAATGCAAGGATCTGAAACCAAGATTACTATATCCAGCAAGGCTATCATTCAAAATAGATGGTGAAATAAAGAGATTCCAAGACCAAAAAAAAAAAAGCTAAAGGAGATTATCAGCACTGAAAGAAATGCTGAAGGGACTGCTGTAATGAGAATAGAGAGAGAAGGAAACATAAGCATAAAGCATTAAAATGACAATAAGTAAATACTACCTAATGATAATAACCTTAAATGTAGGTTTATTAAAAGCTCCAATCACAAGACATAGGGTACCTGAACGTATATTAAAATATGACTCAAATATATGATGTCTACAAGAGACACACCTCAGAACAAAAGATTCACACAGGATGAGTGTGAAGGGATGGAAAAAACATTTTCCATGCAAATGGAAACAACAAAAATATGAAACAATGACAAATGTGTAAAAGCAAGTCAGTGGTGAGTATGAATCACAATGACATGAAATGAGAAATCAACTGCAGTAAAAAAAAAACACAAACAAAAAAACAAAAAACCTCAAAAACGTTCAAACAGACGGAGGATAACTAGCATGCCATTAAACATGAATGGGTTACCAATGAGATCAATCTATAATAATAAAAGCATAATATTCTAATTAGACTGGGCATCCTTCTGGATCAGCGGTTCTCAAACTGTGGGTCACGACCCTTTCACAGGGGTCGCCTAAGACCATCGGAAAACACATATATAATTATATATTGTTTTTGCGATTAATCACTATGTTTTAATTATGTTCAATTTGTAACAATGAAATTGGGGGTCACCAAAACATGAGGAACTCTATTAAACGGTCGCGGCATTAGGAAGGTTGAGAACCACTGTTCTGGATGAAGCTGGGTCTGTGAGGGAAGCCCATGTCCTGGGTGCCAGAGGGAAGCTGGTGCTGGCAGCTGGGGGAAGGAAGGCCTATTCTTGCATGAATTTCGTGCATTGAGGCTCTAGTAAATAAATAAAAAACTTCCTGTTAACAATTGAAAATAAACACACAACAACCAAAATCTACAGGACATAGTGAAAGCAGTCCTGAAAGGAATGTTCATCTCACTACAGGCCTACCTAAAAAAAATATATTTATATTTTTATATATTTTTATATATTTTAACATATATATTTATATATAATATATTTATATTTATATAATATATATTTTATAATATATAATATATTTATGTTTTATATATTTATATATGTATTCTTAATATATATATATATATTAATAAACCATATAACCCTACAACTTAAGGAATTAGGAAGAGAACAGAAAACCTGAATAGACCAATAATAACCAAGAAAAGCCCAGAGTAAGTAGAAAGAAGGACATAATAAAAATCAGAGTGGAAATAAATGACTCAGAGACAAAAGATCAATGAAACCAAGAGCTGGTTCTTTGAAAAGATAAACAAGATTGATGAGCCTTTAGCCAGACTCATAACAAACTAAAAGAGAGGGCCCAAATAAATAAAGTCAGAAATGAAACTGGGGAAGTAACAAAGGATCGTAAGAGGATATTATTAATAAGTATATGCCAGCCCTGGCTGGTTTGGCTCACTAGATAGAGTGTCGGCCTGTGGACTGAAGGGTCTGGGTTCAATTCTGGTTAAGGGCACATGCCTGGGTTGTAGGCTGGATCTCCAGCAGGGGCCATGCAGGAGGCAGCTTGTGATTCTCTCTCATCATTGATGTTTCTGTCTCTCTCTCCCTCTCTCTTCTTCTCTGAAATCAATAAAAATATATATTTTTAAAGTATATGCCAACAAGCAGAGAAGAAGGGAGAGGGAGATAGGGTGAAAAAGCTGAAGAGGAATATAATCAATAATATTGTGATAGATTTGCAAGGTAACAAGTGATTTCTAGAATTAGTGGGATGATCACACTGTAAAGTGTAAAATGTTCAGTTATTATAGCTTATGCCTGAAACAAACATAAGCAATATTATATATCAACTATAATAAAAATTAAAAGAATAGAAACATCCAATTAAACAAATTATAACTTCAGTGAATAATCTGGGTCTAATTTTCCTCTCCAGTACAAATTGAATAGAGTATTTTTTTAATCTTCTGCTGGGAGATAAGGGTACTCTTAAGCAGCTGCCATTTTCCAGATTCTAAGTCTATGAAATTCTACCCAAATTGAAAGTTCCGGGACTACTTTGTTGTTGCTTTCTGTTTTCCAGCTGCTTTGATTTGGAAATTTTAAAATACAAAAAGCTTGTGTGGATGACAAAGATATTTTCCTCTAAGGGAATGAGAGAAATCCTCTCTATACACTATATAACTGTAAAAATAAACAAATAGACATAAATAAATAGAGTTAGTGGTTTCCTGTATGTGTATTGGGCACAGGAAGTGTGATGATAGAAAATATTCAGGAAACCATGTTAAAATTCTCAGTGTCTTTGTCTTGTAAAACAATAAATCTGCTGTTGCTGTATTTCCTGTTTCAGTTTGATAATAATTATGGAAAACCGGTTTGGATGAGATTATTTTCCAAGTTAATTTTCTTGGCACCATTCTACAACAAGGAAAAGATTGTTGAGATAAATATACACACCTGTGGAAAACAATAGATTTTAATTAATAACTTAAGAAGTAGACTCAAATGGACATTGAATCCTAGAAGGCTACTTGGTTGCAACAAAGCTTTGTGGTATTTACCCACCATTGTTTACAGTGAAGGAGAGACGAAGAATTCTTCTTGGTTAAAACTGAATATATGTATGTAGCGTAAATATTAAGTTATATAAAATAAAACTTTAAGTTTGAATGTTTAAAATATTGACTTCAGAGAACTATCTACATAAAAATGTATGAATGCCAAAAGTACAGACAGGAATCTTCTGTGAACCAAAGCATTTCTTGGCAGTCTAAAAACTGTTGCATGATTTTTGCCCATGAGTCAATAATTGTAATGCTCTTTTCTATTCTAGTTAGAGAATAGTTACAGAAGATAATAGAGTAGATAAATATATAATAGAATAGATAAAATGTATTCTTATTTATTTTGCATTGACACTTCCATAGTAATAAGCTATTTTTGTCATAGTCATTCGTCTACCTTTCCTATGTAGTGTATTAGTTAAGTTCTAACACTCTTCCAAGCACTACCTGAGTTCAAATCATTCCCTTACCATTAGACAGCTATGCAACTGTAAACAAGTTATTAATCTCTCTCTGTGTCAACTCCCCCACCCCATAAAATGTGAATACTAATAGTTTCCCACTTTCCACAGGGTTGCTATTATGATTAAATTAGTTGGTATTCATAAATACTATAAAATAGTACTTAGGCCGAAACCGGTTTGGCTCAGTGGATAGAGCGTCGGCCTGCGGACCGAAGGGTCCCAGGTTTGATTCCGGTCAAGGGCATGTGCCTGGGTTGTGGGCACATCCCCAGTAGAGGATGTGCAGGAGGCAGCTGATCGATGTTTCTCTCTCATCGATGTTTCTGGCTCTCTATCTCTCTCCCTTCCTCTCTGTAAAGAATCAATAAAGTATATTTAAAATATATATATATATAGTACTTAGCACATAGGTAATGCAATGTAGTTTTATCTACTATCATTGATCTCAGTCCTTGTGGTTTTGTGAATATAATTTTACCTCTCTAAATCCAAGTACAACACATAAACCAGGCCCAGCCAATATCCATATTCTTTCATTTTGTCACAATAATTGGACCAGAGATAAGCACATGATTCAAGTTGATCTCATCATAATTAATTATCTAATGCCTGTTTTAATTAGTGGAAACAAAAAGTTTTCTTTCCACTGCATCTCCTAAGTTAGTACAATATAAGTCTGGAGATGCTGGAAGCCATGTTGTCATTTTGTGGAAAGAGTCACCCTGAGAGTGAAGTTAGCACAAAAGACAGGGCAGCCTTAAGATGGAAAGATACATTCACATGATTTTATTTTACAACCTGGATCAAGCATTTCCCAAGGTGAGATATGCCTGGACTGTGCCAATGCTTGAACAGGTAAGCCAAAGCCACATCAGTCCTTTAGAATTGAAGTTCTTATTACTATGGTTATTTTCCTTCTTCCTTATCCCAAATTTTCACTATGTATTTGTCTAGGGAAATACCCAGCTATCTAGCTGCAGAGGCTATAAAGGCATATGGTGCAGTCCAAAAACTAAAGATATACATATGATCTATGAACATTACAAGAAATCAGTTAGCCAAAATCAGTGTTAATTAAATTTTACTGATTGTGAAAGAAATAATGTTTACCAACAATTTGCTCTATTGCAACAGTTCTAAACCTGTGGGTCGCGACCCCTTTGGCGGTCCAACGACTCTTTCACGGGGGTCGCCTAAGACCATCCTGCATATCATATATTTACATTATGATTCATAAAAGTAACAATATTACAGTTATGAAGCAGCAACGAAAATAATTTTATGGTTGGGTCACAACATGAGGAACTGTATTTAAAGGGCCAGAAGGTTGAGAACCACTGCTCTATTGCCTTCTTTTTGAAATGCAGAAACAGAATTCCAAGATGGTGGCGGATTAAGTGAAAGCTACACTGACATTTTCCCAGGATCAAAATAGAATTACAACTAAAATATTGAAAAATCTTCCTGAATAACCAACTGAAGACTAGCTAGAGAGAACCTTTATCACCAAGAAGGCCACATTGAGACTAGTAAGAACTGTGAAGGTGTGAGAGGGCTGGTCAGGATCCCACAGGGAGCAGCTGGAGTTCTAAAGGGATATTTCAGCTGTGAAAGGTTCCCCTGAGCCATTTGGGGTCTAAACCCCAACTGGGGTCCCCAGTGCAGAACAGCAGGACTGGGAAAGATGCCCACAAAACATCTGGGTGTGAAAATCAAGTTTTTGTCCACCAGGGGGAGACCGTTAGAAATGCAGGAACCCTCTTAAAAAGCCAATGCACAAAATGTCATGTGCAATCACTCATCTTGGGCTCTGACAGAGGGAAGGCAGAGTAGACTAGAACTGCATGAGGAGATTCTGGGTTTGGGAGCGCTTGGGGAAAGAGCTGAGATGACAGTCGCCTGGATCCCTGTGCTGAGTCATTTCCCCATACTGCAGAGGCCATCTTTCTGCTTTAGACTGGGTTTAAGCAATTGCGGGCAGGTGGGCGTGGCACTTGAGTGGCCAGGGCCATGTGATTGCATGCACTGGGCCTCTAGTAATGGATAAAAGACTTAAATGTAAGTTGTGAAACCATAAAAATCCTAGAAGACACCATAGGCAACAAAATCTCAGACATCTCTCTTAGCAATATGTTTCCATTTATATCTCATAGGGCAAGGGAAGCATAAACAAATGGGACAACATCAAAACAAAAATCTTCTACACAGCAAAAGAAATGGACAACAAAATGAAAAGAGAACCCACTGCATGGGAGAACATCTTTACCAATAATACTTTGCGTAAGGGGTAAATTTCCAAAATATATAGAGAACTCATACAACTTAACAAAATGAAGACAAACAATGCAATTTAAAAAAAAATGAGCAAAGGACCAAAATACACACTGCTCCAAAGAGGACATACAGATGGCCAAGAGACAGACGAAAAAATGTTGAAAGTCAGTAACAAATAGAGAGATGCTAATTAAAAGGACAACAAGGTATCAGCTCAAACATGACAGAATAGCTACCATCAACAAATCAACAATTGACAAGTGGTGGTGAGGATGTTGCAATAAGGGAAACCTAGTACACTGCTGGTGGGAATGGAGACTGGTCCAGCCCTTTTGGAAAACAGTACAGAGGTTCCTCAAATAATTACAAATTGAACTCCCATTTGACCCAGTGGTCCCACTTCTAGGAATATACCCTAAGAATCCTGAAAAAAAAATCAGAAAAGAATATATGCACCCATATATTCATAGCAGTGATATTTACAATAGCTAAGATCTGGAAACGGTGCAATTGTCCATCAATAGATCTGTGGATAAAAAAAAAAAAAGTGGTATATTCACACAATGGTATACTGTATGACTATAAAAAAGAAATACCTCATACCCTTTGAGACAGCATGGAAGATCTGAAGAGTATCATGCCAAGCAAAATAAGCCAGTCAGAGAAAGACAAGTATCCCATGATCTCACCCATATGTGGAATCTAATGAACAAAATAATCTGATGAACAAAATAGATCCAGAGACATAGAAGCATACAACAGACTGTGGAATCTCAGAGGAAAGGTGGGGATGGGGGGTGGGGAGGGAACTTATATGCATACCAGAGGCCAGGTGCACAAAATCCATGCATTCAGGGATCCCTCAGTCCGGCCTGCACCATCTCACAGTCCAGAAGCCCTTGGGCGATGTCTGACTGATGGCTTAAGCCCGCTCAGTCGGACAGCCTTAGCACTGCCAACGGAGGCAAAAGAGGCTCCCGCCACTGCTGCTGTGCTCGACAGATGTGAGCCCAGATTCTGGCTAAGTTCCCCTATAGCAACACACTGACCACCAGGAGGCAGCTCCTGCATCGAGCGTCTGCCCCCTGGTGGTAAGTGTGCATCATAGCACTGGTTGTTCTGCTGTTTGGTCGATTTGCATAGTAGCCTTTTATTATATAGGACTAGAGGCCCGGTGCACAAAAATTTGTGCACTTGGGGGGGGGAGGTCCCTCAGCCCGGCCTGTGCCCTCTTGCAGTCTGGGACCCCTCGGGAGATAACGACCTGCTGGCTTAGGCCCACACCCGGGTGGCAGAGGGCAGGCCCAATCCCTAGGTGCAACCCCTGGTCGGGCTCAGAGAAGGGCTGATTGGGGAGTTGGGGCGCCGCCCCCTGTCATGTACAGAGCAGGGCAGATCGGGAGGTTGCGATGCCACCCTCAGTCACGCTCAGGGTAGGGCCGATTGGGGGGTTGTGGCGCCACCCCCTGTCATGCACAGAGCAGGGTCGATCAGGGTGTTGGGGAGCTCCCCCCTGTCACTCACAGAGTAGGGCCAATAGGGCAGTTGGGGCACCGCCCCTTGTTACACACAGAGCAGGGCGGATCAGGGGGTTGGGGCGCTGCGCCCTGTCACACAAAGAGCCGCAGGGCGATCAGGGGGTTGGGGAGCTCCCCCCTATCAGGCACAGAGCAGGGCTGATCAGGGGGTTGGGGCGCCTTCCCCTGTCACGAACAAAGCAGGGCGGATAGGGAGGTTGTGGCCCCACCCCCTGTCACACACAGAGCTGCAGAGCGATCAGGGGGTTTGGGCGCTGCCCCCTGTCACACTGATCCCAGTGCCTGGAGGCCTCTCGGCTCTGCTGATCCTGGTGCTGGGAGGCATATTACCCATTTAGTATATAGGATAGAGGCCTGGTGCACCAGTGGGGGCTGCCTGGTTTGCCCTGAAGGGTGTCCTGGATCAGGGTGGGGATCCTTCTTGGGTGCCTAGCCAGCCTGGATGAGGGGCTGATGGCTGTTTGCAGCTGGTCACACACCCTTTAGGGTGGGGGTCCCCACTGGGGTGCCTGGCCAGTCTAGGTGAGGGGCTGAGGGCTGTTTTCAGGCTGGGGGTGACTGAAGCTCCCGACCGCTCCTTTTATTTATTTATTTATTTTTTATTCTGGGCCAGCTTTTGCTCTGAGGCTTGGCTCCAGCTCTGAGGCCTCGGCTGCTGAAAGCAGGTATCTGGTTTGTTTGGGTTTTATAATCAAAACACTGTTTCAACTCCAGCTCTGAGATCCTGGCTGGCTGAAAGCAGGTTTCTCTGGTTTTGTTTAGCTTCTATATTTGTAACAATGTTTCAAACTGCAAGCTCAGAGGCCTGCAGCGGCAGACGGGGAAGGTTGGCTTCCTCTGTCATTGAAGCAAGCAAGCCTCATGTTCGCTTCAAGCTGCCTGGCTGCCGGCCGCCATCTTGGCTAGCAGTTAATTTGCATATTGCCCTGATTAGCCAATGGGAAGGGTAGCGGAGGTAGGGCTAATTACCATGTTTCTCTTTTATTAGATAGGATATGCATAGCCCATGAACATAGATAATAGAGTGGTGTCGGACTGGGAGGTACTGATGAAGAGTGAAGAGGGTCAATGGGAAAAAAGATAAACAAAGGGGGCATATGTAATGCTTTCAAAAATAAATATAATTTTTTAAAAAGGGGAAATAATTTCCTAAGCTGAGATGAAATCCAGATGTTCTGTTGCTAAAACGACAATAGTAAAATATAATGTCTGCTTCAACCATTCATTCAGTAAATACTGATTAGATAACAACTATGAGGCAATCACTGCACTATGCACTAGTACAAAAGGGTGGACAAACCAAGGCTGACAGTCCAAGGTGACAACAATAAAAAACAATAGACAAATAATTTTATACTTACAAATTTATACGTCTCAAAAAAGTAAAGCATAAGACAATTTTAGAGAATATTTAGTGGCACCAAAATTAGATTTGTTGCCTTGGAACGTCTATCAGAAGAAATGACATTTAAAATAAGACTTAAAGGATGAATAAGAATTAGCTAAACAAAGAGTAGAAGTGATTTCCATTTTAAAATGTTTAGCCATGTAAGGAAAAATTAGTTACAAATTGTCAGAGACCATTGTTCAATTTAGCAATGACTATAGTGATTATTTTTTAATTTAAATTTGATACTGTATATATTTATTTTTATATATTTACATATCTACATATCTCATTCAACTTTCTGTTATAATGTAAAATGAATACAGAGTTTAAATTACAAAATCAGCATTGTTATTATTATTGGGCTTGGGAATAAGAAATGAAAGAATTTCCTCATAAGAATTCTAGCTGAGTGTTTTGGGTAGGAGTGACATTTTAACTTTTATTTGGAAATTTATGTTTAAGTTCCATATGTTTAGGGAATCTCAAAGTTATCAAGAGAAATGTCTTGCTCAACTACTTAATGGAGGTTTTCCTTGGTTTATTTTGCTTTTTATTTTCATGTTAAAGAAATACAGACCTCCACAACTATTGCCTGTGGGGATTTTTCAAAGGAGCCAGATTTTTATGGAAGAACACCAAAAAGAATAAAATTTGGCAATCATATTAAAAGACCATAAATCACTTTTTTGCATTGAATTATCTTCAAAGTTTCACTAACAACTGATTTGTTATCACCAAAGTCAACTTGAGAATTGGAAACCTGACAAATTTCTCCCTTGTCAAAAGGAAAACATTTTTTCCTCTCTTTATCCATTTAATTTTTGTTCCATTCAGAAACTAAAGAACATAAATAGGAATTTATAAAACACATTTCTTAACACATTTGAATACACTGACAATTTAAAACCAATACATGAATCTGTGCTAAATTTTAAAGGAGATATATATTTTAAGTAATTTTTAAGTCTTAGTTTTTTCAAAGATAAGTGTATAAAACAATGACTTAGTATGACTAAAAACCATACTGTGAGTTGTTCAGATTCAGGAGTGTCTTATCTCATATTGGACTCCATATAATAATTTTAAAATTAGCCAATTCTAACTAGTAACTTTGAGTTAGTTTATTAATAATTCTTCCTCAAGAATAAAGTAGAAAAATGAGGAAAATCATCATCAAAGCAACATTTATTGCCACTATTATGTTCAACATTCTAAAGACATTACTTAAAGTTTTTTTAGTTTTAGACCTACCAAAACAATCAATCAGAAAAATTAATTTACATAATAGCACTGAGATTAATTCAGATGTAGAGGTTATACATTTATATAAGAAGAATGGAGTTTTTCTACCATCCTAACTTCATTGTTCGATTATAGCATTCATTATAAAGTTAATAATAATATTTTATTTCCATCAAAATTCTTAAACTTCTAGTTCTCCTTCTTCCCAGATAAAATTTCACTATTAGAGACCATCACAACGGTGTCTTTTATTAATTACAAAGCAACCATTTATTCAGAGATGATACCCAATTACATTTTGTTACCTTGAAATTTGAGGACTACATAAAACTATGTATAGTATATTTCAGTTCTAGTTTGACCAGGCTAAGGAACAACTTCAGCAAGAGGTGTGAACTGTCTGGCTAGAGACATTAAGGGGATAAAAAAAAAGCTATATCATAAAGTCAAACAAAGCAAATAAATACCAGAATAATTTTGCATAACACTCTGAAAGTATTGATTCTCATTATATGAAATGCTTTCTTCTATCTTCCTATTCTATTTATTCTTCAAAATCCAACTCAAGTTTTGCCACTTCTATACAGCCTATCTGATACACATCTTCTCTTTTATTTTCTCCTTGTATAGCATTTTTAAATTGTACAAAAACTAGACTTAATTATATGTTAATACAGATAGCACTTTAAGAGCATAGACTTTGGAGTGACGTTTACAGTATTTCACATCCATAACCTTGAGCAAATTATTTAACTTTCTGAATGTTAATTTCCTCATGTGAAAAAGTGACAGTGATAACATTCTTAAGTGGTTTTGGGGGACTAATGCCTCACTATACAAAAAGCCCCCAGAGGTATCCTACTGGTATATAATAAAAGCCTAATATGCTAATCGACCGAAAGGTGGAACAACAGGTGGAATGACCAGTTGCACTGACTACCAGGGGGCAGATGCTCAACGCAGGAGTTGCCCCCAGCCCACAGGCCCCAGGACAGCCAAGACGGGTGCCAGCAGGGGCCCCCTGATCATCCCACCAGTCACCCTGCAGAGGGAGGATACTGGACGTGGTGGCAGGGGGCAGGGTCAGCAAGCAAGTGGTGACAGGACAGCCAAGGCAGGTGCCAGCAGGGGCCTTCTGATTGCCTCACCAGTCACCCCATAGATTGTCCCTGATTCCTGGGCAGGCCTAGGGACCCTACCAGTGCATGAATTTCATGCACCTGGCCTCTAGTCAGCATATAATAATCAATAATTATGTTTTTATTAATTTATTATTATTGTCATTATTATTTAGTAGAGTAGACCTTCTGTGCATTTTTGCTTCTTTAATAATATGTGATGGCAGATTAGTAAAATGTGCTAGCTCCAACAGTAATATATATCCACTAAAATCTTAACTTTTGTTTCAGACTAATTCCAGATGATACCTTTGAGAAGCACAAATGGAAATTTGTTTTCCCATCAAAATGATATCTGCAGAATTGCATTAAATTCTACACTGAACATTTTAATGTAGACATTGCTATTTTAGAGAATATCCAGAAAAGAATAATTATAATTCTGAGAGGTCTGGAAACCATGCTATATAGGAACAATGAAATAAACTGGGGTAATTTTCTCAGGGGAGACATAAAGCTTTCTTCAAATACATGGTTAGGTATCTTATTGATGAGAGACAAAACATACAAGTAAAGCCAGGAAAATAATTTATAGCAAGGCAGATATTTCCTCACTTTGATATAAAACTTCCTAGCCCCCCAAAACAAATAGATGACTAGCTTTTGTAGGTGAATATGTTCAGTCAGAGACTGAATAATGACTCTTTGTCAATATTAAACAATACATTAGAATTCATACCAGTAAACATCATTTCCCTAAAGTTTAATTTTATTTTAATTAATTATAAAAATATTACTTCAAAATTATAAACAGAATAAGTTTCAGAGGTCAAGTTACTACCCCATGAATACAAGAAGCTGCACACTCCCTGGGTTCTGGTGGGAGGAAAAGGGCACTAGGACTTCCGCTATTTTGAACGTTGCCTAGACCTAATATTGCATCTTACAGTGGAACACACAATTCTAAAACTTTATATTTTTGGTATAATAAAGTATCCTTAATCTATAATTTAATATGAAGCATTATCCCATTGGTGACAATAGGAGAATGATTAATGGCATTATTAAAATAGAGATCAATTAGTATTTTTTAAATTAATGAAATATATATCCATAAGTTGAGTGATTCCATATTCTGTCATTGCATGAGTAGATACTACTTCTGATAGTTGAAATTTAAATGCAATTAGAGTTACATTTAAAATAGTTACATTTTAGAACTCATTTAGTACATATAAGTTCAAAAAGTAAAGGCAATTGCAATTATATGAAACCATGAGCAAACATATTTATAGTTTAAATAATTGATGTTATTTTCTATATTGTGTATAGTTTATTCCTAGAAATAATGCATTTACTTAAGTGTAACTGTCATTTGAAGAATTTGTACTACAGAAATGAGCCCTTTTTATGACAGGTACAGCAATTTCCTATCGAGAAGCTGTTTCACCTGTAATTTAATTTAAACTTTTTACAGTGTGTTAACATTTTCCTTCAATACATTTAATGCCTTTGCCATAATTAGTCTATTGTGTTGTTTTATAACTATGGAGGTACCTTTTTTGCTTTAATGTTTTCAGGAATATTTTATACTTTTTAAAAATTAATATAAGCCAATTAGGCCAGGGCTACACAATAGGAAAGTAAGAGGAAGGGCCTATGAATCTTGTGAATTGGGACTGTACCCACTTAAATGAAAAGCTATTCAGGATCCAAAGAATATCATTACCTTAAATTATCCATATTAACACCATTATTTCCAATTTCTTTAGGTAAATACCATAATATTTTTTTTTGCTTTGATATGAGATATAAGCCTTAGTTTATCAGTTTTAAAGATAAATTTAGCAAAAAAGCTTGAAAACTCTGTTTTTCTCCAAAAAAGACAAAGTCTCAATAAAATCTAGTGACATTTATAATAATGGGCATTTTCACACCTATATGCTTCATTATATGTAAATATATTTTCTTTGCTACCCATGTTACATGTGTGTGCCCATAAGATATATCTGTCATTCCTCCCTGCCTTTAGTTTCCAGACACTATGAAAAATTCAATAAGTTTAATGATATACAGTTCATTTATGTGCATGCATTTATTTCATTAAATAGTATAATTAAGTTAATTTTTAAATAAGCAATTTAATAGCACTGACCAACTGAACTGACTGTATTTTATATTAATAAGAATAATATTTCCCTTGACCTTAAGTTAAGAAATATCCTTTTCATTGTAAAATTATTTGAAAAAGTACAAAAATTTAAGATGAAGTGCAATTGAAAAATTGAAGTTTGAATACAGAAAAAGATTATTATAGCATTATGGAATTGTTATTCACTTAACTAATTCATTTTAATGTAATTGGCTTAGATTGCTTGGGGTGGACATTTATTATAATTTTATTTTTTGGAAATCCAAGACTCAAATCTACTTTTAATTTTTGGGACCAACCTATTATGTGGAATTTAGTTTAAGGCAGGTTCTACTTCTCAAGCTAGAAGCTGAGTTCCCTAATCACTTTTGACTGGCATATGGTCACATTTTCTAGGCTCAGCTAACTACTACATATTGCCATATGGGATGTATGGTTTTCATGTAGTGTTGCCAAGTCAGGATCAATTTAGAAAGTACTCATTGTGGCATAAATAAACTTAAGATTTAATTGGCAGTGAGTTTGGATGTCCAGAAGCAGCAGTATCCAACAATAGTGGTACTGTGCTAACACCACCAACATAATTATGTCTCTTGAACCTTACCTCATTTTTGTGTGCCAATTTTCTAAACTTAGTTCTCTAATCTCTCAAAGATTATATGAGATCTCAATTATCCTTATATGTAATCAATTTTCTGCTTAACTTAAGTTAGCCATATTTTATTTTTGTGGTCTAAAATAAAATACATGACTTGTATATATGAAGGTATCAACAGTTGATTATAGTCAACAGACACTGAGAGGAAACAGTCAACTGAGGCATGAATGACTGACTACAGGATAGATAAAGATTGTAAAAATACCATTCTGTATGCAGGTATAAAATATGGAAAACTATAGTACATAGTGATATTGTAGCTATCATCCATATTCAACTGGAATAAAGTGTTCATTGAGTGCAAGATTATTCCAGTGCCACAGAATACTATGGAGAGTATGAAAAATCAAGGAGTATTAGATTAGAATGACTGCTTTTTACAGCAATGCAGAGTTTAAGAGAAAAGATATGTCAAGCTCAAACTATTGAATTCTCATGACCAAACTAAAGTAATTCTTCCTCTTTAAGCACAGGGCTCAATTTTAAATCTAAACTTAATGTGTAATTCTACATTTTACTATATTATAACATCTACTGTTCCCACAACCTCCCAGGGTATTTAAAGTTAAAAGTAATTCAGGTTAAAAAAATAATATGGTCCCGAGGAGTCCCAGATGGCAGCAGGGTAGATGGAAGCAACATTGACTTGCTCCTTGTGTCAAACCAGATTTACAGGTAAATTATAGACCAATCAACCTGAATAACCAACTGAAGGCTAGCTCTTCTGAGACATTATAACCAAGGATTTACAGAGGAAGCCACAAAGAGACTGGTAAGAAGGGCAGAGACTTGAAAAGTCCTGTGACCAACTCCCATGTGGGGTGGCTGAGAAACTTGAAAGCATATCTCAGCTACAAATCTACCTTACCCCAGAAGTGAGGGGTCTCAACCCCTCGCAGGGATCCCCAACCCTGAGACACAGACAGGAAGACAAGCCTGCATAGCATCTGGTTGTGGAAATCAGTGGGGATTCGCTCCACATGGGAGAAAAGGAAACCTGAAAAAGACTCAGATGCCACATTCCCAGGGTTGGGCAATCTTATTGTTACAGCACCAGTCTGAGCAGTGCACTGCCTAGCCCTCCAATGACTGGCAATACCACTCTGCCATGCTCAGGTCCTTTGGAGAGGCCTACTGGTGGCACCCAGCAGGAACATTTTCTGTGCTCCTTTCCTGGAGAAGATATTGGCGGAAACTCAGTGATTAAACTGAGTAGCTTTGCCCTGACCAGCTTTCATAAGTGGTTAGAGCAGTGATGGCGAACCTATGACATGTGTGTCAGAGGTGACACGCAAACTCATTTTTTTGTTGATTTTTCTTTTTTAAATGGCATTTAAATATATAAAATAAATATCAAAAATATAATTCTGTTTTACTATGGTTGCAAATATCAAAAAATTTCTATATGTGACACGGCACCAGAGTTAAGTTAGGGTTTTTCAAAATGCTGACATGCCGAGCTCAAAAGGTTCGCCATCACTGGGTTATAGCATTGGTCTGTGGACCTGAGGGTAGCAGGTTTGCTTCCCAGACAAGGGCATGCACCTTCGTTAAAGGTTTGATTTCTGGCCCTGGAGTGGGGGGATTGGAGATCATGCAGAAGGCAACAAATTTGCTCTGATGTATCTCTTTCTCTCTCTCTCTCTCTCTCTCTCTCTCTCTCTCTCCCCCTCCCTCCCTTCCACTCTAAAAAAATCAATGGAAAAATATTCTTGGGTGGGAATTAAAAAAAAACTTGTATAGCTTTGGAAGGGGAAAATTATTCCCCACCTTGAGCACACAGTCCTCCCCCCACCTGTTAAATCACTGGTTTGCCCTGCCATTCTAGGACTGCCATGCTGAGCTCAGTATTTCAGGGGGACAAGAGTGCTGTTCAGAACTGGGACTCTTGGAGTGTATCTAGGGGGGCTTTTGTCCAGGGATCAGACATGAAGGTGCTGGGTTGTGTGGCTACATTGCAGGTGAGTCACTCCTATCTCCCCTGTGATCTCAGCTTGCACTATCCTGGGAAGGGTAAGAAATGCCCCACCCTTACAGGCTTGCCAGCAACACCCCCAATGAGAAACACTTTGGATAAGCCCTCCCAAGTGTCAGTATCCCTTCCCAGCTGAGCTCAGTACTATGGAGATTATGGTGTGCTGCTTGAAGCTAGGAGATTCCAAGTGTCTCCCTCAGAGGCTATTGTTTGGGACAAGGATGAAGTCCTTGGCCCAATCTTACAGGCTCAGCCAGCCCCACACCCAACTGAGACTCCTTTGACCTGACCTCTCAAGCCCCAGTGGCATGGCCCTGTTGAGCTTGCTTTTGAAGAGCAGACAGCTGGATGAAACCAATTTGAGTCTGCAGTGCTCCTCCTGGAGAGCTAGAGTTGAAGACTCTGAAAGAGACTGAGTGGTTTGGCTATAGAGTAGGGGTCACTTTCTTCTCATTGAGTGCCTGATCATGTGACCCCCAAGTACTAAACTCACTATCCCCATTTACCCTGACCTGGATCACCACACAATACCAAGCATGTGTCCTGTCTTTGATGTATCTGTGCATTGTGGCCAGTCTGGGCCCACTCTACAGTCTTTCTTCAGAAGGTTCTGGAGGAAGAAAAGGTGGCTTATGGGGGAGGTGGAGTAGCTGACAGGCAGAGGCAGAACTTAGGAAGCCACAGAACTTTTATAGATCTATAGAGGCAGAGCTGGAGGAAGCCAACCCTTGTAAACAGAATAGCAACTCTCACTCACACCCATGCCCAGTAGATGCACCCACAAACAATAAATAGTAAGGCAGCTCCAGACAAGTAGCCAAAGGTCAGTTACACCCAAGGATATTTTTCCATTGATTTTAGAGAGAATGGAAGGGAGAGAGAAAGACAGAGAAAAATATCGATGTGAGAGAAACACATCGATTGGTTTCCTTCTGTATGCACCCTGACCAGGGCCTGGGCTGGAGAGGAGCCTACAACCAAGGTACGTGTTCTTGACTGGAATCAAACCCAGGACTCTGTTGTCCACAGGCCAATGCTCTATCCACTGAGAGAAACTGGCTTGGGCCACACATTCCATATTGAAATGTACCTGAACCCCACCCAATTGGAATCAGTTCCAACAATACCAGTGGTGGGCTTCAGACCACACTAGAGCTTGACACAAGTAGCTACACATATGGCATGCCCAAAGGGGGATTCCAGCTGGCAAAAGACCCTGGTGTTAAAAACAAAAACAAATTCTGCCTCAAAGGTCAGCCCCTGCACAGCAACTCATACACATTGATCAAAGTTTATCTCTACAGTCATCCAGCCTGAAGAGTTAACACCACCCACAAAAAAAGCCAACAACATTCAAAGCAGAATCAGAACTTAGGAAATCACAGAACATTTATAGATCTACCCCTAACTACAACAGGAGAGTGCAAATAACTCACAATAAATATTCCTGCAGCACCAAGCTCCAGTGATCTGGAAGAGTGTGCCACTAAGCCCAAGAATAAACCTACATCATTAAGCCATCATAAAAAATGTGGGAGTCAGAAGATCTACCTTAATACATAGAGACAAGCTAGGCAGACAAAGAACTATGCCCCAAATGAAAGAACAAGAGAAATCCTCAGAAATCCTATCTAATAAAAGAGTAATATTCAAATTAGCCATTGCCCTGCAACAAAGATGGCAACACCCACAGCCAATAAGGCAGGAATATGCAAATTGACTGTCATTCCGTGACAAAGATGGTGGTGGCTGAGCCAGGATGCTTGCGTCATCACTATGGCAATGATGCAGGCATTCCGCCCCACCCCACTTTGCTTTGTTGCTGCTGCCATGGGGGCCAGAGAAGCAGAGACACAAGCCCACAGGGGGGCACAGCACCCAGCAGCCCCAAGCCCCATGGCTGTGGTGACACAAACCCACAGGAAAAATGTGGAAGTAGAGATAAGCTATCATAACTTTATCTCCCTTTCCACAAGATGAGAAAACTGACCCTGATTTATTTAGTGATGTGGCCCATACCTTTCTACAAGCACAAGGTATGTTATGACCACTCCCAGAAAGGTCTGGTCAGAATACTGTCTCCAGGGAATAACGCTAGTGTGGCAAATCATCTAAGAGAGGAAACAAGCTTTAGTTGGGTTTATTCTGAAGGTCAGAGAACATGCCACCCCAACATATGCTGTGTTGTTATATTGATTATCTTGAGCTGCAGATGCTTGAAAAACAGCAAATTCAAGGACAGTCTTTCACTGAAGTCTCCTGACCTGCCTAAAATCGGGCCCCCCAAAAGGAGCTTAAATATCATAGGTCCCCTTGATGGGAAAAGTGTCATCAGCCAGCGAAGACTGACTCCTGTCACAGGACAGGAGACTAGAAGTTGACATCACACCCAAACATTGTTACAAACTATCTTCCCCCACTACCATTCATATTTCCTAAAAATCATTTACTCTCCTCTAAGAGGCCTACATCCCCTTTCCCTAGGAAGAAGGTATTTAAATCTGGATTCTAAGCCACCTTGGGGAGTTACTCATTTTTCCCTGGGATATCCCACATATACACGAGGTACACATGTTAATGAACTTTTGTTTTTCTCTTGGTACTCTGTCTTTCATTACAAGGGCCTCCAATAAGAACTAAGAAGGGTAGAGGAAAACTATTTTTCCTCCTCCATAATTCTATTTCGGGAAATCAAGTCCTGGGCTGAACAGTGAGGTTGGCTCAAGTGCCAAGCAGTCCCGGCTAAGGGGAGGGAAGCTTCTAGGGGGAAATCAATGACATTGGCATCAAAGTAGGACATAGGGCACACACATGGTTGCTGGTGGGAGTTTAAAGTGGTTCAACATTTTTGGAGGATGATTTAGAAAAATCAATAGAAATGTTCAAGGTACATCCAAGAGTCTTCTTCTAGGAATCTCATCTGCTGAGATAAAGCACGAGTGCATAAGCCCTGGTCAGAACCCAGGGTGCTACTGCGGGCTCCCCTTCCACAATAGGAAAACCTGTTTACAACCTGCATTTTTAGGACAAGGTGACATCTATACTAATAAAAGTGTAATATGCTAATTAGACTGAACATCTTTTGGACGACCTTCCGGACATCCTTCTAGTCTAGACAAAGCCATGGTGGCAGGGCTGAGGCAGAGGCAGTTAGAGGAAACCAGGCAGGCAGGGGAGAGCAGTTAGGTGGATCAGGCCGGCAGGGGAGAGTAGATACGGGGATCAGACCATCAGGGGAGAGCAGTTAGGGGGATCAGGACAGCATGCAGGTGAGCAGTCAGGAGCCAGCAGTCCCAAGGGGTACCGGATTGGAGAGGGTACAGGCCGGGATGAGGGAACCCCCTCCCATGCATGAATTTCATGTAGCAGGCCTCTAGTAAATTAATAAAATGGAAGCAATCAAGATACCAGATGCAGAGTTTAAAACATTGCTTATAAAAATGCTCAAAATGTATATATACATATATCCCACATTCAAAGGCTATTAAATTGAGTTGTTTACCCATATCTTCAGACAAAACTGCTTCCCTATTTATAATGGTCTGGCCCTCTAGCAACTTCAGTGTGAAATTATAGCTAATTTGCCTACAAACATCAGGTGGTCATAATAATCTGGCCACTCAGTGTATATATACACACTAGAGGCCCGGTGCATGAATTTGTGCATCAGTGAGGTCCCTCAGCCGGGCCTGCAGGATTGGGTCAAAATCGGCTCCCCAACATCCCCCAAAGGGTCCTGGATTGCAAGAGAGTTCAGGCCAGGCCAAGGGACCCCACCAGTGCATGATTGGGCCAGGGAGGTACATGGGAGGTTGGCCAGCCAGGGAGGGACCGCAGGAGGGCTCCAGGGCATGTCTGGCCCATCTTGCTCAGTCCCTATCAGCCAGACCGCAGCAGTAAGCTAACCTACCAATTGGAACATCTGCCCCCTGGTCGTCAGTGCACATCATAGTGAGTGCTTGAGCAGCCTTAGCATATCATTAGCATATTATGCTTTGATTGGTTGAATGGACAACAGGATGACCAGACACTTAGCATATTAGGCTTTTATTATATCGGATATGCTGTCTAAAAGAGATCCAACTCAGAATAAAAGATACAGATTAAAAGTGAAGGGATGAAAAATAATGTTCCGTGCAAACGAAAAACAAAAACAAAAGCAAAGCAAAACAAAACAAAAGCTGAGGTAGCAATACTTACATCAGCCTGTGGACCATAGAGTCCTAGGTTTGATTCTGGTCAAAGCCACGCATGTTGGTTACAGGGTCCTCCCCAGTTTGGGCCCTAGTCAGGGTGCATGCGGAAGGGAACCAATCAATGTGTTTCTCTCACATAGATATTTCTATCTTTCCCTCTCCCTTCCACTCTCTCTAAAAATCCATAGAAAAATATCCTCGGGTGTAACAGGCCTTTGAAAAGAGATTGAACAAGAGAACGAGAACTTGTTTGAAGAAATAATGGCTGAAAACTCTCCTACTCTGGTGAAAGATAAAGTCACAGAAGTTCAAAGAAATTCCCAATCAAGAGGAATCCAAAGAGCCTCACACAAACACACATTGTAATTAAAATGCAAAGGTCAAAAACAAAAAGAGAATCTTAAAAGTAGAAAACAAGAGAGTTAGTTTCCTATAAGGGAGCTCCCATAATTCTGTCGGAGGATTTCTCCGCTGAAACACTTCAAGCGAAATGGAATTTCCATGGGAGTTTATTATCATGAAACCATATTACAAGAAATGTTAAAGGGCCTGCTTTAAGAAAATGAAAGAGAAAGAGAGGGAAAGAAAGAGAGAGAAAGAGACAGGTATAAAGAGAAGAAACGGTAATAAATAAGTACCTATCAGTAATTACATACATATAAATGGATTAAATACTCCAATCAAAAGACATAGGGTAGCTGAATAGATAAGAAAACATATATATATATTTGTCTAAAAGAGACCCAAGTCAGAATAAAAGATGTTCAGAGATTAAAAGTGAAGGGATGGACAATAATGTTCCATGCAAATGAAAAAACAAACAACAAAGCAAAAAAACAAAAGCTGACATAGCAATACTTACATTTGACAAAAGAGACTTCAAAGCAGAGGCCATAAAATAGACAAAGAAGGGCACTACATAATACTAAAGGAATTGATCCAACACCATGATATATCCCTGACAAACATATATACACCTAACATGGTAGCATCTAAATATGTATAGTTTCAATCCCAGCAACAACATAGCGCCAGTAACTAACTATTACACAGTCAGCTCTGGGCAGTGAACTTCCATTGGACAGAGAGGCCCTATAGCCTCAGAGGCCAACCCCAGAACACTGCCACCCAGAGGCTGACCCACAAACTGACTCTTTGCTAAACACAAAATAAGGCAGTCTGGGAAATAAATGCGGCCTGCTTTAAAATAAGGACTGTGGTTTACAACACAGAGGAACAGTATATCGCAGGGAAACTCAACACTCTCCTGAATACCTGGAAGGTCTAAGGCGAGCCACACTGAAGAATAGAAGAACCGAAGGACCTTCACTACTGCAATTTTTTTTTCTTTTTTCACTTTTTAACTAAGAAACCAATTTTTTTTCTTTTTTTTTTCCCTGTTCTTTTTTTTTTCTTCTTTTTCCATCACCTGATTTTACCCTTTTAATTACTACCTTCTTCTTTTTAACCAGTATTATTACTGCTACCATTTTACCATTTTTTAAAGTGCCATTTTATTTTCTCTTTATTTTATTTTGGGATTAGTGTTCTCCATTCTATTTTCATCGTTATATTATTGGTTGTTTCTAGTTTGCATTCATATCCATGGAGCTGTTGCTGGAATTTGTTGGGATTAATGGCTGTTCTATAGGAGTATTCTCCTCATATATAAATTCTCTTCCTCTCTTCCACTTCATTCTCTCTTTTCGCTCTTTTTTTTTTCTTTTCTTTTCTCGCTTTTATTTTCCCCCCTCCTTTTTCCCAATTTCATTTTTGCACTCCTTTTTTTGGTCCCTACTTTTCTTTTCTTTTTTCTCTTTTATCTTTTTCTCTTCCTTCTTCCTTATCCCCTAATTCTCTTAATTTAGGTGGTCACCTTTATTTGGGGTTATTAATACCGTGATTATATTTGTGTATAGTGCCTGGTACGTGGTGCCTTGTTGTGTTGTATTTTGTGCCTTTAAATCAACGCAGCAGATCCAAGCAACAGCAACCTCCTGAGCACCACACCCTCTGCTGAGGAACAGCAGCTGTACGTGAAACCTTGCCCCACCAGCCAGAAGAGCCACCACAGCTGTGAACAGCACCCACCAGAGGAGCTGCTGCCAACTGAAGAGCAGCTGCTACCGCAACCGCCCGAAGAGCAACCACAGACCAAGGAGTCACTGCCACCAAGGGAGCAACCACTGAATGACTCAACGTCTAGATATGTCAGTGAGATCAAACATGGGTAGACAAAAAACCCCCAAAGGAAAGAGAAGGAGGACTCTCCAGAAAAGCAGCTAAGTAATACAGAGGCATGCAACATGACAGATAAAGAATTCAGAATAAGGGTCCTAGAGTGCATAAACCAGATGGAGGAAAAAATCGACAACCTCTGCAAGAAGCAAGAATAAACAGATGAAAAAATCGATAACATATGGAAGAAGCTAGAAGAAACAGATGAAAAAATCAACAACTTAAGTAAGACCCAAGAAGAAATGAAGAGTGATATAGCTGCAATGAAAAACTCCATTGAAAGTATCAACAGTAGACTAGGAGAAGCGGAGGACCGAATTAGTGAATTAGAAGACAAGGAAGCAAAACACACCCAAAATGTACTGCAATTGGAGAAAAAAATTAAAGGACAGGAGGAGAGCCTAAGGGAGCTTTGGGACAACATGAAACGAAACAACATACGAATAATAGGAGTACCAGAACAACAGAAGGATGAACAAGGATTAGAAAACCTACTCGAAGAAATAATATCAGAAAACTTTCCTGAGGTGGGGAAGAAAAAAGTCACACAAGCCCAGAGAGTCCCAAACAAGGTGAACCCGAAAAGACCCACACCAAGACACATCATAATCACCATGGCAAATGTTCAGGACAAAGAGAGAATCTTACAGGCTGCAAGAGAGAGACGGAAAGTTACATACAAGGGATCTCCCATTAGATTGTCAAATGATTTCTCAACAGAAACACATCAGGCCAGAAAAGAATGGACTGAAATTTACAAAGTGATGCAAAGCAAAGGACTGAATCCAAGAATACTCTATCCAGCAAGGCTATCATTCAAACTTGAAGGGGAAATAAGAAGCTTCACAGAAAAAAAAAAGGCTAAGGGAGTTTGTCACCACCAAGCCAGCAATGCAAGGAATGCTAAAGGGACTGGTATAAAAATAAGAAATAAAAAGCTCAGAAAGAAAACAGCCACACACAAAAAAAGAAATGGCTACAAACAAGTACCTTTCAATAATAACTTTAAACGTAAATGGACTAAATGCTCCAAACAAAAGACATCGAGTGGCTGAATGGATAAAAAAACATGACCCATACATCTGCTGTCTACAAGAAACCCACATCATTAGAAGGGACTCACACAGACTGAAAGTGAAAGGATGGAAAAATATCTTTCAGGCAAATGGAAAGGAAAAGAAAGCTGGGGTAGCAATACTTATATCGGACAAAATAGACCTCAAAGTGAAGGCCGTAACAAGAGATAAGGAAGGCCACTTCATAATACTAAAGGGATCAATACAACAAGAAGATATAACCCTGGTAAACATATATGCACCCAATGCAGGAGCACCCAAATTCATAAAAAAACTCCTGGAAGATATCAAAGGAGAGATCGACAACAATACAATCATAGTAGGAGACTTTAATACACCACTGACAGCACTGGATAAGCCCTCTAAACAAACAATCAGCAAAGATACAGCAATCCTAAATGACTCCCTAGATCAGATGGACTTAATAGACATCTTCAGAACACTTCACCCCAAAGCCAGGGAATATACATTCTACTCAAATGCTCATAAGACATATTCAAAAATAGACCATATATTGGGTCACAAGCAAAGTATCCCCAAATTCAAGAAGATTGAAATCATAAAAAGCGTCTTCGCAGACCACGATGGCATAATATTAGAAATAAACTAAAATAAAAACAACCCAAAATACTCAAACACCTGGAAGCTGAATAGCATGCTATTAAATATTGATTGGGTTACCAATGAGATCAAAGAAGAAATTAAAAACATCCTGGAAACTAATGACAATGAAAACACAACAATCCAAAACCTATGGGACACAGTGAAAGCAGTCCTGAGAGGGAAGTTTATAGCCCTACAGGCCTATCTCAAAAAAACAAGAAAAAATGGTAGTAAATCATCTAACTCTACAACTCAAAGAATTAGAAAGAGAGCAACAAGAAAACCCCAGAGTGAGCAGAAGGAAGGAGATAATAAAGATTAGAGCAGAAATAAATGACATAGAGACCAAAAAAACAATAGAGAAAATCAATGAAACAAAAAGCTGGTTCTTTGAAAGGATAAACAAGATTGACAAACCTCTAGCCAGACTCACCAAGAAGCAGAGAGAGAGGACCCAAATAAATAAAATCAGAAACGATAGAGGCGAAATAACAACAGACCCCACAGAAATACAAATGATTTTTAAAAAATACTATGGACAGCTCTACTCCAAAAAACTAGACAACCTGGAGGAAATGGACAAATTCCTAGAAAAATACAACATTCCAAAACTCAATCTGGAAGAATCTAAAAATCTCAACAGGCCAATAACTATGGAAGAAATTGAAGCAGTCATCAAAAAGCTTCCATCAAACAAAAGCCCAGGACCAGACGGCTTCACAGGGGAGTTTTACCAAACATTCAAGGGAGAACTAAAACCTATTCTCCTCAGACTACTACAAAAAATTCAAGAGGAAGGAACACTTCCAAGCTCATTCTATGAAGCCAGCATCACCCTAATACCAAAACCAGGTAAAGACAACACAATGAAAGAGAATTACAGGCCAATATCCCTCATGAACATAGATGCCAAAATCCTCAACAAAATCTTAGCAAATCGGATCCAGCAGTACATCAGAAAGATCATACACCATGACCAAGTAGGATTTATCCCAGGGATGCAAGGATGGTACAATATCCGCAAATCAATAAACGTGATACATCACATAAACAAATTGAAAGAAAAAAACACGTGGTCATATCAATTGATGCAGAAAAAGCATTTGACAAAATTCAACACCCATTTTTGATAAAAACTCTCAGCAAGGTGGGAGTAGAAGGATCATACCTCAACATAATAAAAGCCATATATGACCGGCCCACAGCCAATATCATACTCAATGGACAAAAACTAACACCATTTCCCCTAAGAACAGGAACAAGACAGGGATGCCCCCTCTCACCACTCCTGTTCAACATAGTATTGGAAGTGTTAGCCATTGCAATTCGGCAAGAAGAAATAAAAGGCATCCAAATTGGAAAAGAGGAAGTAAAACTGTCCTTATTTGCAGACGACATGATATTATACATACAAAACCCTAGAGACTCCATCAAAAAACTACTAGACTTAATACATGAATTTGGCAATGTAGCAGGATACAAAATTAACCCCAAGAAATCTGAGGCATTTCTGTACACCAATAGTGAACTTTCAGAAAGAGAGATTATAAAAACAATCCCGTTTCCCATTGCACCAAAAAATTAAGCTACTTAGGAATAAACTTAACTAAAGAGGTAAAAGACCTCTACTCAGAAAACTACAGGACGTTGAAAAAAGATATCGAGGAAGACATAAACAGATGGAAGAACATACCGTGTTCATGGATTGGTAGAATCAACATCATTAAAATGTCCATACTACCCAAAGCAATCTATAAATTCAACGCACTTCCCATTAAAATACCAACGGCATACTTCAGAGATCTAGAACGAACTCTCCAAAAATTCATCTGGAATAAAAAAAGACCCCGAATAGCTGCAGCAAAACTGAAAAAGAACAAAGTAGGTGGGATCTCAATACCAGATATCAAGTTGTATTACAAAGCCACTGTTCTCAAAACTGCCTGGTACTGGCACAAGAATAGGCATATAGATCAATGGAATAGAATAGAGAGCCCAGAAATCGGCCCGAACCAATATGCTCAATTAATATTTGACAAAGGAGGCAAGAACATACAATGGAGCCAAGATAGTCTCTTCAATAAATGGTGTTGGGAAAATTGGACAGATATATGCAAGAAAATGAAACTAGACCACCAACTTACACCATACACAAAAATAAACTCAAAATGGATAAAGGACTTAAATGTACGACAGGAAACCATAAAAATTCTAGAAGAATCCAAAGGCAACAAAATCTCAGACATATGCCGAAGCAATTTCTTCACTGATACAGCTCCTAGGGCACTTGAAACTAAAGAAAAAATGAACAAATGGGACTACATCAAAATAAAAAGCTTCTGCACAGCAAAAGAAACCATCAACAAAACAACGAGAAAACCCACAGTGTGGGAAAACATATTTGCCAATGACATATCTGATAAGGGCCTAATCTCCAAAATTTATAGGGAACTCATACAACTTAACAAAAGGAAGATAAACAATCCAATCAAAAAATGGGCAAAGGACCTAAATAGACACCTTTCAAAAGAGGACATTCAGAAAGCCAAGAGACATATGAAAACATGCTCAAAGTCACTAATCATCCGAGAGATGCAAATCAAAACAGCAATGAGGTACCACCTCACACCTGTCAGACTGGCTATCATCAACAAATCAACAAACGACAAGTGCTGGAGAGGATGTGGAGAAAAAGGAACACTTGTGCACTGCTGGTGGAAATGCAGACTGGTGCAGCCACTATGGAAGACAGTATGGAGTTTCCTTAAAAAACTGAAAATGGAACTCCCATTTGACCCTGTGCTCCCACTTCTAGGAATATATCCCAAGAAACCAGAAACACCAATCAGAAAGGATATATGCACCCCTATGTTCATAGCAGCACAATTCACCATAGCTAAGATCTGGAAACAGCCTAAGTGCCCATCAGTAGATGAATGGATTAGAAAACTGTGGTACATCTACACGATGGAATACTATGCTGCTGTAAAAAGGAAGGAACTCTTACCATTTGCAACGTCATGGATGGAACTGGAGAGCATTATGCTAAGTGAAATAAGCCAGTCAATAAAGGAAAAGTACCACATGATCTCACTCATTCATGGACAATAGAGACCATTATAAACTTTTGAACAATAATAGATACAGAGGCAAAGCTGCCTCAAACAGATTGTCAAACTGCAGCGGGAAGGCTGGGGAGGGTTGGGGGGCAGGAGGTAGGGGGGTAAGAGATCAACTAAAGGACTTGTATGCATGTATATAAGCATAACCAATGGACATAAGACACTGGGGGATAGGGGAGGCTAGGGGACTGTCTAGGGCGGGGGGATAAAATGGATACATATGTAATACCCTTTGTAATACTTTAAGCAATAAAAAAAATATGTATAAAGTAAACCTTAGCATACATAAAGGGAGATATTGACAGCAATACAGTCATAGTAAGGGGTTTTAACACCCAACTTACATCAATGGATAGATCTTCCAGACAAAAAATCAACAAAGTAACATTTTCCTTAAATAGCACATTGGATCAGATTGATTTAATTGATATTTACAGAACTTTTGATCCCAAAGAAGCAGAATATGCATTTTTCTCAAGTGCACATGGACCATTCTCAAATATAGACCACATGTTAGGACACAAAATAAGTTTAAATAAATTCAAGAAGGTAGAAATCAGCCTAGCCGGTGAGGCTCAGTGGTTGAGTGTCAAACTCTGAACCAGGAGGTCACAGTTCAATTACCGGTCAGGGCACATGCCCGGGTTGTGGGTTTTATCCCTAGTAAGGGGCATGCAGGAGGCAGATGATCAATGATTCTCTCTCATCGTTGATGTTTATGTCTCTCTTTCCCTCTCTCTTCCTCTCTGGTCAATAAAAATTATATTAAAAAAGAAGAAGATGGAAATCATGTAAAGCATCTTCTCTGAACACAATGGTATAAAACTAGAAATCAATCACAATAAAAATCTGAAAAATATTCCAACACATGAAGGCTAAATAACATGTTATTAAACAATGAATGGGTTAACAATGAGATCAGAGAAAAAAATCAAAATTACCTGAAAACCAATGAAAATGAACACACAAAAAACCCAAATCTATGAGACAGAGAAAACAGTTCTGAAAGAGAAGCTCATAGCATTACAAGCCTACCTCAAGAAGTAAAAAAATATATATTTATTTTATTTTTTTTATCCATCACCATTTATCCCCCCATATAACCTCTTCCAACCTACATCCACTCCCTCTCCACAGCAAGCACCACACTGTTTTTCATGGTAATGAATTCTTTCTCTTTAATTTTTCATCCTTTTTTACATAATTGCTGCACCCCCACCCATCGTCCGCCACATGAGAGCTATCTGCCTTTATTTAACAATTTAACTCTGAACCTAAAAGATGTAGAAAAGGAACACACAAAGCCTATAAAAAGTAGAAGGAAGGAAATAATAAAGATCAATGAGGAAATAAATCACATAGAAATTTAAAACACACACACACACACACACACAATGGAAAATATCAATGAAACCAAAGTTGGTTCTTTGTAATGATGAACAAGATTGAGAAACCCTTTACCAGACCCAGCAATTAAAAAAGATAGAGGACACAAATAAATAAAATCAGAAATGAAATAAGTGAAGTAACAATTAACACTACAGAAATACAAAGGATTGCAAGAAAATATTACAAAAAACTGTATGCCAAAAAAATTGGACAACCTTGAAAAATTCATAGAAACATACAATCTTCCAAAACTGAATCAGGAAGAATCACAAAATCTTAATAGACCAATAGCATCTAAAGAAATTAAAGTTACCAACAAACTCCCAACAAACAAAAGTTCTGGACCAGATAGCTTCACAGGGGAATTAAACAGAATTTTGAAAGAACAATTAATATCTATCCTCCTGAAACAATTGCAAAAAAATAAATAAATAACAGGAAGAAAGGACTTACACACTCTTTTTATGAGACCAACATTATCCTAACTTCAAAATCAGATAAAGAGACTACAAAGAAAGGATATTATAGGACAATATCCCTAATGAACATAGATGCTAAAATCCTCAACAAAATATTAGCAAATCAGATCCAGCAATATATCAAAATGATTATCCAATATGACAATTGCCATTTATCCCAGGGATGAAAGGCTGTTAGAATATTTTCAAATAAAAAATGTGAGACACTACATAAACTAACTGAAGGATAAAATTCACATAATCATATTAATAAGTACAGAAAAATAATTTAACAAAATCCAGAATTTATTTTGATAAAAACTCTGAGCAAAGCAGGAAGAGATTGATCATACCTCAACTTAATAAAAACCATATATGAGAAACCTACAAAGAACATCAAACTCAATGGGCAAAAACTGAAAGATTTCCCTTAAGAACAGGGCAAGGATGTCCACTTTCACCACTATTATTCAACATAATACTGGAAGTCCTATTCAAAGCAAAGAAGAAATAAAAGGCATCCAAATTGGAAAGGAGAAAGTAAAACTGTCATTATTCGCAGATGACATGATATTGTACATAGGAAACCCAAAAGACTCCACCAGAAACTACTAGATTTAATGAATGAATTTAACATATTAGCAAGATGCAAAATTAACATCCAAAAATCAATGGCAGTTTTATACACCAGTAATGAACACTCAGAAAGAGAAACTAAAATAAATTATCCCAAATACCACTGCAACAACAAAATCTTAAGATATGTAAGGAAGTAAAAGACTTGTACTAGGAAAAAGACAGGACACAAAAAAAATAGAGTGAACTATGAACAAATGATAGATTATGCCTTATTCATGGATTGGTAGAATTAACATCATTAAAATGTCCTACTACCCAAAGCAATCTATATATTTAACACAAACCCAATTAAAATACCAACAGCATATTTCACAGATCTAAAAAGAAATACTCCAAAAATCATATAGAACCAAAGAAGACTCTGAAAAGCCCCAGCAATCTTAAGAAAGAACAAAGTTGGAGGGATCACAATACAGAACAAATTATACTACAAAGCCACTGTAATCAAAGCACACTGATACTGGCATAAGAATATGCATATAGATCAATGGAACGGAACAGAGAACCCCAAATTGACCCAACTTATTTGCTCAATTAATATTTGCAAATGAGTCAAGGACATATAAGAGAGTAAAGATAGTTTCTTCAATAAATTGTGTTGGGACAATTGCATAGGTACATGCAAAAAAATGAAACTAGACCACCAACTTATATTATACACCAGAATAAACTCAAAATGGGTACAAGACTTAAATGTAAGTTGTGAAACCATAAAAATCCTAGATTAAACCATAGGCAACTAAATCTCAGACATCTCTCTTAGCAATATGTTTGCAAATACATCTCATAGGGCAAGGAAAACAAAGGAAAAATTAAACAAATGGGACTACATCAACATAAAAAGCTTCTGCACAGTAAAAGAAACCATTAACAAAATGAAAAGGGATACCACTGTATGGGAAAAAAATATTTGCCAATGACAAATCTCATAAGGGGTTAATTTCTAAAATATATAGAGAACTCATACAACTTAATACAAAGAAGGCAAACAATCCAATTTTAAAAACGAGCAAGGGATCAAAATACATACTTCTCCAAAGAGGACATACTGAAGGCCAAGAGACAGATGAAAAAATGTTAAAAGTCAGTAATCATCAGAGAGATGGAAATTAAAAGGATAATGAGGTACCAGGTCAAACCTGCCAGAATGGCTGCCATAAACAAAACACAATTGACAAGTGCTGCTTAGGATGCAGAGAAAAGGGAAGCCTAGTACACTGCTGGTTGGAATGCAGTCTGGTGCAGCCACTATGAAAAACAATATGGAGGTTCCTCAAAAAATTAAAAATGAACTGCCATTTGACTCAGTGATCCCACTTCTAGGAATATAGCCTAAGAATCTTAAAACACTAGTCAGAAAAAAATATATGGATCCCGATGTACATAGTAGTGCTATTTACAATAACTAAAGTCTGGAAACAGTGCAAATGCCCATCACTAGATGTGTGGATAAAAAGCTGTGATATATTTACAGAATGGTGTACTTTATGGCTGTAAAAAAGAAGTATCTCTTACCCTTTGAGACAGCACGGAAGACCTGGAGAGTATTATGCCAAGCAAAATAAGCCAATCAGAGAAAGACAAGTATAACATGATCTCGCTTACTGTATTTGTTAAATCTGATGAACAAAATAGAACCAGAGACATGGAAGTATGCAGCAGATTCAGGACTCTCAGAGGAAAGTGGGAGGGGGTGGGTAGGAAGAGAGTAACCAAAGAACTTATACACATATATGCAGAACCCATGGACACAGACAATAATGTGGTGAAGGCCTGGTGAGTGGGAGGGATTGGGGTGGAGTGGGTCAATGGGGGCAGGATGGGGCATTTGTAATAATTTCAACACTAAAGATAAATTGAAAAAAACAAAGGAACAAACAAAAAAATCCTTCCTAAAAAGAAGCTGAGGCTGTTCCCACCCTATTTTTCAAATAGACTCTGTCCAAATTCTATTAAAATTGTAGTGTAACTAAAAAAAAATAGGAACATAGAAATAGACTCAAGGTAATTAAATTATTTTATATTTTCATAGAGTAGAGAAGCTAAAGCCTAGAAGTTAGGTACTGTGACTTCCTAACTCTATATCATATTTCTTTCCATATAGCACACTGAATGTCATTAAAGTAAAATAAATTCAGGTTAAATATAAGAAGTTTATTAATGAATTGTGCAATGTGGGCAAAGGTAGTTTTATAGTTTTGGGTATGCAAAACACAGCGTTTACTCTTGTGTTATTATTTCTTAGTTATTGTATTATTTTCCATACAAACAACTGTAAACCTACTTTAGTCCCACACTGCATAGTGTACACAAGTCACTAACAATCCAAAAATGACCATTTCAGCATCCTAGGACTCAGGTAACCACTTATAACTAGAAAACACTTTTAAATGTTAGTTACCACTTTTTTTCTGTATTTTCTATGATTGACTTTCCTAAGAAATCTCTAAAATGGGGTAAAATTTCATTGAATTTTAGCAGCTTTTAAAAAATATATATTTTAGTTGATTTCAGAGAGGAAGGGAGGAGAGAGAGAGATAGAAACATCAACAATGAATGAGTGATAATCATTGATCTGCTGCCTCCTGCACACCCCCTACTGGGGACCAAGCCCGCAAGCAACCCAAGGCATGTGCCCTTGACCAGAATCAAACCTGGGACCCTTCAGTCCACAGGCAGACACTATCCACTGAGCCAACCCATCTAGGGCTAGAAACTTTTGAAGTACCCACAATACCTTCTTCAATATATGAAAAGAAGTGGTAGTCAAGCATCCCAAACCTTGTTTTATAAAATATTGACAAATGTTTCCAAACTAAATCACGTTATTTTTGCTCTTTAGAACTAGATGGATGACGAAGAGCTCTTTAACGCAGAGTACTTATTTATGTAAAAATTAAAAAGCAATTGATGCAATCATTTTTTAAAAATTTCAACTTTATGGTGTGTTCGTTCACCATGTCAAGTCAAGGTTCCTTCCATCACTGTTTATCCCCCATTTATCCTCTTCTACTCCCCTCACGCCCATTCCCTCTGGTAATCACCATACTGTTGTCTGTCTATGAAGGTTTTTTTTTTCTTTTGCTTAATTTCTTCACCTTTTTCACCCACCCACACCTTCTGAAAGCTGTCAAGCTGTTCTTTGTATTTCTGAGTCTATTTCTATTTTGTTAGTTTACTTTTTCAGGATATAGGTGGAATCATATGGTACTGGTGAACACACAATACAATATACAGATGATGTGCTATATAATTATACACCTGAAACCTATATCACTTTATTAACCAATGTCACCCCAATAAATAAGTTAATTAATTAATTAATTAATTAATTAAAGATTTGACTTTAGATGCCACCTCTATAAACCTGAATTTTCTGCCTATTTTCCTGTCTTTTTCTCTTCTCCTCTGTAAACATAACCACACTTTCCCAGCAGGTTCAAACACAGATGGCTGCAGTATTGTGACAGAAGCAGAGATGTTACATTAATGTTTAAGGGACTGAAAATCCTCTAAGCATCAGGGGCATATGTTACCAGCTAATTGTTGCACTGGAAGCTATCTTGTTGTTTTAAAACATGGTGGCATTTTACATTATTTCTTCACAGCAGTATTAAATGTCAAACTTGTTGGGAAAAGTTTTTAATTTAGTTTAGCCAAAAAGTAGTTATAAAAAACGTATATTATATTTGGAAGAATTTGTGTCTAAATAATAGAAGATTGTAATATCATTTCTGGTTAAAAGGAGTCCGTATTTGGTCTCTATTCAGGAAGACTTATGTGAATAGCACAGGGTGCCCCAAAAATAATCAATGATTTTAGTATATTTTACACATAATTTTACATGATGTACTCCAGAGTATAGCAGCCTGCTGTATAATGGAAATATTTTCAGAGTTAAAAACAAAATGATCTAATATCACCTAAATGAAGAAATAGAGAGCTAATTGTCTTTAGCACTTTCCCAGCAATAACTACTTGACAATACTGACTGAGGCTATTCTACAGCCTTTATAGTCAGGTAATCAACATTGTGATAAGTAGCATCTACCTTTAAAATCTCTATTCTCCTATTAACTTTTGATAATGATTAGTGGGTGACAAGTGAAATATTGTTAATTCAGTGAGATATTTCAGATCAATGACATATAGGGGACATTTTGGAAAGTTTAAAATTAGTGTTTTTTTTAAATAATCGAACTTACTGGGGTGGGATTAGTTGATAAAATTATATTGGTTTCAAGTGTACAAATCTATAATACATCATCTGTATATCGCATTGTGTGTTCACTATAATAAGTCAAGTCAATTTTATCACTATGTATCTCCCTTTACCCTCTTCTACCTCTCTCCACCCCCATTTTCCCTCTTGCAATCACAATACTGTTGCCTGTGTTTATGAGGATTTTTTTTTTTTGCTTAATCCCTTCACCTTTTTCACCCAGCCCCACAACCCGCCTCCTCTCTGACAGTTGTCAGTCTGTTTTCTGTATCCATGAATCTGTTTCTATTTATTTTGTTCATTAGATTCCACATATGAGTGAGATCATGTGATACTTTTTATTTCTCTGACTGGCTTATTTCACTTACCATAATACTCTCTAGGTCCATCCATGCTGTCTCAAAAGGTAAAAGTTCCTTCTTTTTTACAGCTGCATAGTATCACATTGTGTAAATGTACCAGAACCTTTATATATACTTATCTACTAGCTAGAGGCCTGGTGCACAAAATTCGTGCATGGTGGGGGGAGGTCCCTCAGCCTGGCCTGCACCCTCTCCAATCTAGGATCCCTCTTGTAATCCAGAACCACTGGCTCCTAAGTGCTCACCTGCCTGCCTGCCTGATGCCCCTAACTGCTCTCCTGCCTGCCTGATGCCCTAACTGTTCCCTTGCCTGCTTGATGGACCTAACTGCTCTCCCCTGCTGGTCTGATCCCCCTAACTGCTCTCCTCTCCTTGTCTGATTCCCCTAACTGCCCATCTGCTCTCCCTTCTTCTCCACACCTTCAGACCCTAGTACTGGAGTGCTGAGAGCCCTCCACCAAGGCCCCACTCCCATCATGATGCCCCCCTTCTGGGCCAGTCAGAGCAGCGGGCCTGTGTGCACCTCTGCCAGGGGGGCCACCCCCAGCAGCAGCCTCATGTCCTGATGGTGCAAGTCCCCGCCCCTGTCTCCACCCACCAGCTCCTGTGCATGCACAGCCTGTTGAACGGTCGTGACTGGGACACGATTAGGACCAATTAGCATATTACCTCTTTACATATATAGATGGGCACATGGGATGCTTCCAAATCTTGACTATTGTAAATAACACTGCAATGAACATAAGGGTGTATATATATTCCTTCAAGTTTTAATCAATTTTGCTTCTGTAATCTATATCTTTATTTTTCCTCATGGTTTTACCATCTTCAGGTGGAATATTACAAGTTCCATACTACTTATCTAGGGTACCAATTATTAGTTTTGTTACTCATTTTCTTAAATAAACAGAAGTCAATTTATTCAAATGCATAGGAGTTTGGCTTCTTGCAAGATGGAGTCACAGCGTAAATTTTCTACATGTAAGCACTACAAAACCAAACAAAATAACATCATGTAAGCCCAGGACTACTGTCTGGAGAGTGTCCTGTGCACTAGACAGGGAGGAAAAAACAGACCAACACTTCATCTCTCTGAGATGAGGGTAAGGAGCTGGGAGTCTGTGTAAGCCAAAGTGGCTGGAGTCCCCAAAACCAAGTATTAAAAGGAGATATAGGCACAGAGAGATGAATCTAAAGGCCTGCAGATACCCTGTCAAGGATTCTTTTGGACAGCTGATTCTCACAGCCAGTTGGCCTGGAGTTCAAATCCCCCCCCAGTGTTACCTACAACAATCAAGGCTTAACTACAACAAGACGGCGCACAAAGACCACTAGGGGGTGCACCAAGAAAGCATAAAAAATGCAGAGACAAAGAAACAGGACAGAAAAGAAGGAAGGCAAAATGCTGGATATAGAGCTCAAAACCACACTTTTAAGGTCTCCCAAGAACTGTCCAGAAGCCACTGATAAATTTAGTAAGGCCCTCGAAAAGACTGGTGAGACCGCCGATAAATATAGTGAGATCCTCAAGAAATCTAATGAGACCCTCAATGTTGTGATAAAGAACCAACTAGAAATTAAGCATACACTGACTGAAATAAAGAATATTATACAGACTCCCAACAGCAGACCAGAGGAGCGCAAGAATCAAGTCAAACATTGGAAATGCGAAGAAGCAAAAAACACCCAACCAGAAAAGCAAAATGAAAAAAGAATCTGAAAATATGAAGATAGTGTAAGGAGCCTCTGGTACCAACAGCTTCAAGCATACCAACATCCGAATTATAGGGGTGTCAGAAGAAGAGAGAGAGCAAGATATTGAAAACCTATTTGAAGAAATAATGACAGAAAACTTCCCCTACCTGGTGAAAGAAATAGACTTACAAGTCCAGGAAGCAAAGAGAACCCCAAACAAAAGGAATCCAAAGAGGACCACACCAAGACACATCATCATTAAAAAGCCAAGAGCAAAAGACAAAGAGAGAATCTTAAAAGCAGCAAGAGAAAGAAACTCAGTTACCCACAAGGGAGTACCCATACGACTGTCAGCTGATTTCTCAACAGAAACTTTGCAGGCCAGAAGGGGGTGGCAAGAAATATTCAAAGTGATGAATACCAAGAACCTACAACCAAGATTATTTTATCCTGCAAAGCTATCATTCAGAAGTGAAGGTCAGATAAAGAGCTTCACAGATAAGGAAAAGCTAAAGGAGTTCATCACCACCAAACCAGTATTATATGAAATGCTGAAAGGTATCCTTTAAGAAGAGGAAGAAGAAGAAAAAGGTAAAGATACAAATTATGAACAACAAATACACATCTATAAACAAGTGAATCTAAGAATTAAGTGAATAAATAATCTGATGAACAGAATGAACTGGTGATTATAATAGAATCAGGGACATAGAAAGGGAATGGACTGACTATTCTTGGGGGGGAGGGAAGGGGAGTGGGGGATGCGGGAAGAGACTGGACAAAAATCTTGCACCTATGGATGAGGACAGTTGGTGGGGAGTGAGGGTGGAGGGTGGGATGGGAACTGGGAGGAGGGGAGTTATGGGGGGGAAAAGATGAACAAATGTAATAATCTGAACAATAAAGATTTAATTTAAAAAAAAAAAAGGATTCTTTCGGTTACTAACCAGTGCATGTGGGTGAGAAAACTACCCAAGCTCAAGGCAGAACCACTTGAGCTCCAGCTAGGTCGTTCAGTTTGTTGGATCATTCTCCTATACACCAAAAAAGTTGCAGGTTTGATTCCTGGTCATGACACATACCTAGGTTGTGAGTTAGTCCCTAATCACTGTGCTTTAGGATGTCAACCAGTCGATGACTCTCTCTCTCTCTCTCTCTCTCTCTCTCTCTCTCTCTCTCTCTCTCTCTCTCTCTCTCTCAAATAAAAGCATATCACACAGGTCTTAAAATAGTGCCTATCCCCAAAAACCAGAGTGGAAATTGCCATATTTCAGGGAACATCAGGTAGAGTACTAAGAAGGGTATTTTGCCAGTTAAGGAGAAAATTAACCCTAGATTAAATGCAAATCTGATTCTTCCTAGTGACATTTAAAAGCAAGATCTGCAATGATAAAACTGTTTACAGATTATTTAACAAGATCTCACAAAAATGGATCAATATATATACTATCCCCCCAAAAATTATACACAAAGTCTATAGATTATATTACATTTTGAAAATGAAATATATTTTAATATACACTACCTTATAATTATTCAAAGTGTCTATACATATACATTTTTGGGAATATATATATATATATATACATATATATGTATATATATATACATATACATATATATGTATGTATGTATATATTATGTATGCAGCACACAACAAGGTACTAATAAATCCAATTTCTGACATTCATTGAAAAATGTTTAGAAGTAAGAAACTATAAATATACAACTCAAAAGGGGGGAAAATTCCAATCAATTGAAACTGATACAGAAAACACACAAATAATAAACATAGTAGACAAAAGCAATTATTATAACTGTGTTCCATATGTTCAAGAAAGTAGAAGATACATTTAATACTAGAGGCCTGGTACACGAAATTCAGCACCGGCAGTAAGACATCCCTCTCACAATCTGGGACTGCTGGATCCTAACCACTCACCTGCCTGCCAGCCTGATCACCCCCTAATTGCACCCCTGCCGGCCTGATTGATGCCTAACTACTCCCCTGCTGGCCTGATTGCCCAAAACTGCCCTCCCCTGCCAGCCATCTTGTGGCAGCCATCTTATGGCAGCCATCTTGTAATGACCTTGTGCGAGAGTGTGACGCCACCTAGGCTTTTACTATTAGGATGTTAAGTAGGGACATAGGGAAAAGTGCCTAATTGAAATTGTAGTGATGAAAAATATAATGTGAGACTAGTGAAAGTTTGTAGAAAAAGGCAATAAATGTAACATCTCACTCTTTGGATGTTTGTGATATAGGTAGCCTCTTGCATAATTAAGTATCTGCCCTCTCTTTTCCCATGTCATACATAAAATTTGTGATAATAACCTATCTGACCTATCTACAGGTTGTTTCACCCTTTTGATTCTGTGAGGGGAAATAGTATTTCTAGACAACAAGGCCTTGGGTATTGCTATTTTATCTTGTCTCCACATCCTCCATAACCTTCTCTTCTTCATCCACACTTCCATATCCTTATGCAGGCTTCTTTCGTCTACCATCTGGACATTTTAAAACTGTTCCAATGCTTTCCTTTTTCCTACGTATTTTTAAGTATTTGTACTGAATAACATAAACACACACACGCACGCTGATTTTGTAAAATAATGTGTATTATTATTTAATTTTATGGTTAAAGTACTGCATGCCATCAAAAACATTGTTGTTAATATTACTCTGAAGAAACCGTTACCACATTAATAAAAACAAAAAAAAATTATTTTGCCTTCACTTATTTCTTTTTTTTATGCGAAACCCAATTTATGACCTACCTAATTTTCCTCCATTCCTAAGAACTGTTTTTCAAATTTCTTGCAAGACAAGTCTACTAACATCAAATTCCCTATTTTTCTGAGGAAGTCTTAATTTTCCTTTACAGTGAAGGATAATTTCACTGGCTACAAAATTCTAGATTGGTGGATTTTTTTCTCTCAAACATGAAAATATTTTACTACATTCTCTTCTAGCTTGCATGGCTTCTGAAGATAAATCAGATGTAATTATTATCATTGCTTTCCTAGAAGTAAGGTGTTTTTGCCCATATTCTGTATTTTTTCAATATATTGTTTTTTTTATTTTCAGTATTATCAATATGGTATGTCCAGGTATACTTTTTAAATATGTTTTTTATTAAATATTTTAAAGAGAGAGAGAGAGGAAGGGAGAGGAAGGGACAGATAACTCCTCTATGCCCCATACTGAGGATCGAGCCTGCAACCCAGGCATGTGCTCTGACCAGGAATCAAACCTGCGATATTTTGGTGCTCAACCAACTGAGCTACACTGGTCAGGGCCCAGTTGTAGTTTTACAGCACTTATCCTGGTTGGTGTTCTCGGACCTTTCCAGATCTCTGACTTGGTTTCTGATATTTATTTAAGAGAAATTCTGAGTAAACATTGCTTCAAATATTTCTTCCTGTACTTATTTTCTAGTATTCAAATTATATTTTTCCTATTATTTTTCCCACATATTTGGGTATTCTGTTCCATTTCTTCTTTTTTTACTCTTTGCTTTACAGTTTAAAGGGTTTCTATTGACATATACTCATGACCATTGATTTTTCCTCAGTATGTTTACTAATGAGCATGTATGTATGTATGCATTGTTTCACCATACTTTCAGTGTTTTTGTTTGTTTTTAAATCTTTATTGTTGAATGTATTACATGTGTCCCACTTTTACTCCCATTGACCCCTTATATCTTGCCCCAGTCCCTTGCCCCAGGTTTTTACCCCCTAATGTCTGTATACATGGGTTATGCATATATGCATACAAGGTCTTTGGTTGATCTCTAACCACCCACCCTCCCCTGCCTTCCATCTAAGATTCCACAGTCTGTTCCATGCTTCTATGTCTCTGGATCTATTTTGCTCATCAGTTTATGTTGTTCATTAAATTCCGTATATGAGTGAAATCATGTGATACTTGCATTTCTTTGAGTGGCTTATTTCACTGAGCTGTTTCAAAGGGTAAGATTTCCTTCTTTTTTACTGATCATAGTATTCCATGGGTTAAATATACTACAGCTTCTTTATCCACTCATCTAATCATAGGCATTTTGGTTGTTTACTGATCATAGCTATTGTAAATTGTGCTGCTATGAACATAGGGGTGCATATATTCTTTCTGATTGGTGTCTCAAGTTTCTTAGGATATATTCCTAGAAGTGGGATGACTGGTTCAAATGGAAGCTCCATATTTAATTTTTGGAGGAAATTCTGCACTGCTTTCCATAATGGTTGCAGCAGTCTGTATTCCCACCAGCAGTATACTACAGTTCCATTTTCTCCACATCTTCACCAGCACTTGTCATTTGTTGATTTGTTGATAGTAGCCATTTTGACAGGTGTGAGGTTATATATCATTATTGTTTTAATTTGCAACTCACTGATGATCAGTGACTTTGAGCATTTTTTCATATACCTCTTGGCCATATGTATGTCTGCTTTGGAGAAGTGTTTATTTAGGTCCTTTGCCCATTTTTTAATTCGATTGTTTGTCTTCCTTTTGTAAATTGTATGAATTCCTTATATATTTTGGATATTAAACCTTTATAACACTTATCATTGGCAAATATGTTCTCCCATATAGTGGGTTCCATTTTTATTTTGTTGATGGTTTATTTTGCTATGCAGAAGCTTTTTATTTTGATGTAGTCCCATTGGTTTATTTACTCCTTAGTTTCCTTTGCCCTAGGAGATGTATTGGTAAAAATATTGCTGTGAGAGATGTCTGAGATTTTGCTGCCTTTGGTTTCTTCCAAGATTTTTCTGGTTTCACGACTTACATTTAAGTCTTTTATCCATTTTGAGTTTATTCTTGTGTATGGTGTTAAGTTGTTGGTCTAGTTTCATTTTTTTGCATGCATCTGTCCAATTTTCTCAACACCTAATTTATTGAAGAGAATGTGTTTACTCCATTGTAAGTCCTTGCCTCCTTTGTCAAATATTAATTGACCATAATGACTTGGGTCAATTTCTGAGGTTTCTTTTCTGTTCCATTGATCTATATGCCTATTCTTGTGCCAGTACCAAGCTGTTTTGATTAAAGTGGCTTTGTAGTATAACTTGATATCTGGCATTGTGATCCCTATAATTTTGTTCTTCATCTCTAAGATTGCTGTGGCTATTTGGGGGTCTTTTTTTGGTTCTACATAAATTTTTGGAGTGTTTGTTCTAGGTCTGTGAAATATGTTTTCAGTATTTTAGTAGGGATTGCATTGAATCTGCAGATTACTTTGGATAGTATGGACATTTTAATGATGTTAATTATATCAATCCATGAACATGGTATATTCTTCCACTTGTGTATATCTTCCTCTATCTTTTTTATCAACATCCTATTGTTTTCTAAGTATACATCTATTACCTCCTTAGTTATGTTTATTCTTAAATATCTTAACTTTTTGTTGCAATGGTAAATGGAAATTTTGTTAAATTTCTCTTTCTATGAGTTCATTATTATGTATAAAAATCATAGTCATTTTAAATTAATGGTCTGATAATTCCAATATATTTTTCATATCTGAATCTGATTTTTATTTTTATTCTGTATCTTTAAAATGTGTTGGTATTTTATTTTTCCATCTTATTTTTTTTGTTTTCTTTATTGATAAAGGTATTACATATGTGTCCTTATCCCCCCATTGCCCCCCCTACTCATGCCCTCACCCCCCTGGTGTCTGTGTCCATTGGTTAGGTTTATATGCATGTATACAAGTCCTTTGGTTGATCTCTCCCCCTTACCCCCACCCTACCCTGCCTTCCCTCTGAGGTTTGATGGTCTGATCAATGCTTCTCTGTATCTGGATCTGTTTTTTTCCCCCATCAGTTTATGTTGTTCATCATATTCCACATATAAGTGAGATTATGTGATATTTATCTTTCTCCAACTGACTTATTTCGCTTAGCATAATGCTCTCCAGGCCCATCCATGCTGTTGCAAATGGTAGTCGTTCCTTCCTTTTTACAGCAACATAATATTTCATTGTGTAGATGTACCACAGTTTTTTCATCCACTAATCTTCTAGAGAATGAGACTATTATTTTGCATTTTAGTATGACATAATATTTTTGGAAAGTCAGACATAATGTACTGCATGAAAGACCTTTAGTGATATTATAGTAAGGTGTAAAGGAAGGGGATCAGTTCAATCGCTTTATGATTAAGTCTCAATCTTTTAGGCACCCTGTGCCTCTTGACTGTAAACTTCACTAGTGTTTTTCATTTTCCCCCATCTCCAACCTTAGGTGAGGCCTAAAGTTTAGAAGGGCCTGGAGTTAGGTATTTCCATCTTCCAGGTCAATTAGGATCTGGAAATATAGAAAAATTAAGTCATGTCTTGTTATAAAGAATAACATGCTGCTCAGGGCATATTTTAAAGTAACCACTTTACCCCTTCCCTGCAGGAAGCACCAGGGGATCTTTCTTCATGAGCTATTAGAACCTGATATGGCTCCTGAAGATTAAGACTGACCAAAGTGTGAGATTCCCCTTAAGGCTATCCCCACCTGAGACTTTAACCTTGAACTTGCTAACACTAAGCATCCATCAATTTGTCAATTACACTTTAGATTTTCCTAGCCCAGTACTGGTTTCCAGGGAGGAAGTTTATCTATGGAAACTTATGCTTGTATATTTCTGCTCTGATAAGTTTTGATTGTCTGTTTCTGCCTGTCTGTCTCTTCAATTTTGGAGGAGGCCATTAGTCCTTTCATTCAATTTCTGATGAATCCCAAATAATTTTTTTCTCCTTTTTTAGTTTGTTTACCTTTTTATTTGTGGTTGCTATGGAGTGACAATGTATAAGCTCCTCACATGTTAGAGTGAAAATCTGAAGTTCCTTTAAAATTATTGTATTTACTAATTTTAGAGAAAGAGGAAGGGAGTGAGCAAGTGAGAGAAACATTGATGTACCAATAAGAGAGAAACATCAATGGTTGCCTCACATAATACCCCAACCAGAAATAAACCCACAACCTGGGTATGTGCCCTGACTGGGAATCAAACTGGTAAACTCTCAGTGCATGGGATGACACCACACTGGCTAGGGTAAAATTATTTATATATGTCAATATTTGTAATAAACTTGTGTACTCATATGGCACATCATTAAAGTGCTGAATGTTCATCTTACTGTAGAAAATGTTTGAAAACACAGAACGTAGGTACTGAATTGAAAATCACCCCAGATTCTATCATCCAAAAAAATAGTGTTAACATTGTTATGTATGTTTGTCTTGTCTATATGCAAACTATGTATTTGAAATGATACTACAAATATAATTTTTAATATATTGTTTTTACTCAATCCAAAAGTAGTATATATATATATATATATATATATATATATATATATATATATATATATATATATATTTGCATATATTTATATATATTTGCAGAAAATATATAAACTTTCTAAGAAAAATGAGAAAATATAATTCGCCTTATTTTTTCCAACTAGAAAAATATATGCTTAACATCTGTGGGTATGTATATATTTTCAGGTTTGTGCATATGTGAGAGACCATGTATTTACATATTTTAATGTAATTAATTGTATTATATATATAATATAACCTAAATTTTTCCTTACTAACATACTGAATGATTTTTTTATTAATTTCTAGTATGTTTTTAATTTCTTCTTTGATCTCTTTGGTAACCCAATCATTGTTTAATACCATGCTTTTCAGCTTCCAACTGTTTGAATTTTTTGGATTGTTTTTATTATAATTGATTTCTAATATTATGCCATTGTGGTCTGAGAAAATACTTGATATGATTTCAATCTTCTTGAATTTCAGAAGACTTAGCTTGTGACCCAATATGTGGCATATTTTTGAAAATGTCCCATGTGCACTTGAGAAGAACGTATATTCTATGGCTTTGGGGTGAAATTTCTGAAGATGTCAATTAAGTCCATCTGATCTAGTGAGTCATTTAGGATTGCTGTTTCTTTGCTGATTTTTTTGTCTAGAGGATTTATCCAGTGATGTATTTCAGTGGTGTATTAAAGTCCCCTACTATGATTGTATTGTTGTCGATCTCTCCCTTGATATCTTCCAGGAGTTTTATTTATGTATTTGGTTGCTATTGCATTGGTGCATATATGTTTATCAAGGTTATATCCTCTCGTTGTATCAATCCCTTTAGTATTATGAAGTGGCCTTCTTTATCTGTTGTTATGACCTTCACTTTGAGGTCTATTTTTTCAGATATAAGTATTGGTACCCCAGCTTTTTTTCATTTCCACTTGCCTGAAAGATATTTTTCCATCCCTTCACTTTCAGTTTGTGTGAGTCCCTTATTCTGAGGTGGGTCTCTTGTAGACAGCATATATATATGGGTCATGTTTTTTTATCCATTCAGCCACTCAATGTCTTTTGATTTGAGCATTTAGTCCGTTTACATTTAAAGTTATTATTGAAAGGTACTTGTTTGTAGACATTTTCATTTTTTGTGCCTGTTTTCTTTCTTAGCCTTTTATTTCTTCTTTTTAGACCAGTCCCTTTAGCATTTCTTGCATTGCAGGCTTGGTGGTGATAAACTCCCTTAGCCTTTTTTTTTTCTGTGAAGCTTCTTATTTCCCCTTCAATTTTCAATGATAGCCTTGCTGGATAGAGCATTCTTGGATTCAGTCACTTGCTTTGTATCATTTTGTAAATTTCCTTCCACATTTTTCTGGCCTGATGTGTTTCTGTTGAGAAATCATTTGATAATCTAATGGGAGATCCCTTGTATGTAACTTTCTGTCTCTCTCTTGCAGCCTTTAAGATTCTCTGTTTGTCCTGAACATTTGACAATGTAATTATTATGTGTCCTGGTGTGGGTCTTTTCGGGTTCATCTTGTTTAGGACTCTCTGTGCTTGTGTGACTTTTTTCTTCCCCACCTCAGGGAAGTTTTCTGACATTATTTCTTTGAATAGGTTTTCTAACCCTTTTTCCTCTTCCTGTTGTTCTGGCACCCCTATTATTCGTATGTTGCTTCGTTTCATTTTGTCCCATAGCTCCCTTAGACTCTCCTCCTGTCCTTTAGTTTTTTTGTCCAATTGCAGGTCAGTTTGGGTATGTTTTGCTTCCCTGTCTTCTAATTCACTAATTCGGTCCTCCACTTCTCCTAGTCTACTGTTGAAACTTTCCATGGTGTTTTTTATTGCAGCTATATCACTCTTCATTTATTCTTGAGTCTTACATAAGCTATTTATTTTTTCACCCATTTCTTCTTGATTTTTACATAAGTTGTTGAATTTTTTCCTCCATCTGATTTATGAACTCTAGGACCCTTAGTCTGAATTCTTTTTCTGACACAGTGCATACCTCTGTTTCACTTAACTGCTTTTCTGGGGATTTCAACTTTTCTTTCTTTTGGGGGTTTCTCTGTCTACCCATTTTTGGTCTCACCAACTGATCTAAATGTCGAGTCGTGCAGGGGCTGCTCATTGGGTGGCTCCTCGGACTGCGGTTGCTCCTTGGGTGGTCACGGAAGTAGCTGCTCCTCAGTTGGCAGCCGCTCCCCTGGCGGGTGCTGTTCGCAGCAGTGGTGTCTCCTCTGGCTGGTGGGGGAGGCTGCTCTTTTACCTGCTTTTCCTTGGAAAGGGGTGGGCTGATCATGAGGCTGCTGCTCCTCAGATGGGGGCGGGCTGAGCGCAGCTGCTGCTCCTTGGATTGGGGCTGGCTGCATGCTGCTGCTGTTCTTCAGATGGGGCAGGCTGTTGGTGAGACTGCCAACTTCTTGGACAGGGGTAGGTTGCTTACATGGCTACTGCTCCTCGTACAGATGCGGGCTGCTCGCGCAGCTGCTGTTTCTCAAATGGGGGATGGGCTGCTTGCACGGCTGCTGCTCCTCTGGCGAGAATGAGCTGCACATGCAGCTGCTGCTCCTCGGATGGGGACAGGCTACTCACCCAGATGCTGCTCCTTAGACCAGTGCAGACTGTGCAGGGCTGCCGCTCCTCGGATGTGGGCGGTCTGCTCATGTGACTGCTGCTCCTCAAACTGGGGCAGGCTTCTCGGGTGGCTACTGCTCCTCAAATGGGGGAGGGCTGCTCACAGAACTGCTGTTCCTCATATGGGTGTGTGCTTCTCACACAGCTGCTGCTCCTCAGATGGGGGTGAGCTGCATGGGGCTGCTGCTCCTCAATCATGGGTAGGCTGCTCATGCGGCTGCTGCTCCTCAGGTGGTGCAAGCTGCTCACATGGTTGCTGCTCCTCGGACAGGGGAGCAGGTCACTCACGCAGCTGCTGCTCCTTGGACAGGGGCAGGCCACTTGAGATTTCTGCTCTTAGGCCTGGGGCAGGCTGCTCACGGGGCTGCTGCTTCTTGGACAGGAATGGGCTGCTCACGTGTCTGCTGCTCGTGTAGTTGCAGTGCCCTGGGCTAAGGTGTTGTGCTGTTCATAGGGAAGCACGCTTCAGAACTCACAGAAGCCTGCGCCCAGGGTGGCTGGAGAATCTTTGACCATGGGACCACAGATGAGATAGCAGGTGGCTGTAGAGTCCCAGGTGATATCTGAGGGCACCCTGGGTGGATGTGTGGCTGGGCTCCCAGTTACAGAAGCTCTCCCCTTCAAAAGGCTAGGCCTCTGAGGATGAGCCGTCCTCCCGGTACTGTTTACAATGGTAGCAGAGGCTGCCTAGTTAGGCAAGCCCAGTTAGCCTGCTCCCGAAAGTCCTGCGGGATCTAACTGTGCCTCACTCACATACACACACTCACACACACACACACACACACACACACACACACATCCCACATGACCACACACTCCTCTTTTCCTCCCTCCCTCACTCACAGTCTCTCCTTCATTCCCGCCTTCTTCCTGCTCTATAGTTGGGTCTGGGGTGTATTGACCCATTTGCGGATGGAGTTTCCTCTCCAGGTGTCTGGTTATGAGGCTTTCTCTCTAGCACTTGGCCAGGAAGGATAAAATTCACCTCGTAAGACACAACACAGAGGAAACAAAGCACGAATGTAATAACAACAATAACCCCACTATAAGTGACCACCTGAGAAGAGGGAGTTAGGGGAAAGAAAAGAGAACATAAATTATATCCAAGAGAGAGAAAAAGATAAGAGAGAAAAGAAAAAAGGAAGAAAAAGGAGAATATATGTATGTATGTATACACGAGAGGCCCGGTGCACAAAAATTTGTGCACTCAGGGGGAAGGGGGGGTCCCTCAGCTCAACCTGTGCCCTCTCACAGTCTGGGAACCCTCGGGAGATAACGACCTGCTGGCTTAGGCCTGCTCCCGGGTGTCAGAGGGCAGGCCCAATCCCTAGGTGCAGCCCCTGGCCGGGCTCAGAGCAGGGCCGATTGGGGAGTTGGAGCACCGCCCCTGTCATGCACAGAGCAGGGAGGATCAGGAGGTTGCAATTCCACCCTCACTCACGCTCAGGGTAGGGCCGATTGGGGGGTTGGGGCACCGCCCCCTGTCACACTCAAGGTAGGGTCGATGGGGAGGTTGCAGCGCCACCTCCTGTCACGCACAGAGCAGGGCCCATCAGGGGGGTTGGGGCTCCGTACCCTGTCACGCACAGAGCAGGGCCCATCAGGGGTTGGGGCGCTCCCCCTGTCACACACAGAGCAGGGCAGATCAGGGGGTTGGGGAGATCCCCCCTGTCACTTACAGAGTAGGGCCGATAGGGGAGTTGGGGCACCGCCCCCTATCGCACACAGAGCAGGGCAGATCAGGGGGTTGGGGTGCCGCACCCTGTTGTGGTGGGAGCCTCTCCTGCCTCCACAGCAGTGGCAGCACTCAGGATGTCAGACATCCCCTGAGGGCTGTCAGGCTGCAAGTGGGCGCAGTCCGGGCTGAGGGACCACCCTGAGTGGATCGTTTTCGTGCACCAGGCCTCTAGTTAATTTTATAACTTAATAAAAAATAGAGCATTCAAGATGGAGTTTTAAGGTGCCAGACATTATTTACTTACATTTTTTGTCAATAAAATCATTTTTTAAACCGGGATAGAAGCAGTATCTTTACTTTTAGGAATACCACATGTAATTTATCTGAATAATGAAGAATTTAATCACCATAAAGTAAGCATCAGCCATGTATCAAACTCAGTTTCTAGGACCTCCATCACCCACCTGAATGAGTCTTGTGGGCATTAGGGCCAAAACTTAAGACCCACCCCAGTTCAAAGAAAATATTTTTAAACTAAAGCCACCATGTGTCTCATTTTTATTTTTATCAGTGACTAAATAAAGTATCTATTCCCCACCCTATGCCCATCTCTCTTATCATTTCTACTATGCCTCCTCTATCTCACATTTTAAAAAGTTTGAAAAATTTTGTTCCACCCTTCAGTCTCAGTCTTTCTCAAAGATCATTGCTTTCCACATTTAAATGATGAGTGTTTATTTTTTCTCCGCCTTTATTCTCATTAAATTTCTTTACCCATCTTATTTTTTTAATTAAATCTTTATTGTTCATAATATTACAGTTGTTCCTCTTTTTCCCCCCCATAGATCCCCTCCACCCGGTTCCAACCCCACCCTCTGTCCTCACCTCCCCCACCACTGTCCTCATTCATAGGTGCACGATTTTTGTCCAGTCTCTTCCCGCATCCCCCACACCCCTTTCCCCCCCAAGAATAGTCAGTCCACTCCCTTTCTATTCCCCTGATTCTATTATAATCACCAGTTTATTCTGATCATCAGATTATTTATTCACTTGATTTTTAGATTCACTTGTTGATGGATGTGTATTTGTTGTTCATAATTTGTATCTTTACCCTTTTCTTCTTCTTCCTCTTCTTAAAGGATACCTTTCAGCATTTCATATAATACTGGTTTAGTGGTGATGAACCCCTTTAGCTTTTCCTTATCCGTGAAGCTCTTTATCTGACCTTCAATTCTGAATGATAGCTTTGCTGGGTAAAGTAATCTTTGTTGTAGCTGCTTGGTATTCATCACTTTGAATATTTCTTGCCATTCCCTTCTGGCCTGCAAAGTTTCTGTTGTAAAACCAACTGACAGTTGTATGGGTACTCCCTTGTAGGTAATGGACTGTCTTTCTCTTGCTGTTTTTAAGATTCTCTCTGTCTTTTGCTCTTGGCTTTTTAATGATGATGTCTTGGTGTGGTCCTCTTTGGATTCCTTTTGTTTGGGGTTCTCTGCGCTTCCTGGACCTGTAAGTCTATTTCTTTCACCAGGTAGGGGAAGTTTTCTGTCATTATTTCTTCAAATAGGTTTTCAATATCTTGCTCTCTCTCTTCTTCTGGCACCCCTATAATTCGGATGTTGGTATGCTTGAAGCTGTCCCAGAGGCTCCTTACACTATCTTTGTATTTTTGGATTTTTTCAGTTAAGTTTTCCGGTTGGGTGGTTTTTGCTTCCTCATATTTCAAATCTTTGAGTATTCTTGCGATCCTCTGGCATGCTGTTGTGAGTCTCTATAATACTCTTTATTTCAGTCAGTGTATGCTTAATTTCTAGTTGGTCCTTTATCACAACATCGAGGGTCTCACTAGATTTCTTGAGGGTCTCATTAAGTTTATCGGTGGTCTCTAGAAAATTCTTGAAAAACCTTAAAAGTGTGGTTTTGAACTCTATATCCAGTAGTTTGCTTTCCTCCATTTTTGTCACTTGTGTCCTGTTTCTTTTTCTCCGCATTTTTTATGCTTCGCTGTGTCGATAGAGTGTCTTTCTGTGCTAAGTGTCCTATAGGGCCCAGTGGCTCAGCCTCCCCAATTACCTGAGGTAGACACTCTTGGTGCACCCCCTTGTGGGCTTTGTGCACAGTCTGGTTGTAGTTAAGCCTTGATTGTTGTAGGTAACACTGTTGAAGGAATTGACCTTCAGGCTAATTGGCTGTGAGAATCAGCTGTGTCTACGGTGGGAGAACTTCTGTGCTGAAGACACCTTTCTGGGGCAAGACTTGCTTCAATGGGGCTTTGGTGCTCACTGAGTCTGCCCCCTGAGTGTGTCCCTAATGGATCTGAGGAGTTGTAATTGGATGGTCCCACTCTGACCACTGGGTACACTGGCTCTTGGACATAAGGAGGTGCTAATCTAGCCTCTACCTGAGGCTACCCTGCAGAAGCCAGCTGTAAAGCAATGCAAGTTTCCCTGGGGCCTAAGGCCAGCTTCAGTTTGTTAAGTAATTTTCAGATTACAAAGGGCTGGGCCTTTCATATGCAAAAGTCTTCCTGCATGGCTTGGGTGGGGCAGTGTCCCAGGGGATCAACAGGGCGGGTGCAGTGAGCAGTTATGGCTGCTCTCAGTCCTGCCCTCAGAGGCCCCGGCAATCGCTGCGAGCGCCTCGAGAGAAAGCTGCCCTCGAGTTCTGACCGATGCCAGATAGTCCCGCTTCTCCTGTATGAGTCTGGGTCCCCAGATACTCGCCCAGGATTGGAGCTCAGAGCTTGAGACTCGCTCCCAATTGAAAAAGACAATCTTGTCCTCAGCCGCCAGCCCCTCTCCACGTGCACCTCCGCATCTTTGTATTTTACTTCCGCACTGCACCTCCTCTGAGTCTCGGTATGCTTTTCTCTTTCCTTCTAGTTGTAGAATTTCCACTCAGCCAGCCTTCTGTGGTTCTGGATGATGTCCGTTCCATCTTTTAGTTGTATTTTAGAAGTGGTTGTGTGAGGCAGCAATCTCCGTTGTTTACCTATGCTGCCATCTTGGTTTCTCCAATAAAAAGATATTTTTAAAAAAACACACCCAAAACCACATTTCATGATTGAAACCCTTAGGGCATTGTTTCTAGATCACATCAAGGGAGGGCCCAGTTGATGTGGGTGGTCAGCGTGAGTCACCGTGAATCGGCCATAGGACAGTTCCAGAAATTGTCCCATGTTATCTGGATTGGGCTGAATGTATTCTGTGGTTTTCAAAAGAATTTCTGTAACAGCTTTATTGGTGATATCTATTTTCTGGCTGGCTTGGAATAACTGCTTCTTCAGTGTCCCCACCAACAACGATGGCGGGCGCCTCCGGAACTGCGTCATGTCAAAGCTGGGCCGGGACTCACGGACGCACAGCGCTGGGGGAACGGGCACCAGGGCCGGACCCCCTGCGCTGGGCTCCGCCAGGCCCCCCTCCAGGGCCGAGGGCACAGCCACGGCCTCACCGGGGTCACCTACCCATCTTATTTAAACAAGCTTTTTTCAATACCCTAGCCATTTTTTTCAGATAATCTCCTCTCTTTCACTGTCACTATTATCTGCCATCTTGGTTAATCATCCTCATTAATCAAATAATAATTTACTCCTTCAACAAAATTTTGAGCACCCTATTCTGGATCAGCAACCATTCTATGTACTAGGAATTTAACAGAAAACAAAACAGATAAAATTGCTTTTCCATGAGTTTCCAAACAACACTTTCCTTGTCCCATCTCATCTTTTTCTCATTAAGGCTAAAATTCTTTAAATCTGGTACTAGGCTACTTTTCTTTATTCGAACTCTTGTTTTCTATACATTCTTGGAACTCAAGGGCTATGTATATTCTGATTAATCACAAAATTACTTCACTGAAAATTAAGTATACTTAAGAAATTTGTGGGGCTTAGGTTATACATTTTGTGTTTGTCCATAGATAAATAATTCTCTATTTTAATGTTCCCATCCACCTTATTCATAAACAACATTTACAGACTGACTAATTTTTCTTGGTAGCCACCATTTAATATACTCCCATACACTAATGCCTGTGTATGTAAGACTACATTATGGTCCTGTTTATATGACAGAACTAATATTAACTCAAATTAATGAATTTTCTCACACTATTAATGAGTTTCTCAAAATTAATGATATGTCTTATGCAGAAATATTGATTATTCCTTAAAACAATTAAAAACACTCAATTTAACTCTAGGTTTAGAAAACACAGGTATGAGTTAACATGCAGAAGATAAAACTGCCTTTGCTACTATCATTTTAAAACATTTTAAATAAACATCACATTTTATTTATTATTCAATAAGTAGATTATCCTGAGGGGTTTTTTTAAGTAATTTATGTCCTCTGGAAGAAATTATTATTTCTAAATGTTTTTTTAAAAATATATTTTATTGATTTTTTTTTTTTACAGAGAGGAAGGGACAGGGATAGAGAGTTAGAAACATCGATGAGAGAGAAACATCGATCAGCTGCCTCTTATTCACTCCCTACTGGGCATGTGCCCACAACCAAGGTAAATGCCCTTAACCGGAATGGAATCTGGGACCCTTGAGTCCACAAGCTGACACTATCCACTGAGCCAAACCAGTTAGGGCACAAAATGTTTTTAATTAAAGGTTTTAATTTTTTTAAAATTAGTTATCTTTTTTATACCATAAACCAGTCAAAAGATAATTGTATGAGTGCCTAGTGTGTGCATAATGTTGTTGTATTAAGCATTATCATGATTATTTACTCACCTAAAACAAATAATTATCATGAACAGTTCAGTGAACAGGAAGAGTTTTAATTTATCCATACCATTATTATTTAAAAACTAGAGGCCAGGTGCACAAGATTCATGCACTGGTGGGGGGGGGGTGTCCCTCAACCTGGTCTGCAACCTCTTGCAGTCCAGGATCCCTCGTGCAGTCCAGGGCTCTCACAGTCTTGGACCCCTTACTCCTTACCACCCACCTGCAGCAGTGGAGGCAGAATAGGCTCCCACCACAGCTGCTGATGCACTTGCCAGCCATGAGCATATCTTCTGGCTGAGCAGTGCTCGCCCTGTGGGAGTGCACTGACCACGAGGGGGCAGCTCGTGCATTGAGCATCTACCTCCTGGTGGCCAGTGTGTTTCATAGAGACTGGTCATTCTGCCATTCCGTCGATTTGCATATTATGCTTTTATTATATAGGACTAGAAATCACTCTTTCATCATTGAAAGTCTACTGCACTGAATGATTTTGTGTTTTTTAATTTTGAGAGTTGCCAAAAATATAGACTAAAAGTAAAAGTGAGAAAACCATTAGAAACAGTGATTTTGTGGAAATTCTCAATGGAGTTCTCCCCCGCCCCCCATTAATTACACCCTAGGTGCCAAGAAAATGCTTTCTTCATAAAAAATTTGGGGCTATGTCCAACTCCTAACAATTTTGAGACATGCTTAATCCAATATAATAAAAGCCTGATATGTAAATTGTCCCCTCAGGAGGTCATTCGACTGGAGTTCCACTGTGAGACCAGTTCAACTGCTCACTATGACATGTGCTGACCACCAGGGGGCAGCAAAGAACAAGGCAGGCATCAGCAATTTGGAGCTGGCAGACAGCGACTGTGGAGGCGCTGCTGGCCCCAGTGGGCCCTCACAAGAGTGGGACCGCAGCAAGATGGTTGAGCAGGTGAGCAGGTAGGACCAGGACAAGGTGGGTGCTGCGAGCAGGGGCCTGATCACCCTGCCAATAGCCCTGCAGATGGAGACCAGCAGCAGCGGTGGGGGGAGGGGCCACCGCCTGGCTCCCAGGTGCTGAGGGAGATGGGCGGTGGCCGCTCCCTGATTGATCATCCCACAGATGGGACAGGGAACTGGGGGTGGGTGGCAGTGACCAACCTTCCACAGTGCCCGGGTGGGGGACTGCGACCTCCTGTCGGTTTCCTGGGGGCTGGGGTGATGAGGACGGAGGTGCAGTGAGAATGCGGGGTGTCTGTTGAGCTCCCTCTCAATCCACCTGCTACCCTCCCCTGAGACGCCAGGGCATGTGCCAGGATCCTGCCCCCAACCCAGGTGGCCTCTTCTGGGTGAGCTGAGCTGCAGCTGCCAGGACCGCAGGGGCCGATTGGGCTCCCCGTGGGTTCGTCCAGGAGCCAGTCTGTGAAGCCAGCCAGGAGAGAGTGCACTGTCCACCAGGCTTCCAGGTGGCACTGCCAGGCAGCCCAGAGGCCCACACAGTGTCCCGGCCTGTGGCGTCCAGCTGCACTCACCACATCTCCATGTGGGGACTCAGGCACCGTGACATAGGCGGAAGGGGGCATGCAGGGGTTAAGGGGCCCAGGTGCTGCCCGGGGCCTAGAGGTTAGCTGGGGCCTGCCCTTCCACTCCATAGCTAGTGCTTTAATCACCGGCCAGGCCTAGGGAATGCAACCGCACATGAATTTTCTGCACTGGACCTCTAGTCATATCTAATTATTTAATCAGGTTTATGTTTCGAACTCTTCTTACCAATTTAATTAGTCCACTATGACATTTCAGACTCAAGCTGTTGTATTTTTTTCAATAGATAGGAAAATCAACATGTTCACCATTTGATTAGATATTAAGGGTATTTTAATTTCTATTTTCTCATCACTTTGGGTCAAATGAAATTCATGTGGACTTTCACAAAATTTTTTCAAAGAACAAGTAACTCATTTTAAGTGTGTTTCTTTAAAAATATGTCTTATACATATCAACTTTTAATAGGGTATATAATTTTGAATTTAACATAGATAAGAATGCTACATTGTCCTTCATGAGTTGAACTTGCCTTATGTTCTTGCCTTTAATTTAAAAAAATGAAAAGCAAATTCTTATAAAATGTTGATATTTTCTTTAGAATACCTAAATATTTATAAAACCATATTTGTTGCTTGCACATATTTTTATTTTATGACTTCCATTCACATTTAAAGTTTCATTTTCTACAAATATCTATATATTTAATAGTAAGTTATTAACAAATTGAAGTGGACAACTATGTGCTTGCAGCTTGCTTTATTACATTTGACACTTGAATACTTTGTTAGACTAATTTAAAGCCCAGCACAAAAATAAAAGTATTGATCCAGGCAAGTGATATCAGTAGCCCAGGTAGCCCTACAGAACCAGCTCGCCTCAGACCTTCTGACTGCAGAAAAAGGAGGAACCAGCGTATTCCCTCAGGAAGAATGCTGCTGCTACGTCAATAAGTCCGGAGTAGTGGAGCAAAATGTACAGATCCTGACTAAGCTGAGTGAAGAACTACATGCAGGACACTTCCAGGACAACTCTCCTTCTGGCTGGTTCCAAAGCCCCTTAGCTACCTGGGTCCTACACATGATAGGGCCCCAGATTCTCATCTGTGTCTTTTTTCTCCTAGCCCCCCGCCTCCTCAAGTTCATCCGCTCCCGGATCACAGAGATGTCACGGGTGAATGTGAATCAGCTCCTGCTCCATCCCTATGCTCGGCTGCCCTCCGATCTGCCTCTGCCTAACCCTGGCCTTTAAATGCCCCCCCTAGTCGCCCTTAGCCAGCTGGAAGCAGTCAGAACGAGTCACTGTCCCTTATCACCAAAAGGCTGGGATGTTAGGTCAGAGAGAGCCCAGGATCAGATACATGCAGACATGTGATGAGACAATGGACTTCCCCTGGAATTTCTCACAGATCAAGGTGCCAGACACAGATACCAGTTTCTTCTTCCTTAATCCACATACCCCCACACAGATACTGACTTCTTTCTGAATACACCCGCCCATCCCCTCAGCTCATGTCCCCGCCCCTCACCCAACTGCAGTATAAAAAAAGCGGCCCCCTCCCTGTTGGTGTGAATCCACGTGCCCTGTCCTGGGGGTACGTGGGTCTCCCGGGGACGCAGAAATAAACCTTTTCCTTTCCTTTCTTTTCTGATTCACTGGACTCTCTATTTCTTGCACCGCCTCCTGAGCCACCTAACCTAACAATAAACAATGTATGCAATTGGCTAGATAGTCAATCTTTTTGGCTTTGTGAGCCATGCAGCATCATAGACAATGTGCAAACATGTGGTTGTGTCTCAATAAAACTTTATAAGTACAGGTAATAGATTGAATTTGGTCCACAGGCCATAGTTGGTGAAAAAAACAACTAACCAAGTTGACCCCAATAAATTCTGTGGATGAAAGGAGCCACATGCTAACCTGACCAGCTCAGGGGAGGCCTGCATAGCAGTTTTGCAAACTCAGAGACCTAAAGTAACCACAAAAGATGGTCTGAAATTAAACTTTAACTAAAAGCAGTTATAGTGGGCAGTTTCGTCCTAGGCCAGTATCTTCACTGACAAGGTCCACCTTTACCATAACTGAGCCTATCTGACTTTTTGCATCTATGATAACATGTCCTTGGGATGTCTGGGTAACTTGTGACTTCCCTTTTTATGGAGCCCCTGGGGCACAGCCAGGTGTGCTGGGCCCAGGACAGATACCACAGATTCCTTCATTTATCATGTTAACTGTTCCTGTCTATCATTTTACTTTGTATCCAATCCCAGGGGTTTCCCTGCTTTGCTTTATCCCTCCTCCGTAATCTATCACCAATGAATTTCATGTAACCCACCTATGTTCCTCCTTTGATTGAAATGTATAAATACAAATGTAACCCCGCCATTCTCCGGAGCACTATCTCAATTCGTTGAGGTTCTGCTTCCCGGCATATGTCGACAGTTTGGCTCAAATAAACTCACAAAAATTCTTTACAGGTTTCAATGGTTTTTACGTTACAATTAAATTAAAAATAAACTAAACTATGATTATTCTATGCAACAGAAAAATAAAAAGACAAAATATGGATGGGTTAAAAGTATGTAAGTATACTTCTAACTGTTAGGTCGGAGAGAGCCAGAATCGGATACATGCAGACATGTGACAAGATAATGGACTCCCCCTGACATGTCTAACAGATCAGCATGCCAGACACAGATACAGGCTTCTTCCTGAATCCACAACGACCCCCACCCCTGCCCCCGCACAGATACTGACTCATTCCTGAATACCTGGCTGACTCCCTGCAGCTGAAACTTCCTCAACTGAATACCTCAGCTCATGTCCCCGCCCCTCACCCAACCGCAGTATAAAAAAAGCACCCCCCTCCCTGTTGGCATGAATCCACATGCCCTGTCCTTGGGGGTACATGGGTCTCCCAGGGACGCAGAATAAACTTTCCTTCCTTCCTTCTTTTTCTGATCAACTCTCTTTATTTCCTTCGTCGCCTTCTGAGCCACCTAACCTAACACTAACTTGGGAATATACTGCTATAGTTCTATTCTGAGCAGAGCAAATACAATGTTGGTTACAAATGCAGTATTAGTTTCTAGCAATGTCTCTTTGAAATGTTATGATGAGAATTTTTTTTAATAGGCATGTCATTACTTTTGCCAGTGTTACATAAACTTTTCAATGCTGACTAAACCAATCTTGTGTGTAAAATAATATATGACTTAATTTTACAGAAGAAAATTATAAGTATGTATATCAAAATTCAAGTACATTTTATCAATTCATTCCAAATAAGTAACGTCTACTCTATAAACTTTAATGTTGAATTAAAAAGCTGATTTACCTGTCTGATGTCTTACTTAAACATAAATTATTGAAGCAGGAATTTGGGGGTAACATAGGCAGGTTTAGGATTTTTTAGAATTGGGTCCATGGAAAAGCACAGGGCTGCAGACTGGGAGAAGGTACATTTCCATAGCACAAGGAAGCCAGGTATAGTTACATCTCCATAAGACAAGGGAGCAGCAACAGTGGCATTTACATAAGACAAGGGAACTGGAAGTAGCCAGGAAAGGTCTATATTCACAAAATAAAGAGAAGGAAGACCTTCATTCAGATAGAAAAGAAGAAAGCCCAGAGAAATGGAAGGACTATGAGGGAGGAGGGACATAGGAATCACTATAGTAACCAATTCAAAGGGGAATATTGACCAATCAGAGGGGATATCAGGACACAGGAACTGCAGCCTTTATAAACATGGGGAAAAAGAACTCAGTGGGACCCTTTTTCCCCTCCCTACATGGGAGTCCATTCTGTGGGACTCTTCCCCCTCCCTACGTGGGAGTCTGTACTTGTTCTCCAATAAATCTCCTCCTTTGCTATACCACTTTCTGTCCGTGGATTCATTCTTCGATTCTGGCAGACAAAGAATCCAGGTTCCAGTCCCAAAATTCAGTATCATTACCAAGCAAAAATACAAATATCCTTTAAAAAAACATTTTGGATAATAAAGATTCAAAATTGCATAATAACTCTGTCTCCTCTTTCTAATTCCACAAGGGGCAATAATTCTAGAAGCAAAATAAAACTTGTCATTTTTATTTTTAAAAATTTGCTAAGAATGTTATGCCCAGATTTCAAGATTCCCAATAGACCACACCAGGGAGCCAGCCATGTCCAATGCAAAAGCAAAGAGTCTTTTATTATCACAGACCCAGGTCTGGCTCCCAGCCTTCACCGATGCAATGGCGAGACGGGAGAGACCGCCTGTGGGGAAAAAATGGTGTTTTAATAGGGGGGGTGGAGTGAGGGGAGGGGAGATGACTGTGGGCCCTGCCGATTGGCTAGGTGCAAGTCGGGTCTTGTTACACAGGATGTGGTCATCTCCATGGCGCGCACGTCCCCTGATTGTCATTGGTTAGCTTCAAAAGATTCCAGGCCTGGCCAGCAGAGGCCTGGGCTTCCGGGAAGAAGGTACTTTCCTGAGCACATGGCTGCTGCCCCAACATGGAGGATACGGGGCAAGATGGAGGGCATAGCCCTCGCCCTTTCAAGAATACTGTTTATATGTGTGTCAAGTAGGTCATGTGGAAAAGGTGGAAGGTAACTATCAGGAACAGACAACTTTGCCATGTAAAAATCTCTTTTGTAGTATAGAAGGACCAACAGTTGAATAGCACTATTATAGAAGAACATTCTATATGAGACATTGCAAATAAACCTATAAAGGAGCCAGGAAATATATAGCAGTGATCAATAATGCAAAAACAGGAAGATGGAGTAGATAATCCAATAGATCTTTTCCTTCTGGAATGTATTTATCATTGTCTCTATTTTTTAAAATGAATAGATGCTATAGAACCAACTCATTTCTATTTTATTATAAAAGTAGACATTGGGGCAAGTATATAAATATAGACAACATAATATTTTCATTCCTCACAAGAGATTATACACACACACACACACACACACACACACACACACACACACTGAGTGGCCAGATTATTATGATCACCCCAGCAGTACTTCATTGGGCCACGTTTTGCCTTCAATACTGCAGCGATTCTTGTTGGCATTGACTCCATGAGATGTTGAAAGGTGATGCGAGGAATCTGACACCGTGCCTGATGAATAGCACTGTCTAGTTCTGTGAGATTTGATGGTGGTAGAACCAGCTGCCTGATGACTCTTAACTTCGCCCCACAAATGCTCAATTGGATTGAGATCTGGTGATTGTGGGGGCCACCTAAGCTAGGTAAAGTCTCCCTCATGTTCTTGAAACCATTCCTGCACAATATGAGCACCATGGCTTGGCACATTGTCTTGTTGGAAGAAGCCATCTCCATCAGGATACACCACCAACATGAGAGGATGAACTTGATCAGCAATGACACTTAGGTATGTTGTGCTATTCAGACGTTGTTCCACATGAATTAAAGGGCCTAAATCATTCCAGGAAAACATGCCCCAAACCATAACACTGCCCCCACCAGCTTGAAGGGTTGTACTCATGCGTGCGGGTGCATGCTTTCATGCTGTTTCCGCCAAATTCTCACTCTGCCATCTGCATGATGCCACTGGAAACGTGATTCATCGGACTACATGACTTTTTTCTAGTGCTCGACTGTCCAATCCTTGTGTTCCTGTGCGAATTGGAGACGTTTATCTTGGTAACTGCAGACAGCAAAGGTGTTTGAACAGGCCTTTGGCTATTTTGTTGATACTAGCTCAATGGCTCCAAGCACCAACAATCATCCCAAGTTCAAAGGCTGTTAAATCGCATTGTTTACCCATATCTTCAGAAAAAAATCACTTCTACTGTCGTGGTAAACAACCTGCTTCCCTATTTATAATGGTCCTGCCCTCTAGCAACCTCTGCGCGAAATTATAGCTAATTTGCCTACAAACATCAGGTGGTCATAATAATCTGACAGCTATATATAGATAGATAGATAGATAGATAGATAGATAGATAGATAGATAGATAGAGATAGATAGATAGATAGATAGATAGATAGATAGATAGATAGATAGATAGAAATGAAAGTCTGTATGACATGAAAACTAATTTCTTGGGTGTCTTTATACTGAAAGAAGTAGAACTGTACTCTTGTATGGCACGTGGGAAATACTAATGACAGAGAGGAGCAAGGATGACACATTTAACTTCAAAGCTTTTTGTCAAATGAACTCCGTGGCTTACCCCACCTGCCAGTCTGCTTTTAGAGTAATTACCATATCTATGGTACCGAGCAGAAACTGTATATAAATTTTAATCATTACTAGAAAATTCTAGTGACTTTAATTTCTTTGACTCCCCCTTTACTTCTTATCTATGAAACACTATAATTTGTTCAATTTAAACTTTTGAAAGAGTTCACAATGAACATGGATAAATATTTAAAATAAAAGAATGTAATAAAATTTGCTACTCTCCCTTGGGCTATTATAAAGACATTTTAAAATTACCTATGATTTGTCCAAGCCCTAAGATCATATTTCATGCTTTTACTACAGGTAATCTTTACTGACAGAATGCAGAAAATAGTCCTTTCTTTCTTTTTATGTGTCAGTTATTAAATAATGCTGAAGAAAAAACGATTTTGTGGAACATGGCTTCAGGGGTAAAGTAAGGATGAAAAGCTTTGCAAATAAGTCTACATTCTGCAAGATGTGCACAATATGCAATAATTTAATATTGAAGAAGTTGAAAAAAGTTTGGATTTTTTTATTATATTTTTTTGATTTCGGAGAGGAAGGGAGAGGGAGAGATAGATAGAAACATCAATGATGAAAGACAATCATCAATCAGTTGTCTCCTGCATGCCCCTTACTGGGAATCAAGCCTACAACCCGGGCACATGCCCTTGACTGGAATCGAACCCTGGACCCCTCAGTCCGCAGACCAATGCTCTATCCACTGAGCCAATTCATCTAGGGCTGGATTTCTTTTTATGCTTTGATGAAAGTATGAAAAAGATTAATATCTATGACATATGTTAATGCAAGTTGCAGTCTATTTCAGCTTGTTTACCTAATGTGCAAGTATATTGTAGATGAAATATCAACTGCTGTAACCTACAAATACTCATTTTGATATGTAAGAATCTAATAAATAATTGTGTGTATTATGCTACACATTAATATGTATCTGATCTTTAGTAAGAGTGAAGCACTAGAGATTTAATAGCTTGCCTTATTCATTTTAATGGTTGTGAGTACATATATACTGTACTCTCCACTTGGAACAAGAATCTTATGCTGAAGATGCACAACACTCAATAATAGAAAGGACATCTGATGTAAAAGAAAGGTATAGAAAATGTTGACTGTAGCTTTAAATAAGGTTTCTCTAATTTTTTTTTCTTTTTAAGCATCTCCTTCTGTCTTGTTCGACATCTACTATTGCCCATCTGCTTATTGATTGGTAGGAAACTCCAAATGGGAATTTTATCTCATTAATCTTGTCATATCACAGGGATTGGGACAAAAAAAATAAAAAAATAAAAAATAAAAAAAACCTTTAAGCTTCACAGCAAACATCTACTGTTCAGTAAGACAAATGAACAAATATAATATGGATAGAATATCTTCACACTAATTAAAGGTCAGCTAGTGTAAAATTTTGCACAAAATTGATTATATTATGAGCTAACCAGTTTTCTCTCTCTGTATAATGAATAGATAATATGAGAATATTCTATCATTTCAACTCTCTGTTATTTTGTCAAACCCCAGAAACATGACTATTACAAATCTATTCAAAAGTCAAGAGACAATATATGTTTTAAATAGCACAACATCACATTAAATTAAGCATGCAGCATAGCAAATGAAATTGCAATACTTTTGTATTTAGTTTTGTACATATTTCAAATAAGAAGACACATTCATGGATTCAGAAGATGGAAACCAAATTCAAGCATACCAAAACTAAAGTTATAACATTTATATATTGACAAGTGCCACTTAACATGTTATTCATATGAAATTCTATAATCTATAGACTTAAGTCTAATTTCAAACCATGAGAAGAACACTTGTCTACTCATTGTTAATCATCCTAGTTATTTAGTGTCACCAAGAATTAAGACAGGTATTCTCTGATTCTTCCATTAGTATTTCACAGACATCTATGACATATAGTTAGTGATTTCACAACTACTTCACAACTGTCTTCATTTCCTCTTATATCCTCAATGCCTTACTAAGCTGGTCTGAGGCCTGGATTAATTTAATGTTCTCCCTTAATCTACTGCTATCATTACCAACCACATTCAGATGTAAGAAAGGTATGTATAAAAACTTATGCAAAAACTAGAGGCCTGGTGCATGAAATTTGTGCACTGGGGGCTGGGATTTCCTCAGCCCAACCTGCCCCTCTTACAGTCCAGGAGCCCTCAGTGGATGTCCTACTGACGGCCACAGTCTGGCAGCAGAGGCTCGGAGCAGGCGTCCCGTGTGTGTGTGTGTGTGTGTGTGTGTGTGTGTGTGTGTGTGTGTGTCCCCGCTGGGGGCCTGCCCCCAGCTGCGTAGGAGGCTCAGAGCAGTCGCTCTGTGTGTGTGTGTGTGTGTGTGTGTGTGTGTGTGTGTGTGTGTGTCTGCTGGGGGCCTGCCCCCAGCCACACCGTGGAGGCTTGGAGCAGGCGCCCCTCTGTGTTGATCTCTCAGGCTCCTGGCCTCCACTGCATGTTGTTCTCTCCCTTGAGCTGTAGCCAGGGTGGGGTGCTGCCGCAGGCCATGCTTTCTTGCTCACGGATCGCCCGATCGCCAAGGAGACCCAGGAGCATGCCCAATGGGTGGGATGCCTGCCCAACGCACTTTCCTGCTCTGAGATTGCCATGGCAATCCAAGAGCATGCCCACCTGGGGACTGCCTGCTGGCTGCACTTTCCTGCTGTGGCATCACCAGGGTGACCCAGGAGCAGGCCTTTCTGGGCGCTGCCTACAGGTCGCATTTTCCCTCTCACAGATCCCTGGATCGCCATGGCGACCCGGGGGCCAGGCCCTGCTGGGTGCTGCCAGTGGGCAGCACTTTCTTGCTCTCTGATCGCCATGTGGTCCCAGCTGGTGGCGGGGCTTAGCATGGGGGGGGGGTGTCCCTCAGCCAGGCCTGCACCCTCTCCAATCTGGGACTCCTCTGGGGATGTCCAAATGTCCTAAACCCGCAGTCAGACATCCTTCTCACAATCCGGGACCGCTGGTTCCTAACAGCTCACCTGCCTGCCTGCCCAATCACCCCTAACCACTCTGCCTGACAGCCTGCTCACCCCCAACTCCTCCCCCGCCGGCCTTCTTGCCCCCAACTTCCCCCCCACTGGCCTTATTGCCCCCAACTGTCCCCCCACAGCCTACTCGCCCCCATTTGCCCTCTCCTGCCGGCCTCATGGCCCTCATCTGCCCTCCCCTGCCAGCCTCATGACCCCCAACTGCCCTCCCCGGCTGTCTGATGGCCCCAAACTGCCCTCCCTGGCTGGCCTCATGGCCCCCAAGTGCCCTCCCTGGCCAGTCTCCCAGAACATCTCCTGGTCTAATTAGCATATTACCCTTTTATTAGTATAGATTGTTATATCCATTTATAAGCCATGTGCATTTCCAGATTTATGTTCTCCAAAACTCAACCCTGCATCTCCTTTTAGAAAATAGTCTTTTCTCCATATTGGCCATCTTGCCATTTTCCAAAAATGTTCTCTACACTCCTGTATCTTTACTTTTGCTTTAAAAATACCTCGAATATAAACTATAATTGAAAAATAAAATGAAAAAAAGAGAAAGCTTATCTTTCTCCCTGGGTCCATAACTATCTGTGAAGCTCTTATAGTTGATCAAAACCCCCAAACCTTCTAAGAATTCTTTCTCTAATAGTCTAATCTCTCCCTTCCTCATTCTCATTAAATTATTTGTATCTCAATCATAATATTTACCAAGTCTGTCTTTAAAAATATGTTGTGTTTTGGTTACCTACAGTAAAATGAATGCCGTTGAAATGCAGGGAATGTGACTTTTGCGTTTGTTAATTATCTGTATACTTAACATAGGGTTTTCCAAATAGTATATTCTCATACATGAAATTTAATTTTCTCATATCTCCTTCCAGTTTTGTTCTATTTCTTATTATTTTTTCTTATTTTCACCATCACATTTTTCCATGTCCTTTTGCTTTCTTTTCCCAACAATACAGGACTCAATTTTTTTTTCTTATAACACCATTTCCACCAGCAAATATAATATTATACAATACCCCCAGCATAATAGTTTTCTCAAAATTACTAATAATTTCACTGACCTACTCTAACAATAAAAATTATTTGCCTATACCCAATTTTAAAAGAATTCACTCATGCTTTATTCTAGTACATATTTATTTTTATATGTTTACTTTTGTCTCTGATCCAATTAGAGATTTTTTTTCTTTTATCTAGTGTGAACAATAAAATCCCCCTTATTTAAGGGACACCATTATTTAATTTCTGGAATATGAATCTATCATTTTATTCAATAATTCGGTATCTTTTTGAACCTGAGTATTTAATATAATTCTTCATCCTTTATATCTAAACATATTCTTAAAATAAATGGGTTTATACTAACATTCTCTCATGGAAAGTTTAAAAAGCAATTTTATTTTATTCACTTCACTTCATTTTCTTCATCTGGCTTATGGAGATAAGTTTTATATGGCTTCATAAAATTTTCTAAATCTACCTTAATAAGGTTATTTCTAGTTTTTTTATAAAGTACTAATATTTTTCAAAAAATTTTCCCCTAGTAGAGAGTCGATAATCAAAATGCATATAAGAGGGTGTGTTATGACCACTCACATTGATGTTTCTTTCTCTCTGTCTCTCCCCCTCCCTTCTACTATCTCTAAAAATCAATGGAAAAATATCCTTGGTGAGGACTGAAAAAATAAATAAATAAAAGAGGGTGTCTGCCCAGCCTGCATGGCTTAGTGGTTGAGTGTTAACCTATGAACCAGGAGGTCACAGTTTGATTCCTGGTCAGGGCACATGACTGGGTTGTGGGCTCGATCCACAGTATGGGGCATGCAGAAGTCACCTGATCAATGATTATCTTAGTTGCAAGGAAAACTGGCAAAGGAGGTAGTAATTGGAATTTTCTATCTTGCTAATAAAATTAGCTTCTATTAGCATAGAATAAAGAAGATGGGAGTATAATTGCTGTGAATCTCCATCAATACAAGCTACAAATCATTTTTGTTTAAAAAGTGTTCTATGATCAAGGGATTTGTGAAAGTAATGATTTAAGGATAAACACATTCATTTACTGCAAGATTTCTAAAATTCTTATTATGATAATACTAGAGGCCCGGTGCACGAAATTTGTGCATTGGGGGGGGGATTCCTCAGCCCACCCTGCCCTCTCTCACAGTCTGGGAGCCCTCAGGGGATGTCCTACTGATAGCTTAGGCCCACTCCCCAAATTCCTTAAGAATGTTTACTTCATCTATCTAACAAGAGTTTGAAGCGGAAAAAAAAAAAGAAAAGAAAAACTAACTGAAAGAAGCAAACAAAACAATAAAAACACAAAACTAGGGTTGTTTATCCCTTTAGTAAAGCATACTTTATAAAAATGTTATTGTATCTTTAGGTTTTCACTAAGACTATGTCATTTATACTTCTCAAAATACTTGCTTTGCCTTTGTTGGGAAAACAGTGAAGAAGCTAAATGGTAGGGTTAGGTTTTCAAGTTGCATCAAGTGTCTACAATGCACAGCATTGTAGCAGTGGGGAAAATAGTAAACAAGAAGGTTTTCAACAAACAAAAATAAATTAAAACATTTTTGAAACTATATGTTCATAATGGGATATTCCTATGTACAAAGAAATTATTTAAAAACTCACCCAAAGAACATTCAAACTTATAAAATTAATAAATCTGTTCACTTTACTAGCGGTTCTCAACCTGTGGGTCTCGACCCCTTTGGGGGTCGAATGACCCTTTCACAGGGTCACCTAAGACCATTGGAAAACACATATATAATTACATATTGTTTTTGTGATTAATCACTATGCTTATATATGTTCAATTTGTAACAATGAAATTGGGGGTCACCACAACATGAGGAACTGTATTAAAGGGTCGCAGCATTATGAAGGTTGAGAACCACTGCTTTAGACTGTTTTAAAAATATTCTATTATTAACAAAAGTGAGAGGGAGTAATGTGATCTATTGTAACCAAGAAGGAAGAAACAGCTCAGCAACTTGTCTTTAGATGCTGCCTTTTCCAATCTACTGTAATAATAAATCTTCTGTTCACAAAATTGTGAAGGATAAAGAAATACATGCTAATTTTGTTGTTTTACCTCAAATTGAAAAAGTTATGCCATAATGCTTAGTTAAGATGAAAAAGGCATTAAAATTGTGAGTGAAAGACATGAACAAAAAATTTGTTCCAGTTGACACAATTTGCACCACAAAGCATTGAGCCTATATAGAGACTTTAATAGGAATCCCTTGAAACAAGTTACTGCATTTACATAACTCTTAATACAGTGTATTGTTGTAATTGATCTATTATATTATTAGTTGTTGTTGTTAGTATCTTAATATACCTAATTTATAAATTTAAATTGATCATAGATATTTAAATTTATCATAGATATAGGAAAACATATATATAGAATTTGGAATTCTGTGGTTTCTTTCAAGTGGATACTGCAAGTCTTGGGACATATTCTCTTTGGGTGTATAATGTGTTGATTGATACATGTATATATTGTGAAATGAATAAATCAGACAAAAAATAAATCCCTCCTCAAGTTTTATGGGAGAAGATAAATGGTAAATATAAATGCATCCTGGCAACACGTTTATCACTTAAAACCACCACACCCAAGGAAATTCAAGGTTCAGTACAAAACTTCAAGTAAGCTGAAAAGTTTTAAAAAGTGAAATTACTTTATATGAATTCAGAAACCAAAACATTCCTGAAAACAATATAAATTTGTTTTTTGGGGGGGGTACCAAATTATGTATTATCCACTTTCAATCTGATAGGCTTCAAGGCCAAGCATAGTATGGAATAAAATCAAGTATTTCACTTGTTCCTAGGTGGTTAGATACATGATTCTAGCTTAAAATCCAGTTGTACATGTAAAGTGTGGTAATTTCTATCATAAACCGTAAATATTTCTTAAATATATTTTTATTGATTTCAGAGAGGAAGGGAGAGGGAGAGAGAGAGATGGAAACATTAATGATGAGAGAGAATCATTGATGGGCTGCCTCCTGCACACCCCCTACTTGGGGACTGAGCCTGCAACCCTGGCATGTGCCCTTGACCGGAATCGAAAGTGGGACCCTTTGGTTCACAGGCCGATGCGCCATCCACTGAGAAAAACCAGGTAGGGCAAACCGTAAATATTTTCAAATGTAATTTATTTCTGGAATTAAGTGGTCATGGTCAATAGAAGGAGTATGGTTTATATTTTTCAAACATATCTTTCAAAAGTGCAAAGCCAAAAAGATTGATGTCTGTGACTAGTGAAAATAACAAAGAGATGCCTGCATTTTTATTTTGCCAAAATTTGAAACTTTAGAATCTCAGGTAACACTGGGTTGTTATTTGGTAATGATAATCAAAATCACCATTTAAATGTGCTCAGGATATTATTATGATTTACAAGTTAGGAATCCATAAACTGATAATGAAAATGCTGTAAACCTGGCCAAACAGAACAGACTAGTTGAAGGATCTAATGAATAAAATGGGTTTTTCAATCACTATGGAGTTCAAAAGCACTTTCCCAGGTAGGGATAATGTTTATAACAGGACTATAGTCACTGAAGAATCAGTATTTCTCTATAAGAGAAAAGTTCAGTAAAGTGATAAAACATACAGACTATAGCTAAAGTATATTTATGTCCATGATAAGTGGAAAGCTGTATAAAACCTATTTGTCAATCAAGTTGTCCATTAAGCAATGTACTTATCAAAGGGTAGTGCAAACAGGATTCCCTGGGTTATATTTTGGACAAGTACAGTAGGCACTTGTTTAAAACTTATTACTATTTCTACACCAAATTGAGTAATAAAGGCTATCATTTTGTCAGTGGTTCAATGATTTAATGCATGTACAATAGTTAGAATTTAAAATGTTAGAATCTCAGGTAACACTAGATTGTTATTTGGTTTGAATAAGAGCTTCATCTTTTTATTAAACCAACATTTGTTAGATTTCCATCTTGGTTTTCCTTTTTTGAAGCCAATTGTTGGATTCTCTGACCAGTTTTTCTAAGTTATCCATTGGGAATTATCCCTTTGAACTATGACAGAGGTTTGACTGTTGCTGGTTCCTTTAAGGGAAGCATTCTTTGTAGAAATGTCAGCAAGGTGATTTATTTTAGTTTCCAGAAATTCAAGTTTAGAATGTTCTGGCATCTTAATAATAGCTAAATCAATAGGTAAAAGAATAGCATTCATGCATCCATGTCTCTGGACCTATTTTGTTCATCAGTTTATTTTGTTCATGAAATTCCACTTATAAGGAGATCATATGGTATTTGTCTTTCTCTGACTTATTTTGCTTACCATAATAATCTCCATGTCCATCCATGCTGTCACAAGGGGTAAGACATGTTTCTTTTTTACAGCCACATAGTATTCCATTGTGTAAATGTACCAGGGAAAAAAAGGGGAATTTAGGGGACATCTGTAATACTGTTAACAATAAAAATAAGTTTAAAAAATAAAAAAAGAATAGCATCCAATAATTTATGAACATTCAGGCTATTCTTAATTTTATTTCCACTGGAAGTAAAAAAGCCATATTGCTCTCATAACATTCCAAAATTAGGAGCTACTCAGAAAGCACACCTACTGTCTGTATAAATGTTGCTAGTTTTTCCCTTGGCTAAAATACAAAGCCAAGCAAAACATATAACTCAGCCTACTGTGCTAAAGAAGCCAGAGGTAAAAATGTTGTCCCAATTACTTCAAAAGAGGTTACAATGGCATAGCTAGACAGTATTTACCATTTTCATTTTTTATAAATAAACCGTCTATAAACATAAGAAATCAGGACTACCAGAGGAATCTCCTGCAAACCTTCAGGAGGGGTCATGTGATCTGTCATTGTTAAACAGTCATGAGGTGCTTTGTCAGTATTACTGAGGAGAAGAGTAGCTAAATTAAGGTTATGACAATGTGAAAGTGTTATGTGTTAATCTGTTAACAAAAGGATTTCATAAAAGTAAGGCAACTAACTGAAAGATGTTGAGTATGATGAGAATTCAGAAATGCTTCTATTGAAAAAGGTAAAGGATTGATAAGGGAGGCCCCACCACAAATTCCTCTGTGGCCTTAACCAAAAGTGCAGTGGCAGTAATGGTTCTAAAACAAGGGGAAGTATCCCCAAACCACAGGTTTTAGTTACTTATGATAATACCCTCGGGGCCTAAGGTTGCCTCCAATATTTTTGGGTGAATACACCAAGGGCTTTCCCTTTCCTTCTGTATATAAAAACAAAATGAAAATCGAAAAATTAGGATGTCCAAGAATAAGTTTTTTTTTCTGTTTTTATAACTGAATTTATTGAGGAGGCATTCATTAATATAATGATATAGGTTTCAGTTGTACAATTCTATAATACATTATTTGTATATTGCATTATGTGTTCACCACCCCAAGTCAATTCTCCTTCCATCACCATCTTCTACCTCCCTCCACCCCCCTCTTTCCCTCTGGTAATCACCATACTGTTGTCTGTGTCTAAGGATTGTTTTTGTTTTTCTCCTTAATCCATTAATGTTTTTCATGCAGACCCTCAAATTCCTTCCCCTCTGACAAATAAGCTATTCAGTGAAAGACAAGTACTATATGATTTCACTTACATGTGAAATCTATTAAACAAAATAAACTAACAAACAAAATAGAAATTGACTCAGATATAGAGAACAAATGGTTATATTAAGGCTCTCCTTTAAAGCTTTAAAGGCCATATTGCCCCATTCCTTCCAGAAAATATATTCAGGCCTAAAATTATTTACTAAACATACATAGGTTTAGCCATACAAAAGACTCTAAGTTGATGCTCAGTATAAGTTTAGTTCTTATTCCAACATCAGATTCCCCAAATATCAAACCTGAGTTTGGAGAAATTGAAATATATAAATTATATATATATATATATATATATATATATATATATATATATATATATATATGTATATTAAAAGAGAAACATGCAAATTAACCATAAATCCATCACTCTGCCACTCTGCTACACCCACCAGCCAAACAGAGTGACCATGCAAATTAACACAACAAAGATGGTGGTTAATTTGCATATGCAGGCGCAGAGTGATGAGTGAAGATGACTAAAGATGGCGGCGGTCACTGAGCTGGAGTGAGCAGGAGGCTTGGGTTGCTCCCGGCGATGGAAGAAGCCAAACTTACCACTGGCCCTGGACTCAGCTCAAGGAGGGGCTGAGGGCCTGGGTCACCAGGGGAGAAGCCAAGCCTCACTGCTGCAGCCAGAACAAAGGCCTGGGTCCTGGGTGCTGGAGGAAAACCAATGCCAGCAGCCAAGGGAAGGAAGGCCTATTGTGCGAATCTTCATGCAACGGGCCACTAGTATCTACACTAATAAAAGAGAAACATGGTAATTGGCATACGACCGCAACCCTTTTCATTGGCTAATCAGCGAGATATGCAAATTAACTGTCAGCCAAGATGGCGGCTGGCAGCCAAGCAGCTTGAAACTAACGAGGCTTGGTTGCCTCAGTGACGGAGGAAACCAACGTTCCCCGCCTGCGGCTGCAGGCCTCTGAGCGGGCAGTTTAAGAAACTCTGTAACAAATACCGCCGGAGTTCAGCCAGCAGATTCGCAACATTGTAAGCAAAGGCCAGGAACCTACTTTCAGCAGCGGAGGCCTAAAAGCTGGAGCCAAGCCTCAAGCTAAAGCTGGCCCAGAATAAAAAAAGAAAAAAAGGAAAAAAGGAGCAGTTGGGAGCTTCAGTCACCCCCAGCCTGAAAACAGCCCTCAGCCCCTCACCCAGACTGGCCAGGCACCCCAGTGGGGACCCCCACCCTGATCCAGGACACCCTTCAGGGCAAACCATTCGGCACCCAACCGTGCACCAGGCCTCTATTCTATATAGTAAAAGGGTAATATGCCTCCCAGCACCGGGATCAGCGTGACAGGGGGCAGCCCCCAAACCCCCTGATCGCCCTGTGGCTCTGTGTGTGACAGGGGGCGGGGCCACAACCTCCCTATCACCCTGCTCTGTTTGTAACAGGGGAAGGCACCACAACCCCCTGATCAGCCCTACTCTGTGCCTGATAGGGGGGAGCTCCCCAACCCCCCCCCCATGGGCCTTGCTCTGTGTGTGATGGGGTAGAGCCATAACCTCCCCATCGGCCCTGCCCTGTGTGTGAGAGTGGCAGTGCCCCAACCCCCTAATGGGCCCTGCTATGTGTGTGACAGGAGCAGCGCCCCAACCCCCTGATTGGCCCTGCTCTGTGCATGACAGGGTACAGAGCCCCAACCCCCCTGATGGGCCCTGCTCTGTGAGTGACCGAGGGTGGTGCCACAACCTCCCCATCGACCCCGCCTTGAGTGTTACAGGGGATGGTGCCCCAACCCCCCAATCGGCCCTACCCTGATCGTGACTGAGGGTGGCATCACAACCTCCCAATCTCCCTGCTCTGTGCATGACAGGGGGCAGTGCCCCAACTCCCCAATCAGCCCTGCTCTGAGCCCAACCAGGGGCTGCACCTAGGGATTGGGCCTGCCCTCTGCCACCTTGGAGCAGGCCTAAGCAAACAGGTCGTTATCTCCCGAGGGGTACCAGACTGCGAGAGGGCACAGGCCGGGATGAGGGACCCCCCTCCCCCCGAGTGCACAAACTCTTGTGCACCAGGCCTCTAGTCCTATCTAATAAAAGAGAAACATGGTAATTAGTGTACAACCGCTACCCTTCCCATTGGCTAATCAGGGAGATATGCAAATTAACTGCCAGCCAAGATGGCGGCCGGCAGCCAGGCAGCTGGAAGCGAACATGAGGCTTGCTTGCTTCAGTGACAGAGGACTCCAACGTTCCCCGCCTGCCGCTGCCAGCCTCTGAGCTGCAACTCTAAGCAACTGTGTTACAAATATAGAAGCTAAACAAAACCCAAGAAACCTGCTTTAGTCGCAGGGCTTCAGCCAGCAGGATCGCAACATTGTTTCAAATACAGAAGGTAAACAAAGGCCAGAAACTTGCTTTCAGCAGCAGAGGCCAAAGAGCTGGAGCCTCAAAGCTAAAGCTGGCCCAGAATAAAGAAAAAAAGATAAAAAGGAGCGGTTGGGAGCTTCAGTCATCCCCAACCTGAAAACAGCCCTCAGCCCCTCACCCAGACTGCCCAGGCACCCCAGTGGGGACCCCCACCCTGAAGGGTGTGTGACCAGCTGCAAACAGCCATCATCCCCTCAACCAGGCTGGCCAGGCACCCCAGTGGGGACCCCCACCCTGATCCAGGACACCCTTCAGGGCAAACCAGCTGGCACCCACCTGTGCACCAGGCCTCTATCCTATATACTAAAAGGGTAATATGCCTCCCAGCACCGGGATCAGCAGAGCCGTGAGGCCTCCCAGCATCAGGATCAGCATGACAGGGGGCAGCGCCCAAACTCCCTGATCGCCCTGTGGCTCCGTGTGTGACAGGAGGCGGAGCCACAACCTCCCCATCACCCTGCTCTGTTCATGACAGGGGAAGGCGCCCCAACCCCCTGATTGCCCTGCGGCTCTGTGTGTGACAGGGTGCGGCGCCCCAACCACCCCCCCCACGGGCCCTGCTCTGTGTGTGATGGGGTAGAGCCATAAGCTACCCATTGGCCCTGCCCTGAGTGTGACAGTGGTTGCGCCCCAACCCCTGATTGGCCCTGTTCTGTGGGTGATAGAGGGCGATGTCCCAACTGCCCCCCACAGGCCCTGCTCTGTGTGTGATGGGGTAGAGCCATAACCTCCCCATCGGCCCTGCCCTGAGTGTGACAGGGTGCAGCGCCCCAACCCGCTGATCCGGCCTGCTCTGCGTGTGACGGGGGCAGTGCCCCAACTCCCCTATCGGCCCTACTCTGTGAGTGACAGCGGGGAGCTCACCAACCCCCTGATCGGCCCTGCTCTTTGTGTGACAGGGTGGAGCTCCCCAACCCTCTGATTGGCCCTGCTCTGTGCATGACTGGGGGTAGCGCCGCAACCTGCCCATCTACCCTGCCTTGAGTGTGACAGGGGGCAGTGCCCCAACCCCCCCATCAGCCCTACCCTGAGTGTGACTGAGGGTGGCATCACAACCTCCCGATCCGCCCTGCTCTGTGCATGACAGGGGAAGGCGCCCCAACTCCCCAATCAGCCCTGCTTTGAGCCCGACCAGGGGCTGCACCTAGGGATTGGGCCTGCCCTTTGCCACCCGGGAGCAGGCCTAAGCCAGAAGGTCGTTATCTCCCGAGGAGTCCCAGACTGCGAGAGGGCACAGGCCGGGCTGAGGGACCCACCCCTCTTCCCCCTGAGTGCACAAATTTTTGTGCACCGGGCCTCTAGTATATATATACTAGTGTATATAAAAGGGTGTCCCAAAATTTATTCAAGAAGTAATTTTGATAGAAAACACAGTTTTATAATTAAAAGTTGTAAATTTTGTATTGATTCATAAAGTATCCAGTATAGGGTTATGTATCGAATAACATATTGGGTAAATGGCCTTCACGGCTTTGATGGCACATATGCACGCTTCTGTTAAAAATTTCCATGACCTTTTTGCATAAATGTGGCTGAATTTCGATGATGCTCATTTTCATCTTGATGGCTTTGTTAATCAACAAAATTATTGCATTTGGGGTTCAGAAAATCCATGAGTGATTGTTGAGAAACAAATGCATCCACAATGTGTCACTGTTTGGTGCAGATTTTGGGTTGGAGGTATCATTAGACCATTCTTCTTTAAAATTGTGGCTGCTCAGGCAGTAACAGTTAATGGTGCTCGCTATCACAACATGGTAATCCAGTTTTTTGTTCCTAAATTGGAAGATATGGATGTGGACAACATGTGGTTTCAACAAAACGGTGCCATATGCCATACAGCCCGAGAAACAATTCAATTACTGCATGAGTCATTTCCTGGTCGTGTAATTTCCCGTTTTGGTGATCAGAATTGGCTGCCCAGATCATGCGATTTAATGCTGTTGGACTTTTTTCTTTGGGGTTTTTTAAGTCTAAGTTTTATGCCAACAAGCCCATGACCACCCATGCCTTGAAGGAGGAAATTGAGCGCTGTATCAACAAAATTCAGCCACATTTATGCAAACGGTCATGGAAAATTTCAACAAAAGAGTGTGTATGTGCCAGCAAAGCTGTGGAGGCTGTTTATCTGATATGCTATTCCATACATAACCCTATACTGTATACTTTATGAGTCAATAAAAATTTACAATTTTTAATTATAAACCTGTGTTTTCTATCAAAATTACTTCTTGCATGCATTTTGGGACACCCTTTTTAATCACATTTGAAATGAGATTTTATGTCTCTTTAAGGGCAAAAGTTCAAACAGGTGGATGCTTATTTTCCTGTGAAGAGACCTCAGTGGAAGAGCAAAGAAGTAAATCATTCACATGTTTTAACTAGGTGCAACTTTTAAATAAAGTAATATCATTAAAATCAGCCTTTATGCTAAGTGAAATAAGCCAGTCAGAGAAAGATACATATCACATGATCTCACTCATTTGTGGAATATAATGAACAGCATCAACTGATGAACAAAAACAGATCCAGAGACAGATCATCATTGATCAGACCATCAAACCTCAGAAGGAAGGTAGGGGAGGCTGGGGGTAAGGGAGAGAGATCAACCAAAGGACTTCTATGCATGCATATAAGCCTAACCAATGGACACAGGCACCAGGGGTTGAGGGCGTGAGTGGGGGTTGAGGGGCAATGGGGGGATAAGGACACATATGTAATACCTTAATCAATCAATAAAAAAAATTAAAGAAATCAGCCTTTAGGATTTGTGAGAAATAAAAAGCACTTTCAGTAAAACCCTAGGTAAATTGTTTTCCTTCCAAGTGAGGGAAAAAAGGTATTGGCTAGCTTCACCAACTCAAATGTTAAATACAAATGATAATGGAAGAAGTCTTCACTTGGGTAGTAAACACACATTACAATATACAGATGATGTATTGTAGAATTGTACACCTGAAACCTATATAATTTTATTAACCAATGTCAGGTCAATAAATTCAATTAAAATTAAAAAATATACTGCATAAATCAATTACATAAAGAATTTACTTCCTGTTGAGATAAATCTTAGTAACATATGAGGGTTTTAAACAACAGAGTGTCACGGGATAATGATGTTTGTTTATTGCTCAGAGGTTCTGGGCAAACCCCTTCCTTAGTCCTTTGATTTTTTCCCACAGGTAAAATGCTAGTGTTACATGGAGCTTTGGGAATAAAGCTCTGAGTTACATAATCTTCTATTATTGGCTTTGTACCTTAAAGGTCCTCTTTATATATGGGATATTGATTAATTCTGGGAAGGGGTTTTGACAGCTCTATTTCAATCTTAAGAGATGCACTCTGAATTATGCTTCCAGATTCAATTATAGTGCCATCAGAAATGGGACACATAAAATATGCTGAAGGACCTGATAGTTTATTTATAGTTATTGTCAAATGCTAGGATTATTTTCCCTTTGGGGAGAAAGAAATTCAACATGATATTTCTCAAGAATATCTTGACCTAATAAATGAATAGAGGTGGAAGAACTAAAGAGAAAAGGGTGTGAATTCTTTAAAGTGCCTAATAAAAAAGGGATAGGTTCAGAGACAGAAACTTGTTGAGGTTTGTTTGAAATACCTACTCTTTGAACCACTTTATTACTTCAAGGCTAGGGCTGCTTTATAGCAGTGGGATTGAGCACTGAGATTATTGCTTTAGTGTCAATAAGAACAGAGAGAGATTAATTTCCAATTTGAAGAAAAATTTCTCCAAGCCAGTAAAGATGTGTAATTGGGAAAAGCCCCTGTATTTCCTTTGAGTCCCATCACTGAGAATTAGGAGGATCTTGAGAAGGATGATTCGAAGGCTGACAGTGGTGCCTGAAGTGCTTTAATTTGCAACATTTTTTCCAATGTCCAGGTTATTTGAAATAATGGCAGAATCTAGGAATGTCTGGCCCACGGGCTTTATAAGGCAATAGGGGCGAGTTAATTAAACATTTGACCAAATATAGTAGGCTAATTTTCAGGTTGATAATTTTGTATGACCCCTAAATGATGTTATAAATATCCAAATGGCCCTTGTCAGCAAAAAGGTTTCCCATCCCTGATCTAGAGTATGAGCAAAGTTATTAAGCAAAATATCTAAATCTAGAATGGACATGTTTTCCCATTTCATCCTGACCCTTTTAATTAAAAGGGAAAGATATTAGTACAGCCTGTTAAACAATGAAATGTTAAAGACTACCTGAGTGAAACCAACATCAGAAGGAAGACCAGAATTTTTTTAAATTTTACTTTATTGTTTAAAGTATTACAAATAGTAGTACATATGTCTCCTTTTTTTCCCCATTGACCTTCCCCAGGCCTCCCCTTCCCCCTCCCCCAGCACATGCCCTCACCTACCCCGCCCCCCAAGTGTCTAGCGTCCATTGGTTTGGTTATGCTTATATGCATGCATACATGTCCTTTGGTTGATCTCTCCCCCATACTCCCACACTCCCCTACCTTCCCTCTGAGGTTTGACGGTCTGATCGATGCTTCTCTGTCTCTGAATCTGTTTCTGTTTATCATTTTTTTTATTCATTATATTCCACAAATGAATGAGGTCATGTGATAGTTATCTTTCTCTGACTGGCTTATTTCACTTAGCATAATGCTCTCCAGTTCCATCCATGCTGTTTTAAATGTAAAAAATTCCTTCTTTTTTATAGCAGTGTAGTTTTAAAAAGTGTCTGAAGTAAATTATAATAGTAATGAACAGATTTATCAGACTTTGTGAGCAAGCTTAAACTTTGTTTTAATCACAGGCTTTGGAAAAACTACTGTAAGTGCTCAATGGAATTCTTGAGCAAGTTTTCTAGAATTTTCTTAAATTTTAGAGGTTTTCTTTTTAATCTCTTTTGGGATGTTTCCATCACATACATCTCATCCAATGACTAAGCTTGGCATTCACTGACTAGCATATAATTATTAACTCATATAAATTAGCTGATACAAATCGGAAAACCCAAAATAGTAGGTTTCAATAACTAGAGTTGACTCTTCAACAACATTGGGGTTAGGGACACTGACTTCTCTCACAGTCAAAAATTTATGTATAATTGCCGAGTCCCTAAAAACTTGACTATTAATGATACTATAAAGAGTCAATTAGCTCTGGGTTCTTACAATAAAATAAGCTATAGCAAAGAAAACTTTATTAAGAAAATCATAAAAAGGAGAAAATACATTTTCATGTACATATTTATTGAAAAAAATCTGTGTATAAGTAGACCTGCACACTTTAAACTCATGTTGTTCAAGGGTCAACTGTATATCAAACTCTTCAGCATGATCCTTAGTTACTTAGACAATTCTTTTACTATGGTGTGCAATTCAGCTTTAGTCCAGTAAGATATAAAACTAGAGCTATATCAAGATCCTCAGAGAGCTTCCTTTTAAAGGGACAAGTACTGGTAGCTTCAGAGGAGGAGAGAGTGAGAGAAAATTGAAAAGGATGGCACTGAATGTGGAGCTGGAGCCAGAGGCAATGACGCTGACAGTGGAAGGCGCAATATGCTCGGAGTTAGAACTTGAGAGAAAGGAATTGGTGAAGAAGACCTTAAGGGCTTTGGACATGGAGACTGAGGTAGAGTCACGGGAAAAGAGCAAGCAAGGTAGATCCAGAGCTGGGGCCTAAGAAAAAGGAGTTTATGGAGAAGGGCAAGGCAGGAGAGGTGAATATCACAAGGCTTCCAAAACCCTCTTCTTTTTAATTAAAACTTCAGTACTGTCAGTTAATTCTAAACCTTATTTCAGAAAGAGGCAACTTCAAATTTTTGGTAATATTTTGAAGCCTCAAAATAGTAATTTTGTTTACCTTTGCCAATTTTAGTAATATAGTTTTTCAATTGGGTTTAAGAAAAAGAAATTAAGGAATCTCAAAATTTTCCAATAATGGCCATTGATATTGTGAATTATTTTTGATCAGATTGTGGGGGGCTGTTTCTCTCTTTTCCATGTCCCACATGGAAAAGGAAACAGTCCATTTGCTGAGTGGAGGAGCTGGGGATTAAGAAATTAAAGAAAGATCAAGACGCAGAAATAGAGTTTAAGCTGGGGCCAGGTGGGTGCCATCCTCTCTGATGGAGAGGCGGAAAAAAGCGGACTGAGCCACACAGCAGGTTTATTTTAAAGGCCTAGATTTACATATCTAGTTCCGCCCCTGCCTGATTAACATGTCCAGCCCTATTGGGGAAGCATGTCCCCAGGGCGTGGCTCTGCCTATGCTCTGAGTTCAGCTGACAATAATTATAAGAAAATGCCTAGGTGCTTCCCAGGCGGCCCTCTACATCTCCCCCGTTTTTGTTTTTTAAGCTACTATAATAAAAGTAAAATTTTAAACATTAATAGTAGGGCTCTAGAATTAAAACAATTGCAAACAGTGCAAATGCAAAAACTAAACTACATACATGTTATCATTTTCAAAATTTGACCGTTAAGAACAAAACTGGCTATTAAATAATAACAAAACAATGCCAATGCAAAACAACAATATGAGAAATCAGAACTATAGACATATTAACATTTTTGCTACTAAATGAAAAAAAGTCTCTTTTGCTGCTGGTGTATATTTACTCAGAGTCCTTGGACTTGGCTGCGCAAGACTTTGCAGAAGACTGGCAGCTAACAGATGCTAGCATGAGCAGGAACATGGTTGGAGAAGTAGCTTCAACTTCTTGCTTTTCCACTATCTGTTGCGCTTCAGTCGTTATCTTCTTCAGATGACTCCATATTGGCACAACAGTCCCTTGCGTCTTTCAGTTTTCTTTTTCTTCCCCTTTGCTGTTATTAGGGCAGTACTTAGTGCTTTTGAGTGAATGTGCCGGGGTCCAGCCCCAGCAGGTCCAGGGGTCCCCAAAGGTGTGGACGGAGTCGGCGAAGAAGGAATGTCACGGAGACAGTGTTCAGTTGATCAGCAGCCTAGCCAGGATCTCTAGCCCGGATCTCCAGCCAAGTTCTGGTCTGGATCTCCAGAGAGGTTCTGCTTCGGATTTCCAGCGAGGTTCTGTAGCCATGTTCCCTCCCTAGGTTCTCCAGCCAGGTTCTGTCCAGGCTCTCCAGTCAGGTTCAGTGTCCAGGTTCCAGTCAGGTTCTCCTGCCAATCTCTGTAGTCAGGTTCAGTCCAGGATCCCTTGCCATGTTCTCCCGCTAGGCTCTGTCTCTAGGCTCCGAGGCCAGTCCCTCTCCAGGATCCTCCGGCATGCTCTCTCCAGCGAAGTTCTTCTGTCTCTAGGCTCCGTGTAGGTTCTGTCTTCTTGATTCTGTTCTGAGTTCTGAGTTCTGAGTTCTGTCTCTCTGTCTGGTTCTGTGTTCTGAGTTCTGAGTGAGTCTGTCTTGTTACAACTGTATTTATACCAGTTGATTCAATCCTATCAATCTCTATTACAAAGGTTAGGGCGTTTCTTATCTCCATTCCAGGGAGAAAAGATTATGTAGTTTAAGCATGATTGTTCGTAGTTAAAGGGATTAATTACCCCCCTGGCACTTAGTTGAGGGGTTTTATTCCCTCCCTAACTTCAGGGGAAAATCCCTACCTGGGGATTCAACCTTTCTCGGAGAGGTGACCTTGGTTAAAACACAGCGCCAAGAAGGTGAGCAAACATATTAAGAACAGTATGCCATATATGCCAGGTCCCTTGAAACAGCAAGGATGGACCGGCTCCCGGCATGAATGGACACAGGAGCTTGTCTGAGTCCATTGTGGTGACGGATGTAACGCTCTGGCACCCGAATTGGCTGCATTGCTCCTTCTTCCTTGCTCTTGGTCCTGGGCAACCTGCAGCAATGCACAGGTGCTGACTGTTATCATGGCAAGGCGTCTTCACCATCTCCATCTCTGAACTGTCTATCCTGTCTTTGTGGCTGGAGCAATCTGGTCAGTTGGGATCTGTTGTTGCAGGAATCCACATGGTCTGGGAGCTGTTCTTCTGAAAATATACAAACATATTCTTGACCAAAGGTTAAAGGAACAACCTTACTTGGGGTGTTTTCTTTAAAATGATCTTTTCTGGCTTTCCCTGACATCATGTGTTTTTTTCTGGGTTTCTCGCTAACAAAAGAATTTTAATTTAGTTATAGGATCTATTTTCTTACATGGCATTTTTCCACTATCCCCCCCCCCTTTTTTATTTAATTAGGAGCCTTTTTGGAAAATATATAATGCAGTCTAGATAACTTTTTTGCATGTTAAGCAATTTTACCACGAAATGAAAAGTTTGGTTAATACTTTTTGAATAATTACTTATTTCAAGTTAGCCAAATTTAATTAATTTGAAAACTTAACAACTATTTTACTGTCAAATTTAATATTTTAACAATAATTTTAATTTACATTGTAAATATTAATTGAAAGGATCACTTTACATCCTTGAGGAGGCTTAAGAATTTCTGTTGTTAGGCTAGATTTAAATTTAGAGTCTGTTAAACTAAGCCTTCGTTTTTCTGGGTACCATTTTCAGCTGGACCAAGTCTCTTTTGTTGTTTGGTTCCTGATCTGGGTTGGGCATGGGAAGCAAGAAGCAGCCATGGGGACAGGAGACCTTCCTCAGAAGGGGCAAGTGTTCAAGCCCCTGCACCATTGGGGGGGGTGAGGATCTGTGCCCCACCTCTGTTGAACCCCAAGTTTTGTCCTACTGGCCCCCGACTGTGCCTGTCTTAGGTCGCCCCACCCTGTGGGGTCTTACCCGTCTTTGACTACCAGCCATCTCTGGGCCAAGTAGGGTGATGTGAGGTTCAGTTTTGTCTCCTTGGTAGCCTATATCCCTCTGGCCCCATGCCCAGCAACTGCCTCTGGATCCCCTCGCCTGCTGGCAGGCCCCAGCATTGATCATAGGGAACCCAGGTTTCTTCTCCAGAGAGGGCCCAACTTACGCCATTGGGCAAGAGACATATCCATGGTACCAGCTTTTCATGATCTCAGTTTGAACGGAGAGCTCAGATAACAGCTGTAGACAATTGGATTGTGAGAAGAGGAAATCCTCTTGGCAAAAAGGTCAAGAGAAGTCAATACAGAATGATTAAGTGCCTTCCCAGGGGGGCTTCCACACAGTGGAAGGGAATAAATACTTTTATGTCCTTAAATATTAAATTGTTGCCAAACATTCAAAGAATTTGTAAGTATGTTTGGGATAAATGCACAATATACTGTTTTAAAGCATCAACATTATTAATGAAACTTATAGAATAATACCATGTAAGAATATTCTTTGCTCTAGGTCATGACAATTCAATTTTTAATTGGCTGTCTCGAGGTTTGGAATGAGGAACCTCGTTTGCAAAAAAATGCAATTTACAGAAGCAGAGACAGCATGCTATCCAAATTACAGTTTTGGGTAAATACATTATCTAGAGTCTTTGGGTAACCTAGGTTAAACTTAGGCATGTTATCTAAATTACAGTTTTGGGTCTCCAGAACACTGAGTTGACACACTAACTGGAGCCCTCTGACCTTGGGATAGTCGTGCTGTCTTTCCCAGGTAAAGGAAAAAATGTGCCTTCTAAGACCAGTATGAAACTTACAGTTTTTACCTGAGTTAATTGTTACCATACTTCACTTTACCATGCCCGAGGTGGTCTCTGGGCTGTTGGTTGTCTGGTTTGTCTTCTTCCTGCTGGATTACACTTGGAGAACTTCAACTTAAAAAAGAAAAATCTTTCTCTTTTACACCAAGTAACCTGTAGGATTACTTCTTGGATCTTGACTGATAGTGCCGCAAGGCCATGTATTTCAAGTCAAAGTCATTAAACATTTATGGTGACTATACTTATTTTCAGATTTGTTATTTTAACAGCAAATCATTAGATTATCCTATAAATATTAGTGGAAGATATTTCAAAATATTAAAATTTCTCCTTTTTATTAAATTTAAAATAATATTTTTAAACAGCATTCCCTTTCAGCTTATTTGCATATACAGAGGGATCATGGGAAGCCTTCAGTAACTTTTTAGAAGAATTTCACTTTACTAGGATTCAATTGCTTACAAAGATTAGTAAATTTAGTAATTTTATGTCTGATACACGAGGTGCAAATGCTGCCCCACCTCCAGCCTAATTTAAAATGCAGCGGCATGGTGCTTTTGTTAGTTTAAATAAAGACATTGGTACTAATAAATCAATTTATTCTTTTATTTGGCAGAAATTTCTTATGCAACCAAGCATATTATATTTTGAAATATTGCACTCGGGAAAAACTGTCAAATATATATCTAATTAAAAAATTTTCAACATTTAAAAGCAGTTCTCAACATCAAAGGATCTAGTCTTGACCATGGAATCAATTACTCTTCATTTGTTTATGATATATGTATAACTATGGTTCTACTGAGAATTTAAGATGACTTAAAAATGTCTCTTATCTATAAGCCTTTTAAGAAATACAAGCTCTATTGTTGGCCCTTATAAAGCCAACTGCTTAAAACATTGGTCTATCATACCATTGAAATTATATTAAGACCGTGATTGCTAATTTATTAAGTATTAAAAATATTTTCTTAAAAATAGTATTAAATAAATTTTCAAGGCAAGCCCACTTTTTGCCCCATCAGCATTTCCGTAGTAAAACTCCGCCTGAAAGCTCCACCCCTGAAATCCCAGCCTGCCTCAGTGAGCAGATACTCCTTCTGTGATTGGCTAAATCAGAGGGCGGGGCCTTTGCTGTATCAAGATGGCGGCCCCCAGGGGCAAGGCAGGCCATGCGGCCAACATGGCAGCTGCCAAGTCAGGCAGCTCAAAGTGGCGGCTGTCTACACTCTTCTTTGACAGAGCAAACCAAAACCCCTAAAAGATAGATGACCAACATTATATTGTAGACAAACAGAAATCTCACTAGCTGTTTATACTCTTTATAATTATCTTAAAGAATATCAATCAAATTTAAACTGGTTTTTGTATTAAAAACCTTTCAGTTGAGATCATAAAATTAATCCTCTTTTTTTTAAATCAGACCAATGAGTAACATATTTTTAATTCCTAATCATTTAAGAGAAAACACATTTTATTTTTTCAAAAACAAGTTATACATTAGATATTTAATTTCTCCTGGTTCAATTTGCACTTTAAACTTTCAGAGCTTACAAGTCAAATATTAGCAGTTCTTTGATTAGCTACACTTTTATATTTTTAAGAATAAATATTAAAATCTAATAATTTGTTGTGCCCAGATTTCAAGATTCCCAAGAACCCACAGGGAGCCAGTGAGTCCGATGCAAAAGCAAAGAGTCATTTATTTCAATCCTAGGTTTGGCTCTCCTGCCCCCCCCCCTTACTGGCACAGCAGCAGGTGGCAGAGAGAGAGAAAACTCTGTGTGGAGAGAGGTTTTATAGGGGGTTGGGGTAAGGGGAGGAGAAAGGACTGTGAGCCCTGCTGATTGGCCAGGCGCGAGTCGGTGTCTCATTACACAGGATGTGGTCATAGTGATGGCGTGCACTTCCCTTGACTATCATTGGCCAGTCCAGAGAAATCCTGGGCGTGGCCAGCAGCGGCTTGGCTTCTGGAAAGAAGCCTTGCTGAGCACATGACCAAGGTAAGATGGAGGGCATAGCCCTTACCCTGGGGCAAGGTGCAGGGTGTAGTCCTCGCCCTTTCAAATTAACTTTAAACCATGTTTTTTCTGCACGGGGAAACTGAGAAGCGAACTTGTAGGTATTACAAAATGACTACTGGCGGGAAAGCTGATTTCAAAGGAGCCACCTTTTGGCCTCTTGACCTTTTCTGGGAAGGTCAGCTAGCAAAAGGTGTAGCCATTGAAATGCAAATTAACATTCCTAAAGATGGCTGCTGGCGGGAATTGGATTACCTGAATGCTAGGGGAAGCGCATGTCTACCCCACCCTCCATGAAAAAAGGGTGTAGCTTTAAACTTTTTAATGGCAAGAAAAGAGACCTTAAACTTTCAGAGCTTTAAATCTTAGGTAACAAATTAAATTCTTAGCATTTTTCAAATCAATACTTTTACATTTAAGGATACATTTCAAATAAAATATAAGGCATTTTCAATTAATAGATTAACTTCTATCATCTAGACTTCATTCTAGGCATACTCAGATCAACATTTCAATATTATAAATCTCAATACTTTTAGATGATTTGAACTTAAAAGTTTTAAGTTTCCAGCCAATAAGCCTGGCATAGCTGCTAAATTTCAGAATGGTCACAATTTTCCTGCTGGGGAAGTCAAGAAGCAAAACCATAGCTATTCACATGTAAACTTGATTATCAACTTCCTGGTGGTACTTGCCTCAGGGCGGGAAATTTCAAAAGAGCTACTTTAGATGGCCTAGGGAAACCAGCCTGTATTTCTTTCTCAGGTTCATCTCCGCCATTTTTAAGGCCAAAACAGTCTCAGGTTTTTATTCTGTACACAGCAAAAGGTCAAGTTCAGCTCAAAACTATGTGCACTCGTTTTTAAACTGGCCTTTTCCCTTTACATGTGAACAGAAATCCCAGATGCATTTATGAATTTGTAAAAGCTTTACATCATTAGCTGGGGAAAAAAAGGATAAAGATGGCAAAGGTGAGGCGAAGAAGTGGCTTTCTTGGGGAGTGACATCCATATTGGATGGCCACGTGAGCTTCCCCCACCTCCTTGTTTCTTAGGGGGAAGATTCAGTAATGGTATGGCATTTACTCTTTTTATTTTATTTATTTTTAAATTTTTATTTATTTTTATTTTTTTAAGGAAAGAAAAGGTTTTTTAAGATAAAGAATCATTGGCAGTTGCTGAGAAATTCCTTTAATCCTTTTCTACTTGGTTACAAGTAGTTTACACGTGGAGGCAGAGGAGGTGCAGATGGTATTCTTAGAGACTCGCACCCTTCCCCTCCAGGCTGTAAGGCCATGGCTGCACCCCACTTAGACATTCTTAAACTCTCCTGTGCTGAATCAAGGCCATCACCAATTAAAATAAGAATTTTCTCTGGACTTTTTGCTGAGTATTGGTCACACAACTGCTTTCTAACCTTTTCCCAGGTTTCATCAACAAAGCTTAAGAAAGAAATCAAGAATTTGACTACAATTAACAGAGCATAGTTTAAAGCATTTTTTGAGGATTACCCACGTTTTACACCTGGCTATTTCATATCAATTCACAACAATACACTCCCCTTACCTTATTCCTTTAAATCTGTGTGCTCATGCTTCTGGGAGTGACCCACTCGCTTTCTTCTTTTGCCTCCGTACTCAGTCCCTATTGGGGGGTGCCAAATGTGGGGGGCTGTTTCTCTCTTTTCCATGTCCCACATGGAAAAGGAAACAGTCCATTTGCTGAGTGGAGGAGCTGGGGATTAAGAAATTAAAGAAAGACAAAGACGCAGAAATAGATTTTAAGGTGGGGCCAGGTGGGCGCCATCCTCTCTGATGGAGAGGCAGAAAAAAGCGGACTGAGCCACACAGCAGGTTTATTTTAAAGGCCTAGATTTACATATGTAGTTCCACCCCTGCCTGATTAACATGTCCAGCCCTATTGGGGAAGCATGTCCCCAGGGCGTGGCTCTGCCTATGCTCTGAGTTCAGCTGACAATAATTATAAGAAAATGCCTAGGTGCCTCCCAGGCGGCCCTCTACACAGATAAGTCCATTTAGCTAAATATGCATATGAGGAGTGACCATAGCTTTTAAACATAGTTTTGGCCAGAGTCTTTGTGGTGGTGGTGGTGGTGGGGGGGGGTGTCTAACAACATTTAGATAACTGAGATGACATTTTTAGAGGTTTTTGTCCAGAGAAAGGGCCAAAAACAGTCTAAAGCAGCTCAAGTAACCTCCAACCTAGGCATGAGGCCAAACCTGAAATTAAACTGTGACCTTCTGGTTCATGGTCAGATGCTCAACCACTGAGCCACACAGGGTGGGCCCAAGTATATCATTATTACTTTTCAGTCTTGTTTATCTATCATTTACAGAAAAAGATGTGTTAGCATCTTCAAACTTAATAGCTCATGCATCCATTTCTCCTTGCAGTTTCATCAATATTTGATATATATATTAAATATATATGTGCAAAGTGTCCCCTCGAGAGTTCGACCAGGAGAACAGGAGTTCAATTGCTCACTATGACCTGCGCTGACCACCAGGGGGCGGCATGGAACATGGCGGGCGACCAGTGAGGGTGACAGGGCCAGGGTGCTGAGGGAGCAAGGGAAGGAGGAGGCAGGGAAGTAGGGAGGTGGGGAGGCAGGGAGGCAGGGAACCTGATTGGCCCTGACCGCCAGCCAGGCCTAGGGACCCATATATATTTTAGGATGGAATTTTCTATTTCTGAACAGATACCACTGCGATTTTGAAAGGGGTTTTATTGAATATGTATATAACTTTGAATATACCCACATTTCTTTAGAGACAATATACAAATGGTCAACAAGCATATGGAAAGATGCACAATATAATCTAAAAAAAGAGAAACATGCAAATTGACCACACCTCCGCTATGCCCAAGCCATGCCCACCAGCCAATCAGAGTGACTATATGCAAATTAACCCAACCAAGATGGCGGCCATCAGCCACCGAGCTGGAGCAAGCAGGAGGCTTGGTTGCCCTGGCGATGGAGGAAGCCAAGCTTCCCGCCTGCCCTGGCTGGCTGTGGCCTCCACTCAAGGCAACAAAGTTTCAATTATAGAAGATAAATAAATCCCAGATACCTGCTTCCAGCTAGCCTCCACTGGGAGCTTGGGTGGCTAGGGGCTGTGGCCAGCCTGCAAATAGCCATCAGCCCCTCACCCAGGCTGACCACACCTTCATGAGGTGAGGGTCACCACTTGGGGGCTTGGCCAGCCTGCAAACAGCCATCAGCCCCTCACCCAGGCTGGCCAGGCACCCCAGTGGGGACCCCCCTCCCTGAAAAGGGTGTGGCCAGTCTGGAAATGGCCCTTAACCCCTCACCCAGGCTGGCCAGGCACCCCAGCGGGACCCCCACCCTGATACGGGACATCCTTCAGGGCAAACCAGCCAGCCCCCACCCATGCACCAGGCCTCTATCCTATATAATAAAAGGGTAATATGCAAACTGACCCTAACAGCAGAACAACTTGGAATGACTGGTCACTATGACACACACTGACCACCAGGGGCAGACGCTCAATGCAGGAGCTGCCCTCTGGTGGTCAGTGCGCTCCCACAGGGGAGCTCTGCTTAACCACAAGCCAGGCTGAAGGCTGCCAGTACAGTGGTGGTGGTGGGAGCCTCTCCTGCCTCCTCAGCAGCGCTAAGGATGTCCACCTGCAGCTTAGGCCTGCTCCCCGCTGGAATGTGGACATCCCCCAAGGGCTCCCAGGCTGCCAGAGGGATGTCTGACTGCCAGCTTAGGCACAATCCCCTGGGGAGCGAGCCTAAGACAGCAGTTGGACATCCCCCGAGGGCTCCCAGAATGTGAGAGGGCACAGGCCAGGCTGAGGGACCCCCCCTGAGTGCACAAATTTTTGTGCACCAAGCCTTTAGTATTACTAATAATTATGGAAATGCAAATAAAATAAACAATGAGATATCACATCACACCTAATTGTGATGAGCACTACAAAAAAGCACACCTGGCAAACAACAAATGTTGGCAAGGTTGAGGGAAATTGAAACCCTGGTGCACTATTGGTGAAAAACTAAAATGGTGCAACTGTTATGGAATACATTACTATAGTGTCTAAAAATAAATGTTAAAGGGACTTTTTTAAGAAGAAAGAGAAAAAAGGAACATAGTCACAAAGAATAAAAAGGGCAAAAAATTATGTACTAGTCAATAATTACCTTAAATATAAATGGCTTAAATGGTCCATTCAAAAGACATAGGGTAGTATTTTGGATAAGTAAACAAAACCCATATATATTGTTTACAAGTGACATACATCAGAATTAAAGACACATATCGAAAGTAAAGGGATGTATGAAGAGGTTACATGCAAATAGAAATGGAAAAAGAGCTGGGTAGCAACATTTATATCAGACAAAATAGACTTTAAAAACAAAGTCTAAATAAGAGACAAAAATGACATTACATAATGATAAATGGATCAATCAACAAGAGGAAATGACCCTCATAAACATTATGCACCCAACATAGGAGAACCTAAATATATTTTTAAAAATCTTGATGGACATACATGAAGACTCAACAGTGAAATAGCCATAGTATGGGATTTTAACACCTCACTGACATTAAAATATAGATCACCCAGAAAGAAAATCAACAAGGAAATTATAGCCTTAAAAGACACACTACACCAGATATATTTAATTGATATTGTCAGAGTATTTCACTCCAAAGCAGCAGAATATACATTCTTTTGAAGTGCATATAAAACATTTCTAGAATATATAACAAGTTATGACACAAAACAAGTCAAATATTGTAAGATTGAAATCATACCAAGCATCTTCTCTGACCATATGGTAGGAAACTAGAAATCAGTTAACAGAAATAAACTGAAAAACACATTGAGACTAAATAACATATAACTAAACAATGAGTGGGTTAACAATGAGATTGAGGAAGAAATAAAAATAAGCCATGAGATAAATGAAAACGGGAACAGAGCAACCCAATTTTTAATTTTATTTTTCAATCACTGTTTAAATTCAATACCATTCCACACCAGTTTCAGGTGTACAGCAATGTGACCCAACAACCATGCACTCTACAGAGTGATATCCCTGATGCCCAAGCACCCACCTGACCCCATAGACAGTTATCTCTATACTAGAGGCCCAGTGCATAAAATTTATGCCGGGAGGTCGGTGGGGAGGGGGAGGAGGTCCCTCAGCCCGGCTTGCACCCTCTCACAATCCAGGACCCCTTGAGTGATGTCCAACTGCCAGTCTAGGCCTGATCTCACAGTAATACCTGTGGGATTGGGTCTAAACCGGCAGTTGGACATCCCTCTCACAATCCGGGACTGTTGACTTTTAACCACTCATCTCCCTGCCTGCCTGCCTGATCACCTCTAACCACTCTCCTGCCTACCTGATCACCCCTAACCAATCTGCCTGCCTGCCTGATCGCCCCTATTCCCTCTGCCTGCCTGCCAGATCACCCTTAAGCACTCTGCCTGACTGCCTGATGCCCTTAACTGCTTACCTGCCTGCCCAATAACCCCTAACCACTTGCCTGCCTGCCTAATCACCCCAACCAGTAGCCTACCTGCCTGATCACCCCTAACTGCTAGCCTGCCTGCCTGATCACTGCTAACCATTTCTGCCTGCCCGCTTGATCACCCCTAACCACTCTGCATACCTGCTGATCACCCCAAAACACTTGCTTGCCTGCCTGATTGCCCCTAAACACCTCTGCCTGCCTGCCTGATTGCCCCTAACTGCTCACCGCCTGCCTAATCACCCATAACTGCCTCTGCCTTGGCCCCTGCCATGGCAGCTTAGTCTGAAGGACGTCCGGAATGACGTCCATAAGGTCATTTGGATGTCTGGTGTAATTAGCATATTACGCTTTTATTATTATAGATTATTGACTATATTCCCCATGCTGCAAACAGCATTTTCAGTGGCTATTTTTAACAGCTACTAATTTGTACTACTTAATCTCTTCACCTTTCTCAACCAGCTCCCTAACCCACCTCCTATATGACAGCTGTGAGTCTTTTTTCTGTATCTATAAGTCTGTTTCTATTTTGTTTCTTTGTTTGTTTTGTCCAATAGAATTTAGTTGAATCTATAGATTTCTTTGAGCAATATAAAGACTTTAATGATGCTACTTCTTTCTATCCATGCACACAGTATATGCTACCACTAATTTGTATCACCTTCAATTTCTTTCTTTATTGTCTTATAATTTCCCAAGTACTGGCATTTTACCTCCAAATTTATTTGTAGGAAAGAATTCTTTGTGCAATTATAAATGGGATTATTTTATTATTTTCTATTTCTGATTGTAAAAATGCCACTGATTTCTTCTTGTTTTAATCCTCACCCAAAGGTATGTTCATTGATTTTTAGAAAGAGGGGGAAGGAAGAGAGAGAAATGTTGATGTGAGAGAGAAACATTGATTGGCTTCCTCCTGCACTTGCCCTAATCAGGGTGGGGGATCAAACCCACAACCTAGGTATGTGCCCTGACCAAGAATTAAACCCAAAACCTTTCAGTGCTGGGGTCTATGCTCCAACCAACTGAGCCACACCAGCAAGTCTGCTTTTTTAATATTAATGTTATATCATGTTACTTTACTGAATTAATTTATCATGTCTAATAGCTTTTTTTTGGTGGAGTCTCACTGTAAATAATGAGAGGTTTACTTCTTTATTTTCAATTTGGATGCCTTTTATTTCTTTTTTTCATATGATTGCTATGGCTAGGACTTCTAGTACTATGTTGAATAAGAGTGCTAAAAGCAGACATCCCTGACTTGTTCCTTATCTTAAGGGAAATAATTTTAGTTTTTACCCCATTGAGTATGTTTTCAATGTGGGTTTGTCATATATGGTCATTATTATGTTGACCATGGGTTTACAATAACCCAAAATTTGTGGGATACAGCAAACATTATCTTAAGCGGAAAATTCATAGCATTGCAGTGCAACATCAAAAAAACAAGAAAAAATTCAAAAAACAACAACAACAATTGAATCTTACCCCTAAGGGAACTAGAAAAAGAACAACAAACAAAACCCAAAGTGACTAGAAGGAAGGAAATAATAAATACCAGAAAGATGATTTTAAAAAGAGTTTAAAACCCCAACAAAAGGTTAATGAAACCAAGAATTGTTTTTCTAAAGATAAACAAGATTGAGAAATCTTTAACCAGATTCTTCAAGGAAATAGAGAGGACCCAAGTAAATAAAATCAGAAATGAAAGAGGAGAACTAACAACTAACACCACATAAATACAAAAGATTATTTAAAAAAGTTGACAAACAACTCTATGCCAACAAATTGGACAATCTGAAAAAAATGTTTTAATACCCAGAGATATATACTCTCCCAAAACGGGATAAAAATGTAGAAAATCTGAACAGACTGATTATAATTAATGAAACTGAAGCAGTAATAATTTAAAAAATAAGCCCCACCAAATAAATATCTTGGACTGAATGATTTCACAGGTGAATTTTACCAAGGATTCAAAAAAGAATTGACACCTATCCTTCTCAAACTGTTCCAAAAAATTCAAGAGAAAAGAAGACTCTCAATCTCATTTACAAGACCATAATTATCCTTTCTAATTTTTTAAATATAGTTTTATTGATCTTAGAGAAAAAAGCAGAGGGAGAGATATAAACATCAGTGATGAGAGAGAATCATTGATCAGCTGCCTCCTGCACAGACCCCAATGGGGATTAAGGCAGGGGTGGGCAAACTTTTTGACTCGAGGGCCACAATGGGTTCTTAAACTGGACCGGAGGGCCGGAACAAAAGAATGGATGGAGTGTTTGTGTGAACTAATACATGTTAACACTGTTGCTGGTGAAGGAGCGGAGGGGAGAGCAAGAGAACCCTCTGCTCTTTTGGCTCCATGGGCCAGATAGAATAGCCGAACAGGCCGGTTCCGGCCCGCGGGCCGTAGTTTGCCCACGGCTGGATTAAAGCCATACCTGGGCAGGTGGACCAGGAATTGAACCATGACCTCTTGGTTTATGGGTCAATGCTCAACCATTCAGCCACACCAGCCTGGGGCATTACCCTTTTTTAAAACCAGATACAGATACTACAGAAGAAAGAATGTTATAGGCTATCCCCACTGATATACACAGATGCAAACATCCTCCACAATATTAGCAAACTGAATTACATTAAAAGATCTTCCACCATGATCAAGTGGGATTTATTGCTGTGAAACAAGGTTGCTACAATATACACAAATCAATTAATGTGATACACCACATAAGCAAAATGAAGGATACATATATGATCATAACAATAGATGCAAGAGAATATTTGACAAAATCCATCACTTATTTATGATGAAAATTCTCAGAAAATTAGAAATAGATTGAATATACCACAACATAATAATGACCATGTATGACAAATCTACAGCTAGGACAAATTAAGCAGTAATAATTTGTTATTACTTTGTCCTATATTTAAAGAACAAATGAAGCAATAAAGATTTATTACTGCAAATCTTGTCCTTCTCTTTCTTCACTAAACTTTAAAATCAACAGGGAAAAACTAAATCATTTCTATTAAGAACAGGAACAAGACATTAATGTCCATTTCCAGCACCCTTTTTCAGCATAGTACTGGAAGTTCTAGCCACAGCAATCAAAAGGCATCCAAATTGAAAATAAATAGGGGAAAATGGCGGAGGTATAAGCAGACGTGTCCTGTGCCTTGTCCTGGAGCAGATAAGGGTGAGCAGCTGAAACTGGTAACATTCAGCCCGAATAGGCAGGGGATTTTCAGCTGAGAGACTGTCTGCAGCTAGGAAAGACCCAGAACCCCCAGGAAAAAAAAAAGGACGGTTGGAGACTGCGGCTGAAGCCTCTCATGGTGCGCCAGCTCAGCAGCGGAGACTGCGCCATCTTGGGTGGTTGTTGCTGGCATCCAGAGACCAGCTACTAACCTGGAAACAAGGGATCTCAAGCAGCGTGACTGCGTGAACTCAGACGAGCACTGCTTCTTCTCACGGAAAGGTTGGACATCCCCTAAAGGTGCGGTTTGCAGTTCGGGTTGGAGGGAGGACCGAGCTCGCGCGCACGGGGCGGAATCTGCGCCCCACAGAGTCCGCAGCCATTGGGACCAGCGTGACCCGCGAGTGGGGAAGGGGCCCCACAGGGCTGCTGGCAGAAGGGAATGCGAAAAATGAGCCCATAGCTGGACTGGATGTAAAGGAGCAGCCTTGGACTTTGCCAATCTGCTGGCTGCTTGGTGCCAGGGGCGAGTGGGCGCGCGGAAACTGCGCGCGGAGACTGTGCGCAGACCTGGAAGGTGGAGGCTTGCGAATTCGCACAACTATCAGGCTCTTGTTACAGTTCCCCTTTGATCCATGCATTTGATTATTAAACCCAGTGCATGGGATTCCCCAGTTGGGGTCATTCGCAGAGCCTGTAGGGGAAAGTTCTTTTTGGGGAGCCTGGGAAACAGCGGACAGTGGCAAGGAACCAGCTCTGGGCAGTGGTCTTTCCCGAATCAGTTCCAAATACCATAGAGAAAAACAAAAACAAAACCCTACTGATAGAGAGGACTAATAGCCTCGGAGGTCAATCCAGACACACTGCCACCCAGAGGCAGAGACACGAACTGTCTCTTTTGCGATCACAAATAAAGGCAGTCTGGTAAACAAATACAACCTGCCTTAAAATCAGGTCTGTGGTTTACTGCACGGAGGGACAGTGTATGGCAGGGAAGTTCAACACTCCACTGAATGCCTGGCAGGACTGAGGTGTGCCAAAAAGAAGAGTGGAAGATGCTGAGTGATTCCTTCCACGTCCTGCGTGGTTCAGGGTTCAATATCTGGAAGAGGAGCCGCACACAAATGAAATAGAAAAGACAAGAGATAATTTTGCAATACCGGGGGACCAGGTGGGCAAGTCCGGAAAGACTTCCTCCGCCGTGCTCAGGTCTCACCAAGCTTTTATTCATCTGGAGTAGCCCTTAGGGTAAGGAGGTTTTAATGACACACATCAGCAGACAATTTTCAGGAATAGGCAGAGTATCTGATTGGCTCATCAACAGATCTCCAGGAGTATCTGATCAACAATAATCAGCAAAGATCTACATAAGCACCCAAGGAACTAAGTGAACTAAGGTGGAAATGCTTCAACCATCATCACTCAAATTAACTGGGTAGTTCACAGTTCTGACCTTTTACTAGAACTTCAAAGGTTACTAGCCTTTTTTGGGGGGTCTCTGTCTAAACTCAACTAGTAAAGACAATGAATGGACTCCGGCAGAAGATCTGAAGCACCTTCACTTCCGAATATTTTTATATATATATTTTTTTAATTCTTTTTTCACCATTTCATCAAGAACCTATTTTATTTTATTTTTTATTTTTTTCATCACCTGATTTTACCTTTTTAATTACTACATTTTTTAACCAGTATTATTGCTATCCTTTTACCATTTTTTCAAGTGTCATTTGATTTTTTATTATTTTTTTTTATTTTATTTTGGGATTAGTGTTCTACACTCTATTTTCATCGTTCCTTTAGCATCATTTCTCTCTATCTCACATTTACCCTTATTTTTTCTTTAAAAAAAATCAAGTATCTGAAGACTAGAACTATAAGAACAAGTCCCAATTTCAATGTCCAAAAGTTCTGAGTCCAAGTTTCAATGTCCAAAAGTTCATGAGTACATGCCAACAAGGAAATGTTGGTTCTGGATGGTGGAAAATGCAGGTCCGGTCCTTTCTGGTCTGGTCCTGGACACCTTGCAGTGACGCACAGCTTCTGACTGCTAGCATGGCAAGGCGTCTTCACCATCTCCATCGCTGAACTGTCTCTTCTATCTTTGTTGCTGGCTTTCTAGGATCCCTTGTTACAGGAATCCACATGGTCTTGTAGCTGTTCTCTGAAAGTAGACAAACATATTCTCGACCAAAGGTTAAAGGGAAAAAACCTTACTTGGGGTATTTTCTTTAAAATGATCTTTCCTTAGCTTACCCTGGCATCATGTGTGTGTTTTCTGGGTGTCTTGCTATTAGCATTATAAACGAAAAAAAAAATTTCTTTAAATGTAATTTAGTTACAAAATCCATTTCCTTACATGGTATTCTTCCACTATATTTTTCCACTATCCCCCTTTTTTTGATTTAATTAGGAGGCTTCTTGAAAACCTTATAATGCAGTCTAGATGGCTTTAAATATTAATTTTTTGCACACAAAATGAAAATTTTGGTTAATCCTTTTTGAATAATTACTTATTTCAATTTAGCCAAATTTAATTTGAAAACTTGACAATTATGTTACTGTCAAATTTAATATTTTAACAACAATCTTAATTTACACTGTAAATACCGATTGAAAGGATTCACTTTACGTCCTTGAGAAGGCCTAAGAATTTCTGTTGTTAGGCTAGATTTAAATTTAGAGTCTGTTAGCCAAGCCTCCGTTTATCTGGATTCTGATTTCAGCTGGACCAAGTCTCTTCTTTCTTTTGGTTCCTGATCTCGGCTGGGCATGGGAAGCAAGAAGCAGCCATGGGGACAGGAGACCTTCCTCAGAAGGGGCGAGTGTTCAAGCCCCTGCACCATTGGGGGGGGTTTGTGCCCCACATTTGTTGCACCCCAAGTATTCTCCTACTGGCCCCCGACTGTGCCTGTCTTAGGTCGCCCCACCCTGTGGGGTCTTACCCGTCATTGACTACCAGCCATCTCTGGGCCAAGTAGGGTGATGTGAGGTTCAGTTCTGTCTCCTTGATAGCCTATGTCCCTCTGGCCTCCATGCCCAGCAACTGCCTTTGGATCCCCTCGCCTGCTGGCAGGGCCCCGGCATTGATCATAGGGAACCCAGATTTCTTCTCCAGAGAGGGCCCAACTTACGCCATTGGGCCAGAGACAGATCCATGGTACCAGCTTTTCATGATCCCATCTTAAACAGAGAGCTCAGATAACAGCTATAGACAATCAGATTCCTCTTGGCAAAAAAAGTCAAGAGAGGTCAATACAAAATGCTTAAGTGCCTTCCCCAGGAGGGAATAAATCCCTTCACATTCTCAAAACATTTAAAGAATTAATTTGTAAGTTTTTTTGGAATAAATACACAACATACTGTTGTAAAAGTATCAAAAATTATTAACAAAACTTGTAGAACAACACCATGTAAGAATATTCCTTGCTCTAGGTCGTGACAACTTAAATTTTAAACTCAAGGTTTGGAATGAGGAGCCTAGTTTTCAAAAAAAAGGAATTTTACAAAAGCAGAGACAGTATGCTATCTAAATTACAGTTTTGGGTGAACACACTACCTAGAGTCCTTGGTGACCTAGGTTAAACTTAGGCATGTTATCTAAATTACAGTTTTGGTCTAGAACCCTTGAGTGACCTGGGTTAAACTTAGGCACTTTATCTAAATTACAGTTTTGGGTCTCCAGAATACTAAGTTGACAAGTTAACTGGAGCCCTCTAACCTATGGTGCTACCTCTTCTCAGAGGCATCAGGCATTTTTTTCAATCATCATTGGCATTTTCATAGGCTAATTGTTGAATTAAAATGTCTCCTGCTGCCTCATGTTGAATTTGTTGTCTCACTGCTCGAGTGAGACGAACCACAAAATCAGAAAATGACTCTAAAGGTCCCTGTAAACATTTACTAAAAGCTCCCTCAGAATTCCCTTTTTGTTGGTAAAGTCCACCACGCTTTCCTTCCACAAGCTCTAATTTGCTCATATGCCAGTTGCACATAATCTAACTGGGTTCGCACATCATTGTATGGTCCCAGTCCTGCTAGCATTTCGTAAGTTATTTGAGCATTCAGCCCGCGGTTTATTTGGGCTTGCTCCTGGCATCTCTCCAAGAATTCTCCTTTCCATAGTAAATAATCTCCTCCATCCAGAGTTGCACGTGCTAGAGAATACCAATCATGAGGGATTAGGAAATCTTCAGAAATACTATGCATAATTTCTCTTGTAAAAGGAGCTGTTGGACCATTTTGGACTACACTTTCACGTACGGCCTTTATCATTTTAAAGTCAATTTTTACATGTTGTCTGATTACCTGATGTGGTAACTGTGGATCAGGTACCTCTATGATAGGGAAAGCAAGCCTTTCTTCCACCGGCATTTTCCTCAATCCTTCTCTGATGGCTTTTTGCACAGGTGATTCAAATGACAGCGAATTAAGCATATCAGAATTAGGATGCGCATGCGGAGAGGACCGTGAAGGCCATTCCTCTAACATGTCTTTCCACTTCTCACCAGGAGGAGCAGAAGGAACCAGTTGAGGAGACTCTTCCCCAGCCTCTGTAAAAGGCTTTAGCAAATACGATATTATGTTCCCCATGGAAAAAGTTTTTTGAGATGAGGTTATTTTTTGTTTGTTTGTGTTTTTTTTTTTTTTTTTTTTTTTGCTACTAACCTCCTTTCAAGTTCCAACCAACTTCCCTGGCAACCCTCCAAGATCCAAGGTACCTTCCCCAAGAAAAGCAAAAGTTATGCTCTATAACAATACGCAAAAAACTATAAAAGATTACCTTCTAAAATTTTAACACTTTAATCATACAAATTAAAAACACATAATACAGTTTCTTAGTTTTTAAAAGCCAGATATACCTTTTTAAAACCGAATCTACTTTTTTAAAGCCAAATCCTTCCCCGTTTGTTAGCCTGGTTTAAGAAAACGTTCCCAGTGTACTTACAGACCCGGGCTTCTGTAGTCCATCCTGGGCTTTTGCGTGCGGTAGATTCCCCTCACCTTTTTTCGGTGAGTTATCCACACCTTCTCGGTGAAAACTTCCTTTTCTCGCTCCAGCGAGACCTGCACTTCCAGATTACCTGTCGGGCGCCAGATGCTGAGTGATTCCTTCCACGTCCTGCGTGGTTCAGGGTTCAATATCTGGAAGAGGAGCCGCACACAAATGAAATAGAAAAGACAAGAGATAATTTTGCAATACCGGGGGACCAGGTGGGCAAGTCCGGAAAGACTTCCTCCGCCGTGCTCAGGTCTCACCAAGCTTTTATTCATCTGGAGTAGCCCTTAGGGTAAGGAGGTTTTAATGACACACATCAGCAGACAATTTTCAGGAATAGGCAGAGTATCTGATTGTCTCATCAACAGATCTCCAGGAGTATCTGATCAACAATAATCAGCAAAGATCTACATAAGCACCCAAGGAACTAAGTGAACTAAGGTGGAAATGCTTCAACCATCATCACTCAAATTAACTGGGTAGTTCACAGTTCTGACCTTTTACTAGAACTTCAAAGGTTACTAGCCTTTTTTGGGGGGTCTCTGTCTAAACTCAACTAGTAAAGACAATGAATGGACTCCGGCAGAAGATCTGAAGCACCTTCACTTCCGAATATTTTTATATATATATTTTTTTAATTCTTTTTTCACCATTTCATCAAGAACCTATTTTATTTTATTTTTTTATTTTTTTCATCACCTGATTTTACCTTTTTAATTACTACATTTTTTAACCAGTATTATTGCTATCCTTTTACCATTTTTTCAAGTGTCATTTGATTTTTTATTATTTTTTTTTTATTTTATTTTGGGATTAGTGTTCTACACTCTATTTTCATCGTTCCTTTAGCATCATTTCTCTCTATCTCACATTTACCCTTAAGCCAAAACTCTCTTCCTCACTTTTCCCCTTTTGTTGTCCTGTTTCTCTTACCCTATTCCTGCTTTGGATTTTACCTATTCCTTCTTTCTACCCACTGTCTAAATTTCACCCTACTTATATATCTAATTTCCAATCCCTCGCTCTCCCCATACAAATAGCCCCTTCCCCACCTCTATTTCATTCTCTTAATTTTTGTTGTTGTTGTTGTTGTTTTGGTCTTTTTGTTTTTTATTCTCTCCCCTTTCCCAATCTCATTTCGGCACTCCTTTTTGTTTTTTTTCTCTTTAATCTTTTTCTCTTTTTTCTTCTTTATCCCCTAATTCTCTTCGCTTGGGGGGTCACCTTTATTTGGGGTTATTAATATCGTGAATGCATTTAGTTCGGTGCCTTGTACGTTGTGCCTTGTTGTGTTGTATTTTGTGCCTTTGAATCAGCGCAGCAGAGAGAGAACTACATAACCAAACACCTTGAGAAGAGAAATCATGGTGAAACAAAGAACCAACCCAAATATGAAAGAAAAACAGGCATCATCAGAAAAGGAAGTAAACGAAATGGAGGCAATGGAGGCAAGCAACCTGTCAGAGAAAGAATTCAAAGTAATGGCCATAAGGTGGATGAAAAGAATGGAAGACCAATTCAACAATATATGTAGGAACCAAGAGGAAATGAAGAAGAACCAAGAGGAAATGAAGAGAAACCAAGAAGAAATGAAAAATGACATCACTGCTATAAAGAACTCAATAGAAAGCATCAACAGTAGACTAGAAGAAGCAGAGGAACGCATCAGCGAGCTAGAAGACAAGGTAGAAAAAAATACCCAAACAGAACAGCTTTTAGAAAAAAAAAATTAAAAAGCAGGAAAGAGCCTAAGAGAACTCTGGGACAATGCTAAACGAAACAACATCCGAATAATAAGGGTGCCAGAAGGAGAGGAAACTGAGCAAGGAATAGAAAACCTGTTTGAAAAAATAGTAACAGAAAATTTCCCTGATATAGGGAGGAAAAAACTCACACAAATCCAAGAAGCTCACAGAGTCCCAAACAAAATGAACCCGAAAAGACCGACACCAAGGCACATAATAATTAAATTGGCAAACACCAACGACAAAGCAAGAATCTTAAAAGCAGCCAGAGAGAGACAGAAAGTTACCTACAAAGGATCCCCCATCAGACTAGCGACCGATTTCTCAACAGAAACACATCAGCCAAGAAGGGAATGGAATGAAATATACAAAGTCATGCAAAAGAAGGGTCTGAATCCAAGAATACTATACCCAGCGAGGCTATCAATCAAAATTGAGGGTCAAATCAGGAGCTTCACAGACAAAAACGGTCTACGGGAGTTTATTACAACCAAACCAGCAATGCAAGAAATGCTAAAGGGTCTGCTGTAAATAGAAAAAAACAGGAAACAAAGAAGGAACACAGCAGTAAAGAACAAAAATGGAGACTAACAAGTTTCTATCAATAATAACTTTAAATGTAAATGAATTAAATTCCCCAGTCAAAAGGCATAGGGTAAATGAGTGGATAAGAAAACATGACCCATATATCTGCTGTCTACAGGAAACCCACCTCAGAAAAAAAGACACACACAGACTTATGGTGAAGGGATGGAAAAAGGTTTTTCAGGCCAATGGAAGTGAAAAAAAAGCCGGGGTAGCAATACTTATATCTGACAAATTAGATCTCAAAATGAAGGACATAAAAAGAGATCAAGAAGGCCACTTCATAATACTAAAGGGAGCAGTCCAACAAGAAGAAATAACTCTGGTAAATATATATGCACCCAATATAGGAGCACCCAAATATGTAAGAAATCTTCTGGAGAAGATCAAGGGAGAGATTGACAGCAATACAATCATAGTAGGGGACCTTAACACCCCATTATCTCCACTGGACAAATCCTCTAAACAGAAACTCAACAAAGAAACATCAATCCTAAATGACTCACTAGATCAGATGGAATTAATTGACATCTTCAGAACATTTCACCCCAAAGCCACAGAATATACATTCTCCTCAGGTGCACATTTGTCATCTTCAAAGATAGACCATATATTGGGTCACAGACAAAGTCTCTTCAAATTCAAGAAAATTGAAATCATATCAAGTATCATCTCAGACCACAAAGGCATAAAACTGGAAATCAACTACAACAAAAATAATCCAAAAAAATCAAACACATGGAGACTAAATAGCATGCTATTAAACAACGACTGGGTCACCAATGAGATCAAAGAAGAAATAAAAAACATCATGGCAACAAATGACAATGAAAACACAACAATCCAAAACCTATGGGACACAGCAAAAGCAGTCTTGAGAGGGAAGTTCATCGCTCTACAAGCCTACTGCAAGAAACAAGAAACAATGAGAATAAATGACCTAACTCTACAACTCGAAGAATTAGAAAGAGAGCAACAAAAAAAGCCCACTGTAAGCAGAAGGAAGGAAATAACAAAGATCAGAGAGGAGATAAACGACATAGAGACCAAAAAAACAATACAAAAGATCAACAAAACCAAGAGCTGGTTCTTTGAAAGGATAAACAAGATTGATACACCTCTAGCCAGGCTCACCAAGAAACAAAGAGAGAGGACCCAAATAAACAAAATCAGAAATGAAAGAGGAGAAATAACAACAGACCCCATAGAAATACAAAGGATTGTTAGAAAATACTATGAACAACTCTACTCCAACACACTAGACAACCTGGAGGAAATGGACATATTCCTAGATAAATACAACCTTCCAAAACTTAACCAGGAAGAATCTAAAAATCTCAATAGACCAATAACTATGGAGGAAATCGAAGCAGTAATCAAAAAGCTTCCAGCAAACAAAAGCCCGGGGCCAGATGGCTTCACAGGGGAGTTTTACCAAACATTCAAGGAAGAAATAAAACCTATCCTCCTCAAACTATGTCAAAAGATCCAAGAGAAAGGAGCACTTCCCAGCTCATTCTATGAAGCCAACATCACCCTAATCCCAAAACCAGATAAAGACAATACAATGAAAGAGAATTATAGGCCAATATCCCTCATGAACATAGATGCCAAAATCCTCAACAAAATCCTAGCAAATCGGATCCAGCAGTACATCAAAAAGATCATATACCATGACCACGTAGGATTTATCCCAGGGATGCAAGGATGGTACAATATCCGCAAATCAATAAACGTGATACATCACATAAACAAATTGAGAGAAAAAAACCACATAGTCATATCAATTGATGCGGAAAAAGCATTTGACAAAATCCAACACCCTTTCTTGATAAAAACTCTCAGCAAGATAGGAATTGAGGGATCATACCTCAACATAATAAAAGCCATATATGACAGGCCCACAGCCAACATCATAATCAATGGGCAAAAACTAAAACCATTCCCCCTAAAAACAGGAACAAGACAGGGATGCCCCCTCTCACCACTCCTGTTCAACATAGTACTGGAAGTACTAGCCATTGCGATCAGACACGAAGAATAAATAAAAGGCATCCAGATTGGAAAAGAAGAAGTAAAACTGTCCTTATTTGCAGATGACATGATACTGTACATACAGAACCCTAAAGACTCCATCAAAAAATTATTAGACTTAATAAATGAATTTGGCAATGTAGCAGGATACAAAATTAATGCTAAGAAATCCATGGCATTTCTTTACACCAATAGTGAACTTACAGAAAGTGAAACTACAGAAGCAATCCCATTTACCATTGCACCAAAAAAATTAAAATACCTAGGAATAAACTTAACTAAGGAGGTAAAAGACTTATATGCTGAAAACTACAGGACACTGAAAAAAGAGATAGAGGAAGACATAAACAGATGGAAGAATATACCGTGTTCAAGGATTGGTAGAATCAACATCATCAAAATGTCCATACTACCCAAAGCAATTTATAGATTCAATGCAATCCCCATTAAATTACCAATGGCATATTTAAGAAATCTAGAACGAACGTTCCAAAAATTCATCTGGAATAAAAAAAGACCCCGAATAGCTGCAGCAATCCTGAGAAAGAACAAAGTAGGTGGTATCTCAATACCAGATATCAAACTGTATTACAAAGCCACTGTTCTTAAAACAGCTTGGTACTGGCACAAGAACAGACATATAGATCAATGGAATAGAATAGAGACCCCAGAAATCGACCCAATCCACTATGCCCAATTAATATTCGACAAAGGAGGCAAGAGCATACAATGGAGTCAAGACAGTCTTTTCAATAAATGGTGTTGGGAAAATTGGACAGATACATGCAAAAGGATGAAACTAGATCACCAACTCACACCATACACAAAAATAAACTCAAAATGGATAAAAGACTTAAACGTAAGACGGGAAACCATAAAAATACTAGAGGAATCCACAGGCAGCGAAATCGCAAACATATGCCAAAGAAATTTCTTCTCTGATAATGCTCCTAGGGCAATGGAAACTAAAGAGAAAATAAACAAATGGGACTACATCAAAATAAAAAGCTTTTGCACAGCAAAGGAAACCATCAAAAAAACAAGAAGACCCACTACATGGGAGAACATATTTACCAATGATACCACCGATAAGGCTTTAATTTCCAACAATTACAGGGATCTCATGAAACTTAACAAAAGGAAGATAAACAATCTAATAAAAAAAATGGGCAACGGACCTAGATAGACACTTTTTGAAAGAGGACATACAGAAGGCCGAAAGACATATGAAAACTTGCTCAAAGTCACTAATTATACGAGAGATGCAAATCAAAACGACAATGCATTATCATCTCACACCTGTCAGAATGGTTATCATCAACAAATCAACAAACAAGAAGTGTTGGAGAGGATGTGGAGAAAAAGGAACCCTTCTGCACTGTTGGTGGGAATGCAGACTGGTGCAGCCACTGTGGAGAACAGTATGGAGCTACCTCAGAAGACTAAAAATGGAACTCCCATTTGACCCAGTGATCCCACTACTAGGAATATATCCCAAGAAACCAGAAACGCCAATTAGAAAGGATATATGCACCCCTATGTTCATAGCAGCACAATTCACCATAGCTAAGATTTGGAAACAGCCTAAGTGCCCATTAGCAGATGAGTGGATTAGAAAACTGTGGTACTTATACACAATGGAATACTATGCTGCGGTAAAAAAAAAAAAGGAACTCTTGCCTTTTGCAACAGCATGGATGGAACTGGAGAGCATTATGCTAAGTGAAATAAGCCAGTCAGAGAAAGATAAATACCACATGATCTCACTCATTTGTGGATTATAGAGAACAACATAGACTGATGAAAAGGGACAGACCCAAAGACTGAGAAACAGCGATCAGGCTATAAATCCCCAGAAGGAAAGTAGGGGAGGGCGGGGGTAAGGGGAAGAGATCTACAGAAGGACTTGTATACATGTATATAAGCCAAACCAATGGACATGGACAACGGGGGGATGGGAGCATGAGTTTGTGTGTGGGGGGGAGGTTGGGGGTTAATGGGGGGGATGAGGACACATTTGTAATACCTTAACTAACAATAAAAAAAGAAAATAAATAAATAAAAGTGTCATTATTTGCAGATGACATGATATACCATTAGAAAACCTTACAATTCCATCAGAAAACTACTAGATTTGATACATTCAGAAAAGTAGTAGGATAAAAAATGAGTATTCAGAAATCAGTTGCATTTTTATACTCCAATAATGAACTATCAGAAAGGAAGACTAAGAAAACAATTCAATTTACAATTGCATAAAAGAAAACTCACAAAACCTAAGAATAAATTTAACCAAGGGGGTACAGATACGTACTCAGAAAACTATAAAACACTGAAAAAATTGAAGAAGATACTTATAAACAAAATCCTAAATTGTGCTTATAGATAGGAAGAGTTAATATCATTAAAATATCTATACTACCCAAAACAGCCTACAGATTTAACCAAATTCTTATAAAATAATGGTGTATTTGACCAAAGTAAAACAAATAATCCAAAAATGTATATGGAATCAGAAAAGACCCCAAATAGCCCCAGAAATCTTGACAAAGAAGAACAAAGTTAGAGATACCATGGTACCTGTTATCAAATTATACTACACACTTAGAGTAATCAAAACAGTTTAGAACAAGTGTAAGGACATACACATAGTCAATAGAACATAATAGAGGTCTCAAATATAAACTCATACTTATATGATCAATTCATATTTGACAAAGGAGGGAGGAACATACAATGAGGTAAAGACAGTCTATTCAATAAATGGTGTTGGTAAATTTGGACAAATACATGGGAAAAAAAAAACTAGACCACTTTATTACACCATGTAAAAGAATAAACTCAAAATGGATTGAATATTTTAATGTAAGACTTGAAAATCTGTAATAGGTTAGTTTGGGATTGATTGGGATATTGCTAGGGAATACTATAACTCAGTGGTTAAGAATGGAGATGTCAAGCTTTTAAAACTATTTTCAAAAACAAAAGAGTTTAAATATATGGTGATTCAAGATTTGACTTTAGGTGATGGGCACACAATGTCCACCATACAGATGATGTATTATAGAATTGTACTCTTGAAACTTATATAATTTTATTAACCAGTACAACCTCAACAAGTTTAATAAAAAGTTAAATCATTAAAAAAAGGATTTATGATTTAACTTTCAGAGGAATGGTAGCTTGAGAAAACCCCTTGGCCTCTCCCCCTGAAATGTCAACAGGTTAACCAACTCTAATTCAAGAAAGAAATCGCTGCTCAATACAGATGCATGCCTGAAAGACCTGCCCATTGAAACATCTAAAGGTGGGCAACCGGAGAAAACAGGGAGACGAGAAGGGAGAAAAGCACAGATGGATCTTGGATACAGTATCACAGCTGGGAGCTCATGGCTTGGATAGAAGAAGGGAGGAAGCTGGCGGTATCTGGTGCTTCTTTCAGTCAAGAGGAAACAGTAAGTTGCGGAAGAGGGGAGGGGCTGTCCGGCAGGGCAAGCCAAGAGGGAATGAACAGTGACACAGCCAGCTGATATCTGTCAGAGCATGAGGTTCTGCCATGTGGCTCTCCACTATCTAAACAGGGAGTGGTGTTTCAGAAAAAAAAAAAAAAAGTAAGAAAGAAAGAAATGGAATGACAATGCCCTGCCACAGCTTGATCTCCCAAAACTCACCTCCCATTACCCTTGGAGTCAGGTCAAGGAGCATATTATCTGTAAACCAAGAGATACTGTAGTAGAACCACTGATGCCCTCTATGACTGATCCCCAGGTGGAGTGCTTGGGGTGGGACCCCACAGAGGTCAGGGGTCACCATTATGGAAAGGGCAAAACAAATGTCTCAGCTGTGAACCCAGGAACACCGGGACACCAGCCTCCCTTACCTCAGGTGCCTAAAAAGTCTGTCCAGTGGGAGACAAAGCAGCACCAAATAAGCAGACAGGCCCTGTGTATTCTCACAGAGCAGATAGAAGGAACAGTTGATTTGAACACCCACCCGGAATTGATCAATTAAAGACAGCTGGCGAGGCAATCTGTGGACTGAACGGTCAAATATTGCCTAGAGCTGTGGTTCTCAACCTTGGCTGCACATTAGAATCACCTGGGAATCTTTTTAAAATCCTGATTTCTGGGCCTCATCCTCCGGAAATTCTGTTTCTTTGTTATGGGGTGGGGCCACAACATTAGTAACAAAGAAAGAATTTCCGGAGGATGAGGCCCAGAAATCAGGATTTTAAAAAGATTCCCAGGTGATTTTTTTTTTGATATGTCATCACTGATACAGGTGATTCTAATGTGCAGCCAAGGTTGAGAACCACTGACCTAGAGAAAGGTGAGATCTGGGGTACGGGCTGGAGGGAGAAATGCATGCAGAGGAGACTAGAGTCTCAGAGGAAGATTGCGCCCTACAAAATCTTTGGCCATTGGGGTCAGTGTAGCCCTCAAATGTGGAAGGGGATCCACAGGGCTGCTAGCAGAAGGAGACTCTATATAAACCCACAGCTGGGCTGGGCCTAGATAGGCAGCCTTAATTTCTATACCGGCTGCACAGTGCCAGGGGGAAAAAGACACCAGTAGGCATGCTTCCTCTGGCTTTTTGTCATTTTAACTCCTTGCTTTTGCTTGCTATGTCCAATTCATAGGATCATACAATAAAAAACACTGACCAAGACTTCAGGGGAAAGATTTTTTTAAATGTATTTTTTTGTATTGACTAAGGTATTACAAATGTGTCCTTATCCCCCCATTGTCCCTTAATATCCCCAGTCCTGTCCTCACCTTCACCCCATGTTGTCTGCGTCAATTGCTTATGCTTATATGCATGCATACAAGTCCTTTGGTTGATCTCTCCCCTTACCCCCACCTTCCCCTACCTTCCCTCTGAGATTTGAGCATCTGATCAATGCTTCCTTGTCTCTAGATCTGTTTTTGTTCATTGGTTTATGTTGTTCATTATAATCCACAAATGAGTGACATCATGTGAGTTATTTTTCTCTGACTGACTTATTTCACTTAACATAATGCTCTCCAGCTCCATCCATGCTGTTGCAAATGGAAGAAGTTCCTTCCTCTGTACTGCAGCATAGTATTCCATTGTGTATATGTGCAAAAGTTTTTTAATCCATTCCTCTGCTGATGGCCACTTAGGCTGATTCCAAATCTTAGCTATTGTAAATTGTGCTGCTATGAACATAAAGATACATATATCCTTACTGATTGGTGTTTCTGGTTTCCTGGGATATATAACTAGAATTGGGATCACTGGGTCAAATAGAAGTTCCATTTTTAGTTTTTTGAGGAAACTCCATACTGTTCTCCACAGTGGCTGCACCAGTCTGCCTTGCCACCATCAGTGCACGAGTGTTCCTTTTTCTCCGCATCCTCTCCAGCACTTGTCATTTGTTGATTTGTTGATGATAGCCATTCTGACAGGTGTGAGATGGTACCTATATGTTGTTTTGATTTGCATCTAAAGATGACTAGTGACTTTGAGCATGTTTTCATATGTCTCTTGGCCTTCCTTCTGTTTTCTTTAGAAAAGCATCTATTCAGGTCGATTGCCAATTTTTTGTTTGGGTTGTGTTCCTTTTGTTAATTTGTATGAATTCCCTGTAAATGTTGGAGATTAAACCCTTATTAGAGATAACATTGGCAAATATGCTCTCCCATGCAGTGGGCTTTCTTGTTTTGTGATGGTTTCTTTTGCTATGCAAAAGATTTTTATTTTGATGTAGTCCCATTTGTTTATTTTTCTTTTAGTTTCCATTTCCCTAGGAGCTGTGTCTGTGAAGATATTGCTTTAGCATATGTTTGAGATTTTACTGCCTGTGGATTCCTCTTAGATTTTTATTGTTTCCCATCTTATGTTTAAGTCCTTTATCCATTTTGAGTTTATTTTTGTTTTTGGTGTAAGTTGGTGGTCTAGTTTCATTTTTTTGCAATGTGTCTGACAAACTTTCCCAGCACCATTTATTGAAGAGACTGTCTTGACTCCATTGTATGCTCTTGCCTCCTTTGTCAAATATTAATTGAGAATAATGGTTTGGGTCAATTTCTGGGTTCTCTATTATATTCCATTGGTCTATATGTCTGTTCTTATGCCAGTACCAGGCAGTTTTGAGAACAGTGGCTTTGTAATACAGCTTGATATCTGGTATTGAGATCCCTCCTACTTTGTTTTTCTTTTTCAAGATTGCTGCAGGTATTTTTTTTTAATCCAGATGAATTTTTGGAGAGTTCTTTATAGATCTGTGAAATATGCCGTTGGTATTTTATGGGGAGTGGATTGAATCTATAGATTTCTTTGAGTAGTATGGAGAAGCACTCTGAAGAGCACTGGCACTGAAGCTGCATAATTGAGGCATCTGTGGGCAAGTATCCAGGATGAGTGAATTCAGAATTTTTACTGCTGGGGGGAGTGCAACCATGTTTGTTCAAGATCACACCCAGTGGGGGTTCACAGCAGCTCCCAAGAGTGCCCTGTTTATAGATTGGCTCAGGGTTCCTGCTTGTTGGAAATGCACAACTATGGTGGTATGTTTGCTGGCGCAAAGCTCTGATACACTCTGAGGAGCCCTGGCTCTGGAGTGGTGCAACTGGGTTGTCTGTGGGTAGTTCTTCAGGAAAAGGGAATTCAGAATTTCTACTGTGGGACAGCATGCCCTTGTCTGTACAAAGTCACACCCAGCAAGGGCTCACAGTAGCTCACAAGAACTGCCTGTGGAGTGGTGTGCCCTGGATGCTTGCATGCTGAAAAAGCATGAATGTGGTGTCTGGAGGTCTGCTGCTGCAGAGGGTGGACATTGCATTCGCTGCTGTGGGCGTGGTGCACCTTTGGAGGTGGAGGTCCCAGGGTCTGTGGGTTTGCGGGTGGGGCAGCAAGATTTTGGATGGAGTGGCATCTGGGTCGCGGACAGTGTCCAAGTCCTGTCTGGGTGGTAGTGCTGATGAGTTCCTAGGAGAGGCTGCTCTCCCTTTCAAGATGGTGAGAGCTCCATGCCTGAGTTCTGCAGTCCTGGGAGTGCCCACAGTGGTGGTAGTCTCCCCCTGCCCATGTGAGTCTGCTCTGCCAGCCCCTGCTGCTCCTGTCAGAATTAACTGTCCCTCACTCACTCACACAAACACCACACACATCCACACATTGTCATTTCATCCCCTCACTCACTCACTTCCTCTCCCTTACCTCCTTCCTGCCAGCCACCATCTTTTCCCTTTTCGGGAAAGTTGTTTTTGTGGAACTGGAGATCAGTGAGGGGAGGAACGAACAGGAAACCTGCTGTGGGGTAATCCATCCCTCCAACTGAGTATTACGTGCAGCTGGGAAAACAAAAACTAAATCCTGGTTAGAGGGGCCTTTTAGCCCCACATATCAATACTGAAACACTGTCAAGCAGGGGTTGTATCAGAAATTGACTATTGTGTAATACAACTAAAGGCAGGCCAAGAAACAACATGAGCAGAGAGATCCCTCCTGCTTGATAACAGGGTTGTTTCTTATGACACAGAGGAGCAGTGGATTGCAGGGAACTTCAATACTCTGCTGACTACCTGACAGGAAACATATATGCCAAGCAGAACAGTAGAGGAAGTGAACAAACTTCATTACTTAACATTTTTATTTTTTATCTTTTACTTAAGAAACTAAATTTTTGTCTCACTTGATTTTACTTTCTTCTTATTATATTTTTATTTTTAATTATTATTACTATTATTTTACCTTTTTTAAAGTTTTATTTTATTATATTTTTCTTTATTTTATTTTGGGATTAGCATTCTACATTCTATTTTTCTTTTTCTTTTAGAATTATTTTACTCTATCTCAATTTTTACTTTATTCCAACACTCTCTTCCTCACTTTTCCCCTTTTTTGTCCTGTTTCTCTTACCGTGTTCCTGCTTTAGTTTTTCTCTATCCTTTATTTTTACTCCCTGTTAAAAATAGTTCTTACTCATATATCTGATTTCCTCTCCCCTGCTCCAAGTCCATATACACTTCTCTCTTCTCTTACTTCACTAACCAAATTTTTTTTCTCTTCCTTTTTTCCCCTTTTTCTTCCATTCTGTCTTGTTGTTGTTGCTTGTTTGATTGTTGGTTAGTTTTTGTTTGTTTTCTCTTTTTTTTCCTTCTATTTTTTCTCTCCTCGTTGTTCTCTTCTTCTACTAATAGCTTAACTAATTAAAATCACCAACTCAGGCCTCTCTACTCTCAATTCTCCTTTTCCAATAGTAAACAAATACATAGATACATAAATTAAAGAAAGGGGAAAATTACATATATATATACTAGAAGCCCCGTGCACAAAAATTTGTGCACTCAAGGGGGAGGGGAGGGGTCCCTCAGCCCGGCCTGTGCCCTCTCGCAGTCTGGGACCCCTCGGGAGATAACGACCTGCTGGCTTAGGCCTGCTCCCGGGTGGCAGAGGCTAGGCCCAATCCCTAGGTGCTGCCCCTGGTCTGGCTCAGAGCGGGGCCGATTGGGGAGTTGGGGAGCCTCCCCCTGTCATGCACAGAGCAGGGCAGATCAGGGGGTTGGGGCACCGCACTCAGGGCAGGGCCGATGGGGAGGTTATGGCTCTACCCCGTCACACACAGAGCAGGGCCTGTGGGGGGGGGGGTTGGGGCGCCGCACCCTGTCACACACAGAGCCGCAGGGTAATCAGGGGGTTGGGGAGCTCCCCCCTATCAGGCACAGAGCAGGGCTGATCAGGGGGTTGGGGTGCCTTCCTGTGTCTTGAACATAGCAGGGCAGATAGGGAGGTTGTGGCCCTGCCCCCTGTCACACACAGAGCAGCAAGGCGATCAGGGGGTTTGGGCGCTGCCCCCTGTCATGCTGATCCTGGTACTGGGAGGCATATTACCCTTTTACTATATAGGAAAGAGGCCTGGTGCATGGGTGGGAGCTGGCTGGTTTGCCCTGAAAGGTGTCCTGGATCAGGGTCGGGGTCCCGCTTCAGTGCCTGGCCAGCCTGGGTGAGGGGCTGATGGCTGTTTGCAGCTGGTCACACCCCCTTCAGGGTGGGGTTCCCCACTTGGGTTCCTGGCCAGTCTGGGTGAGGGGCTGAGGGCTGTTTTCAGGCTGGCGGGTGACTGAAGCTCCCAACTGCTCCTTTTTTTCTTTTCTTTTTTTTAATTCTGGGCCAGCTTTAGCTCTGAGGCTTGGCTCCAGCTCTGAGGCCTCGGGGGCTGAAAGCAGGTATCTGGTTTGTTTGGTTTCTATAATCGAAACACTGTTTCAACTCCAGCTCTGAGATCCTGGCTGGCTGAAAGCAGGTTTCTGGGGTTTTGTTTAGCTTCTATATTTGTAACAATGTTTCAAACTGCAAGCTCAGAGGCCGGCAGTAGCAGGTGGGGAACATTGGCTTCCTCCGTCACTGAAGCAAGCAAGCCTCCTGTTCGCTTCAAGCTGCCTGGCTGCCAGCTGCCATCTTAGCTGGCAGTTAATTTGCATATCGCTCTGATTAGCCAATTGGAAGGGTAGCGGAGGTATGGCTAATTACCATGTTTCTCTTTTATTAGATAGGAGATATATATATATATATATATATATATATATATATATATATATATATGTAATTAGACACCTTTTGCATGAAATTCATGCATGGTGGTGGGAAGGCATTGTCCCTAAGCCTTTCCTGCACCCTTTTCAACCTTGGACCCCATGGGGAATATCTGACTGAAGGATCGGGCCTAAACCGGCAGTCGGACATCCCACTCACAATCCAGGACTGCTAGCTCCTAATCACTTTCCTGCCTCCCTGATTGGCCAAACCACTTCTGCCTGCCACTCTGATCACCCTTAACTACTCCCCTGAAAGCCTGATTGGTGCCTAACTGCTCCCCTGCAGGCCCAATTACCCCCAACTGCCCTCCCCTACTGGTGCGATCACAACCTACTGACCTCCCTTGCTGGACTGGTTGCCTCCAACTGCCCTCCCCTCTAGGCCTAATTTCCCCCACCTTCCCTCCCCTGGGACCTCCACTGACTGGTTGGCCCCAACTTCCCTCCCCTGATGTCCTGATCTCACCCCAAAATGCCTTCCCCTGCAGGCCTGGTCTCCCCCAACTGCCCACCCCTGTAATCCTGGTCTCCCCTAATTGCCCTGCCATGTAGGCCTGGTCTCCCCCAGCTTCCCTCCCCTGACAGCCTGGTCACCCCCATATGCCAACCCTGCCGGCCTGATCACTGCCACCTGCCCTCTCCTGCTGTCCTGATCGCAACCTACTGCCCTCCGCTGCTGGCCTGGTCACCTTCAACTGCCTCTCCTTGCTGGCCTGGTTGCCCCCAACTGCCCTCCTATGACGTCCTGTTATCACCCTAAATTTCCCTCCCCTGATGGCCTGATGGCCCCAAAATGCCATCCCCTGCAGGCCTGGTATCTCCCAACTTCCCACTCCTGCCTGCTTGGTCTCCCCTAATGGCCCTCCCCTGACAGCCTGGTTGGCCACAACTCCCCTCCCATGCTGGCCTGCTTGCCCCCAACTGCCCTCCCCTGTTGACCTGGTGACTCCAACTGCCCTCCCCTACAGACCTGGTTGGCCACACCTGCCCTCTCCTGCTGGCCTGATTGACCACAACTGCCCTATCTTGCTGGCCTGTTTGCCTTTTACTGCCCTCCCCTGCCAGCTTCATTGGCCACAACTGGCCTCTCCTGCCAGCCATGTTGTGGCGGCCATGTTGTGGCGGCCGTCTTGTGATGACTTGGTAGAAGCCATCTTGTGATGACATGTGGGAGGCCATCTTTTGACAATGTGGTGGCAGCTATCTTGTGATGTCATGAGGGCATTGCATGAGGGCGCAAGGGAGCAAGTGTGCAAGGTCCACCTAGGCTTTTTAAAAAATATTTTTATTGATTTCTGAGAGGAAGGGAGAAGTATAGACAGATAGAAACATCATTGATGAGAGGGAGTCATTGATCGGTTTGCCTCCTGCACAACCCCACTGGGGATCGAGCCAGCAACCAAGGCATATGCTCTTGGCTGGAATAATACCTGGGACCCTTTAGTCTGCAGGCCAATGCTCTATCCACTGAGAAAAACTGGCTAGGGCCACCTAGGCTTTTATTAGTATAGATATATAAGAATTTTCATATATATATATATATATATATATATATATATATATATATATATATATTGTGTGTGTGTGTGGGGGGGGTTTACTTTTCTTCTTATACACTCATTCTCTTTCTGCCTTCTCTATACTGAATTGTGGGTATTTCTCCATTCATTCAATTCCTTGACCTTATCTTCTGGAAACCAGCTCTGCCTCCTCAGAGTCATCTGGGAGTTTTTCTTTGTGTGATTATTGTTTGCATTTTATGGATTAGCTGTTTCATTGGAGTTTTCTCCCCATATACATATAAAAAATATTTTTATTGATATTTCTTTCTTTTCTCTATTAATTTTTTTCCTTTTCTCAATATCGTTTTTGAAATCTTTTTATCCCCTAATTCTCTTTACTCTGGTGGTCACCTTTATTTGGGGTTATTAGTATCATGAATACATTTGTGTTTGAGGCCCTGTGAATTGTGTCTTGTGTTATATTTTATGACTTTAAGTCAATGCCAGATAGAGTGAGCTACATAACCAGACACCATGAGAGAAGCAATCATGGGGAGATAAAGAAACAGCCAACATACAAAAGAAAAGGAGAAATCACCAGAAAAGGAAGTAAGTAAAATGGATGCAAGCAATATGTCAGAGAAAAAATTCAGAGCAATGGTCATATGGTTGCTGAAAAGAATGGAGGACAAATTCAACAATATGTGTAAGAACCAAGAAGAAATGAAGAAGAACCAAGAAGAAATAGAAAATGAGATCGCTGCAATAAAGAACTCAATAGAAAACATCAAATCAAAACTAGAAGAAGCGGAGGACCTCATCAGTGAGCTAGAAGACAAGCTAAGAAATAATACCCAAGTAAAGCAGCATCTAGAAAAAAAAATTAAAAAATTGGATGAGAGCCTAAGGGAAATTTGGGACAATATGAAGCTAAACAACATCCACATAATAAGGGTGCCAGAAGGAGAGGAAACTGAGCAAGGAATAGAAAACCTGTTTGAAGAAATAATGACAGAAAACTCCTTGGATATTGGAAAGAAAAAACTCACATAAGTCCAAGAAGCTCACAGAGTCCCAAACAAGATGAACCACAAAAGACTGACACCAAGACACATTATAATTAAATTGGCAAACACCAACAACAAAGTAAGAATCTTAAACGCTTCCAGAGAGAGACAGAAAGTTACCTACAAAAGATCTCCCATCAGACTATCCACTGATTTCTCAACAGAAACACATCAGGCCAGAAGGGAATGGAATGAAATTTACAAAGGCGTGCAAAGCAAGGGTCTGAATCCAAGAATATTATTCCCAGCAGGGCTATCAATCAAAATTGAGGGTGAAATCAGGAGCTTCACAGAAAAAAAGGCCTAAGGGAGTTTATTACCACCAAACCAGCAATGCAAGAAATGCTAACTGTTCTGCTGTAAAAAAGAAGAAATAGGACAGGCAGAAGGAACACTGTCATAAAGAATAAAAATGGCTATAAACAAGTACCTATCAGTAATAACTTTAAATATAAGTGGATTAAATGCACCAATCACAAGACATAGGGTAGCTGACTGGATAAGAAAACATGACCCATTTATCTGCTGTCTACAGGAAACCCACCTCAGATCAAAGGACTCACACAGACTGATGGTGAGGGATGGAAGATTTCTTTCAGGAGAATGGAAATAAAAAAAAAAAGCTGGGGTAGCAATCCTTATATCTGACAAATTAGACCTCAAAGTGAAGGCCATAACAAGAGATAAGGAAGGCCACTTCATAATACTAGAGGGAGCAAATCAACATGAAGATGTAACTCTGGTAAACTTATATGCACCAAATACAGGAGCACCAAAATACATAAAAAAAAAACTTCTGGAGGATATCAAGGGTGAGATCGATAGCAATACAATCATGGTAGGGGACTTTAATACCCCATTAACACCACTGGAGAAACCCTCTAAACAAAAAATCAGCAAAGAAACATCAATCCTAAATGACTCACTAGATCAGATGGAATTAATTGACATCTTCAGAACATTTCATACCAAAGCGACAGAATATACATTCTTCTCAAGTGCACATGGGTCACTTTCAAAGAGAGACCACATATTGGGACGCAGGCAAAGTCTCTTCAAATTCTAAAAATATAGAAATCATATCATGCCTCTTCTCAAGTCATAATGGCATAAAACTAGAAATCAACTACAATAAAAACAATAAACTAAATCCAACACCTGGAGGCTAAATAACATGCTATTAAACAATGATTGGGTTACCAAAGAGATCAAAGAAGAAATAAAAACTTTTATGGCAACAAACAACAATGAAAAAACTACAATCCAAAATCTATGGGACACAGCGAAAGCAGTCTTGAGAGGAAAGTTCATAGCTCTACAGTCCTATCTTGAAAACAAAACAAAACAAGAAAAACTTGTAATAAATTATCTAACCCTACAACTCAAAGAGTTAGAAAGAGGGCAAGAAGAAAAGCCCAGCATTAGCAGTAGGTAGGAAATCTAAAGATCAGAGCACAGATAAATGACATAGAGGCAAAAACAAACAAAAAAACCAAAAACAATACAAAAGATCAACAAAACCAAGAGCTGGTTCTCTGAAAAGATAAACAAGATTGATGAACCTCTAACCGTGCTCACCAAGAGTCAAAGAGACAGGACTGAAATAAACAAAATCAGAAATGAAAGAGGTGAAGTAATAACTGATTGTAGGGGTCCAACCCCAACAGGTCCAGGGGTTACCAAAGCTGTGGATGGAGTCGGAGAAGAAGGAATGACAGGGAGACAGCGTTTAGCTGATCAGCATAACGAGGTTCTCCAGCCAGGTTCAGTCTTTATTGTCCTGTTACATCTGTATTTATACCTGTTGGTTTTAATCCTATCCATTCTATTCCAAAGGTTAGGGCGTTTGTTAATCTAGTTCTGTTGAGTTTAATCCTGTCTAGGTTAATCTCTGTGTTCCATTATAAGGGCTATTCCAAGGTTACTGCTCTACTGATAAGCTATAAGGAAGTAACTGAAGGAGTAAAGGTTATACTACTCAGTAAAGGTTATTTCCTCCCAGCCTCACTGCTTGCCTTCCCTGGGACTGCTCTGTGTTCGTGAGTCTCCAGGGGTATAGGCTTTGGTGCTTTCCCTGGTGGGCAGGCCCCTGGGGATGTGGGCCCAACAAGTCCCAAATTTTTTGCCAACAGTCTTAGTCCAAGTTCTTCATAAGTACTACATGGTATTTCTGTAACACTAGGGGGTTTCACTGATTTATTCTCTTCCTTAGTCCTGTTAATCCCTAACTCCAGGGAAAAAAATCCTCACCTGGGGAAACAAGCTTTCTCAGGGAGGTGGTCTTGTTTAAAACACATAGCACTAAGAGGGGGAGCAAACATATTAAGAACAGTATGCCATAAATGCCAGGTCCCTTGAAACATATGCTGTGCATATGTTTCTTCCCTGCAGCAACTGTGTCAAGCAGCAAGGATGGACTGGCTTCCAGCAACTGATCCCACAGAAATACAAATGATAATGAAAAAATACTATGAACAACTCTATCCCAACAAAATGGACAACCTAGATGAAATGAAAATACTTTTAGAAAAATACAAGCTGCCAAAAATCAATCAAGAAACAAAAAAAAGAATAATAATAAAAAAAAACCTGAATAGGCCAAAAAAATTAAAGCAGCAATAAAAAATCTTCCAGCAAACAAAAGCCCCCCTGGTCCAGATGGCTTTCCAGGAGAGTTCTACCAAGCATTCAAAGAAGAGATAAAAACTATCCTCCTCAGACTATTCCAAAAAATTCAAGGGGAAGGAACACTTCAAAGCTCTTTCTATGAAACCAGCATTACCATAATTCCAAAACCAGATAAAGATACCACAAAGAAAGAGAACAACAGGCCAATATCCTTGATGAACGTAGATGCTAAAGTCCTCAACAAAATTTTAGCAAATCCGATTTAGCATTACATTAGAAGGATCATACACCATGACCAAGTGGGATTTATTCCAGCTATGCAAGGATGGTACACGATCCGCAAATCAATAAATGTGATACATCACATAAACAAGATGAGAGAGAAAAATCACATAATCATATCAATTAATGCAGAAAAAGCATTAGACAAAATCAAACACCCTTTCTTGATAAAAACTCTCAGCAAAGTAGGAATAGAGAGATAATACCTCAACACAATAATAGCCTTCTATGACAAACCTACAGCCAACATCATACTCAATGGGCAAAAACTAAACTCATTTCCCTAAGAACAGAAACATGACAGAGATGCCCACTTTTACCACTCCTGTTTGATATAGTACTGGAAATGTTAGCCATAGCGATCAGACAATCCTATCTAATTAAAGAGAAACATGGTAATTAGCGTATGACTGCTACCCTTCCCATTGGCTAATCAGGGCAATATGCAAATTAACTGCCAGCTAAGATGGTGGCCGGCAGCCAGGCAGCTGGAAGCGAACATGAGGCTTGCTTGCTTCAGTGACGGAGGACTCCAACGTTCCCCGCCTGCCTTGCCGGCCTCTGAGCCTGAAGTTTGAAACATTGTAATAAATATAGAAGCTAAAAAAAACCCCAGAAACCCGCTTTCAGCTAGCTGGGATCTCAGAGCTGGAGTTATACATTGTTTCAATTATAGAACCCAAAAAAAACAAATACCTGTTTTCAGCAGCAGAGGCCTCAGAGCTGGAGCCAGAGCTAAAGCTGGCCCAGAATAAAAAAAGAAAAAAAAGAAAAAAAAGGAGCAGTTGGGAGCTTCAGTCGGCTGGGAAACAGCCCTCAGCCCCTCACCCAGACTGGCGAGGCATCCCAGTGGGGACCCCCACCCTGAAGGGTGTGTGACCAGCTGCAAACAGTCATCATCCCCTCACCCAGGCTGGCCAGGCACCCCAGTGGGGACCCCCACCCTGATCCAGGACACCCTTCAGGGCAAACCAGCCAGCCCCACCCATGCACCAGGCCTCTATCCTATATAGTAAAAGGGTAATATGCCTCCCTGCACCGGGATCAGCGTGACAGGGGGCAGAGCCCAAACCCCCTGATCGACCTGCGGCTCTGTGTGTGACAGGGGGTGGGGCCACAAACCTCCCTATCTGCCCTGCTCTGTGCCTGATAGGGGGGAGCTCCCCAAACCCTGATGGCCCTGCGGCTCTGTGTGTGACAGGGTGTGGCGCCCCAACCCCCTGATTAGCCCTGCTCTGTGTGTGATAGGGTGCGGCGCCCCAACCCCCCCCCCCACGGGCCCTGCTCTGTGTGTGACGGGGTAGAGCCATAACCTCCCCATTGGCCCTGCCCTGAGTGTGAGAGTGGCGGCGCCCCAACTTCCTGATCGGCCCTGCTCTGTGGGTGATAGAAGGCGGCGCTCCAATCCCCTGATCCGCCCTGCCCTGAGTGTGACAGGGGGCAGTGCCCCAACTCCCCTATTGGCCCTACTCTGTGAGTGACAGGGGGGAGCTCCCCAACCCCCTGATTGACCCTGCTCTGTGCGTGACAGGGTATGGAACCGCAACCCCCCTGATGGGCCCTGCTCTCTGCATGACAGGGGGTGGTGCCGCAACCTCCCCATCGACCCTGCCTTGAGTGTGACAGGGTGCGGTGCCCCAACCCCCCAGTCGGCCCTACCCTGAGTGTGACTGAGGGTGGCATCACAACCTCCCAATCTGCTCTGCTCTGTGCATGACAGGGGAAGGCGCCCCAACTCCCCAATCAGCCCTGCTCTGAGCCCAACCAGGGGCTGCACCTAGGGATTGGGCCTGCCCTCTGCCACCCGGGAGCAGGCCTAAGCCAGAAGGTCGTTATCTCCCGAGGGGTCCCAGACTCTGAGAGGGCACAGGCAGGGCTGAGGGACCCCTCACCCCTGAGTGCACAAATTTTTGTGCACTGGGCCTTTAGTAAGAATAAATAAAAGGCATCCACATTGGAAAAGAAGTAAAACTGTCCTAATTTGCAGATGACATAATACTATACATAGAAAACCCTAAAGACTCCATCAATAAACTACTAGACCTAATAAATGAATTTGGCAATGTAACACGATACAAAATAAACACTCAGAAATCTATGGCCTTTTTATAAACCAATAATGAACTCACAGAGAAAAAAAAATCCCATTCACCATTGGACCAAAAAATTAAAAAACCTAGGAATAAACTTAACTAAGGATGTAAAAAGCCTATACTCTGAAAACTACAGTTCATTGAAAAAAGAGATAGAGGAAGACATAAACAAATAGAAGAACATACCATGTTCATAGATTGGTAGAATCAACATAATTAAAATGTTCACACTATCCAAAGCATTCTATAGATTCAATGCAATCCCCATTAAAATACTAATGGCATATTTCAAAGATCTGGAACAAACTCTCCAAAATTTCATCTGGAATAAAGAAATACCCCGAATAGTCACAGCAATCCTGAGAAAGAAGAACAAAGTTGGAGGGATCACAATACCAGATACCAAGCTATATGACCAAGCCACGGTTCTCCAAACTGCCTGGTACTGGAACAAAAATAGACATATAGACCAATAGAACAGAACAGAGAAACCAGAAATCGACCCATGCCGTTATGCTCAATTAATACTTGACAAGGGAGGCAAGAGCATACAATGGAGTCAAACACTCTCTTCAATAAATAGTGCTGGGAGATTTGGTCAGATACATGCAAAAAAAAAAATGAAACTAGATCACAAACTTACACCATACACAAAAACAAAATCAAAATTCCTAAGGGAGTTAAGTGTAAGATGGGGAACCATAAAAATCCTAGAACACTCCATAGGCAGCAAAATAGCAGATATATGTCGTAGCAATATTTTTACAGACATAACTCCTAGGGAAATTGAGACTAAGGAGAAAATAAACAAATGGACTACATCAAAATAAAAAGCTTCTGAACAGCAAAAGAAACCATCAACAAAACAACAAGAAGGCTCACTGGATGGGAGAACATATATGCCAATGATATTTCAGATAAGAATTTAATCTCCAAAATTACAGAGAACTCATACAACTTAACAAAAGCAAAATAAATGATCCACTCAAAAAATGGGCAAAGGATCTAAATAGATACTTTCTGAAAGAGGACATACAGAGGGCCCAGATTCATATGAAAACATGCTCAAAGTCACTAATCATCTGAGAGATGCAAATGAAAACAACGAGATATCTCACACATGTCAGAATGGCTATCATCAACAAATCAACAAATTACAAGTGCTGGTGAGGATGTGGAGAAAAAGGAACCCTTCTGCACTGCTGGTGGGAATGCAGACTGGTGTATCACTGTGGAGAACAGTATGGAGTTTCCTCAGAAAATTAAAAATGGAACTCCCATTTTACTCCAGTAATCCCACTTCTAGGACTATATCCTAAGAAACCAGAAACAACAATCAGAAAGGATATATGCACCCCTATGTTCATAGCAGTACAATTTACATCAGGTAAGATTTGGAAAAAGCCTAAGTGCCCATCAGCAGATGAGTGGATTAAAAAACTATGGTACATCTACACAATGGAATCCTATGCCTCTATAAAAAAGAAGGAACTTTCACCATTTGCAACAGCGTGTATGGAACTGGAGAACATTACGCTAAACAAAATAAGCCAGTCAGAGAAAGATAAATATCACATGATCTAATTCATATGTGGAATATAATGATCAGCATAATTTGATGAACAAGAATTGATCCAGAGAAAAATGGAGGGGGATGGAGTGTAGAGAGTAACCAAAGGACTTGTTTCCATGCTTATTAGCATAACCAATGGACACAGACACTGGGGCAGTGAGGGCTTGTCTTGGGTGGGAATGGCTGGCAGGGGTGTCAATTGAAGAGAAGGGGACATTTGTCTAACTTTAGACATTAAAAACAAAACAAACAAACAAAAACTTCCAGTAAACAAAAGCACACAGCCAGATGGCTTCACAGGGAAGTTTTACCAAACATTCAAAGAAGAACTGAAACCTATCCTTGTCAGATTATTCCAAAAAGTTCAAGGGGAAGGAACACTTCCAAGCTCTTTTTATGAAGCCAGCATTACCCAAATTCCAAAACACGATAAAGACACCACAAAGAAAGAGAACTACAGGTCAATATCCCTAATGAACATAGATGCCAACATCCTCAACAAAATTCTAGCAAATTGGATCCAGCATTACATCAGAAAGATCATATACCATGACCAAGTAGGATTTATCCCGTGGATGCAAAGATGGTACAATATCTGCATATAAGTAAATGTGATACATCAGATAAACAAATTGAGAGATGAAAATCACATAATTATATCATTTGATGCCAAAAAAGCCTTTGACAAAAACCAACACCCTTTCCTGATAAAAACTCTCAGCAAAGTGGGACTTGAGGGATCATACCTCAACATAATAAAAGCCTTAGATGACAAACCCACAGCCAATATCATACTCAACAGGCAAAAACTAAAACCATTTCCCTTAAGAACAGGAACAAGCCCTAATCAGTTTGGCTCAGTGGATAGAGCATCAGCCTGTGGACTCAAGGGTCCCAGGTTCGATTCCGGTTAGGGGCATGTACCTTGGTTGCGAGCACATCCCCAGTGAGGGGTGTGCAGGAGGCAGCTGATGGATGTTTCTCTCTCATCGATGTTTCTAACTCTCTGTCCCTCTCCCTTCCTCTCTGTAAAAAGTCAATTAAAAAAAAAGAACAGGAACAAGCAAGGAATGCCTGATTTCACCACTCCTATTCAACATAGTACTGGAAGTGCTAGCCATAGCAATCAGACTAGAAGAAGAAATAAAAGGCATCCAAATTGGAAAAGAAGTAAAATTGTCATCACTCGCATATTACTTGATATTGTACATAGAAAACCCTAAAGACTCCATAAATTAAAAACAACTACTAGATGTAATAAATGAATTTGGCAATGTAGCAGGATACAAAGTTAACATCCAGAAATCTATGGCTTTCTTATACACCAATAATGAACTCACAGAAAGAGAAACTAAAAAAATCAACCCCATTTACCATTGCAACAAAAAATTGCAGATACCTAGGAATAAACTTAACTGAGTAGGTAAAAGACTGGTACTCAGAAAGATATAGGACATTGAAAAAAGTTAGGGGAAGACAGAAACAAATGGAAGAACATACTGTATTCATGGATTGGTAGAATCAACAGCATTAAAATGTTCATACTACCCAAAGCAATCTATAGATTCAATGCAATCCTCATTAAAATACCAAAGGCATATTTCAAAGATCTACAGAAAACTCTCCAAAAATTCATCTGGAACAAAAAAAAAAGACCCAGAATAGCCACAGCAATCTTGAAAAAGAACAAAGTTGGAGGGATCATAATACCAGATATCAAGCCATACCACAAAACACTGTCCTCAAAACTTTCTGGTACAGGCACAAGAACAGACATATAGACCAATGGAACAGAACAGGGAACCCAGAAATTGACCCAAGCCATTATGCTCAGTTAATATTTGACAAAAGAGGTAAGACCATACAATGGAGTCAAGACAGTCTCTTCAAAAAATGGCGTTGAGAAAATTGGTCAGATACATGCAAAAAAAAAAAAAAATGAAACTAGACCACCAACTTACAGTGTACACAAAAATAAACTCAAAATGCCTAAAGGACTTAAACATAAGATGGGAAACCATAAACATCTTAGAAGAAGCCATAGGAACGAAAAGAGCAGACATTTGTTGTAGCAATATCTTTACTGACACAACTCCTAGGACAATGCAGGCTAAGGAGAAAATAAACAACTGGGACTACATCAAAATAAAAAGCTTCCGCACAGTAAAAGAAACCATCAACAAAACAATAAGAAAGCCCACTGCATGGGAGAAAATATTTGGCAATGTTATCTTCGATAAGGGTTTAATCTCTAAAATTTATAAGTAACTCATACAACTTTACAAAAGGAAGATAAACAATCCAATCAAAAAGTGGGCAAAGAATCTAAATAGACACTTTTCAAAAGCAGACATACAGAAGACCAGGAGACGTATGAAAACAAGCTCATAGTCACTAATAATCTGAGAGATGCAAATCAAAACAACAATGAGGTACCGCATCACACCTGTCAGACAGGCTATCATCAAAAAATGACAGGTGCTAGAGAGGATGCAGAGAAAAAGAAACCCCCTTTAACTTCTGGTGGGAATGCAATTTGCTGCAGCCACTGTGGAAAATAGTATGGAGTTTCCTCAAAAAGTTAAAAATGGAACTCCCACTTGACCCAGTAATCCCACTTCTAGAACTATATCCCAAGAAACCAGAACACCAATCAGAAAGGATATATGTACCCCTCTGTCCATAGCAGCACATTTATAATAGCTAAGGTTTGGAAACAACCTAAGTGCCCATCAGCATATGAGGGGATTAGAAAACTGTGGTCCATCTACACAATGAAATTCTACGCTGTTATAAAAAAGAAGGAATTCTTACCATTTACAACAGCATAGATGGAACTAGAGAGCATTATGCTAAGTGAAATAAGTCAGTTGGAGAAAGATCAATATCATATGATGTCACTCATTTGTGGAATATAATGTACATGAACTGATGAACAAAGATAGAAACAGAGTCAAAGAAGCCTCGAACAGACTGTCTAACTCAGCTGTGGGCAAACTACGGCCGGCGGGCCGGATCTGGCCCGTTTGAAATGAATAAACTAAAACAAAACAAAACAAAACAACAACAAAACAAACAAACAAACAAAAAAACGTACCCTTTTATGTAATGATGTTTACTTTGAATTTATATTAGTTCACACAAACACTCCATCCATGCTTTTGTTCCGGCCCTCCGGTCCAGTTTAAGAACCCACTGTGGCCCTCGAGTCAAAAACTTTGCCCACCCCTGGTCTAACCCATGAGGGAAAGCAGGGGGTGAGGAGATAAGAGATCAACCAAAGGACTTGTATGCATGCATATGAGAATAACCAATGGACACCAACTGTAAGGGGAGGTGAGGGCATGTACTGGTAGGTGGGCAAAGGTGGGGAGAGGTCAACATGGAAAAAGGAGACATATGAAATATTTTAAACAATAAAGAATTTAAATTAAATAAAATCAAATCACTTTTACAAAAAAAGTAAATGAAGAATGACATAGCAGCCATAAAGAACACAATGGAAGGATTAAAGAGTAGACTAAAAGAAGCTGAGGACAAAATCAGCATGTTAGAAGACAAAGTATAAATAGATGCCCAAGTTGAGCAGCAACTGAAAAAAAAAATTTAAAAATCAGAAGGAGAGTCTACAGGAGCTTTGGGACAATTGGAAACAATACAACATGTGCATAATAGTTGTGGCAGAAGAAGAGTGGCTGAGCAAGGAATAGAAACATTTTTAGAAGAAACAATGACAGAAAACTTTCCAGACTTGGGGGAGAAATCAAGTCACACAAAGCCAAGAAGCACAGAGAGTCCCAAGCAAGATGAACCCAAAAAGACCCAAACCAAGACACGTCGTAATTAAATTGGCAAATGTAAAAGACAAAGAATCTTAAAGGCTGCAAGAGAGAGACAAAGTTACGTAAAAGGGATGTCCACTATCAACTGATTTCTCAACAGAAACACGCCAGGCCAGAAGGTAATAGAATGAAGTATATAAACTGATGCAAAGCAAACTACTGATTTGAATAATGCTCTAAACAGCAAAGCTATCATTCAAAATTTAAGGTGAAATTTGGAGATTCACAGACAAAAAACAAAACAAAACAAACAAACAAACAAAAACCCAAACAAACAAACAAAAACAACAACTATGGGAGTTTATCACCACCTATACAGCTATGCAAAATATGCTAAAGGGGCTGTTGTAGAGAAGAAATAGAAAGGGAGAAAGAGAAAGCAAAACAGGCTCAAAGAATAAAGATGGCAACAAATTATGACCTATCCATAATAACCTTAAACGTAAATGGATTAAATTCCCCAAATAAAACACAGGGTAGCTGAATGGATAAGAAATCATGACTCATATACATACTATCTAAAACAGACCCACCTCAGAACAATGGACTCACACAGACTGAACATGAAGAAATTGTAAAAAAATCTTCAAGCAAATTGAAACGAAAAAACAAAACAAAACAAAACAAAAAACCTGTGGTAGCAATACCTATATCTGAGAAAAATACACCTCAAAGTGAAGGTCATAACTAGAGGTAAGGAAAGCCACTTCATAATATTAAGGGTATTGATACAACAAAAGTATTTAACTCTGGTAAACATATATGTACCCAATACAGGAGCATCCAAATACATAAACAAAACTTCTGGAAGGTATCAAGGGAGAGATCAACAGCAACACAATCACAGTAGGAGACTTTCATACCCATTGACATCCATGGATAAATTAATGAGAAAACCTGAATAGTCATAAAAAAAAAAAAAACTCCCTGCAAACACACTCTGGACGAGATGCCTTCACAGAGAAGTTTTACCAAACATTGAAAGAATGAACACCTATCCTCCTCAAACTATTCCAAAATTCAGAAAGAAGGAATACTTCCAAGCTCTTTCTTTGAGGCCAGCATTACCCTATTCCAAAAACCAGATAAAGACAGTACAAAGAAAGAGAATTACAGGACAATATCCCTGATGAACATAGTGGCTAAAATCCTCAACAAAATTTTAGAAACTCGGATCCAGCAATACCTTAGAAAGATCATACACCATGAACAATTGTTCTTCCAGGGATGCAAGGCCAGTACAATATCCACAAATCAATAAATGTGATACATCGCATAAACAAGCTGAAAGATAAAAACCACATGATCATATCAATAGACGCAGAGAAAGCATTTGACAAAATCCAATGGGACAAAAATCCCTTTTTTAAATAAAAACTCTCAACAAAGTGGGAGTAGAGGGATCATACCTCAACATAATAAAATCCTTCTATGACAAACCTACAGGCAGCATCATACTTAATGGACAAAAGCTTAAACCATTTCAAATAGGGACAAGAACAAGACCAGGATGCCCACTTTCACCACTCCTATTCTACATAGTACTAGAAGTACTAGCTGTTGCAATCAGACAACAAGAAGAAATGAAAGGCATTCAAATTGTAAAGGAGGAAGTAAAACTGTCACTATTTGCTGATAACATGATAGTATGCAAAGAAAACCCTAAAGACTCCATCAGAAAACTAGTAGATTTAACTAATGAATTTGGCAGCATAGCAGGATATAAAATTAACCAGAAATCTATGGCATTTTTATACACCAATAATGGACTCTCAGAAAGGGAAACCAAACAAACAACCACATTTACCGTTGAAATAAAAAAAAAAATTTAGATACTTAGGAATAAGCTTAGCCAAGTAGATAAAAGACCTGTACTAGGAAAACTACAGGACATTGAAAAGGGAGATACAGGAAGATACAAGCAAGTGGAAGAATATACCGTGTTCATGGATTGGTAGAATCAACATCATTACAATGTCCATAGTACCCAGGCAGTCTACAGATTCAATGCAATCTCCATTAAAATACCAACAGCATATTTCACAGTTAGAACAAATGCTCCAAACTTTTATATAGAATCAAAAAATACCCCAAACAGCTTAGCAGTATTGAGAAAGAAAATCAAAGTTGGAGGAGTCAAATTCCAGATTTCCAGTTATACTACAAAGCCAATGTACTCAAAGCTGCCTGGTATTGGCACAAGGACAGACATATGCACCAATGGAACAGAACAGAGAACCCAGAAATCAACACAAGTCATTATGTTCAATATGTGACAAGGGAGGCAAGAGCATACAATGGAGTTAAAATAGTCTCTTAAATAAATGGTGTTGGGAAAATTGGACAAAAACATGCAAGAAAAAATGAAACTAGAACACCAAGTTACACCATACAGAAAAATAAACTCAAATGGATGAAGGACTTAAATATAAGTCGGGAAACCACAAAAATCCTAGAAGAATCCACAGGCAGCAAAATCTCAGACATTTCTTGTAGCACTATGTTTATGGCTACAACTCCTAGGACAATGGAAATTAAGGAGAGAATAAATGGGACTACATCAAAATAAAAAAGCTTCTGCACAGCAAATGAAACCATCAATAAAATAAAAATAGTGCCCACTGCATGGGAAGACATACTTGCCAACGATACATCTAAGGAGTTAACCTCCAAAATCTACACGAAACTCATACATCTTAACAAAAGGAAGATAAACAGTTGAATTAAAAATGGGCAAAGGATCTAAATAGACACTTCTCCTAAATGGACACACAGAGGGCCAAATGGCATATGAAAAAGTGCTTAAGGTCACTGATCATCCAAGAGGTGCAAATAAAAAGGACAGTGAGGTGCCACCTCACACCTGTTAGAATGGCTATCATCAATTAATCCACAAATGACAAGTGTTGTCAAGGATGTGGAAAAAAGGGAACCCTGGTGCACTGCCAGTGGGAATACAGACTGGTGCAGCCACTGTGGAAAACAGTTTGGAGTTTCATCAAAAAATTAAAAATGGAACTGCCATTTGACCCAGAGATCCAACTTCTAGGATTATATCCCAAGAAATCAGAAAACACCAATCTGAAAGAATATATGCTCCCCTATGTTCATAGCAGCACAATTGACAATAGCTAAGATTTGGAAACAGCCTAAGTGCCCATCAGCTGATTAATGGATTAAAAATGGTGGTACGACTATTCAATGGAATACTATGCAGCTGAGAAAAGAAAGAACTCTTACCATTTGCAGCAGCATGGATGGTCCTAGGGCACATTATGCTAAGTGAAATATGCCAGTGGGAGAAAGAGCCATATCACATGATCTCACTCATATGTGAAATATAACTAACAACAGAAACTGATGAAAAAAATAGACCTAGAGACATAGAAACATGGAACACACTGTCAACCCTCAGAGGGAAAGCAGGAAGGGGAATAGGGGGGAAGAATTCAACCAATGAACTCATGTTCATATATGCATAACCCATGGACACAGACTATGGGGTGGTGCAGACTGGGGGTAGGGGTGTAGGAGAGGGCACTAGGGGTAAAAAAAAAAGGGACATATATAACACTTTGAGCAATAAAAAGAAAAGAAAAAAGCCAACTCTAACCAGCCGGGGCAAGGGGCGGCAGTTGTTCTAGTCTCTGGTTGTCTGGTTGTCCTGACATTTTGGTCACTGGATTTAATTATATAAGATTTTTACTGATTTTCAGAGAAGGAGAGGAAGAGAGAGAAACATCAGTGTTGAGAGAGAATCATTAATCAGCTGCATCCTGCATGCACCCCCACTGAGGACCGAGCCTGCTCCCCAGGCATATGCCCTCACCTGGAATCAAACCATGACCTCCTGGTTCATAGGTCAATGCTCAAACACTGAGCCACATCGGCTGGGCAACAAGATCTTTTGTAAATAATTCTTTTATTTATGGTTATTTTTAATGAATAATTGACATAAATATATAGTACTCCTAATGCAATCAAAACCAAGAGGAGTATGTGTAAATATTGACTTCATAGTTGGTAAAATACATAACACATTGATGAACCCAAGCAGAAGCTCATTCAGAAAGTTTTATTAGCAATAGGTGTTAAAATTTACAGATATTGTGGAATCAAATTGTCCATACACAGTGAGGCACTCATGGTGAATTCTGACTTATGTTCAAATGAGAGACACACTAGCCAAGTGAACAGTAAATAGAAAATTGTCTAATCCTCTTTGTCCCCTGAATCCTCCTCTTTGGGTTTGGAGAGGAGTTTCATTACTCGGTGTATAGGAGTCTTCACAGACTCATAGTTCCATCCCTTCCTCATAAACATCTTCTCAATCACACCTGGCATCCTGTAGCCCTTGCTTACAATGAAATCTTTGAAGGCAATTGGTCCATAAAGTTCATCAATAATGTCTGGTTCAAGATGCCTTCCATCGGTCAAATGTTCCTTGTCAGGGACGACTTTAGGGTCGGGCAGAGGCTGGCCATTGACCAGCTTTTTCCAGGATTTGGGGTCCAGGTACCATGCTCCATACCTTATCTTCTCCCGTTTGGGTTTATGAGGGTCTTCTGGTTTTCGGAGTTTCCTTTGCCAGTTACCTTCCTGCAGGGAGAATTTTCTCTGCTGTATGTCATCTAGCTGTTTGCAGGGCCTTATCTTCAAAGGAAGCTGGCTTATTTTCTTTATTTTGACTGTATTATGGGTGAGTGGGACCTCTAAGTCAACCTCAAACTGTTTCATGAGGTCCTCTTCAACAATGCCTATGTCTCCAAAATTATCATCGATCCATCTGCAGAATTCACGAATTCTTCTTCTTGATTTTTGGAGCCCAAGATCTTTGGGAATATCCGTTGTGCATTTTGCATTTGTCTCTTCCTCAGGAAACAAACTGAATAAATATGACTGGAGGCTCTCCTTGGCCGTTTGCACGTGGGTTTGGTCTTCAGGTTCCAGGTTGTCCTCCTCGGGAGGTTCCAGGTTGAGCTTCCAGGAAGATACGGGGTGGACTGCCTGGGGAGGCTCCAGTTTCACGGCCTGGGGAGGCTCCAGGATCCCTGCCTGGGGAGGCTCCAGGTTCGCTGCCTGGGGAGGCTCCAGGTTGGTCTGCTCAGGATGTTCTTCACACAGGTGTGTGGGGGTCTTCTTTCTTTCCTTGGTGCCCTCACAATGTGCCCACGTGTCCTCCAGCTTCCTGTCAGGATCTAGCACTTCCAGGACCTTGAGGAGGAGGTCTGGAGGGAGAGCTTCCTCCAGATTCAGGCAGTTCGCCAGGGACTGCTGGGTCAGGCTGGCTTCAATGTTCTCTACAAAGGCCTTCCGTGCTCGCTGGGCTGGCGAGAGCTTGGAACACAGGTCCGCTCCCGTGGGCGGCTGCCTGTGAATCTTTTTGGGCGGAGGGCGGGGAATTCTATGAGCAATCATGGGGAGAAAGCCTTCCCGAGGGCCACGAGTGATCACATCTTCAGCAGATGGACAGCCCGTTCTGAAGTCGTCCAGTCCCTCCTTCACAAATACCCACCGCCGGCTGTCCATGGAGGTGGGGCACTTCCCAAGCTGCTTGTTCTGCCTGCAGAGATAGCGGGAAGGCAACCTGTCCCTGTCCTTGAACCAGGGCTTACATTCCATGCCCAGGGGCAAGGGCTCCAGCGGCGCCGGCCCTAGCAGCCACTTCTTGCTGGGCTCCGGCTTTTTGTCGAGCTTCGGCCCTGACTGCCACGGCTTGATCAGCCCCGACTCTATGAGCGCCTTCTTCCTCAGGTCCGACTTTAGCAGCCACCCCTTGTGGGGCTCCGGTAAGGGCCACTGCTGGCACGCCATGGCGCCCTTGGACCAGACGGCCTCAGGGGTTTGTTGTCCCAGCGCCCCCGTTGCTAGGAGACCATTGCCTGGTACTGACTCATTCTTATTCTTTCCTGAGGCGGGTCAGCACGCGCCCCTGCACAGACTGCATTGTCCCGGAATGGCCTGCAAGGTTGCGTTCTTGCTTGTGGTAGAGAACTGTTCCCGTGTATGGGCACACCACAGGTCAGCTGCCCATTCATCTTTTTTTTTTTTTTTAAATATTTTATTGATTTTTTACAGAGAGGAAGGGAGAGAGATAGAGAGTTAGAAACATCGATGAGAGAGAAACATCGATCAGCTGCCTCCTGCACATCTCCTACTGGGGATGTGCCCGCAACCCAGGTACATGCCCTTGACCGGAATCGAACCTGGGACCTTTCAGTCCGCAGGCCGACGCTCTATCCACTGAGCCAAGCCGGTTTCGGCCCCATTCATCTTTTGATGGACTTTTGGATTGATTCCAGTTTGAGGCTGTTTCGAAATCATGGGGTCACGAATATTTCACGTGTTCACATCGTCATACAAGTACTTTCATTTCTCCTGGATAAATTATAGGTAACAACTGAAAGGCGGGAGCTTCTGAGAGCCATGTTTTTTCTATGTACTCACAGCCGTCAGGTTTTGATATTTGCCCAAATATGGGTGAGGTGAGTGAGGCATTGGGTGTACAACTTCAGATGGCACCCAAAATCCCCCTCAGAAATCAAGATCAATTATCTCTTAAGGTAACATTTCAACATAATCAGAAAAACAGTGCCATATTAAAGCCTGAGGACAAAGGATAGTTCAGTGCCCTACTACCGATCCTATCTTTATTTCAAAGCCATGTGTTGTTCACCATCCATTTTCTTTTCACAAATAATATTTGCCCTTTTTAGATACTGTTGTGTTTCTTGGAAACAGTTTGGTTCTTTGGGATCCCTTTCAAGATTTGATTTATAATAAACAGAGCCGTTCCCTGTGATAGTACATGGCGAAATACTGTTATACCATGTGGTATGGTTAAGTAACTGTTCCTCACTACTGAAGCAAGACCCTTCCACGTAAATTATTCAATGCCTGTGCATCTAGTCTGGCTGACAGTAAAGGTCACTATTGCAGGCCCTGTGTGAATATCAGTTATCAAGAATCCTTCCCAGTGGTTTCTTTCCTGGCTTCTAATAATGTATTCACACACAAGCTGATCAGTAATCCCCGGAATCATTCTTGTGGCGTGCAAGATTCTGGAGTTCCCTCTCTTTCTCTCATTTTGCTCTCTGGTTGTCTGCCTTGAGATCTCTACCCACCTTGTTCTCTGTGGTGTCTTAGCTCCATCTCCTCTACATAGCGTGACTGCTGGTCTTTGCCTCTCTGCCTGTGGCCTAGAAACGGAAGGAATGTGGAGCCATCAGAGGAGTCACCTCATTTATTTCCTATCTGTGAGGCATCTGTCCCTGCTTCCTGATGTCCAGTGTCTTTCATAATTTTATCTTATTTTATTTCATTATTTTTTTCAGGTGTTCCAGGGCATATATCTGATCCCTGTTACTCTACTTTGGCCAGGAGAGAAAATATAATTTACTTTTTTTTGTTTTGTCTCCCTCAATTTGTGAGTCAGTCTGCCTTTTCAAAGGTCTCCCACGACTTCCAAGCCATCATGGGGAGAAAGCCCTCCGGAGGGCCACGAGTGTTCACATCTTCAGGAGATGGACAGCCCTTTGTGAAGTCGGGCTGTCCATCTCCTGGTACCGTAAATTCTTGCTATTCTCCGTGATTAGAAATTGTAGATCACACCCGCATTATTGAAACAAATGCCTCTTTTAAAATCCATACCAACCAATTTTTCTTTTTCCCCTAATACTCAGGATAAGCATCTTCTAAAAATTCCAAAAAATAAATAGTAAACTCCTTAGCATGTCGCATTAGGTGTTTTACAGTTTCAATGCAGCATGGGTTTTTCTTGGTCATAGCCAATAATACACTAATACACACATTACAGATTAGATGTAATTCTTCAACCATGGCAGCAACTTGAATCTTGTCCTCAAATACATTTTTTATTCATTTACTTATTCAGCATACATTGGTTCAGTTCTCCTTTTGTATGAGGCAGTGTGTCCAATATGCAAACTATTGCAATTAAAGATACAAACACCATACTCTCCTTATAAGAAAATTCCCATCAATTTTTGCCATCTGATTATTTTAAAGATTTTCTTCAGACTTCACCCTTGAAGTACATTCTTTCTGAGTAAGTGTTAAGTGAGGTAGGCTGAGATTGCAAATCAATGAAATAGAATTAAATACATTAATACAGCTAGGAAGACTTAAGTGGTTGGTATAAGTTAAAATATGAAGCTAAGGAATAGAAAATCAGTGACCACGATTCAATGGGAACTCAATCTATTCTAGAAGTCATTGCTTGTAAATTAATATTATTATTAATATCATTATTAATATTAATATTATTGTTTCCTGCAGTAGGAAGCACTGGGAGAATATCTCCATTTAAGGATAAGAACGAGGTGACATTTTCATAGGAAAAATGATACGTAGCCAAAGGTAATGACCAGTATATTCAAACCCCTTTAAAAGTTCACTATTGTCCCCATTTGTCATGTGACATATACCTTTTCCAAAGAGGAAAGATAGATATGCAACAGAAATTACATGTACCCGTTATCGAAATTGTCAAGTGAATCCTAGCTGTTTTGGATCATTGGATAGCAGTGATGTTGAACCTATGACACGCGAACTCATTTTTTTGGTTGATTTTTCTTTGTTAAATGGCATTTAAATATATAAAATAATAATCAAACATATAAATCTTCCTTGTACTATGGTTGCAAATGTCAAAAAATTCCTATATGTGACATGGCACCAGAGTTAAGTTAGGGTTTTTCAAAATGCTGACATGCCGAGCTCAAAAGGTTCTCCAAGAGCCTCAGCCTGGGGACTGAAGTGTCCCTGGTAACATTTTGGTGAAGGTCACGTAATCAGGGTGGTGCAGGCAAGAAGGCTCAATCCCCAGTAGGGGCCATCAAGAGGCAGCTGATCAATGATTCTCTCTCATCACTGATGTTTCTATCCCTCTTTCCCTCTCCCTATCTCTCTAAATATATATATATATATATATATATATATATATATATATATATATATATATATTTAAAAATTAGCCAATGAAATATAATGAATGAGCATCAGGTGTTCCAAATAATGTTTCTAGAGCTCTCTTCACTCTTAAATACATGAGGTTACATTACTGTATGAACATAAGCATCTTCCAAGTATTCATCCTACACTGGCTATGGCAGCTAACATTAGGAAATATGGCTATTGAAAAAGAGCCTGCTGTAGTTGTTTACCATCTCCCAAAGCAAATATTTCTGAAGAGTGATTACTGATGTAGAGTACTTATCTTTCTCCATTGTCCCATTTTTTGCTTCTTAAATAGACAGCATGTGAAGATTGTGTCTTACAGGTAGTTGTTACCATAACTTCGATCACATATAATAAGCACATTTAAGATAATACTGATACCTTGTAATATAGCAACATTTTTCAACATCAGATTATTCCAGAAACTTCCCCTTTTAGTTTTCATTTTTTTAAAAATATATTTTATTGATTTTTTTACAGAGAGGAAGGGAGAGAGATAGAGAGTTAGAAACATCGATGAGAGAGAAACATCGATCGGCTGCCTCCTGCACATCTCCTACTGGGGATGTGCCAGCAACCCAGGTACATGCCCTTGACCGGAATCGAACCTGGGACCTTTCAGTCCGCAGGCCGACGCTCTATCCACTGAGCAAAACCGGTTTCAGCAGTTTTCATTTTTTTAAAAATCAAAATGACATTGTTTCTGGATCTTTTTTTTTCATGGATTTATTTTGTTCATTAGATTCCACATATGAGTGAGATCATGTGATACTTACCTTACTCTGACGGGCTTATTTCGTTTAGCATAATACTCTCCAGCTCAATCCATGCTGTTGCAAATATTTCTATCTTGCAAGTGCTTGATCTGTCCTCTAATTGTTTCCTTCTATAGTAGACATTTTATTTTACTTTTATAAATCTATTTTCTTCCCTTAAAAATCTGAGAATAGGAATTTGAATTTTTGGTGAAATTATCTTTTATTTCAATATTTTATCTGAGTTTTCCCGCAAAATGACATAGTTTTGTGTGTTTATTGTGATCTTCTATTTTACCTTCCTCATACATCTGGCAAACCTTTTTCATTTATATATATGAATAAAGGACTTACTTGATTCACCTCAGTAAGTAGCATGGATCAGATCTAGAATTGTGATGTCCATTTCACTACCAGTGTTTTGCTCAAAATGGGAAAGTGGAGTGTGTCAGTTATTCACTTTCTTTCTCCTTCGGGGATACTTGGCATAGAGTTTACAGGTAGGATAGGAACACTTTCTGATGCCAAAGAAAACACAATATTTCTCACATTGGAACACTAGTGTTTTTTCCTTCAGGAAAATGGGTCCTATTGTTTCCCTTCTCTGCAGGTCTGTAATTGTCTTCCATTCATTCACTGTCTTGGAGTGTAGTTAGGGAGATTAAAAGGCTCAGATGCCAAAGACCTTTACTGTCCTATGTAAGGAGGCATGGGGTAGGGTTAGAGCTGAGCAAGTTAAAACAGACCTGCTCTTCACAGAGCAGCTATTTACTATCACAATTGACCAAGGACCATCCGCAGTATTGCAATTTCATTTACTCTGTCCTTAGATTAAGGGGTCTCCATCTTGCTACCCAGATTAACAAATGTTAATATTTGCATATTTTAGTAAACCAAAACTGTAGGTTAAATACAAGAATCCTTTCTTTTAATCCCTGCCCAATCCCATTCTATACACCCTTTTTCCAGAGGTAAGCACACCTGTGATTTTAAGGATATGTTTTATACGTTGAGCATGAACATTCATCCACATTCAAAGGGCTGAACACCATCCACCTGACTTCACCCTCATATACATTGTTTATAAGGGGTAGGTTAATTTTGTGTTTTCCCAGGTGCCATGGAATACTTCCTCCTCCATCCAGGGTCCCATGGAATACCTCCTCTATCCATCAGGGTCCTATGGAATTCCTCCTCCCTCCTCCATCACGGTCCTATGGAATCCCTTCTCAAACCTCCATCTGGGTCCGATTGAATCCCTTCTCCCTCCATCAGGGTCCTATGGAATCCCTCTTTCCTCCTCCATCAAGATCCTATGGAATCCCTTCTCCATCCATCAGGGTCCTGTAAATCCCTCCTCCCTACCTCCATCAGGGTCTTATGGAATCCTTCCTCCCTCCATCCAGGGTCCAATGGAATCCCTCCTCCCTCCATCCAGGGTCCTATGGAATCCCTCCTCCCTCCATCCAGGGTCCTATGGAATCCCTCCTCTATCAATCAGAGTCCTATGGAATTCCTCCTCCCTCCATCAGGGTCCTATGGAATCCCTCCTCCCTCCATCCAGGGTCCTATGGAATCCCTCCTCTATCAATCAGAGTCCTATGGAATTCCTCCTCCCTCCATCAGGGTCCTATGGAATCCCTCCTCCCTCCTCCATCAGGGTCCTATGGAATCCCTCCTCCCACCATCAGGGTCCTATGGAATCCTTCCTCTCTCCATCAGGGTCCTATGGAATCCCTCCTCCCTCCATCAGGGTCCTATGGAATCCCTCCTCCCTCCGTCAGGGTCCTATCGAATCCCTCCTCCCTCCTCCATCCAGGGTCCCGAGATGCACCTAATTGAGTCCTTGGTGGAGACTCCTGGATAGCTGTTTTAAAACTGGAATGTGAGGGATTTGCTCAGAGGAATCAGAGAAAGACCTTTATTTGTTTAAGAACCAATGACTTTATTTGAAGAGACAATGAACCTTGAACACGGAACTGAGGTGCCCGTTTTTCATGGACTATATGGCCATCGGCATCAAGGAATTCTTACCATTTACAACAGCATAGATGGAACTAGAGAGCATTATGCTAAGTGAAATAAGTCAGTTGGAGAAAGGTCAATATCATATGATGTCACTCATTTGTGGAATATAATGAACATGAACTGATGAACAAACATAGAAACAGAGTCATAGAAGCCTCGAACAGACTGTCTAACTCAGCTGTGGGCAAACTACGGCCGGCGGGCCGGATCTGGCCCGTTTGAAATGAATAAACTAAAACAAAACAAAACAAAACAAAACAACAACAAAACAAACAAACAAACAAAAAAACGTACCCTTTTATGTAATGATGTTTACTTTGAATTTATATTAGTTCACACAAACACTCCATCCATGCTTTTGTTCCGGCCCTCCGGTCCAGTTTAAGAACCCACTGTGGCCCTCGAGTCAAAAACTTTGCCCACCCCTGGTCTAACCCATGAGGGAAAGCAGGGGGTGAGGAGATAAGAGATCAACCAAAGGACTTGTATGCATGCATATGAGAATAACCAATGGACACCAACTGTAAGGGGAGGTGAGGGCATGTACTGGTAGGTGGGCAAAGGTGGGGAGAGGTCAACATGGAAAAAGGAGACATATGAAATACTTTAAACAATAAAGAATTTAAATTAAATAAAATCAAATCACTTTTACAAAAAAAGTAAATGAAGAATGACATAGCAGCCATAAAGAACACAATGGAAGGATTAAAGAATAGACTAAAAGAAGCTGAGGACAAAATCAGCATGTTAGAAGACAAAGTATAAATAGATGCCCAAGTTGAGCAGCAACTGAAAAAAAAAATTTAAAAATCAGAAGGAGAGTCTACAGGATCTTTGGGACAATTGGAAACAATACAACATGTGCATAATAGTTGTGGCAGAAGAAGAGTGGCTGAGCAAGGAATAGAAATATTTTTAGAAGAAACAATGACAGAAAACTTTCCAGACTTGGGGGAGAAATCAAGTCACACAAAGCCAAGAAGCACAGAGAGTCCCAAGCAAGATGAACCCAAAAAGACCCAAACCAAGACACGTCGTAATTAAATTGGCAAATGTAAAAGACAAAGAATCTTAAAGGCTGCAAGAGAGAGACAAAGTTACGTAAAAGGGATGTCCACTATCAACTGATTTCTCAACAGAAACACGCCAGGCCAGAAGGTAATAGAATGAAGTATATAAACTGATGCAAAGCAAACTACTGATTTGAATAATGCTCTAAACAGCAAAGCTATCATTCAAAATTTAAGGTGAAATTTGGAGATTCACAGACAAAAAACAAAACAAAACAAACAAACAAACAAAAACCCAAACAAACAAACAAAAACAACAACTATGGGAGTTTATCACCACCTATACAGCTATGCAAAATATGCTAAAGGGGCTGTTGTAGAGAAGAAATAGAAAGGGAGAAAGAGAAAGCAAAACAGGCTCAAAGAATAAAGATGGCAACAAATTATGACCTATCCATAATAACCTTAAACGTAAATGGATTAAATTCCCCAAATAAAACACAGGGTAGCTGAATGGATAAGAAATCATGACTCATATACATACTATCTAAAACAGACCCACCTCAGAACAATGGACTCACACAGACTGAACATGAAGAAATTGTAAAAAAATCTTCAAGCAAATTGAAACGAAAAAACAAAACAAAACAAAACAAAAAACCTGTGGTAGCAATACCTATATCTGAGAAAAATACACCTCAAAGTGAAGGTCATAACTAGAGGTAAGGAAAGCCACTTCATAATATTAAGGGTATTGATACAACAAAAGTATTTAACTCTGGTAAACATATATGTACCCAATACAGGAGCATCCAAATACATAAACAAAACTTCTGGAAGGTATCAAGGGAGAGATCAACAGCAACACAATCACAGTAGGAGACTTTCATACCCATTGACATCCATGGATAAATTAATGAGAAAACCTGAATAGTCATAAAAAAAAAAAAAACTCCCTGCAAACACACTCTGGACGAGATGCCCTCACAGAGAAGTTTTACCAAACATTGAAAGAATGAACACCTATCCTCCTCAAACTATTCCAAAATTCAGAAAGAAGGAATACTTCCAAGCTCTTTCTTTGAGGCCAGCATTACCCTATTCCAAAAACCAGATAAAGACAGTACAAAGAAAGAGAATTACAGGACAATATCCCTGATGAACATAGTGGCTAAAATCCTCAACAAAATTTTAGAAACTCGGATCCAGCAATACCTTAGAAAGATCATACACCATGAACAATTGTTCTTCCAGGGATGCAAGGCCAGTACAATATCCACAAATCAATAAATGTGATACATCGCATAAACAAGCTGAAAGATAAAAACCACATGATCATATCAATAGACACAGAGAAAGCATTTGACAAAATCCAATGGGACAAAAATCCCTTTTTTAAATAAAAACTCTCAACAAAGTGGGAGTAGAGGGATCATACCTCAACATAATAAAATCCTTCTATGACAAACCTACAGGCAGCATCATACTTAATGGACAAAAGCTTAAACCATTTCAAATAGGGACAAGAACAAGACCAGGATGCCCACTTTCACCACTCCTATTCTACATAGTACTAGAAGTACTAGCTGTTGCAATCAGACAACAAGAAGAAATGAAAGGCATTCAAATTGTAAAGGAGGAAGTAAAACTGTCACTATTTGCTGATAACATGATAGTATGCAAAGAAAACCCTAAAGACTCCATCAGAAAACTAGTAGATTTAACTAATGAATTTGGCAGCATAGCAGGATATAAAATTAACCAGAAATCTATGGCATTTTTATACACCAATAATGGACTCTCAGAAAGGGAAACCAAACAAACAACCACATTTACCGTTGAAATAAAAAAAAATTTAGATACTTAGGAATAAGCTTAGCCAAGTAGATAAAAGACCTGTACTAGGAAAACTACAGGACATTGAAAAGGGAGATACAGGAAGATACAAGCAAGTGGAAGAATATACCGTGTTCATGGATTGGTAGAATCAACATCATTACAATGTCCATAGTACCCAGGCAGTCTACAGATTCAATGCAATCTCCATTAAAATACCAACAGCATATTTCACAGTTAGAACAAATGCTCCAAACTTTTATATAGAATCAAAAAATACCCCAAACAGCTTAGCAGTATTGAGAAAGAAAATCAAAGTTGGAGGAGTCAAATTCCAGATTTCCAGTTATACTACAAAGCCAATGTACTCAAAGCTGCCTGGTATTGGCACAAGGACAGACATATGCACCAATGGAACAGAACAGAGAACCCAGAAATCAACACAAGTCATTATGTTCAATATGTGACAAGGGAGGCAAGAGCATACAATGGAGTTAAAATAGTCTCTTAAATAAATGGTGTTGGGAAAATTGGACAAAAACATGCAAGAAAAAATGAAACTAGAACACCAAGTTACACCATACAGAAAAATAAACTCAAATGGATGAAGGACTTAAATATAAGTCGGGAAACCACAAAAATCCTAGAAGAATCCACAGGCAGCAAAATCTCAGACATTTCTTGTAGCACTATGTTTATGGCTACAACTCCTAGGACAATGGAAATTAAGGAGAGAATAAATGGGACTACATCAAAATAAAAAAGCTTCTGCACAGCAAATGAAACCATCAATAAAATAAAAATAGTGCCCACTGCATGGGAAGACATACTTGCCAACGATACATCTAAGGAGTTAACCTCCAAAATCTACACGAAACTCATACATCTTAACAAAAGGAAGATAAACAGTTGAATTAAAAATGGGCAAAGGATCTAAATAGACACTTCTCCTAAATGGACACACAGAGGGCCAAATGGCATATGAAAAAGTGCTTAAGGTCACTGATCATCCAAGAGGTGCAAATAAAAAGGACAGTGAGGTGCCACCTCACACCTGTTAGAATGGCTATCATCAATTAATCCACAAATGACAAGTGTTGTCAAGGATGTGGAAAAAAGGGAACCCTGGTGCACTGCCAGTGGGAATACAGACTGGTGCAGCCACTGTGGAAAACAGTTTGGAGTTTCATCAAAAAATTAAAAATGGAACTGCCATTTGACCCAGAGATCCAACTTCTAGGATTATATCCCAAGAAATCAGAAAACACCAATCTGAAAGAATATATGCTCCCCTATGTTCATAGCAGCACAATTGACAATAGCTAAGATTTGGAAACAGCCTAAGTGCCCATCAGCTGATTAATGGATTAAAAATGGTGGTACGACTATTCAATGGAATACTATGCAGCTGAGAAAAGAAAGAACTCTTACCATTTGCAGCAGCATGGATGGTCCTAGGGCACATTATGCTAAGTGAAATATGCCAGTGGGAGAAAGAGCCATATCACATGATCTCACTCATATGTGAAATATAACTAACAACAGAAACTGATGAAAAAAATAGACCTAGAGACATAGAAACATGGAACACACTGTCAACCCTCAGAGGGAAAGCAGGAAGGGGAATAGGGGGGAAGAATTCAACCAATGAACTCATGTTCATATATGCATAACCCATGGACACAGACTATGGGGTGGTGCAGACTGGGGGTAGGGGTGTAGGAGAGGGCACTAGGGGTAAAAAAAAAAGGGACATATATAACACTTTGAGCAATAAAAAGAAAAGAAAAAAGCCAACTCTAACCAGCCGGGGCAAGGGGCGGCAGTTGTTCTAGTCTCTGGTTGTCTGGTTGTCCTGATATTTTGGTCACTGGATTTAATTATATAAGATTTTTACTGATTTTCAGAGAAGGAGAGGAAGAGAGAGAAACATCAGTGTTGAGAGAGAATCATTAATCAGCTGCATCCTGCATGCACCCCCACTGAGGACCGAGCCTGCTCCCCAGGCATATGCCCTCACCTGGAATCAAACCATGACCTCCTGGTTCATAGGTCAATGCTCAAACACTGAGCCACATCGGCTGGGCAACAAGATCTTTTGTAAGTAATTCTTTTATTTATGGTTATTTTTAATGAATAATTGACATAAATATATAGTACTCCTAATGCAATCAAAACCAAGAGGAGTATGTGTAAATATTGACTTCATAGTTGGTAAAATACATAACACATTGATGAACCCAAGCAGAAGCTCATTCAGAAAGTTTTATTAGCAATAGGTGTTAAAATTTACAGATATTGTGGAATCAAATTGTCCATACACAGTGAGGCACTCATGGTGAATTCTGACTTATGTTCAAATGAGAGACACACTAGCCAAGTGAACAGTAAATAGAAAATTGTCTAATCCTCTTTGTCCCCTGAATCCTCCTCTTTGGGTTTGGAGAGGAGTTTCATTACTCGGTGTATAGGAGTCTTCACAGACTCATAGTTCCATCCCTTCCTCATAAACATCTTCTCAATCACACCTGGCATCCTGTAGCCCTTGCTTACAATGAAATCTTTGAAGGCAATTGGTCCATAAAGTTCATCAATAATGTCTGGTTCAAGATGCCTTCCATCGGTCAAATGTTCCTTGTCAGGGACGACTTTAGGGTCGGGCAGAGGCTGGCCATTGACCAGCTTTTTCCAGGATTTGGGGTCCAGGTACCATGCTCCATACCTTATCTTCTCCCGTTTGGGTTTATGAGGGTCTTCTGGTTTTCGGAGTTTCCTTTGCCAGTTACCTTCCTGCAGGGAGAATTTTCTCTGCTGTATGTCATCTAGCTGTTTGCAGGGCCTTATCTTCAAAGGAAGCTGGCTTATTTTCTTTATTTTGACTGTATTATGGGTGAGTGGGACCTCTAAGTCAACCTCAAACTGTTTCATGAGGTCCTCTTCAACAATGCCTATGTCTCCAAAATTATCATCGATCCATCTGCAGAATTCACGAATTCTTCTTCTTGATTTTTGGAGCCCAAGATCTTTGGGAATATCCGTTGTGCATTTTGCATTTGTCTCTTCCTCAGGAAACAAACTGAATAAATATGACTGGAGGCTCTCCTTGGCCGTTTGCACGTGGGTTTGGTCTTCAGGTTCCAGGTTGTCCTCCTCGGGAGGTTCCAGGTTGAGCTTCCAGGAAGATACGGGGTGGACTGCCTGGGGAGGCTCCAGTTTCACGGCCTGGGGAGGCTCCAGGATCCCTGCCTGGGGAGGCTCCAGGTTCGCTGCCTGGGGAGGCTCCAGGTTGGTCTGCTCAGGATGTTCTTCACACAGGTGTGTGGGGGTCTTCTTTCTTTCCTTGGTGCCCTCACAATGTGCCCACGTGTCCTCCAGCTTCCTGTCAGGATCTAGCACTTCCAGGACCTTGAGGAGGAGGTCTGGAGGGAGAGCTTCCTCCAGATTCAGGCAGTTCGCCAGGGACTGCTGGGTCAGGCTGGCTTCAATGTTCTCTACAAAGGCCTTCCGTGCTCGCTGGGCTGGCGAGAGCTTGGAACACAGGTCCGCTCCCGTGGGCGGCTGCCTGTGAATCTTTTTGGGCGGAGGGCGGGGAATTCTATGAGCAATCATGGGGAGAAAGCCTTCCCGAGGGCCACGAGTGATCACATCTTCAGCAGATGGACAGCCCGTTCTGAAGTCGTCCAGTCCCTCCTTCACAAATACCCACCGCCGGCTGTCCATGGAGGTGGGGCACTTCCCAAGCTGCTTGTTCTGCCTGCAGAGATAGCGGGAAGGCAACCTGTCCCTGTCCTTGAACCAGGGCTTACATTCCATGCCCAGGGGCAAGGGCTCCAGCGGCGCCGGCCCTAGCAGCCACTTCTTGCTGGGCTCCGGCTTTTTGTCGAGCTTCGGCCCTGACTGCCACGGCTTGATCAGCCCCGACTCTATGAGCGCCTTCTTCCTCAGGTCCGACTTTAGCAGCCACCCCTTGTGGGGCTCCGGTAAGGGCCACTGCTGGCACGCCATGGCGCCCTTGGACCAGACGGCCTCAGGGGTTTGTTGTCCCAGCGGCCCCGTTGCTAGGAGACCATTGCCTGGTACTGACTCATTCTTATTCTTTCCTGAGGCGGGTCAGCACGCGCCCCTGCACAGACTGCATTGTCCCGGAATGGCCTGCAAGGTTGCGTTCTTGCTTGTGGTAGAGAACTGTTCCCGTGTATGGGCACACCACAGGTCAGCTGCCCATTCATCTTTTTTTTTTTTTTTTAAATATTTTATTGATTTTTTACAGAGAGGAAGGGAGAGAGATAGAGAGTTAGAAACATCGATGAGAGAGAAACATCGATCAGCTGCCTCCTGCACATCTCCTACTGGGGATGTGCCCGCAACCCAGGTACATGCCCTTGACCGGAATCGAACCTGGGACCTTTCAGTCCGCAGGCCGACGCTCTATCCACTGAGCCAAGCCGGTTTCGGCCCCATTCATCTTTTGATGGACTTTTGGATTGATTCCAGTTTGAGGCTGTTTCGAAATCATGGGGTCACGAATATTTCACGTGTTCACATCGTCATACAAGTACTTTCATTTCTCCTGGATAAATTATAGGTAACAACTGAAAGGCGGGAGCTTCTGAGAGCCATGTTTTTTCTATGTACTCACAGCCGTCAGGTTTTGATATTTGCCCAAATATGGGTGAGGTGAGTGAGGCATTGGGTGTACAACTTCAGATGGCACCCAAAATCCCCCTCAGAAATCAAGATCAATTATCTCTTAAGGTAACATTTCAACATAATCAGAAAAACAGTGCCATATTAAAGCCTGAGGACAAAGGATAGTTCAGTGCCCTACTACCGATCCTATCTTTATTTCAAAGCCATGTGTTGTTCACCATCCATTTTCTTTTCACAAATAATATTTGCCCTTTTTAGATACTGTTGTGTTTCTTGGAAACAGTTTGGTTCTTTGGGATCCCTTTCAAGATTTGATTTATAATAAACAGAGCCGTTCCCTGTGATAGTACATGGCGAAATACTGTTATACCATGTGGTATGGTTAAGTAACTGTTCCTCACTACTGAAGCAAGACCCTTCCACGTAAATTATTCAATGCCTGTGCATCTAGTCTGGCTGACAGTAAAGGTCACTATTGCAGGCCCTGTGTGAATATCAGTTATCAAGAATCCTTCCCAGTGGTTTCTTTCCTGGCTTCTAATAATGTATTCACACACAAGCTGATCAGTAATCCCCGGAATCATTCTTGTGGCGTGCAAGATTCTGGAGTTCCCTCTCTTTCTCTCATTTTGCTCTCTGGTTGTCTGCCTTGAGATCTCTACCCACCTTGTTCTCTGTGGTGTCTTAGCTCCATCTCCTCTACATAGCGTGACTGCTGGTCTTTGCCTCTCTGCCTGTGGCCTAGAAACGGAAGGAATGTGGAGCCATCAGAGGAGTCACCTCATTTATTTCCTATCTGTGAGGCATCTGTCCCTGCTTCCTGATGTCCAGTGTCTTTCATAATTTTATCTTATTTTATTTCATTATTTTTTTCAGGTGTTCCAGGGCATATATCTGATCCCTGTTACTCTACTTTGGCCAGGAGAGAAAATATAATTTACTTTTTTTTGTTTTGTCTCCCTCAATTTGTGAGTCAGTCTGCCTTTTCAAAGGTCTCCCACGACTTCCAAGCCATCATGGGGAGAAAGCCCTCCGGAGGGCCACGAGTGTTCACATCCTCAGGAGATGGACAGCCCTTTGTGAAGTCGGGCTGTCCATCTCCTGGTACCGTAAATTCTTGCTATTCTCCGTGATTAGAAATTGTAGATCACACCCACATTATTGAAACAAATGCCTCTTTTAAAATCCATACCAACCAATTTTTCTTTTTCCCCTAATACTCAGGATAAGCATCTTCTAAAAATTCCAAAAAATAAATAGTAAACTCCTTAGCATGTCGCATTAGGTGTTTTACAGTTTCAATGCAGCATGGGTTTTTCTTGGTCATAGCCAATAATACACTAATACACACATTACAGATTAGATGTAATTCTTCAACCATGGCAGCAACTTGAATCTTGTCCTCAAATACATTTTTTATTCATTTACTTATTCAGCATACATTGGTTCAGTTCTCCTTTTGTATGAGGCAGTGTGTCCAATATGCAAACTATTGCAATTAAAGATACAAACACCATACTCTCCTTATAAGAAAATTCCCATCAATTTTTGCCATCTGATTATTTTAAAGATTTTCTTCAGACTTCACCCTTGAAGTACATTCTTTCTGAGTAAGTGTTAAGTGAGGTAGGCTGAGATTGCAAATCAATGAAATAGAATTAAATACATTAATACAGCTAGGAAGACTTAAGTGGTTGGTATAAGTTAAAATATGAAGCTAAGGAATAGAAAATCAGTGACCACGATTCAATGGGAACTCAATCTATTCTAGAAGTCATTGCTTGTAAATTAATATTATTATTAATATCATTATTAATATTAATATTATTGTTTCCTGCAGTAGGAAGCACTGGGAGAATATCTCCATTTAAGGATAAGAACGAGGTGACATTTTCATAGGAAAAATGATACGTAGCCAAAGGTAATGACCAGTATATTCAAACCCCTTTAAAAGTTCACTATTGTCCCCATTTGTCATGTGACATATACCTTTTCCAAAGAGGAAAGATAGATATGCAACAGAAATTACATGTACCCGTTATCGAAATTGTCAAGTGAATCCTAGCTGTTTTGGATCATTGGATAGCAGTGATGTTGAACCTATGACACGCGAACTCATTTTTTTGGTTGATTTTTCTTTGTTAAATGGCATTTAAATATATAAAATAATAATCAAACATATAAATCTTCCTTGTACTATGGTTGCAAATGTCAAAAAATTCCTATATGTGACATGGCACCAGAGTTAAGTTAGGGTTTTTCAAAATGCTGACATGCCGAGCTCAAAAGGTTCTCCAAGAGCCTCAGCCTGGGGACTGAAGTGTCCCTGGTAACATTTTGGTGAAGGTCACGTAATCAGGGTGGTGCAGGCAAGAAGGCTCAATCCCCAGTAGGGGCCATCAAGAGGCAGCTGATCAATGATTCTCTCTCATCACTGATGTTTCTATCCCTCTTTCCCTCTCCCTATCTCTCTAAATATATATATATATATATATTTAAAAATTAGCCAATGAAATATAATGAATGAGCATCAGGTGTTCCAAATAATGTTTCTAGAGCTCTCTTCACTCTTAAATACATGAGGTTACATTACTGTATGAACATAAGCATCTTCCAAGTATTCATCCTACACTGGCTATGGCAGCTAACATTAGGAAATATGGCTATTGAAAAAGAGCCTGCTGTAGTTGTTTACCATCTCCCAAAGCAAATATTTCTGAAGAGTGATTACTGATGTAGAGTACTTATCTTTCTCCATTGTCCCATTTTTTGCTTCTTAAATAGACAGCATGTGAAGATTGTGTCTTACAGGTAGTTGTTACCATAACTTCGATCACATATAATAAGCACATTTAAGATAATACTGATACCTTGTAATATAGCAACATTTTTCAACATCAGATTATTCCAGAAACTTCCCCTTTTAGTTTTCATTTTTTTTTAAATATATTTTATTGATTTTTTTACAGAGAGGAAGGGAGAGAGATAGAGAGTTAGAAACATCGATGAGAGAGAAACATCGATCGGCTGCCTCCTGCACATCTCCTACTGGGGATGTGCCAGCAACCCAGGTACATGCCCTTGACCGGAATCGAACCTGGGACCTTTCAGTCCGCAGGCCGACGCTCTATCCACTGAGCAAAACCGGTTTCAGCAGTTTTCATTTTTTTAAAAATCAAAATGACATTGTTTCTGGATCTTTTTTTTTCATGGATTTATTTTGTTCATTAGATTCCACATATGAGTGAGATCATGTGATACTTACCTTACTCTGACGGGCTTATTTCGTTTAGCATAATACTCTCCAGCTCAATCCATGCTGTTGCAAATATTTCTATCTTGCAAGTGCTTGATCTGTCCTCTAATTGTTTCCTTCTATAGTAGACATTTTATTTTACTTTTATAAATCTATTTTCTTCCCTTAAAAATCTGAGAATAGGAATTTGAATTTTTGGTGAAATTATCTTTTATTTCAATATTTTATCTGAGTTTTCCCGCAAAATGACATAGTTTTGTGTGTTTATTGTGATCTTCTATTTTACCTTCCTCATACATCTGGCAAACCTTTTTCATTTATATATATGAATAAAGGACTTACTTGATTCACCTCAGTAAGTAGCATGGATCAGATCTAGAATTGTGATGTCCATTTCACTACCAGTGTTTTGCTCAAAATGGGAAAGTGGAGTGTGTCAGTTATTCACTTTCTTTCTCCTTCGGGGATACTTGGCATAGAGTTTACAGGTAGGATAGGAACACTTTCTGATGCCAAAGAAAACACAATATTTCTCACATTGGAACACTAGTGTTTTTTCCTTCAGGAAAATGGGTCCTATTGTTTCCCTTCTCTGCAGGTCTGTAATTGTCTTCCATTCATTCACTGTCTTGGAGTGTAGTTAGGGAGATTAAAAGGCTCAGATGCCAAAGACCTTTACTGTCCTATGTAAGGAGGCATGGGGTAGGGTTAGAGCTGAGCAAGTTAAAACAGACCTGCTCTTCACAGAGCAGTTATTTACTATCACAATTGACCAAGGACCATCCGCAGTATTGCAATTTCATTTACTCTGTCCTTAGATTAAGGGGTCTCCATCTTGCTACCCAGATTAACAAATGTTAATATTTGCATATTTTAGTAAACCAAAACTGTAGGTTAAATACAAGAATCCTTTCTTTTAATCCCTGCCCAATCCCATTCTATACACCCTTTTTCCAGAGGTAAGCACACCTGTGATTTTAAGGATATGTTTTATACGTTGAGCATGAACATTCATCCACATTCAAAGGGCTGAACACCATCCACCTGACTTCACCCTCATATACATTGTTTATAAGGGGTAGGTTAATTTTGTGTTTTCCCAGGTGCCATGGAATACTTCCTCCTCCATCCAGGGTCCCATGGAATACCTCCTCTATCCATCAGGGTCCTATGGAATTCCTCCTCCCTCCTCCATCACGGTCCTATGGAATCCCTTCTCAAACCTCCATCTGGGTCCGATTGAATCCCTTCTCCCTCCATCAGGGTCCTATGGAATCCCTCTTTCCTCCTCCATCAAGATCCTATGGAATCCCTTCTCCATCCATCAGGGTCCTGTAAATCCCTCCTCCCTACCTCCATCAGGGTCTTATGGAATCCTTCCTCCCTCCATCCAGGGTCCAATGGAATCCCTCCTCCCTCCATCCAGGGTCCTATGGAATCCCTCCTCCCTCCATCCAGGGTCCTATGGAATCCCTCCTCTATCAATCAGAGTCCTATGGAATTCCTCCTCCCTCCATCAGGGTCCTATGGAATCCCTCCTCCCTCCTCCATCAGGGTCCTATGGAATCCCTCCTCCCACCATCAGGGTCCTATGGAATCCTTCCTCTCTCCATCAGGGTCCTATGGAATCCCTCCTCCCTCCATCAGGGTCCTATGGAATCCCTCCTCCCTCCGTCAGGGTCCTATCGAATCCCTCCTCCCTCCTCCATCCAGGGTCCCGAGATGCACCTAATTGAGTCCTTGGTGGAGACTCCTGGATAGCTGTTTTAAAACTGGAATGTGAGGGATTTGCTCAGAGGAATCAGAGAAAGACCTTTATTTGTTTAAGAACCAATGACTTTATTTGAAGAGACAATGAACCTTGAACACGGAACTGAGGTGCCCGTTTTTCATGGACTATATGGCCATCGGCATCAAGGAATTCTTACCATTTACAACAGCATAGATGGAACTAGAGAGCATTATGCTAAGTGAAATAAGTCAGTTGGAGAAAGGTCAATATCATATGATGTCACTCATTTGTGGAATATAATGAACATGAACTGATGAACAAACATAGAAACAGAGTCATAGAAGCCTCGAACAGACTGTCTAACTCAGCTGTGGGCAAACTACGGCCGGCGGGCCGGATCTGGCCCGTTTGAAATGAATAAACTAAAACAAAACAAAACAAAACAAAACAACAACAAAACAAACAAACAAACAAAAAAACGTACCCTTTTATGTAATGATGTTTACTTTGAATTTATATTAGTTCACACAAACACTCCATCCATGCTTTTGTTCCGGCCCTCCGGTCCAGTTTAAGAACCCACTGTGGCCCTCGAGTCAAAAACTTTGCCCACCCCTGGTCTAACCCATGAGGGAAAGCAGGGGGTGAGGAGATAAGAGATCAACCAAAGGACTTGTATGCATGCATATGAGAATAACCAATGGACACCAACTGTAAGGGGAGGTGAGGGCATGTACTGTTAGGTGGGCAAAGGTGGGGAGAGGTCAACATGGAAAAAGGAGACATATGAAATACTTTAAACAATAAAGAATTTAAATTAAATAAAATCAAATCACTTTTACAAAAAAAGTAAATGAAGAATGACATAGCAGCCATAAAGAACACAATGGAAGGATTAAAGAATAGACTAAAAGAAGCTGAGGACAAAATCAGCATGTTAGAAGACAAAGTATAAATAGATGCCCAAGTTGAGCAGCAACTGAAAAAAAAATTTAAAAATCAGAAGGAGAGTCTACAGGAGCTTTGGGACAATTGGAAACAATACAACATGTGCATAATAGTTGTGGCAGAAGAAGAGTGGCTGAGCAAGGAATAGAAATATTTTTAGAAGAAACAATGACAGAAAACTTTCCAGACTTGGGGGAGAAATCAAGTCACACAAAGCCAAGAAGCACAGAGAGTCCCAAGCAAGATGAACCCAAAAAGACCCAAACCAAGACACGTCGTAATTAAATTGGCAAATGTAAAAGACAAAGAATCTTAAAGGCTGCAAGAGAGAGACAAAGTTACGTAAAAGGGATGTCCACTATCAACTGATTTCTCAACAGAAACACGCCAGGCCAGAAGGTAATAGAATGAAGTATATAAACTGATGCAAAGCAAACTACTGATTTGAATAATGCTCTAAACAGCAAAGCTATCATTCAAAATTTAAGGTGAAATTTGGAGATTCACAGACAAAAAACAAAACAAAACAAACAAACAAACAAAAACCCAAACAAACAAACAAAAACAACAACTATGGGAGTTTATCACCACCTATACAGCTATGCAAAATATGCTAAAGGGGCTGTTGTAGAGAAGAAATAGAAAGGGAGAAAGAGAAAGCAAAACAGGCTCAAAGAATAAAGATGGCAACAAATTATGACCTATCCATAATAACCTTAAACGTAAATGGATTAAATTCCCCAAATAAAACACAGGGTAGCTGAATGGATAAGAAATCATGACTCATATACATACTATCTAAAACAGACCCACCTCAGAACAATGGACTCACACAGACTGAACATGAAGAAATTGTAAAAAAATCTTCAAGCAAATTGAAACGAAAAAACAAAACAAAACAAAACAAAAAACCTGTGGTAGCAATACCTATATCTGAGAAAAATACACCTCAAAGTGAAGGTCATAACTAGAGGTAAGGAAAGCCACTTCATAATATTAAGGGTATTGATACAACAAAAGTATTTAACTCTGGTAAACATATATGTACCCAATACAGGAGCATCCAAATACATAAACAAAACTTCTGGAAGGTATCAAGGGAGAGATCAACAGCAACACAATCACAGTAGGAGACTTTCATACCCATTGACATCCATGGATAAATTAATGAGAAAACCTGAATAGTCATAAAAAAAAAAAAAAAACTCCCTGCAAACACACTCTGGACGAGATGCCTTCACAGAGAAGTTTTACCAAACATTGAAAGAATGAACACCTATCCTCCTCAAACTATTCCAAAATTCAGAAAGAAGGAATACTTCCAAGCTCTTTCTTTGAGGCCAGCATTACCCTATTCCAAAAACCAGATAAAGACAGTACAAAGAAAGAGAATTACAGGACAATATCCCTGATGAACATAGTGGCTAAAATCCTCAACAAAATTTTAGAAACTCGGATCCAGCAATACCTTAGAAAGATCATACACCATGAACAATTGTTCTTCCAGGGATGCAAGGCCAGTACAATATCCACAAATCAATAAATGTGATACATCGCATAAACAAGCTGAAAGATAAAAACCACATGATCATATCAATAGACGCAGAGAAAGCATTTGACAAAATCCAATGGGACAAAAATCCCTTTTTTAAATAAAAACTCTCAACAAAGTGGGAGTAGAGGGATCATACCTCAACATAATAAAATCCTTCTATGACAAACCTACAGGCAGCATCATACTTAATGGACAAAAGCTTAAACCATTTCAAATAGGGACAAGAACAAGACCAGGATGCCCACTTTCACCACTCCTATTCTACATAGTACTAGAAGTACTAGCTGTTGCAATCAGACAACAAGAAGAAATGAAAGGCATTCAAATTGTAAAGGAGGAAGTAAAACTGTCACTATTTGCTGATAACATGATAGTATGCAAAGAAAACCCTAAAGACTCCATCAGAAAACTAGTAGATTTAACTAATGAATTTGGCAGCATAGCAGGATATAAAATTAACCAGAAATCTATGGCATTTTTATACACCAATAATGGACTCTCAGAAAGGGAAACCAAACAAACAACCACATTTACCGTTGAAATAAAAAAAAAAATTTAGATACTTAGGAATAAGCTTAGCCAAGTAGATAAAAGACCTGTACTAGGAAAACTACAGGACATTGAAAAGGGAGATACAGGAAGATACAAGCAAGTGGAAGAATATACCGTGTTCATGGATTGGTAGAATCAACATCATTACAATGTCCATAGTACCCAGGCAGTCTACAGATTCAATGCAATCTCCATTAAAATACCAACAGCATATTTCACAGTTAGAACAAATGCTCCAAACTTTTATATAGAATCAAAAAATACCCCAAACAGCTTAGCAGTATTGAGAAAGAAAATCAAAGTTGGAGGAGTCAAATTCCAGATTTCCAGTTATACTACAAAGCCAATGTACTCAAAGCTGCCTGGTATTGGCACCAATGGAACAGAACAGAGAACCCAGAAATCAACACAAGTCATTATGTTCAATATGTGACAAGGGAGGCAAGAGCATACAATGGAGTTAAAATAGTCTCTTAAATAAATGGTGTTGGGAAAATTGGACAAAAACATGCAAGAAAAAATGAAACTAGAACACCAAGTTACACCATACAGAAAAATAAACTCAAATGGATGAAGGACTTAAATATAAGTCGGGAAACCACAAAAATCCTAGAAGAATCCACAGGCAGCAAAATCTCAGACATTTCTTGTAGCACTATGTTTATGGCTACAACTCCTAGGACAATGGAAATTAAGGAGAGAATAAATGGGACTACATCAAAATAAAAAAGCTTCTGCACAGCAAATGAAACCATCAATATAATAAAAATAGTGCCCACTGCATGGGAAGACATACTTGCCAACGATACATCTAAGGAGTTAACCTCCAAAATCTACACGAAACTCATACATCTTAACAAAAGGAAGATAAACAGTTGAATTAAAAATGGGCAAAGGATCTAAATAGACACTTCTCCTAAATGGACACACAGAGGGCCAAATGGCATATGAAAAAGTGCTTAAGGTCACTGATCATCCAAGAGGTGCAAATAAAAAGGACAGTGAGGTGCCACCTCACACCTGTTAGAATGGCTATCATCAATTAATCCACAAATGACAAGTGTTGTCAAGGATGTGGAAAAAAGGGAACCCTGGTGCACTGCCAGTGGGAATACAGACTGGTGCAGCCACTGTGGAAAACAGTTTGGAGTTTCATCAAAAAATTAAAAATGGAACTGCCATTTGACCCAGAGATCCAACTTCTAGGATTATATCCCAAGAAATCAGAAAACACCAATCTGAAAGAATATATGCTCCCCTATGTTCATAGCAGCACAATTGACAATAGCTAAGATTTGGAAACAGCCTAAGTGCCCATCAGCTGATTAATGGATTAAAAATGGTGGTACGACTATTCAATGGAATACTATGCAGCTGAGAAAAGAAAGAACTCTTACCATTTGCAGCAGCATGGATGGTCCTAGGGCACATTATGCTAAGTGAAATATGCCAGTGGGAGAAAGAGCCATATCACATGATCTCACTCATATGTGAAATATAACTAACAACAGAAACTGATGAAAAAAATAGACCTAGAGACATAGAAACATGGAACACACTGTCAACCCTCAGAGGGAAAGCAGGAAGGGGAATAGGGGGGAAGAATTCAACCAATGAACTCATGTTCATATATGCATAACCCATGGACACAGACTATGGGGTGGTGCAGACTGGGGGTAGGGGTGTAGGAGAGGGCACTAGGGGTAAAAAAAAAAGGGACATATATAACACTTTGAGCAATAAAAAGAAAAGAAAAAAGCCAACTCTAACCAGCCGGGGCAAGGGGCGGCAGTTGTTCTAGTCTCTGGTTGTCTGGTTGTCCTGACATTTTGGTCACTGGATTTAATTATATAAGATTTTTACTGATTTTCAGAGAAGGAGAGGAAGAGAGAGAAACATCAGTGTTGAGAGAGAATCATTAATCAGCTGCATCCTGCATGCACCCCCACTGAGGACCGAGCCTGCTCCCCAGGCATATGCCCTCACCTGGAATCAAACCATGACCTCCTGGTTCATAGGTCAATGCTCAAACACTGAGCCACATCGGCTGGGCAACAAGATCTTTTGTAAATAATTCTTTTATTTATGGTTATTTTTAATGAATAATTGACATAAATATATAGTACTCCTAATGCAATCAAAACCAAGAGGAGTATGTGTAAATATTGACTTCATAGTTGGTAAAATACATAACACATTGATGAACCCAAGCAGAAGCTCATTCAGAAAGTTTTATTAGCAATAGGTGTTAAAATTTACAGATATTGTGGAATCAAATTGTCCATACACAGTGAGGCACTCATGGTGAATTCTGACTTATGTTCAAATGAGAGACACACTAGCCAAGTGAACAGTAAATAGAAAATTGTCTAATCCTCTTTGTCCCCTGAATCCTCCTCTTTGGGTTTGGAGAGGAGTTTCATTACTCGGTGTATAGGAGTCTTCACAGACTCATAGTTCCATCCCTTCCTCATAAACATCTTCTCAATCACACCTGGCATCCTGTAGCCCTTGCTTACAATGAAATCTTTGAAGGCAATTGGTCCATAAAGTTCATCAATAATGTCTGGTTCAAGATGCCTTCCATCGGTCAAATGTTCCTTGTCAGGGACGACTTTAGGGTCGGGCAGAGGCTGGCCATTGACCAGCTTTTTCCAGGATTTGGGGTCCAGGTACCATGCTCCATACCTTATCTTCTCCCGTTTGGGTTTATGAGGGTCTTCTGGTTTTCGGAGTTTCCTTTGCCAGTTACCTTCCTGCAGGGAGAATTTTCTCTGCTGTATGTCATCTAGCTGTTTGCAGGGCCTTATCTTCAAAGGAAGCTGGCTTATTTTCTTTATTTTGACTGTATTATGGGTGAGTGGGACCTCTAAGTCAACCTCAAACTGTTTCATGAGGTCCTCTTCAACAATGCCTATGTCTCCAAAATTATCATCGATCCATCTGCAGAATTCACGAATTCTTCTTCTTGATTTTTGGAGCCCAAGATCTTTGGGAATATCCGTTGTGCATTTTGCATTTGTCTCTTCCTCAGGAAACAAACTGAATAAATATGACTGGAGGCTCTCCTTGGCCGTTTGCACGTGGGTTTGGTCTTCAGGTTCCAGGTTGTCCTCCTCGGGAGGTTCCAGGTTGAGCTTCCAGGAAGATACGGGGTGGACTGCCTGGGGAGGCTCCAGTTTCACGGCCTGGGGAGGCTCCAGGATCCCTGCCTGGGGAGGCTCCAGGTTCGCTGCCTGGGGAGGCTCCAGGTTGGTCTGCTCAGGATGTTCTTCACACAGGTGTGTGGGGGTCTTCTTTCTTTCCTTGGTGCCCTCACAATGTGCCCACGTGTCCTCCAGCTTCCTGTCAGGATCTAGCACTTCCAGGACCTTGAGGAGGAGGTCTGGAGGGAGAGCTTCCTCCAGATTCAGGCAGTTCGCCAGGGACTGCTGGGTCAGGCTGGCTTCAATGTTCTCTACAAAGGCCTTCCGTGCTCGCTGGGCTGGCGAGAGCTTGGAACACAGGTCCGCTCCCGTGGGCGGCTGCCTGTGAATCTTTTTGGGCGGAGGGCGGGGAATTCTATGAGCAATCATGGGGAGAAAGCCTTCCCGAGGGCCACGAGTGATCACATCTTCAGCAGATGGACAGCCCGTTCTGAAGTCGTCCAGTCCCTCCTTCACAAATACCCACCGCCGGCTGTCCATGGAGGTGGGGCACTTCCCAAGCTGCTTGTTCTGCCTGCAGAGATAGCGGGAAGGCAACCTGTCCCTGTCCTTGAACCAGGGCTTACATTCCATGCCCAGGGGCAAGGGCTCCAGCGGCGCCGGCCCTAGCAGCCACTTCTTGCTGGGCTCCGGCTTTTTGTCGAGCTTCGGCCCTGACTGCCACGGCTTGATCAGCCCCGACTCTATGAGCGCCTTCTTCCTCAGGTCCGACTTTAGCAGCCACCCCTTGTGGGGCTCCGGTAAGGGCCACTGCTGGCACGCCATGGCGCCCTTGGACCAGACGGCCTCAGGGGTTTGTTGTCCCAGCGGCCCCGTTGCTAGGAGACCATTGCCTGGTACTGACTCATTCTTATTCTTTCCTGAGGCGGGTCAGCACGCGCCCCTGCACAGACTGCATTGTCCCGGAATGGCCTGCAAGGTTGCGTTCTTGCTTGTGGTAGAGAACTGTTCCCGTGTATGGGCACACCACAGGTCAGCTGCCCATTCATCTTTTTTTTTTTTTTAAATATTTTATTGATTTTTTACAGAGAGGAAAGGAGAGAGATAGAGAGTTAGAAACATCGATGAGAGAGAAACATCGATCAGCTGCCTCCTGCACATCTCCTACTGGGGATGTGCCCGCAACCCAGGTACATGCCCTTGACCGGAATCGAACCTGGGACCTTTCAGTCCGCAGGCCGACGCTCTATCCACTGAGCCAAGCCGGTTTCGGCCCCATTCATCTTTTGATGGACTTTTGGATTGATTCCAGTTTGAGGCTGTTTCGAAATCATGGGGTCACGAATATTTCACGTGTTCACATCGTCATACAAGTACTTTCATTTCTCCTGGATAAATTATAGGTAACAACTGAAAGGCGGGAGCTTCTGAGAGCCATGTTTTTTCTATGTACTCACAGCCGTCAGGTTTTGATATTTGCCCAAATATGGGTGAGGTGAGTGAGGCATTGGGTGTACAACTTCAGATGGCACCCAAAATCCCCCTCAGAAATCAAGATCAATTATCTCTTAAGGTAACATTTCAACATAATCAGAAAAACAGTGCCATATTAAAGCCTGAGGACAAAGGATAGTTCAGTGCCCTACTACCGATCCTATCTTTATTTCAAAGCCATGTGTTGTTCACCATCCATTTTCTTTTCACAAATAATATTTGCCCTTTTTAGATACTGTTGTGTTTCTTGGAAACAGTTTGGTTCTTTGGGATCCCTTTCAAGATTTGATTTATAATAAACAGAGCCGTTCCCTGTGATAGTACATGGCGAAATACTGTTATACCATGTGGTATGGTTAAGTAACTGTTCCTCACTACTGAAGCAAGACCCTTCCACGTAAATTATTCAATGCCTGTGCATCTAGTCTGGCTGACAGTAAAGGTCACTATTGCAGGCCCTGTGTGAATATCAGTTATCAAGAATCCTTCCCAGTGGTTTCTTTCCTGGCTTCTAATAATGTATTCACACACAAGCTGATCAGTAATCCCCGGAATCATTCTTGTGGCGTGCAAGATTCTGGAGTTCCCTCTCTTTCTCTCATTTTGCTCTCTGGTTGTCTGCCTTGAGATCTCTACCCACCTTGTTCTCTGTGGTGTCTTAGCTCCATCTCCTCTACATAGCGTGACTGCTGGTCTTTGCCTCTCTGCCTGTGGCCTAGAAACGGAAGGAATGTGGAGCCATCAGAGGAGTCACCTCATTTATTTCCTATCTGTGAGGCATCTGTCCCTGCTTCCTGATGTCCAGTGTCTTTCATAATTTTATCTTATTTTATTTCATTATTTTTTTCAGGTGTTCCAGGGCATATATCTGATCCCTGTTACTCTACTTTGGCCAGGAGAGAAAATATAATTTACTTTTTTTTGTTTTGTCTCCCTCAATTTGTGAGTCAGTCTGCCTTTTCAAAGGTCTCCCACGACTTCCAAGCCATCATGGGGAGAAAGCCCTCCGGAGGGCCACGAGTGTTCACATCTTCAGGAGATGGACAGCCCTTTGTGAAGTCGGGCTGTCCATCTCCTGGTACCGTAAATTCTTGCTATTCTCCGTGATTAGAAATTGTAGATCACACCCGCATTATTGAAACAAATGCCTCTTTTAAAATCCATACCAACCAATTTTTCTTTTTCCCCTAATACTCAGGATAAGCATCTTCTAAAAATTCCAAAAAATAAATAGTAAACTCCTTAGCATGTCGCATTAGGTGTTTTACAGTTTCAATGCAGCATGGGTTTTTCTTGGTCATAGCCAATAATACACTAATACACACATTACAGATTAGATGTAATTCTTCAACCATGGCAGCAACTTGAATCTTGTCCTCAAATACATTTTTTATTCATTTACTTATTCAGCATACATTGGTTCAGTTCTCCTTTTGTATGAGGCAGTGTGTCCAATATGCAAACTATTGCAATTAAAGATACAAACACCATACTCTCCTTATAAGAAAATTCCCATCAATTTTTGCCATCTGATTATTTTAAAGATTTTCTTCAGACTTCACCCTTGAAGTACATTCTTTCTGAGTAAGTGTTAAGTGAGGTAGGCTGAGATTGCAAATCAATGAAATAGAATTAAATACATTAATACAGCTAGGAAGACTTAAGTGGTTGGTATAAGTTAAAATATGAAGCTAAGGAATAGAAAATCAGTGACCACGATTCAATGGGAACTCAATCTATTCTAGAAGTCATTGCTTGTAAATTAATATTATTATTAATATCATTATTAATATTAATATTATTGTTTCCTGCAGTAGGAAGCACTGGGAGAATATCTCCATTTAAGGATAAGAACGAGGTGACATTTTCATAGGAAAAATGATACGTAGCCAAAGGTAATGACCAGTATATTCAAACCCCTTTAAAAGTTCACTATTGTCCCCATTTGTCATGTGACATATACCTTTTCCAAAGAGGAAAGATAGATATGCAACAGAAATTACATGTACCCGTTATCGAAATTGTCAAGTGAATCCTAGCTGTTTTGGATCATTGGATAGCAGTGATGTTGAACCTATGACACGCGAACTCATTTTTTTGGTTGATTTTTCTTTGTTAAATGGCATTTAAATATATAAAATAATAATCAAACATATAAATCTTCCTTGTACTATGGTTGCAAATGTCAAAAAATTCCTATATGTGACATGGCACCAGAGTTAAGTTAGGGTTTTTCAAAATGCTGACATGCCGAGCTCAAAAGGTTCTCCAAGAGCCTCAGCCTGGGGACTGAAGTGTCCCTGGTAACATTTTGGTGAAGGTCACGTAATCAGGGTGGTGCAGGCAAGAAGGCTCAATCCCCAGTAGGGGCCATCAAGAGGCAGCTGATCAATGATTCTCTCTCATCACTGATGTTTCTATCCCTCTTTCCCTCTCCCTATCTCTCTAAATATATATATATATATATATGTATATATATATATATATATTTAAAAATTAGCCAATGAAATATAATGAATGAGCATCAGGTGTTCCAAATAATGTTTCTAGAGCTCTCTTCACTCTTAAATACATGAGGTTACATTACTGTATGAACATAAGCATCTTCCAAGTATTCATCCTACACTGGCTATGGCAGCTAACGTTAGGAAATATGGCTATTGAAAAAGAGCCTGCTGTAGTTGTTTACCATCTCCCAAAGCAAATATTTCTGAAGAGTGATTACTGATGTAGAGTACTTATCTTTCTCCATTGTCCCATTTTTTGCTTCTTAAATAGACAGCATGTGAAGATTGTGTCTTACAGGTAGTTGTTACCATAACTTCGATCACATATAATAAGCACATTTAAGATAATACTGATACCTTGTAATATAGCAACATTTTTCAACATCAGATTATTCCAGAAACTTCCCCTTTTAGTTTTCATTTTTTTTTAAATATATTTTATTGATTTTTTTACAGAGAGGAAGGGAGAGAGATAGAGAGTTAGAAACATCGATGAGAGAGAAACATCGATCGGCTGCCTCCTGCACATCTCCTACTGGGGATGTGCCAGCAACCCAGGTACATGCCCTTGACCGGAATCGAACCTGGGACCTTTCAGTCCGCAGGCCGACGCTCTATCCACTGAGCAAAACCGGTTTCAGCAGTTTTCATTTTTTTAAAAATCAAAATGACATTGTTTCTGGATCTTTTTTTTTTCATGGATTTATTTTGTTCATTAGATTCCACATATGAGTGAGATCATGTGATACTTACCTTACTCTGACGGGCTTATTTCGTTTAGCATAATACTCTCCAGCTCAATCCATGCTGTTGCAAATATTTCTATCTTGCAAGTGCTTGATCTGTCCTCTAATTGTTTCCTTCTATAGTAGACATTTTATTTTACTTTTATAAATCTATTTTCTTCCCTTAAAAATCTGAGAATAGGAATTTGAATTTTTGGTGAAATTATCTTTTATTTCAATATTTTATCTGAGTTTTCCCGCAAAATGACATAGTTTTGTGTGTTTATTGTGATCTTCTATTTTACCTTCCTCATACATCTGGCAAACCTTTTTCATTTATATATATGAATAAAGGACTTACTTGATTCACCTCAGTAAGTAGCATGGATCAGATCTAGAATTGTGATGTCCATTTCACTACCAGTGTTTTGCTCAAAATGGGAAAGTGGAGTGTGTCAGTTATTCACTTTCTTTCTCCTTCGGGGATACTTGGCATAGAGTTTACAGGTAGGATAGGAACACTTTCTGATGCCAAAGAAAACACAATATTTCTCACATTGGAACACTAGTGTTTTTTCCTTCAGGAAAATGGGTCCTATTGTTTCCCTTCTCTGCAGGTCTGTAATTGTCTTCCATTCATTCACTGTCTTGGAGTGTAGTTAGGGAGATTAAAAGGCTCAGATGCCAAAGACCTTTACTGTCCTATGTAAGGAGGCATGGGGTAGGGTTAGAGCTGAGCAAGTTAAAACAGACCTGCTCTTCACAGAGCAGCTATTTACTATCACAATTGACCAAGGACCATCCGCAGTATTGCAATTTCATTTACTCTGTCCTTAGATTAAGGGGTCTCCATCTTGCTACCCAGATTAACAAATGTTAATATTTGCATATTTTAGTAAACCAAAACTGTAGGTTAAATACAAGAATCCTTTCTTTTAATCCCTGCCCAATCCCATTCTATACACCCTTTTTCCAGAGGTAAGCACACCTGTGATTTTAAGGATATGTTTTATACGTTGAGCATGAACATTCATCCACATTCAAAGGGCTGAACACCATCCACCTGACTTCACCCTCATATACATTGTTTATAAGGGGTAGGTTAATTTTGTGTTTTCCCAGGTGCCATGGAATACTTCCTCCTCCATCCAGGGTCCCATGGAATACCTCCTCTATCCATCAGGGTCCTATGGAATTCCTCCTCCCTCCTCCATCACGGTCCTATGGAATCCCTTCTCAAACCTCCATCTGGGTCCGATTGAATCCCTTCTCCCTCCATCAGGGTCCTATGGAATCCCTCTTTCCTCCTCCATCAAGATCCTATGGAATCCCTTCTCCATCCATCAGGGTCCTGTAAATCCCTCCTCCCTACCTCCATCAGGGCCTTATGGAATCCTTCCTCCCTCCATCCAGGGTCCAATGGAATCCCTCCTCCCTCCATCCAGGGTCCTATGGAATCCCTCCTCCCTCCATCCAGGGTCCTATGGAATCCCTCCTCTATCAATCAGAGTCCTATGGAATTCCTCCTCCCTCCATCAGGGTCCTATGGAATCCCTCCTCCCTCCTCCATCAGGGTCCTATGGAATCCCTCCTCCCACCATCAGGGTCCTATGGAATCCTTCCTCTCTCCATCAGGGTCCTATGGAATCCCTCCTCCCTCCATCAGGGTCCTATGGAATCCCTCCTCCCTCCGTCAGGGTCCTATCGAATCCCTCCTCCCTCCTCCATCCAGGGTCCCGAGATGCACCTAATTGAGTCCTTGGTGGAGACTCCTGGATAGCTGTTTTAAAACTGGAATGTGAGGGATTTGCTCAGAGGAATCAGAGAAAGACCTTTATTTGTTTAAGAACCAATGACTTTATTTGAAGAGACAATGAACCTTGAACACGGAACTGAGGTGCCCGTTTTTCATGGACTATATGGCCATCGGCATCAAGGAATTCTTACCATTTACAACAGCATAGATGGAACTAGAGAGCATTATGCTAAGTGAAATAAGTCAGTTGGAGAAAGATCAATATCATATGATGTCACTCATTTGTGGAATATAATGAACATGAACTGATGAACAAACATAGAAACAGAGTCATAGAAGCCTCGAACAGACTGTCTAACTCAGCTGTGGGCAAACTACGGCCGGCGGGCCGGATCTGGCCCGTTTGAAATGAATAAACTAAAACAAAACAAAACAAAACAACAACAAAACAAACAAACAAACAAAAAAAGTACCCTTTTATGTAATGATGTTTACTTTGAATTTATATTAGTTCACACAAACACTCCATCCATGCTTTTGTTAAGGCCCTCCGGTCCAGTTTAAGAACCCACTGTGGCCCTCGAGTCAAAAACTTTGCCCACCCCTGGTCTAACCCATGAGGGAAAGCAGGGGGTGAGGAGATAAGAGATCAACCAAAGGACTTGTATGCATGCATATGAGAATAACCAATGGACACCAACTGTAAGGGGAGGTGAGGGCATGTACTGGTAGGTGGGCAAAGGTGGGGAGAGGTCAACATGGAAAAAGGAGACATATGAAATACTTTAAACAATAAAGAATTTAAATTAAATAAAATCAAATCACTTTTACAAAAAAAGTAAATGAAGAATGACATAGCAGCCATAAAGAACACAATGGAAGGATTAAAGAATAGACTAAAAGAAGCTGAGGACAAAATCAGCATGTTAGAAGACAAAGTATAAATAGATGCCCAAGTTGAGCAGCAACTGAAAAAAAAAATTTAAAAATCAGAAGGAGAGTCTACAGGATCTTTGGGACAATTGGAAACAATACAACATGTGCATAATAGTTGTGGCAGAAGAAGAGTGGCTGAGCAAGGAATAGAAATATTTTTAGAAGAAACAATGACAGAAAACTTTCCAGACTTGGGGGAGAAATCAAGTCACACAAAGCCAAGAAGCACAGAGAGTCCCAAGCAAGATGAACCCAAAAAGACCCAAACCAAGACACGTCGTAATTAAATTGGCAAATGTAAAAGACAAAGAATCTTAAAGGCTGCAAGAGAGAGACAAAGTTACGTAAAAGGGATGTCCACTATCAACTGATTTCTCAACAGAAACACGCCAGGCCAGAAGGTAATAGAATGAAGTATATAAACTGATGCAAAGCAAACTACTGATTTGAATAATGCTCTAAACAGCAAAGCTATCATTCAAAATTTAAGGTGAAATTTGGAGATTCACAGACAAAAAACAAAACAAAACAAACAAACAAACAAAAACCCAAACAAACAAACAAAAACAACAACTATGGGAGTTTATCACCACCTATACAGCTATGCAAAATATGCTAAAGGGGCTGTTGTAGAGAAGAAATAGAAAGGGAGAAAGAGAAAGCAAAACAGGCTCAAAGAATAAAGATGGCAACAAATTATGACCTATCCATAATAACCTTAAACGTAAATGGATTAAATTCCCCAAATAAAACACAGGGTAGCTGAATGGATAAGAAATCATGACTCATATACATACTATCTAAAACAGACCCACCTCAGAACAATGGACTCACACAGACTGAACATGAAGAAATTGTAAAAAAATCTTCAAGCAAATTGAAATGAACAAAACAAAACAAAACAAAACAAAAAACCTGTGGTAGCAATACCTATATCTGAGAAAAATACACCTCAAAGTGAAGGTCATAACTAGAGGTAAGGAAAGCCACTTCATAATATTAAGGGTATTGATACAACAAAAGTATTTAACTCTGGTAAACATATATGTACCCAATACAGGAGCATCCAAATACATAAACAAAACTTCTGGAAGGTATCAAGGGAGAGATCAACAGCAACACAATCACAGTAGGAGACTTTCATACCCATTGACATCCATGGATAAATTAATGAGAAAACCTGAATAGTCATAAAAAAAAAAAAAAACTCCCTGCAAACACACTCTGGACGAGATGCCTTCACAGAGAAGTTTTACCAAACATTGAAAGAATGAACACCTATCCTCCTCAAACTATTCCAAAATTCAGAAAGAAGGAATACTTCCAAGCTCTTTCTTTGAGGCCAGCATTACCCTATTCCAAAAACCAGATAAAGACAGTACAAAGAAAGAGAATTACAGGACAATATCCCTGATGAACATAGTGGCTAAAATCCTCAACAAAATTTTAGAAACTCGGATCCAGCAATACCTTAGAAAGATCATACACCATGAACAATTGTTCTTCCAGGGATGCAAGGCCAGTACAATATCCACAAATCAATAAATGTGATACATCGCATAAACAAGCTGAAAGATAAAAACCACATGATCATATCAATAGACGCAGAGAAAGCATTTGACAAAATCCAATGGGACAAAAATCCCTTTTTTAAATAAAAACTCTCAACAAAGTGGGAGTAGAGGGATCATACCTCAACATAATAAAATCCTTCTATGACAAACCTACAGGCAGCATCATACTTAATGGACAAAAGCTTAAACCATTTCAAATAGGGACAAGAACAAGACCAGGATGCCCACTTTCACCACTCCTATTCTACATAGTACTAGAAGTACTAGCTGTTGCAATCAGACAACAAGAAGAAATGAAAGGCATTCAAATTGTAAAGGAGGAAGTAAAACTGTCACTATTTGCTGATAACATGATAGTATGCAAAGAAAACCCTAAAGACTCCATCAGAAAACTAGTAGATTTAACTAATGAATTTGGCAGCATAGCAGGATATAAAATTAACCAGAAATCTATGGCATTTTTATACACCAATAATGGACTCTCAGAAAGGGAAACCAAACAAACAACCACATTTACCGTTGAAATAAAAAAAAAAATTTAGATACTTAGGAATAAGCTTAGCCAAGTAGATAAAAGACCTGTACTAGGAAAACTACAGGACATTGAAAAGGGAGATACAGGAAGATACAAGCAAGTGGAAGAATATACCGTGTTCATGGATTGGTAGAATCAACATCATTACAATGTCCATAGTACCCAGGCAGTCTACAGATTCAATGCAATCTCCATTAAAATACCAACAGCATATTTCACAGTTAGAACAAATGCTCCAAACTTTTATATAGAATCAAAAAATACCCCAAACAGCTTAGCAGTATTGAGAAAGAAAATCAAAGTTGGAGGAGTCAAATTCCAGATTTCCAGTTATACTACAAAGCCAATGTACTCAAAGCTGCCTGGTATTGGCACAAGGACAGACATATGCACCAATGGAACAGAACAGAGAACCCAGAAATCAACACAAGTCATTATGTTCAATATGTGACAAGGGAGGCAAGAGCATACAATGGAGTTAAAATAGTCTCTTAAATAAATGGTGTTGGGAAAATTGGACAAAAACATGCAAGAAAAAATGAAACTAGAACACCAAGTTACACCATACAGAAAAATAAACTCAAATGGATGAAGGACTTAAATATAAGTCGGGAAACCACAAAAATCCTAGAAGAATCCACAGGCAGCAAAATCTCAGACATTTCTTGTAGCACTATGTTTATGGCTACAACTCCTAGGACAATGGAAATTAAGGAGAGAATAAATGGGACTACATCAAAATAAAAAAGCTTCTGCACAGCAAATGAAACCATCAATAAAATAAAAATAGTGCCCACTGCATGGGAAGACATACTTGCCAACGATACATCTAAGGAGTTAACCTCCAAAATCTACACGAAACTCATACATCTTAACAAAAGGAAGATAAACAGTTGAATTAAAAATGGGCAAAGGATCTAAATAGACACTTCTCCTAAATGGACACACAGAGGGCCAAATGGCATATGAAAAAGTGCTTAAGGTCACTGATCATCCAAGAGGTGCAAATAAAAAGGACAGTGAGGTGCCACCTCACACCTGTTAGAATGGCTATCATCAATTAATCCACAAATGACAAGTGTTGTCAAGGATGTGGAAAAAAGGGAACCCTGGTGCACTGCCAGTGGGAATACAGACTGGTGCAGCCACTGTGGAAAACAGTTTGGAGTTTCATCAAAAAATTAAAAATGGAACTGCCATTTGACCCAGAGATCCAACTTCTAGGATTATATCCCAAGAAATCAGAAAACACCAATCTGAAAGAATATATGCTCCCCTATGTTCATAGCAGCACAATTGACAATAGCTAAGATTTGGAAACAGCCTAAGTGCCCATCAGCTGATTAATGGATTAAAAATGGTGGTACGACTATTCAATGGAATACTATGCAGCTGAGAAAAGAAAGAACTCTTACCATTTGCAGCAGCATGGATGGTCCTAGGGCACATTATGCTAAGTGAAATATGCCAGTGGGAGAAAGAGCCATATCACATGATCTCACTCATATGTGAAATATAACTAACAACAGAAACTGATGAAAAAAATAGACCTAGAGACATAGAAACATGGAACACACTGTCAACCCTCAGAGGGAAAGCAGGAAGGGGAATAGGGGGGAAGAATTCAACCAATGAACTCATGTTCATATATGCATAACCCATGGACACAGACTATGGGGTGGTGCAGACTGGGGGTAGGGGTGTAGGAGAGGGCACTAGGGGTAAAAAAAAAGGGGACATATATAACACTTTGAGCAATAAAAAGAAAAGAAAATGCCAACTCTAACCAGCCGGGGCAAGGGGCGGCAGTTGTTCTAGTCTCTGGTTGTCTGGTTGTCCTGACATTTTGGTCACTGGATTTAATTATATAAGATTTTTACTGATTTTCAGAGAAGGAGAGGAAGAGAGAGAAACATCAGTGTTGAGAGAGAATCATTAATCAGCTGCATCCTGCATGCACCCCCACTGAGGACCGAGCCTGCTCCCCAGGCATATGCCCTCACCTGGAATCAAACCATGACCTCCTGGTTCATAGGTCAATGCTCAAACACTGAGCCACATCGGCTGGGCAACAAGATCTTTTGTAAATAATTCTTTTATTTATGGTTATTTTTAATGAATAATTGACATAAATATATAGTACTCCTAATGCAATCAAAACCAAGAGGAGTATGTGTAAATATTGACTTCATAGTTGGTAAAATACATAACACATTGATGAACCCAAGCAGAAGCTCATTCAGAAAGTTTTATTAGCAATAGGTGTTAAAATTTACAGATATTGTGGAATCAAATTGTCCATACACAGTGAGGCACTCATGGTGAATTCTGACTTATGTTCAAATGAGAGACACACTAGCCAAGTGAACAGTAAATAGAAAATTGTCTAATCCTCTTTGTCCCCTGAATCCTCCTCTTTGGGTTTGGAGAGGAGTTTCATTACTCGGTGTATAGGAGTCTTCACAGACTCATAGTTCCATCCCTTCCTCATAAACATCTTCTCAATCACACCTGGCATCCTGTAGCCCTTGCTTACAATGAAATCTTTGAAGGCAATTGGTCCATAAAGTTCATCAATAATGTCTGGTTCAAGATGCCTTCCATCGGTCAAATGTTCCTTGTCAGGGACGACTTTAGGGTCGGGCAGAGGCTGGCCATTGACCAGCTTTTTCCAGGATTTGGGGTCCAGGTACCATGCTCCATACCTTATCTTCTCCCGTTTGGGTTTATGAGGGTCTTCTGGTTTTCGGAGTTTCCTTTGCCAGTTACCTTCCTGCAGGGAGAATTTTCTCTGCTGTATGTCATCTAGCTGTTTGCAGGGCCTTATCTTCAAAGGAAGCTGGCTTATTTTCTTTATTTTGACTGTATTATGGGTGAGTGGGACCTCTAAGTCAACCTCAAACTGTTTCATGAGGTCCTCTTCAACAATGCCTATGTCTCCAAAATTATCATCGATCCATCTGCAGAATTCACGAATTCTTCTTCTTGATTTTTGGAGCCCAAGATCTTTGGGAATATCCGTTGTGCATTTTGCATTTGTCTCTTCCTCAGGAAACAAACTGAATAAATATGACTGGAGGCTCTCCTTGGCCGTTTGCACGTGGGTTTGGTCTTCAGGTTCCAGGTTGTCCTCCTCGGGAGGTTCCAGGTTGAGCTTCCAGGAAGATACGGGGTGGACTGCCTGGGGAGGCTCCAGTTTCACGGCCTGGGGAGGCTCCAGGATCCCTGCCTGGGGAGGCTCCAGGTTCGCTGCCTGGGGAGGCTCCAGGTTGGTCTGCTCAGGATGTTCTTCACACAGGTGTGTGGGGGTCTTCTTTCTTTCCTTGGTGCCCTCACAATGTGCCCACGTGTCCTCCAGCTTCCTGTCAGGATCTAGCACTTCCAGGACCTTGAGGAGGAGGTCTGGAGGGAGAGCTTCCTCCAGATTCAGGCAGTTCGCCAGGGACTGCTGGGTCAGGCTGGCTTCAATGTTCTCTACAAAGGCCTTCCGTGCTCGCTGGGCTGGCGAGAGCTTGGAACACAGGTCCGCTCCCGTGGGCGGCTGCCTGTGAATCTTTTTGGGCGGAGGGCGGGGAATTCTATGAGCAATCATGGGGAGAAAGCCTTCCCGAGGGCCACGAGTGATCACATCTTCAGCAGATGGACAGCCCGTTCTGAAGTCGTCCAGTCCCTCCTTCACAAATACCCACCGCCGGCTGTCCATGGAGGTGGGGCACTTCCCAAGCTGCTTGTTCTGCCTGCAGAGATAGCGGGAAGGCAACCTGTCCCTGTCCTTGAACCAGGGCTTACATTCCATGCCCAGGGGCAAGGGCTCCAGCGGCGCCGGCCCTAGCAGCCACTTCTTGCTGGGCTCCGGCTTTTTGTCGAGCTTCGGCCCTGACTGCCACGGCTTGATCAGCCCCGACTCTATGAGCGCCTTCTTCCTCAGGTCCGACTTTAGCAGCCACCCCTTGTGGGGCTCCGGTAAGGGCCACTGCTGGCACGCCATGGCGCCCTTGGACCAGACGGCCTCAGGGGTTTGTTGTCCCAGCGCCCCCGTTGCTAGGAGACCATTGCCTGGTACTGACTCATTCTTATTCTTTCCTGAGGCGGGTCAGCACGCGCCCCTGCACAGACTGCATTGTCCCGGAATGGCCTGCAAGGTTGCGTTCTTGCTTGTGGTAGAGAACTGTTCCCGTGTATGGGCACACCACAGGTCAGCTGCCCATTCATCTTTTTTTTTTTTTTTAAATATTTTATTGATTTTTTACAGAGAGGAAGGGAGAGAGATAGAGAGTTAGAAACATCGATGAGAGAGAAACATCGATCAGCTGCCTCCTGCACATCTCCTACTGGGGATGTGCCCGCAACCCAGGTACATGCCCTTGACCGGAATCGAACCTGGGACCTTTCAGTCCGCAGGCCGACGCTCTATCCACTGAGCCAAGCCGGTTTCGGCCCCATTCATCTTTTGATGGACTTTTGGATTGATTCCAGTTTGAGGCTGTTTCGAAATCATGGGGTCACGAATATTTCACGTGTTCACATCGTCATACAAGTACTTTCATTTCTCCTGGATAAATTATAGGTAACAACTGAAAGGCGGGAGCTTCTGAGAGCCATGTTTTTTCTATGTACTCACAGCCGTCAGGTTTTGATATTTGCCCAAATATGGGTGAGGTGAGTGAGGCATTGGGTGTACAACTTCAGATGGCACCCAAAATCCCCCTCAGAAATCAAGATCAATTATCTCTTAAGGTAACATTTCAACATAATCAGAAAAACAGTGCCATATTAAAGCCTGAGGACAAAGGATAGTTCAGTGCCCTACTACCGATCCTATCTTTATTTCAAAGCCATGTGTTGTTCACCATCCATTTTCTTTTCACAAATAATATTTGCCCTTTTTAGATACTGTTGTGTTTCTTGGAAACAGTTTGGTTCTTTGGGATCCCTTTCAAGATTTGATTTATAATAAACAGAGCCGTTCCCTGTGATAGTACATGGCGAAATACTGTTATACCATGTGGTATGGTTAAGTAACTGTTCCTCACTACTGAAGCAAGACCCTTCCACGTAAATTATTCAATGCCTGTGCATCTAGTCTGGCTGACAGTAAAGGTCACTATTGCAGGCCCTGTGTGAATATCAGTTATCAAGAATCCTTCCCAGTGGTTTCTTTCCTGGCTTCTAATAATGTATTCACACACAAGCTGATCAGTAATCCCCGGAATCATTCTTGTGGCGTGCAAGATTCTGGAGTTCCCTCTCTTTCTCTCATTTTGCTCTCTGGTTGTCTGCCTTGAGATCTCTACCCACCTTGTTCTCTGTGGTGTCTTAGCTCCATCTCCTCTACATAGCGTGACTGCTGGTCTTTGCCTCTCTGCCTGTGGCCTAGAAACGGAAGGAATGTGGAGCCATCAGAGGAGTCACCTCATTTATTTCCTATCTGTGAGGCATCTGTCCCTGCTTCCTGATGTCCAGTGTCTTTCATAATTTTATCTTATTTTATTTCATTATTTTTTTCAGGTGTTCCAGGGCATATATCTGATCCCTGTTACTCTACTTTGGCCAGGAGAGAAAATATAATTTACTTTTTTTTGTTTTGTCTCCCTCAATTTGTGAGTCAGTCTGCCTTTTCAAAGGTCTCCCACGACTTCCAAGCCATCATGGGGAGAAAGCCCTCCGGAGGGCCACGAGTGTTCACATCTTCAGGAGATGGACAGCCCTTTGTGAAGTCGGGCTGTCCATCTCCTGGTACCGTAAATTCTTGCTATTCTCCGTGATTAGAAATTGTAGATCACACCCGCATTATTGAAACAAATGCCTCTTTTAAAATCCATACCAACCAATTTTTCTTTTTCCCCTAATACTCAGGATAAGCATCTTCTAAAAATTCCAAAAAATAAATAGTAAACTCCTTAGCATGTCGCATTAGGTGTTTTACAGTTTCAATGCAGCATGGGTTTTTCTTGGTCATAGCCAATAATACACTAATACACACATTACAGATTAGATGTAATTCTTCAACCATGGCAGCAACTTGAATCTTGTCCTCAAATACATTTTTTATTCATTTACTTATTCAGCATACATTGGTTCAGTTCTCCTTTTGTATGAGGCAGTGTGTCCAATATGCAAACTATTGCAATTAAAGATACAAACACCATACTCTCCTTATAAGAAAATTCCCATCAATTTTTGCCATCTGATTATTTTAAAGATTTTCTTCAGACTTCACCCTTGAAGTACATTCTTTCTGAGTAAGTGTTAAGTGAGGTAGGCTGAGATTGCAAATCAATGAAATAGAATTAAATACATTAATACAGCTAGGAAGACTTAAGTGGTTGGTATAAGTTAAAATATGAAGCTAAGGAATAGAAAATCAGTGACCACGATTCAATGGGAACTCAATCTATTCTAGAAGTCATTGCTTGTAAATTAATATTATTATTAATATCATTATTAATATTAATATTATTGTTTCCTGCAGTAGGAAGCACTGGGAGAATATCTCCATTTAAGGATAAGAACGAGGTGACATTTTCATAGGAAAAATGATACGTAGCCAAAGGTAATGACCAGTATATTCAAACCCCTTTAAAAGTTCACTATTGTCCCCATTTGTCATGTGACATATACCTTTTCCAAAGAGGAAAGATAGATATGCAACAGAAATTACATGTACCCGTTATCGAAATTGTCAAGTGAATCCTAGCTGTTTTGGATCATTGGATAGCAGTGATGTTGAACCTATGACACGCGAACTCATTTTTTTGGTTGATTTTTCTTTGTTAAATGGCATTTAAATATATAAAATAATAATCAAACATATAAATCTTCCTTGTACTATGGTTGCAAATGTCAAAAAATTCCTATATGTGACATGGCACCAGAGTTAAGTTAGGGTTTTTCAAAATGCTGACATGCCGAGCTCAAAAGGTTCTCCAAGAGCCTCAGCCTGGGGACTGAAGTGTCCCTGGTAACATTTTGGTGAAGGTCACGTAATCAGGGTGGTGCAGGCAAGAAGGCTCAATCCCCAGTAGGGGCCATCAAGAGGCAGCTGATCAATGATTCTCTCTCATCACTGATGTTTCTATCCCTCTTTCCCTCTCCCTATCTCTCTAAATATATATATATATATATATATATATATATATATATATATATATATATATATTTAAAAATTAGCCAATGAAATATAATGAATGAGCATCAGGTGTTCCAAATAATGTTTCTAGAGCTCTCTTCACTCTTAAATACATGAGGTTACATTACTGTATGAACATAAGCATCTTCCAAGTATTCATCCTACACTGGCTATGGCAGCTAACATTAGGAAATATGGCTATTGAAAAAGAGCCTGCTGTAGTTGTTTACCATCTCCCAAAGCAAATATTTCTGAAGAGTGATTACTGATGTAGAGTACTTATCTTTCTCCATTGTCCCATTTTTTGCTTCTTAAATAGACAGCATGTGAAGATTGTGTCTTACAGGTAGTTGTTACCATAACTTCGATCACATATAATAAGCACATTTAAGATAATACTGATACCTTGTAATATAGCAACATTTTTCAACATCAGATTATTCCAGAAACTTCCCCTTTTAGTTTTCATTTTTTTTTAAATATATTTTATTGATTTTTTTACAGAGAGGAAGGGAGAGAGATAGAGAGTTAGAAACATCGATGAGAGAGAAACATCGATCGGCTGCCTCCTGCACATCTCCTACTGGGGATGTGCCAGCAACCCAGGTACATGCCCTTGACCGGAATCGAACCTGGGACCTTTCAGTCCGCAGGCCGACGCTCTATCCACTGAGCAAAACCGGTTTCAGCAGTTTTCATTTTTTTAAAAATCAAAATGACATTGTTTCTGGATCTTTTTTTTTTCATGGATTTATTTTGTTCATTAGATTCCACATATGAGTGAGATCATGTGATACTTACCTTACTCTGACGGGCTTATTTCGTTTAGCATAATACTCTCCAGCTCAATCCATGCTGTTGCAAATATTTCTATCTTGCAAGTGCTTGATCTGTCCTCTAATTGTTTCCTTCTATAGTAGACATTTTATTTTACTTTTATAAATCTATTTTCTTCCCTTAAAAATCTGAGAATAGGAATTTGAATTTTTGGTGAAATTATCTTTTATTTCAATATTTTATCTGAGTTTTCCCGCAAAATGACATAGTTTTGTGTGTTTATTGTGATCTTCTATTTTACCTTCCTCATACATCTGGCAAACCTTTTTCATTTATATATATGAATAAAGGACTTACTTGATTCACCTCAGTAAGTAGCATGGATCAGATCTAGAATTGTGATGTCCATTTCACTACCAGTGTTTTGCTCAAAATGGGAAAGTGGAGTGTGTCAGTTATTCACTTTCTTTCTCCTTCGGGGATACTTGGCATAGAGTTTACAGGTAGGATAGGAACACTTTCTGATGCCAAAGAAAACACAATATTTCTCACATTGGAACACTAGTGTTTTTTCCTTCAGGAAAATGGGTCCTATTGTTTCCCTTCTCTGCAGGTCTGTAATTGTCTTCCATTCATTCACTGTCTTGGAGTGTAGTTAGGGAGATTAAAAGGCTCAGATGCCAAAGACCTTTACTGTCCTATGTAAGGAGGCATGGGGTAGGGTTAGAGCTGAGCAAGTTAAAACAGACCTGCTCTTCACAGAGCAGCTATTTACTATCACAATTGACCAAGGACCATCCGCAGTATTGCAATTTCATTTACTCTGTCCTTAGATTAAGGGGTCTCCATCTTGCTACCCAGATTAACAAATGTTAATATTTGCATATTTTAGTAAACCAAAACTGTAGGTTAAATACAAGAATCCTTTCTTTTAATCCCTGCCCAATCCCATTCTATACACCCTTTTTCCAGAGGTAAGCACACCTGTGATTTTAAGGATATGTTTTATACGTTGAGCATGAACATTCATCCACATTCAAAGGGCTGAACACCATCCACCTGACTTCACCCTCATATACATTGTTTATAAGGGGTAGGTTAATTTTGTGTTTTCCCAGGTGCCATGGAATACTTCCTCCTCCATCCAGGGTCCCATGGAATACCTCCTCTATCCATCAGGGTCCTATGGAATTCCTCCTCCCTCCTCCATCACGGTCCTATGGAATCCCTTCTCAAACCTCCATCTGGGTCCGATTGAATCCCTTCTCCCTCCATCAGGGTCCTATGGAATCCCTCTTTCCTCCTCCATCAAGATCCTATGGAATCCCTTCTCCATCCATCAGGGTCCTGTAAATCCCTCCTCCCTACCTCCATCAGGGTCTTATGGAATCCTTCCTCCCTCCATCCAGGGTCCAATGGAATCCCTCCTCCCTCCATCCAGGGTCCTATGGAATCCCTCCTCCCTCCATCCAGGGTCCTATGGAATCCCTCCTCTATCAATCAGAGTCCTATGGAATTCCTCCTCCCTCCATCAGGGTCCTATGGAATCCCTCCTCCCTCCATCCAGGGTCCTATGGAATCCCTCCTCTATCAATCAGAGTCCTATGGAATTCCTCCTCCCTCCATCAGGGTCCTATGGAATCCCTCCTCCCTCCTCCATCAGGGTCCTATGGAATCCCTCCTCCCACCATCAGGGTCCTATGGAATCCTTCCTCTCTCCATCAGGGTCCTATGGAATCCCTCCTCCCTCCATCAGGGTCCTATGGAATCCCTCCTCCCTCCGTCAGGGTCCTATCGAATCCCTCCTCCCTCCTCCATCCAGGGTCCCGAGATGCACCTAATTGAGTCCTTGGTGGAGACTCCTGGATAGCTGTTTTAAAACTGGAATGTGAGGGATTTGCTCAGAGGAATCAGAGAAAGACCTTTATTTGTTTAAGAACCAATGACTTTATTTGAAGAGACAATGAACCTTGAACACGGAACTGAGGTGCCCGTTTTTCATGGACTATATGGCCATCGGCATCAAGGAATTCTTACCATTTACAACAGCATAGATGGAACTAGAGAGCATTATGCTAAGTGAAATAAGTCAGTTGGAGAAAGGTCAATATCATATGATGTCACTCATTTGTGGAATATAATGAACATGAACTGATGAACAAACATAGAAACAGAGTCATAGAAGCCTCGAACAGACTGTCTAACTCAGCTGTGGGCAAACTACGGCCGGCGGGCCGGATCTGGCCCGTTTGAAATGAATAAACTAAAACAAAACAAAACAAAACAAAACAACAACAAAACAAACAAACAAACAAAAAAACGTACCCTTTTATGTAATGATGTTTACTTTGAATTTATATTAGTTCACACAAACACTCCATCCATGCTTTTGTTCCGGCCCTCCGGTCCAGTTTAAGAACCCACTGTGGCCCTCGAGTCAAAAACTTTGCCCACCCCTGGTCTAACCCATGAGGGAAAGCAGGGGGTGAGGAGATAAGAGATCAACCAAAGGACTTGTATGCATGCATATGAGAATAACCAATGGACACCAACTGTAAGGGGAGGTGAGGGCATGTACTGGTAGGTGGGCAAAGGTGGGGAGAGGTCAACATGGAAAAAGGAGACATATGAAATACTTTAAACAATAAAGAATTTAAATTAAATAAAATCAAATCACTTTTACAAAAAAAGTAAATGAAGAATGACATAGCAGCCATAAAGAACACAATGGAAGGATTAAAGAATAGACTAAAAGAAGCTGAGGACAAAATCAGCATGTTAGAAGACAAAGTATAAATAGATGCCCAAGTTGAGCAGCAACTGAAAAAAAAAATTTAAAAATCAGAAGGAGAGTCTACAGGATCTTTGGGACAATTGGAAACAATACAACATGTGCATAATAGTTGTGGCAGAAGAAGAGTGGCTGAGCAAGGAATAGAAATATTTTTAGAAGAAACAATGACAGAAAACTTTCCAGACTTGGGGGAGAAATCAAGTCACACAAAGCCAAGAAGCACAGAGAGTCCCAAGCAAGATGAACCCAAAAAGACCCAAACCAAGACACGTCGTAATTAAATTGGCAAATGTAAAAGACAAAGAATCTTAAAGGCTGCAAGAGAGAGACAAAGTTACGTAAAAGGGATGTCCACTATCAACTGATTTCTCAACAGAAACACGCCAGGCCAGAAGGTAATAGAATGAAGTATATAAACTGATGCAAAGCAAACTACTGATTTGAATAATGCTCTAAACAGCAAAGCTATCATTCAAAATTTAAGGTGAAATTTGGAGATTCACAGACAAAAAACAAAACAAAACAAACAAACAAACAAAAACCCAAACAAACAAACAAAAACAACAACTATGGGAGTTTATCACCACCTATACAGCTATGCAAAATATGCTAAAGGGGCTGTTGTAGAGAAGAAATAGAAAGGGAGAAAGAGAAAGCAAAACAGGCTCAAAGAATAAAGATGGCAACAAATTATGACCTATCCATAATAACCTTAAACGTAAATGGATTAAATTCCCCAAATAAAACACAGGGTAGCTGAATGGATAAGAAATCATGACTCATATACATACTATCTAAAACAGACCCACCTCAGAACAATGGACTCACACAGACTGAACATGAAGAAATTGTAAAAAAATCTTCAAGCAAATTGAAACGAAAAAACAAAACAAAACAAAACAAAAAACCTGTGGTAGCAATACCTATATCTGAGAAAAATACACCTCAAAGTGAAGGTCATAACTAGAGGTAAGGAAAGCCACTTCATAATATTAAGGGTATTGATACAACAAAAGTATTTAACTCTGGTAAACATATATGTACCCAATACAGGAGCATCCAAATACATAAACAAAACTTCTGGAAGGTATCAAGGGAGAGATCAACAGCAACACAATCACAGTAGGAGACTTTCATACCCATTGACATCCATGGATAAATTAATGAGAAAACCTGAATAGTCATAAAAAAAAAAAAAACTCCCTGCAAACACACTCTGGACGAGATGCCCTCACAGAGAAGTTTTACCAAACATTGAAAGAATGAACACCTATCCTCCTCAAACTATTCCAAAATTCAGAAAGAAGGAATACTTCCAAGCTCTTTCTTTGAGGCCAGCATTACCCTATTCCAAAAACCAGATAAAGACAGTACAAAGAAAGAGAATTACAGGACAATATCCCTGATGAACATAGTGGCTAAAATCCTCAACAAAATTTTAGAAACTCGGATCCAGCAATACCTTAGAAAGATCATACACCATGAACAATTGTTCTTCCAGGGATGCAAGGCCAGTACAATATCCACAAATCAATAAATGTGATACATCGCATAAACAAGCTGAAAGATAAAAACCACATGATCATATCAATAGACACAGAGAAAGCATTTGACAAAATCCAATGGGACAAAAATCCCTTTTTTAAATAAAAACTCTCAACAAAGTGGGAGTAGAGGGATCATACCTCAACATAATAAAATCCTTCTATGACAAACCTACAGGCAGCATCATACTTAATGGACAAAAGCTTAAACCATTTCAAATAGGGACAAGAACAAGACCAGGATGCCCACTTTCACCACTCCTATTCTACATAGTACTAGAAGTACTAGCTGTTGCAATCAGACAACAAGAAGAAATGAAAGGCATTCAAATTGTAAAGGAGGAAGTAAAACTGTCACTATTTGCTGATAACATGATAGTATGCAAAGAAAACCCTAAAGACTCCATCAGAAAACTAGTAGATTTAACTAATGAATTTGGCAGCATAGCAGGATATAAAATTAACCAGAAATCTATGGCATTTTTATACACCAATAATGGACTCTCAGAAAGGGAAACCAAACAAACAACCACATTTACCGTTGAAATAAAAAAAAATTTAGATACTTAGGAATAAGCTTAGCCAAGTAGATAAAAGACCTGTACTAGGAAAACTACAGGACATTGAAAAGGGAGATACAGGAAGATACAAGCAAGTGGAAGAATATACCGTGTTCATGGATTGGTAGAAGCAACATCATTACAATGTTCATAGTACCCAGGCAGTGTACAGATTCAATGCAATCTCCATTAAAATACCAACAGCATATTTCACAGTTAGAACAAATGCTCCAAACTTTTATATAGAATCAAAAAATACCCCAAACAGCTTAGCAGTATTGAGAAAGAAAATCAAAGTTGGAGGAGTCAAATTCCAGATTTCCAGTTATACTACAAAGCCAATGTACTCAAAGCTGCCTGGTATTGGCACAAGGACAGACATATGCACCAATGGAACAGAACAGAGAACCCAGAAATCAACACAAGTCATTATGTTCAATATGTGACAAGGGAGGCAAGAGCATACAATGGAGTTAAAATAGTCTCTTAAATAAATGGTGTTGGGAAAATTGGACAAAAACATGCAAGAAAAAATGAAACTAGAACACCAAGTTACACCATACAGAAAAATAAACTCAAATGGATGAAGGACTTAAATATAAGTCGGGAAACCACAAAAATCCTAGAAGAATCCACAGGCAGCAAAATCTCAGACATTTCTTGTAGCACTATGTTTATGGCTACAACTCCTAGGACAATGGAAATTAAGGAGAGAATAAATGGGACTACATCAAAATAAAAAAGCTTCTGCACAGCAAATGAAACCATCAATAAAATAAAAATAGTGCCCACTGCATGGGAAGACATACTTGCCAACGATACATCTAAGGAGTTAACCTCCAAAATCTACACGAAACTCATACATCTTAACAAAAGGAAGATAAACAGTTGAATTAAAAATGGGCAAAGGATCTAAATAGACACTTCTCCTAAATGGACACACAGAGGGCCAAATGGCATATGAAAAAGTGCTTAAGGTCACTGATCATCCAAGAGGTGCAAATAAAAAGGACAGTGAGGTGCCACCTCACACCTGTTAGAATGGCTATCATCAATTAATCCACAAATGACAAGTGTTGTCAAGGATGTGGAAAAAAGGGAACCCTGGTGCACTGCCAGTGGGAATACAGACTGGTGCAGCCACTGTGGAAAACAGTTTGGAGTTTCATCAAAAAATTAAAAATGGAACTGCCATTTGACCCAGAGATCCAACTTCTAGGATTATATCCCAAGAAATCAGAAAACACCAATCTGAAAGAATATATGCTCCCCTATGTTCATAGCAGCACAATTGACAATAGCTAAGATTTGGAAACAGCCTAAGTGCCCATCAGCTGATTAATGGATTAAAAATGGTGGTACGACTATTCAATGGAATACTATGCAGCTGAGAAAAGAAAGAACTCTTACCATTTGCAGCAGCATGGATGGTCCTAGGGCACATTATGCTAAGTGAAATATGCCAGTGGGAGAAAGAGCCATATCACATGATCTCACTCATATGTGAAATATAACTAACAACAGAAACTGATGAAAAAAATAGACCTAGAGACATAGAAACATGGAACACACTGTCAACCCTCAGAGGGAAAGCAGGAAGGGGAATAGGGGGGAAGAATTCAACCAATGAACTCATGTTCATATATGCATAACCCATGGACACAGACTATGGGGTGGTGCAGACTGGGGGTAGGGGTGTAGGAGAGGGCACTAGGGGTAAAAAAAAAAGGGACATATATAACACTTTGAGCAATAAAAAGAAAAGAAAAAAGCCAACTCTAACCAGCCGGGGCAAGGGGCGGCAGTTGTTCTAGTCTCTGGTTGTCTGGTTGTCCTGATATTTTGGTCACTGGATTTAATTATATAAGATTTTTACTGATTTTCAGAGAAGGAGAGGAAGAGAGAGAAACATCAGTGTTGAGAGAGAATCATTAATCAGCTGCATCCTGCATGCACCCCCACTGAGGACCGAGCCTGCTCCCCAGGCATATGCCCTCACCTGGAATCAAACCATGACCTCCTGGTTCATAGGTCAATGCTCAAACACTGAGCCACATCGGCTGGGCAACAAGATCTTTTGTAAGTAATTCTTTTATTTATGGTTATTTTTAATGAATAATTGACATAAATATATAGTACTCCTAATGCAATCAAAACCAAGAGGAGTATGTGTAAATATTGACTTCATAGTTGGTAAAATACATAACACATTGATGAACCCAAGCAGAAGCTCATTCAGAAAGTTTTATTAGCAATAGGTGTTAAAATTTACAGATATTGTGGAATCAAATTGTCCATACACAGTGAGGCACTCATGGTGAATTCTGACTTATGTTCAAATGAGAGACACACTAGCCAAGTGAACAGTAAATAGAAAATTGTCTAATCCTCTTTGTCCCCTGAATCCTCCTCTTTGGGTTTGGAGAGGAGTTTCATTACTCGGTGTATAGGAGTCTTCACAGACTCATAGTTCCATCCCTTCCTCATAAACATCTTCTCAATCACACCTGGCATCCTGTAGCCCTTGCTTACAATGAAATCTTTGAAGGCAATTGGTCCATAAAGTTCATCAATAATGTCTGGTTCAAGATGCCTTCCATCGGTCAAATGTTCCTTGTCAGGGACGACTTTAGGGTCGGGCAGAGGCTGGCCATTGACCAGCTTTTTCCAGGATTTGGGGTCCAGGTACCATGCTCCATACCTTATCTTCTCCCGTTTGGGTTTATGAGGGTCTTCTGGTTTTCGGAGTTTCCTTTGCCAGTTACCTTCCTGCAGGGAGAATTTTCTCTGCTGTATGTCATCTAGCTGTTTGCAGGGCCTTATCTTCAAAGGAAGCTGGCTTATTTTCTTTATTTTGACTGTATTATGGGTGAGTGGGACCTCTAAGTCAACCTCAAACTGTTTCATGAGGTCCTCTTCAACAATGCCTATGTCTCCAAAATTATCATCGATCCATCTGCAGAATTCACGAATTCTTCTTCTTGATTTTTGGAGCCCAAGATCTTTGGGAATATCCGTTGTGCATTTTGCATTTGTCTCTTCCTCAGGAAACAAACTGAATAAATATGACTGGAGGCTCTCCTTGGCCGTTTGCACGTGGGTTTGGTCTTCAGGTTCCAGGTTGTCCTCCTCGGGAGGTTCCAGGTTGAGCTTCCAGGAAGATACGGGGTGGACTGCCTGGGGAGGCTCCAGTTTCACGGCCTGGGGAGGCTCCAGGATCCCTGCCTGGGGAGGCTCCAGGTTCGCTGCCTGGGGAGGCTCCAGGTTGGTCTGCTCAGGATGTTCTTCACACAGGTGTGTGGGGGTCTTCTTTCTTTCCTTGGTGCCCTCACAATGTGCCCACGTGTCCTCCAGCTTCCTGTCAGGATCTAGCACTTCCAGGACCTTGAGGAGGAGGTCTGGAGGGAGAGCTTCCTCCAGATTCAGGCAGTTCGCCAGGGACTGCTGGGTCAGGCTGGCTTCAATGTTCTCTACAAAGGCCTTCCGTGCTCGCTGGGCTGGCGAGAGCTTGGAACACAGGTCCGCTCCCGTGGGCGGCTGCCTGTGAATCTTTTTGGGCGGAGGGCGGGGAATTCTATGAGCAATCATGGGGAGAAAGCCTTCCCGAGGGCCACGAGTGATCACATCTTCAGCAGATGGACAGCCCGTTCTGAAGTCGTCCAGTCCCTCCTTCACAAATACCCACCGCCGGCTGTCCATGGAGGTGGGGCACTTCCCAAGCTGCTTGTTCTGCCTGCAGAGATAGCGGGAAGGCAACCTGTCCCTGTCCTTGAACCAGGGCTTACATTCCATGCCCAGGGGCAAGGGCTCCAGCGGCGCCGGCCCTAGCAGCCACTTCTTGCTGGGCTCCGGCTTTTTGTCGAGCTTCGGCCCTGACTGCCACGGCTTGATCAGCCCCGACTCTATGAGCGCCTTCTTCCTCAGGTCCGACTTTAGCAGCCACCCCTTGTGGGGCTCCGGTAAGGGCCACTGCTGGCACGCCATGGCGCCCTTGGACCAGACGGCCTCAGGGGTTTGTTGTCCCAGCGGCCCCGTTGCTAGGAGACCATTGCCTGGTACTGACTCATTCTTATTCTTTCCTGAGGCGGGTCAGCACGCGCCCCTGCACAGACTGCATTGTCCCGGAATGGCCTGCAAGGTTGCGTTCTTGCTTGTGGTAGAGAACTGTTCCCGTGTATGGGCACACCACAGGTCAGCTGCCCATTCATCTTTTTTTTTTTTTTTTAAATATTTTATTGATTTTTTACAGAGAGGAAGGGAGAGAGATAGAGAGTTAGAAACATCGATGAGAGAGAAACATCGATCAGCTGCCTCCTGCACATCTCCTACTGGGGATGTGCCCGCAACCCAGGTACATGCCCTTGACCGGAATCGAACCTGGGACCTTTCAGTCCGCAGGCCGACGCTCTATCCACTGAGCCAAGCCGGTTTCGGCCCCATTCATCTTTTGATGGACTTTTGGATTGATTCCAGTTTGAGGCTGTTTCGAAATCATGGGGTCACGAATATTTCACGTGTTCACATCGTCATACAAGTACTTTCATTTCTCCTGGATAAATTATAGGTAACAACTGAAAGGCGGGAGCTTCTGAGAGCCATGTTTTTTCTATGTACTCACAGCCGTCAGGTTTTGATATTTGCCCAAATATGGGTGAGGTGAGTGAGGCATTGGGTGTACAACTTCAGATGGCACCCAAAATCCCCCTCAGAAATCAAGATCAATTATCTCTTAAGGTAACATTTCAACATAATCAGAAAAACAGTGCCATATTAAAGCCTGAGGACAAAGGATAGTTCAGTGCCCTACTACCGATCCTATCTTTATTTCAAAGCCATGTGTTGTTCACCATCCATTTTCTTTTCACAAATAATATTTGCCCTTTTTAGATACTGTTGTGTTTCTTGGAAACAGTTTGGTTCTTTGGGATCCCTTTCAAGATTTGATTTATAATAAACAGAGCCGTTCCCTGTGATAGTACATGGCGAAATACTGTTATACCATGTGGTATGGTTAAGTAACTGTTCCTCACTACTGAAGCAAGACCCTTCCACGTAAATTATTCAATGCCTGTGCATCTAGTCTGGCTGACAGTAAAGGTCACTATTGCAGGCCCTGTGTGAATATCAGTTATCAAGAATCCTTCCCAGTGGTTTCTTTCCTGGCTTCTAATAATGTATTCACACACAAGCTGATCAGTAATCCCCGGAATCATTCTTGTGGCGTGCAAGATTCTGGAGTTCCCTCTCTTTCTCTCATTTTGCTCTCTGGTTGTCTGCCTTGAGATCTCTACCCACCTTGTTCTCTGTGGTGTCTTAGCTCCATCTCCTCTACATAGCGTGACTGCTGGTCTTTGCCTCTCTGCCTGTGGCCTAGAAACGGAAGGAATGTGGAGCCATCAGAGGAGTCACCTCATTTATTTCCTATCTGTGAGGCATCTGTCCCTGCTTCCTGATGTCCAGTGTCTTTCATAATTTTATCTTATTTTATTTCATTATTTTTTTCAGGTGTTCCAGGGCATATATCTGATCCCTGTTACTCTACTTTGGCCAGGAGAGAAAATATAATTTACTTTTTTTTGTTTTGTCTCCCTCAATTTGTGAGTCAGTCTGCCTTTTCAAAGGTCTCCCACGACTTCCAAGCCATCATGGGGAGAAAGCCCTCCGGAGGGCCACGAGTGTTCACATCTTCAGGAGATGGACAGCCCTTTGTGAAGTCGGGCTGTCCATCTCCTGGTACCGTAAATTCTTGCTATTCTCCGTGATTAGAAATTGTAGATCACACCCGCATTATTGAAACAAATGCCTCTTTTAAAATCCATACCAACCAATTTTTCTTTTTCCCCTAATACTCAGGATAAGCATCTTCTAAAAATTCCAAAAAATAAATAGTAAACTCCTTAGCATGTCGCATTAGGTGTTTTACAGTTTCAATGCAGCATGGGTTTTTCTTGGTCATAGCCAATAATACACTAATACACACATTACAGATTAGATGTAATTCTTCAACCATGGCAGCAACTTGAATCTTGTCCTCAAATACATTTTTTATTCATTTACTTATTCAGCATACATTGGTTCAGTTCTCCTTTTGTATGAGGCAGTGTGTCCAATATGCAAACTATTGCAATTAAAGATACAAACACCATACTCTCCTTATAAGAAAATTCCCATCAATTTTTGCCATCTGATTATTTTAAAGATTTTCTTCAGACTTCACCCTTGAAGTACATTCTTTCTGAGTAAGTGTTAAGTGAGGTAGGCTGAGATTGCAAATCAATGAAATAGAATTAAATACATTAATACAGCTAGGAAGACTTAAGTGGTTGGTATAAGTTAAAATATGAAGCTAAGGAATAGAAAATCAGTGACCACGATTCAATGGGAACTCAATCTATTCTAGAAGTCATTGCTTGTAAATTAATATTATTATTAATATCATTATTAATATTAATATTATTGTTTCCTGCAGTAGGAAGCACTGGGAGAATATCTCCATTTAAGGATAAGAACGAGGTGACATTTTCATAGGAAAAATGATACGTAGCCAAAGGTAATGACCAGTATATTCAAACCCCTTTAAAAGTTCACTATTGTCCCCATTTGTCATGTGACATATACCTTTTCCAAAGAGGAAAGATAGATATGCAACAGAAATTACATGTACCCGTTATCGAAATTGTCAAGTGAATCCTAGCTGTTTTGGATCATTGGATAGCAGTGATGTTGAACCTATGACACGCGAACTCATTTTTTTGGTTGATTTTTCTTTGTTAAATGGCATTTAAATATATAAAATAATAATCAAACATATAAATCTTCCTTGTACTATGGTTGCAAATGTCAAAAAATTCCTATATGTGACATGGCACCAGAGTTAAGTTAGGGTTTTTCAAAATGCTGACATGCCGAGCTCAAAAGGTTCTCCAAGAGCCTCAGCCTGGGGACTGAAGTGTCCCTGGTAACATTTTGGTGAAGGTCACGTAATCAGGGTGGTGCAGGCAAGAAGGCTCAATCCCCAGTAGGGGCCATCAAGAGGCAGCTGATCAATGATTCTCTCTCATCACTGATGTTTCTATCCCTCTTTCCCTCTCCCTATCTCTCTAAATATATATATATATATATATTTAAAAATTAGCCAATGAAATATAATGAATGAGCATCAGGTGTTCCAAATAATGTTTCTAGAGCTCTCTTCACTCTTAAATACATGAGGTTACATTACTGTATGAACATAAGCATCTTCCAAGTATTCATCCTACACTGGCTATGGCAGCTAACATTAGGAAATATGGCTATTGAAAAAGAGCCTGCTGTAGTTGTTTACCATCTCCCAAAGCAAATATTTCTGAAGAGTGATTACTGATGTAGAGTACTTATCTTTCTCCATTGTCCCATTTTTTGCTTCTTAAATAGACAGCATGTGAAGATTGTGTCTTACAGGTAGTTGTTACCATAACTTCGATCACATATAATAAGCACATTTAAGATAATACTGATACCTTGTAATATAGCAACATTTTTCAACATCAGATTATTCCAGAAACTTCCCCTTTTAGTTTTCATTTTTTTTTAAATATATTTTATTGATTTTTTTACAGAGAGGAAGGGAGAGAGATAGAGAGTTAGAAACATCGATGAGAGAGAAACATCGATCGGCTGCCTCCTGCACATCTCCTACTGGGGATGTGCCAGCAACCCAGGTACATGCCCTTGACCGGAATCGAACCTGGGACCTTTCAGTCCGCAGGCCGACGCTCTATCCACTGAGCAAAACCGGTTTCAGCAGTTTTCATTTTTTTAAAAATCAAAATGACATTGTTTCTGGATCTTTTTTTTTCATGGATTTATTTTGTTCATTAGATTCCACATATGAGTGAGATCATGTGATACTTACCTTACTCTGACGGGCTTATTTCGTTTAGCATAATACTCTCCAGCTCAATCCATGCTGTTGCAAATATTTCTATCTTGCAAGTGCTTGATCTGTCCTCTAATTGTTTCCTTCTATAGTAGACATTTTATTTTACTTTTATAAATCTATTTTCTTCCCTTAAAAATCTGAGAATAGGAATTTGAATTTTTGGTGAAATTATCTTTTATTTCAATATTTTATCTGAGTTTTCCCGCAAAATGACATAGTTTTGTGTGTTTATTGTGATCTTCTATTTTACCTTCCTCATACATCTGGCAAACCTTTTTCATTTATATATATGAATAAAGGACTTACTTGATTCACCTCAGTAAGTAGCATGGATCAGATCTAGAATTGTGATGTCCATTTCACTACCAGTGTTTTGCTCAAAATGGGAAAGTGGAGTGTGTCAGTTATTCACTTTCTTTCTCCTTCGGGGATACTTGGCATAGAGTTTACAGGTAGGATAGGAACACTTTCTGATGCCAAAGAAAACACAATATTTCTCACATTGGAACACTAGTGTTTTTTCCTTCAGGAAAATGGGTCCTATTGTTTCCCTTCTCTGCAGGTCTGTAATTGTCTTCCATTCATTCACTGTCTTGGAGTGTAGTTAGGGAGATTAAAAGGCTCAGATGCCAAAGACCTTTACTGTCCTATGTAAGGAGGCATGGGGTAGGGTTAGAGCTGAGCAAGTTAAAACAGACCTGCTCTTCACAGAGCAGTTATTTACTATCACAATTGACCAAGGACCATCCGCAGTATTGCAATTTCATTTACTCTGTCCTTAGATTAAGGGGTCTCCATCTTGCTACCCAGATTAACAAATGTTAATATTTGCATATTTTAGTAAACCAAAACTGTAGGTTAAATACAAGAATCCTTTCTTTTAATCCCTGCCCAATCCCATTCTATACACCCTTTTTCCAGAGGTAAGCACACCTGTGATTTTAAGGATATGTTTTATACGTTGAGCATGAACATTCATCCACATTCAAAGGGCTGAACACCATCCACCTGACTTCACCCTCATATACATTGTTTATAAGGGGTAGGTTAATTTTGTGTTTTCCCAGGTGCCATGGAATACTTCCTCCTCCATCCAGGGTCCCATGGAATACCTCCTCTATCCATCAGGGTCCTATGGAATTCCTCCTCCCTCCTCCATCACGGTCCTATGGAATCCCTTCTCAAACCTCCATCTGGGTCCGATTGAATCCCTTCTCCCTCCATCAGGGTCCTATGGAATCCCTCTTTCCTCCTCCATCAAGATCCTATGGAATCCCTTCTCCATCCATCAGGGTCCTGTAAATCCCTCCTCCCTACCTCCATCAGGGCCTTATGGAATCCTTCCTCCCTCCATCCAGGGTCCAATGGAATCCCTCCTCCCTCCATCCAGGGTCCTATGGAATCCCTCCTCCCTCCATCCAGGGTCCTATGGAATCCCTCCTCTATCAATCAGAGTCCTATGGAATTCCTCCTCCCTCCATCAGGGTCCTATGGAATCCCTCCTCCCTCCTCCATCAGGGTCCTATGGAATCCCTCCTCCCACCATCAGGGTCCTATGGAATCCTTCCTCTCTCCATCAGGGTCCTATGGAATCCCTCCTCCCTCCATCAGGGTCCTATGGAATCCCTCCTCCCTCCGTCAGGGTCCTATCGAATCCCTCCTCCCTCCTCCATCCAGGGTCCCGAGATGCACCTAATTGAGTCCTTGGTGGAGACTCCTGGATAGCTGTTTTAAAACTGGAATGTGAGGGATTTGCTCAGAGGAATCAGAGAAAGACCTTTATTTGTTTAAGAACCAATGACTTTATTTGAAGAGACAATGAACCTTGAACACGGAACTGAGGTGCCCGTTTTTCATGGACTATATGGCCATCGGCATCAAGGAATTCTTACCATTTACAACAGCATAGATGGAACTAGAGAGCATTATGCTAAGTGAAATAAGTCAGTTGGAGAAAGGTCAATATCATATGATGTCACTCATTTGTGGAATATAATGAACATGAACTGATGAACAAACATAGAAACAGAGTCATAGAAGCCTCGAACAGACTGTCTAACTCAGCTGTGGGCAAACTACGGCCGGCGGGCCGGATCTGGCCCGTTTGAAATGAATAAACTAAAACAAAACAAAACAAAACAAAACAACAACAAAACAAACAAACAAACAAAAAAACGTACCCTTTTATGTAATGATGTTTACTTTGAATTTATATTAGTTCACACAAACACTCCATCCATGCTTTTGTTCCGGCCCTCCGGTCCAGTTTAAGAACCCACTGTGGCCCTCGAGTCAAAAACTTTGCCCACCCCTGGTCTAACCCATGAGGGAAAGCAGGGGGTGAGGAGATAAGAGATCAACCAAAGGACTTGTATGCATGCATATGAGAATAACCAATGGACACCAACTGTAAGGGGAGGTGAGGGCATGTACTGTTAGGTGGGCAAAGGTGGGGAGAGGTCAACATGGAAAAAGGAGACATATGAAATACTTTAAACAATAAAGAATTTAAATTAAATAAAATCAAATCACTTTTACAAAAAAAGTAAATGAAGAATGACATAGCAGCCATAAAGAACACAATGGAAGGATTAAAGAATAGACTAAAAGAAGCTGAGGACAAAATCAGCATGTTAGAAGACAAAGTATAAATAGATGCCCAAGTTGAGCAGCAACTGAAAAAAAAATTTAAAAATCAGAAGGAGAGTCTACAGGAGCTTTGGGACAATTGGAAACAATACAACATGTGCATAATAGTTGTGGCAGAAGAAGAGTGGCTGAGCAAGGAATAGAAATATTTTTAGAAGAAACAATGACAGAAAACTTTCCAGACTTGGGGGAGAAATCAAGTCACACAAAGCCAAGAAGCACAGAGAGTCCCAAGCAAGATGAACCCAAAAAGACCCAAACCAAGACACGTCGTAATTAAATTGGCAAATGTAAAAGACAAAGAATCTTAAAGGCTGCAAGAGAGAGACAAAGTTACGTAAAAGGGATGTCCACTATCAACTGATTTCTCAACAGAAACACGCCAGGCCAGAAGGTAATAGAATGAAGTATATAAACTGATGCAAAGCAAACTACTGATTTGAATAATGCTCTAAACAGCAAAGCTATCATTCAAAATTTAAGGTGAAATTTGGAGATTCACAGACAAAAAACAAAACAAAACAAACAAACAAACAAAAACCCAAACAAACAAACAAAAACAACAACTATGGGAGTTTATCACCACCTATACAGCTATGCAAAATATGCTAAAGGGGCTGTTGTAGAGAAGAAATAGAAAGGGAGAAAGAGAAAGCAAAACAGGCTCAAAGAATAAAGATGGCAACAAATTATGACCTATCCATAATAACCTTAAACGTAAATGGATTAAATTCCCCAAATAAAACACAGGGTAGCTGAATGGATAAGAAATCATGACTCATATACATACTATCTAAAACAGACCCACCTCAGAACAATGGACTCACACAGACTGAACATGAAGAAATTGTAAAAAAATCTTCAAGCAAATTGAAACGAAAAAACAAAACAAAACAAAACAAAAAACCTGTGGTAGCAATACCTATATCTGAGAAAAATACACCTCAAAGTGAAGGTCATAACTAGAGGTAAGGAAAGCCACTTCATAATATTAAGGGTATTGATACAACAAAAGTATTTAACTCTGGTAAACATATATGTACCCAATACAGGAGCATCCAAATACATAAACAAAACTTCTGGAAGGTATCAAGGGAGAGATCAACAGCAACACAATCACAGTAGGAGACTTTCATACCCATTGACATCCATGGATAAATTAATGAGAAAACCTGAATAGTCATAAAAAAAAAAAAAAAACTCCCTGCAAACACACTCTGGACGAGATGCCTTCACAGAGAAGTTTTACCAAACATTGAAAGAATGAACACCTATCCTCCTCAAACTATTCCAAAATTCAGAAAGAAGGAATACTTCCAAGCTCTTTCTTTGAGGCCAGCATTACCCTATTCCAAAAACCAGATAAAGACAGTACAAAGAAAGAGAATTACAGGACAATATCCCTGATGAACATAGTGGCTAAAATCCTCAACAAAATTTTAGAAACTCGGATCCAGCAATACCTTAGAAAGATCATACACCATGAACAATTGTTCTTCCAGGGATGCAAGGCCAGTACAATATCCACAAATCAATAAATGTGATACATCGCATAAACAAGCTGAAAGATAAAAACCACATGATCATATCAATAGACGCAGAGAAAGCATTTGACAAAATCCAATGGGACAAAAATCCCTTTTTTAAATAAAAACTCTCAACAAAGTGGGAGTAGAGGGATCATACCTCAACATAATAAAATCCTTCTATGACAAACCTACAGGCAGCATCATACTTAATGGACAAAAGCTTAAACCATTTCAAATAGGGACAAGAACAAGACCAGGATGCCCACTTTCACCACTCCTATTCTACATAGTACTAGAAGTACTAGCTGTTGCAATCAGACAACAAGAAGAAATGAAAGGCATTCAAATTGTAAAGGAGGAAGTAAAACTGTCACTATTTGCTGATAACATGATAGTATGCAAAGAAAACCCTAAAGACTCCATCAGAAAACTAGTAGATTTAACTAATGAATTTGGCAGCATAGCAGGATATAAAATTAACCAGAAATCTATGGCATTTTTATACACCAATAATGGACTCTCAGAAAGGGAAACCAAACAAACAACCACATTTACCGTTGAAATAAAAAAAAAAATTTAGATACTTAGGAATAAGCTTAGCCAAGTAGATAAAAGACCTGTACTAGGAAAACTACAGGACATTGAAAAGGGAGATACAGGAAGATACAAGCAAGTGGAAGAATATACCGTGTTCATGGATTGGTAGAATCAACATCATTACAATGTCCATAGTACCCAGGCAGTCTACAGATTCAATGCAATCTCCATTAAAATACCAACAGCATATTTCACAGTTAGAACAAATGCTCCAAACTTTTATATAGAATCAAAAAATACCCCAAACAGCTTAGCAGTATTGAGAAAGAAAATCAAAGTTGGAGGAGTCAAATTCCAGATTTCCAGTTATACTACAAAGCCAATGTACTCAAAGCTGCCTGGTATTGGCACCAATGGAACAGAACAGAGAACCCAGAAATCAACACAAGTCATTATGTTCAATATGTGACAAGGGAGGCAAGAGCATACAATGGAGTTAAAATAGTCTCTTAAATAAATGGTGTTGGGAAAATTGGACAAAAACATGCAAGAAAAAATGAAACTAGAACACCAAGTTACACCATACAGAAAAATAAACTCAAATGGATGAAGGACTTAAATATAAGTCGGGAAACCACAAAAATCCTAGAAGAATCCACAGGCAGCAAAATCTCAGACATTTCTTGTAGCACTATGTTTATGGCTACAACTCCTAGGACAATGGAAATTAAGGAGAGAATAAATGGGACTACATCAAAATAAAAAAGCTTCTGCACAGCAAATGAAACCATCAATATAATAAAAATAGTGCCCACTGCATGGGAAGACATACTTGCCAACGATACATCTAAGGAGTTAACCTCCAAAATCTACACGAAACTCATACATCTTAACAAAAGGAAGATAAACAGTTGAATTAAAAATGGGCAAAGGATCTAAATAGACACTTCTCCTAAATGGACACACAGAGGGCCAAATGGCATATGAAAAAGTGCTTAAGGTCACTGATCATCCAAGAGGTGCAAATAAAAAGGACAGTGAGGTGCCACCTCACACCTGTTAGAATGGCTATCATCAATTAATCCACAAATGACAAGTGTTGTCAAGGATGTGGAAAAAAGGGAACCCTGGTGCACTGCCAGTGGGAATACAGACTGGTGCAGCCACTGTGGAAAACAGTTTGGAGTTTCATCAAAAAATTAAAAATGGAACTGCCATTTGACCCAGAGATCCAACTTCTAGGATTATATCCCAAGAAATCAGAAAACACCAATCTGAAAGAATATATGCTCCCCTATGTTCATAGCAGCACAATTGACAATAGCTAAGATTTGGAAACAGCCTAAGTGCCCATCAGCTGATTAATGGATTAAAAATGGTGGTACGACTATTCAATGGAATACTATGCAGCTGAGAAAAGAAAGAACTCTTACCATTTGCAGCAGCATGGATGGTCCTAGGGCACATTATGCTAAGTGAAATATGCCAGTGGGAGAAAGAGCCATATCACATGATCTCACTCATATGTGAAATATAACTAACAACAGAAACTGATGAAAAAAATAGACCTAGAGACATAGAAACATGGAACACACTGTCAACCCTCAGAGGGAAAGCAGGAAGGGGAATAGGGGGGAAGAATTCAACCAATGAACTCATGTTCATATATGCATAACCCATGGACACAGACTATGGGGTGGTGCAGACTGGGGGTAGGGGTGTAGGAGAGGGCACTAGGGGTAAAAAAAAAAGGGACATATATAACACTTTGAGCAATAAAAAGAAAAGAAAAAAGCCAACTCTAACCAGCCGGGGCAAGGGGCGGCAGTTGTTCTAGTCTCTGGTTGTCTGGTTGTCCTGACATTTTGGTCACTGGATTTAATTATATAAGATTTTTACTGATTTTCAGAGAAGGAGAGGAAGAGAGAGAAACATCAGTGTTGAGAGAGAATCATTAATCAGCTGCATCCTGCATGCACCCCCACTGAGGACCGAGCCTGCTCCCCAGGCATATGCCCTCACCTGGAATCAAACCATGACCTCCTGGTTCATAGGTCAATGCTCAAACACTGAGCCACATCGGCTGGGCAACAAGATCTTTTGTAAATAATTCTTTTATTTATGGTTATTTTTAATGAATAATTGACATAAATATATAGTACTCCTAATGCAATCAAAACCAAGAGGAGTATGTGTAAATATTGACTTCATAGTTGGTAAAATACATAACACATTGATGAACCCAAGCAGAAGCTCATTCAGAAAGTTTTATTAGCAATAGGTGTTAAAATTTACAGATATTGTGGAATCAAATTGTCCATACACAGTGAGGCACTCATGGTGAATTCTGACTTATGTTCAAATGAGAGACACACTAGCCAAGTGAACAGTAAATAGAAAATTGTCTAATCCTCTTTGTCCCCTGAATCCTCCTCTTTGGGTTTGGAGAGGAGTTTCATTACTCGGTGTATAGGAGTCTTCACAGACTCATAGTTCCATCCCTTCCTCATAAACATCTTCTCAATCACACCTGGCATCCTGTAGCCCTTGCTTACAATGAAATCTTTGAAGGCAATTGGTCCATAAAGTTCATCAATAATGTCTGGTTCAAGATGCCTTCCATCGGTCAAATGTTCCTTGTCAGGGACGACTTTAGGGTCGGGCAGAGGCTGGCCATTGACCAGCTTTTTCCAGGATTTGGGGTCCAGGTACCATGCTCCATACCTTATCTTCTCCCGTTTGGGTTTATGAGGGTCTTCTGGTTTTCGGAGTTTCCTTTGCCAGTTACCTTCCTGCAGGGAGAATTTTCTCTGCTGTATGTCATCTAGCTGTTTGCAGGGCCTTATCTTCAAAGGAAGCTGGCTTATTTTCTTTATTTTGACTGTATTATGGGTGAGTGGGACCTCTAAGTCAACCTCAAACTGTTTCATGAGGTCCTCTTCAACAATGCCTATGTCTCCAAAATTATCATCGATCCATCTGCAGAATTCACGAATTCTTCTTCTTGATTTTTGGAGCCCAAGATCTTTGGGAATATCCGTTGTGCATTTTGCATTTGTCTCTTCCTCAGGAAACAAACTGAATAAATATGACTGGAGGCTCTCCTTGGCCGTTTGCACGTGGGTTTGGTCTTCAGGTTCCAGGTTGTCCTCCTCGGGAGGTTCCAGGTTGAGCTTCCAGGAAGATACGGGGTGGACTGCCTGGGGAGGCTCCAGTTTCACGGCCTGGGGAGGCTCCAGGATCCCTGCCTGGGGAGGCTCCAGGTTCGCTGCCTGGGGAGGCTCCAGGTTGGTCTGCTCAGGATGTTCTTCACACAGGTGTGTGGGGGTCTTCTTTCTTTCCTTGGTGCCCTCACAATGTGCCCACGTGTCCTCCAGCTTCCTGTCAGGATCTAGCACTTCCAGGACCTTGAGGAGGAGGTCTGGAGGGAGAGCTTCCTCCAGATTCAGGCAGTTCGCCAGGGACTGCTGGGTCAGGCTGGCTTCAATGTTCTCTACAAAGGCCTTCCGTGCTCGCTGGGCTGGCGAGAGCTTGGAACACAGGTCCGCTCCCGTGGGCGGCTGCCTGTGAATCTTTTTGGGCGGAGGGCGGGGAATTCTATGAGCAATCATGGGGAGAAAGCCTTCCCGAGGGCCACGAGTGATCACATCTTCAGCAGATGGACAGCCCGTTCTGAAGTCGTCCAGTCCCTCCTTCACAAATACCCACCGCCGGCTGTCCATGGAGGTGGGGCACTTCCCAAGCTGCTTGTTCTGCCTGCAGAGATAGCGGGAAGGCAACCTGTCCCTGTCCTTGAACCAGGGCTTACATTCCATGCCCAGGGGCAAGGGCTCCAGCGGCGCCGGCCCTAGCAGCCACTTCTTGCTGGGCTCCGGCTTTTTGTCGAGCTTCGGCCCTGACTGCCACGGCTTGATCAGCCCCGACTCTATGAGCGCCTTCTTCCTCAGGTCCGACTTTAGCAGCCACCCCTTGTGGGGCTCCGGTAAGGGCCACTGCTGGCACGCCATGGCGCCCTTGGACCAGACGGCCTCAGGGGTTTGTTGTCCCAGCGGCCCCGTTGCTAGGAGACCATTGCCTGGTACTGACTCATTCTTATTCTTTCCTGAGGCGGGTCAGCACGCGCCCCTGCACAGACTGCATTGTCCCGGAATGGCCTGCAAGGTTGCGTTCTTGCTTGTGGTAGAGAACTGTTCCCGTGTATGGGCACACCACAGGTCAGCTGCCCATTCATCTTTTTTTTTTTTTTAAATATTTTATTGATTTTTTACAGAGAGGAAAGGAGAGAGATAGAGAGTTAGAAACATCGATGAGAGAGAAACATCGATCAGCTGCCTCCTGCACATCTCCTACTGGGGATGTGCCCGCAACCCAGGTACATGCCCTTGACCGGAATCGAACCTGGGACCTTTCAGTCCGCAGGCCGACGCTCTATCCACTGAGCCAAGCCGGTTTCGGCCCCATTCATCTTTTGATGGACTTTTGGATTGATTCCAGTTTGAGGCTGTTTCGAAATCATGGGGTCACGAATATTTCACGTGTTCACATCGTCATACAAGTACTTTCATTTCTCCTGGATAAATTATAGGTAACAACTGAAAGGCGGGAGCTTCTGAGAGCCATGTTTTTTCTATGTACTCACAGCCGTCAGGTTTTGATATTTGCCCAAATATGGGTGAGGTGAGTGAGGCATTGGGTGTACAACTTCAGATGGCACCCAAAATCCCCCTCAGAAATCAAGATCAATTATCTCTTAAGGTAACATTTCAACATAATCAGAAAAACAGTGCCATATTAAAGCCTGAGGACAAAGGATAGTTCAGTGCCCTACTACCGATCCTATCTTTATTTCAAAGCCATGTGTTGTTCACCATCCATTTTCTTTTCACAAATAATATTTGCCCTTTTTAGATACTGTTGTGTTTCTTGGAAACAGTTTGGTTCTTTGGGATCCCTTTCAAGATTTGATTTATAATAAACAGAGCCGTTCCCTGTGATAGTACATGGCGAAATACTGTTATACCATGTGGTATGGTTAAGTAACTGTTCCTCACTACTGAAGCAAGACCCTTCCACGTAAATTATTCAATGCCTGTGCATCTAGTCTGGCTGACAGTAAAGGTCACTATTGCAGGCCCTGTGTGAATATCAGTTATCAAGAATCCTTCCCAGTGGTTTCTTTCCTGGCTTCTAATAATGTATTCACACACAAGCTGATCAGTAATCCCCGGAATCATTCTTGTGGCGTGCAAGATTCTGGAGTTCCCTCTCTTTCTCTCATTTTGCTCTCTGGTTGTCTGCCTTGAGATCTCTACCCACCTTGTTCTCTGTGGTGTCTTAGCTCCATCTCCTCTACATAGCGTGACTGCTGGTCTTTGCCTCTCTGCCTGTGGCCTAGAAACGGAAGGAATGTGGAGCCATCAGAGGAGTCACCTCATTTATTTCCTATCTGTGAGGCATCTGTCCCTGCTTCCTGATGTCCAGTGTCTTTCATAATTTTATCTTATTTTATTTCATTATTTTTTTCAGGTGTTCCAGGGCATATATCTGATCCCTGTTACTCTACTTTGGCCAGGAGAGAAAATATAATTTACTTTTTTTTGTTTTGTCTCCCTCAATTTGTGAGTCAGTCTGCCTTTTCAAAGGTCTCCCACGACTTCCAAGCCATCATGGGGAGAAAGCCCTCCGGAGGGCCACGAGTGTTCACATCTTCAGGAGATGGACAGCCCTTTGTGAAGTCGGGCTGTCCATCTCCTGGTACCGTAAATTCTTGCTATTCTCCGTGATTAGAAATTGTAGATCACACCCGCATTATTGAAACAAATGCCTCTTTTAAAATCCATACCAACCAATTTTTCTTTTTCCCCTAATACTCAGGATAAGCATCTTCTAAAAATTCCAAAAAATAAATAGTAAACTCCTTAGCATGTCGCATTAGGTGTTTTACAGTTTCAATGCAGCATGGGTTTTTCTTGGTCATAGCCAATAATACACTAATACACACATTACAGATTAGATGTAATTCTTCAACCATGGCAGCAACTTGAATCTTGTCCTCAAATACATTTTTTATTCATTTACTTATTCAGCATACATTGGTTCAGTTCTCCTTTTGTATGAGGCAGTGTGTCCAATATGCAAACTATTGCAATTAAAGATACAAACACCATACTCTCCTTATAAGAAAATTCCCATCAATTTTTGCCATCTGATTATTTTAAAGATTTTCTTCAGACTTCACCCTTGAAGTACATTCTTTCTGAGTAAGTGTTAAGTGAGGTAGGCTGAGATTGCAAATCAATGAAATAGAATTAAATACATTAATACAGCTAGGAAGACTTAAGTGGTTGGTATAAGTTAAAATATGAAGCTAAGGAATAGAAAATCAGTGACCACGATTCAATGGGAACTCAATCTATTCTAGAAGTCATTGCTTGTAAATTAATATTATTATTAATATCATTATTAATATTAATATTATTGTTTCCTGCAGTAGGAAGCACTGGGAGAATATCTCCATTTAAGGATAAGAACGAGGTGACATTTTCATAGGAAAAATGATACGTAGCCAAAGGTAATGACCAGTATATTCAAACCCCTTTAAAAGTTCACTATTGTCCCCATTTGTCATGTGACATATACCTTTTCCAAAGAGGAAAGATAGATATGCAACAGAAATTACATGTACCCGTTATCGAAATTGTCAAGTGAATCCTAGCTGTTTTGGATCATTGGATAGCAGTGATGTTGAACCTATGACACGCGAACTCATTTTTTTGGTTGATTTTTCTTTGTTAAATGGCATTTAAATATATAAAATAATAATCAAACATATAAATCTTCCTTGTACTATGGTTGCAAATGTCAAAAAATTCCTATATGTGACATGGCACCAGAGTTAAGTTAGGGTTTTTCAAAATGCTGACATGCCGAGCTCAAAAGGTTCTCCAAGAGCCTCAGCCTGGGGACTGAAGTGTCCCTGGTAACATTTTGGTGAAGGTCACGTAATCAGGGTGGTGCAGGCAAGAAGGCTCAATCCCCAGTAGGGGCCATCAAGAGGCAGCTGATCAATGATTCTCTCTCATCACTGATGTTTCTATCCCTCTTTCCCTCTCCCTATCTCTCTAAATATATATATATATATATATGTATATATATATATATATATTTAAAAATTAGCCAATGAAATATAATGAATGAGCATCAGGTGTTCCAAATAATGTTTCTAGAGCTCTCTTCACTCTTAAATACATGAGGTTACATTACTGTATGAACATAAGCATCTTCCAAGTATTCATCCTACACTGGCTATGGCAGCTAACGTTAGGAAATATGGCTATTGAAAAAGAGCCTGCTGTAGTTGTTTACCATCTCCCAAAGCAAATATTTCTGAAGAGTGATTACTGATGTAGAGTACTTATCTTTCTCCATTGTCCCATTTTTTGCTTCTTAAATAGACAGCATGTGAAGATTGTGTCTTACAGGTAGTTGTTACCATAACTTCGATCACATATAATAAGCACATTTAAGATAATACTGATACCTTGTAATATAGCAACATTTTTCAACATCAGATTATTCCAGAAACTTCCCCTTTTAGTTTTCATTTTTTTTTAAATATATTTTATTGATTTTTTTACAGAGAGGAAGGGAGAGAGATAGAGAGTTAGAAACATCGATGAGAGAGAAACATCGATCGGCTGCCTCCTGCACATCTCCTACTGGGGATGTGCCAGCAACCCAGGTACATGCCCTTGACCGGAATCGAACCTGGGACCTTTCAGTCCGCAGGCCGACGCTCTATCCACTGAGCAAAACCGGTTTCAGCAGTTTTCATTTTTTTAAAAATCAAAATGACATTGTTTCTGGATCTTTTTTTTTTCATGGATTTATTTTGTTCATTAGATTCCACATATGAGTGAGATCATGTGATACTTACCTTACTCTGACGGGCTTATTTCGTTTAGCATAATACTCTCCAGCTCAATCCATGCTGTTGCAAATATTTCTATCTTGCAAGTGCTTGATCTGTCCTCTAATTGTTTCCTTCTATAGTAGACATTTTATTTTACTTTTATAAATCTATTTTCTTCCCTTAAAAATCTGAGAATAGGAATTTGAATTTTTGGTGAAATTATCTTTTATTTCAATATTTTATCTGAGTTTTCCCGCAAAATGACATAGTTTTGTGTGTTTATTGTGATCTTCTATTTTACCTTCCTCATACATCTGGCAAACCTTTTTCATTTATATATATGAATAAAGGACTTACTTGATTCACCTCAGTAAGTAGCATGGATCAGATCTAGAATTGTGATGTCCATTTCACTACCAGTGTTTTGCTCAAAATGGGAAAGTGGAGTGTGTCAGTTATTCACTTTCTTTCTCCTTCGGGGATACTTGGCATAGAGTTTACAGGTAGGATAGGAACACTTTCTGATGCCAAAGAAAACACAATATTTCTCACATTGGAACACTAGTGTTTTTTCCTTCAGGAAAATGGGTCCTATTGTTTCCCTTCTCTGCAGGTCTGTAATTGTCTTCCATTCATTCACTGTCTTGGAGTGTAGTTAGGGAGATTAAAAGGCTCAGATGCCAAAGACCTTTACTGTCCTATGTAAGGAGGCATGGGGTAGGGTTAGAGCTGAGCAAGTTAAAACAGACCTGCTCTTCACAGAGCAGCTATTTACTATCACAATTGACCAAGGACCATCCGCAGTATTGCAATTTCATTTACTCTGTCCTTAGATTAAGGGGTCTCCATCTTGCTACCCAGATTAACAAATGTTAATATTTGCATATTTTAGTAAACCAAAACTGTAGGTTAAATACAAGAATCCTTTCTTTTAATCCCTGCCCAATCCCATTCTATACACCCTTTTTCCAGAGGTAAGCACACCTGTGATTTTAAGGATATGTTTTATACGTTGAGCATGAACATTCATCCACATTCAAAGGGCTGAACACCATCCACCTGACTTCACCCTCATATACATTGTTTATAAGGGGTAGGTTAATTTTGTGTTTTCCCAGGTGCCATGGAATACTTCCTCCTCCATCCAGGGTCCCATGGAATACCTCCTCTATCCATCAGGGTCCTATGGAATTCCTCCTCCCTCCTCCATCACGGTCCTATGGAATCCCTTCTCAAACCTCCATCTGGGTCCGATTGAATCCCTTCTCCCTCCATCAGGGTCCTATGGAATCCCTCTTTCCTCCTCCATCAAGATCCTATGGAATCCCTTCTCCATCCATCAGGGTCCTGTAAATCCCTCCTCCCTACCTCCATCAGGGCCTTATGGAATCCTTCCTCCCTCCATCCAGGGTCCAATGGAATCCCTCCTCCCTCCATCCAGGGTCCTATGGAATCCCTCCTCCCTCCATCCAGGGTCCTATGGAATCCCTCCTCTATCAATCAGAGTCCTATGGAATTCCTCCTCCCTCCATCAGGGTCCTATGGAATCCCTCCTCCCTCCTCCATCAGGGTCCTATGGAATCCCTCCTCCCACCATCAGGGTCCTATGGAATCCTTCCTCTCTCCATCAGGGTCCTATGGAATCCCTCCTCCCTCCATCAGGGTCCTATGGAATCCCTCCTCCCTCCGTCAGGGTCCTATCGAATCCCTCCTCCCTCCTCCATCCAGGGTCCCGAGATGCACCTAATTGAGTCCTTGGTGGAGACTCCTGGATAGCTGTTTTAAAACTGGAATGTGAGGGATTTGCTCAGAGGAATCAGAGAAAGACCTTTATTTGTTTAAGAACCAATGACTTTATTTGAAGAGACAATGAACCTTGAACACGGAACTGAGGTGCCCGTTTTTCATGGACTATATGGCCATCGGCATCAAGGAATTCTTACCATTTACAACAGCATAGATGGAACTAGAGAGCATTATGCTAAGTGAAATAAGTCAGTTGGAGAAAGATCAATATCATATGATGTCACTCATTTGTGGAATATAATGAACATGAACTGATGAACAAACATAGAAACAGAGTCATAGAAGCCTCGAACAGACTGTCTAACTCAGCTGTGGGCAAACTACGGCCGGCGGGCCGGATCTGGCCCGTTTGAAATGAATAAACTAAAACAAAACAAAACAAAACAACAACAAAACAAACAAACAAACAAAAAAAGTACCCTTTTATGTAATGATGTTTACTTTGAATTTATATTAGTTCACACAAACACTCCATCCATGCTTTTGTTAAGGCCCTCCGGTCCAGTTTAAGAACCCACTGTGGCCCTCGAGTCAAAAACTTTGCCCACCCCTGGTCTAACCCATGAGGGAAAGCAGGGGGTGAGGAGATAAGAGATCAACCAAAGGACTTGTATGCATGCATATGAGAATAACCAATGGACACCAACTGTAAGGGGAGGTGAGGGCATGTACTGGTAGGTGGGCAAAGGTGGGGAGAGGTCAACATGGAAAAAGGAGACATATGAAATACTTTAAACAATAAAGAATTTAAATTAAATAAAATCAAATCACTTTTACAAAAAAAGTAAATGAAGAATGACATAGCAGCCATAAAGAACACAATGGAAGGATTAAAGAATAGACTAAAAGAAGCTGAGGACAAAATCAGCATGTTAGAAGACAAAGTATAAATAGATGCCCAAGTTGAGCAGCAACTGAAAAAAAAAATTTAAAAATCAGAAGGAGAGTCTACAGGATCTTTGGGACAATTGGAAACAATACAACATGTGCATAATAGTTGTGGCAGAAGAAGAGTGGCTGAGCAAGGAATAGAAATATTTTTAGAAGAAACAATGACAGAAAACTTTCCAGACTTGGGGGAGAAATCAAGTCACACAAAGCCAAGAAGCACAGAGAGTCCCAAGCAAGATGAACCCAAAAAGACCCAAACCAAGACACGTCGTAATTAAATTGGCAAATGTAAAAGACAAAGAATCTTAAAGGCTGCAAGAGAGAGACAAAGTTACGTAAAAGGGATGTCCACTATCAACTGATTTCTCAACAGAAACACGCCAGGCCAGAAGGTAATAGAATGAAGTATATAAACTGATGCAAAGCAAACTACTGATTTGAATAATGCTCTAAACAGCAAAGCTATCATTCAAAATTTAAGGTGAAATTTGGAGATTCACAGACAAAAAACAAAACAAAACAAACAAACAAACAAAAACCCAAACAAACAAACAAAAACAACAACTATGGGAGTTTATCACCACCTATACAGCTATGCAAAATATGCTAAAGGGGCTGTTGTAGAGAAGAAATAGAAAGGGAGAAAGAGAAAGCAAAACAGGCTCAAAGAATAAAGATGGCAACAAATTATGACCTATCCATAATAACCTTAAACGTAAATGGATTAAATTCCCCAAATAAAACACAGGGTAGCTGAATGGATAAGAAATCATGACTCATATACATACTATCTAAAACAGACCCACCTCAGAACAATGGACTCACACAGACTGAACATGAAGAAATTGTAAAAAAATCTTCAAGCAAATTGAAATGAACAAAACAAAACAAAACAAAACAAAAAACCTGTGGTAGCAATACCTATATCTGAGAAAAATACACCTCAAAGTGAAGGTCATAACTAGAGGTAAGGAAAGCCACTTCATAATATTAAGGGTATTGATACAACAAAAGTATTTAACTCTGGTAAACATATATGTACCCAATACAGGAGCATCCAAATACATAAACAAAACTTCTGGAAGGTATCAAGGGAGAGATCAACAGCAACACAATCACAGTAGGAGACTTTCATACCCATTGACATCCATGGATAAATTAATGAGAAAACCTGAATAGTCATAAAAAAAAAAAAAAACTCCCTGCAAACACACTCTGGACGAGATGCCTTCACAGAGAAGTTTTACCAAACATTGAAAGAATGAACACCTATCCTCCTCAAACTATTCCAAAATTCAGAAAGAAGGAATACTTCCAAGCTCTTTCTTTGAGGCCAGCATTACCCTATTCCAAAAACCAGATAAAGACAGTACAAAGAAAGAGAATTACAGGACAATATCCCTGATGAACATAGTGGCTAAAATCCTCAACAAAATTTTAGAAACTCGGATCCAGCAATACCTTAGAAAGATCATACACCATGAACAATTGTTCTTCCAGGGATGCAAGGCCAGTACAATATCCACAAATCAATAAATGTGATACATCGCATAAACAAGCTGAAAGATAAAAACCACATGATCATATCAATAGACGCAGAGAAAGCATTTGACAAAATCCAATGGGACAAAAATCCCTTTTTTAAATAAAAACTCTCAACAAAGTGGGAGTAGAGGGATCATACCTCAACATAATAAAATCCTTCTATGACAAACCTACAGGCAGCATCATACTTAATGGACAAAAGCTTAAACCATTTCAAATAGGGACAAGAACAAGACCAGGATGCCCACTTTCACCACTCCTATTCTACATAGTACTAGAAGTACTAGCTGTTGCAATCAGACAACAAGAAGAAATGAAAGGCATTCAAATTGTAAAGGAGGAAGTAAAACTGTCACTATTTGCTGATAACATGATAGTATGCAAAGAAAACCCTAAAGACTCCATCAGAAAACTAGTAGATTTAACTAATGAATTTGGCAGCATAGCAGGATATAAAATTAACCAGAAATCTATGGCATTTTTATACACCAATAATGGACTCTCAGAAAGGGAAACCAAACAAACAACCACATTTACCGTTGAAATAAAAAAAAAAATTTAGATACTTAGGAATAAGCTTAGCCAAGTAGATAAAAGACCTGTACTAGGAAAACTACAGGACATTGAAAAGGGAGATACAGGAAGATACAAGCAAGTGGAAGAATATACCGTGTTCATGGATTGGTAGAATCAACATCATTACAATGTCCATAGTACCCAGGCAGTCTACAGATTCAATGCAATCTCCATTAAAATACCAACAGCATATTTCACAGTTAGAACAAATGCTCCAAACTTTTATATAGAATCAAAAAATACCCCAAACAGCTTAGCAGTATTGAGAAAGAAAATCAAAGTTGGAGGAGTCAAATTCCAGATTTCCAGTTATACTACAAAGCCAATGTACTCAAAGCTGCCTGGTATTGGCACAAGGACAGACATATGCACCAATGGAACAGAACAGAGAACCCAGAAATCAACACAAGTCATTATGTTCAATATGTGACAAGGGAGGCAAGAGCATACAATGGAGTTAAAATAGTCTCTTAAATAAATGGTGTTGGGAAAATTGGACAAAAACATGCAAGAAAAAATGAAACTAGAACACCAAGTTACACCATACAGAAAAATAAACTCAAATGGATGAAGGACTTAAATATAAGTCGGGAAACCACAAAAATCCTAGAAGAATCCACAGGCAGCAAAATCTCAGACATTTCTTGTAGCACTATGTTTATGGCTACAACTCCTAGGACAATGGAAATTAAGGAGAGAATAAATGGGACTACATCAAAATAAAAAAGCTTCTGCACAGCAAATGAAACCATCAATAAAATAAAAATAGTGCCCACTGCATGGGAAGACATACTTGCCAACGATACATCTAAGGAGTTAACCTCCAAAATCTACACGAAACTCATACATCTTAACAAAAGGAAGATAAACAGTTGAATTAAAAATGGGCAAAGGATCTAAATAGACACTTCTCCTAAATGGACACACAGAGGGCCAAATGGCATATGAAAAAGTGCTTAAGGTCACTGATCATCCAAGAGGTGCAAATAAAAAGGACAGTGAGGTGCCACCTCACACCTGTTAGAATGGCTATCATCAATTAATCCACAAATGACAAGTGTTGTCAAGGATGTGGAAAAAAGGGAACCCTGGTGCACTGCCAGTGGGAATACAGACTGGTGCAGCCACTGTGGAAAACAGTTTGGAGTTTCATCAAAAAATTAAAAATGGAACTGCCATTTGACCCAGAGATCCAACTTCTAGGATTATATCCCAAGAAATCAGAAAACACCAATCTGAAAGAATATATGCTCCCCTATGTTCATAGCAGCACAATTGACAATAGCTAAGATTTGGAAACAGCCTAAGTGCCCATCAGCTGATTAATGGATTAAAAATGGTGGTACGACTATTCAATGGAATACTATGCAGCTGAGAAAAGAAAGAACTCTTACCATTTGCAGCAGCATGGATGGTCCTAGGGCACATTATGCTAAGTGAAATATGCCAGTGGGAGAAAGAGCCATATCACATGATCTCACTCATATGTGAAATATAACTAACAACAGAAACTGATGAAAAAAATAGACCTAGAGACATAGAAACATGGAACACACTGTCAACCCTCAGAGGGAAAGCAGGAAGGGGAATAGGGGGGAAGAATTCAACCAATGAACTCATGTTCATATATGCATAACCCATGGACACAGACTATGGGGTGGTGCAGACTGGGGGTAGGGGTGTAGGAGAGGGCACTAGGGGTAAAAAAAAAGGGGACATATATAACACTTTGAGCAATAAAAAGAAAAGAAAATGCCAACTCTAACCAGCCGGGGCAAGGGGCGGCAGTTGTTCTAGTCTCTGGTTGTCTGGTTGTCCTGACATTTTGGTCACTGGATTTAATTATATAAGATTTTTACTGATTTTCAGAGAAGGAGAGGAAGAGAGAGAAACATCAGTGTTGAGAGAGAATCATTAATCAGCTGCATCCTGCATGCACCCCCACTGAGGACCGAGCCTGCTCCCCAGGCATATGCCCTCACCTGGAATCAAACCATGACCTCCTGGTTCATAGGTCAATGCTCAAACACTGAGCCACATCGGCTGGGCAACAAGATCTTTTGTAAATAATTCTTTTATTTATGGTTATTTTTAATGAATAATTGACATAAATATATAGTACTCCTAATGCAATCAAAACCAAGAGGAGTATGTGTAAATATTGACTTCATAGTTGGTAAAATACATAACACATTGATGAACCCAAGCAGAAGCTCATTCAGAAAGTTTTATTAGCAATAGGTGTTAAAATTTACAGATATTGTGGAATCAAATTGTCCATACACAGTGAGGCACTCATGGTGAATTCTGACTTATGTTCAAATGAGAGACACACTAGCCAAGTGAACAGTAAATAGAAAATTGTCTAATCCTCTTTGTCCCCTGAATCCTCCTCTTTGGGTTTGGAGAGGAGTTTCATTACTCGGTGTATAGGAGTCTTCACAGACTCATAGTTCCATCCCTTCCTCATAAACATCTTCTCAATCACACCTGGCATCCTGTAGCCCTTGCTTACAATGAAATCTTTGAAGGCAATTGGTCCATAAAGTTCATCAATAATGTCTGGTTCAAGATGCCTTCCATCGGTCAAATGTTCCTTGTCAGGGACGACTTTAGGGTCGGGCAGAGGCTGGCCATTGACCAGCTTTTTCCAGGATTTGGGGTCCAGGTACCATGCTCCATACCTTATCTTCTCCCGTTTGGGTTTATGAGGGTCTTCTGGTTTTCGGAGTTTCCTTTGCCAGTTACCTTCCTGCAGGGAGAATTTTCTCTGCTGTATGTCATCTAGCTGTTTGCAGGGCCTTATCTTCAAAGGAAGCTGGCTTATTTTCTTTATTTTGACTGTATTATGGGTGAGTGGGACCTCTAAGTCAACCTCAAACTGTTTCATGAGGTCCTCTTCAACAATGCCTATGTCTCCAAAATTATCATCGATCCATCTGCAGAATTCACGAATTCTTCTTCTTGATTTTTGGAGCCCAAGATCTTTGGGAATATCCGTTGTGCATTTTGCATTTGTCTCTTCCTCAGGAAACAAACTGAATAAATATGACTGGAGGCTCTCCTTGGCCGTTTGCACGTGGGTTTGGTCTTCAGGTTCCAGGTTGTCCTCCTCGGGAGGTTCCAGGTTGAGCTTCCAGGAAGATACGGGGTGGACTGCCTGGGGAGGCTCCAGTTTCACGGCCTGGGGAGGCTCCAGGATCCCTGCCTGGGGAGGCTCCAGGTTCGCTGCCTGGGGAGGCTCCAGGTTGGTCTGCTCAGGATGTTCTTCACACAGGTGTGTGGGGGTCTTCTTTCTTTCCTTGGTGCCCTCACAATGTGCCCACGTGTCCTCCAGCTTCCTGTCAGGATCTAGCACTTCCAGGACCTTGAGGAGGAGGTCTGGAGGGAGAGCTTCCTCCAGATTCAGGCAGTTCGCCAGGGACTGCTGGGTCAGGCTGGCTTCAATGTTCTCTACAAAGGCCTTCCGTGCTCGCTGGGCTGGCGAGAGCTTGGAACACAGGTCCGCTCCCGTGGGCGGCTGCCTGTGAATCTTTTTGGGCGGAGGGCGGGGAATTCTATGAGCAATCATGGGGAGAAAGCCTTCCCGAGGGCCACGAGTGATCACATCTTCAGCAGATGGACAGCCCGTTCTGAAGTCGTCCAGTCCCTCCTTCACAAATACCCACCGCCGGCTGTCCATGGAGGTGGGGCACTTCCCAAGCTGCTTGTTCTGCCTGCAGAGATAGCGGGAAGGCAACCTGTCCCTGTCCTTGAACCAGGGCTTACATTCCATGCCCAGGGGCAAGGGCTCCAGCGGCGCCGGCCCTAGCAGCCACTTCTTGCTGGGCTCCGGCTTTTTGTCGAGCTTCGGCCCTGACTGCCACGGCTTGATCAGCCCCGACTCTATGAGCGCCTTCTTCCTCAGGTCCGACTTTAGCAGCCACCCCTTGTGGGGCTCCGGTAAGGGCCACTGCTGGCACGCCATGGCGCCCTTGGACCAGACGGCCTCAGGGGTTTGTTGTCCCAGCGCCCCCGTTGCTAGGAGACCATTGCCTGGTACTGACTCATTCTTATTCTTTCCTGAGGCGGGTCAGCACGCGCCCCTGCACAGACTGCATTGTCCCGGAATGGCCTGCAAGGTTGCGTTCTTGCTTGTGGTAGAGAACTGTTCCCGTGTATGGGCACACCACAGGTCAGCTGCCCATTCATCTTTTTTTTTTTTTTTAAATATTTTATTGATTTTTTACAGAGAGGAAGGGAGAGAGATAGAGAGTTAGAAACATCGATGAGAGAGAAACATCGATCAGCTGCCTCCTGCACATCTCCTACTGGGGATGTGCCCGCAACCCAGGTACATGCCCTTGACCGGAATCGAACCTGGGACCTTTCAGTCCGCAGGCCGACGCTCTATCCACTGAGCCAAGCCGGTTTCGGCCCCATTCATCTTTTGATGGACTTTTGGATTGATTCCAGTTTGAGGCTGTTTCGAAATCATGGGGTCACGAATATTTCACGTGTTCACATCGTCATACAAGTACTTTCATTTCTCCTGGATAAATTATAGGTAACAACTGAAAGGCGGGAGCTTCTGAGAGCCATGTTTTTTCTATGTACTCACAGCCGTCAGGTTTTGATATTTGCCCAAATATGGGTGAGGTGAGTGAGGCATTGGGTGTACAACTTCAGATGGCACCCAAAATCCCCCTCAGAAATCAAGATCAATTATCTCTTAAGGTAACATTTCAACATAATCAGAAAAACAGTGCCATATTAAAGCCTGAGGACAAAGGATAGTTCAGTGCCCTACTACCGATCCTATCTTTATTTCAAAGCCATGTGTTGTTCACCATCCATTTTCTTTTCACAAATAATATTTGCCCTTTTTAGATACTGTTGTGTTTCTTGGAAACAGTTTGGTTCTTTGGGATCCCTTTCAAGATTTGATTTATAATAAACAGAGCCGTTCCCTGTGATAGTACATGGCGAAATACTGTTATACCATGTGGTATGGTTAAGTAACTGTTCCTCACTACTGAAGCAAGACCCTTCCACGTAAATTATTCAATGCCTGTGCATCTAGTCTGGCTGACAGTAAAGGTCACTATTGCAGGCCCTGTGTGAATATCAGTTATCAAGAATCCTTCCCAGTGGTTTCTTTCCTGGCTTCTAATAATGTATTCACACACAAGCTGATCAGTAATCCCCGGAATCATTCTTGTGGCGTGCAAGATTCTGGAGTTCCCTCTCTTTCTCTCATTTTGCTCTCTGGTTGTCTGCCTTGAGATCTCTACCCACCTTGTTCTCTGTGGTGTCTTAGCTCCATCTCCTCTACATAGCGTGACTGCTGGTCTTTGCCTCTCTGCCTGTGGCCTAGAAACGGAAGGAATGTGGAGCCATCAGAGGAGTCACCTCATTTATTTCCTATCTGTGAGGCATCTGTCCCTGCTTCCTGATGTCCAGTGTCTTTCATAATTTTATCTTATTTTATTTCATTATTTTTTTCAGGTGTTCCAGGGCATATATCTGATCCCTGTTACTCTACTTTGGCCAGGAGAGAAAATATAATTTACTTTTTTTTGTTTTGTCTCCCTCAATTTGTGAGTCAGTCTGCCTTTTCAAAGGTCTCCCACGACTTCCAAGCCATCATGGGGAGAAAGCCCTCCGGAGGGCCACGAGTGTTCACATCTTCAGGAGATGGACAGCCCTTTGTGAAGTCGGGCTGTCCATCTCCTGGTACCGTAAATTCTTGCTATTCTCCGTGATTAGAAATTGTAGATCACACCCGCATTATTGAAACAAATGCCTCTTTTAAAATCCATACCAACCAATTTTTCTTTTTCCCCTAATACTCAGGATAAGCATCTTCTAAAAATTCCAAAAAATAAATAGTAAACTCCTTAGCATGTCGCATTAGGTGTTTTACAGTTTCAATGCAGCATGGGTTTTTCTTGGTCATAGCCAATAATACACTAATACACACATTACAGATTAGATGTAATTCTTCAACCATGGCAGCAACTTGAATCTTGTCCTCAAATACATTTTTTATTCATTTACTTATTCAGCATACATTGGTTCAGTTCTCCTTTTGTATGAGGCAGTGTGTCCAATATGCAAACTATTGCAATTAAAGATACAAACACCATACTCTCCTTATAAGAAAATTCCCATCAATTTTTGCCATCTGATTATTTTAAAGATTTTCTTCAGACTTCACCCTTGAAGTACATTCTTTCTGAGTAAGTGTTAAGTGAGGTAGGCTGAGATTGCAAATCAATGAAATAGAATTAAATACATTAATACAGCTAGGAAGACTTAAGTGGTTGGTATAAGTTAAAATATGAAGCTAAGGAATAGAAAATCAGTGACCACGATTCAATGGGAACTCAATCTATTCTAGAAGTCATTGCTTGTAAATTAATATTATTATTAATATCATTATTAATATTAATATTATTGTTTCCTGCAGTAGGAAGCACTGGGAGAATATCTCCATTTAAGGATAAGAACGAGGTGACATTTTCATAGGAAAAATGATACGTAGCCAAAGGTAATGACCAGTATATTCAAACCCCTTTAAAAGTTCACTATTGTCCCCATTTGTCATGTGACATATACCTTTTCCAAAGAGGAAAGATAGATATGCAACAGAAATTACATGTACCCGTTATCGAAATTGTCAAGTGAATCCTAGCTGTTTTGGATCATTGGATAGCAGTGATGTTGAACCTATGACACGCGAACTCATTTTTTTGGTTGATTTTTCTTTGTTAAATGGCATTTAAATATATAAAATAATAATCAAACATATAAATCTTCCTTGTACTATGGTTGCAAATGTCAAAAAATTCCTATATGTGACATGGCACCAGAGTTAAGTTAGGGTTTTTCAAAATGCTGACATGCCGAGCTCAAAAGGTTCTCCAAGAGCCTCAGCCTGGGGACTGAAGTGTCCCTGGTAACATTTTGGTGAAGGTCACGTAATCAGGGTGGTGCAGGCAAGAAGGCTCAATCCCCAGTAGGGGCCATCAAGAGGCAGCTGATCAATGATTCTCTCTCATCACTGATGTTTCTATCCCTCTTTCCCTCTCCCTATCTCTCTAAATATATATATATATATATATATATATATATATATATATATATATATATATATATTTAAAAATTAGCCAATGAAATATAATGAATGAGCATCAGGTGTTCCAAATAATGTTTCTAGAGCTCTCTTCACTCTTAAATACATGAGGTTACATTACTGTATGAACATAAGCATCTTCCAAGTATTCATCCTACACTGGCTATGGCAGCTAACATTAGGAAATATGGCTATTGAAAAAGAGCCTGCTGTAGTTGTTTACCATCTCCCAAAGCAAATATTTCTGAAGAGTGATTACTGATGTAGAGTACTTATCTTTCTCCATTGTCCCATTTTTTGCTTCTTAAATAGACAGCATGTGAAGATTGTGTCTTACAGGTAGTTGTTACCATAACTTCGATCACATATAATAAGCACATTTAAGATAATACTGATACCTTGTAATATAGCAACATTTTTCAACATCAGATTATTCCAGAAACTTCCCCTTTTAGTTTTCATTTTTTTTTAAATATATTTTATTGATTTTTTTACAGAGAGGAAGGGAGAGAGATAGAGAGTTAGAAACATCGATGAGAGAGAAACATCGATCGGCTGCCTCCTGCACATCTCCTACTGGGGATGTGCCAGCAACCCAGGTACATGCCCTTGACCGGAATCGAACCTGGGACCTTTCAGTCCGCAGGCCGACGCTCTATCCACTGAGCAAAACCGGTTTCAGCAGTTTTCATTTTTTTAAAAATCAAAATGACATTGTTTCTGGATCTTTTTTTTTTCATGGATTTATTTTGTTCATTAGATTCCACATATGAGTGAGATCATGTGATACTTACCTTACTCTGACGGGCTTATTTCGTTTAGCATAATACTCTCCAGCTCAATCCATGCTGTTGCAAATATTTCTATCTTGCAAGTGCTTGATCTGTCCTCTAATTGTTTCCTTCTATAGTAGACATTTTATTTTACTTTTATAAATCTATTTTCTTCCCTTAAAAATCTGAGAATAGGAATTTGAATTTTTGGTGAAATTATCTTTTATTTCAATATTTTATCTGAGTTTTCCCGCAAAATGACATAGTTTTGTGTGTTTATTGTGATCTTCTATTTTACCTTCCTCATACATCTGGCAAACCTTTTTCATTTATATATATGAATAAAGGACTTACTTGATTCACCTCAGTAAGTAGCATGGATCAGATCTAGAATTGTGATGTCCATTTCACTACCAGTGTTTTGCTCAAAATGGGAAAGTGGAGTGTGTCAGTTATTCACTTTCTTTCTCCTTCGGGGATACTTGGCATAGAGTTTACAGGTAGGATAGGAACACTTTCTGATGCCAAAGAAAACACAATATTTCTCACATTGGAACACTAGTGTTTTTTCCTTCAGGAAAATGGGTCCTATTGTTTCCCTTCTCTGCAGGTCTGTAATTGTCTTCCATTCATTCACTGTCTTGGAGTGTAGTTAGGGAGATTAAAAGGCTCAGATGCCAAAGACCTTTACTGTCCTATGTAAGGAGGCATGGGGTAGGGTTAGAGCTGAGCAAGTTAAAACAGACCTGCTCTTCACAGAGCAGCTATTTACTATCACAATTGACCAAGGACCATCCGCAGTATTGCAATTTCATTTACTCTGTCCTTAGATTAAGGGGTCTCCATCTTGCTACCCAGATTAACAAATGTTAATATTTGCATATTTTAGTAAACCAAAACTGTAGGTTAAATACAAGAATCCTTTCTTTTAATCCCTGCCCAATCCCATTCTATACACCCTTTTTCCAGAGGTAAGCACACCTGTGATTTTAAGGATATGTTTTATACGTTGAGCATGAACATTCATCCACATTCAAAGGGCTGAACACCATCCACCTGACTTCACCCTCATATACATTGTTTATAAGGGGTAGGTTAATTTTGTGTTTTCCCAGGTGCCATGGAATACTTCCTCCTCCATCCAGGGTCCCATGGAATACCTCCTCTATCCATCAGGGTCCTATGGAATTCCTCCTCCCTCCTCCATCACAGTCCTATGGAATCCCTTCTCAAACCTCCATCTGGGTCCGATTGAATCCCTTCTCCCTCCATCAGGGTCCTATGGAATCCCTCTTTCCTCCTCCATCAAGATCCTATGGAATCCCTTCTCCATCCATCAGGGTCCTGTAAATCCCTCCTCCCTACCTCCATCAGGGCCTTATGGAATCCTTCCTCCCTCCATCCAGGGTCCAATGGAATCCCTCCTCCCTCCATCCAGGGTCCTATGGAATCCCTCCTCCCTCCATCCAGGGTCCTATGGAATCCCTCCTCTATCAATCAGAGTCCTATGGAATTCCTCCTCCCTCCATCAGGGTCCTATGGAATCCCTCCTCCCTCCTCCATCAGGGTCCTATGGAATCCCTCCTCCCACCATCAGGGTCCTATGGAATCCTTCCTCTCTCCATCAGGGTCCTATGGAATCCCTCCTCCCTCCATCAGGGTCCTATGGAATCCCTCCTCCCTCCGTCAGGGTCCTATCGAATCCCTCCTCCCTCCTCCATCCAGGGTCCCGAGATGCACCTAATTGAGTCCTTGGTGGAGACTCCTGGATAGCTGTTTTAAAACTGGAATGTGAGGGATTTGCTCAGAGGAATCAGAGAAAGACCTTTATTTGTTTAAGAACCAATGACTTTATTTGAAGAGACAATGAACCTTGAACACGGAACTGAGGTGCCCGTTTTTCATGGACTATATGGCCATCGGCATCAAGGAATTCTTACCATTTACAACAGCATAGATGGAACTAGAGAGCATTATGCTAAGTGAAATAAGTCAGTTGGAGAAAGGTCAATATCATATGATGTCACTCATTTGTGGAATATAATGAACATGAACTGATGAACAAACATAGAAACAGAGTCATAGAAGCCTCGAACAGACTGTCTAACTCAGCTGTGGGCAAACTACGGCCGGCGGGCCGGATCTGGCCCGTTTGAAATGAATAAACTAAAACAAAACAAAACAAAACAAAACAACAACAAAACAAACAAACAAACAAAAAAACGTACCCTTTTATGTAATGATGTTTACTTTGAATTTATATTAGTTCACACAAACACTCCATCCATGCTTTTGTTCCGGCCCTCCGGTCCAGTTTAAGAACCCACTGTGGCCCTCGAGTCAAAAACTTTGCCCACCCCTGGTCTAACCCATGAGGGAAAGCAGGGGGTGAGGAGATAAGAGATCAACCAAAGGACTTGTATGCATGCATATGAGAATAACCAATGGACACCAACTGTAAGGGGAGGTGAGGGCATGTACTGGTAGGTGGGCAAAGGTGGGGAGAGGTCAACATGGAAAAAGGAGACATATGAAATACTTTAAACAATAAAGAATTTAAATTAAATAAAATCAAATCACTTTTACATAAAAAGTAAATGAAGAATGACATAGCAGCCATAAAGAACACAATGGAAGGATTAAAGAATAGACTAAAAGAAGCTGAGGACAAAATCAGCATGTTAGAAGACAAAGTATAAATAGATGCCCAAGTTGAGCAGCAACTGAAAAAAAAAATTTAAAAATCAGAAGGAGAGTCTACAGGAGCTTTGGGACAATTGGAAACAATACAACATGTGCATAATAGTTGTGGCAGAAGAAGAGTGGCTGAGCAAGGAATAGAAATATTTTTAGAAGAAACAATGACAGAAAACTTTCCAGACTTGGGGGAGAAATCAAGTCACACAAAGCCAAGAAGCACAGAGAGTCCCAAGCAAGATGAACCCAAAAAGACCCAAACCAAGACACGTCGTAATTAAATTGGCAAATGTAAAAGACAAAGAATCTTAAAGGCTGCAAGAGAGAGACAAAGTTACGTAAAAGGGATGTCCACTATCAACTGATTTCTCAACAGAAACACGCCAGGCCAGAAGGTAATAGAATGAAGTATATAAACTGATGCAAAGCAAACTACTGATTTGAATAATGCTCTAAACAGCAAAGCTATCATTCAAAATTTAAGGTGAAATTTGGAGATTCACAGACAAAAAAACAAAACAAACAAACAAACAAACAAACAAAAACCCAAACAAACAAACAAAAACAACAACTATGGGAGTTTATCACCACCTATACAGCTATGCAAAATATGCTAAAGGGGCTGTTGTAGAGAAGAAATAGAAAGGGAGAAAGAGAAAGCAAAACAGGCTCAAAGAATAAAGATGGCAACAAATTATGACCTATCCATAATAACCTTAAACGTAAATGGATTAAATTCCCCAAATAAAACACAGGGTAGCTGAATGGATAAGAAATCATGACTCATATACATACTATCTAAAACAGACCCACCTCAGAACAATGGACTCACACAGACTGAACATGAAGAAATTGTAAAAAAATCTTCAAGCAAATTGAAACGAAAAAACAAAACAAAACAAAACAAAAAACCTGTGGTAGCAATACCTATATCTGAGAAAAATACACCTCAAAGTGAAGGTCATAACTAGAGGTAAGGAAAGCCACTTCATAATATTAAGGGTATTGATACAACAAAAGTATTTAACTCTGGTAAACATATATGTACCCAATACAGGAGCATCCAAATACATAAACAAAACTTCTGGAAGGTATCAAGGGAGAGATCAACAGCAACACAATCACAGTAGGAGACTTTCATACCCATTGACATCCATGGATAAATTAATGAGAAAACCTGAATAGTCATAAAAAAAAAAAAACTCCCTGCAAACACACTCTGGACGAGATGCCTTCACAGAGAAGTTTTACCAAACATTGAAAGAATGAACACCTATCCTCCTCAAACTATTCCAAAATTCAGAAAGAAGGAATACTTCCAAGCTCTTTCTTTGAGGCCAGCATTACCCTATTCCAAAAACCAGATAAAGACAGTACAAAGAAAGAGAATTACAGGACAATATCCCTGATGAACATAGTGGCTAAAATCCTCAACAAAATTTTAGAAACTCGGATCCAGCAATACCTTAGAAAGATCATACACCATGAACAATTGTTCTTCCAGGGATGCAAGGCCAGTACAATATCCACAAATCAATAAATGTGATACATCGCATAAACAAGCTGAAAGATAAAAACCACATGATCATATCAATAGACGCAGAGAAAGCATTTGACAAAATCCAATGGGACAAAAATCCCTTTTTTAAATAAAAACTCTCAACAAAGTGGGAGTAGAGGGCTCATACCTCAACATAATAAAATCCTTCTATGACAAACCTACAGGCAGCATCATACTTAATGGACAAAAGCTTAAACCATTTCAAATAGGGACAAGAACAAGACCAGGATGCCCACTTTCACCACTCCTATTCTACATAGTACTAGAAGTACTAGCTTTTGCAATCAGACAACAAGAAGAAATGAAAGGCATTCAAATTGTAAAGGAGGAAGTAAAACTGTCACTATTTGCTGATAACATGATAGTATGCAAAGAAAACCCTAAAGACTCCATCAGAAAACTAGTAGATTTAACTAATGAATTTGGCAGCATAGCAGGATATAAAATTAACCAGAAATCTATGGCATTTTTATACACCAATAATGGACTCTCAGAAAGGGAAACCAAACAAACAACCACATTTACCGTTGAAATAAAAAAAAAATTTAGATACTTAGGAATAAGCTTAGCCAAGTAGATAAAAGACCTGTACTAGGAAAACTACAGGACATTGAAAAGGGAGATACAGGAAGATACAAGCAAGTGGAAGAATATACCGTGTTCATGGATTGGTAGAAGCAACATCATTACAATGTTCATAGTACCCAGGCAGTGTACAGATTCAATGCAATCTCCATTAAAATACCAACAGCATATTTCACAGTTAGAACAAATGCTCCAAACTTTTATATAGAATCAAAAAATACCCCAAACAGCTTAGCAGTATTGAGAAAGAAAATCAAAGTTGGAGGAGTCAAATTCCAGATTTCCAGTTATACTACAAAGCCAATGTACTCAAAGCTGCCTGGTATTGGCACAAGGACAGACATATGCACCAATGGAACAGAACAGAGAACCCAGAAATCAACACAAGTCATTATGTTCAATATGTGACAAGGGAGGCAAGAGCATACAATGGAGTTAAAATAGTCTCTTAAATAAATGGTGTTGGGAAAATTGGACAAAAACATGCAAGAAAAAATGAAACTAGAACACCAAGTTACACCATACAGAAAAATAAACTCAAATGGATGAAGGACTTAAATATAAGTCGGGAAACCACAAAAATCCTAGAAGAATCCACAGGCAGCAAAATCTCAGACATTTCTTGTAGCACTATGTTTATGGCTACAACTCCTAGGACAATGGAAATTAAGGAGAGAATAAATGGGACTACATCAAAATAAAAAAGCTTCTGCACAGCAAATGAAACCATCAATAAAATAAAAATAGTGCCCACTGCATGGGAAGACATACTTGCCAACGATACATCTAAGGAGTTAACCTCCAAAATCTACACGAAACTCATACATCTTAACAAAAGGAAGATAAACAGTTGAATTAAAAATGGGCAAAGGATCTAAATAGACACTTCTCCAAAATGGACACACAGAGGGCCAAATGGCATATGAAAAAGTGCTTAAGGTCACTGATCATCCAAGAGGTGCAAATAAAAAGGACAGTGAGGTGCCACCTCACACCTGTTAGAATGGCTATCATCAATTAATCCACAAATGACAAGTGTTGTCAAGGATGTGGAAAAAAGGGAACCCTGGTGCACTGCCAGTGGGAATACAGACTGGTGCAGCCACTGTGGAAAACAGTTTGGAGTTTCATCAAAAAATTAAAAATGGAACTGCCATTTGACCCAGAGATCCAACTTCTAGGATTATATCCCAAGAAATCAGAAAACACCAATCTGAAAGAATATATGCTCCCCTATGTTCATAGCAGCACAATTGACAATAGCTAAGATTTGGAAACAGCCTAAGTGCCCATCAGCTGATTAATGGATTAAAAATGGTGGTACGACTATTCAATGGAATACTATGCAGCTGAGAAAAGAAAGAACTCTTACCATTTGCAGCAGCATGGATGGTCCTAGGGCACATTATGCTAAGTGAAATATGCCAGTGGGAGAAAGAGCCATATCACATGATCTCACTCATATGTGAAATATAACTAACAACAGAAACTGATGAAAAAAATAGACCTAGAGACATAGAAACATGGAACACACTGTCAACCCTCAGAGGGAAAGCAGGAAGGGGAATAGGGGGGAAGAATTCAACCAATGAACTCATGTTCATATATGCATAACCCATGGACACAGACTATGGGGTGGTGCAGACTGGGGGTAGGGGTGTAGGAGAGGGCACTAGGGGTAAAAAAAAAAGGGACATATATAACACTTTGAGCAATAAAAAGAAAAGAAAAAAGCCAACTCTAACCAGCCGGGGCAAGGGGCGGCAGTTGTTCTAGTCTCTGGTTGTCTGGTTGTCCTGATATTTTGGTCACTGGATTTAATTATATAAGATTTTTACTGATTTTCAGAGAAGGAGAGGAAGAGAGAGAAACATCAGTGTTGAGAGAGAATCATTAATCAGCTGCATCCTGCATGCACCCCCACTGAGGACCGAGCCTGCTCCCCAGGCATATGCCCTCACCTGGAATCAAACCATGACCTCCTGGTTCATAGGTCAATGCTCAAACACTGAGCCACATCGGCTGGGCAACAAGATCTTTTGTAAGTAATTCTTTTATTTATGGTTATTTTTAATGAATAATTGACATAAATATATAGTACTCCTAATGCAATCAAAACCAAGAGGAGTATGTGTAAATATTGACTTCATAGTTGGTAAAATACATAACACATTGATGAACCCAAGCAGAAGCTCATTCAGAAAGTTTTATTAGCAATAGGTGTTAAAATTTACAGATATTGTGGAATCAAATTGTCCATACACAGTGAGGCACTCATGGTGAATTCTGACTTATGTTCAAATGAGAGACACACTAGCCAAGTGAACAGTAAATAGAAAATTGTCTAATCCTCTTTGTCCCCTGAATCCTCCTCTTTGGGTTTGGAGAGGAGTTTCATTACTCGGTGTATAGGAGTCTTCACAGACTCATAGTTCCATCCCTTCCTCATAAACATCTTCTCAATCACACCTGGCATCCTGTAGCCCTTGCTTACAATGAAATCTTTGAAGGCAATTGGTCCATAAAGTTCATCAATAATGTCTGGTTCAAGATGCCTTCCATCGGTCAAATGTTCCTTGTCAGGGACGACTTTAGGGTCGGGCAGAGGCTGGCCATTGACCAGCTTTTTCCAGGATTTGGGGTCCAGGTACCATGCTCCATACCTTATCTTCTCCCGTTTGGGTTTATGAGGGTCTTCTGGTTTTCGGAGTTTCCTTTGCCAGTTACCTTCCTGCAGGGAGAATTTTCTCTGCTGTATGTCATCTAGCTGTTTGCAGGGCCTTATCTTCAAAGGAAGCTGGCTTATTTTCTTTATTTTGACTGTATTATGGGTGAGTGGGACCTCTAAGTCAACCTCAAACTGTTTCATGAGGTCCTCTTCAACAATGCCTATGTCTCCAAAATTATCATCGATCCATCTGCAGAATTCACGAATTCTTCTTCTTGATTTTTGGAGCCCAAGATCTTTGGGAATATCCGTTGTGCATTTTGCATTTGTCTCTTCCTCAGGAAACAAACTGAATAAATATGACTGGAGGCTCTCCTTGGCCGTTTGCACGTGGGTTTGGTCTTCAGGTTCCAGGTTGTCCTCCTCGGGAGGTTCCAGGTTGAGCTTCCAGGAAGATACGGGGTGGACTGCCTGGGGAGGCTCCAGTTTCACGGCCTGGGGAGGCTCCAGGATCCCTGCCTGGGGAGGCTCCAGGTTCGCTGCCTGGGGAGGCTCCAGGTTGGTCTGCTCAGGATGTTCTTCACACAGGTGTGTGGGGGTCTTCTTTCTTTCCTTGGTGCCCTCACAATGTGCCCACGTGTCCTCCAGCTTCCTGTCAGGATCTAGCACTTCCAGGACCTTGAGGAGGAGGTCTGGAGGGAGAGCTTCCTCCAGATTCAGGCAGTTCGCCAGGGACTGCTGGGTCAGGCTGGCTTCAATGTTCTCTACAAAGGCCTTCCGTGCTCGCTGGGCTGGCGAGAGCTTGGAACACAGGTCCGCTCCCGTGGGCGGCTGCCTGTGAATCTTTTTGGGCGGAGGGCGGGGAATTCTATGAGCAATCATGGGGAGAAAGCCTTCCCGAGGGCCACGAGTGATCACATCTTCAGCAGATGGACAGCCCGTTCTGAAGTCGTCCAGTCCCTCCTTCACAAATACCCACCGCCGGCTGTCCATGGAGGTGGGGCACTTCCCAAGCTGCTTGTTCTGCCTGCAGAGATAGCGGGAAGGCAACCTGTCCCTGTCCTTGAACCAGGGCTTACATTCCATGCCCAGGGGCAAGGGCTCCAGCGGCGCCGGCCCTAGCAGCCACTTCTTGCTGGGCTCCGGCTTTTTGTCGAGCTTCGGCCCTGACTGCCACGGCTTGATCAGCCCCGACTCTATGAGCGCCTTCTTCCTCAGGTCCGACTTTAGCAGCCACCCCTTGTGGGGCTCCGGTAAGGGCCACTGCTGGCACGCCATGGCGCCCTTGGACCAGACGGCCTCAGGGGTTTGTTGTCCCAGCGCCCCCGTTGCTAGGAGACCATTGCCTGGTACTGACTCATTCTTATTCTTTCCTGAGGCGGGTCAGCACGCGCCCCTGCACAGACTGCATTGTCCCGGAATGGCCTGCAAGGTTGCGTTCTTGCTTGTGGTAGAGAACTGTTCCCGTGTATGGGCACACCACAGGTCAGCTGCCCATTCATCTTTTTTTTTTTTTTTAAATATTTTATTGATTTTTTACAGAGAGGAAGGGAGAGAGATAGAGAGTTAGAAACATCGATGAGAGAGAAACATCGATCAGCTGCCTCCTGCACATCTCCTACTGGGGATGTGCCCGCAACCCAGGTACATGCCCTTGACCGGAATCGAACCTGGGACCTTTCAGTCCGCAGGCCGACGCTCTATCCACTGAGCCAAGCCGGTTTCGGCCCCATTCATCTTTTGATGGACTTTTGGATTGATTCCAGTTTGAGGCTGTTTCGAAATCATGGGGTCACGAATATTTCACGTGTTCACATCGTCATACAAGTACTTTCATTTCTCCTGGATAAATTATAGGTAACAACTGAAAGGCGGGAGCTTCTGAGAGCCATGTTTTTTCTATGTACTCACAGCCGTCAGGTTTTGATATTTGCCCAAATATGGGTGAGGTGAGTGAGGCATTGGGTGTACAACTTCAGATGGCACCCAAAATCCCCCTCAGAAATCAAGATCAATTATCTCTTAAGGTAACATTTCAACATAATCAGAAAAACAGTGCCATATTAAAGCCTGAGGACAAAGGATAGTTCAGTGCCCTACTACCGATCCTATCTTTATTTCAAAGCCATGTGTTGTTCACCATCCATTTTCTTTTCACAAATAATATTTGCCCTTTTTAGATACTGTTGTGTTTCTTGGAAACAGTTTGGTTCTTTGGGATCCCTTTCAAGATTTGATTTATAATAAACAGAGCCGTTCCCTGTGATAGTACATGGCGAAATACTGTTATACCATGTGGTATGGTTAAGTAACTGTTCCTCACTACTGAAGCAAGACCCTTCCACGTAAATTATTCAATGCCTGTGCATCTAGTCTGGCTGACAGTAAAGGTCACTATTGCAGGCCCTGTGTGAATATCAGTTATCAAGAATCCTTCCCAGTGGTTTCTTTCCTGGCTTCTAATAATGTATTCACACACAAGCTGATCAGTAATCCCCGGAATCATTCTTGTGGCGTGCAAGATTCTGGAGTTCCCTCTCTTTCTCTCATTTTGCTCTCTGGTTGTCTGCCTTGAGATCTCTACCCACCTTGTTCTCTGTGGTGTCTTAGCTCCATCTCCTCTACATAGCGTGACTGCTGGTCTTTGCCTCTCTGCCTGTGGCCTAGAAACGGAAGGAATGTGGAGCCATCAGAGGAGTCACCTCATTTATTTCCTATCTGTGAGGCATCTGTCCCTGCTTCCTGATGTCCAGTGTCTTTCATAATTTTATCTTATTTTATTTCATTATTTTTTTCAGGTGTTCCAGGGCATATATCTGATCCCTGTTACTCTACTTTGGCCAGGAGAGAAAATATAATTTACTTTTTTTTGTTTTGTCTCCCTCAATTTGTGAGTCAGTCTGCCTTTTCAAAGGTCTCCCACGACTTCCAAGCCATCATGGGGAGAAAGCCCTCCGGAGGGCCACGAGTGTTCACATCTTCAGGAGATGGACAGCCCTTTGTGAAGTCGGGCTGTCCATCTCCTGGTACCGTAAATTCTTGCTATTCTCCGTGATTAGAAATTGTAGATCACACCCGCATTATTGAAACAAATGCCTCTTTTAAAATCCATACCAACCAATTTTTCTTTTTCCCCTAATACTCAGGATAAGCATCTTCTAAAAATTCCAAAAAATAAATAGTAAACTCCTTAGCATGTCGCATTAGGTGTTTTACAGTTTCAATGCAGCATGGGTTTTTCTTGGTCATAGCCAATAATACACTAATACACACATTACAGATTAGATGTAATTCTTCAACCATGGCAGCAACTTGAATCTTGTCCTCAAATACATTTTTTATTCATTTACTTATTCAGCATACATTGGTTCAGTTCTCCTTTTGTATGAGGCAGTGTGTCCAATATGCAAACTATTGCAATTAAAGATACAAACACCATACTCTCCTTATAAGAAAATTCCCATCAATTTTTGCCATCTGATTATTTTAAAGATTTTCTTCAGACTTCACCCTTGAAGTACATTCTTTCTGAGTAAGTGTTAAGTGAGGTAGGCTGAGATTGCAAATCAATGAAATAGAATTAAATACATTAATACAGCTAGGAAGACTTAAGTGGTTGGTATAAGTTAAAATATGAAGCTAAGGAATAGAAAATCAGTGACCACGATTCAATGGGAACTCAATCTATTCTAGAAGTCATTGCTTGTAAATTAATATTATTATTAATATCATTATTAATATTAATATTATTGTTTCCTGCAGTAGGAAGCACTGGGAGAATATCTCCATTTAAGGATAAGAACGAGGTGACATTTTCATAGGAAAAATGATACGTAGCCAAAGGTAATGACCAGTATATTCAAACCCCTTTAAAAGTTCACTATTGTCCCCATTTGTCATGTGACATATACCTTTTCCAAAGAGGAAAGATAGATATGCAACAGAAATTACATGTACCCGTTATCGAAATTGTCAAGTGAATCCTAGCTGTTTTGGATCATTGGATAGCAGTGATGTTGAACCTATGACACGCGAACTCATTTTTTTGGTTGATTTTTCTTTGTTAAATGGCATTTAAATATATAAAATAATAATCAAACATATAAATCTTCCTTGTACTATGGTTGCAAATGTCAAAAAATTCCTATATGTGACATGGCACCAGAGTTAAGTTAGGGTTTTTCAAAATGCTGACATGCCGAGCTCAAAAGGTTCTCCAAGAGCCTCAGCCTGGGGACTGAAGTGTCCCTGGTAACATTTTGGTGAAGGTCACGTAATCAGGGTGGTGCAGGCAAGAAGGCTCAATCCCCAGTAGGGGCCATCAAGAGGCAGCTGATCAATGATTCTCTCTCATCACTGATGTTTCTATCCCTCTTTCCCTCTCCCTATCTCTCTAAATATATATATATATATATATATGTATATATATATATATATATTTAAAAATTAGCCAATGAAATATAATGAATGAGCATCAGGTGTTCCAAATAATGTTTCTAGAGCTCTCTTCACTCTTAAATACATGAGGTTACATTACTGTATGAACATAAGCATCTTCCAAGTATTCATCCTACACTGGCTATGGCAGCTAACGTTAGGAAATATGGCTATTGAAAAAGAGCCTGCTGTAGTTGTTTACCATCTCCCAAAGCAAATATTTCTGAAGAGTGATTACTGATGTAGAGTACTTATCTTTCTCCATTGTCCCATTTTTTGCTTCTTAAATAGACAGCATGTGAAGATTGTGTCTTACAGGTAGTTGTTACCATAACTTTGATCACTTATAATAAGCACATTTAAGATAATACTGATACCTTGTAATATAGCAACATTTTTCAACATCAGATTATTCCAGAAACTTCCCCTTTTAGTTTTCATTTTTTTTAAAAAATCAAAATGACATTTTTTCTGGATCTATTTTTTTCATGGATTTATTTTGTTCATTAGATTCCACATATGAGTGAGATCATGTGATACTTACCTTTCTCTGACTGGCTTATTTCATTTAGCATAATACTCTCCAGGTCAATCCAAGGGTTGCAAATATTTCTATCTTGCAAGTGCTTGATCTGTCCTCTAATTGTTTCCTTCTATAGTAGACATTTTATTTTACTTTTATAAATCTATTTTCGTCCCTTAAAAATCTGAGAATAGGAATTTGAATTTTTGGATGAAATTATCTTTTATTTCTATATTTTATCTGAGTTTTCCTGCAAAATGACATAGTTTTGTGTGTTTATTGTGATCTTCTATTTTACCTTCCTCATACATCTGGCAAACCTTTTTCATTTATATATATGAATAAAGGACTTACTTGATTCACCTCAGTAAGTAGCATGGATCAGATCTAGAATTGTGATGTCCATTTCACTACCAGTGTTTTGCTCAAAATGGGGAAGTGGAGTGTGTCAGTTATTCACTTTCTTTCTCCTTCGGGGATACTTGGCATAGAGTTTACAGGTAGGATAGGAACACTTTCTGATGCCAAAGAAAACACAATATTTCTCACATTGGAACACTAGTGTTTTTTCCTTCAGGAAAATGGGTCCTATTGTTTCCCTTCTCTGCAGGTCTGTAATTGTCTTCCATTCATTCACTGTCTTGGAGTGTAGTTAGGGAGATTAAAAGGCTCAGATGCCAAAGACCTTTACTGTCCTATGTAAGGAGGCATGGGGTAGGGTTAGAGCTGAGCAAGTTAAAACAGACCTGCTCTTCACAGAGCAGCTATTTACTATCACAATTGACCAAGGACCATCCGCAGTATTGCAATTTCATTTACTCTGTCCTTAGATTAAGGGGTCTCCATCTTGCTACCCAGATTAACAAATGTTAATATTTGCATATTTTAGTAAACCAAAACTGTAGGTTAAATACAAGAATCCTTTCTTTTAATCCCTGCCCAATCCCATTCTATACACCCTTTTTCCAGAGGTAAGCACACCTGTGATTTTAAGGATATGTTTTATACGTTAAGCATGAACATTCATCCACATTCAAAGGGCTGAACACCATCCACCTGACTTCACCCTCATATACATTGTTTATAAGGGGTAGGTTAATTTTGTGTTTTCCCAGGTGCCATGGAATACTTCCTCCTCCATCCAGGGTCCCATGGAATACTTCCTCCTCCATGCAGGGTTCCACGGAATACCTCCTACTCCATGCAGGGTCCTATGGAATCCCTCCTACATCCCGCCCTCCATAAGGATCTTATGGAATCCCTCTTCTCTCCTTCCATCCAGGATCCTATGGAATCCCTCCTTCATCCTCAATCAGGGTCCTATGGAATCCCTCCTCCCTCCATCAGGATCCTATGGAATCCCTCCTATCTCCTTCCATCCAGGATCCTATGGAATCCCTCCTCCCTCCATCAGGACCCTATGGAATACGTCCTCACTCCTCCACCAGGGTCCGATGGAATCCCTCCTCCCTCCTCCATCATGGTCCGATGGAATCCCTCCACCCTCCATTAGGGTCCTATGGAATCCCTCCTCCCTCCTCCATCAGGATCCTATGGAATCCCTCCTCCATCCATCAGGGTCCTGTGGAATACTTCCTCCCTCCATCCTGGGTCCTATGGAATCCCTCCTCTATCCATCAGGGTCCTATGGAATTCCTCCTCCCTCCTCCATCACGGTCCTATGGAATCCATTCTCAAACCTCCATCTGGGTCCAATTGAATCCCTTCTCCCTCCATCAGGGTCCTATGGAATCCCTCTTTCCTCCTCCATCAAGATCCTATGGAATCCCTTCTCCATCCATCAGGGTCCTGTGAATCTCTCCTCCCTCCCTCCATCAGGGTCTTATGGTATCTCTCCTCCCTCCATCCAGGGTCCAATGGAATCCCTCCTCCCTCCATCCAGGGTCCTACGGAATCCCTCCTCTATCAATCAGAGTCCTATGGAATTCCTCCTCCCTCCATCAGGACCCTATGGAATACCTCCTCACTCCTCCATCAGGGTCCGATTGAATCCCTCCTCCCTCCATTAGGGTCCTATGGAATCCCTCCTCCCTCCTCCATCAGGATCCTATGGAATCCCTCCTCCATCCATCAGGGTCCTGTGGAATCCCTTCTCTATCCATCAGGGTCCTATGGAATTCCTCCTCCCTCCTCCATCACGGTCCTATGGAATCCCTTCTCCCACCTCCATCTGAGTCTGATTGAATCCTTTCTCCCTCCATCAATATCCTATGGAATCCCTCCTCCATCCATCAGGGTCTTATGGAATCCCTCCTCCCTCCATCCAGGGTCCTATGTAATCCCTCCTCCATCGATCAGCGTCCTATGGAATCCCTCCTCCCTCCATCCAGGGTCCTGTGAATCCCTCCTCCCTCCCTCCATCAGGGTCCTATGGAATCCCTCCTCCCTCCATCCAGGGTCCTATGGAATCCCTCCTCCCTCCATCAGGGTCCTATGGAATCCCTCCTCCCTCCATCAGGGTCCTATCGAATCCCTCCTCCCTCCTCCATCCAGGGTCCCGAGCTGCACCTAATTGAGTCCTCGGTGGAGACTCCTGGATAGCTTTTTTAAAACTGAAATGTGAGGGATTTGCTCACAGGAATCAGAGAAAGACCTTTATTTATTTAAGAACCAATGACTTTATTTGAAGAGACAATGAACCTTGAACACGGAACTGAGGTGCCCGTTTTTCATGGACTATATTGCCATTGGCATCCGGGCATGGGGCGGGGAGGCCCCCACGGCTCTCGGGAAGGCAGTCCCTGTCAGTGCTCCTCTCTGTCGCCCAGGGTGAGCTTGTGGAGCAGGTCCTCCTCCAGGCCGGTCTCGGGGGCCTGCATCTGGCGCAGCTGGCTGATGTGGTCGCCCAGCTCCTGGAGGAAGGCGGCCTGTGGGTGCAGGCAGTGGCTCTCCAGGAACTCGCACAGGTGGGCGTCCTCCCGGTGGGTGGCCAGGCGGTGCAGGTGCCGCAGGCCCTGGTCCACTCTCTTCGCCAGGAGCATGGCCAGCTCCAGGGCCATCAGGCTGCTGTCCCACTCGTGCTGCTGCGGCCAGGGGACGTCCTCCAGTAGGAGCCGGCCCCCGCGCTGGCTCTGCAGCCACAGCAGCCGCTCCGCCTGCTCCCTCTTATTGTAGGCCATCTTCTGGAAGTACTGGGAGCCCTGCTGCCAGGCCCGGTCGGGCCTCTGGAAGTAGCTGGCCATGGTGGTGTACACGGAGGCCGCATAGAGCTCCAGGCTGATCTGGTGGTTGATGGCGGCCTCGCAGTCTGGATGGTAGCTCTGGCGCTCAGAGGAGGGCGGAGGAGTGGCCATTTCTGCAGGCGTAGGAGCGGGTTGGAGGCTGAGGCTGAGTGGAGGAGGCCTGCGGGTCACAGGTGCAGGCGGCTGGGGTCTCAGAAGGTCCCGGGTGAGGGCAGGGCACCGAGGACAGGCGGCCGCAGCGACAAGACACGCGGGAGGCCGGAGCCGCTTGCGGTGGCGGTTGGCTCTGAGGGGACCGGAAGCAGTGACCGTTACTCAGGGCCTGGGGGAGGGGCGGGAGGACGTCACAGGCGGGAGTGAGGGGGCCCCGAGGAGGCGGGCAGCGCTGACCTTCTCCGGATTCCATGCCCGACTCATGCTGGTCCCTGGCCTTCCTGGCATTTTAAAATGTGACCCACGAGGACAAGTGCGACCGCTGCCAGGACAGCAACCGCACTTGGTTTCTCGGAGCAACTTGTGTGACTGTGGTCCTGATGTGGTTGTTTCCTTAACCGCCGCCCAGCCCTTTTGGGGAATCCTTGTTGCCTCAGCATGAATCCCAAAGCTTCATCGGAATGACGTCAGCGTCCCCACCCACAGTTCCCACAGCCTGACCGGGGTCCTTGGCCTGGTGACGCCAGCGACCTCCACTTCCTCGTGTTCACCATCAAGGCCCCCTCTCTGCCGGCAGAGCCCGGCCTCCACAGCCTCACCGACTCTCCGCCTCCCATCTTCCCTCCTGTGAACTTGCCCTTCCCTCCCTTTACTCTGTCTCCTCTCTCCATCTGTCAGCACAGCCCTGAAACACATTTCTTCTGCACCTCAATATGGACAGTTTCAATGATCTCAAAACTGACATCCTAAAGATTCCATCAAAATACTATTAGAACTTGTAAATTAATTTAGGAAAGTTACAGGATAAAAATTTAGTATTCAGAAATCCATAGCATTTTTATGTACCAATCATGAAACATCAGAAAAGAAATTTAGAAAACATCCCATTTACAATTGCATCAAAAATACCTAGCAGTAAATTTAACCAAAGAGGTAAAACGTCTGAACTCTGAAAATAATAAGACACTGAAGAATGCAATTGAAGAGGAAGCAAATAAATGAAAGCATATACTGTTTCTTATGGATAGGAACAGTTAATGTAAAAAATGTCCATAGTACCAAAAGGAATATATAGATTCAACACAATCAATATCAACATACCAATGCCATTTACCATAGAACTGGAACAAATAATCCAAAAATTTTGACCCCAAATAGCCACAGCAATCTTGAGAAAGAAGAACAAAGTTGGAGGTATCATGCTACCATTGATAAAACTAATCTACAAGCCCATAGTAATCAAAACAACATGGTACTGGCATAAGATCTATAGATCAATGGAACAGAATAACCCAGAAACAAACTCACACCTATACGGGCCATTAATCTATGGCAAAGGAGGGAAGAACATACAATGGGATAAGCACTGTCTAGTCCAGTGATGGCGAACCTTTTGAGCTCAGCATGCCAGCATTTTGAAAAACCCTAACTTAACTCTGGTGCCATGTCACATATAGAAATTTTTTGATATTTGCAACCATAGTAAAACAAAGATTTATATTTTTGATATTTATTTTATACATTTAAATGCCATTTAACAAAGAAAAATCAACTAAAAAATGAGTTTGCATGTCACCTCTGACACGTGTGTCATTGGTTTGCCATCACTCTAGTCAATAAATGGTGCTGGGAAAACTGGACAAATACATGCAAAAATGATACTAGACCATTTTCTTACACTATATATCAGAATAAACTCAAAACGGATTAAAGAGTTAACTATAAGATGCAAAACCATAAAACTCCTAGAAGAAAGATAGGCAGTAAACTTTTTGACATTGTTCTTAATTATATATAACACTAGAATCACGGTGCATGAATTCATGCATGGGTGGGGTCCAGCCGGCCTGCCCCAATTGGGCTAATTGGGGCTAGGCCAGCCCACGGGATGGAACATGAGAGGTTGACTGGTCAGCACCACCCCTGATCAGGCCGGTTGGCCAGCAATAGTTAATGTCATAGTGACTGGTCACTTTGGTCACTTGGTTTTTATATCAATACTAATAAAAGAGAAACATGCAAATTGGTGTCACTCTGCTATGCCCACCAGCCAATCAGGATGAGTATGCAAATTAATCCAACGAAGATGGCGGTTAATTTGCATAAGCCAGTGGGAGAAAGATCAATATCATATGATCTCAGTCATATGTGAAAAATAACTAAGTACATAAAGTGATGAAAAAATAGACCTAGAGACATGGAGACATGGAACACACTGTCAACCCTCAGAGGGAAAGCAGGAGAGGGTGGAGGGAGGGTGGAAGAATTCAACCACTGAACTCATGTGCATATATGCATAATCCATGGACACAGACAATGGGGTGGTGAAGGTTTTGGGGGTAAGGTGCTGGGAGAGGTCACTAGGGGTAAAAAAAAGGGACATGTATAATACTTTCAGCAATAAAAAGAAAAGTAAAAAGCCAGCTCTAACCGGTTAGGCTCAGTGGATTGAGCATTGGCCTGTAGATTGAAGGGTCCCAAGTTTGATTCTGGTCAGGGGCATATTCCCAGGTTATGGGCTCAATCCCTAGTAGGGGGTGTGCAGGAGGCACATGATCAATAATTCTCATCATTGAAGTTTTCATCTCACTCCATCTCCTTTCCACTCTGAAATGAATAAAAATATTTTTTTAAAAAAAGTCAAAGCTGTCTTTGGAAATTCAGGTCCCTGTGACCCCAGAATTGATCTTTCACAACATTGCCTTAGTGCACAATACCCACAGGGCACTTGGAGTCTGCCTTTCTTCCCATCAGGACAAATGAAAACTCAGTTCTCATACTGAGGCTAAAGATGTGAGATGGGAAGTGAGTGGGGAGGTTAAATGGAGGCCAGCTTTCAGTGTGGGGTGGCTAATGACCAGCAAATGATGCAATGACCAGCTAATAGTTTGAATTTAGAGTGGGTTTCATTGGTCTCTACACCTACCCTCTCCCAAACACACACACTCACAACCAAAACCTGATTGGACTGTCTCATGAGGAATTGGTCAAGAGGCTCAAGTGTTTGTGAGAAGCTGGTTGATTTCTAAGAAATTCTTACTGCAAATAGCTGCAGGGTGAAGTAAACAGGAAGAAAAGAGAAGAAAGGGACTTATAAGGGGAAACAGTTAGAGGGGGAAGACTAAAAAAGAAGAGCCCAGCTGCACAGAAATCTCAGCTACTCCACTGGCCACCTCTTCAGTGCCCCCCACAGCCCAGGATGAAATTGGTTCTGCAGTGAAGAGGCTGTTATTGCTAAAAATGAGCTACAATGTGGCCACGGGGGAGAACTTCAAGGCGGACTGCCTTCCAGAGAACCTTGCACCTGGGTTAGTGGCCCAGGTGCCACGGAAGCTGAAGTGGATTTTGTGGACCCCTGAACTTAACAGAAGAACAGTGCAAAAGGCAGTGACTATGACAAGCTCATTGTTCTGTTTGGAAGCAGTGACACTGACCAAGAGCTGATAAACAGAATAGATAGAGTCACAGGCCAGAGACCGCACCGCTTCCTGCACAGATGCACCTTCTTCTCAAACAGAGACATGAACCAAGTCCTCAATGCCTATGAAAACAAGGAGCTGTTTCACCTGTATATGGACAGGGGCCCTTCTTCCAAAACCATGCATGTAGGCCACCACATCCTGTTCATTTTCACAAAGTGGCTGCAGGACATGTTGAATGTGCTCTTGCTCATCCAGATGGCAGATGAGTAGAAGTACCTGTGGAAGTCCTGACCCTGGACCAGGCCTATGGCTATGCTGTGGAAAACGCCAAGGACATCATCACCTGCTGCTTTCACATCAACAAGCCCATCTTCTCTGACCTCGACTACATGTCGTTGAGCCCAGACTTCTACAAGAACATGGTGAAGATTCAGAAACATGTGAACTTCAACCAAATGAAGGCATTTTTGGCATTGCAGACAGTGACTGCACGGGGAAGATCAGCTTTCCTGCCATCCATGCTGCTCCCTCCTTTAGGAACTCATTCCCACAGATCTTTGGGGGCCAAGATGGATGTCCAGGAACTCATCCCCTGTACCATCAACCAGGATTCCTAATTCAGGATGACAAGATATCACACCCAGGATCTTCTATCCTTAACCACCCTGCTACACTCGACCTTCTTCCCCTCCCTGCAGGGGACTCAGACTCAAAGGAATGCCAGCGACCCCAACTCCCCCATCTTCTTCAGAGATACTGACAAGCAGATCAATCCAAGGTCAACAAGCATGCTTTTTCTGGAGGGAGAGTCACCATCGAGGAGCACAGGCAGTTTTAGGGAAACTGCCAGGTGGACATGCCCTTCATGTACATGACCTTCGTCCTCGAGGATGAGGACAAGCTGGAGCAGATCACCTGTAGGTCCTGCAGCACCTCCTTGCAGAGCACCAGGCCAGGTGCAAGGAGGCCAGGGAGGAGATAGTCAAAGTGTTCTTGACCACTGGGAAGCTGTCCTACGACTTTAAATAACGCCCATTTTATATCTGCACAGAAAGAACCATAATTTACCCAGAGGCTCTATCACATGGCTTCCCATTCCTGGTGTCTGTAACCCCTTGTGTCTGTCAGTACATTTTCTCCAGTGTCATCCTTTCCCAAGAAACCTTTTGAGCTGCCTGCTCAGCCCCTAGGAGGACTTCCATTGGAAAACATCCCACCCCACATAGACCCTTAAACCTGATGGTTAGACAGCCTGAAGTCTAGGTGTTCATTTCAGGAAGCTTAATGGGCACAGGCCTATTTCAGCCCATGCCCCCCAAAACAAACATAAATGCTAGATGTGCTTTTGACTGAGAGATCTCCCAGCTTGAAAGCTGCTTTTCACACTGAGTATTGGCCCCAGGTCGCCGCTTTCATTAGGTTGAATCTGTGGGAGAAACTTTCCAGCTCACTTCCTGAAATCCAGACCTCATGTGTTATCCTGGAACCTCTGCCCTTCCCTGAGCCTCCCCATGCTGCTTCCAGGGACTGGCCCTGAGCACAGGTACTGTGCCCCCACCATGTGGCAGCTGAGAGGAATCTGTTTCCTTTGAAGAAACCTTTGTCCTGACACTTGATTGGCTCAGAAGACTGTAAGAAGCAGTGCCCTGCTGGTGTCCTGGGCTGTAGAGAGCAAGCAGTAGCCCCAGACACCAAGGGAAACATGCAGTCTTGTACCCTGTGTAGTCTGGGAAAGTAAAAAATATTCCGGGAAAGCCTCCATGGAGGTTTAGGGTCCACTCCTCAGCACTATACCCTAAATAAATTTCATTTGGTCCCATGGGGGGTGAGTGTGGGGGTGGAATAAGTATATGACATACAAACCATGTTTCTTGGCCAACCCACCTTGTGGACATCCCATTGAATTAATTAGCCATTTCAGTGGGAAGAAAGTGTGTCTTTATCATGTTCAGGCTTCCCTACCTCACATTTAACACCCACATTTTTGGAGTCATGGGAATCTCTGCATGACAAGTCATTATGAAGCAAGAAATGACAAGAATCAGGGACTATAACATATGATGGTTTGCCTCAGGAATTTTTGACCCTACGAATATTGAAATTAATAGGCAGATTTGAAAAGGCTATAAAAAGGTCTAACTAAATAGTTATTTTTTTTAAAAAAAAATATTTCACTTTATTCTATTCCATAGATGAGCATGTATTATCTTCTGTTCAGCTAAAGAGTGGCATCATTGATTTAATATATGTCTGAATATATTTTTCTTCTAGATTAGGTGGACAGTAAATTCTACTGTAAAAATTCAGATAAGAAATATTTTATGCTTGCAGGCTCTGTGATCTCTGTGAGAATTCCTAAATTCTCATGTTGTAGTGCTAAGGTAGTCATAGACAATTCACAAACAATACATAAAGTTACTTTGACTACGGGTTACAAGTTGTGCTTAACAAAATAATTGTCAAAATGCATTATAAATTGAATATTATTGGAGTGATACAGTTCTTTCATGCTGCACAATTATTTTGAGATTCATCCCATGCAGTAGCTGGCATAATTTTTTATAAATATACTAGAGGCTGGTACAAGAAATTCGTGCACAGGCACAGTCCCTAGGCCTGGCCTGTGATCAGGGCCATCTCCCTCGGCTGCCCGCAGCCAGCCCCATACCCCGCCACCACCCACCCCCAGTAACCCATTCGCCACCAGGTGATTGGAGCCTGCCAGCCAGGGGGAAGAACTAAGAGGTCAGCCATTCTGTCTGCTCGCCTGCCCCACACCTGCCATGGTGGCCCTCTGTGTGTGGGATGACTGGTGGGGTGGGGGCCTAGGCCTGGTGCTACCCGCATCCCCCGCCACCCACCCCTGGTTCCCCTTTCACCATTGGGAGATTGGAGCCTGCCGGCCGGGGAAAGGAACTGAGAGGTGGTCAGTGCACCTCATAGTGACTGGCCGAGCAGTCATTCTGGTTGTTCCACCATTAGCGTCATTATGCATATCACCCTTCCTATCTAATAAAAGAGAAACATGGTAATTGGCGTACAACCACTAACCTTCCCATTAGCTAATCAGGGCAATATGCAAATTAACTATCAGCCCAGATGGCAGCCGGCAGCTAGGCAGCTTGAAACTAACATGAGGCTTGCTTGCTTCAGTGACGGAGGACTCCAATGTTCCCAACCTGCCGCTGCAGGCCTCTGAGCTGCAAGCAACTATGTAACAAACACAGAAGCTAAACAAAACCCCAGAAACCTTCCAGGCTTCAGCCAGCAGGATTGCAACATTGTAAGCAAAGGCCAGAAACCTACTTTCAGCAGCAGAGGCCTAAGAGCTAGAGCCAAGCCTCAAAGCTAATGCTGGCCCAGAATAAAAAAGAAAAAAAAAGAAAAAAAAAGTAGCAGTTGGGAGCTTCAGTCACCCCCAACCTGAAAACAGCCCTCAGCTCCTCACCCAGACTGGCCAGGCACCCCAGTGGGGACCCCTACCCTGAAGGGTGTGTGACCAGCTGCAAACAGCCATCATCCCCTCACCCAGGCTGGCCAGGCACCCCAGTGGCGACCCCCACCCTGATCCAGGACACCCTTCAGGGCAAACCAGCTGGCACCCACCCATGACCAGGCCTCTACCCTATATAGTAAAAGCGTAATATGCCTCCCAGCACCAGGATCAGTGGAGCTGCGAGGCCTCCCGGCACTGGGATCAGCATGACAGGGGACAGCGCCTAAACCCCCTGATCGCCCTGCGGCTCTGTGTGTGACAGGGTGGGGCACCGCAATCCCCCCCCCATGGGCCCTGCTCTGTGTGTGACATGGTAGAGCCATAACCTCCCCATCGACCCTGCCGTGAGTGTGAGAGTGGCAGCACTCTAACCCCCTGATTGGCCCTGCTCTGTAGGTGATAGAGGGCGGGGCCACAATCCCCTGATGAGCCCTGATCTGTGTGTGACAGGAGGCTGTGCCCCAACCCCCTGATTGGCCCTGCTCTGTGTGTGACAGGGTACAGAGCCCCAACCCCACTGATGGGCCCTGCTCTGTGAGTGACAGGGGGCAACACACCAACCCCCTGATTGGCTCTGCTCTGTGCATGAGAGGGGGTGGCGCCACAACCTCCCCATAGACCCTGCCTTGAGTGTGACAGGGGATGGTGCCCCAACCTCCCAATAGGCCCTACCCTGAGCATGACTGAGGGTGGAATCACAAGCTCCGGATCGCCCTGCTCTGTGTATGACAGTGGGCGGCGCCCCAACTCCCCAATCGGCCCTGCTCTGAGCCCGACCAGGGGCTGCACCTAGGGATTGCGCCTGCCCTCTGCCACCTGGGAGCAGGCCTAAGCCAGCAGGTCTTTATCTCCCGAGGGGTCCAAGACTGCGAGAGGGCACAGGCCGGGCTGAGGGACGCCCCTCCCCGCCGAGTGCACAAATTTTTGTGCACCGGGCCTCTAGTTTATTATAAAGGACTAGAGGCCCGGTAAACGAAAATTTTTGCACTGGTGGTGGTGGGGGGTGTCCCTCAGTCCCTCTTGTGCCCTCTCACAGTCTGGGACGCCTTGGGAGATAACGACGTGCTGGCTTAGCCCGCTCCCAGGTGGCAGAAGGTAGCCCAAATCCCTAGGTGCAGCCCCTGGTCGGGCTCAGAGCAGGGCCGATTGGGGGGTTGAGGCGCCGCCCCCTGTCACACTCAAGGCAGGGTCGATGGGGAGATTGCCGTGCCACCCCCTGTCACGCACAGAGCATGGGCAAATCAGGGGGTTGGGGCGCTGCCCCCTGTCACGCACAGAGCAGGGCTGATCAGGGGATTGGGGCGCCTTCCCCTGTCATGAACAGAGCAGGGCGGATAGGGAGGTTGTTGCCCCTCCCCCTGTCACACACAGAGCCGCAGGGTGATCAGGGGATTTAGGCTCTGCCCCTGTCATGCTGCTCCAGGGGCCAGGAGGCCTCCCAGCTCCGCTGATCCCAGTGCCTGGACGCCTCTGTGCTTCCCTGATCCCAGTGCTGGGAGGCTCTTCTGATCCCGGTGATGCAAACTCTCGGGGATCCGCTGATCCTGGGTTCAGGAGGCCTCGTGGCTCCGCTGATCCCGGTGCTGGGAGGCATATTACCCTTTGACTATTTAGAATAGAGGCCTGGTGCATGGGTGGGGACCAGCTGGTTTGCCCTGAAGGGTGTCCTGGATCAGGGTAGGGGTCCCGCTTGGATGCCTGGCCAGCCTGGATGAGGGGATGATGGCTGTTTGCAGCTGGTCACACCCCCTTCCAGGTGGGGGTCCCAACTGGGGTGCCGGGCCAGTCTGGGTGAGTGGCTGAGGGCCGTTTTCAGGCTGGCGGGTGACTGAAGCTCCAAACCTCTCCTTTTTTTTTTCTTTTTTTAAATTTCATTTATTTATTTACCTTCTATGGCTGTCACTGGAACTGAGAGCCGGCTTTCTCTCTGAGGCTCAGCTCCAGCTCTGAGACCTCGGCTGCTGAAAGCAGGTATCTGGTTTGCTTGGGTTCTATAATCGAAACACTGTTTCAACTCCAGCTCTGAGATCCTGGCTGGCTGAAAGAAGGTTTCTGGGGTTTTGTTTAGCTTCTATATTTGCAACAATGTTCCTTAAACTGCAAGCTCAGAGCCCAGAAGCGGCAGGCGGGGAACGTTGGCTTCCTCCGTCACTAAAGCAAGCAAGCCTCCTGTTCATTTCAAGCTGCCTGGCTGCCAGTCGCCATCTTGGTTGGCAGTTAATTTGCATATCTTGCTGATTAGCCAATGGGAAGGGCCGTGAAGTTATGGTTAATTACCATGTTTCTCTATTATTATATAGGATAGAGGCCCGGTGCACAGGTGTGCTGGCCAACCTGCCCGGTTGGGGGCCCTGATTGGGGTGGGTGGCCTCCACCAGGGGGCGGGGCTGGCTGGGGATAGGGTATGAGGGTGGTTTTAAGGCTGACCACACGCCCAACCAGTGTGGGATCCCCTTTGGGTGTGGTACCAGCCTGGGCAAGGGGCAGAAGTTGTTTTGGTCTCTGGTAGTTCTGCTTGTTCTGACATTTCGGTAACTGGGATATAATTATATAAGATTTTTACTGATTTTCAGAGAAGGAGAGGAAGAGAGAGAAACATCAATGTTGAGAGAGAATCATTAATCAGCTGCATCCTGCATGCACCCCCACTGAGGACCGAGCCTGCTCCCCAGGCATATGCCCTCACCTGGAATCAAACCATGACCTCCTGGTTCATAGGTCAATGCTCAAACACTGAGCCACATCGGCTGGGCAACAAAATCTTTTGTAAGTAATTCTTTTATTTATGGTTATTTTTAATGAATAATTGAAATAAATATATAATACTCCTAATGCAATCAAAACCAAGAGGAGTATGTGTAAATATTGACTTCATAGTTGGTAAAATACATAACACATTGATGAACCCAAGCAGAAGCTCATTCAGAAAGTTTTATTAGCAATAGGTGTTAAAAATTTACAGATATTGTGGAATCAAATTGTCCATACACAGTGAGGCACTCATGGTGAATTCTGACTTATGTTAAAATAAGAGAGACACACTAGCCAAGTGAGCAGTAAATAGAAAATTGTCTAATCCTCTTTGTCCCCTGAATCCTCCTCTTTGGGTTTGGAGAGGAGTTTCATTACTCGGTGTATAGGAGTCTTCACAGACTCATAGTTCCATCCCTTCCTCATAAACATCTTCTCAATCACACCTGGCATCCTGTAGCCCTTGCTTACAATGAAATCTTTGAAGGCAATTGGTCCATAAAGTTCATCAATAATGTCTGGTTCAAGATGCCTTCCATCAGTCAAATGTTCCTTGTAAGGGACGACTTTAGGGTCGGGCAAAGGCTGGTCATTGACCAGCTTTTTCCAGGATTTGGGGTCCAGATACCATGCTCCATACCTTATCTTCTCCCGTTTGGGTTTATGAGGGTCTTCTGGTTTTCGGAGTTTCCTTTGCCAGTTACCTTCCTGCAGGGAGAATTTTCTCTGCTGTATGTCATCTAGCTGTTTGCAAGGCCTTATATGCAAAGGAAGCTGGCTTATTTTCTTTATTTTGACTGTATTATGGGTGAGTGGGACCTCTAAGTCAACCTCAAACTGTTTCATGAGGTCCTCTTCATCAATGCCTATGTCCCCAAAATTATCATCGATCCATCTGCAGAATTCACGAATTCTTCTTCTTGATTTTTGGAGCCCAGGATTCTTGGGGATATCCATTGTGCATGCTGCATTTGTCTCTTCCTCAGGAAACAAACTGAATAAATATGACTGGAGGCTCTCCTTGGCCGTTTGCACGTGGGTTTGGTCTTCAGGTTCCAGGTTGTCCTCCTCGGGAGGTTCCAGGTTGAGCTTCCAGGGAGATTCGGGTTGGACTGCCTGGGGAGGCTCCAGTTTCACGGCCTGGGGAGGCTCCAGGTTCGCTGCCTGGGGAGGCTCCAGGTTCGCTGCCTGGGGAGGCTCCAGGTTGCCCTCCTCAGGATGTTCTTCACACAGGTGTGTGGGGGTCTTCTTTCTTTCCTTGGTGCCCTCACAATACGCCCACGTGTCCTCCAGCTTCCTGTCAGGATCTAGCACTTCCAGGACCTTGAGGAGGAGGTCTGGAGGGAGAGCTTCCTCCAGATTCGGGCAGTTCGCCAGGGACTGCTGGGTCAGGCTGGCTTCAATGTTCTCTACAAAGGCCTTCCGTGCTCGCTGGGCTGGCGAGAGCTTGGAACACAGGTCCGCTCCCGTGGGCGGCTGCCTGTGAATCTTTTTGGGCGGAGGGCGGGGAATTCTATGAGCAATCATGGGGAGAAAGCCTTCCCGAGGGCCACGAGTGATCACATCTTCAGCAGATGGACAGCCCGTTCTGAAGTCGTCTAGTCCCTCCTTCACAAATACCCACCGCTGGCTGTCCATGGAGGTGGGGCACTTCCCAAGCTGCTTGTTCTGCCTGCAGAGATAGCTGGAAGGCAACCTGTCCCTGTCCTTGAACCAGGGATTACATTTCATGCCTAGGGGCAAGGGCTCCAGAGGAGCTGGCCCTAGCAACCACTTTTTGCTGGGCTCTGGCTTCTTGTTCAGCTTTGGCCCTGACTGCCACGGCTTGATCAGCCCTGACTCTATGAGCGCCTTCTTCCTCAGGTCCGACTTTAACAGCCACCCCTTGTGGGGCTCCGGTAAGGGCCACTGCTGGCACGCCATGGCGCCCTTGGCCCAGGGCGTCCACCGGCCCCGTTGCTAGGAGACCATTGCCTGGTACTGACTCATTCTTATTCTTTCCTGAGGCAGGTTAGCACGCGCCCCTGCACAGCCTGCATTGTCCCGGGATGGCCTCCAAGGTTGCATTCTTGCTTGTGGTAGAGAACTGTTCCAGTGTATGGGCACACCACAGGTCAGTTCCCCATTCATCTTTTTTTTTTTAATATTTTATTGATTTTTTACAGAGAGGAAGGGAGTGAGATAGAGTTAGAAACATCGATGAGAGAGAAACATCGATCAGCTGCCTCCAGCACATCTCCAACTGGGGATGTGCCCGCAGCCCAGGTACATGCCCTTGACCGGAATCGAACCTGGGACCCTTCAGTCCGCAAGGCGACGCTCTATCCACTTAGCCAAACCGGCCCTGGCTGAATATTTTTGATGTTTGGTAAAATTCACCAGTAAAGCCCTCTAATACCCGATTTTTACTTTGTGGAGGCTTTTGATGGTTGCTTAAATTCCCTTGCTATTGTTCAGTTTACTTAGATGTTCCAGTTCATTGTGATTCAGTCTAGGAAGGATATATATAGATCCAAGAACTTTTCCATTTCTTCTAGGTTATTGAATTTCATGGCATATAATCTTTCACAATATTTTTGTATGATTCTTTTTACTTCCATGTTGTTCATTGTATCTTCTCTTTCATTTTTTTTTATTTTGTTTGAGTCTTTTTTTCTTTTTTCCTTAATAAGTCTAGCAAGAGAATTGTCCATTTTATTTAATCTTTTACCTCTTTGTTGCACTAATTTTTAGTCATTTTTTTCTCTACTTTATTTAATTCTGCTCTACTTCATTATTTCCTTTATTCTGCTGATGTAGGGCTGAATTTTTTAAAAATATTTTTCTAGTTCTTTAAGATGTAATGTTATGTTGTTTACTTGGGATTTTTCTTGTTTTTTGAGATAAGCCTGTATTTATGTAAACCTGTCTCATCACCGATTTTGCTGCATTCCAAATGTTTCGACATGTATTGTCATTCTCATTTGTCCCTCTATATTTTTTTAAAAATAAATTTTATTGATTTTTCACAGAGAGGAAGGAAGAGGGAGAGAGAGTTAGAAACATCGATGAGAGAGAAACATCGATCAGCTACCTCCTGCACACCTCCCACTGGGGATGTGCCCACAACCAAGATACATGCCCTTAGCTGGAATTGAACCTGGGACCTTTCAGTCCGCAGGCCGATGTTCCATCCACTGAGCCAAACCAGTTAGGATTCCATCTATATATTTTAATATCTTTTTTCTTTTTTAGTTGTATTTGTGCCTTTATTTATTTTTAATGTATGTTTTTTATTGTTGGTAGTATTGCAGATGTGTCCCATTTATCCCCCTCCTCCCAGTCTCTATCCACTGCCCAGGTATTCACTACCTTATTGCCCATGTCTATGGGCTATGCATATAAGTATGTAAATTCTTTAGTTTACCTCTTCTCTTCTCCTCAAGCACACATCAAGGTATGTCAGTATGATCCATGCCTTCATGCTTCAGGTCTTATTTTGTTAGTCAATTCATTTTGTTCATTAGATTCCACAAATAAGTGAAATCATGTGATATTTGTCTTTCTCAGATTGGCTTATTTCACTTAGCATAATATTTCAGGTCCATCTATGCTGTTTCAAAGGGTAAGAGATCCTTTTTTTTTTTTTTTTACAGCTGTATAGTAATTCATTGTGCAAATGTTCCACAGCTTTTTTACCCATTCATCTGCTGATGGGCACTTGAGCTCTTTCCAAACCGTGGCTATTGTAAATGATGTTGCTATGGACATAAGGGTGCATACATTCTTTCTGATTAGTATTTTGGGATTTTTAGGATATATTCCCAGAAGTGAAATCACTGGGTCAAACGGAAGCTCCTTTATTAATTTTTTGAGGAATCTCCATATTGTTTTTCATAGGGGCTGCACCAATCTGCATTTCCACCAGCAGTGAGCTAGTGTTCCCTTTACCCCCATCCTCACCAGCACTTGTTGTTTGTTGATTTTTTTATGGTAGCCATTCTGACAGGCATGAAGTGATGACTCATTGTGGTTTTAATTTTCATTTCTCTAATGATTACTTACTTTTAGCATTTTTTCATATGTCTCTTGGCCATTTGTATGTCCTCTTTGGGAAAATATCTACTCAGGTCTTCTGCCCATTTTTTTAATTGGATTGCTTGTCTTCCTTTGTTGAGTTGTATGAATACTTTATATATTTTGGATATTAATCCTTATCAAATGTATCATTGGCAAATATGTTCTCCCATACAGTGGGGTCCCTTTTCATTTTGATGATGGTTTCTTTTATGTGCATAAACTTTTTATTTTGATGTAGTCCCATTTATTTTTCTCCTTTGCTCCCTTTGCCTTAGGAGACATATTGAAAAAAAATTCTGCTATGTGACATGAAAATTTTACTGCCTGTGTTTTGTTCTAAGCATATTATGGTTTCATGTCTTACATTTAAGTCTTTTATCCATTATGAATTTATTCTTGTGTATGGTGTAATTTGCTGCTTTAATTTCATTGTTTTGCATGTGTTTGTCCAGTTTTCCCAACACCATTTGTTGAAGTGGCTGACTTTACTACATTTATGTTCCTGCCTCCTTTATCAAATATTAATTGACGATAATGGGTGTGTCAATTTCTGGGGTTTCTGTTCTGATTCATTGGTATATATGCCTGCTCTTGTGCCAGTACCAGGCTGTTTTATTTATAACTACAGGCCCAGTGCACGTCCCTGGACTGTGGGGGAGAAAGGGGTCCCTCAGCCCTGCCTGCACCCTCTCTCAGTCCAGAGTCCTTAAGGGGATGTCCTACTGCCTGCTTAGGCGCACTCCCCTATGTGGGAAGAGACCCACTGGCCTATCGGGACAGCACCGCCCCCATCACAGGGACACTGCTGCCTGGGTCTGTGGAGGTAACTGGACAGGGGATTGGGAGACTGTGCCACCTCTATGGGAGGTGACCGGACAGGCAATCAGGGGATAGTTCCACCCCCCTCATCACCCCTCTGCTGCTGCTGGTCGCCACCCTCCCCCCCATCGCCAACCCCTCCCTCTGACCTCTGGCACATGCCTTGGCTGTCCTGGTGCCACCTGCTCGCCTGCCCCACCCCCCACTGACTGGTAGTTTCACCATTCAGTTGATTTGCATATTACACTTTTATTTTATAGGATGGCTTTGTAGTATAGTTTGATATCTGGTAATGCAATCCCTCCAATTTTGTTCTTCTTTCTCAAAATTGCTGCAGCTATTTGGGGTCTTTCATAAATTTTTGGAGTAATTATTCTAGTTCTGTGAAATATGCCATTGGTATTTTAATAGGGATTGCATTGAATCTATAGATTGCTTTGGGTAGTATAGACTTTTTAATGATGTTAATTTTTTCCAACCCATGAACATTATATACATTTCCATTTTGTTGTTATCTTCCTCTATTTCTTTTTTCAATGTCCTCGTAGTTTCCAAGTACAGGGCTTTTACCTCCTTGGTTAAGTTTATTCTTAGGCATCTTACTTTTTTTGTTGCAATGGTAAATTGGATTGTATTTTTCATTTCTCTTTTGGATAGTTCATTATTGGTGTATAAAAATACCATTGATTTCCGGATGTTGATTTTGTATCCTGCTACCTTGCCATGTTCATTTATCAAGTCTAGTAGTTTTCTGGTGGAGTTTTTAGTGTTTTCTATGTACAATATCATGTCAACTGAGAATAATGACAGTTTTACTTCCTCCTTTCCAATTTGGATGCATTTTATCTCTTCTTTTTGTCAAATTGCTATGGCTAAGACTTTCAAGACTATGTTGAATAAGAGTGGTGAAAGAGACATCCTTGTCTTGCTCATGTTCTAAAGGGAAACACTTTTAGTTGGTGACCATTGAATATAAAGTTGGCTGTAGGTTTGTGATATATGGCATTTATTATGTTGATGTATGTTCCCTCTCTTCTCTCTTCCCATTTTCCTGAGAATTTTTATCAAAAAAGGGTGCTGGATTTTGTCTAATGCTTCTTCTACATCTATTGATATGATCGTGTGCCTTTTATCTCTCAATTTACGTGATGTATTACGTTTATTGATTTGTGGATATTGTACCATCCTTGCATCCCTGGAATAAATCCTACTTGGTCATGGTGTCTGATCTTTCTAATATAATGATGGATCCAATTTGCTAGAATTTTGTTGAGGATTTTAGCATCTGAGCTAATCAGGGACACTGGCCTGTAGTTTTCTTCCTTTGTAGTGTCTTTATCTGGTTTTAGAATTAAAATAACACTAGCTTTGTAAAAAGAGATTGAAAATGTCCCTTCCTCTTGAATTTTTTTGGAATAGTTTGAGAAGAGTAGGTGCTAAGTTCTTCTTTGAATATTTGGTAAATTTCTCCTGTAATTTCACAATTTCACCCTGTCCAGGAGTTTGTTTGCTTTTTGTTTGTTTTGTTTTTCTGTGAGTTTTTTAATTACTGCTTTAATTTCTTCAGTTGTTACTGGCCTACTCAGGTTTTCTGATTCTTCCTGATTGAGTGTTGGAAGATTGTATGTATGTAGGAATCTGTTCATTTTCTCAGGTTGTTTAGTTTTTTTGGCATATTGTTCATAGTATTTGCCCACAATTCCTTTGTATTTCTGTGGTGTCCCTTGTTATATCGCCACTTTTATTTCTGATTTTATTTATTTGAGTCCTCTTTCTTTGTTTCTAGATGAGCCTGGTTAAGGGTTCATTAATCTTTTTATCTTTTCAAAGAACCAGCCCTTGGTTTATTTGATCTTTTCTATTGTTATTTTAGTCTATTTATCATTTATTTTCTCATTGCTATTTATTATTTATCTCCTTCTACTTTCTATAGGCTTTGTTTGCTTTTCTATTTCTTTTTAATTTAGTATTCAATTGTTTAATTAAGGCAAGTTGCTATAGTGGGGTGAATTTTTGGTGGGGTGATGGAGTAATTGAGTAAAAAAGAAAGAAAAAATTAAAGAGAAAGAATTCATAGATACAGACAACATTATGGTGATTGCTGGGGGTGGGGGAGGGAGATGTGGTGGATGTAGGTAGAAGAGGGTATAGGGGAGATACATGGTGATAGATAAAAAAATAATATAAAATTTTAAAAAATTGTTATTGCTTCTAGAAGTAGGCCTGTAATGCTATGAAGTTCCCTCAGAGACTTTTTTCTGTGTCTCATATATTTGTATGTTTGTGTGTTCATTTTCATTTGTTTTCAGGTGATTTTGGTTTTTTTCTTTGATCTTATTATTAGTCCATGTGTTGGAGTGTTTTTCACATTTTTTATTGTAATTGACTTCTAGTTTTATTCCATTGTGTTCAGAGAAGATGCTTTACATGATTTCCATCTTCTTTTTTTAATATAATTTTTATTGACTTCAGAGAGGAAGGGAGAGATAGAAACATCAGTGATGAGAGTGAATCATTGACCATCTGACTCCTGCTTGACTACCATGGGGATCAAGCCCACAGTTTTGGCATGTGCCCTGACCAAGAATTGAACCTCAAACTCCTGTTTCATAAGTCTATGCCCAATAATTGAACCTCACCGACCAAGCCAATTCCAATTTTCTTGAATTTATTTAGACATATTTTGTGTCCTAACTTGTGGTCTGTCTTTGAGAATGGTTTATATGCACTTGAGAAAAATACATATTCCGCTGATTTAGGATCAAATGTTCTATGAATATCAATTAAATCAATCTGATTCAATGTTCTGTTTAAAGTCAATGTTGCTTTGTTGGTTTTTTATCTGGAAGATTTATCCATTGGTGTCGGTTGAATGTTAAAATCCCCTACTATGAATGTATTTCTGTCAATCTCACCCTTATGTACACTGAGGTTTACTTTATATATATATTTAGATGCTACTATGTTGGGTGCATATATATTTGTCAGGGATATATCATGTTGTTGGATCAATTATATTAATATTATCTAGTTCCCTTCCTTGTCTACTTTATAGCCCTTAATTTGAATTATTTTTTTAATTCTTTATTGTTTAAAGTGTTATATACTTCTCCTTTTGTCCCCATTGGCCTCTCTCCAGCCATCCCCATCCCTAAGCACATGCCCTTATCCCCCTAGTGTCTGTGTCCATTGGTTATGCTTATATGCATATGTACAAGTCCTTTGGTTGATCTCTTAACCCCCCCTCCCCTGCCTTCCCTCTGAAGTTTGACAGTCTGTTCAATGCTTCTCTGTCTCAGGGACCCTTGAGTCTGCATGCCGATGCTCTATCCACTGAGCCAAACTGGTTAGGACAATTAATTCTTTTTTAATGTGCACAAATTTCATGCACCGGGCTACTAGTTGGTGTATAAAAAAGCCATAGATTTCTGGGTGTTAATTTTATATCCTGCTACATTGCCAAATTGATTTATTTAGTCTAGTAGTTTTATGATGGAGTCTTTAGGGTTTTCTACATAAAATATCATGTCATCTGCAAATAATGACAATTTTACTTCTTTTCCAGTTTGAATGCCTTTTATTTCTTCTTCTTGTATGATTGTTATGGCTAGAACCTCTAGTATTATGTTGAACGGGAGTTGTGAGGGAGGGAATCCTTGTCTTGTTCCTGTTCTTAGGGGAAATGGTTTTAGTTTTTGCCCATTGAGTACCATGTTGGCTGTAGATTTGTTACATAAGGCTTTTATTATGTTGAAGTATGATCTATTCCCACTTTTCTGAGAATGTTTAACAAGAAAAGGTGTTGGATTTTGTCAAATGCTTTTTCTGCATCAATTGATATGATTGTGTGATATTTGTCTTTCAATTTGTTTATGTTATGTATCACATTAATTGATTTGCGGATATTGTACCAGCCTTGCATCCCTTGGTTAAATCCCACTTGGTCATGTTTCATGATCTTTTTAATATACTCACAAAATTAAAGAACCTGAAAAAAGAGATAGAAGAAAAATAAACAAATAAAATAATATTCCATTTTCATGGACTGGTAGAATCAACATCATTAAAATGTCCATCCTACCCAAAGCAATCTATGGATTCAATGCAATCCCCATTAAAATACCAACAGCATACTTCAAAGATCTAGAACAAACTCTCAAAAAATTCAGCTTCAACAAAAAAGACCCCAAATAGCTTCAGCAATCTTAAGAAAGAGGAACAAATTATGAGGGATCACAATACCAGATATCAAGCTGTATTAAAAAGCCACTGTTCTCAAAACTGTCTGGTTCTGGCACAAGAAGAGATATATAGACCAATGGAACTGAACAGAGAACCCAGAAATCGACACAAGCCATTATTCTCAATTAATATTTGACAAAGGAGGCAAGAGAAGAAAATGGAGTCAAGACAATCTTTTAAATAACTGGTGTTGGGAAAATCGGACAGATACAGGCAAAAAAAAAAAAAAAATGAAACTAGACCACCAACTTACACCATACACAAAAATAAACTCAAAATAGATAAAGGACTTAAACATAAGGCAGGAAACCATAAAAATCTTAGAAGAAGCCATGGGTAGCAAAATAACGGATATTTGTCATAGCAATATCTTTACCGACACAACTCCTAGGGCAATGGAAACTAAGGAGAAAAAAACAAATGGGACCACATCAAAATAAAAAGCTTCTGCACAGCAACCATCAACAAAACAACAAGAAATCCCACTGCATGGAAGAACATATATGCCAGTGTTATCACTGATAAGGGTTTAGTTTCCAAAATTTATCGGGAACTACTACAACTTAATAAAAGGAAGATGAACAATCCAATCAAAAAATGGGCAAAAGACCTAAATATACACCTTTGGAAAGAAGACATACAGAAGGCCAAAAGTCATATGAAAACATGCTCAAAGTCACTAATCATCTGAGAGATGCAAATCAAAACAACAATGGGGTACCACCTCACACTTATCAGAATGGCTATCATCAACAGATCAATTGCTGGAGAGGATGCAGAGAAAAAGGAACCCTCTTGCACTGCTCATAGGAATGCAGACTGGTGCAGCCACTGTGGAAAACACTATGGTGTTTCCTCAAAAAATTAAAAATGGAATTTCCATTTGACCCAGTAATCCCACTTCGAGGAATACTAGTATATCCCCAGAAAACAGAAACACCAATCAGAAAGGATATATGCGCCCCTATGTTCATAGTAGCACAATTTACAATATCTAAGCTTTGTAATAGCCTAAGTGCCCATTAGGAGATGAGTGGATTAAAAAATTGTGGTACATCTACACAAAGGAACACTATGCTGCTATAAAAAAGAAGGAATTCTTACCATTTGCAACAGCATGGATGGAACTAGAGAGCATTATGCTATGCGAAATAAGCCAGTCAGAGAAAGATAAATATCACTTAATCTCACTCATTTATGGAATATAATGAACGACATAAACTGATGAACAAAAACAGAACCAGAGTCATAGAAGCATGGTTGGAATAGACTGTCCAACCAATGAAGGAAGGCAGAGGGGGGTGAGGGCAAAAGAGATAAACCAAAGGACTTATATGCATGCATATGTGCATATTAGTAACTAATGGACACAGGCTGGTGGGGGGTGTGGGTGAGGGCATGTCCTGGGGGTTGGCAGTGGCCATGGAGAGATCAATGGGGGAAAAGGGAGACTAATGTAATACATTAAACAATAAAGAATTTAAATTTGAAAAATAAATAAAATTGAACACTGAGCTGAAAGAGGAATAATTATTTTACTTTGGTCATAAGAAGTCCATGGTTTCAATTCCTGCCTTGAAATGAGAATTTAATTCTTTGAGATTCACATATCTTCTCTTTTAAGCTCTGCATTTCTGTCAAAAGCAGGCATTCTAATCTATACTCCTTGAATTTTCATGTTCTCCCTAGTACTCTGGGCACTGGAATAGTCTTGCACTCAATGAACCCTGTACTCCAGTTGAATATGGATGTTAGCTACAATATCATTACGTACTATAGTTTTTCATATTTTATACCTGCATACAGAATGGTATTTTTACAATCTTTATCCTATAGTCAGTCATTCATGCCTCAGTTGCCTGTTTCCTCTCTCAGTGTCTGTTGCCTATAATGTACCTTCTTATATATTAGTCATGTATTTTCTTTTAGACCAGAAAAATAAAATAAGGCTCACTTAATTTAATAAGAAAATCAATGAAATAGAAAAATAATTGAGATCTCACATAATCTTTGGGAGATTAGAGAACTAAGTTTAGAAAATTGGCACACAAAAAAAATGAGGCAAGTTTCAGGAAACATAATTATATTGGGTTGTTAGCACAATACCACTATTGTTGGATACTGCTGCTTATGGATGTACAAACTCACTGCCAATTAAATCTTGTTTATTTATGCCACAATGAGTACTTTCTCAATTGATTCTGACTTGGAAGCACTACCTGAAAACCATACATCCCATATGGTATTATCTAGTAGTTAGCTGTGCCTAGAAAATGTGACCATATGCTAGTCAAAAATGATTAGGTAACTCAGTTTCTATCTTGAGAAGTAGGACCTGTCTTAAACTAAGGTGCACATAATAGGTTTGTCCCCAAATTTAAAAGTTTATTTGAGTCCTGGATTTCCAAAAAATAAAATCATAATAAATGATCATCTCAAGCAATCTAATTCAATCAATTATGTTAAAGGTAATATAAATTGTTAATGAATAACAATACCATAGTGCTATAGTAATCTTTTTCTGAATTCAAACTTTAATTCTTCAAATGCATTTAATCATAAATTTTTGTACTTTTTCAAATAATTTTATAATGAAAAGAATGTTTCTTAAGTAAAGGTCAAGGGAAGTATTACCCTTATTAATATAAATATACCAGTAGTTAGTTCAGGTGGGCAGTGGCATTAAATTACTTATTTAAAAGTGGGCTAAGTTATATAATATTTAATGAAATAAATGCATGCATATAAATTAACTAGAGGCCCAGTGCACAAAAATTTGTGCACTCAGTGGGCTCCCTCAGCCAGGCCTGTGCCCTCTCACAGTCTGGGACCCCTCAGGGGATGTCCACCTCTTGGCTTAGGCATGTTCCCCAGGGGATTGGGCCTAAGCTGGCAGTCAGACATCCCTCTAGCAGCCCAAGAGCCCTCGGGGTATGTCCACTTGCCAGCGGGGAGCAGACCTAAGCTGAAGTCGGATATCCTTAGTGCTGCTGAGGAGGCAGGAGAAGCTCCAGCCACCACCGCTGTACTGGCAGCCATCAGCCTGGCTTGTAGCTGAGCAGAGCTCCCCCTGTGGGAGCACACTGACCACCAGGGGGCAGCTCCTGCATTGAGCATCTGCCCCCTGGTGGACAGTGTGTGTCATAGTGACCAGTCATTCCTAGTCATTCTGCTGTTAGGGTCAATTTGCATATTACCTTTTTATTATATAGAATAGAGGCCTGGTGCATGGGTAGGGGCCAGCTGCTTTGTCCTGAAGAGTGTCCCGGATCAGAGTAGAGGTCCCACTGGGGTGCCTGGCCAGCCTGAGTGAGGGGCTGATGACTGTTTGCAGGCTGGCCAAGCCCCCCAGCGGGGACCCTCACCCCATGGGGGTGTGGCCAGCATGGGTGAGGGGTTGAGGGCTGTTTTCAGGCTGCCCACAGCCCCTTCAGGGTGGGGGAGTCCCACTGGGGTGTCTGGCCAGCCTGGGTGAGGGGTTGATGGCCGTTTTCAGGCTGGCCAAGTCCCGCGGCAACCCAAGCTCCCAGCCTCTCCTTTTTTGCTTTTTGCTTTTTTTCTGGGATTTATCTATCTTCTATAATTGAAACTTTGTAACCTTGAGCAGAGGCCATGGCCAGCTGGAAGCAGGTATCTGGGATTTATTCTCTTCTATAATTGAAACTTTGTAGCCTTGAGCGGAGCCCAGGGCCGGCCAGGGCAGGCGGGAAGTTTGGCTTCCTCCATTGCCGGGGGCAACCCAAGCCTCCTGCTCACTCCAGCTCCATGGCCACCACCATCTTAGTTGGGTTAATTTGCATACTCGCTCCTGATTGGCTGATGGGTGTGGATTGTGGGCGTGGCTTGAATGTAGCAGAGGGACGGTTAATTTGCATGTTTCTCTTTTATTATATAGGATTGTATATCATTAAACTTACTGAATTTTTCATAGTGTCTGGAAACCAAAGCAGGGAGGAATGACAGTTATATCTTATGGTGACTATGGCTGACAGTGAAACATCCTCTGTTTATTTCAAGAAATATTACAGAAAGGTGGGGCAGGAGATTTATCTGGAGCTGTTAATGGACAGATAGAGACAGTAATATGACATCAATGGTCTTACAGTTAATGTGATTTTCTCTTTATGTAATTGTATGTAAGTGTGTTGTGTCTGCGTGTTTATGAGCACACACATGTAACATGGGTAGCAGGGAAAATATATTTACATATAATGAAGCATATTGGTGTGAAATGGCCATTCTTATAAATGTCAATAGATTTTATTTATTGAGACTGTCTTTTTTCTCCAAAAAAGAATTTTCAAGCCTTTTTGCTAAATTTATCTTTTTTTTCCTTTATCGATTAAGGTAGTACAAATGTGTCCTTATCCCCCATTGTCCCCCAACCCCCCCCAATCCTGCCCTCACTCTCACCCCTTGTTGTCTGTGTCTATTGCTTATGCTTATATGCATGCATACAAGTCCTTTGGTTGATCTCTCCCCCTTACCCCCACTATTCCCTATCTTCCCTCTGGGGCTTGAGCATTTGATCGATGCTTCTCTGTATCTTTAAAACTACTAAACTAAGGCTTATTACAAAGCAAAAACAAATAATGTATTTACCTAGTTAAATTGGAAAAAACAGTGTTAATATGGATAATTTAGGGTAAAGATATTCTTTGAGACCCTGAATAGTTTTAGTTTATGTGGGTACAGTCCCAATTCAGAAGATTCATAGGACCTTCCTCTTACTCTTCTATAGTGTAACTCTGGCCGAATTCACTTATATTACTTTTTAAAAAGTATAAAATATTTCTGAAAAGATTAAAGCAAGAAAATTACCTCCATAGTTATAAAGTAACACATAGACTATGATGACAAAGGGATTAAATGCATGGAAGGAAAATATTAACACACTGTAAAAAGTTTAAATTAAATTACAGGTTAAACATCTTATTGATAGAAAATTGCTGTACCTGTCATAAAAAGGGTTCATTTCTGTAGTACAATTTTTTCAAATGACAGTTGCATTTAAGTAAATACATTATTTCTAGGAATAAACTATGCACAATATAGTGAATAGCATCAACTATTTAAACTATAAATATGTGTAATCATGATTTCATATCATTGTTTTGCCTTTACTTTTTGAACTCATACACATTATATCATTTCCAGAATAGAAATATTTTAAATTTAACTCTAATTGAATTTAAATTTCACCTAGCTGAAGTAATATCTACTCATGGAATGACAGGATATGGAATCACTCAACTTATGAATATATATTTTATTAATTTAAAAATATTAGTTGATCTCTTGTAATAATGCCATATATTGTTTATTTTCATTGTCACTAATGGAACAATGCAGCATATTAAATTATGGATTAAAGAGACTTTATTATATAAAATAATATAAAGTTCTAGAATTGTGTTTTCTACTATGAGATGCAAGATTAAGTCTAGGCAATGTTTAAATTAGGGGAAGTCCTCATCCCCTTATTCCCCTACCAGAAGCCAAGGAGTGTGCAGCTTCTTATATGCATGGGGTAGTAACTTGACCTCTGAAACTTACTCTATTTATAATTTTTAGGTAATCCTATATAATAAAGAGGTAATATGCAAATTGACTATCACACTCTTGCACAAGATGGCCACCCCCATGTGGTCAAAGATGACTGCCCCTATGTGGTCACAAGATGGCCAGCAGGGGAGGGCAGTTAGGGGCAACCAGGCCAGCAGGGGAGGGCAGTTGAGGGTGACCAGGTCTGCAGGCGAGGGCAGTTAGGGATGACCAGGCTAGCAGGGGAGGGCAGTTAGGGGCAAGATTAGGCTGGCAGGGGAGAGCCATTGGGGTCAAGATCAGACCAGCAGGGGAGGGCAGTTTGGGGTGAGATCAGGCCGGCAGGGGAGGGCAGTTGGGGGAAAGATCAGGCTGGCAGGGGAGGGTAGTTAGGGCAATCAGGCAGGCAGGCAGAGACAGTTAAGGGTGATCAGGTAGGCAGGCAGAGGCAGGTAGGAGCGATCAGGCAGGCAGGCAAGTGGTTAGGAGGCAACAGTCACAGATTGTGAGAGGGATGTCTGACTGCCAGTTTAGGCCCGATCCCTGTCCTACAGCCGGACATCCCCCAAGGGGTCCCCAATTGGAGAGGGTGCAGGATTGGCTGAGGGAACCCCCTTACGTTCATGAATTTTGTGCACCAGGCCACTAGTAAATTAATAAACACAGATACTTATTGATTCTTTTGTGCTAATACCTCCGGGGGCATTTTGTATAGTAAGACACTAGTCCACCCAAAAAAACTTATCACTGTCACTTTTTTACATGAGGAAATTAACATTCAGCAGGTTAAATAATTTACTCAAGGTTATGGATGTGAATTAAAATGTCACTCCAAATTCTATGCTCTTAAAATACTACATATATTAACATATAATTAATTTTAGGTTTGTACAATTAAAAAGTGCTATACAAGGAGAAAATGAAAGAGAAGATGTGATGTCAGGTAGGCTGTGTAGCAGTGTCAAAACTTTAGTGGGATTTTGAAGAATAAATGGAATAGGAAGAAAGCATTTCATATAATGAGAATCAATACTTTCATAAAAGTCAAAGTGGTGATGTTCTCTAATAGTGCAATTGTGTCTAAGAAGGAGAACTAGAAGTTTAAGAACTTTGATTAGAATAAATATTATTATTAACTTTATAATGAATGCTGTAATCTGAAAATTACTTTATAATGGTTGGAAAAAAGTCCATTCGTCTTTATAAATGTTCTAGAGGCCCAGTGCATGGATTCATGCACAGGCGAGATTCCCTCGGCCTAGCCTTTGGGGAACAGGCCCAAACTGGCTCTCTGACATTCCCTGAAGGGTCCTGGATTGTAAGAGGGCTGTTCTCAGGTGATGCACCCCAGAATTGGGTTCCTTTCTCTCTGGTTCTGGGTGCGTCACCTGAGAACTGCAGCTGCCAAGTCACCACAGTTTGGCAGCTTCTGTGTTGAGTGTCTTTCCCCTAGTGGTCATTGCATCATAGCTACCAGTCAGACAGTTGAATGATTGGCTAGTAGCTGGTCACTTAGGATTTTATATATATAGGTAACCTCCACATCTGAATTAACCATAATGAATCTCAGTGCTATTATCTAAATTAAATTTCCTGATTGGTTGTTTTGGTAGATCTAAAACTAAAATACTTTAAGTAACATTTTTAGTATGTTGAACATAATAGTGACAATAAATGTAGCTTTGATTATGATGATTGTGATTTTCTACTTTAATCTTGTGGAAGAATCATTAATAAACTAACTCATAGTTACTAGTTAGAATTGGTTAATAATTTTAAATTATTATAAGTGATCCAATGTGAGATAAAAAACTTCTGAATATAAACAACTCATAGTACTGTTTTTATTAATCCTAATACATCATTTTATACACTTACTTTGAAAAGTGAAAAAATATACTTCAAAATTACTTAAAAAATAGATCTCCTTTAAAGTTTAGCACAGATTCAGGTATTGGTTTCAAATTGACAGCATATTCAAATTTAAGAAATGTGTTCTACAAAATCATATTTATGTTCTTTAGTTTCTGAATGGACCAAAACCTAAAAGGATAAACAGAGAAAAAAATATTTTCCTTTTTGACAAGGGAGAAACTTGTCAAGTTTCCAATTCTCAAGTTGACTTTGGTGATAACAAATCAGTTGTTAGTGAAACTTTGAAGATAATTTAGTGGGGGGAAAAAGTGATTTATGGCCTTTTAATATGATGCCAAATCTTATTCTTTTTGGTGCTCTTCCATAAAAACATGGCTCCTTTGAAAAATTCCCACAGGCAATAGTTGTGAAGGTCTGTATTTCTTTAACATGAAAATAAAAAGCAAAATAAACCAAGGAAAAGCTTCATTAAGTAGTTGAACAAGACAATTCTCTTGACAACTTAGAGATGCCCTAAACATATGGAACTTAAACATAAGTTTTCAAAGATAACAGAATAAAAAAGAGAAGAGGAAAAAAAGTGAAGTGGCATTGCTTTTGGCAGCTTTTAGTGTCTCATGGGATCGCCCTTTGACTCTTACTCTTATGTTCTGTCTGCCAATTCTGGGCTTCCCATGAGGTACTTAGGTGCTAACCACTGTGAGGAACTGTCCTCTTTTGGCTTTCAGCAGCCTGCTTGAAGCTCCAAGCGATCCACAGTTTGTGTCTGTCTCCACCAGAGTTGACTGCTAGCAGGAGGGGCCAATCTACCCTCCAAAGCAGGTTTATTAGCAGCATGGGGCCCAAGGCTGGGTCAGCAAACTTCCGCTGGTTCCTTGGGCTTGACCTCTGCACACCTTTGCCCGCTAGCCAGCTGTCAATCTTAATTACACAAAAGTCTGTTTCTGAAAGGGCTTTAGGCAGGAGAGGTGCTATTTAAATGTCAGGGAATGTGGTTGGTGTCTTTCCTTGTCCCAGAGCTACTCCTCCATAAATGACCCAAGATATTATTCTGCTCTTGCTTGGGCAGAGGTCCTTGTATGCAGCCCAATGGGATCAGCTGGTAACCTGGAGTTTCTATCAGCTCTCCCATGTGGGGAAGTACCAGTCAGGTTCCCAGGACAGTGCGGCTGGGCGGAAGGCCTTTCTGGCAATCCAGTCACTCCCTCTCTGAGTCTGTTCAAACCCATAAGTTTGGCCTATGCTTTTTCCTCTGGAAAGGTCAAAATGCAGAATGTGGCAGGCAGGCCTCCTGAGGTGGGGAGCTGGCTCTATCACCTATGGTGGGGTTTTATTTCTTTACCTGACCTGTGGCTACAGGGAGCAGCTAGCTCCTCTCAGGAGAAATGGCTGTTTCAGTTTGGCTTGTATGACCAAATGCAGGACTCCTGGCTTCCACTTTTCCATGTCTCCCCACAATGCTTCCCACCCTAGCCTCTTCTTAGGTACCTCAAGTCCACGCCTTCTTCCCTGTACAAAGCCTCAGGTGAGTAGCTGCAATTAAAAATCCTGTGCTTTGTGTTTAAAATTAAACACATACACACACCTGAAACTGTGGCTTTCTCTGACCCACTGTCCTCCACTGGCTCCAGACTCCACCATGGCCAGCAGCCCTGCTGCCTTTCACTGCTGGATGTTACATGGGCAACAGGTCTTGGCTCTGGTACTCCAGTCCTTGGAACCCAGCCTGGGTTCCAGGCCTCTATCTTGTGAGGGAACCTACCCTCTCATAGCCCCATAGGGGTGAGCAACCTCCTCACTCTCAGAATGCCAGCCTGCTGCTCCTGGAATTTGGGTCAGCTCCTCTTATGACCTTGCCCTTCCTACCAGTCCCCAGGTGTATTTTGTCCTTCCTGACTTATTTTCTTAGTTACTTCCCCCTTTTCATTTTGTGTGTTATTTCTTTCCAAAAGTCACAACATTCAGGTATTTAACCTCCTGGATTAATTTCTTTCTTTTTTTTTTTTTTTTTTTTTACCTTTTCTCTTCTACTTTATATCTATTTAACTTTTCAAATTTTTGCATGTTTTATTTTTCTATTTTAAAGTTTTTGTTAAAATATAGCTGGCATATAATATTATATTAGTTTAAGGTGTACAACATAGTTATTTTTTACATTTATATACCTTATGATGTGTTTTTGCATGTTTTCTTAATTATTCCCTCACCTTCATTTTTGAACACTTCTATTAAGTTTGTTTTTAATTTTAGTATCATAATTTTAAATTCCAAGAGCTCTTTTTAAAAATTATCTCAATGTTTTTTTTAGAATCCTAGCATATTTTAGGGTTATCATTTTCTCTGTTATCAACATAAAGATATTAAGGATAATTTTTAGTATTATAGTTTTCTTCTTCTTTATAATCTCTGGTCCCTACAAGTTGCCTATTCTTTTTCTCCATTTGTTTATTTTGGTTTCTATCTTTTATGTTAGAAGTCATCTTCTTATGTGTAGAATTCCTTGATTACTGTCATATACAAATGGGGCACTAAAAAGCTAATTGGAATTTCTGAGCACATGAGCATGGATTTTTAAGTGTGAGCTTCACTGTAAGATGATCTTGCTGCCATGTTTTGCTGGGGAACTGTGATTCCAGTATCTGATGCTTTTTTTCTTGGAATTACAAGAAAACTCATTTAATCTACTGCCTGGAAGACGAAGACATAGTTTCCCATATTGGGTAAAATGAAGGTTGGGGCCCTCAGTATTGAGGATGTACATGTTACTTATCACTCTTTTTAATCTGATGGTACTTTGCAAGAAACAACCTCCAATCTTTGTGAGGAAGAAGAAAGATGTGGAGATCAACTGCTTCCTTATTAGCTTTATGTAAACCATGCTTTCCTTCAACCTTACTTTCAGAGGAAACTGATTTTACTAATCCCTGATCCTTTTATGTTTCTGTGTTACAAAACCAGGTTGATATTCAGTTTTCCACTTCTAGTTGAAGATTCAGGTCTTATGTGTCTTCAGAAAAGATCACTGGCCAACTCCAAGCAGATGTTTCTAAAACCTGAAGTAATATCAAATAAATGTTTGCAGACCACATTTGGAGAAACTGACATGTCAGTATCAAGGAAGTCTATTGTCAAGTAGTATATATTCATTCAGATTGTAGAAATGAATTTTTGGGATAGGATTCCCTTCAAAACAAGGACTATAGGAAACAAAAAAATAATACAGTTCAGTACTGATGAAGTATTTGTCAGAAAATCAAGATTAAGGGTTAAGAATGGAAGTAAAAATATTAAAATCCAGGCTCTAGAACTAAAATTCAGTGGTGGTTGGGTATTAGGAAAAATATAATAAGTATCTCAATGGAATACAAGGTCAAGTTATCCATGTCACATGGTCAACCATATTATTCCTAGAACCTGAGGAAGTAGAGCCAATAAAAACAAACTGTATAATTTGTGGGATAGAAAGTCAAAGAGTCCATTTCAGTCTCTCCTCTGTGTTCTCCACTGTTCTACATCTAGTCTTGAAATAATTTATCACAAAATTTCTCAAATTTCATTGTGATTTATTTTGCTCCTAGTTAACACATCACAATTCATCACAACCTCATCACTGATATTGCCTCATATTTTAAACATGTTCCTTGATTTAAAAATATCTGGCTACATAGAAGCTCCATATCGGACATAGTCCAGTTAGAAACATTCTAATTTTAGTTCAAATTCTAGTGGAACTTAAACTGCAAGAGAAAATGTCCATTTGAATCCTCTGGGTAATGATGATATCAAAATTGAAAGGTTTCTAACATTTCTGTTAATAAAGCAAAAAAAAAAGTCATGTATGCAAATTAACAGATAGAATATCCATTAAAATGAAATGGTTATAAAATTAACAAACCAAGAAATTAGGACAGGTTTGAGCCATCTTTAACACTCAGATTTTTAAATTACATGGGAATTTTTTCAGCTTTTTCTTTCTCATTCAGAAAAATACTATTAAGTAACTCCAAATTATGCATTCTTTCCTTCAGTAGAAAAACTACAAGCTGCTACAACAGCAACTATTAAACAGGTGTGTGTGTGTGTGTTTTTTTTCTACAATTGAGGACACAGTTGAAAAAGTAAATTCATTATATTACACATTTCCAGTATTGTGAACCTTCAGTCACATTATTACAGGCTAGGAGGCTTGCTCATATGGAATTGTTTTGTTATAAAAGTTGTGGAGAATTTATTTATTTATCTCCCTTTCTACTCTTTCTTGGCTGATTTTTACACCCTCCACCAATTCCCAAATTTGTAATCCCACAAAATTATCAATGCAATTAATATTCAACGCTAAAAATAGTTATTTCTTTCAAAATACCATATTCAGTTAACACTTGAATACTAGGAACATTTGCTTTTAAATTTTTTATTGGAGTGTAATTGAATATCTATCCTATCTAATAAAAGAGAAACATGGTAATTGGAGTACAACCACTGCCCTTCCCATTGGCTAATCAGTGAGATATGCAAATTAACTGCCAGCCAAGATGGCAGCCGGCAGCCAGGCAGCTTGAAACTAACATGAGGCTTGCATGCTTCAGTGACGGAGGACTCCAACGTTCCCAGCCTGCCCCTGCAGGCCTCTGAGCTGCAACTCTAAGCAACTATGTAACAAATATAGAAGCTAAACGAAACCCCAGAAACCTACTTTAGTCCGCTGGGCTTCAGCCAGCAGTATCACAACATTGTAAGCAAATGCCAGAAACCTACATTCAGCAGCGGAGCCCTAAGAGCTGGAGCCAAGCCTCAAAGCTAAAGCTGGCCCAGAATAATAAAAAAAAAAGAATAAAAGGAGCGGTTGGGAGCTTCAGTCACCCCCAGCCTGAAAACAGCCCTCAGCCCCTCACCCAGACTGGCCAGGCACCCCAGTGGGGACCCCCACCCTGATCCAGGACACCCTTCAGGGCAAACCAGCCAGCCCCATCAGTGCACCAGGCCTCTACCCTATATAGTAAAAGGGTAATATGCCTCCCAGCACTGGGATCAGCGGAGCTGCGAGGCCTCCCAGCACTGGCATCAGTGTGACAGGGGGCAGCGCCCAAACCCCCTGATTGCCCTGCATCTCTGTGTGTGACAGGGGGCAGGGCCACAACATCCCTATCTGCCCTGCTGTGTTCGTGACAGGGGAAGGCACCCCAACCTCCAGATCAGCCCTGATCTGTGCCTGATGGGGGGAGCTCCCCAACCCCCTGATCACCCTGCGGCTCTGTGTGTGACAGGGTGCGGAGCCCCAACCCCCTGATTGGCCCTGCTCTGTGTGTGAGACAGGGTGCGGCGCCCCAATCTCTCCCCCCCCCCACGGGCCCTGCTCTGTGTGTGACGGGGTAGAGCCATAACCTCCCCATCAGCCCTGCCCTGAGTGTGACAGTGGCAGTGCCCCAACCTGCCAATCGGCCCTACCCTGAGCGTGACTGAGGGTGGCATCACAACCTCCCGATCTCCCTGCTCTGTGCATGACAGGGGGCAGTGCCCCAACTCCCCAATCGGCCCTGCTCTGAGCCCGACCAGGGGCTGCACCTAGGGATTGGGCCTGCCCTCTGTCACCCGGGAGCAGGTCTAAGCCAGCAGGTCGTTATCTCCCGAGGGGTCCCAGACTGCGAGAGGTCACAGGCCGGGCTGAGGGACCCCCTTCCCCCCCGAGTGCACAAATTTTTGTGCACCGGGCCTCTAGTATATATATAAAAGCTTAAGTGACCATTCAACTGTTCAACCTTTTGACCATTCAACCAGTAGCTATGATGCACACTGACCACCAGGGGGCAGATGCTCAATGCCAAGGCATGGAAACATAGAACAGACTGATGAATCTCAGAGAAAAGGGGGAGGGGGAGGGTGGGAAGTCAGTAACCAAAGATCTCTAGTGAGGCCTGGTGCATGGATTCTTGCACCAGTGGGGTCCCTCAGCCTGGCCTGCAGGAATGGGGCCGAAACCGGCAGTCTGACATCCCCTGAGGGGTCCTGGATTGCGAGAGGGCACAGGCCAGGCTGAGGGACCCCACCTGTGCACAAATCTGTGCACAGGGCCTCTAGTAACATTATATTAGTTTCTGGTGTACAACATAATATATTGGTATTTGTACACATTGAGAAATGATCACCACAACAAATGTAGTTAATATTCATCATCACTGATAGCTACAAAATAACTTTTTCTTGTGATGATACATTTTGGATCTAATCTCTCATCCATGTTCAAATATGCAATAAAGTATTATGAACTGGTCGCAATGATTTCTATTACATCTACATGACTTATTTATTTTATAAAGTTTGCACCTTTTGATTCCCTTCACTAATTTTGTCTATCCCACAACCCCTTCCACTGACAACCACCAATCTGATCTCTGTATTGATAAGGTATTTTCCCCCAAATATAAGTGGGGCAATATTGTATTTGTCTTTCTCTGTTTGACTTATTTCACTTAACATAATACCTTAAATGTCCATGTTGTTAAAAATGGTCACTCATATGTGGGATATAAAATTGAAACCAACAAATGAACAAACAAGAAAAGCAAACAAACAAACAAAAAAAACTCATAAACACAGACAACAGTATGGTGGTTACCAGAAGGAAAGGGGGTGGAAGATAGTAAAAGGTGAAGTAGCTCAAATTGATGGTAATAGAAGATGATTTGGCTTTGGGTGGTTGGCACAAAATGCAATATGAAGATCATGTATCATAGAAATGTACACTTGAAACCCATATAATTTTATTAACCAATAATTTAATAAAAAGAAAACTGGTAAAATAGCATTGTTTTATGATTGAAAAGTCTCTCTTAATACTGTTTATTTTTTTATAATAGACAGTCTTATCATTTGGTAATGATTAGTGATTTACAATCCTTTCATGTAGTCTATCTGTACGTCTTCTTTTAAAAATATATCCATTAAAATTCTCTATTTTTTATTTGATTGTCTTGAGGGTTTTTTTCTGAGTTGTATGAGTTATTTATATATTTTGCATATTAACTTTTTACCAGATATGTAATTTGCAAATATGATCTTCAATTTAGTAGGTTGCCTTTTTATTTGTTGATGATTTCCTTTTTTTTTTACAGATATGTTTTGTTTGATATAGTATCACTTGTTTATTTTTACTTTTTTGCCTTTACTTTTAGAGTCAGAGCCAAAATATTATTGCCAAGGTTGATATCAAGGAGCTTACCACTGTTTTCTTTGAAAGGTTTTAAAGAACATTTGCTCAAAAATATTGTCAGCAGGCTGTGCCAAGACTGGTCCAATGATGCAGTAGATTCTCAAGGAGATCTGGGCAGACTCTTGGAAAAACTGAGTTGTGTGGTTCTTGGGTGGAGCCATCTTTTACATTGTTCACCACACAGGCCCAACAGTCCTGCACAGAATCCTCCCTTCAAAAGGCCAAATCTTGGTCTGCTTGGGCTAGATAAATACTCTTGACTTCATTTTGATGAATCCCTGAGACCCAACATCATCGTAAATGTTCATAAGCAATCGTCAAGTGGCAAATGACATTGGTGTATCCCCAAGGCTATTTCTGAGTAGCCCGAAACTCAGCATTGGTGCTAAGTTTTACTCTTTATCAATCTGGTAAATACCACTTGCCCCTACCTGGTGACTCACTGACAGCCTCCCTCATGCAACTTGCCTACCAGCAGAGGCTGTTTAAGTGATTGAGCATAACAGGCAGCTAACATGTGAGGATGGATCTTGGAGAGCCTTGGATCTTTGTCTGACCTGTCCTCAGGCTTGGTGCTGGTAGAAACTGTGCTTGGTATTCAGCTAGGCTTGTCAAATGCACACTTAGTACCAGCAGATGCAGCAACAAACTGTGGAGCACTTTGTAGCACCAAACAAGTAACCCAGTGCTAGTCATACGCAGTGCCTGACATCGACTAGCACTGGATCCAATCCCAAGTGGCTCCAGCGCCAACACACCTAGTGGATCAGACCCTATCGGAGCAGGTCCTAATTATCTCCACAAACAGCAAACACAAAAAAAAGATCTCACAGACACCAGGCACTATTGTGACAAATTCAGCTTTGTGGAATCAGCTCACACACAGCCACTTACTGTTCTATACAGGGTTTACCCTAATAGCCAGCCAGAGGGGCAACACCACCTATGGACAGAACAATAGTAATCAGGACTCAATTACAACAGGAGGTATAGACAACACAAGGGACATTCCTGGAGCAGCTATTTCAGGCAATCTGGGGAACTGTGCCACTAAGCTCCAAAAGAAACTTACTCATAAGGCCACCATAATACCAAAGCATAGCAGATATACTAAATACACAAAAATAAATACAGAGAGTCAGCCAAAATGTGCAAAGAAATATGTACCAAATGAAAGAACAGGAGAATTCCTCAGAAAAATAACTAAATGATATGGAGGCAAGCTAGCTACCAGATATTAGAGCTCAAAGCAATTGTAATAAGAAAGCTCAAAGAACTTACTGAAAACTTCAACAAAGAGATAGCAAGCATAAAAAAAATGACATGAAAAAAAAAAGAACCAGTCAGAAATGACAAATACAATATCTGAAATGAAGAATACATGTGAAACAAAGGATCAAATCAGAGAATTGGAAGACAACATTCCAAAAAATACCCCAATCAGAGCAGTAAAATAAAATAAAATAAAATAAAATAAAATAAAATAAAATAAAATAAAATAAAATAAAATAAAATAAAATAAAAATAATATGATGGCAGTCTAAGAGATACGGAACAACATGAAGCATAACAGCATCTGCATCAAAAAGGTATGGAATTTCTTCAAAATTTAAAAATGGAACTGTCTTATGACCCATCAATCCCACTTCTGGGACTATATAAAAATGGACAAATACTAATTTGAAAAAATATGTGCACCCCTATGTTCATTACAGTTATTTATAAGAGCCAATATATGGAAACAACCCACCCAAGTACTAATCAATAGAGAGTAGATAAAAATATGGTAGTCCATATGTACAATGGATCAGGAGACCAGGCACCAGACATGCATACCAAAATGACTGGCTGTCTCATGACCCCAGACATGACCCTGTGAACTGTTCCTTGTGATTTGGAACCCACTTTTTATTAGCCTTCCATACATGTGGCCTTTCTCTTTCCCCTGCTAGCCTGACACTATCATATAAATTCCCCTGTTTTTTTTTCCCCCTAAGGGAAAAAATAAAAAGCAAAAACAAAATAAAAAATAAAATCTTACCATTTGAGGTAGCATGTATTGACCTAGGGGGTATTATGCGAAGTGAAACTAAGCCAGTCAGGAAAAGATAAATACGATATGATTTCACTTATATGTGAAATCTAAAAACAAAATAAATGAACACACACTATTGAACCAGACACATAGACACAGAGAGCAGGTCTTGCTGGTTGTTGGAGGGTTGTGGGACTGGGTGAAAGAGGTGAAGGGATTAAGTACCAATTGGTAATTATAAAATAGTCATAGTGATGTAAAGTATAATATAACAAATGTACTCAATAATATTGTGATAACTATGTATGGTGCCAGTTGGGTACTAGAACTATCAAGGGGAGCACTATGTAAAATATATGATTGTCTAATAACCTGAAGCCAATTCAAAATAAACTTGAAATAAACTATAAAAAAGTATATGGGTAGGCCATGACAAAACTAAGTTTTTTGTATAACACTTATTGTTAGAAACTTCTCTCTCATCAATTTTCTATAATAAAATTCAGTAGTTACTCATATGTGGATCATAAACTGTGTAATGTAATGGCCATTCAAAAATTAGTCATTATGTTCATGATAAATAAATAAATAAATAAATAAATAAATAAATAAATAAATATTTGCTTTGCAACCTTTAGAAACACAGATATCAGTTGAGTTAAAAATAATAAATAAGCATGTCTCCTTGGGTTCTGAAGGCAAGACATTCAACATTTAGTAACAAAATTTTGACCCATATATTACCTGCTGTATAAGTCTGCCACCTTGAGTAGAGCCAAGAACAAGAAAGTGCTCTGAAACAGGTACAGGCTGTTGTACAATTAGTCCTGCCGCTTGAGCATACTAGCTGGTGTATCCTATAGGATTAGATTTGTTAGAGTTGGAAAAAGATGAAAACTGTAACTTATATAAAACCCAATGGAACAATCACAATGTGGGCTCCTAGATTCTGTTGAAAGGCCATGCCATCTATAGAAGACAATTATATGCCTTCTGGAAAATAACTCCTAGTGTAATACTGGGACATGATAGATATATAGAATCTAGCAATGGGACACAATATAATTATTTATCTGGAACTGCAGTTCATGAGCTAGTTTCTGTCAGATTCACCAATCATAAGGTCAGGCAGCAACAATTCACCATAATAAGGAAATGATAAATCTAGTATTAAGCACAATAAATACTAGGAAGATCAGTAAGGCTATATAAGCAGGAAGAATAGACTCTTAACACATACAAATTCTATTGCACCAAGATCCTATAGTAATATGAGGAATTCCTCATGTTAAGACTATGAAGGAAGAAAAATACAGATATTAGCTCATGAGTGTTTTAAATATTTCATTGGTATGTGTATGCAAGCTGAAAATGAACAGCAGCCGCATGACAGCCTCAGAAGAGTTCTTGAAAGACAATGATAAGAGAAACACTTCTCAAAGGGCAAATATTTCGGTGAGGGATCTGGTGATATACTGTATGGTAGGAGAAGCAGCCTGACTTTATTATATATATATATATATATATATATATATATATATATATATATATATATATATATATATATATATATAGTGATATAGGCAGTTGTGAATTGCCTAGCCAGCTGCTCATGGGCTTACAAGGAAAAATATATTAAGAATAGAGTCAAGGAGGTCTGGGACAGAGATTTGTAGATAGGCACATGAGATTGGGTACAAAGTGTGAAAATCTTTGTATCATATATTAATGCCCACCAGAGATAATCACCATGGAAGTAGCACTGAACCACCAAGAAAGCAGAATGTCATAGTTAGTTGACATTAGTTAGACTTTGTCATTGGATACTCAGCTATTAGAATTATAGATGCATTGACATGGAAGCTTGAGAGAGAGAAGTTGGCTATTCATGGATTTAATAGAATTAACTTCCACTTACCAGGGCTGATATAGATGTTATACCCTCTGAATATCTAATCTGTTGGCTACAGAGATCAAAACTGGGGCCTCAGATGGCACTATTCCTCAATAAAACCAGTTTGTCATTAGGTGTCTCCTTCTATTCAGAAAGGGTCATATATTTTTTTCTAAAAGAGATAGAATAAAGCTCCAGATATAAATGTGCCTTTATGACCACAGGGCCTCAACCAACTCCATTATCTATCTATCTATCTATCTATCTATCTATCTATCTATCTATCTATCTATTTATTTTTAAATATATTTTATTGATTTTTTTACAGAGAGGAAGGGAGAGGGATAGAGAGTTAGAAACATCAATGAGAGAGAAACATTGATCAGCTGCCCCCTGCACACCTCCTACTGGGGATGTGCCAGCAACCAAGGTACATGCCCTTGACTGGACCCAGGTACTTCCTTGCTGACTCAAAGGATAAGAGATCCTTATTTTTTACAGATGTATAGTATGCCATGCTGTAGATGTACCACGGTTTTTTAATCCACTTATCTGCTGATGGGTACTTAGGCTGTTTCAAAATTTTAGTTATTGTAAACTGTGCTGCTATGAACATAGGGGTGCATACATTCTTTCTGATTGATGTTTAGGGTTTCTTAGGATATATTCCTAGAACTGGGATCAATGGGTCAAATGGGAGTTCCATTTTAAATTTTTTTTTAGAAAACTCCACACTGTTTTCCACAGTGGCTGCACCAGTCTGCATTCCCATCAGTAGTGCACGAGCGTCCCTTTTTCTCCACATCCTCTCCAGCACTTGTCTTTTGTTGATTTGTTGATGATAGCCATTCTGACAGGAGTGAGATGGTATTTCGTTGTTGTTTTGATTTGCATCTCTCAGATGATTAGTAACTGTGAACATGTTTTCATATGCCTCTCGGCTTTCTGTATGTCCTCTTTCAAAAAGTGTCTATTTAGGTCCTTTGTCCATTTTTTAAAATTTTGTTTTATTGCTTAAAGTATTAAAAAGAGTATTACATATGTCTCCTTTTTTTTCCTCCCCCCTTGACATTCCTCCGGCCTCCCCTACTCCCCAGTGTCTTATGTCCATTGGTTATGCTTATATGCATGCATACAAGTCCTTCGGTTGATCTCTTACCCCCCTCCTGCCCCCCCAACCCTCACCAGCCTTCCCGCTGTAGTTTGACAGTCTGTTCGATGCTGCTCTGCCTCTGTATCTATTTTTGTTCATCAGTTTATAATAGTCTTTATTATCCATAAATGAGTGAGATCAAATACCATGAGATCATATGGTATTTTTCTTTCATTGACTGGCTAATTTCACTTGGCATAATGCTCTCCAGTTCCATCCATGCTGTTGTAAATGGTAAGAATTCCTTCTTTTTTACAGCAGCATAGTATTCCATCGTGTAGATGTACCACAATTTTTAATCCATTCATCAGCTGATGGGCACTTAGGCTGTTTCCAGATCTTCGCTATGGTAAATTGTACTGCTAAGAACATACGGGTGCATATATCCTTTCTGATTGGTGTTTCTGCTTTCTTGGGATATATTCCTAGAAGTGGGATCACAGGGTCAAATGGGAGTTCCATTTTTAGTTTTTTGAGGAAGCTCCATACTGTCTTCCATAGTGGCTGCACCAGTCTGCATCCTCACCACCAGTGCACGAGTGTTCCTTTTTCTCCATATCCTCTCCAGCACTTGTCGTTTGTTGATTTGTTGATGATAGCCATTCTGACAGGTGTGAGATGATACCTCATTGTTGTTTTGATTTGCATCTCTCGGATGATTAGTGTCTTTGAGCATGTTTTCATATGTCTCTTGGCTTTCTGAATGTCCTCTTTTGAAAGTTGTCTATTTAGATCCTTTGCCCATTTTTTGATTAGATTGTTTATCTTCCTTTTGTCGAGTTGTATGAGTTCCCTATAAATATTGGAGATTAAGCCTTTATCAGATATGACATTGCCAAATATGTTTTCCCACGCAGTGGGCTTTCTTGTTGTTTTGTTGATGGTTTCTTTTGTTGTGAAGAAGCTTTTTATTTTGATGTAGTCCCATTTGTTCATTTTCTCTTTAGTTTCAAGTGCCCTAGGAGCTGTATCAGTGAAGAAATTGCTTCGGCATTTGTCTGAGATTTTGTTGCCTTTGGATTCTTCTAAAATTTTTATGGTTTCCCGTCGTACATTTAAGTCCTTTATCCATTTTGAGTTTATTTTTGTGCATGGTGTAAGTTGGTGGTCTAGTTTCATTTTTTTGCATTTATCTGGCCAATTTTCCCAACACCATTTATTGAAGAGACTATCTTGGCTCCATTGTATGTTCTTGCCTCCTTTGTCAAATATTAGTTGAGCATATTGGTTCGGGCTGATTTCTGGGCTCTCTATTCTATTCCATTGATCTATATGTCTGTTCTTGTGCCAGTATCAGGCAGTTTTGAGAACAGTAGCTTTGTAATATGGCTTGATATCTGGTATTGAGATCCCACCTACTTTGTTCTTTCTCAGGATCGCTGCAGCTATTCGGGGTCTTCTTTTATTCCAGATGAATTTTTGGAGAGTTTGTTCTCGATCTGTGAAGTATGCCATTGGTATTTTAATGGGAAGTGCGTTGAATTTATAGATTGCTTTGGGTAGTATGGACATTTTAATGATCTTGATTCTACCAATCCATGAACATGGTATGTTCTTCTATTTGTTTATGTCTTCCTCTATCTCTTTTTTTCAATGTCCTGTAGTTTTCTGAGTACAGGTCTTTTACCTCCTCAGATAAGTTTATTCCTAGGTATTTTAATTTATTTGGTGCAATGGTAAATGGGATTTTTTTTTCATTTATCTTTCTGTGAGTTAATCATTGGTGTATAAAAGGCCATAGATTTCTTGGTGTTAATTTTGTATTCTGTTACATTGCCAAAGTCATTTATTAAGTCTAATAGTTTTTTGATGGAGTCTTTAGGGTTTTTTATGTATAATATGTCATCTGAAAATAAGGACTGTTTTACTTCTTCTTTTCCAATTTGGATGCCTTTTATTTCTTATTTTCTGATTGCTATGGGGAGCAGTTCTAGTACTATACAAACAGGAGTGGTGAAAGTGGGCATCCCTGTCTTGTTCCTGTTCTTAGGGGAAATAGATTTAGTTTTTGTCTATGGAGTATGATGTTGGCTGTGTTTGTCATATAAGGCTTTTATTATTTTGAGGTTTATTTCATATATATATATATATATATATTTTTATACATGTATATATATTAGAGAACCAATGCACGAAATTCATGTACGTGGTTTAGCCCTATCAGCCCTGGCTTCGTCTGGAAGGTCATCCAGAAGAATGTCTGGTCTAATTAGCATATTATGCAATCCCTGAGGATGTTTCAACTCTTCCTTTCACTGCTGCACTCAAGACTGGGTTGGAGGGATGGATTATCCCAGAGCTGGTTTCCTGCTCATCTCTCCCTATTTTGCTCCCCAGTTTCCACAAAAACCACCTTCCCCTGCAGTCTTGGTGAGTGTTTTTAACTGAAAGAGCCTATGCACTGGGTTTAGCAAGTAAAAGCAAGGAAGTTATAAAGACAAAGCAACTGCGCTGCCTTGTGTCTTTCTCCCCCCAGCACTGCGTGGCCGGTATCGAACTTCAGGCTGCCTTTCTGGGCCCAATCTCCCACGGCTGTGGACTTAGATCTAGAGTCCTCCACTTCCAGCAGCCCTGTGGACCCCCTTCACATTTGAGGGCTACCCTGACCCCAAGGGCTGCAGATTTGGTGGAGCACAGTCTCCCTCTGAGATTCTAGTCCTGGCTGTGTGCGTTTCTCCCTCCATTCTGGAGCCCAGATCCCATCTCTCTCCAGGCGATCTCCGAGGTTTTTTTCCATGGATTGCCTCACCAGCTGTGTTTAATTTGCCAATTCCAGGTGGATATTATTCAATTCAGCTGTTTTTTCTATCTGCTCTGTGAGAAGGCACAGGACCCATTTGCATATTCAACTGCCACCTTGATCCCCCTGGACAAACTTTTAAGGCACCCACAGCTGTGTAGGAGTTTCAGTATTTGTGGGTTCACAGCTGAGACAGCTGGTCCCTGGGCATTGTGGCTGTATGGTTCTGAGAGGTACCCGAGGTTTCCCCGGGTGAAGGTAAGCCTGGGCTTCTAATCACAGCCACTCTCGCCTTCAAGATGGCACAGTCTCTCTCTATTTTTGTCTTACGTATACTTTTATTTGACTTCTTTTATCTTGGTAGGCTACTTCCTAGCCTTTTTCTTCAAAGTTTTATGAAAAAGTACTTATAGAGCTTACCAAGCTCAATGGACTTTTAAATTTCTCTAAAATTGGACAAAAATATTCTTAGAGCTATAGACCATGTTAGCAATTTACCTCAGATATCTCAGAACTTTGTACATAAGTATTGGGTTTGTCATTGTGTATGGTCACCAACACGTAATTTAATAGGCTTTTTTTAAAGTTTGGTAGTGCAATATATTCATCAGACTCACATGGAAGTACTTAAAACTTAGATCCCTGGGCACTAACATCACCTGATGAGTGAAAATCTTTGGATGGTTCTTCTCAGTAATGTGAATTTTTAACAAGCTTCCTTGATAAGTATAATATATCACAAAATCGAGAATAAATGGAGCAGTGTAGAGACAAAGAGATCTCAGTTCTATATTTACTATGTGAGGGACTTTTATGTCATGCCCATAGATTCTATTTCTTTGCTAAAACAAACATATCCAATGTTTCTCAAATATTGGTCCATTGATTCTTTTTTTAAAATATATCTTATTGATTTTTTACAGAGAGGAAGGGAGAGGGGTAGATAGTTAGAAACATCGATGAGAGAGAAACATTGATCAGCTGCCTCCTGCACGCCCCCTACTGGGGATGTGCCCACAACCAAGGTACATGCCCTTGACCGGAATCGAACCTGGGACCCTTCGGTCTGCAGGCTGATGCTCTATCCACTGAGGCAAACTGGTCAGGGCCCATTGATTCTGTAAACATGAATATGTTAGTACTTTGCTAGGCTGGAGTCTCTTCCCTCAAAGAGCTTAAAAACTAGTAGGAAAAGTAAGACTAACATAAATTAACATATAGATTATAATAGCAGGTGGCATGAAAATTTCACATTATATGATGCACAACATAATATTGTCAACATTTTAGAGAAGAATATTAATATACTAGAGGTCCTATGCATGGATTCATGCACCAGTGGGGTCCCTCAGCCTGGCCTATGCCCTCTCACAAACGGGACCCCTCGGGGGATGTCAGACTGCTGGTTTCAGACCGATCCTCACAGGCTAGGCTGAGGGACCACACCGGTGCATGAAACCAGCTGTCTGACATCCCCCAAGGGATCTAGTAGTGCACAAATTGGCAAGTTGCTGGGGAGAAGCCCGAGCCTGGGCCAGGAGCCTCACCGCTTCTGCTCATCCCAGCTCTGCTGCACCTGCTGCTGCCACTGCTCAGTAGCCACTGCCACTTGGTAGCTGCTGCCACTTGATAGCACTGCCACGGAAAAGGCTTGTGTGCCACAGCTGCACTTACCAGACGTGAGCCCGGCATCTGGTGCCCATTGGTCAACTGAAAGGCGCTCCCACTATGGGAGAGCTCTGACCACCAGGGGCAGCTCCTGCTTTGAACACCTGCCCCTTGGTGGTCAGTGCATGTCACTGCAACTGGTTGACAGGTCATTCGGTTGTTCGATCCCTTAGGCTTTTATATGTACTAGAGGCCTGGTGTACAAAAATTTGTGCACTCGGGGGGAAGGGGGGCCCTCAGCCCGGCCTGTGCCCTCTAGCAGTCTGGGACCCCTCGGGAGATAACGACCTGCTGGCTTAGGCCTGCTCCCAGGTGGCAGAGGGCAGGCCCAATCCCTAGGTGCAGCTCCTGGTCGGGCTCAGAGCAGGGCCGATTGGGGGGTTGGGGCACCACCCTCTGTCACACTCAAGGCAGGGTCGATGGGGAGGTTGAGGCGTGACCCCCTGTCATGCACAGAGCAGGGCCAATCCAGGGGTTGGGGCACTGCCCCCTGTCACACACAGAGCAGGGCCCATCAGGGGGGTTGGGGCTCCATACCCTGTCATACACAGAGCAGGGCCCATCAGGGGGTTGAGGAGCTCCCCCCTGTCACTCACAGAGTAGGTCCGATAGGGGAGTTGGGGAACCGCCCCCTGTCACACACAGAGCAGGGCGGGTCAGTGGGTTGGGGCGCCACCCTCTATCACCCACAGAGCAGGGCCAATCAGGGGATTGGGGCGCCGTCACTGTCACACTCAGGGCAGGGCTGATGGGGAGGTTGTGGCTCTACCCCATCACACACAGAGCAGGGCCCGTGGGGCAGCGGGGGGGGGGTTGGGGCTCCACCCTCTATCACCCACAGAGCAGGGCCGATCAGGGGGTTGGGGCGCCGCCACTCTCACACTCAGGGCAGGGCCGATGGGGAGGTTATGGCTCTACCCCATCACACACAGAGCAGGGCCGATCAGGGTGCTTGGGCACTGCCCCCTGTCATGCTGATCCCGGTGCCAGGAGGCCTCGCGGCTCCGCTGATCCCGGTGCTGGGAGACATATTACCCTTTTACTATATAGGGTAGAGGCCTGGTGCACGGGTGAGGGCCAGCTCATTTGCCCTGAAGGGTGTCCTGGATCAGGGTGGGGGTCCCCACTGGGGTGCCTGGCCAGCCTGGGTGAGGGGATGATGGCTGTTTGCAGGTGGTCACACCCCCTTCAGGGTGGGGATCCCCACTGGGGTGCCTGGCCAGTCTGGGTGAGGAGCTGAGGGCTGTTTTCAGGCTGGGGGTGACTCAACTCCCAAACGCTCTTTTTTTCCTTTTTTTTTTTTTTTTTTTTTTATTCTGGGCCAGCTTTAGCTTGAAGCTTGGCTCCAGCTCTTAGGCCTCTGCTCCTGAAAGTAGGTTTCTGGCCTTTGCATACAATGTTGCGAATCTGCTGGCTGAAGTCCAGCGGTATTTGTTAAAATGTTTCAAACTGCAGGCTCAGAGGCCTGCAGCCTCAGGCGGGGAACGTTGGTTTCCTCCGTCACTGAGGCAAGCAAGCCTCATGTTAGTTTCAAGCTGCCTGGCTGCTGGCCGCCATCTTGGCTGACAGTTAATTTGCATATCTCGCTCATTAGCCAATGAAAAGGGTAGCGGTCGTACGCCAATTACCATGTTTCTCTTTTATTAGTGTAGACTAGGGGCCCAGTGCATGAATTTGTGCACCTTGAAAGGAACTGTGGACCATGAGGCTGCAGTGGGCACAGGGGCAGGTGTCAGCCCATCCTCCATGCCACCCCCTGTGGCCCCTCCTGCCTCAGCCTCCGGCCCCCTCTTTGCTGGCAACCCCGCTCCTGCCACCAACACTGCCACTCCCACATGCTGACGTTGCAGAGCGATTGGGGCTGGCTCCAGCAGCAGGTGCAAGCGCGGCCATTACCGTCAGTGGGTTCGAGCAGCAGCTGCTGCCCCGATCACCCCTCAGGAGCAGGGGGAGGTGAAGCCACTCACACCCACTGATGGCGCCAAGTGATCGGGACAACGCCAGGCGCCAGCAGCGGGTGCAAGCAGCAGCTCTGGCACTGGCAGATGGTGCAAGCAGGGCTGGCACTGGCAGCAGCTGTGAGCAGTAGGTGGGACCATGGGACACAGGAGCAAAGAATTTTCAGTAACCACCTGCCTTGGCCTGGCACCCTCACTCACCTGCTCCACCATCCTGCCACGACCGACAGCTGCCATGTTCCACACTCTGCTGCCTGCTGCCAATGTCCACCGTGTTCCCTGTGTACCCCCTGGTGGTCAGCGCACATCACAGTGACCAGTTGTTTTGTTCGGTTATTCTGCCCTTAGGTCTGTTTGCATGTTAGAGTTTTATACATATAGATAGATGGTAATAGAATATGGGTGATACTGCATAGAGAGAAGTAAGGGTATTTTTGTCAAAGGGAAATAAATTAAGGGATGATATTAAATAATGATAAAATATCTTTGTAGGATATTGAAATCAGCTAACTTGAGGCAAGGTAAATATACAGAAAAATGATGAGGAATTTGATGGATAGGTGGGAGGGGTCAGATAACAATTCCATAAAATATAAGAAGATCCAGGCTTAATGTTGTAAGCAAATATGTATTTTATGAGAAAAATGTGAAAACAAATATGACATTTTAAAATATCTGTTTGAAATTTTAATATTAATTGGATAGGATCAGTTTGGGTTGTATAGCATAGAAAAAGGTGATGCCGTGACTTGTATTTTTAAAAATAATAAAACATATTTTTAAAATACTTTTATTTCTGTCAGAGTAGCTGATATCAGACTTGCCATATCAGTTAAAATAACTGCAAAATTGGACAACAATTATGAGGCACTAAACCACAGCATGCACAAGACACAATTCTTTAAAGGAAGAGAATTAATGCTTTGAGTCTCATACTGGCAACAATCATCTGACTGGGAATAATTTTCAGAGTATGGTACATGGAAATAAATCCCAGGCAGAATTTAGTCATTCTGATGAGCTCAGAAGGCAGAGATCAGAGATCTTGCATCAAAAGTGTTAGGAAACTGTAGTGTATGCACAACAGGTAAGGAATCTGCACAGTATGGCAAAAGTCAATTAGAGGTCCCATGCTAGTTTCTGGCGAGGGAGTGAGCTGTGAATATTTAGGGTGATATTCTGTGAAAATGACAAGAGAGGAGGTGCCACACAGCTGAGAGCTAAGGAGACTTTAAACAGTATGGAAAGACACTGGTGTTCTATTTCAGCCACAATAAAGACACTTTCTTGATACCCAAGTTTTCCAGCTGAGATAGCACAAAAAAAATTGCATAAAGAGTAACAATGCTGCCCTACAGTAAGGCTTATTTTAGTCTTGCTTTACAAAAGCATAAAATCAAGCCACACCAAGATCCCTGTGGGAAACAAATTTTTGAGGTTTAGTCTTGTCAAATTAGAAGAACGTTGGAAGCATCTTGGTATTGTGAAAGGTGCAATAAAAATGTAATATAAAGCCTACACAAATTCAAATAGAAAATCATTAATTGATCAGACTGCTTAAATAAAAATCAATATTAAACATAATTTCATATTCATGGGTAGGAAGACCAATTATAGTTAAGATGTGATTTTTTTCTCCAACTTGATCCATATACTCAACACATGTGCATCAAAATTTTGTCAGGTTACTTTGTGAATATTGACAAACTATTGATTCTAATTTTATATGTGAAAGCAAATGATGCAGTATATCCAGCACAGTTAAATGAAAACAAATTTGGAGTACTTAGACTACTCAACTTTGAAGCTTATTGTAAAGCTACAGTAATCAAGACCCTGTGTCATTGACAAAAGCACAGACACATTGATCAATAGAATAAAATAAACAGCCCATAAATAAACTTACACAAATATAGTTAATTTAATTGAAAAAGGAGCAACAGAAATATGATGGGGGCAAATATAGTCTTCCATTAAATGTTGCTAGAACAACTGAACATCCCCATGCAATGCAAACAAACGAAAAACTACATAGAGACAGACCTTAGACCTTCCCCCCAAATTATTTAATAATAGATCCTTGACCTAAATGTAAAATGAAAAACTACAATACCACTAGAAGGTAATATTAAAAATGTAGGTGATCTTGGGTTTGTTGATGACTTTATAAATATAATATCAAAAGCACAATACATAGAAGGAAAATGATAAATTGGATTTCATTAAAACAAACAAACAAAAATCTCTGTAATGACACTACTATGGGAATGACAAAAAGAAGTCAAAGAGCATGAGAAAATTTTTGTGAAACATATCTTATAAAGGACTATTCTTCAAAACATACAAATAATTGTTAAAACTCAGTAATAAAATCAATAACCAAAATTTTGAAAAAATGAGAAAAATGGGAGTAATGCCATCAAGATGGTAGAATAAGGGGCTCTGGACAATTCTTCTTTCTTTTATTTTCCTTTTTTTCAATTAAATCTTTATTGTTCAGATTATTACATTAGTTACTCTTTTTTTCCCACCCTAACTCCCCTTCACCCAGTTCCCACACCACCCTCTGCCCTCCCTCCCCACCCACTGTCCTCATCCTTAGATGCACAATTATATATACTTTTTTTTAGTAAATCTTTATTGTTCATATTATTACATTTGTTCCTCTTTTTTTCCCCTCATAGCTCCCCTCCACCCAGTTCCCACCCCACCCTATGCCCTTACCCCCCCACTGTCCTCATCCCTAGATGCACAATTTTTGTCCAGTCTCTTCCCGCACCTCCCACACCCCTTTCCCCACCAAGAATAGTGAGTCCATTCCCTTTCTATGTCCCTGATTTTATTATAATCACCAGTTCATTCTGTTCATCAGATTATTTATTCACTTGATTCTTAGATTCACTTGTTGATAGATGCATATTTGTTGTTCATAATTAGTATCTTTACCTTTTTCTTCTTCTTCCTCTTCTTAAAGGATACCTTTCAGCATTTCATATAATACTGGTTTGGTGGTGATGAACTATTTAGCTTTTCCTTATCTGTGAAGCTCTTTATCTGACCTTCAATTCTGAATGAAAGCTTTGCTGGATAAAGTAATCTTGGTTGTAGGTTCTTGGCATTCATCACTTTGAATATTTCTTGCCACTCCCTTCTGGCCTGCAAAGTTTCTGTTGAGAAATCAGCTGACAGTCGTATGGGTATTCCCTTGTAGGTAACTGAGTTTCTTTCTCTTGCTGCTTTTAAGATTCTCTCTTTGTCTTTTGCTCTTGGCATTTTAATTATGATGTGTCTTGGTGTGGTCCTCTTTGGATTCCTTTTGTTTGGGGTTCTCTGCGCTTCCTGGACTTGTAAGTCTATTTCTTTCACCAGGTAGGGGAAGTTTTCTGTCATTATTTCTTCAAATAGGTTTTCAATATCTTGGTCTCTCTCATCTTCTGGCACCCCTATAATTCTGATATTGGTACGCTTGAAGCAGTCCCAGAGGCTCCTTACACTATCTTCATATTTTTGGATTCTTTTTTCATTTTGCTTTTCTGGTTGGGTGTTTTTTGCTTCTTCATATTTCAAATCTTTGACTTGATTCTTGCGACCCTCTGGTCTGCTGTTGGGAGTCTGTATAATATTCTTTATTTCAGTCAATGTATGCTTAATTTCTAGTTGGTACTTTATCACAACATTGAGGGTCTCATTAGATTTCTTGAGGATCTCACTACATTTATCTGCGGTCTCACCAGTCTTTTCGAGGGCCTTATTAAATTTAGTGGCGGCTTCTAGACAGTTCTTTAAAGACCTTAAAAGTGTGGTTTTGAACTCTATATCCAACAGTTTGCTTTCCCCCAATTCTGTTGTTTGTGTCCTGTTTCTTTGTCTCGGTATTTTTTATGCTTCACTGTGTCGATAGAGTGCCTTTCTGTGCTAAGTGTCCCAATTACCTGAGGTAGACACTCTTGGTGCACCCCCTTGTGGGTTTTGTGTACAGTTGTGTTGTAGTTAAGCCTTGATTGTTGTAGTTATCACTGTGAGGAATTGACCTCCAGGCCAATTGGCTGTGAGAATCAGCTGTGTCTGCAGTGGGAGAACTTCTGTGCTGGGGACACCCCTCTGGGGCTAGACTTGCTTCGATGAGGCTCTGGTGCTCACTGAGTCTGCCCCCTGAGTGTGTCTTTTATGGTTCCACGGAGCTGCAAACTGGATGGTTCCACTCTGACCTCTGGGCTTCCTGGCTCCTGGATCTCTAGGGAGGTGCTAATCTAGCCTTTGCCTGAGGCTATCCAGCAAAAGTCTCCCTGCAGGGCTTGGGCAGGGCAGGTCCCACGGGATCAACAGGGCGGGGCTAGCAATTATGGCTGCTCTCAGTCTTGCCCTCAGAGGCTCTGCTTCTCAGTGTCCCAGTAATCGCTGCAAGCCCCACGGAGAGAAAGCTGCCCTAGGGTTCTGAGCGATGCCAGACAGTCCCGCTTCTCCCATATGAGTCTGGGTCCCCAGAGACTCGTCCGGAACTGGAGCTCAGAGCCTGAGACTCCCTCCTGATTGAAAACGACAACCGCACCCTCGGCTGCCAGCACGCTCCGCATGCACTCCGCACCTTAGTATTTTACTTCAGCACTGAGCCTCCTCTGAATCTCACTATTTTTCTCTTTCCTCCTAGTTGTAAAACTTCCACTCAGCCAGCCTTCCTGTGGTTCTGGATGATGTCTGTTCTGTCTTTTAGTTGTATTTTTGAAGTGGTTGTTCGAGGCAGCAAACTCCGGTGTCTACCTATGCCCCCATCTTGGTTTCCCAAGTCTTCTGTCAATGAATACAATGAGTCTACAAAACACAGAACATTTCCTTTTGTTAGAAATCCAGAAATTAATCCAAAGGCTCTCACACCCTGCCAAGTTTGAAAGAAGCCACAATGGAACTTGTAGGAGAGATTGGGATGCTCTCTCACCTAAGGCCCTATCCCTGATGGAGCACCACACGATTGGGAAGAAACCCCCAGCTTTATGCTTTTCTCTGGTGAGAAAGGGGAAGGATGAAATCATTCATCTAGCACTTTGATTTTTCTGGGGGCTGCCAGAAGAATTAGCTTCTGTCTTACCTGCTGTGGAAGACTGACAGGATAGGAATAATATACCAGCACAAGCCTACTTAGAAATAAAGCACTGTGGTTATAAATAGCAAGATAATACAAACCACAGCCCCACTCTCTGCCTCAGTACAAAATGCGTGTGTGGAACAAATCCCAGCTCCCTGCTTCACCCTGAGGCAGGAAGAAAAGGATCAGAAAATACATTTAATGCTCTGATTTTGTGGGGAGGCTGGCTTAGACACTGGGCTAGTCTCTACTTCCTTGCATTTCTGATGAGGCTCAGTGTACAATAGCTAACTGGAACTACATAAAATAAAGAATATGATTTGAAATGGAAAGCTACACACAACATAGCTGCACCCCACAAGTCCAATGCAAAGTAAGTGGGGAGAAAAAACTCACTTCCCAATTTCTCCCTGATGAAGGAAGGAGAAAACTTGACCTTACTTCCAATGGACTGCTAGTGCTTGGGGCTGCTCAGTGCATAAGCACATTTCACTTGTCTCAGACTGCTGACAGGACTTAGAACCCTCTAGTAGCCTGGGGGATACTGAGAACATAGTTTATAGTTTGATCTAAAACAAAGTTAGGAGGGCCACTAGGTTCTCTGACCAGGCTTATTGGTAAGGATATTCTCTTGACAAGATCTATACATGAAGAATGAAAGAGGTAGTTGTTTTGTTTATTGCAAACATACCAACACAAAGAATTAAAGAAAAAGAAAAAAACAACAGGAAAATGTGTCCCAAACAAAGGAAATAGATAACTCTCCAAACAATGGCCACAAGGAAACAGACATATGTGATTTAATTCAGAGAGAATTTGAAACAACCATTATGAATTTGCTCAGTGAAGTTAGGAGAAAAACGTATGAACTAAGTGATAATTTCAAAACAGATATGAAAGATAAAAAGTATCAAACAGAAATAACAGAGCTGAATAACACAGTAACTGCACTGAAAATGCATTGGATAGGTTGAAACAAGATCAAGCATGAGAAAGAATTAGCAAACTCAAAAGCAGTTTATTAGAAACAATCCAGCCAAAGTAGGAATGGAAAAGAATGAAGAATGCTTAAAAGACCTATGGGACACAAACAAGCAGACCAATATTCACATTATAGTATACTAGAAGCCCGATGCATGAAATTCATGCAAGAGTAAGCCTTCCTTCCCCTGGCTGCTGGCACAGGCTTCCCTCTGGCACCCGAGACCTTGGCTTCCCTCCAGCTGCCAGCAGGCACCCAGAACCCTGGCTTCCCTTGCATACCCGGCTTTGTCCAGAAGGTCGTCTGGTCTAATTAGCATAGTAGACTTTTATTATTATAGATTATTATAGATTAGAGGGAGAAGCAGGAAAGAAAGGGGCAGAAGATTTATTGAAATAAGTATTGGATTAAAAAAATTCTAAATCTAGAAAGAAAATTGACATCTAGATTCAGGAAGCTCAACAACCCACCAATAAGAGTAATGCAAAGAATTTGACACTGAGACAATTTACAACCAAATTAGCAAAAGTCAAGAACAAAGAGAATTTTGAGAGCAGCAAGAAAAGCAACTTTCTGTGAACAAAGTAAATCCTATAAGATTATCAGCATATTACTGATCAGTGACATTGCAACCCTAAAAAGAATAGAATGATGTATTCAAAATTCAGAATGAAAAATAATAAAACCAATAATAGTAGATCTGACAAAACTGTCTTTTAAAAGTGAGAGACAAAGACTTTTCCTGAGATGCAAAAGCTGAGGGAGTTCATAATCCCTAGATTTGCCTTATAAGAAATGCTAATGGACTCAGGAAAATGGCAGCGATATAGGCAGACGTGTCCCAGGTCGAGTCCCAGAGCAAATGGAGCGAGCAGCTGAAGCTAGTAACACTCACACCGAACTGGCGAAATTGCTCAGCTGATGAGAGGGTTTGCAGCCGGGAAGAGCAGAACTCCCCTGGAAAGGTAAAAAAACCCAGGGATTTGGGCAGGAAAGTTTGCCAGACCTCTGAGCCCAGAGAGTCGGAGGGAGACCGCGTGGCAGACAGCCGCGTCCCTTGGGACAGGCACAGCCCCTGACGGGGGAAAGGAGAACCGCGGGATTCCTGGCGCCGCCAGGGAAATTGAGAGCTGGGTTCTGTGATCACGGAGGACTGAGCCTAAAGGGGGCAGCCTGAAGAGCTGACTTGACCATGCAGTCCCGGTAAGAGAAGAAGCTTACAGAAACCAAGCCTTCCCCGTTTCCGCGGCCGGCATTTGTTTGTTTGTTTTCACTGAATCCTGTTCATGGGACATTTCGGATACAGACACTCACCTGTGCTGAAGAGAGGGAGAGTGTGCTGAGGAGTGGAATCTGGGGAGAGACTGGGGAAAGAGGGGGAGCCGGGAGAGGTGGTAGTGAATTGAGTGCTGAGACACCCCTGAGCCCAGGACTAGGGCAGCCACCCTCTCCTGAGAGTGATACTCCTCCCCCCAGCCCCCAGGCAAGGAGCACAGCCACACCCAGATTCCACCCTGTACGAGATCAAGGATTAAGATAACCTGATCAGTCCCTGGGAGTTAACAGGGTCTGGCCTATAGGGGGATTTTCAATCCCTGGAACAACATAGCGCTGGTAACTAACTATTACACAGTCAGCTCTGGGCAGTGAACTTCCACTGGACAGAGAGGCCCTATAGCCTCAGAGGCCAACCCCAGAACACTGCCACCCAGAGGCTGACCCACAAACTGACTCTTTGCTAAACACAAAATAAGGCAGTCTGGGAAATAAATGCGGCATGCTTTAAAATAAGGACTGTGGTCTACAACACAGAGGAACAGTATATCGCAGGGAAACTGAACACTCTCCTGAATACCTGGAAGGTCTAAGGCGAGCCACACTGAAGAATAGAAGAAACGAAGGACCTTCACTACTGCAATTTTTTTTTCTTTTTTCACTTTTTAACTAAGAAACCAATTTTTTTTTCATTCTTTTTTTTCTGTTCTTTTTTTTTCCTTTTCTTCTTTTTCCATCACCTGATTTTACCCTTTTAATTACTACCTTCTTATTTTTAACCAGTATTATTACTGCTACCATTTTACCATTTTTTAAAGTGCCATTTTATTTTTTCTTTATTTTATTTTGGGATTAGTGTTCACCATTCTATTTTCATCGTTATATTATTGGTTGTTTCTAGTTTGCATTCATATCCAGGGAGCTGTTGCTGGAATTTGTTGGGATTAATGGCTGTTCTACAGGAGTATTCTCCTCATATAAAAAGTCTCTTCCCCTCTTCCACTTCATTCTCTCTTTTCGCTCTTTTTTTTTTCTTTTCTTTTCTCGCTTTTATTTTCCCCCTTCCTTTTTCCCAATTTCATTTTTGCACTCCCTTTTTTTGGTCCCTACTTTTCTTTTCCTTTTTCTCTTTTATCTTTTTCTCTTCCTTCTTCCTTATCCCCTAATTCTCTTAATTCAGGCGGTCACCTTTAATTGGTGTTATTAATATCGTGAATATATTTGTGTATAGTGCCTGGTACGTGGTGCCTTGTTGTGTTGTATTTTGTGCCTTTAAATCAACGCAGCAGATCCAAGCAACAGCAACCTCCTGAGCACCACATCCTCTGCTGAGGAACAGCAGCTGTACGTGAAACCTCGCCCCACCAGCCAGAAGAGCCACCACAGCTGTGAACAGCACCCACCAGAGGAGCTGCTGCCAACTGAAGAGCAGCTGCTACCGCAACCGCCCGAAGAGCAACCACAGACCAAGGAGTCACTGCCACCAAGGGAGCAACCACTGAACAACTCAACGTCTAGATATGTCAGTGAGATCAAACATGGGTAGACAAAGAAACCCCCAAAGGAAAGAGAAGGAGGACTCTCCAGAAAAGCAGCTAAGTAATACAGAGGCATGCAACATGACAGATAAAGAATTCAGAATAAGGATCCTAGAGTGCATAAACCGGATGGAGGAAAAAATCGACAACCTCTGCAAGAAGCAAGAAGAAACAGATGAAAAAATCAATAACATATGGAAGAAGCTAGAAGAAACAGATGAAAAAATCGATAACATATGGAAGAAGCTAGAAGAAACAGATGAAAAAATCAACAACCTAAGTAAGACCCAAGAAGAAATGAAGAGTGATATAGCTGCAAAGAAAAACTCCATTGAAAGTATCAACAGTAGACTAGGAGAAGCGGAGGACCGAATTAGTGAATTAGAAGACAAGGAAGCAAAACACACCCAAAATGTACTGCAATTGGAGAAAAAAATTAAAAGACAGGAGGAGAGCCTAAGGGAGCTTTGGGACAACATGAAACGAAACAACATACGAATAATAGGAGTACCAGAACAATAGAAGGATGAACAAGGATTAGAAAACCTACTCGAAGAAATAATATCAGAAAACTTTCCTGAGGTGGGGAAGAAAAATTCACACAAACCCAGAGAGTCCCAAACAAGGTGAACACGAAAAGACCCACACCAAGACACATCATAATCACCATGGCAAATGTTCAGGACAAAGAGAGAATCTTACAGGCTGCAAGAGAGAGACGGAAAGTTACATACAAGGGATCTCCCATTAGATTGTCAAATGACTTCTCAACAGAAACACATCAGGCCAGAAAAGAATGGACTGAAATTTACAAAGTGATGCAAAGCAAAGGACTGAATCCAAGAATACTCTATCCAGCAAAGCTATCATTCAAACTTGAAGGGGAAATAAGAAGCTTCACAGACAAAAAAAGGCTAAGGGAGTTTGTCACCACCAAGCCAGCAATGCAAGGAATGCTAAAGGGACTGGTATAAAAAGAAGAAATAAAAAGCTCAGAAAGAAAACAGCCACACACACACACACAAAAAGAAATGGCTACAAACAAGTACCTTTCAATAATAACTTTAAACGTAAACGGACTAAATGCTCCAACCAAAAGACATCGAGTGGCTGAATGGATAAAAAAACATGACCCATACATCTGCTGTCTACAAGAAACCCACCTCATTAGAAGGGACTCACACAGACTGAAAGTGAAAGGATGGAAAAATATCTTTCAGGCAAATGGAAAGGAAAAGAAATCTGGGGTAGCAATACTTATATCGGACAAAATAGACCTCAACGTGAAGGCCTTAACAAGAGATAAGGAAGGCCACTTCATAATACTAAAGGGATCAATACAACAAGAAGATATAACCCTGGTAAACATATATGCACCCAATGTAGGAGCACCCAAATTCATAAAAAAACTCCTGGAAGATATCAAAGGAGAGATCGACAACAATACAATCATAGTAGGGGACTTTAATACACCATTGACAGCACTGGATAAGTCCTATAGACAAACAACCAGCAAAGATACAGCAATCCTAAATGACTCACTAGATCAGATGGACTTAATAGACATCTTCAGAACACTTCACCCCAAAGCCAGAGAATATACGTTCTTCTCAGGTGCTCATGGGACATCTTCAAAAATAGACCACATATTGGGTCACAAGCAAAGTATCCCCAAATTCAAGAAGATTGAAATCATAAAAAGCGTCTTCGCAGACCACGATGGCATAATATTAGAAATAAACTACAATAAAAACAATCCAAAATACTCAAACACCTGGAAGCTGAATAGCATGCTATTAAATATTGATTGGGTTACCAATGAGATCAAAGAAGAAATTAAAAACATCCTGGAAACTAATGACAATGAAAACACAACAATCCAAAACCTATGGGACACATTGAAAGCAGTCCTGAGAGGGAAGTTTATAGCTCTACAGGCCTATCTCAAAAAACAAGAAAAAATGGTAGTAAATCATCTAACTCTACAACTCAAAGAATTAGAAAGAGAGCAACAAGAAAACCCCAGAGTGAGCAGAAGGAAGGAGATAATAAAGATTAGAGCAGAAATAAATGACATAGAGACCAAAAAAACAATACAGAAAATCAATGAAACCAAGAGCTGGTTCTTTGAAAGGATAAACAAGATTGATAAACCTCTAGCCAGACTGACCAAGAAGCAGAGAGAGAGGACCCAAATAAATAAAATCAGAAACGATAGAGGCGAAATAACAACAGACCCCACAGAAATACAAATGATTGTTAAAAAATACTATGGACAGCTTTACTCCAACAAACTAGACAACCTGGAGGAAATGGACAAATTCCTAGAAAAATACAACATTCCAAAACTCAATCAGGAAGAATCTAAAAATCTCAACAGGCCAATAACTATGGAAGGAATTGAAGCAGTCATCAAAAAGCTTCCATCAAACAAAAGCCCAGGACCAGACGGCTTCACAGGGGAGTTTTACCAAACATTCAAGGAAGAACTAAAACCTATCCTCTTCAGACTACTACAAAAAATCCAAGAGGAAGGAACACTTCCAAGCTCATTCTATGAAGCCAGCATCACCCTAATACCAAAACCAGGTTAAGACAACACAATGAAAGAGAATTACAGGCCAATATACCTCATGAACATAGTTGCCAAAATCCTCAACAAAATCTTAGCAAATCGGATCCAGCAGTACATCAGAAAGATCATACACCATGACCAAGTAGGATTTATCCCAGGGATGCAAGGATGGTACAATATCCGCAAATCAATAAACGTGATACATCACATAAACAAATTGAAAGAAAAAAACCACATGGTCATATCAATTGATGCAGAAAAAGCATTTGACAAAATTCAACACCCATTTTGATAAAAACTCTCAGCAAGGTGGGAGTAGAAGGATCATACCTCAACATAATAAAAGCCATATATGACAGGCCCACAGCCAACATCATACTCAACGGACAAAAACTAACACCATTTCCCCTAAGAACAGGAACAAGACAGGGATGCCCCCTCTCACCACTCCTGTTCAACATAGTACTGGAAGTGTTAGCCATTGCAATTCGGCAAGAAGAAGAAATAAAAGGCATCCAAATTAGAAAAGAGGAAGTAAAACTGTCCTTATTTGCAGACGACATGATATTATACATACAAAACCCTAGAGATTCCATCAAAAAGCTACTAGACTTAACACATGAATTTGCCAATGTAGCAGGATACAAAATTAACCCCGAGAAATCTGAGGCATTTCTATACACCAATAGTGAACTTTCAGACAGAGAGATTATAAAAACAATCCCGTTTACCATTGCACCAAAAAAATTAAGCTACCTAGGAATAAACTTAACTAAAGAGGTAAAAGACCTCTACTCAGAAAACTACAGGATGTTGAAAAAAGACATAGAGGAAGACATAAACAGATGGAAGAACATACCGTGTTCATGGATTGGTAGAATCAACATCATTAAAATGTCCATACTACCCAAAGCAATCTATAAATTCAACGCACTTCCCATTAAAATACCAACAGCATACTCCAGAGATCTAGAACGAACTTTCCAAAAATTCATCTGGAATAAAAGAAGACCCCGAATAGCTGCAGCAATCCTGAAAAAGAACAAAGTAGGTGGGATCTCAATACCAGATATCAAGTTGTATTACAAAGCCACTGTTCTCAAAACTGCCTGGTACTGGCACAAGAATAGGCATATAGATCAATGGAATAGAATAGAGAGCCCAGAAATCGGCCCGAACCAATATGCTCAAATAATATTTGACAAAGGAGGCAAGAACATACAATGGAGCCAAGATACTCTCTTCAATAAATGGTGTTGGGAAAATTGGACAGATATATGCAAGAAAATGAAACTAGACCACCAACTTACACCATACACAAAAATAAACTCAAAATGGATAAAGGACTTAAATGTACGACAGGAAACCAAAAAAATTCTAAAAGAATCCAAAGGCAACAAAATCTCAGACATATGCCGAAGCAATTTCTTCACTGATACAGCTCCTAGGGCACTTGAAACTAAAGAAAAAATGAACAAATGGGACTACATCAAAATAAAAAGCTTCTGCACAGCAAAAGAAACCATCAACAAAACAACGAGAAAACCCACTGTGTGGGAAAACATATTTGCCAATGACATATCTGATAAGGGCCTAATCTCCAAAATTTATAGGGAACTCATACAACTTAACAAAAGGAAGATAAACAATCCAATCAAAAAATGGGCAAAGGACCTAAATAGACACCTTTCAAAAGAGGACATTCAGAAAGCCAAGAGACATATGAAAACATGCTCAAAGTCACTAATCATCCGAGAGATGCAAATCAAAACAGCAATGAGGTACCATCTCACACCTGTCAGACTGGCTATCATCAACAAATCAACAAACGACAAGTGCTGGAGAGGATGTGGAGAAAAAGGAACACTTGTGCACTGCTGGTGGGAATGCAGACTGGTGCAGCCACTATGGAAGACAGTATGGAGTTTCCTTAAAAAAACTGAAAATGGAACTCCCATTTGACCCTGTGATCCCACTTCTAGGAATATATCCCAAGAAACCAGAAACACCAATCAGAAAGGATATATGCACCCCTATGTTCATAGCAGCACAATTCACCATAGCTAAGATCTAGAAACAGCCTAAGTGCCCATCAGTAGATGAATGGATTAGAAAACTGTGGTACATCTACACGATGGAATTCTATGCTGCTGTAAAAAGGAAGGAACTCTTACCATTTGCAACGTCATGGATGGAACTGGAGAGCATTATGCTAAGTGAAATAAGCCAGTCAATAAAGGAAAAGTACCACATGACCTCACTCATTCATGGACAATAGAGACCATTATAAACTTTTGAACAATAATAGATACAGAGGCAGAGCTGCCTCAAACAGATTGTCAAACTGCAGCGGGAAGGCCGGGGAGGGTTGGGGGGCAGGAGGTAGGGGGGTAAGAGATCAACTAAAGGACTTGTATGCATGCATATAAGCATAACCAATGGACATAAGACACTGGGTGATAGGGGAGGCTAGGGGACTGTCTAGGGCGGGGGGATAAAATGGATACATATGTAATACCCTTTGTAATACTTTAAGCAATAAAAAAAAAAGAAATGCTAATGGAGGTATTCAAGTTGAAATGAATGGAGGATAATAATAAATATAATTACAAAAATGTATAACATTTGGTAATTAAGGTAAATAAATATATAAATCAGAATACTGTAATACTGTAACAGCAGTGGGTAGATCATATTTAATCAAAGTATAAAAGATAAAAGTAAAATAATACTCAAATAACTATAACTATGTTAATTGGTACCCAACATAAAAAAATATGTAAATTGTGACATCAGTAACATACTGTTGGATGGGAAGAATTAAAGTGTAGAGTTTTTGTATATGATTGAAGTTAAGTTGCTATCAATTTAAAATAGATGTATAACTATAGAAAAAAAACATATAGCGCATACGCACATGAAAAAAGAGAAGTGAAACAAGACACAGGAATACAATAACTCAATGAATCACAAAGGAAGACAGATGAATAAAGGGACAAATAATCTACAAAAGTAGAAAAAAAACTAACAAAATGTAACATTAAGTACATCCCTATTAATACATTAAATAAAAATGGATTAAGCTGCTCAATTAAGAGAAATAGAGTAGCTGAAGGAATAAAAATACATGATCCAGTTATATGTTGTCTAAAAAGACTCATTTTAGATTTACAAACACATATAAGAAAGAGAAAGAGAAGGACATTACATACAAATGGTAATCACCATAAGACAGCAGAGGTGACTATAGTTGAATCAGACAAAATATAAAGTAAGTCAAAAGCTGACATAAGTGTCCGGTCGGCATGGCTCAGCAGTTGATCATTGACCTATGAACCAGGACATCACGGTTCAAATCCTGGTCAGGGCATATGCCTGGGTTGTGGCCTCAATCTTCAGTGTGGAGCATGCAGTAGGCAGCTAATCAATGATTCTCTCTCAGAAGTGATGTTTGCATCTCTCTCTCCCATCCTCTCTGAAATCAATAAATAATAATAAAATTAATTTAATAAAAATAAAAAATAAAAAGCTGTCACAAGAGACAAAGAAATATATTGTATAATGATATAATAATTAATTGAGAAAATATAACAATCCTATATAATAAAAGGCTAATCTGCAAATTGTCTCTATGGGCTGGAGTTCAACTGACCAGGAGTTAGATGTTTACTGACCACTGGGGGCGATGCAGAACATGGTGGGCATCAGTGATGCGGTTCTGGCAGTGGGCAGCAGTGGAGGTGCTGCCAGCCCTGACGGCCTCCAACGAGAGCGGGACTGCAGTGGGATGGTGGAGTGGGTGAGTGGGCAGCACCAGGCCAAGGCAGGTACAAAGGGAGGTCCCAGCTGATAGCCAGGGCAAAGGAGGCCCAGGCTGGTGGCAGTGGCAAGCAGCTGGGGGAAGGGTGGCCTCAGCCAGCAGCCAGCAGCTGCTAGGGAGGGATCCTACCAATGCACAAATTTCATGCATCAGGCCTCTAGTTATAAATATAAATATAAATGCATTAATATCAGAACACCAATCTTAGTAAATATTAATAGAACTAGAGTAAGAGGAGAAATAGCAAAACAGTAATAGTAGAAAACTTCTATGTCCCACTTTCAATAATTGATAAAATATCTGGAAAGAAAATCAATATGAAATCACTGAAACTGGGTAAAAGTATAGACACAATAGACATAACAGACATACCTATAAAGAACATCATACACAACACAACAAAATACAGATCCTTCTTAAGCATGCATGAAATACTCCCTAGGGATAGATCACATGTTAAGTAACAAAACAAGTGTTAACAAATTTAAGTGATTAAAGTCATAACAAGTATCTTTCCCAGCCACAATGGCAAGAAACTAAACAACAAAATTCGGTAACTCACAAATATGTGGAATGCTAACAGTACACTAAACAACCAATGGTTCAGAGAAAACTTAAAAGGAAAATCAGAAAATAATCATAAGATGAATGAAAATAAAAACACAACATACCAAACTGTGTGGATACAGCAAAAATAGTACTACAAGGAATGTTTACACCAATAAATTGCCCACATTATGAAAGAAGAACGATCTAAAATAAACAACCTCATTGTCCACCTGAAGGAACTAAATAAATAAGAAAACACTAAACAAAAATTTAGAAGAATGGAAAGAATAAAGATTAGAACAGAAACGTGCAAAATAGAGAATATGAAATTGAAAAAAATAAAACCAAAAGAAGTTTTCTGAAAAGATCAACAAACAATTAATGAGGCTGAAAAAAAGAGAGAAGCCTGAAATTGATACAATTATAAACAAAAGAGGAGACATTACAACTGATAATGAAAATAAAAAAGGACCATAAGCAACTATTACAGGCTGAACAAATACACACCAATTAATTACCTACACTCATCAAAAAAAAGACAATGACCCCTTCTCAAATAAAATCAGAAATGAAAGGGGAGAAATAACAACGGACACCACAGAAATATGAAGAAATGTAAAAAAATATTACAAACAACTATTTGACAACAAATTAGATAATTGGGAAGAAATGGATAAATTTTTAGAAACATACAATCTTCCAAAACTGAATCAAGAAGAATCAGATATTCTAAACAGACCAATTAAAATTCTTAAAAGAAAAGTAGATGAAAAATATACCAGCAAACAAAAACAAACACATGGAGACTAAATGGCATGCTATTAAACAATGAACACGTTACCAAAGAGATCAATGACAAAATAAAATACATCCTAAAAACAAATGAAAATGAACATGAAACAACCAAAAATCTATGTGACACAGTGAAGGAAGTCCTGAGTGGGAAGTTCATAACACTACAGGCCTACCTCACAAAAAACAGAAAACTTAATAAATTGTGTAAACCTACAACTTAAAGAATTAGAAAGGCAATAACAAGAAAAGTCCAGAGTAAGTAGAAGTAAGGAAATAATACAGATCTGAGTGGAAATAAATAACATAGAGACCAAAAAACAATACAAACGTTAAATAAAACCAAGAGCTGGTTCTTTGAAAAGATAAACAAATTGATGAATCTCTACACAGACTCATCAAGAAACAAAGAGAAGGGACCAAAATAAACATCAGAAACTAAAGAGGTGAAGTAACAACTGACCCCACTGAAATAATGACGATCAAAAATAAATACCATGAATGACTTCATTCCAACAAATTAGAAAACCTGGATGAAATGGACATATTCCTAGAAAAATATAATATTCCAAAACTCAATCAGGAAGAATCAAAAAACCTGAATATACCAATAACTACTGATGAAATTGAAGCAGTAATAAACACACACACACACACACACACACACACACACACACACACAACACACCACATCGAACTAACAAAAGCCCTAGTCTGGACATCTTCACAGGGGAGTTATATTGAACATTCAAATAAGAACTACACCTATCCTCCTCAAATTATTAAAAAATTTCAAGAGGAAGGGGGACTTCAAAGCTCTTTCTATGAGGCTAGCATTATACTAATTACAAACCAGATAAAGAGAATTACAAACCAATATCCCTGATGAACATAGATGCTAACATCTTCAACAAAATAGTAGCAAATAAGATCTAGAAATATGTTAAAAAGATTATATACCAGGAGCAAGGGGGATTTATTCCAGGGATGCAAGGCTGGAACAATATACCATGTTCATGGATTGGTAGAATCAACATCATTAAAATGTCTCTAGTAATCCAGAGCAATCTATAGATTTAATGCAATCCCTTTTAAAATACCAACTGCATATTTCACAGATCTAGAACAAACACTCCAAAAATATATATGGAACAATAACAACAAAAAATATCCTGAAGAGCTGCAGTAATCTTGAGAAAGAACAAAGTTGAAGGAATCACAATACCAGATACCAAGTTATACTTCAAAGCCACCGTAATCAAAATACCCTGCTATTGGTACAAGAACAGGCATGCAGATAAATGGAATAGAACAAAGAACCCAGATATAGACCCAACCCATTATGCTCAATTAATATTTGACAATGAAGGCAAGGGCATACAATGGACTCTCTTCAATAAATAGTGTTGGGAATATTGGACAGGTACATGTAAAAATGAAACTAGATGACTAACTTATACCGTACACAAGAATAAACTCAAAATGGGTAAAATACTTAAATATAAATTGTCAAACTATAAAAATCTTAGAAGAAACCATAGGCAGCAAAATTTCAGACATCTCTTGAAGCAGTATGTTTACCAATATGTCTCCTAGGAAAGTAGAAACAAATTAGAAAAAAAATGTGACTACATCAAAATAAAAAGCTTCTGCATAGCAAAAGACACCTTCAACAAAATTATAAGAGCATCCACTGCATGGAAGAATATATTTGCCAATGATACATCCAATAAGGGGTTAATCTACAACATATATAGAGAACTTATACAACTTAACAAAAGGAAGACAAATAATCTAATTAAAAAATGGCAAACAGCCTAAATAGACACTTCTCCAAAGTGGACATACAGAAGGACATGAGGCATATGAAAAAATGTTCAAAGTCACTAATCATCAGAGAGATAAAAATCAAAACAACAATGAGGTATCACCTCACACCTGTCAGACTGGAGATCATCAACAAATCATCAAATGACAAGTGTTCGTGAGGGTGTGGAGAAAAGAGAACCCTAGTATACGGCTGTTGGAAATGCAGACTGGTGCAACCACTGTGGAAAAAAGTATAGAGTTTTCTCAGAAATTTAAAAATCGAACTTCCATTTTATCCAATGACCCCACTTCTAGGAATATATCCTAAGAAATTGGAAGCACCAATCAAAAAGAATTTATACACCCCTATGTTCATAGCAACACAATTTATAATAGCTGGAGTTTGGAAATAGCCCAAGTACCCATCAGGGGATGAGTGGCTAAAGAATCTGTAGTACATCTCAACAATGGAATACTACCCAGCTATAAAAAAGAAAGACCTCTTACCATTTGCAACTGCATGGATGAACCTGGAGAGCATTATGCTAAACAAAATAAGCCAGTCAGAGAAAGATAGGTATCACATGATCTCACTCATATGTGGAATCTAATGAACAAAATAGATCCAGAGACATAGAAGCATGGAACAGACTGTCAAACCTCAGAGGGAAGGCAGGGAAGGTGGGTGGGTGGGAAGAGATCAACCAAAGAACTTGTATGCATATATGCATAACCCATGGACACAGACAATAAGGTGATGAGGGGCTAGGGTGGGGGGTGGTGGCAGGCTAGAAGAGGTTAATGGGGAAAAGGGGGGATATATGTAATACTTTCAACAATAAAGATTAAAAAAATAAAATTTATGAAGATAAATAATAATAGTTGTACTAATAAAATAATAATTCTATATAATAAAAGCCTAATATGCTAAGTTTCTGGTCGACCAGTCAGCCGTTTAGCCAATCAAAGCATACTATGCTAATGATATGCTAAGGATCCTCAACTGCTCGCTATGATGTGCACTGACCACCAGCGGGCAGACGCTTCAACCAGTAGGGTAGCTTGCTGCTGGGGCCCTGCAGATTGGGACTGAGCGAGATGGGCTAGACATGCCCTGGAGCCCTCCTGTGGTCCCTCCCTGGCTGGCCAACCTCCCACGTCCATCCCTGGCCCTGATTGTGCACCGGTGGGGTCTCTCAGCCTAGCTTGCACCCTCTTGCAATCTGGGACCCCTTGGGAGATGTCAGAGGGCCAGTTTTGGCCCGATCCCACAGGCCAGGCTGAGGGATTCCTTGGTCGCCTCAAATCCTATCTAATAATAGAGAAACATGGTAATTAACTGTAACTTCGCTACCCTCCCTATTGGCTAATCAGGGCGATATGCAAATTAACTGCCAACCAAGATGGCGGCCTGCAGCCAGGCAGCTGAAACGAACAGGAGGCTTGCTTGCTCCAGTGAAGGAGGAAGCCAAGATTCCCCGCCTGCCGCTGCCGGCCTCTGAGCTTGCACTCTAAGCAACTATATTGCAATTATAGAACCTAAACAAACCCCAGAAACCTGCTTTCAGCCAGCTACGGCCTCAGAGCTTAGAGTGGCAGTGATGGTAACAGTGTTTCAATTATAGAACCCAAACAAACCAAGATACCTGCTTTCAGCAACCAAGGTCTCAGAGCTGGAGCCTAGCCTCAGAGCTAAAGCCGGCTCTCAGTTCCAGTGACAGCCATAGAAGAAATCCCAGAATAAAAAAAAAAAGAAAAAACGGAGAGGCTGGGAGCTTCAGTCACCTGCCAGCCTGAAAATGGCCCTCAGCCCCTCATCTATACTGGCCAGGCACCCCAGTGGGGACACCCACCCTGAAGGGGGTGTGACCAGCTGCAAACAGCCATCATCCTCTCAACCAGGCTGGCCAGGCACCCAAGCGGGACCCACACCCTGATCCGGGACACCCTTCAGGGCAAACCAGCCAGCCCCACCAGTGCACCAGGCCTCTAATCTATATAGTAAAAGGGTAATATGCCTCCCAGCACTGAGATCAGTGGAGCCACGAGGTCCCCTGGCCCCTGGAGCAGCGTGACAGGGGGCAGGGCCCAAACCCCCTGGTTGCCCTGCGGCTCTGTGTGTGACAGGGGCCGGGGCCACAACCTCCCTATCCGCCCTGCTCTGTTCATGACAGGGGAAGGCGCCCCAACCCCCTGATTGGCCCTGCTCTGTGTGTGACAGGGGGCAGCACTGCAACCTCCTGATCTGCCCTGCTCTGTGCATGACAGGTGGTGGCGCCGCAACCTCCCCATCGGCCCTGCCTTGAGTGTGACAGGGGGCGGTGCCCCAACCCCCTAATTGGCCCTACCCTGAGCCCCTGAGCGTGACTAGGGGTGGCATCACAACCTCCAGATCCACCCTGCTCTGTGCGTGACAGGGTGCGGTGCCCCAACTCTCCAATCGGCCCTGCTCTGAGCCCGACCAGGGGCTGAAGGGCAGGCACCTAGGGATTGGGCCTGCCCTCTGCCACCTGGAAGCAGGCCTAAGCCAGCAGGTCGTTATCTCCCGAGGGATCACAGACTGTGAGAGGGTACAAGTGGGGCTGAGGGACACCCCCCCATGCCAGTGCACAAATTTTTATGCACCGGGCCTCTAGTAATAATAATAACAACAACAACAACAACAACAATAATAATAATAGGTAAGGAGCAAAAGAGAGGCCAGCTATTATAAGCATGGGCATCTGGACAGCTTCACCAGGAAGCTGCAACTTGGACCTCCCCAGGAAACCACAGGTCCATTCCCTGCAAATCACTGGGGAAAGGGACCTGACAAAAGAATAGATGGGCACATGTATAATAAAAGAAGGGTGATACTGGTAAGGTGTCTGTCAGTCTAACCTGGAACAGAGATCATTGACAAGAGGGGAGGAACCACTACAAGGGCATGAAATCTTAGGTTAGTATCTCCAGACAAAGGATTTCTTGTTTGCTTGTTCCTCTCTTGTTCTTCTGGTTTTGTTCTTGCTTTCTTGCATTTACATGTGTTCCTAGAAGCTGCATAACCCACGGCCATGTGGACCCCACACACAATGGACTGATGGATTGCAGGTGGGAGCACAAACTAAGCTTGCCTGATGCTCAGTTGGGCCGTGCAAATATGTAGTGGAAACTCTGGGCAACTGCTTTAATCCTAGCTCTGCTAAGGATGCAGCTGGATTTCTTCACTGACAGATGGAGGGAGAAGGGGCCTTGGAAACTCAGGGATTTAATTCCATGCTAATAAATGCTATCCATCCTCCCATACACGTCTCAGAAAATTATTTTGCTCATGACATCTCAAGAAGCTCACTTCCACCGGCAACTGGTGGGACATGGAGAGCTCCCCACCGATAACAAAATTATTACTAATAAAATAATATTACAGTATCCAATATGTCCCTTGGTGTCCTGTCTCAGCCATGACTACCAATGATAATATTAAGAAATATTTGTTTTTTGTATCTCTTTAAAATCATATGATATTTATCTTTTATTTCCATAAAATCTGAATTACTTTGATTCCTTTTTGAATGCTAAGACAAATTCACACTCTGACTGACTAAATTGTTGTTGTTTTTGTTTGTTGGTTGGTTGGTTGGTTTTTTGTTTTTACATCAAAGTTAGTGAGAGAAACTGGCCGCTTATTTTTCTTCCTTATATGGTTCTTCTTGGGTTTTGCTTTCAGCAATATAAGTTGGAAAGGACATTTTACTTGATCATCTAATGTAATGTTCATGTCATTTCCATCTTCCATGTTTGGAAGAATTCAACACAAAAGCCGAGTGATCCTGGAGTGCTTTGTGGTGTTTTTTCTTTTTTTCTTTTTTGGAGAAAATTTATGATTACAGATTCATGTATGTGTTTTATCTTCTCTCTTCTGTCACTTTTCATAACTGGTGTTTTCAAGAAATTTATGCATCTTTTTAATTTTTAGAACTTTTTGGCATAAAGTTTTTCATTACATCCCCTTATCTACTTTAATGTCTACAGGATCAGTAGCGATTTCCCATTTTTTATTTATCTAGTGAGTAATTTGCATCTTCTCCCTCTCTGTTTTCCCTGATCATGTCTTTTTGTTTTTCAGCTTTAAAAATTTTAACAAATTAAATTTGTCTTTGTTGATTTAATTTATAGTACATTTGTTTCTTCTTTCTTTCATTTTGAATTTTATAATTATTCCATTTTCTTATCTATTACCTTGATCTTTTGGTAATTACAGTACTGTAATTGTAGTGACATGTCTATTTGACTGATTATAGTCTAATATGTTTTATAATTTTTACTGCTTTGCAATTAAATACCTCACAAAAGTTTCATTCCATTTATACTCTTCACACTTTTATATTATTGTCTTCAGGTATTTCAATTCTATATATATTTTAACCACACAGGACATTATCATTATTGTTTAATGTTTCAGAGTTAATATTTATTTGGGTTTACCACATATTTACCCTTGTTTCTTCTCTTTAGTCATTCCTGGATCATTATGTTTCCAGGATCATTTTTATTTTACCTGAATAAATACCTTTAATATTTTCTTTCAGTGTTAATTTACATATGAAGCATGCTCTTTGGTTTATTTGTTTAAAAACATCTTTACTTCACCATCAGGTTAAGGGATAATTTCACTGTGTATAGAACTGGAGGTTAGCAGTTATTTTTCTCTGCCTTCAAATAGGCCATTCTTACCTTTTTTAGCATTCTTATTGAAAAATCAGTGTCATTGTTATGTTACATATTACGTGGTTTATCTAGTCCAATGTGTCATTTAAGGTCTTTGTTTCTTAATGATTTTCTGTCTTAATGATCTATTAATAAAGTCTCCATACTATTATTGTCTTTATGTAAATTTTTCCTTTTAGTTCTGTTAATATTTTCTTTATATTTTGGTGTTCCAATTTGGGTGCATATACATTTGCAAATGTTGTATCTCCCTTTTTATTATATAATGTCATATGTCTTTTGTTATAGTCTTTGTTTCAAAGTCTATCTTGTCTTATATAAGTGCTAGAGGCCAGGTGCACAAAATTCTTTCACTGGGGGTGGGGGTGTCCCTCAGCCCAGCCTGAACCCTCATCAATCTGAGACCCACAGGGATCAGGCCTAAACCAGCAGTCAGACATCCCTCTCAAAATCCAAGACTGCTGGCTACCAACTGCTCGCCTGCCTGCCTGCCTGATTGCCACTAACCACTTCTGCCTGCCAGCCTGATCACCCCCTAACCACTCCCCTGCCAGCCTGATCAACCCCTAACTGCTCCCTTGCTGGCCCGATTGCCCCCAACTACTCTCCCCTGCTGGCACAATTGCCCCCAACTGCCATCTCCTGTCAGCCCAGTTGCCCCCAACTTCCCTCCCTTGCCAGGCCAGCTGCCCTCGACTGCCCTCCCCTGCCCGCCCAGTTGCCCCCAACTGTCCTCCTCTGCCGGCCTGGTTGTCCCTGACTGCCCTCCCCTGCCAGTCTGGTCACCCCCAACTGCCCTCCACTCCCAGTCATCTTGTGGTGGCCATTTTGTGACCACATGGGGGCGGCCATCTTGTGTAAGGGTGTGATGATCAATTTGCATATTGCCTCTTTATTATATAGAATACTTACACCAGTTTATTTTTCATTTCCATTTACATGGAATATAATATTTCATCACTTTACTCTCAGTCTCTGTGTGTCTTCTGAAGTAAAGCCTCTTATAGGCAGCAAATAGATGAGTCTTTCGTTGTTTCAATCAGCCTCTCTAAGTCTTTTGATTGAATAACTTCATTTATTAATGAAAATTTAGTATATTTTATAGACTACAGTAAAACATTTAACTACATGGATCATTAAAAACTATTGGTTGCTCTGAAGTAAATGAGTATACCTTAGAAATTGATTGTCCTTACGTGTAAAATGTATGTGGACATGAAGCTTGGCAGTACAGAAAAAGGTGACGTAATTATTTCCTATAGGCAAAGGTGTCATACAAGGGCGTATTTTATCCACCTATTTGTTTAATCTCTAGGCAGAACATATACAAAGAAAATCTGGCTTACACTCAGAGAAAAAGGGGGTGAAAATTGGTGGAAGAAATATCAATAATTTAAGACATGCAGATAACACTATCTTACTAGCAGAGAATAGCAAGATTTTAAATGATTTCTAGTGAAAATGACAGAAGACAGCACCAAAGCAGGATTGTATTTGAACATTAGGAAGAAAAAAATCATGACTAGAGAAGAAATACAAAATTTTGACATAGACAATAATGACATTAAAATTGCTAAAGATTTTGATTACCTTGTTTTAGGCATCAATTCAAATGAAGGCTGTAGCTAAGAAATCAAGATAAGGCTGAGTCTCAGAAGTGCAGCAATGGAAGAATTAGAAAATATCATCAGAGCAAAAATCTATTATTAGAGACCAAGGCTAAAATCACCTATACCCTCATATTCCCAATTGCCATGTAAAGATGTAAAAGTTGAAGAGTGAAGAAGGCTGATAAAATGAAAATTGATTCATTTGAAATATGGTGTTGGAAGAGAGCTCTTCAGATACCCTGGACCACTATAAAGAAACACAAGTGAGTCCTGGAGGCTATTAAGTCTGAAACATTACTGGCAGAAAAAATAATAAAACTGAAGTTGTACTACTTTCAGCACATCATGAGAAGGCAGGGTTCTTTGGAAAATACAATTATGCTGGGAATGATATAGGGCAGCAAGAACAGAGGAGTACCAAATATGAGATGGATTGACTCCATGGAAGAAGACATAGTCATGAGTCTACAGGAGCTGAGCAGGGTTGTTGAGGACAGGATACTGTGGGTATCACTCATTTATAGGGTTGCCAGAAGTCAGTGTCAACTCAATGGCATGTAATACACGCATGTACTTATTTTCATTTTGTTAATTGTTTCCTGGCTGATTTTTAGGTGTGTGTGTGTGTGTGTGTGTGTGTGTGTGTTTCCTGTTCTTATTTTCTTTCTCTCTTCTTTCTTTCAAGGCTTATTTTATGTTTAGATTTTTTTCTCATTTTCTTTTGGGTATCCACTATAAGTTTGGCTTTGTATTTTCTGTGATGTTCACATGTAACATCATATATACATATAGCAACTTAAATTTGAACACATTCCAAAAATTTACATTTTAACTGTCCCATCATATAGTATGTTTTGGATGTCAAAATCCACATCTTTTTTATTTTATGTATCCCTTAATTATTGTAGGTTTAGTTAATTTTATTGTTTTTGCTTTTAACCTTCATACTAACTTTACAGTGTCTAATCCACTACTTTGAATATATATTTACTTTTACAAGTGAAATTTTTACTTCTGTATGTTTTCTTATTAATAATTAATCCAATTTATCTTAGCTTAAAGAAAAGACTTTTTAACATTTCTTGCAAAGCAAGTTTAATGCTGATAAATTCCTTTAGCTTTTTCCTGTCTAGAAAACACTTTATCTCTCCTTCAATTATGAATAACTTTGCTGGGCAGAGTAGTCAACATTTTGCAGGTCATTGATCCATTATTCTGCTTCATCCACATTGCTGTTGAAAAAATATAATGCATTTTTTTCATTTCAATTACTGCATTCTTCAGCTTTGAAACTTCTGTGTGGTACTTTATTATATTTTTTATGTTTTTGTTGAAGGCCTCTCTGTTTTCATCTATTCTTTTCAAGTTTAGAGAGCATCTTTATGACCATTTCTTTTAATTCATTTGATAAATATATTACTTATCTCTACAACGTTAAGATGCATTTTCTGAAGATTTTTTAGTCCTTTAGAACTTATTTCTTCATATTTTTGACTCTCTGTTTTTGTTCCTATGTATTAGTTGAAACAGCTACTTCTTTCCATCTTGAAAAAATGGCCTGTATAAGTGATGGACCTTATTGTTCAAATGTGCCCTAACTCTTGGTTTTCCCTTGAATCTTTATGATTCTCTAAGCCGCACGATTTATTCTTAATTGCTCCCCATTTTTGTGGTTGTGCCAAAAACTAGGGGAGATAGCTTACATAGCACCTTGTTTCAAGATGATTAAAAGCCAGACCCCCTATGTCCTCTGGTTCTTCCCTGGCTTGATGCTGGGTGTAACATCTGTCTTAAGACTGACTGCTCTGGGGTCTATCAACTTTCTGATTTGTTGTGTTCAACAGAACAGAACTAATGATGAGAAATCTAAAAACATAATCAGTTGCCACTCCATGATCAAAGATGCTGTTTATTAGGGTCCACTATCATGCCAATAACTGTCTTTCAAATGATATATAACTATTTGCTGTAGTTGGCACAGCCTTGCTCCAGTGTTGTGATCCTCTCACTGGGGCTTGCCAAAAAAATCATGATATCTCACCAACATTGTAGTGTCTAAGAAATCATATCTCCTAATGACAAAGATCCTTGAACTACAGCCCAGATATTGTCCAGGGACCATTCCTGCTATGAGCTGTACTCAAAGACGATAGCCTTTAGTATCACCTAGTTCATGGACTACAGTACTTCTAGGTGAAAAGTATAGCATTAAAAACTCAAAGAATTTATGAGGTTCTGTGCTTCCCTTTTTTATAGTAGGAGATGCAAGATGCAGCTATTTGCATTTTACTTTGGAGGAGATATCCATGTTTCTTATTTTTAGATTCCTAGAAATTTCAAAGTTGCAAGTCCTGAACCTACATAGATTTTAAATTTCATTCTCTGAAACACATGAGTCTTACAAAGGCTTCTAGTGGACTTGCCATTTCTTGCTCATTATACTAAATTGGCATAATGCCATTAATGTAAGTTATCAGTATGATGATTTGTGGGATGTCTGGGTTCTTTCTATCTATTTGTGTGTATTATTACAGAAGATGGGAGACTTAACATAGTCTAGAAGCAGATCTGTAAAGAAATATTGTTATACATATACTAGAGGCCTGATGCATGAAATTTGTGCAAGAGTAGGCTTTCCTTCCCCTGGCTGCCAGCACTGGCTTCCCTCTGGCACCTGAGACCCAGGCTTCCTTCACAGCCCTGGCTTCATCCTGAAGGTCATCCGGAAGGACATCCGGTCTAATTAGGATGTTACACTTTTATTATTATAGATTTGAATGTAATCTATTTCTGATTATTTCTGGTTGTTATGTAAAATAATGGATTTACCATATCAGTGGCCACATACCATATACCTTTGTACTTATTAATCTGCTGTAGCAATGATACTATGTTTAGCACAGCAGTTGCAATTGTGAATACTTTTTGTTTAAGCTTGTAGTAATCTTCAATCATTTCCCAGGAGCCACACATTTATGCAGGGACTCAACTGGCAAATTAAATGGAGGTATGATAGGGACCACACCATTGCATGCCTTTAGTTTTTTTAAGGTTATAAAACATACACGACATAAAATTTACCTCTTTTTTTTTCAATTAAATGTACCATTCAGTGGCTTTAAATATGATCACACTGTTGTGAAACCATCAGCATTGTCTATCTCCAGATTTTTTTCATTATCTTAAACTAAAATTCTATAAAAGAGAACTTCCTATTACTTCCTTCTTTAAGCCCCTGGTAAACTTTATGCCAGCTTTGTGTTTCTATTAATTTGACAATTCTAGGTACATCATATAAATAGATTAATAAACTATGTATACTTCGTGTATGGTTTATTGCACTTACTATAATCAATCTTTTAGTCATAATTATGACCCTCTCAGGGACACATTCCTAATAGCCTTTACAAATGCTGTATCCCCTGGGACCTTCTATGGAAGATAATCCTCTTTTGAGTCTTCTGATCTTGCATTATGTATCCATTCCAACAAGCCCATTTCCATAAACGTATTTATTTTTTCCTCTGTTGCTTGTTACAGCAGCTTGGTTGTTAATATATTACTCAGATTTTACTATTGTTTTCTGAGGCCTCTAAGAATCACCTAAGCTGAGAATTTTCTTCCATCACCTAGGACAGTGGTTGGCAAACTGTGACTCATGGGCCACATGCGGCTCTTTGGCCCCTTGAGTGTGGCTCTTCCTAAGCCCTTAGGCGTACCCTAATTAATAACAATGTACCTACCTATATAGTTTAAGTTTAAAAAATTTGGCTCTCAAAAGAAATTTCAATCGTTTTACTGTTGATATTTGGCTCTGTTGACTAATGAGTTTGCCGACCACTGACCTAGGATATTTTCCAAGATGTTAAATTATGTATTCTAAGGAAATGTCTTCCATTGAATAAATTAACACTATCTTCAGTTTTATTTATTTATTTATTTATTTATTTATTTATTTATTTATATTTTAATTTAAGTGCTTTATTGCTTAATGTATTACATAAGTCACTTTTTCCCCCATTGACCTCTCCCAGGAAGCACCCAACCCCCAACACATGCCCTCACTCCCCCATCGGTGTCCATTGGTTATGCTCATATGCATGCATACAAGTCCTTTGGATTATTTCCTACCCCCTCAACCCCCGCCTTCCCTCATAGGCTGGACAGCCTATCCAATGCTTCTAAGACTCTGGTTATGTTCTTTTCCATCAGTTTATGTTGATCATTAGATTCCACAAATGAGTGAAATCATGTGGTATTTATCTTTCTCAAACTGGTTTATTTCCCTTAGCATAGTGCTCTCCAGTTCCATCCATGCTGCTGCAAATGGAAAGAATTCCTTCTTTTGTACAGCAGTGTAGTATTCCATTGTGTAGATGTACCACCATTTTTTAATAGACTCAACTACTGATGGGAACTTAGGCTGTTTCCAAATCTTAACTATGGGAAATTATGCTGCTATGAACATAGGGGCACATATATCCTTTGGTGTTTCTGTTTTCTTTGCATATATTCTTAGAAGTGGAATTACTGGGTTAAATGGAAGTTCCATTTTTAATTTTTTGAGGAAACATCATACTGTTTTCCACAGTGGCTGCACCAATCTGCATTCCCACCAGCAATGCAAGAGGCTTCCTTTTTCTCTGCATCCTCCTCAGCACTTGTCCTTTGTTGATTTGTTGATGATAGCCATTCTGAAAGGTGTGAGATGGTACCTCATTGTGGTTTTGATTTGCATCTCTCGGATGATTAGTGACTTTGAGCATGTTTTCATATGTCTCTTGGCTTTCTGAATGTCCTCTTTCAAAAATTGTCTATTTAGGTCCTTTGCCCATTTTTTTTTTATTGGCAAGAGAACCTGACTAGAACCTGGTGACTGAACCTTGACAGAACCTGGCTGGAGGACCTAGCAAGAGAACATGGACACAGAACCTGGCTGGAGAATCAACTATGCTGATCAACTGAAGGCTGCCTCCATGTCATTTCTTCTTCGCCAACTCTGTCCACACCTTTGGGAACCCCTGGACCTGCTGGGGTTGGACCCCGGCAAGCCTGGCTGGAGGTTCATCAATCTTGTTTATCCTTTCAGAGAACCATCTCTTGGTTTCATTAATTTTTTTGTCTCTGTGTCGTTTATTTGTGCTCTGATCTTTAGTATCTCCTTCCTTCTGCTCACTCTGAGCTTTTCTTCTTGTTCTCTTTCTAATTCTTTAAGTTGTAGACTTAGATAATTTATTATCATTTTTTTCCTTTTTTTTTTCTGAGGTAGGCCTGTAATGCTATGAACTTCCTCTCAGCACTGCTTTCACTGTGTCTCATAGGTTTTTGGATTGTTGTGTTATCGTTGTAATTTGTTTCCAGGATGTTTTTTAATTTCTTCTTTGATCACTTTGTTAACCTAATCATTGTTTGATAGCATGCTATTCAGTCTCCAAGTGTTTGAATTTTTTTATTGTTTTTAATGGAGTTGATTGCTAATGTTATGCCATTGTGATCTGAGAAGATGCTTGATATGATTTCGATCTTCTTGAATTTGGGGAGACTTTGTTTGTGACCCAATATGTGGTCTATTTTTGAAAATGTCCCATGTGCACTTGAGAAGAACGTATATTCTGTAGATTTTGGGTGAGTTGTTCTGATGTCAATTAAGTCCATCTGATTCAGTGGGTCATTTAGGATTACTGTTTCTTCGCTGATATTTTGTCTAGAGGATTTATCCAGTGACGTCAGTGGGGTATTAAAATCCCCTACTATGATTGTATTGCTACCTATCTCTCCCTTGATATCGTCCAGAAGGTTTTGTTTTATGTATTTGAGTGTTCCTGCATTGGGTGCATATATGTTTACCAGAGTAATATCCTCCTGTTGTATCAATCCCTTTAGTATTATGAAGTGGCCTTTCTTATCTCTTGTTATGGCCTTCACTTTGAGGTCTATTTTGTCAGATATAAGTATTGCTACCTTAGCTTTTTTTTTTTTTCATTTCCATATGTCTGAAAGATATTTTTCCATACCTTCACTTTCAATCTGTGTGGGTCTCTTGTTCTGAGGTGAATCTCTGTTAGACATCAAATATATGGGTTATGTTTTCTTATCCAATCAGCTGCTCAGTGTCTTTTGATTGGAGCATTTAATTCATTTACATTTAAATTTATTATTGATAAGTACTTGTTTGAAGCCATTTTTATTTTTTTGCTGGACCCTTTAGCATTTCTTTCATTGCTGGCTTGGTAGTGATAAAATTCCTTAGCCTTTCTTTGTCTGTGAAGCTCCAGGTTTCCCCTTCAATTTTGAATGATAGCCTTGCCAAATGTAGTATTCTTGGATTCAGTTCCTTGCTTTGCATCATGTTGTATACTTCCTTCCATTCCTTTCTGGCTTGATGTGTTTCTGTTGAGAAATCATTTGATAATCTAATGGGAGATCCCTTGAAGATAACTTTCTGTCTCCCTCTTGCCGGGGTTCTTGTCCTAGCATCAAGAAGGGTTCAGGAATCTGGAGAAGGTGCTGTGAATAGATGACATAGGAACCCAGAGACTAATAAAGAGTCCAGAGAAGAAATATAACGTTGAAAGGCATTGGGGGTCAGAGAAGATTAGCTAAAGGAGCTAAGGTCTAAGGTCTTAGGTTCTCTACATTCCCAGGACCCCATGCTTTTTATTAACACAACTAGGGGCCCGGTGCACAAAATTCGTGCACTGGGTGTGTGTGGGGGGGGAGAGTGTCCCTCAGCCCAGCCTGCCCCCTCTCACATACTGAGAGCTCTCAGGCGTTGACCCCCGTCACCCTCCAATTGCAGGATCAGCCCCTTGCCCAGGCCTGAAGCCTCTGACAGAGGCATTAGGCCTGGGCAGGGGACCCTCATTTCCCCCCATCACTGGTTCTGCCCCCAGCCCAGGCCTGATGCCTCTGGCCCAGGCATCAGGCCTGGGCAGGGGACCCCCAGACCCCTCCGATTACTGGCTCTGCCCCTTGCCCAGGCCTGATGCCTCGGCCAGGGGCGTCAGGCTTAGACAGGGGACCGCCATCTCCCCCCGATCACTGGCTCTGGCCCCCGCCCAGGCCTGAGGCCTCTGGCCCAGGAATCATGCCTGGGCAGGGGACCCCCACCTCCCTCTGATTGCTTGCTCCACCCCCCGCCCAAGTCTGATGCCTCTGACCCAGGCTTCAGGCCTGGGCAAGGGGACCATCATATCCCCCCAATCCCCAGCTCCGCCCCCCACCCAGGACTGATGCCTCGGCCAGAGGAGTTGACCCTCATCACCCTCCAATCACCAATCACCGGATCGGCCCCTTGACCAGGCCTGAGGCCTCCGGCAGAGGTGTCAGGCCTGGGCAGGGGACCCCCAGCTCCCCCAGTTGCAGGCTCCGCCCCTGCCCAGGCCTAACACCTCTGACCGAGGCGTCCCTCCCAGGCAACTGGGACCCACAGCAGCAGCAGCCCCGCAATCGTGGGCTCTGCTTTAGGCCCAGGCAAGGGACCCCTAGCTCCTGGGACTGCCAGCTTCAACCGTGCCCAGCTCCCATTGCTGGCTCCACCCCTACTTCCTGCTATCACTGGCCAGGGCAGAAAAGGCACCTGATTCTCCAATCATGGCTGGGGGGCAGGGCAAAGGCGGCCCCAGGGCCGCCTTTGCCCTGCCCCCCAGCTCTTAGCTCCCCCCTGGGTTTCCAATCACTGTCAGTGGCAGGGGGCTTCTTCCTGCTTTCCCTTTTGCCTCCCTGCATTGTGCCTACATATGCAAATTAACCGCCATCTTGTTGGCAGTTAACTGCCAATCTTAGTTGGCAGTTAACTGCCAATCTTAGTTGACAGTTAATTTGCATATAGCCCTGATTAGCCAATGAAAAGGGTAGCTCGTACGCCAATTACCATTTTTCTCTTTTATTAGTGTTGATTAGTCCTGAGGCAAGGCAGAGATATAAACTTCAAAGGGTCAGGGTTTGGTACAGAGTCCATTGTCAGAATGGGGGAATTAGCCTACCACTGTTCAGGTGTTTGGCCAGTAGGAGGCAATTACATGTAGATTAAGAAGACTTTTAGCTGTCTGGCAGCTAACTATCAATTTAATGTATCCTATTCAGGTTTGGGGAAATTCCTTTAGCCATTCCCAGATGCAGCCCTGCTGTACGTGCTGGAATTGGTCTCCAGCACCCTCTTTCAGCCTTTAAGAATATCTCTCTGTCATTAATGTTTTGCATTGTAATTAGGATGTGTCTTGGTGTGTGTCTTTGGGGTTTATCTTGTTTGGGACTCTTTGTCATTGTGTGACTTTTTACTTCCCCAAATCAGGGAATTTTTCTGACATTATTTCTTTGAATAAGTTTTCTAGCCCTTGCTCTTCTTCCTGTCATCCTGGAACCCCTATTATACATATGTTGCTTTGTTTCATGTTGTCTCAAAACTCCCTCAGTCTCTCCTCCTGTCTTTTATTTCCTCCAATTGCAGTTCAGATTGTGTGTGTTTTGCTTCCCTGTCTTCTAATTCACTAATTTGGTCCTCTGCTTCTCATAGCCCCTGTTGTAATCTTCCATAGTAAGGTTTTTTTTCCATAGTGTTTTTATTATTGTAGCTATATCACTCTTTATTTCTTCTTTTTTTATTTTTTTAAGTTTTATTGCTTAAAGTATTACAAAGAGTATTACATATGTGTCCTTTTTTTTTTCCCGCCCTTGACATTCCCCTGTCTTCCCCTACACCAGTGTCTTATGTCCATTGGTTATGTGTATATGCATGCATACGAGTCCTTCGGTTGATTTCTTACCCCACTCCCTCTTGCCCCCCAACCCTTTCAGGCCTTCCCACTGCAGTTTGACAATCTGTTTGAGCCAGCTCTGCCTCTGTATCTATTATTGTTCATAAGTTTATAATGGTCTTTATTATCCATGAATGAGTGAGGTCATGTGGTATTTTTCCTTCACTGACTGGCTTATTTCACTTAGCATAATGCTCTCCAGTTCCATCCATGACGTTGCAAATGGTAAGAGTTCCTTCTTTTTTACATCAGCATAAAATTCCATCGTGTAGATGTACCACAGTTTTCTAATCCATTCATCTACTGATGGGCACTTAGGCTGTTTCCAGATCTTAGCTATGGTGAATTGTGCTGCTATGAACATAGGGGAGCATATATCCTTTCTGATTGGTGTTTCTGGTTTCTTGGGATATATTCTTAGAAGTGGGATCACAGGGTCAAATGGGAGTTTCATTTTCAGTTTTTTGAGGAAGCTCCATACTGTCTTCCATAGTGGCTGCACCAGTCTGCATTCACACCAACAGTGCACGAGTGTTCCTTTTAATCCACATCCTCTCCAGCACTTGTCGTTTGTTGATTTGTTGATGATAGCCAGTCTGAAAGGTGTGAGATGGTACCTCATTGCTGTTTTGATTTGCATCTCTCGGATGATTAGTGACTTTGAGCATGTTTTCATATGTCTCTTGGCTTTCTGAATGTCCTCTTTTGAAAGGTGTCTATTTAGGTCCTTTGCCCATTTTTTGATTGGATTGTTTATCTTCCTTTTGTAAAATTGTATGAGTTCCCTATAAATTTTGGAGATTAGGCCCTTATCAGATATGACATTGGCAAATATGTTTTCCCACACAGTGGGTTTTCTCATTGTTTTGTTGATGGTTTCTTTTGCTGTGCAGAAGCTTTTTATTTTGATGTAGTCCCATTTGTTCATTTTCTCTTTAGTTTCAAGTGCCCTAGGAGCTGTATCAGTGAAGAAATTGCTTCGGCATATGTCTGAGATTTTGTTGCCTTTGGATTCTTTTAGAATTTTTTTGGTTTCCTGTCGTACATTTAAGTCCTTTATCCATTTTGAGTTTATTTTTGTGTATGGTGTAAGTTGGTGGTCTAGTTTCATTTTCTTGCATGTATCTGTCCAATTTTCCCAACACCATTTATTGAAGAGACTATCTTGGCTCCATTGTATGTTCTTGCCTCCTTTGTCAAATATTATTTGAGCATACTGGTTCGGGCCGATTTCTGGGCTCTCTAATCTATTCTATTGATCTATATGTCTGTTCTTGTGCCAGTACCAGGCAGTTTTGAGAACATTGGCTTTGTAATACAGCTTGATATCTGGTATTGAGATCCCACCTACTTTGTTCTTTCTCAGGATCGCTGCAGCTATTCGGGGTCGTTTTTATTCCAAAGGAATTTTTGGAGAGTTGGTTCTAGGTCTGTGAAAGATGCCATTGGTATTTTAATGGGAAGTGCGTTGAATTTATAGATTGCTTTGGGTAGTATGGACATTTTAATGATGTTGATTCTACCAATTCATGAACATGGTATGTTCTTCCATCTGTTTATGTCTTCCTCTATCTCTTTTTTCAACGTCCTATGGTTTTCTGAGTAGAGGTCTTTGCCTCTTTAGTTAAGTTTGTTCCTACGTAGCTTAATTCTTTTGGTGCGATGGTAAATGGGATTGTTTTTATAATCTCTCTTTCTGAAAGTTCACTATTGGTGTATAGAAAAGCCTCAGAGTTCTTGGTGTTAATTTTGTATCCTGCTACATTGCCAAATTCGTGTATTAATTCTAGTAGTTTTTTGATGGAGTCTCTAGGGTTTTGTATGTATATCATGTCATCTGCAAATAAGGACAGTTTTACTTCATCTTTTCCAATTTGGATGCCTTTTATTTCTTCTTCTTGTCTAATTGCAATGGCTAATACTTCCAGTACTATGTTGAACAGGAGTGGTGAGAGTGGGCATCCCTGTCTTGTTCCTGTCCTTAGGGGAAATGGTGTTAGTTTTTGGCAATTGAGTATGATGTTGGCTGTGGGCCTGTCATATATGACTTTATTATGTTGAGGTATGATCCTTCTACTCCCACCTTGCTGAGAGTTTTTATCAAAAATGGGTGTTGGATTTTGTCAAATGCCTTTTCCGCATCAATTGATATGACCATGTGTTTTTTTTCTTTCAGTTTGTTTATGTGATGTATCACGTTTATTGATTTGCGGATATTGTACCATCCTTGCATCCCTAGGATAAATCCTACTTGGTCATGGTGTATGATCTTTCTAATGTACTGCTGAATCTGATTTGCTAAGATTTTGTTGAGGATTTTGGCATCTATGTTCATGAGGGATATTGGCCTGTAATTCTCTTTCATTGTGTTGTCTTTACCTGGTTTTGGTATTAGGGTGATGCTGGCTTCATAGAATGAGCTTGGAAGTGTTCCTTCCTCTTGGATTTTTTGTAGTAGTCTGAGGAGGAAAGGTTTTAGTTCTTCCTTGAATGTTTGGTAAAACTCCCCTGTGAAGCCGTCTGGTCCTGGGCTTTTGTTTGATGGAAGCTTTTTGATGACTGCTTCAATTTCTTCCATAGTTATTGGCCTATTGAGATTTTTAGATTCTTCCTGATTGAGTTTTGGAATGTTGTATTTTTCTAGGAATTTGTCCATTTCCTCCAGGTTGTCTAGTTTGTTGGAGTAGAGCTTTCCATAGTATTTTTTAACAATCATTTGTATTTCTGTGGGGTCTGTTGTTATTTCGCCTCTATTGTTTCTGATTTTGTTTATTTGGGTCCTCTCTCTTTGCCTCTTGGTGAGTCTGGCTAGAGGTTTGTCAATTTTGTTTATCCTTTCAAAGAACCAGCTCTTGGTTTCATTGATTATCTGTAATGTTTTTTTTTTGTCTCTATGTCATTTATTTCTGCTCTAATCTTTATTATCTCCTTCCTTCTGCTCACTCTGGGGTTTTCTTGCTGCTGTCTTTCTAATTCTTTGAGTTGTAGAGTTAGATGATTTACTACCATTTTTTCTTATTTTTTGATATAGGCCTGTAGAGCTATAAACTTCCCTCTCAGGACTGATTTTATTGTGTCCCATCAGTTTTGGATTGTTGTGTTTTCATTGTCATTATTTTCCAGGATGTTTTTGATTTCTTCTTTGATCTCATTGTTAACCCAATCAATATTTAATAACATGCTATTCAGCTTCCAAGTGTTTGAGTATTTGGGGTTGTTTTTATTATAGTTTACTTCTAATATTATGCTTTTGTGGTCTGAGAAGATGCTTTTTATGATTTCAATCTTCTTGAATTTGGGGAGACTTTGCTTGTGACCCAATATGTGGTCTATTTTTGAATATGTCCCATGAGCATCAGAGTGGAATGTATATTCCGTGGCTTTGGGGTGAAGTGTTCTGAAGATGTCTATTAAGTCCATCAAAGAATTTAGAGGTGAAAGGGACCCCAACATTATCCTATCTAATAAATGAGAAACATGGTAATTGTGGTACGACCACTACCCTTCCCATTGGCTAATCAGGGTGATATGCAAATTAAGTGCCAGCCAAGATGGCGGCTGGCAGCCAGGCAGCTGAGAACAGGAGGCTTGGTTGCCCCAGCGATGGAGGAAGCCAATGGCTTCGGGGCTCTGAGCTCCTGAAGCAACAACTCCAAAAGATAAAATGTTTCAATTATAGAAGCTAAAAGAGGGTGGTTAATTTGCATACTCAGGCTGCAAGCAGTGGAGCAAAGCCAAACAGCCCTGAAATCACAGAGCAGAGAGGCCTCACTGCCCAGGGATCAGCAGAGCCCGGAGGCCTCAGGGCCCCAGGATCAGTGGATCCAAGAGGAATCCTGGCCCGGGATCAGCACAGCTGAGAGGCCTCAAGGGCCCCAAGATCAGGGAGCCAAGAGACCTCAGGGCCCCAATATCAGCAGAGCTACGAGACCTCAGGTCCCCGGGAGTAGCAGATCAGAGAGGCCTCAGGGCCCCGGGATCAGTGGAGCCCAGAGGCCTCAGGGCCCCAAGACCACTGGTGCCGGAAAGCCTCAGGGCTCCAAGATCAGCGGAGCCAAGAGGCCTCAGGGACCCGGGATCAGCAGAGCCGGGAAGCCTCAGGGTCCAAAGATCAGCGGTGCTGTGAGACCTCAGGGCCCCAAGATCAGCGGAGCCAGGAAGCCTCAGGGCCCCAGTATCAGCGGGGCCGGGAGTCCTCAGGGCCCCAGTATCAGCGGGGCCGGGAGTCCTCAGGGCCCTGGGACCAGCAGATCCAAGAGGCCTCAGGGCCCCGGGATCAGCGGACCTGAGAGGCCTCAGGGCCCCGGGATCAGTGGAGCCCAGAGGCCTCAGGGCCCCAAGACCACTAGTTACGGAAAGCCTCAGGGCCCCAGTATCAGCGGGGCCGAGAGGCCTCAGGGCCCGGGATCAGAGGATCCAAGAGGCCTCAAGTCCCCAAGATTAGTGGTGCCAAGAGGCCTCAGGGCCCCGGGACCAGATGATCCAAGAGCCCTCAGGGCCCCGGGACCAGCAGATTCAAGAGGCCTCAAGGCACCGGGATCAGTGGAGCTGAGAGGCCTCAGGGCCCCGGGATCAGTGGAGCCAAGAGGCCTCAGGGCCCGGGATCAGAGGAGCCTAGAGGCCTCAGGGCCCAGGGATCAGCGGAGCCGGGAGGCCTCAGGGCCCCAAGATCAGCGGTGCCGGGAAGCCTCAGGGCCCAAATTTCAGTGGTGCCAAGAGGCCTCAGGGCCCCGGGAGCAGTGGAGCCACGAGGCCTCAGGGCCCCAAGATCAGCGGAGCCAAGAGGCCTCAGAGCCCAGGATCAGAGGAGCCCTGCGGCCTCCAGGCAGCGGGGTCAGGGGAGCCTAGATGCCTCAGGACCCAGGGATCAGCGGTGCCGGGAGGCCTCCGGGCCCCAAGATCAGCGGTGCCGGGAGGCCTCAGGGCCCCAATATCAGCGGGACTGCGAGGCCTCAGGGCCCTTGGACCAGAGTATCGAAGAGGCCTCAGGGCCCGAAGATCAGTGAGCCAAGAGGCATCAGGGCCCCGGGATCAGCGGAGCTGGGAGGCCTCAGTGCCCCGGGATCAGCGGAGCTTCGAGGCCTCCAGGCATAGGGATCAGTGGAGCTGTGAGGCAGTGCCCGCCCTGGAGCCAGAGCCCAGGCCCCTAGATTTACCACAGGCCCCTTCACCCCTGCCCTTGCCCCGCCTCCGCTGCAGCCCCCCTCTTCAGCTGCTGCCCCACCTGCCCCACCTGCTCAAGTCCAAATCTGAGGCCAGCCTCCTGCAACTGCTGGCAGGGGCCGCCACCCAGGGGGCGCCCCCAGCCCCCAGCTGCAACCTGTGGGAACTCCTCTTGGCTGCCACAGCCACCAGCCCATGAGGACCACCCTGCTGCTTAACTCCCAGGCCCTGAGCACAGTGTGGAGCCGCCATGCCTGGAGGGCAGGGTCCGGGGCGAGTGCTTGTGTGCCTGGTGCAGCGGGACTTGCTGGGGATCCGACCGCCTTCCTGGCCGGGCCTCAGGCCTGGCGCCCAATGTGGAAGGGCCGAAGTGCGGCCACCAGGCCCTGAAGGCTGCCCTGAAAGTCACACAAAGACAAGCTTCTACTGGAGGGCAGGCATGTGGTGCTCCGGGAAGATTCCAGAGTTAGGGAAGGAAGGTCATGGAAGGGAACAATTGCAAGAGGAGATCCCGAAGGTTCTGAAAGCAGAAGACCAGCTCCTTGCAGACCTGAACTCCATGTGGGCCCCTTTATCGGCCCTGGCGGTGGGAGACACAGGGGCGGGGCCGACCAGCCAACCACCTGTGGCCCCTCCCCCCAGCTGGCCCCATCCCCAATCGCCCCCCCCCATCAGGGGCAAGCCAGCTGGCCAACCTCCCACGTCCCTTCCCCCCTCCAGCCCCCCCCCCCGGCCACCCGGCTCCATGGCCCCGATTGGGGCGGGCTTGCCAGACCCCACCCATTCACAATTTGTGCACTGGGCCTCTAGTTTTCTTATGAATTAAAATAATTAGGTAAGTACATTGGAGATATTTTTAGGGATTATTGTGGCACTGATCACTGGGTGAAAATGGAATATATTGACTGGGATAAGCTTGATAAAAACTATGTTTCATTTCAGAACAACTATTTTAAAACAAGAAAAGTGCCATTGTTGTCTACTACCAAGTCTTTTAGAGAAGACACAGATGGACATGGCAGGCTATAATAGAATCTAAACTTTAACCAACACATAATATCTATTCTCCCCCCACAGAATCTCTCACTCCGTCATTTTCAAAACACTTGACTTTATTAAGGAGTTTACACACAATATTGAAAGCTTAGTGGTATTATTAAATAATCAGTTGTCTTCAAACTATCAGTATGGTTCCAATGCTTTTCAATAAGTATCTTGAACACTGCATATCTTTAACTTATCTTGAATCTTCTGGTAGTCTGGCACAACTTCTTTTCACTGCAGATCTTAATGAAACTCCTTGGGTTTTTGTTGAAATAGTTTTGATTTGTTTCCTGTGTCTCTATTTTGTTCACCTAACCAGTATTTTTTGGCCATTGTTACAAGAGCTTCTGGGATACTTTGATTTGATCTTTCCAGAATTTTAATCAATTCAGGGGCAGTCTTCCAATCATTTTTCGTCATAAGAGTAATGGACGTGCCAGTCTTTCCTGCTCTTCCAGTACGCCCTACTCTGTGTACATATTCTTCAATGTTTCTTGGGAAATCATAATTATACACATGTGTGATATCATCAACATCAAGACCTCGGGATGCTAAGTCAGTAGAAATCAGTATTTTCACATTTCCACTTCTAAAGTCATCTAATGCCTGCTCACGGTCACTCTGTTCTCTGTTTCCATGCAAGCATTGTACAGACAGGCCTTGGACACTTAAATCTCTGGATAAGTCATCAGCAACAATTTTTCTACTGACAAACACGATGACTTTGGCTTTGGGTGACAGGCTGCGTAGGAATTCTTTTATAAGAGATCGTTTTTCTTCTTCTGTGGTAACAATTATATTTTGCTTCACTGTATTTACAGCAGCTAGATCCAGAGTACCAACATAGACGATCATAGGCTCTTTCAAATCAGTTTGTGAAAGTCGACGAATGGCATCTGGCCAAGTTGCACTTGTCATAATCATTTGCCGATCTGGGCGCACATCTAATAAAATCTTCATTATCTGAGGTTGAAATCCCATGTCTAGCATCTTATCAGCTTCATCTAAGACTAAGTAGGTTATGCTTCTAAGGTTGACAAAATTATTCATTTGCAGATCATTCAGTCGCCCAGGAGTTGCAATAATGATGTCTATGTCTTTGGCAACGTCTTTTATTTATTGTCGTCTACTTCCACCACCGTATATACAAATACTTTTAAGATTTTTATATGCATACTTAGAACATTCATTTCCTATCTGGAGAGCTAATTCTCTAGTCGGTGTAAGAACTAGCATGCCGGGACCATTCCTCTGTTCTCTGGGTGTTGGTTGAGAACTGATGTGAATAAGCCCAGGCAATAAATAAGACAAAGTTTTGCCTGTTCCAGTTTGGGCGACTCCTACAAGATCTATCCCTTGTAGAACAATTGGCCACACCTGTGATTGAATTGGCGTTGGCTTTTGAAACCCTGCTTTTTGAATGTTTTTCATTATTTCAGGATAATTCTGGAAAGCGTCCTCAAATTTAATAGTTGGGTTGGGGATAGACCGTTTTTCACCATCTTTCAAATCATCACAAGTTATATTGAAATGTTCCCTTCTCCAAAGGTCTGCCTGCATTTGAGACAGAAAACTTGTTGCTTTGGATTCTATGTAAAAGTGTTTTGTAATTGGTGCTAAGTCTTCCCATCTTCTTTTCTCCCAGTCTGTCACTCTGGCCTTAATTCGATCCCAGTCGATCAATGGTCGAACTTCTCTAACAGTGTTATCTGTGGTTAAGTCTCTTGCAACAGCTGGTTGGGCTGCAGCAGTATTAACAGTGCATTCTGAATATTGGTAGTTGCTTCCTTGTCTTTCAACAATAGTCTCTGGAATTGCTTTGGCCTTTGCTTGCATATCCTTGCTGCCAAAAATGTTTACGTCTGCTTCGGAATCACCCTGTACCGGTATGATCTGTATTTTCGTGTTTGTCGTACTCTGAATGTCTCTTATGTTTGATCCGCCATGACCAATCACTGTACCAATCAGACTTATTTTTATTTTAAAAACAAGTGGAGGGCCTTGGGGGCCAGGAGCCCTAGGCTCCAGGTGGCTGGAGGAGCTGCCCCAGCTCTGGCCTCTGCCACCTCTTCCTCCCCTGCCATCTCTGTAGGCCCTGCCAGCCCTGGGATCCCTTAGGTTTGGCTCTGCCTACTTCTGCTTTGGGGCCCAGGCCATTGCTACATGGTAGAATTGGTACAGACTTATCGCCTACCACCAGTTGGGAGATGTGGCCTCAGGTCTCTTTCTCTTCAGGCTCTGGAGAAACAGACCATACTGCCTTGTAGATAGGTAGTTATATACCCGTTACCTAGGGAAACATTTAATGTGATGTCACAGAGGGATGGCCTGACCAATCACAGGCTTGGGACTAGGGTGAGGTAAGCAGGTATCTCTGAAGCAAATTTAAAGTGACACTCACTCTCAGAGGTTGAGCCTATAGGCCTTTACAGGACCTTGGGAGTGAGTGTTTCTGCAACATGGGTGTCATAGGTGCCTCCATTGCTCACTTCATGCTAATTTTAGCTCAGTTTGGGAGCAGATTTGAAGCAAGCCATGAACTTATCCACATAGTTTTGCTCTTTTTTTTAAAATAAATCAATTATTTCCACAGGAAGAAATATAGTGGATATGTTTGTTTCCTCAAATCCTTCTTCTTTTGCCAGTTACATCTTCATGGCATTTTTCTCTCTTCAGCAAAAGTTGAAGTTGCACAGAATAGGTTTGATTCTCCTTGTATGTGTAAGGACCAGTGTCAAATTCCCTTAAGGTTTCTGTTCATCAGGGTTAAATTCCTAGTTTTCTAAAATATTTCTTTTCTTTTTTTTGTTTTTTTTTTGTTTTTTTTTTGTTTGTTTTTGGTGGCTGTAGGCCTGTCATATATGGCTTTTATTATGTTGAGGTATGATCCTTCTACTCCCGCCTTGCTGAGAGTTTTTATCAAAAATGGGTGTTGGATTTTGTCAAATGCTTTTTCTGCATCAATTGATATGACCATGTGTTTTTTTTTTTCTTTCAATTTGTTTATGTGATGTATCACGTTTATTGATTTGCGGATATTGTACCATCCTTGCATCCCTGGGATAAATCCTACTTGGTCATGGTGTATGATCTTTCTGATGTACTACTGGATCTGATTTGCTAAGATTTTGTTGAGGATTTTGGCATCTATGTTCATGAGGGATATTGGCCTGTAACTCTCTTTCATTGTGTTGTCTTTACCTGGTTTTGGTATTTGGGTGATGCTGGCTTCATAGAATGAGCTTGGAAGTGTTCCTTCCTCTTGGATTTTTTGTAGTAGTCTGAGGAGGAAAGGTTTTAGTTCTTCCTTGAATGTTTGGTAAAACTCCCCTGTGAAGCCGTCTGGTCCTGGGCTTTTGTTTGATGGAAGCTTTTTGATGACTGCTTCAATTTCTTCCATAGTTATTGGCCTATTGAGATTTTTAGATTCTTCCAGATTGAGTGTTGGAATGTTGTATTTTTCTAGGAATTTGTCCATTTCCTCCAGGTTGTCTAGTTTGTTGGAGTAGAGCTTTCCATAGTATTTTTTAACAATCATTTGTATTTCTGTGGGGTCTGTTGTTATTTCGCCTCTATTGTTTCTGATTTTGTTTATTTGGGTCCTCTCTCTTTGCTTCTTGGTGTGTCTGCCTAGAGGTTTGTCAATCTTGTTTATACTTTCAAAGAACTAGCTCTTGGTTTCATTAATTTTCTGTATTTTTTTTTTTTGTCTCTGTGTCATTTATTTCTGCTCTAATCTTTATCTCCTTCCTTCTGCTCACTCTGGGGTTTTCTTGTTGCTCTCTTTCTAATTCTTTGAGTTGTAGAGTTAGATGATTTACTACCATTTTTTCTTGTTTTTTGAGATAGGCCCGTAGAGCTATAAACTTCCCTCTCAGGACCTCTTTCATTGCGTCCCATATGTTTTGGATTGTTGTGTTTTCATTGTCATTATTTTCCAGGATGTTTTTGATTTCTTCTTTGATCTCATTGTTAACCCAATCAATATTTAATAACATGCTATTCAGCTTCCAAGTGTTTGAGTATTTTCGTTTTTTTTTTTAACTGTAGTTTATTTCTAATATTATGCTTTCGTGGTCTGAGATGATGCTTGGTATGATTTCAATCTTCTTGAATTTGGGGAGACTGTGTTTGTGACCCAATATGAGGTCTATTTTTTAATTTGTCTTATGAGCACTTGAGTAGAATGAATATTCCATGGCTTTGGGGTGAAGCGCTCTGAAGATGTCAATTAAGTCCATCTGATCTAGTGAGTCATTTAGAATTGCTATTTCTTTGCTGAGTGTTTTTCTAGAGGATTTATCCAGTGATGTCAGTGGTGTATTAAAGTCCTCTACTATGATTGTATTGTTGTAGATCTCTCCTTTGATATCTTCCAGGAGTTTTTTTTATGTATTTGGGTGCTCCTGCATTGATTACATATATGTTTACCAGGGTTATATCTTCTTGTTGTATTGATCCCTTTAGTATTATGAAGTGGCCTTCCTTATCTTTTGTTATGGCCTTCACTTTGAGGTCTATTTTGTCCGATATAAGTATTGCTACCCCAGCTTTCTTTTCCTTTCCATTTGCCTGAAAGATATTTTTCCATCCCTTCACTTTCAGTCTGTGTGAGTCCCTTCTAATGAGGTGGGTCTCTTGTAGACAGCAATTGTATGGGTCATCTTTTTTTATCCATTCAGCCACTCGATGTCTTTTGGTTGGAGCATTTAGTCTGTTTACATTTAAAGTTATTATTGAAAGATATTTTTTTGTACCCATTTCTTTTTTTGTGTGTGACTGTTTTCTTTCTGAGCTTTTTGTTTCTTCTTTTTACACCAGTCCCTTTAGCATTTCTTGCATTGCTGGCTTGGTGGTGATAAACTCCCTGAGCCTTTTTTTGTCTGTGAAGCTTCTTATTTCCCCTTCAATTTTGAATGATAGCCTGGCTGGATAGAGTATTCTTGGATTCAGTCCTTTGATTTGCATCACTTTGTAAATTTCTGTCCTTTTTTTCTGGCCTGATGTGTTTCTGTTGAGAAATCATTTGATAATCTAATGGAAGATCCCTTGTATGTAACTTTCTGTCTCTCTCTTGCAACCTGTAAGATTCTCTCTTTGTCCTGAACATTTGCCATAGTAATTATGATGTGTGTTGGTGTGGGTATTTTCGGGTTCACCTTGTTTGGGACTTTCTGGGCTTGTGTGATTCTTTTCTTCCCCACCGCAGGGAAGTTTTCTGATATTATTTCTTCGAATAGGTTTTCTAATCCTTGTTCATCTTTCTGTTGTTCTGGCACCCGTATTATTCGTACGTTGTTTCGTTTCATGTTGTCCCAAAGCTCCCTTAGGCTCTCCTTCTGTCTTTTAATTTTTTTCTCCAATTGCAGTACATTTTGGGTGTGTTTTGCTTCCTTGTCTTCTAATTCACTAATTCGGTCCTCCGCTTCCCCTAGTCTGCTGTTGATACTTTCAATGGTGTTTTTAATTGCAGCTATATCACTCTTCATTTCTTCTTGTGTCTTACTTAAGTTGTTGATTTTTTCATCTGTTTCTTCTTGCTTCTTGCATGAGTAGTTCATTTTTTCATCTGTTTCTTCTTGCTTCTTGTATATGTTGTTGATTTTTTCCTCCATCTGGTTTATGCACTGTAGGACCCTTATTCTGAATTCTTTTTCTGTCATGTTGCATCCCTCAGTTTCACTTAGCTGCTTATCTGGCGAGTTCTCCTTTTCTTTCCTTTGGGGGTTTCTGTGTCGACCCATGTTTGATCTCACTGACATATCTAGACATTGAGTCGTTCAGTGGCTGCTCCCTGGGTGGCAGTGGCTCCTTGGGCTGTGGTTGCTCCTCGGGCGGTTGCGGTAGCAGTTGCTCCTCAGTTGACAGCAGCTCCTCTGCTGGGTGCTGTTCACAGCTTTGCTGGTTCTTCTGGCTGGTGGGGGGAGGCTTCAAGTACAGCTACTGATCCTCAGAGGGTGTGGTGATCAGGAGGCTGCTGTTGCTTGGATCTGCTTTCCAGGGGAGCTCTGCCCTTCCCGGCTGCAAACTGTCTCACCAGCTGAGTAATTTCGCCAATTCGGGGTGGGTGTTATTAATTTCAGCTGTTTACTCCATCTGCTCCGGGACAATACCTGGGACGCATCTGCCTATATCGCCACCATCTTGTCGAATCTCCTTTATTTCTTCTTTATTCTTACGTAGGTTGTTGATTTTCTCATCCATCCAGTTTATGAACTGTATGACCCTTATTCTGAATTCTTCTTTTTTCTGACATATTGCATGCCCCATTTCATTTATTTCCTTTTCTGGCATTTACTTCTTTCCTTTCCTTTGGGGGATGTTCTTCTGTCTCCCCATTTTTGCTCTCACCGAAGGTTCTAGGTGTTGAATCGTTTGGGGTCTGTGGCTGCAGAAGAGGGCCTGGTGGCAGCTCACATTGTGGTGGGTGGCAGCTATCCCTCTTGTGGTCACAGGGTGGCAGCCGCTCCTCGGGTGGTTGCTGTTTGTGGCCACTCCTCAGGGGGTTGCAGGCAGTGGCTTCTCCTTTGGCAGTCACAGTTTGTGGCTTCTCTCCACATGGTCACTGGCTTCTCCCTGGGGTTCATGGGGAAGCTGCTGGCTCCGCACATGGTCGTGGGTGATGGCTGCTCTCCATGTGGTTATGGGTGGTGGCTGCTGGCCCCCTACATGGTTGCAGTCGATGTCATGGAGGGCGGCTGCTGGCTACCCTTTTGCACCTGGTTGCAGGCAGTGGCTGCTGGTTCCTGGACTGGTCCTGGGTGGTGGCTAATGGCTCCCTGCATGGTTCCAGGTGGCAGCTGCTCATGGTCACAGTGCCTGGGGCTAAAGCCTCTGGCTGGCGGGAGGGGAGCACCCTTCATAACTCACAGTAGCCCTCAGCCAGGGAGGCTAGAATCTGGGTGTTTGTGGGTTCTCAGCTGAGGCAGCAGTTCCCTGGCCGGTGTGGCTGTAGATTTCTGGGTGGTTTCCAAAGGCCCCCTGGGTGGAGGTGTGGCTGGGCTCCCAAGCACCACAGCTCTCCTCTTCAAAATGGAGTGTCCCCTGTGTCAGAGCTGGCACTCTGGGAGAGATTACTGTGGTAGCAGAGGCTGCCCAGCTATGCGAGTCCAGTCTGCCAGAGCTCGAAGGTCCTGTGAGATCTAGCTGTTCCTCCCTCAGACACACACATACACCACATGTCCACACACTCCCCTTACACTTCTTCACTCACTCACACTCTCTTCCTCACTGCCATCCTCCCGGCTGCCATCTTGGAATCCCCTATCTTCAGTTTTAAATTCAAGCACCTTTAATTAGTCAACTTCAAAATTTAATTTCAGTGGTATTCTCTTTCTTGTTGCTGATAATATGCTAGTTCTTAAAGCTTTATTAGTGTACAAACTTTTCCATACTCTCACAAGACCGGCATTTCCCCACCTGTTTTATTTTGGCATATAATACTAAGTATCAGCTCATTAGTCAACAAAGGAGGTGGGGCAGATCTTGATGGAGGGCACTTCTTACCTTGCAAGATTTGGATCTCTAAAGAGTGTTCCAGAATAGAGAACATATAAGTTGTTACTATGAAATACTGTACCACATTTTCAAACTATAATGTTTCTGGGAGTTCTGTCATAGTCTCATCTTTTTGCCCCCCATTCTGTTTTAGGGTCCCATATCCCCCCCCAAGAGAGCATACTATAGGATAAAGTCTTTACTTACCTAAGATTTAAATGGTTTTGGATATCTACACCTCTATTAGATCTTCATTTGCTTGCTTGACTGTATCTGCTCTTTCACTGTAGGTGATAAAGCCTTTTTTATAAACTACCACTGAGGCTTCTGGCTGTCTCACACTTAGTATTTAACTTCATGTTAGTAGCTGCCTTTTTCTCATTATTCACCTGAAGAGCATCTGCATAACTTAGCAATAGTCAGTAAACTCTTCTGTCTTTGTATACATTGTTTTCATTATATTTTAAATACCTTAGTCATAATATACAACCATTCTTCTTCACCAGTGTGCTTTCCAAGAACATTTCTCATTATATATTTAGAATTTGTAACACCATCATTGATATACATTCTCTAAAATGGATCCCCAGTGATCTCTTGTGTAATCTATTCCCCTTGAGTAAAGTGCTTCTAAACAATATAATGCACAAGGTATTACAATATTGCTAGTACTATTACTAAGCTTTCATAAGGTTATTCCTCTATTTTATAAAACTAGCTGCTTCAGGATGAAGGAGGATATGAAAGATCATTGAATTATGTTATTATAGGCCCATCACTACACTTCATTTGCTGTTTAAATGAATTTCTTGATAAGAAGAAAGCTGTGTGTAATGACATTCTGTAAGTCCAAAAATGGTAGTTTTGGCAGAAAGATTGCATTTGGGGGGGGGGTCAGATCCATATAAGTGTATCTATTCCATAAGAATTAAATGCTGAACCCTCTGTGATGAAACCAGTCTAGTGCAAGCATCCTGTCACTAGGTAGCTGACTGATCATCACAAGGAATGATGCCATATTAGGGTTCAATGTTGGTTTTCACTGCTGGCAGATTGGGCACTCAGCAATAGCCACAACAATGTCAGCCTTGGTGAGTTAGAAACAATGTTACTAGATCTAAACATAATCTTCATATTTGCCATTATGGCCACTTTGTTCATGAAGCCCTTAGGTAATAAGACAAGTGTTTGACAAAAGAGGCTGACTAGTATTCAAAGATTGGGTTAAACTGTCTATTTGATTATTAAAACATATGCTAATGTTACTCTTTGCTGAGCATTCACATGAGACACAGATATTTTCACATTTTTGTCCATTCAGAGAGCTCTATTCACATCCTTCATCTTTGTAACTTATTGTCACTTATTTTCCCATCATGTTCCTTCCAAATCCCTGATCATTCTGCCAAACTATTGACTGAAGATCACAAATCAATATATAATCACATGTCTCATAATTTCTTCTCCTTCCAAACAAATTAAGCAATGAGGTGCAGAGTACATTGCCACTGGGATGATTTTAGTTTATGAACTATTTTAGGAATGTCCCAGATAGGAGCTATCCACTTTTGGGTGGTACTTGAAAATCAGACATAACCATCTATATATCAGGCCTGAGTTTTCTCCTCCTTAGTAAAATGATTGTAGGGAACCTTCTATGAGACCATAAGTTTGGGCTGGCAGCAAGAAAATTGTGGGGGCCATGGACATGTGGACTCCTTCTTCCTAACTTACCTGTGCCCTTAGGGTCTGATTAAGCCCAATCATCCTATCTAATAAAAGGGAAACATGGTAATTAGCGTACGTCCGCTACCCTTACCATTGGCTAATCAGCGAGATATGCAAATTAACTGCCAGCCAAGATGGCGGCCGGCAGCCAAGCAGCTTGAAACTAACATGAGGCTTGCTTGCTTAAGTGACAGAGGACTCCAACATTCCCCGCCTGCCTTGCCGGCCTCTGAGCTTGTAGTTTGAAACATAGTTACAAATATAGAAGCTAAACAAAACCCCAGAAACCTGCTTTCAGCGAGCCAGGATCTCAGAGCTGGAGTTGATACACTGTTTTTATTATAGAACACAAACAAACCAGATACCTGCTTTCAACAGCAGAGACCTCAGAGCTGGAGTCAGAGCTAAAGCTGGCCCAGAATAAAAAAAAAGAAAAAAGAAAAAAAGGAGCAGTTGGGAGCTTCAGTCACCTGCCAGCCTGAAAATGGCCCTTAGCCCCTCACTCAGACTGGCCAGGCACCCCAGTGGGGACCCCTACCCTGAAGGGTGTGTGACCAGCTGCAAACAGCCATCATCCCCTCACCCAGGCTGGCCAGGCACACCAGTGTGGACCCCCACCCTGAAGGGTGTGTGACCAGCTGCAAACAGCCATCATCCCCTCATCCAGGCTGGCCAGGCACCCCAGTGGGGACCCCCACCCTGATCCAGGACACCCTTCAGGGCAAACCAGCCGGCCCCCACCCATACACCAGGCCTCTATCCTATATAGTAAATGGGTAATATGCCTCCCAGCACCAGGATTAGCGGAGCCGGGAGGCCTCCTGGCACCAGGATCAGCATGACAGGGGGCAGCGCCCAAACCCCCTGATTGCCCTGCGGCTCTGTGTGTGACAGGGGGTGGCGCCGCAACTTCCCCATCGGCCCTGCCTTGAGTGTGACGGGAGCGGTGCCCCACCCCCCCGATCGGCCCTACCCTGAGCGTGACTGAGGGTGGCATCATAACCTCCCAATCTGCCCTGCTCTGTGCATGACAGGGGGCGGTGCCCCAACTCCCTAATCGGCCCTGCTCTGAGCTTGACCCGGGGCTGCACCTAGGGATTGGGCCTGCCCTCTGCCACCTGGGAGCAGGCCTAAGCCAGCAGGTTGTTATCTCCCAAGGGGTCCCAGGCTGCGAGAGGGCACAGGCCGGGCTGAGGGATGTCCCTCCCCCGCCGAGTACACAAATTTTTGTGCACCGGGCCTCTAGTCTATACTAATAAAAGGGTAATATGCTAATTAGACTGGATGTCTTCCAGACAAAGCCACCGTGGCAGGAGCCAAGGCAGAGGTGGTTGGGGGCAATCAGGCTAGCAGGGGAGCAGTTAGGGGGCAATAAGGCTGGCAGGGGGGCAGTTAGGGGGTACCAGGCCGGCAGTGGGGCAGTTTGGAGGGACCAGACCTGCAGGAAACCAGTTAGGGAGTGATCAGGCTTGAAGGCAGGCAAGCGGTTAAGAGCTAGCAGTCCCAGATTGCGAGAGGGGTGTCCAACTGCCAGTTTAGGCTTCATCCCGGGTATCAGGCCTAATCTGGCAGTCAGACATCCCTGAGGGGTCCTGGATTAGAGAGGGTGCAGGCCAGGCTGAGGGGACCCCCCTGTCCCATGCATGATTTTCATGCACTGGGCCTCTAGTATATATATATATATATATATATATATATATATATATATATATATATATATATATTCCATTTGATGATTGATGATTGAATGCTACTGTGCATGGCAAACATAATTGTTTGTTGAGTCAGAAAACACTAAGTTTATTATGGACAGATCAGGTCACATGGTAACTTGGTGTCCCACAGTTAAATATTAAGTTTCTACAAAAGACCAATATCAAGCCAAAAGCTGTTTCTTAAAAGGACAGTAGTTATCAGCAGTAGATGTCAGGGCTTTCTTCCAAAATCCTAATCTTCTGTGCTATGATTCACGCATAGGGTCCCGCCAAAGTTTCCAAACAGAATCTCTATCTGCTACTGATACTTCAGCACCATTGCTTCTTCTAGCTCAGTGGTCGGCAAACTATGACTCGTGAGCCACATTCGGCTCTTTAGCCCCTTGAGTGTGGCCACGAAGTTTCAATCGCACTGTATGTGTGCGCCCGCATGTGATATTTTGTGGAAGAGCCACACTCAAGGGGCTGCAGTTTGCTGACCACTGTTCTAGATCATATGCCCCAAGTGCTAGAGCAGCTTTCAAGTAGCCTGAACCCTTTGCAAAACTGTCTCCTCCTGTTAAGCTCCCTGGAAATTAATTTTGTTGTTGTTGTTGTTTACTTGGTAAATGGGACATAATAGTAAAGTGATATGAATAATGCATTATTTCCAAAATCCAAAAAGTCCTTTTAGGCACTGTGCCTCTCTTTTGGTAGTAGTAGGTAAGAGACAAAACAATGTATGTTACCTTAGAAGCAATATCTGAACATGCTCTTTACCACTAGACCCTTAGAAATATCCCTGAAGTAAAAAGCCCTTGAACTTTTCTTAAATTCATTTTAATATATTTTTATTGATTTCAGAGAGTAAGGGAGAGGAAGGGAGATATAGAAACTTCAACAATGAGAGAGAATTATTAATTGGCTGCCTCCTGCACGCCCCACACTGGGGATTGAGCCCACAACCCGGGCATGTACCCTGACTGGGAATCAAACCGTGACCTTCTGGTTGCTAAGTTGACATTCAACCACTGAGAAACACTCCTTGGTTGTTGAATTCATATTTTTACCTTCTCCCTCTGACACACAAATATCTTACCAATAAGTCTATTAGTTGCCACTAGGTCCAATAAGCATAATATCATTAATGTAATGGACCACTGTAATGCCTTGTGGAAGGGAGAGGCAATCAAGGTCTTTGTTAAAAAAAATTACGACACATAGCTTAAAAGTTAATATACTCCTCAGAAAGGATAGCAAAGATATACTGCTGAATTTAGCAGCTGAAAGCAAACTATGCCTGGTAGTTTTTATTCATACATATTAATAATAAGGAATTTGCCATATCCATAACAGCATATCAGTTACTAATGTATGTGTTAATTTGCTGAAGCAACTTAACAACATCTGGTACAGCATCTGTGGTTGGAGTTACCAACTGTATTACATTTACAACAATCCACTGTCATTTTCTAAGATCCATTTGTAATTTTTTCACAAGCGAAATAAGCAAATGGGCTTGTAGTGGGCTTGATCACCCTTCCACCCTTCAAGTCCTTGGTGCTGGCAGTAATCTCTGCAGTCCTCCCAGAAATGCAACACTGCTTTGGGTTTATTAGTTTCCTACGTAGGGGTAGTTATACTGTATTTCGCTTGACCTTTCTTACCATAATAGCTCTTACTGTATAGGTCAGGGAACCATGTGGGGATTATATCAGTGCTGAGTATCCTTATTTTAATTAAGTAATCTGGAACGGGGAAAATCAGCATAAGATAATTTCAATAACTCACGGAACCTACTGAAAAGGGACTTGCAATAAATATCTGTCGATCACCTGAACTCCATAAGCCCCTATTCTGATTAGTGGACCACATTAAATGTTTTGGGTCTCCTGGAATTGCTGTTTGTTCATAGTACTCTTCCACTTTCACAAATGAATTAATAATTTAGTGGAATGCCAATCTATTTAATTTTTGGAAATACTATGATCAACTAGTCCACACCTTAGGTGTCTATGAGTCAGACAGTTCTGATTGCTGCTCCATGTCTGCTGTTCATTATATATATAAATCCACCTGTTGTTGGAAATTAAATGCCAGAACTTAGTCCCTTCCCCTTCAGAATTCAATTAACCTAATAGCATTTATGTATCTAAATTCAGTAGTAACATTATCCACTGTAATTTCTGACCTACAATAAAGAGAAGCCACAAAACTCTTCATGGATCCTGGGCCTCCTATCACAAATATATTTCTCACATTTGTGGTAAAATATATATCAACTGAACTCTTCCAGATTGAGTGAGCTTGTCTTTAATATTACATCCACTCTAACAGTCCAACTGCCCTAAGTCTTTGGACACCTTCCTCTATAGAATACAAAGGCAGTTATGGCATTTTAAATTCATTTACTGTGGCCACTGTTTGGTCCATGTTTCTTTCAACCAAACAATTAGAACATTTCTTAACCTCATGAGCTAGCACATTAAATCCAGAATTTCTGCTTAGTGGACACATATCAATACATTTAAAATGGTCAAACTTTATATTGGCCCCACGGTTATCCCATTACCAGCCATATTATTTGGACTTCTGTCTATATAAATTGATAAAATATAATTCTTTTGGAGTGTAGCATACCTCATCATTGAACATACTTTTTAAATTTTTGTAAGTTTTTTTAAATATTTGAATTATTTTTAGAGAGAGGAAGGAAGGGGAGAGAGAGAGAGAGAGAGAGAGAGAGAGAGAGAGAGAGAGAGAGAGAACACATTAATATGAGAGTGAGACATTCATCAGCTGCCTCCTGTATACCCCTTACCAGGACTCAAGCCTGCAACCCAGGCATGTGCCCTGACCTGGATTCAAACCAGCAACATTGTGGTGCATGGGATGACACCCAATCAGCTGAGTCACACCAGCCAGACCAGGGCTGTATGTTGTTTTTTTTATTTACTCCAGGTGGGGTTTTAACTGTCACTTTCCCACACTCTGTATTATTTCTGATCTAGCTCTAGGAACCCTTGAATTGGCTAAGGTAAGAAACTTGGAAGATCCCTCATCCTACGATCTTGCTTAGGGAGTCTCCTTTTTGAAAAGAAAAATCAAAAGTTATTGTCAGATCCTGAATGAATCCCACTCTCAGCTGTCCATGGCCCCAACCACCTCATCTCACCCCTTTTTTGTCAGGGAGAAGCAGAAAAACACTGTTGAACATCAAGAGGGAAAAGCCCACCTTGATGATGATTTACCATCAAGCTATATCTCTCTCTCCATCCTTGGTTAAAACCCTTCGGACATAAGGCAACATGGAAGCTGATGTTTTTACTAATCTCACTCTTTGAAAGCAGCATTATGAAGTCAGGTTTATAGAAGTTAGAAGTAACAGTACTATATACAGAATCAGTATATAGGAGGTAACAGCGGCTTTTCTTCAAGATTTCCTCTGTGGTAAGCACCTGAAATACTGTAAAAGGGGGTCTTGTGTGGTGTTCTCATCTCCCTGCTGCTAGGTGGGTTCTGTTTTGCATGACCAGGAATGGTGCTGGCAAGACAGCTCAGTGGCTGGGAGGGAATTCTGCGTCCTGAGTGTCTCTATTTTCTTTCCTCTGCTTGTGCTCCTGTCTGTTCAGGCTAAAGCCAACAATAACAAATATATATAGTAAAAAATATCCAATACCAATATACGGATTTCTATAGAATTTCCTTTTTTCCTTATCTTTTATCTTTCCTCTGCAAGGTATTGTTACTATTTTGTGTTACTTATTTTTGCTGCAATAAACCCTCTTGTTTCAGTCACAGTGAGAAACAAACAAACAAAAACACACACAGAAAATCCCTCTACAAAGAGTAGGAAAAAAAGTTTGCCAAAAAAAGAGGTGGGGGAGGTAGGGAACTTAGTTTTGTCTTTAAATAGGCCTAAAGTTCAACATTGAAAAATCAAGAGATGGTGTCCAAACTTTTTTGCAAGATGAAACCCTGGAATATTTCCACCTCTCTGGTTTTTGTTCGAAATTCCTTTTTTTTCTTTACTCGGTGCTGATATTTCCCTCCATCCTCAGGTACTTGGTGTTTTGTTGAAACCCTCCAAGGACCCATTCATTCATCTGTTTGTTCTGTACCTCTAGGGCAGTGGTTCTCAACCTTGGCTGCACATTAGAATCACCTGGGAATCTTTTTAAAATCCTGATTTCTGGGCCTCACCCTCCGGAAATTCTGTTTCTTTGTTATGGGGTGGGGCCACAATATTAGTAACAAAGAAACAGAATTTCTGGAGGATGAGGCCTGGAAATCAGGATTTTAAAAAGATTCCCAGGTGATTCTAATGTGCAGCCAAGGTTGAGAACCACTGCTCTAGGGCCTTGAGAGTTTCTCTCTAATCATTATTATTGCAGTCTGGGAACAGCTTCCCTGCATGAATGCTGGCCACCTGCAGGACTTTATAGATGGCTTTGCAGTACATGAGCTTCTTGTTGCAGGTGGCCTAGTGGAAGGCACTGCTGAAGGAGTTCAGTGGCATCAGCTTTTCAACACACTTACGAGTGTCCCGACTAACGAGTTTTTCAAGATATGAGCCATCTCTCGGCCGATTTTTTGCTTTGAGTTGCGAGCTAAAATTCGGGTTACGAGCCAGCTTCAGATACCCCACTGCTAGTTGGCGCAGCGAACGTCACAGTGAATGCCACAACATCAGCCCAGCATCACGTGTCTCACTCGTTCACTGTTGATTTGACATAAGAGTAATTTGAGTTACAAGCTCCGTCACGAAACGAATTAAACTCATAAGTCAAGGCCCCCCTGTACTAGGAACTTGCTGTCTTGGAATCACATGACCCAGCAGATAGCTTCAGCTAATTGACTCTGGCCCATCATCCACTAAAACATAATGCAGCCTGGCCAACAGGAGAATTCCTGCAGTTTCCCCCACACCAGCTCCCCAATGCCAAAGCCCTGGCTGTCTTCATACTCTAGTTCAACATTGGTTTCTTTAGTGGCATTCTTGTCCCCAGTGTCAGCCCCTATGGGCTCAGGTGCGGTAGCCACAGTGGGGTTTCAGGGTCAGTGGGCTGCTGCACTGCAGGAAAACTGGCCTCCTCCACCTTCTGAGATTCTCAGACCCCTGGTTTTCTTCCACATCATTAATTATTTCAATCACAGTGGCTTCCTTCACAACCCACAAGGCCAGGTGCAGCCCCTCTGTGGTTTGGCTCTGAACATACTTTTTACATCAGTTTTTGAGCACTAAGGTGACTTGAGTCTGGTTATAATTCTAGTAGCAAAATGAGTTGATTGGGGTGGGTTTTATTGTGAATTGGCAGTATTTTATAAATAAGATACCTAAGAGGAGACCCTTATAGATTCCTCAGGTAAAACAGGGTTAAGCTCCTCAGATTAAGTTGGAAGGGCTGATTCTACTGTCAGTGAAGACTCAGAAGAATTTAGCTCTTTAATGGCCTCAGCTTCCTATTTCCAGAATCTCAATCCTTTCTAAAAATGTTTTTATTGATTTTAGAGAGGGAAAGAGAGATAGAAACATACATTAGAGAGAAACATCAACATCGATTTGATGCTTCCTGCAAGCCCCCCACTGGGGATTGAGCATGCAACCCTGGCATGTGCCCTGACCAGGAATTGAACCAGTGACCACCTGGTGCATAGGTCAATGCTCAACCATTGACCCACATCAGCTGGGCTCAATTCTTCTTAATCAATACCCTTAATTAACAGCACACATCCTGTGAAGTTGGAAATTCAATTAGTATTATAATAAAAATATTCACAAAATGAGACTCTAGGTTTTGTTTCCACCAATCTCAGATATTCAACTAAAATAGTTACTTTTGTGGCAGACAAAAATTTCGGTCATTTATGTGGTCTTACCTTTTTTCTATTTTTTCTTTTTTTATTGTATTTACTAGAGGCCTGGTGCACAAAAATTTGTGCACTCTGGAGGGTCCCTCAGCCCAGCCTGGGCCCTCTCACAGTCTGGAACCCCTTGAGGGATGACCACCTGCTGGCTTAGGCCTGCTCCCCGGGGGATCAGGCCTAAGCTGGCAGTCAGACATCCCTCTGGCAGACCAGGAGCCCTCGGGGGATGTCCACTTGCCAGCAGGGACCAGGTCTAAGCTGCAGTCGGACATCCTTAGCACTGCTGAGGAGGCGGGAGAGGATCCCGCCATCACTGCTGTGCTGGCAGCCATCAGCCTTGCTTGTGGTTGAACAGAGCTCCCCCTGTGGGAGCGAACTGACCACCAGGGGGCAGCTCCTGCATTGAGTGTCTGCCCCTGGTGGTCAGTGTGTGTCATAGTGACCAGTCATTCCCAGTCGTTCTGCTGTTAGGGTCAGTTTGCATATTACCCTTTTATTATATGCCTGGTTCATGGGTGGGGGCTGGCTGGTTTGCCCTGAAGGGTGTCCCGGATCAGGGTGGGGTTCCTGCTGAAGTGCCTGGCCAGCCTGGGTGAGGGGCTGAGGGCTGTTTTCAGGTTGGCCACACCACATTCAGGGAGGGGGGTCCTGCTGGGGTGCCTGGCCAGCCTGGGTGAGTGGCTGATGGCTGTTTGCAGGCTGGCCACAGCCCCTTCAGGGTGGGGGTCCCCAATGGCGTGCCTGGCTAGCCTGGGTGAGGGGCTGATGACTGTTTTCAGGCTGGCCACAGCCCCTTCAGGGTGGGGGTCCCTGCTGGGGTGTCTGGCCAGCCTGGGTGAGAGGCTGATTGCTGTTTGCAGGCTGGCCACAGCCCCCAGACACCCAAGCTCCCAGTGGAGGCTGGCTGGAAACAGGTATCTGGGATTTATTTATCTTCTATAATTGAAACTTTGTTGCCTTTAATGGAGGCCACAGCCGGCCAGGGTACACGGGAAGCTTGGCTTTCTCCATCGCCGGGCAACCAAACCTCCTGCTTGCTCCAGCTCCATGGCTGCCGGCCACCATCTTGGTTGGGTTAATTTGCATATAGTCGCTCTGATTGGCTGGTGGGCATGGCTTGGGGCATAGCAAAGGTACAGTCAATTTGCATTTTGCTCTTTCATTAGATTAGATTGGAGTGACACTAGTTAATAAGATCATATAGGTTTCAAGTGTACATTTTTATAATATATGATCTGTATATTGTATTGTGTGCCCATCATCCAAAATCAAATCATCTTCTGTCCCCATATATTTGGCCGCCTTTACTCTTTACTACCCTTCCAACACCTTCCATCTGGTAACTACCACACTGTTGTCTGTTTCCGTGAGTTTCTATCTTATATCCCACATTTGATTGAAATCATCTGGTTCTTACCTTTTGTCTGAATGACTTATTTGGCTTAGCATACTATTCTCAAGGTTCATCCATGTTGTTACAAGTGGCAGTATTTCATATTTTCTTATGGCTGAGTAGTATTTCATAGTGTATCTATACTAGTACATTGACTTTATCCAATGTCTACTGAAGGACACTGATTGTCTCTATGTCTTGGCCACCATGATTAATGTTACAATGAACATAATGGTGCATATATCTTTGTGAATAAATGTTTTCAGATAAATTCCCTGAAATGGGATTAATGGGTCATTTGTGGCCTTATTTGTGCAGGAATTTGAAGCTATGAGCTCATCATTTTGTTCATCCACTTTGTCCAATGCCATTAGGAGTAACCAGCCATCTAAATATACTTGTTAGTTTGACAAAAATATAATGTATCAAGTACATAGATACCCAGAACTTTGCCTTTTATAAATATTTGACCAGGAGTATCAAATGGCAAAATTTTGCATATCTGTGTTGCTACATCATGACATGGACAATCAGTGTTCTCTTGACTAATGAAAACAGTAATTCATACCTTTAAATAAAATCAGATTAGAGAAGAAACTACAGAAACCTCAGAACCAATTAAGAAATGTATTCTAGATTTTGTTCCTTTAGATTCTAGAGGCAAAATGAGTTGCCTAGAGTTTAGATTAGAAAATTTTTGAAAAAGTGAATTTCAAAGTCTGTGTTGATATTTATTCAATCATTGTGTATGCATTAATGTTCTGCAAAATAAAACTAGTAGATTCTTTCTCTGTGTGTGGACAGAAGGATAGATAGAAATAAAGATATAGTAATATAGATAGGTGTGTAGATAGATAGATACATAGACAGATGATAGACAGATGATAGATAGGTAAGATGCCTATCAAATTACATGTGGATACCTACTTACCTATGAGAGAGAGAGAGAGAGAGAGAGAGAGAGAGAGAGAGAGAGAGAGAGAGAGATTTAAAAAAAATTAATTTCACAATTGAAGTGGATAGCCTAAATTTTTAGGCCAGGCAGAATTCCTTCTTTATTGCACAACCTTGATTTTTGTTTTAAAGGTTTTATTGATTTGCTGAGGTTTATCCATATTATGAAGGGTAATATGGTTTGCTTAAAGTCAGCTAATTGTAAATGTTAATTACTATTTAAAATTTCTTAAAAGAACATATAAACTAGTGTTTGAACAAAGAGATTGACAGCATATCCTAGCCATGTTGACATATAAAATTAACTTTTATGCATGGGGAAAGAGCCAAAGGAAGCTGGATGAATCCTTCAAATGTTATGTAACTCTGTTATGGAGGTGCTAAGAAAAAAGAAAGTTTGGGTGAAACATATTGGAGTGCAGTTCCAAGAAAGTTTCAGCAGAGTAGATGGAAAACCCTCAAGCTTAAGTCAACCATTAGTTATGCCCTCTGACTTAGGATTACTGCCATACTCAATCATTGGCTGGAAGTGGCCCATGAGCAGCATATCCTCTGCATAAATGTGATGATAGATTTCAGAGTAAAGCAGCTTGTGTCATCATTAAATTTAGCTCCCTGAAAGCAGGACTCTGAGAATCTCAGTGATGCATTTTCTTGGTTTCCTCACTAGCCTTTGAATTTTGTTTTTGATTTCTAACAGAGGGAGGGAGAGAGAGAGAGAGAGAGAGAGAGAGAGAGAGAGAGAGAGAGAGAGAGAGAGAAAGAAAGAAAGAAAGAAAGAAAGAAAGAAAGAAAGAAAGAAAGAAAGAAAGAAAGAAACATTGATGTGAGAGAGAACCATGTGTTGGTTGCCTCTGTGTGCACCCCAACCAGGGCCCAAAACCACAAGCTAGGCATGTGCCCTGCCCTGGAATCAAATAGTGACCTTGCAGTGCATGGGGTGACTCTCAACCAACTGAGCCACACTGGCCAATGCCTCACTAACCTTTTTAAAAATGAATTTCAGCTGAACTGGTTTGGCTCAGTGGATGGAGCATCGGCCTGCGGACTGAGGGGTCCCAGGTTCGATTCCGGTCAGGGGCATGTACCTTGGTTGCGGGCAAATCCCTACTGGTGGGGGGTGCAGGAGGCAGCTGATCGATCTCTCTCATCAATGTTTCTAACTCTCTATCCCTCTCCCTTCTTCTCTGTAAAAAATAAATAAAATATATTTTAAAAATGAATTTCAGTCCAGCTGGTGTCGCTCAGTGGTTGAGTTTTGACCTATGAACCAGCAGGTCAAGGTTCAATTCTCAGTCAGGGCACATGCCTGGGTTTTGAGCTCGATCCCCACTGTGGGGCATACAGGAGGCAGCCAATCAATGATTTTCTCTTATCTCTCTGAAATCAATAAAAAATATTAAAAAATAAAAATGAATTTCAAAATCTATGTTGATATTTATTCATTTAATTATTATTTATGCACTAAGCATATATTCATGATTAGCATCCTATATAATAAAGAGGTAATATTCAAATTGACCATCACACCCTCACACAAGATGGCCGCTCGCATGTCATCCCAAGATGGCTGCCACAAGATGGCCAGCAGGAGAGGGAAGTTGTGGGCAATCAGGCCATCAGAGGAGGGCAGTTGGGGGCAACTGTGACAGCAGGGAGGGCAGTTGGGGGCAACCAGGCTGGCAGGGGAGGGAGAGAAGTTGCGGGGGGCAGGCCTGCAGGGGAGGGCAGTTAGGAGGGACCATGCTGGCAGGAGACGGCAGTTATGGGCAACCAGGCTGGCAGGGGAAGGCAGTTGGGGGCAATTGGGCCGGCAAGGGAGGGCAGTTGGGGGTGACTGGGCCAGCAAGGGAGGGCAGTTGGGGGCGATTGGGCTGGCAGGAGAGGGCAATTGTGGGAGATCGGGCCAGCAGGGGAGCAGTGAGGCGTTGATCAGGCTGGCAAGCAAGTGGTTACAGGGTGATAAGGCTGGCAGGCACAAGCAGTTAGGGTCAATCAGGCAGGAAGGCAGGTGAGTGGTTGGGAGCCAGCAGTCCTGGATTGTGAGAGGGATGTCCGACTGCTGGTTTAGGTCCTATCCCTGTGGGTCCCAGATTGGAGAGGGTGCAGGCTGGGCTGAGGGACACCCCCCCCCCGGCCTCTCCCAGTGCACGAATTTCGTGCACTGGGCCTCTAGTTAAATAATAAGAAAAGATAAAACAATACATGAAATATAGTCTCAATATTTAGGAAACGTGAAGTATACCAAGGTATCAATAAAAGTAAACAGGTACTTACAATAGAGTATGTATGAATACAGTTAAGAAATGTGAAAGAAAACTCACATGAATCATAGTCTAACCAACAGAAAAACTCTACTAACAATGCAAAATATACAGGCCAACAACATGGATAGAAAAAAGTATTCATTCACAAATAAGTCAGCAACCATTAGATGCCATCCCCCCAAATGTCTCTTTCTCCATCCTTAAAAACCATTTTGGTTTCAAATAACAGAATAATTTTAAGCAATGCATGTATAAATACTGTAATCAATGAAAGTTTTTTTAGTGTTGAAACATTTTCATTTTATACAGTGATTACACTGCTTACTAGCAACTCCCTATTTTCTAGCAAGTGGTGCTCCATAACCCATAAATTACCAGTTTATTTGCAATAAGCCATTTAGGCACACCTAGTTAATCTTGCTAAAACATTTTATAGAGACTTATCAGTATCTTTCTGATAGTAAATATCACTAGCATCTTAACAAGGAGGTCTAATGGAGATCACTCATTCCCCAGCTTTCCCTAGATTCTCTGAAAAAAAAAAAGAATCTAATACAGGACTATTAACCCTTTATTTCTCACAATATACAGTTTAAGTAGAAAAAATAAAGATAATTTGACAATAGAAAGTATTAGCAATTAGCAATGACACAACAAAAGAAAATATTATAAATTATGTTATGCGTGAACTTTTGAACTTTGGGTAGAAGAACTTGCACATACCTTGAAGTCTAGCTGTTTATTTTGGAAAATAAGCCATCTTGAAAGGTTTACAAGGTCCTCCTTGGGAAGGGGCTATGGGGAGCAGCAGTGGCTCAGTCCAAGCCTTGCCAGCATCCGGACTTGCTGTGTCCTAGGCCTAAACCCACATACACCCAGCGCCAGACCTTGAATGTCCACTGAGGTCACAACCCAGACACTGTGGGCCTGCAGCACTGGTGGTTCCCTGCACACCTGCAGCAGACACTGGGGGGACCTCTGCGCACCTGGCAAGCACCCAGCCTGACCCCATGCACCAAATGGGGACTCAGCCTGGATTCTGTGCTACAGCTGTGCAAATACCACTGACCTGGCAGGATTCTTGCCCCTGCTGCATACTCACCCACTGCAACTGCTACTATACTTCTACTGCTGCCCTAGAGTCCAGCTGCTTGGCTCCACTGCCAGGAACTGTGCTAAAGGGCAGAAGGTGGATATAGCCTCTCCTGACCTGGACCTATTAGAACTGAGGAGGGCCTAAATCCAAGACTACTATATCCAGAAAGGCTATCATTTAAAATTGAAGGTGAAGTAAAAATCTTTCCAGACAAAAAAAAAAGTTAAAGGAATACATTACCACCAAACCAGCAATAGAATAAATGTTAAAGGGACTGCTTCAATAAGACAAAGAAAAGGAGAGAGGATCATAGGCATAAAGAAAGGGAAAAAATGGCAATAAAAATACCTTTAAAAAATCACCTTAAATGTAAATGGATTAAATGCTCAAGTCAAAAGACATAGGGTAACTGAATGGATAAGAAAACCTGACCGATACATATGCTGTCTACAAGAGACCCACCCCAGAATAAAATATATACACAGATGGAGAGTGAAGGTATGGGAAAAATTAATCCATGTAAATGGAAAGAAAAAAAAATAGACTTCAAAACAAATGTCATAACAAGAGACAAAGAAGGCCACTACATAATACTAAACAGAATGTTTGAACAAGAAAATATAACCCTTGTAAACATATATGTGCCCCATATAGGAGCACCCAAATACATTAAAAAAAAAACAAAAACTCTTGATGGATTTTAAGGGACAGATCAACATCAACTCAGTCATAGTAGGGAAATTTAGCACCCCAATGACATCACTGGATAGATCTTCCAGAGAAAAAATCAACAAGGAAAAAGAGGCCTTAAATGACACACTAGATAAGATGGATGTAACTGATATTACAGAACATTTCACCCCAAAGCAGCAGAATAAAAATTCTTATCAAGCACTCATGAAACATTCTAACTGCAGACCACATGTTAGGACACAAAACAAGTCTATACAAATTCAAGGAGATTGATATTGTACCAAACATCTTCTCGGATCACAATGGCATAAAGAGAGAGAGAGAGAGAGAGAGAGAGAGAGAGACCCCCAAATACAAGGAGGCTAAATAGCATGTTATTAAACAATGAATGGCTTACCAATCAGATCAAACAAGAAATCAAAAATTCATGGAAGCAAATGAAAATGGACACAAAACCACCTGAAACCTATGGGGTATGCTGAAAGCAGTCCTGAGAGGGAAGTTCATAACATTACAGGCCTACCTCAAGAAACAAGAAAAAGCACTAATAAACTATCTAACCCTACCACTAAATGAATTAGAAAGAGAACAGCAAGAAAAGCACAGAGAAAGTAGAAGAAAGGAAATATTAAAGATCAGAGCAGAAATAAATGGCATAGAAACTAAAATACAAAATATCAATAAATCCAAGAGCTGGTTCTTTGAAAAGATAAATAAAATTGATGAATCCCTAGCCAGACTCATCAAGAAACAGAGAGAGGACCCAAATAAATAAAATCAGAAGTGAAAGAGGAGATAGAACAGAAGTCACCATAGAAATAGAAAGTATTGTAACCAAATACTATGAAAAATTATATGCCAACAAACTGGACAATGTGGGCAAAAAGAACAAATTACTAGAAACATACAATCTTCCAAAACTCAATCAGGCAAAATCAGAAAACCTGAATAGGCCAATAAAAACTGATGAAATTGATGCAGTAATTTAAAAATTTCCAGCAAACAAAAGTCCTGGCCTGGATGGATTTACTGGAGAATTTTACCAAACATTCAAAGAAAAATGAACACATATCCTCTTCAAAGTATTCCAAAAATTTTAAGAGGAAGAAACACTTCCGAGATCTTTGTATGAAGCCAGCATTATTCTAATTTCAAAACCAGTTAAAGACAGTACAAAGAAAGAAAATTACAGGCCAATATTCCTGAGGAACACAGATGCTAAAATTCTCAACAAAATATTAGCCAATCAGATCCAGCAATATATTAAGAAGATCATACATCATGATCAAGTGGGATTTATTCCCGGGATACAAGGCTGGCACAATATTCTCAAATCAATAAATGTGATAAATCACATAAACAAAATGAAAGAAAAACTACATGATCATATCAATAGACACAGAGAAAACATTCAACAAAATCCAGTACACTTTTTTTTGATAAAAACTCTGAGCAAAGTACAAAGTCACTAATCATCCGAGAGATGCAAATCAAAACAGCAATGAGGTACCATCTCACACCTGTCAGACTGGCTATCATCAACAAATCAACAAACGACAAGTGCTGGAGAGGATGTGGAGAAAAAGGAACACTTGTGCACTGCTGGTGGGAATGCAGACTGGTGCAGCCACTATGGAAGACAGTATGGAGTTTCCTTAAAAAACTGAAAATGGAACTCCCATTTGACCCTGTGATCCCACTTCTAGGAATATATCCCAAGAAACCAGAAACACCAATCAGAAAGGATATATCCACCCCTATGTTCATAGCAGCACAATTCACCATAGCTAAGATCTGGAAACAGCCTAAGTGCCCATCAGTAGATGAATGGATTAGAAAACTGTGGTACATCTACACGATGGAATACTATGCTGCTGTAAAAAGGAAGGAACTCTTACCATTTGCAACGTCATGGATGGAACTGGAGAGCATTATGCTAAGTGAAATAAGCCAGTCAATAAAGGAAAAATACCACATGATCTCACTCATTCATGGACAATAGAGACCATTATAAACTTTTGAACAATAATAGATACAGAGGCAGAGCTGCCTCAAACAGATTGTCAAACTGCAGCGGGAAGGCCGGGGAGGGTTGGGGGGCAGGAGGTAGGGGGGTAAGAGATCAACTAAAGGACTTGTATGCATGCATATAAGCATAACCAATGGACATAAGACACTGGGTGACAGGGGAGGCTAGGGGACTGTCTAGGGCGGGGGGATAAAATGGATACATATGTAATACCCTTTGTAATACTTTAAGCAATAAAAAAAAGAAAAAAAAAACTCTGAGCAAAGTAGGAATAGAGTGATCATACCTCAACATGATAAAGGCCACTTATGACCAACCAACAACCAACATCATACTCAATGGACAAAAACTAAAAGTGTTTCCCTTAAGAAAAGGAACAAGAACAAGGATGTCAGCTTTCACCACTCTTATTCAATATAGTAATGGAAGTCCCAGTTATAGCAACAGACAAGAAGAAGAGATAAAAGGCATCTAATTGGAAAGGAGGAAGTAAAGCAGTCATTATTTGCAGATGACATTATATTGTACATAGAAAACCCTAAATACCCCACCATGAAGTACTAGACTTAATAAGTGAATTTGGCAAAGTAGAAGGACACAAAATTAACATCCAGAAATCTAAAGCATTATTATACACCAATAATGAACTCTCAGAAAGATAAACTAAAAACAAAACAAAATAAACAAACAAACTTTACCATTGCAACAAAAAAAAGAAGATACCTTGTAATAAACTTAAGCAAGGATGTAAAAGACTTCTACTTAGAAAACTATAGGGTATTGAAAAAAGAAATAGAGGAAGATGCAAACAAATGGGAATGTATACAATGTTCATGGATTGGAATAGTTAACATCATTAAAATGTCCATACTACCCAAAGTAATCTATAGATTCAACACAATTCCCATTAAAATACCAATGATTTACATCACAGAACTAAAACAAATACTCCAAAAATTTATATGGAATCATAAAAGACCCTATTTGCTTCCTGGATTTGAGGACCTAGTTCTTTACATAGGTTTGGGAAGTTCTCATCCATTACTTGTTTATATAGGCTCTTTAATCCCTTTTCTCTCTCTTCTTATTCTGGTATTCCTATTATTCTTATATTGCTTTTTCTAGTGGAGTTAGATATTTCTCATAAATCTCTTTCATTTTTTTTATATGTTCAGGACTCACTCTTATTCCTCTGCATCATTTATAGATTCCTATATTTGATATCAGTAATTATTTCCTCCATCTGGTCAGCTCTGTTTCCTAAGTTCAGTAGTTTACCCTTAATCTCCTAATTGCATGTTTCATTTATAGAATTTCTGATTTTTTGAAAGTTTCAATCTCTTTAGTAAAGTACTTGTTTTGTCCATTAATTTGTTTCCTGAGTGCATTAAATTGCCTGTCTATATTTTCTTGCATTTTGTTGAGTATTTTCAGAACTGCTATCTTGAATTCTCTGTTATTTATATCACATATTTCCAGTGTTTGGGGGTTTTTTTCTGGAGATTTTTCCTTTTCTTTCTGAGTGTTCTGGCTACTGTTATTATTAATAGTATTTGCTGGTCTCCTCTATCTAGGCATTTATGTTTTATTGTCCTTTCTATAGCACCTTTCTCTGAAGAGGTCATTCTAGTATTTTCCCATAAGTGAAGCTGAATCACAAGATATTTACCTCTATGACATCCCTCAGCTGACTTCTAAGTCTGCTGTCAGACAGTACATCCACACTTCTTATTGCTTTGGGTGGGTTTATTTGCCCTTACCATAATTGTAACCCCACACCTCCATGGGGTCTCCCCTCTGTATACCAACTGGGGATCAATCACAAAGGGAAACTGAGGTTCTGTTGCAATAGCTCTTGATTTACGAATAATGTCCTCCTTGACTGGACACCAAGGGCAATGGGAGCTGAGTTTTGAGAGTCCAAGGGATGGCAGGTCTCTATGGCTCTGTTTCTTTGTCTAAACCCCCAACCACCTGACAGGGTACAGCTCTGGAAGAACCCCCATGATGTGTCCTTGCCACAATCTCTCAGCTGGCTCAGCTGTAGTTTGCACCACAAGCAAGCCCTGCTGGAGTGCCCATTTAGACTCCCCCTTCCTCCTGAAAGAAGGAAGCTCCTACTACCATTGGCTTTCTCTCCTGTCCGGCCTCATTTGTAGGGCTGAATCCTTGGCCTTCTGAGCTTTCCTCCCTTCTCACCTCCCCATTTGTTCACATTTGTCCACCTTTAGTTGTTTCAATGTGCCGGTCTCTCAGGTGTACCTCTATATTGAGCAGGGAATCCTTTGTTGAGTTATAGTTGATCAAATTGTTACAGTTTCAGGAGTAGAGGCTTTGGGGCTCTCTCATGTAGTCATTCCTTTGACATAAAAGTGGCTGATTATTTTTCTTTTCAAAATATTTTATATATAGTCATTGCTTAATGGGGAAATGTTTGCTGGGATATACCGTACATGTTTCTTACAAGCCACACTTTATCATGAAACTATTAATAATATAATATTTTTTATGAATAAGCAAGACCTTATATATTGGACCTTCAAGAAATATTTATTAACACTTACAATATATCATATGTACAGCACACATATAAGATCCAGAATTCTACCTGACTCATGGAGTATCCATTGTTGTAGATGAAAATGGTGTACATGATAAAGCATATTGTGAATTAAGAAAAAAGAGGCACGTGCAAATTTTATTTTATTTTATTTTTGGAAGTCTCATGAACATGAAACAAGCCTGTGAGCCTGAAGAATAAAGTTTTGTAAGCCAGATTTCCAAGGTTCCTTTGTGTCATGTCATTGCTTTATTCTTGTCAGAAACTTCTTTCCTTGTCTAAAATGTACCATAATGAATCAAAGGAAGCGCCATCTGCTAGGTTATTATATAAAATTGAGATTCATAATCACTATGAGGTCTGCAAGATAAATACAGTAGTAACCAGCAAAAAAATCTCCAATGAGGAGATGTTAGGCACTAAATTGTGTTTTTCCTAAAATTAATATGTTGACGTGCTAACCCCCAATGTGACAGATTTGGGTACTAAGAAGTAGGTGCTGCTCTAATAATACTTAAAAAATGTGGACATGTCTTTGGAAATAGGTAATGGGTAGAAACTAAACGAGTTTTGAGCAGCATGTCGGAAAAATCTAAAATTAATTTAAAGAGATTGTTATTAGGAATAGTTCTAAGTATTTTTTGCCATAATCTTCTTTACCATAAACATCTTTACCACAAGCATTTTCGCTACAGACATTTTTGGCACTTAATTAATTGGCTGTTACAAATTTTTGACATAAAAGATGGATTCAAATATAAAAGAAGTGGCTCTAATTATGGGATAATTGTTAATTATTTAGCACACTTATATACACAACTTGTTTTGTAATGATATCTTTACCAAATTTACCATTTTTCCTTCATAACTAATTGACCATAAGGCCATACAAGATAAAATAACTAGTTGATAGTGTATTTTCAAATATAAAAGAGGTTGTTTTAATGATTGATTGATTGATTATTGATTAATTATTGATTCTTTAACTAATTTAGACATGACAGCTTGTTTTCTTCCCTAATGCTGTCTCTAACAATTTATCATGCAGTACAAATTGGAGGGACAAGAAGAATCAGGATTCTCCTACTGTTACTGAAACTCAGTGGGTCCACCTCTTGGAATGTTCTATTTAAGAATGAGATGTGGCTGCTGGTTATGTGATTTAATTTACTTGCAGCTCTGTCTCCCCAAAGGGAAGCTTGGTTAGCCATTGCTTATTCAGCGGTGGAAACTTTTTTTCTGCCAAGGGCCATTTGGATATTTATAACATCATTCAAGGGCATTTAAAATTAGCAACTTAAAAATTAGCCTGCTATATTTGGTCAAACATTTAATTAACTCACCCCTAATGTCTTGACAGGGGCAGACCAAATGATTTCTTGTGACTTATATGGCCCGCAGGTTGGACGTTCCCCACCCCTGGCTTATATATACTGGTTAATTACATGTTGGTTTCTTCTTTGCAGATGCATAAAATTATCTTGTTGAGTTCCAGTCAAGCTCATCTAGTGACAGCTGTGTCTGCAAAATATGTGCTATGGTTTAATATTTAGCATCAGTAGCATTTAATGAGAACCACCCTAATAATGAGACCCTTGTCCTATCTAACAATTCTCTACTGACATTTTCATTCCTCATTCTGTAACTATGTATTGCTAAACATGGATGGAGTATGCCTTTGAATTAGAAGAGTAAATTTCCTGGATGCCCAATTGAGGTATGTTTTAGGGTCATCAAGGGAAGGATGAAATTGCTGATATTGTTGTTATACTGTCATTTGTAGGGTGAACTTTTCTAGTCTGGAGGAGACAAACCTGACCAAGAGTTTGGCTATGTACAGACCAAAAATTAGAACTAAGATTCTATCTGTGAGGGGTCCTAGGAATGAAAGGAATCAAGTTATGCTGGGGGAGGGCCAATTTTACAGAGTACCAAATGGTATTCACAACATTGTCTTTCTGAATATCTTGCAGCCAATTAGCTTTGTCTAAAAATTTCCTAGAATTTTTTTCAACCTAACCACTGCTGTTTATATAAGTAAAGCAAGTCATATTCGCATCTGTACAGATTCCACCTTCTGTGGACAAAAGTTATACAATGGTCTACATAAAAGCTATATGATGGTCTATCATGAGCTTAGCTAAAGATTCAGAGAATGGTAAAGCAGATTAAAGTTATCCCTGATATTGGCAATATTTGTATTATTTTGACAGCACTTTCTTGTGTCCCGTTTCTATATTCTTTATTGAGAATGCTTAGGCAGAGTTCAAAGGTTATTTTGCCCTCCTTTAACATTCCAAGGTTTGAAGTATAAAATGAGTAATGCAGTTCTGGGTCCATTTAAAAGTGGCTCCACTTATATTATTGTTTATAGTTTTTCTCTTTTGATCAATATCTGTCCATAAAAGCATTGCTGATCAATTATCAGAAAGGAACATTAATAAGTTATTTAAGGCTTCATTGGTCCCTCTACTGTCAGGGGGCTCATTTTGAGTATTCCATTGTTGGTCCCTCATCAGAAAGGAGGTTCATTTCCAGTATGTCATGTCCCACATAGGAGAGAAAATTGATTTCTCTTTGCTTAGGAACCTTAGGTCACATTTAAACAACAAAAGTTCCAAAACAGAGATTTTATTGCCATGTTTTGTTAAGAGCAGGGAAATATCCTCTGTATTTTCTTATATTCCATTTTATAGGCCTTAGCAATCATTTCAAACCAATGAACAACCATTTTCAGAATGCTCTCTTTATAACATAGAGCTATGAAAAACAGATGTATAATAGTAAGAATTTCTATAATAATAAATACAATGTTAAGTTCAATTTTAATAATAGATCTGATCCAAGAGGCAGGACCAGCGGCCAGTTATCTGAAGATATTAAATAACCATGAGGTGTTAGTAGGTACTGTGTTTAATCATTTGCCTTGTGACTGGATTATATTTAGTTCTAACTTTATTTTATCAAAGGTGTTTCATCCAAGTACATCAAAAAGTATTAACAACAGAGCAAATCCTATCTTGCTTAGCCAGAGTGTTTTAAGAGCAATTCTATTGTCTAATATTGCTATATAGTAACTGTTGTAATTGTCTAAGGAAAATTCTTCTTCTAAATCTGGCATCATCATTGGGGCTGATATCACCAGGCATTAAACATCCAAGAGTTAATATCTTTAAATTTAGTTGCACATGCATTAGTAACTAAAGTTTTGTTTCTTAGAGTGTCAGATCTTTCTCCCTAAATTTCTCTGAAGATGAAACATCTCTGTAGAAAGATGTTTGTAAAAGCATCAGGGTAAAACAATAATTGTCTGTAAATGACAAAGACTTAAAAATGGCCACAGTTAAAGTTCAGGTGGAAGTTCATATACATACATATAAATCACATAACTGCTAGTTATCTGTTATTTTGACTATATACAAAATTATTTTCTTAAAATTTCTCCTGTATGAACATTTTGCAATGTGTATACACTTCTTACAATATGCACAGACCTTTTGTAACTTACATACAGGGTGGAACAAAAGTAGGTTTACAGTTGTGAGTACCTGAAATGGAATTTATTCTTGTTTTACTATTTATTATTTATTAATTATTATATCATTTTCCATACAAACAACTGTAAATCTACTTTTGCCCCACCTTATATCTGAGTTTTGTCCTATTTATTCTCTCCTTAATTTGAAATAATTTTATTCCAAAACAGAATTAGTTTCCTTTTTTTACTTTACTGATAAAACCCATGTCCTTTGTATTCATTCTTACCTAAAACACCTTTTATCCACTTTGCTTCAACAAAAGTGCATCTCTATTTCCCATATCTTCTACCAAAACTGTAAAACCTATATGTATATACATTTTGTTTTACATTAATGGTTTTCTGTTTTATTTATTTTTTAATTTTTTAAAAAAATTTTTAGTGTTGAAAGTATTACATATGTCTCCTTTTTCCCCCATTGCCCTCTCCCCACCAGCTCTGCCACCCAGCTCAGACCCTCATCCCCCTATTTTATGTGTCCATTTATTATGCTTATATGCATCCATACAAGTCCTTTGGTTGATCTCTTACCCGGCCCCCCCTAACCTGCCCTACATTCCCTCTGAGATTTGATGGTCAGTTCGATGCTTCCATGTCTTGATCTATTTTTGTTCATCAGATTATGTTGTTCATTATATTACACAAATGTGTGAGATCATGTGACACTTATCTTTCTCAGACTTGTTTATTTCACTTACCATAATGCTCTTCAGGTCCATCCATGCTGTTGCAAATGATGAGTTCTTTATTTTTTACAGCAGCATAGTATTCCATTGGGTAGATGTAGCACAGTTTACTAGTCCACTCATCTGCTGATGGGCACTTAAGCTGTTTCCAAATCTTAGCTATTTAAAATTGTGCTGCTATGAACATAGGGGTGCATATATACTTTTTTTATTGATGTTTCTGATTTCTTGGGATTTATTTCTATAAGTGGGATTACTGGATGAAATGGGAGTTCCATTTTTAATTGTTTGAGGAAACTCCATAGTGTTTTCCACAGTGGCTGCACCAGTCTGCATTCTCACCACAGTATATGAGGGTTCCTTTTTCTCCGCATCCTCTCCAGCACTTGTCTTCAATGTTTTGTTGATGATAGCCCTTCTTCTTTTTTTTTTCTTCCTTGAATGTTTGGTAAAACTCCCCTGTGAAGCCGTCTGGTCCTGGGCGTTTGTTTGATGGAAGCTTTTTGATGACTGCTTCAATTTCTTCCATAGTTATTGGCCTGTTGAGATTTTTAGATTCTTCCTGGTTGAGTTTTGGAATGTTGTACTTTTCTAGGAATTTGTCCATTTCCTCCAGGTTGTCTAGTTTGTTGGAGTAAAGCTGTCCATAGTATTTTTTAACAATCATTTGTATTTCTGTGGGGTCTGTTGTTATTTCGCCTCTATCGTTTCTGATTTTGTTTATTTGGGTCCTCTCTCTTTGCTTCTTGGTGAGTCTGGCTAGAGGTTTGTCAATCTTGTTTATCCTTTCAAAGAACCAGCTCTTGGTTTCATTGATTTTCTGTATTGTTTTTTTGGTCTCTATGTCATTTATTTCTGCTCTAATCTTTATTATCTCCTTCCTTCTGCTCACTCTGGGGTTTTCTTGTTGCTCTCTTTCTAATTCTTTGAGTTGTAGAGTTAGATGATTTACTACCATTTTTTCTTATTTTTTGAGATAGGCTTGTAGAGCTATAAACTTCCCTCTCAGGACTGCTTTCATTGTGTCCCATAGGTTTTGGATTGTTGTGTTTTCATTGTCATTAGTTTCCAGGATGTTTTTAATTTCTTCTTTGATCTCATTGGTAACCCAATCAATATTTAATAACATGCTATTCAGCTTCCAGGTGTTTGAGTATTTTGGGTTGTTTTTATTGTAGTTTATTTCTAATATTATGCCATCGTGGTCTGCGAAGATGCTTTTTATGATTTCAATCTTCTTGAATTTGGGGAGACTTTGTTTGTGACCCAATATGTGGTCTATTTTTGAAGATGTGTTATGAGCACTTGAGTAGAATGCATATTCCGTGGCATTGGGGTGAAGTGTTCTGAAGATGTCTATTAAGTCCATCTGATCTAGTGAGTCATTTAGGATTGCTGTATCTTTGCTGATTGTTTGTCTAGAGGACTTATCCAGTGTTGTCAGTGGTGTATTAAAGTCCCCTACTATGATTGTATTGTTGTCGATCTCTCCTTTGATATCTTCCAGGAGTTTTTTTATGAATTTGGGTGCTCCTACATTGGGTGCATATATGTTTACCAGGGTTATATCTTCTTGTTGTATTGATCCCTTTAGTATTATGAAGTGGCCTTCCTTATCTCTTGTTATGGCCTTAACTTTGAGGTCTATTTTGTCCGATATAAGTATTGCTACCCCAGCTTTCTTTTCCTTTCCATTTGCTTGAAAGATATTTTTCCATCCTTTCACTTTCAGTCTGTGTGAGTCCCTTCTAATGAGGTGGGTTTCTTGTAGACAGCAGATATATGGGTCCTGTTTTTTTATCCATTCAGCCACTCGATGTCTTTTGGTTGGAGCATTTAGTCCATTTACGTTTAAAGTTATTGAAAGGTATTTGTTTGTACCCATTTCTTTTTTTGTGTGGATGTTTTCTTTCTGAGCTTTTTATTTCTTATTTTTATACCAGTCCCTTTAGCATTTCTTGCATTGCTGGCTTGGTGGTGATAAACTCCCTTAGCCTTTTTTTGTCTGTGAAGCTTCTTATTTCCCCTTCAAGTTTGAATGATAGCCTTGCTGGATAGAGTATTCTTGGATTCAGTCCTTGGCTTTGCATCACTTTGTAAATTTCAGTCCATTCTTTTCTGGCCTGATGGGTTTCTGTTGAGAAATCATTTGACAATCTAATGGGAGATCCCTTGTATATAACTTTCCGTCGCTCTCTTCCAGCCTGTAAGATTCTCTCTTTGTCCTGAACATTTGCCATGGTAATTATGATTTATCTTGGTGTGGGTCTTTTTGGGTTCACCTTGTTTGGGACTCTCTGGACTTGTGTGACTTTTTTCTTCCCCACCTCAGGGAAGTTTTCTGATATTATTTCTTCGAGTAGGTTTTCTAATCCTTGTTCATCTTTCTGTTGTTCTGGTACCCCTATTATTCATATGTTGTTTCGTTTCATGTTGTCCCAAAGCTCCCTTAGGCTCTCCTTCTGTCTTTTAATTTTTTTCTCCAATTGCAGTACATTTTGGGTGTGTTTTGCTTCCTTGTCTTCTAATTCACGAATTCGGTCCTCCGCTTCTCCTAGTCTACTGTTGATACTTTCAATGGTGTTTTTAATTGCAGCTATATCACTCTTCATTTCTTCTTAGGTATTACTTAAGTTGTTGATTTTTTCATATGTTTCTTCTAGCTTCTTCCATATGTTATTGAATTTTTCATCTGTTTCTTCTTGCTTCTTGCAGAGGTTGTTGATTTTTTCCTCCATCTGGTTTATGCACTCTAGGACCCTTATTCTGAATTCTTTTTCTGTCATGTTGCATGCCTCTGTATTACTTAGCTGCTTTTCTGGAGAGTCCTCCTTCTCTTTCCTTTGGGGGTTTCTTTGTCTACCCATGTTTGATCTCACCTACATATCTAGACGTTGAGTCGTTCAGTGGTTGCTCCCTTGGTGGCAGTGACTCCTTGGTCTGTGGTTGCTCTTCGGGCGGTTGCGGTAGCAGCTGCTCTTCAGTTGGCAGCAGCTCCTCTGGTGGGTGCTGTTCACAGCTGTGGTGGCTCTTCTGGCTGGTGGGGCGAGGTTTCATGTACAGCTGCTGTTTCTCAGCAGAGGGTGTGGTGCTCAGGAGGTTGCTGTTGTTTGGATCTGCTGCGTTGATTTAAAGGCACAAAATACAACACAACAAGGCACCACGTACCAGGCACTATACATAAATATATTCACGATATTAATAACCCCAAATAAAGGTGACCACCCGAATTAAGAGAATTCGGGGGTAAGGAAGAAGGAAGAGAAAAAGAGAAAAGAGAAAAAAGAAAAGAAAAGTAGGGAACAAAAAAAGGAGTGCAAAAATGAAATTGGGAAAAAGGAGGGGGGGAAATAAAAGCAAGAAAAGAAAAGAAAAGAAAAGAAAAAAAAGAGCTAAAAGAGAGAATGAAATGGAAGAGGGGAAGAGACTTTTTATATGAGGAGAATACTCCTATAGAACATCCACTAATCCCAACAAATTCCAGCAACAGATCCCTGGAGATGAATGCAAACTAGAAACAACCAATAATATAATGATGAAAATAGAATGGAGAACACTAATCCTAAAATAAAATAAAGAGAAAATAAAATGGCACTTTAAAAATGGTAAAATGGTAGCAGTAATAATACTGGTTAAAAATAAGAAGGTAGTAATTAAAAGGGTAAAATCAGGTGATGGAAAAAGAAGAAAAAAAGAGAAGAAGAAAAAAAAGAAGAAAAAAATTGGTTTCTTAGTTAAAAGGTCAAAAAAGAAAAAAAAAAATGCAGTAGTGAAGGTCCTTTGGTTCTTCTATTCTTCAGTGTGGCTCGCCTTAGACCTGCCAGGTATTCAGTAGAGTGTTGATTTTCCCTGCGACACACTGTTCCTCTGTGTTGTAAACCACAGTCCTTATTTTAAAGCAGGCCGTATTTGTTTCCCAGACTGCCTTATTTTGTGTTTAGCAAAGAGTCAGTTTGTGGATCAGCCTCTGGGTGGCAGTGTTATGGGGTTGGCCTCTGAGGCTATAGTGCCTCTCTGTCCAGTGGAAGTTCACTGCCCAGAGCTGGCTGTGTAATAGTTAGTTACTGGCGCTGTGTTGTTGCTGGGATTGAAAATCCCTCTATAGGCCAGAACCTGTTAACTCCCAGAGACTGATCAGGTTATTTTAGTCCTTGATCTCATTCAGGGTGGAATCTGGGTGTGGCTGTGCTCCTTGCCTGGGGGCTGGGGGGAGGAGTCTCACTCTCAGGAGAGAATGGCTGCCCCAGTCCTGGGCTCAGGGGTGTCTCAGCACTCAATTCGATGCCACCTCTCCCGGCCCCCCTTCTCTCCTCAGTCTCTCCCCAGATTCCACTCCTCCGCACACTCTCCCTCTCTTCAGCACAGGTGAGTGTCTGTATCTGAAATGTCCCATGAACAGGATTCAGTGAAAACAAACAAACAAACGCCGGCCGCGGAAACGGGGAAGGCTTGGTTTCTGTAAGCTTCTTCTCTTACCGGGACTACATGGTCTGCCGGGACTACATGGTCTGGTCAGCTCTTCAGGCTGTCCCCTTTTAGGCTCAGTCCTCCGTGATCACAGAACCCAGCTCTCAAATCCCCCGTCGGCGCCAGGAATCCCGTGGTTCTCCTTTCCCGCTGTCAGGGGCTGGGCCTGTCCCAAGGGATGCAGCTGTCTGCCACGCGGTCTCCCTCCGACTCTCTGGGCTCAGAGGTCTGGCAAACTTTCCTGCCCAAATCCCTGGTTTTTTTACCTTTCCAGGGGAGTTCTGCTCTTCCCGGCTGCAAACCGTCTCACCAGCTGAGAAATTTCGCCAATTCGGTGTGGGTGTTATTAGTTTCAGCTGCTCACTCCATTTGCTCCAGGACAGGACCTCCAACAGCTCCTTTTACAGGAGAAAATCAATAGCCCTTTTGACAGTTCTGAGGTGGTATCTCAATGTCGTTTTGATTTGCATCTCTCAGGTGATTAGTGATTTTGAGCATTTGTTCATATGTCTCTTGGCCTTCTGTATGTCCACTTTAGAAAGTATCTATTTAGGTCTTTTTCCCATTTGTTGATTGGTTTGCTTATCGTCCTTTTGTTAAGTTGTATGAGTTCCCTGTAAATTTTGGAGATAAATCCCTTATCAAATGTCACATTAGCAAATATGTTCTCCCATGCAGTGGGCTCTCTTGCTGTTTTGTTGATGGTTTCTTTTGCTGTGCAGAAGCTTTTTATTTTGTTGTAGTTCAATTTGTTTATTTTCTCCTTAGTTTTCATTGTCCCAGGAGATGTGTTGGTAAATATATTGCTACAGGATATGTCTAATATTTTGCTGCCTACAGATTCTTCAAATATTTTGTATGGTTTCCAATCTTATGTTTAAGTCTTTTGTCCATTTTGAGTTTATTTTTGTGTATGGTATAAGATCGTGGTCTCCTTTCATTTTTTTTTTTTTTGCATGTATCTGTCCAATTTTCCCAACACCATTTATTGAAGTGATTGTCTTGACTCCATTGTATGCTCTGGCCTTCTTTGTCAAATATTAATTGAGAATAATGGCCTGGGTCAATTTCTGGAGTCTCTGTTCTGTTCCATTGGTCTACATAACTGTTCTTGTGCCTGTACCAGGTAGTTTTGAGAACAGTGGCTTTGTAGTATAGCATGATATCTGGTATTGTGATCCCTCCAACTTTGTTCTTCTTTCTCAGGATGCTGCAGCTATTCGGTATCTTTTTCTATTCCAGATGAATTTTTGGAGAGTTTGTTCTAGGTCTGTGAAATATTCTGTTGGTATTTTAATGGGGAATGCATTGAATCTATAGATTGCTTTGGGTAGTATGGACATTTTAATGATGTTGATTCTATCAATCCATGAACATGGTATGTTCTTCCATCTGTTTATGTCTTCCTCTATCTCTTTTTTCAGTGTCCCATAGTTTTCTGAGTATAAGTCTTTTACTGCCTTAGTTAAGTTTATTCCTAGGTATCTTAATTTTTGTGCAATGGTAAATGGGATTGTTTTTAAAATTTCTCTTTCTGTAAGTTCACTATTGGTATATTAAAAAGCCATAGATTTCTGGGTGTTAATTTTGTATCCTGCTACATTGCCAAATTCATTTATTAAATCGAGTAGTTTTTTGATGGAGTCTTTAGGGTTTTCCATGTACAATATCATGTCATCTGCGAATACTGACAATTTTACTTCTTCTTTTCCAATTTGGATACCTTTTATTTCTTCTTATCTGGTCATTATGGCTTGCACTTCCAATACTATATCGAACAGGAGTGGTGAAAGTGGGCATCCCTGTTTTGTTCCTCTTGTTAGGGGAAATGGTTTTAGTATTTGCCCATGGAGTATGATATTGGCTGTAGGTTTGTCATATAAGGCTTTTATTAGGTTGAAGTATGATCCCTCTATTCCTGCTTTGCTGAGAGTTTTTATCAAAAAGGGGTGTTGGACTTTGTCAAATGCTTTTTCTGCATCAATTGATATGATCATGTGGTTTTTGTCTTTCAATTTGTTTATGTGATGTGTGTTTATTGAGTTGTGGATATTGTATGAGCCTTGCATCCCCGGAATAAATCCCAATTGGTCTTGGCCTATGATCTTTTTAATGTATTGCTGGATGTGATTTGCTAATATTTCGTTGAGGATTTTAACATCTATGTTCATCAGGGATATTGACCTGTAATTCTCTTTCTTTATAGTGTCTTTCTTTTTAGTGGGATTAAAGTAAGGCTGGCTTCATAGAAAGAACTTGGAGTGTTCCTGCCTCTTGAATTTTTTGGAAGAGTCTAAGGATGATTGGTGTTAGTTCTTTTTTGATTGTTTGGTAAAACTCCCCTGTGAAGCCATCCAGACCAGAGCTTTTGTTTGCTGGATATTTTTTATTACTGCCTCAATTTCATTGGTAGTTATTGGCTTACTCAGGTTTTCTGATTCTTCCTGATTGAGTTTTGGAAGATCGTATTTTTCTAGGAATATGTTCATTTCATCTGTGTTGTCCATTTGTTGGAGTAGAGTTGCTCATAGTATTTTTTTACAATCCTTTTTATTTTTGTGGGGTCAGTTGTTACTTCACCTCTTTCATTTCTGATTTTGTTTATTTGGGTCCTCTCTCTTTGTTTCTTGGTGATCCTGGCTAGATGTTCATCAATCGTGTTTATCCTTTCAAAGAACCAGCTCTTCGTTCTATTGATCTTTTGTATGTTTTTTTAGTTTCTCTGTCATTTATTTCTGCTCTGATCTCTATTATTTATTTCCTTCTACGTGCTCTGGGATTTTCTTGTTGATCTCTTTCTAATTCTTTATGTTGTAGGATTGAATAAGTTATTACCAGTTTTTCTTTTCTTTCTTTCTTTTATTTTTTTTATTTTTTTATTTTTATTTTTTGGTCAGGTCTGTAATACTATGAACTTCCCTCTCAGGAATGCTTTCATTGTGTCCCATATATTTTGGATTGTTTTGTTTTCATTCTAGTTGGTTTCTACAATGTTTTTTTATTTATTTATTTTTTGATTTCTTTGGTAACCCATTTATTAATAGCATGCTATTTAGCCTCCATGTGTTTGATTGTTTTTTATTGTTTTAATTGTAGTTGATTTCTATATTTATACCATTGTGATCTGAGAAGACGCTTGATATGATATCAATTGTTGAATTAGTAGAGACTTAACTTGTGTCCCAATATGTGGTCTATCTTTGAAAATGTCCCATGTGCACTAAAGAAGAATATATATTCTGGAGCTTTGGAATGAAATGTTCTGAGGATGTCAATTAATTCCATCTGTTCTATTGAGTCACTTATGATTGCTGTGTTGTTATTGTTGTTGTTTTTGGTTTTGGGGTGGTTTATTTTTGCTGATTTTTTGTTTAGAGGATTTATCCAGTGGTTTAATGGGGTATTAAGGTCCTCTACTATGATCATATTGCTGTCGACCTCTCCCGTGATATCTTGATGACATTTTTATGTATTTGGGTGCTCCTGCATTGGTTGCACATATGTTTACCAGAATTTTATCCTCTTGTTGAATTGATCCATTTAGTAATATTAGTGGCGTTCCTTATCTCTTGTTATGGTCTTCACTTTGAGGTCAATTTTGTCAGATATAAGTATTGCTACCCCAGCTTTATTTTCTTTTCCATTTACTTGAAATTTTTTTCCATCGCTTCACTTTCAGTCTGTGTGAGTCCTTTGTTCTGAGGTAGGTCTCTTGTTCACAGCATATATATAGGTCTTGTTTTTTTGTTTGTTTGTTTTTTATCCATTCAGCTATCCTATATCTTTTGATTGGAGAATTAAATCCATTTATGTTTAAGTTATTATGGATAGGTGCTTGTTTGTTATCATTTTTATTCCTTATGTTTGTGTTCCTTGTTCCTTTTCTGTTTCTTCTTTCTACAGCAGTACCTTTAGCATTTCTTGCATTGCTAGCTTGGTGGTAAGAAACTCCCTTAGCCTTTTTTTCTCTACAAAACTCCTGATTTCCCCCTTTAGTTTTGATTTATAACCCTGCTGGATAGAGTATTCTTGGATTCAGTCCCTTGTTTTGCATCATTTTGTATACTTCATTTCATTCCCTGCTGGCCTGCTCTGTATCTGTTGAGACACCGGTTGGTAGTCTAGTGGGAGATCCTTTGTAGGTAACTTTCTGTTTCTATCTGGCAGCCTTTATGATTCTTACTTTGTCCTTGATGTTTGCAAATTTAATTATGATGTGTCCTCGTGTAGGTCTTTTGAGATTCATCTTGTTTGGGACTCTGTATGCTTCTTGGAATTTTGCGAATTTTTTCTTCCCAAAGTCAAGGAAGTTTTTTGTAATTATTTCTTCAAATAAGTTTTCTATTCCTTGCTCAAATTCCTCTCCTACTGGCATCCCTATAATGCAGATTTTGTTTCATTTTGTGTTGTCCCAAAGCTTCCTTAGACTCTCCTCTTGCTTTTTACATTTGTTTGTTTGTTTGTTTTACCCCATTGCTGCTATGTTTGTTTGTTTTTTCTACCTTGTCTTCTAACTCACTGATTTAGTCCTCAGATTTTTACAGTCTACTGTTAAAACCCTCCACTGTGTTATTTATTGCACCTATGTCATTCTTCATTCCTTCTAGATTTTTACACATGTTGCTGAATTTATAATCCAGAAGTTTGAACATCTTTATAACCATTACTTTGAATTCTTTCTCTAGCAAATTGCTTGTCTCCATTTCTTTTAGTTCATTTTTCTGGCAATTTCTCTTTTTCTTTCCTTTGAGAAATATTTCTTTGTCTCCCCATTTTCTCTTTCTCTTTGTATTTTTTCTATGTAATGCAAGTTGCTGTCATTTTCTGGCCCTGGGCAACCTCCTTCCTGTCTGAGAAGTTGAAGCTCTTAGTGGTTCAATGGTCCAGGACTCCTTAGCCCAGAGGCTGGGTCTGCCTTAGGTCTAACACCATTTTCTTTGTTCTGAGTTGTATTCCTTTCCCCTATGGATATGTTTACTCAGTTCTCTGCTGTAGTTGCTCAGGGTTGGAGGAGGCATGGGCACACTTTTTCTGGTGTGTGACTTCAGCACTGGTTTCTGTAGTGCAGGATCAGGGGATTCAAGGGTCATAAATTGCAGGTTCTGGTGTGTGGACCAGATGCGTGGGGTCCAGGTGTAAGGGGTCCTGAAGTGCAGGGACCAGTTTCACAGGCCGGGAGGCATAATGCATGAGGCACCTGCCTTGGAGTGCCTGTGTTGGTAGCAGTGGCTTCGCATCTAAGAGAGCCCGATCTGACAGTCTTTGAGACTCCTGGGAGATCTAACTGACCCACACACACACGCCACACACCTCACTGACCCACACACACACCACACACCGCCACACATTCCCCACTACTCCTTTACTCATTAAAACTCTCTCCCTCACTGTGGTCCTGATGGCCTCCATGTTGGGATCATTTTTAGTAGTGTTATACAAAACATAGCTCTTTTATAAATCACTTTAAACAAAGTAATTTATATAACAGTTTGCATTTTTAAAGGCCATTTTTTTCCTTTGGTTTCTGTGGGAAAAGTTTTGGTTTGTTCTTAAGTTTTTACATTTCAAAGACATAATGAATCACAACTTTAAGACACAGAGAAAGACTGTAAACTTTTTAACATTTATATTAATAATTCTAGAGGCCCAGTGCATGAAATTCATGCACGGGGGAGAAGGGTGTCCCTCAGCCCAGCCTGCACCCTTTCCAATCTGGGATCCCTTGAGAGATGTACAACTGCCTTCCCCTGCTGGCCTGGTTGCTCCCAATTGTCCTCCCCTGCAGGACTGGTCTCCCTCTAATTGCCCTCCCCTGCGGGCCTGATCATCCAGAACTGCCCTCCCCTGCAGGCCTGATTGCCCACAACTGCCCTCCCTACTGGCCCTCTTGTGGTGGCCATCTTGAGTCTACATGGGGGTGGCCATCTTGTGTTTTGGAGTGATGGTCAATTTGCATATTACCTTGTTATTATATAGGGAATCTATATAAATATAATTAAAAGATTACCATCATTTATTTGACCATGTTTCTTGTGTAATTTAACTCACCAAATAGGCCTAAACAGTTGAATTCCCCCATTTTTTAGAGAGTAACAAGTCTATGAAGTGTTTCAAGGATCCTGAAAAACTTCAAAGTTCTTAAAAATCTCAGAGGTCAAGAAAATGACTCTCCTTCAATTTTGAAACTTGGGAAGTTTGCCAAACATAAAAATTTTGTATGTGCCAGTCAGTGTTACTCAGTGGTTGAACTTCAACCTATGAACCAGGAGGTCACAGTTCGATTCCCAGTCAGAGCACATGCCAGGGTTGCAGGCTCAATCCCCAGTAGGGGCTCACAGGATGCAACCAATCAATGATTCTCTCTCATCATTGATGTTTCTATCTCTCTCTCTCCCTCGTCCCTCCTCTCTCTGAAATCAATAAAAACATATTTTTTAAAATGTATTTACTAATTGATAAAAAAAATTTTGAAAGCAAGTAGAGAAAGAAAAATAGTTATTAAAACAAAATTTCAGTTTTTCTGAAATTAAGAAAATATAGTATACTTAACAAATTAAAGACCTGATGACAAAGAGCATAAGAAATCATTGTAATGTATAATAACTTTGCTTTCTCTTTATAATCTCTTATTAAAAGCATACCAATAATACAGAAAATGTTCATTATTTTTGCAGAGACATCACATTAAGTTTTAGATTTACTTAAGTACACCATTGATATTAAAGCTTAATTTATTTTTAAAAACATAATAAGATGATTTTAGCCAGCTTCATTCATAAGAGGAAAATTTCTCCTTTTCTTCTATTTGCTTTTAAACCTTAATTTTAGTGACAACCAAAAGTAATATAGCATAAGGTATTTTTAATAAGAGATCCAAACATCTTTAGTTCCTGTATAGTAAAAATCCAAAGTAGGCAAACAAATTAATTTAGCAATTAATATTTTAGTATTTAATCTTCTTGTGACAGAGATAATTATGAAATCATTTTATGTAAAACCAGGTAAATTTTTTAAAAACTTCAATCAGTATTTATATTAAATAGATTCCTAGACCATGTGATCCTGAAAAACATTTGTTACATTTAATAATTTATGTAATCATTTAATTTATTTAAGTCAAATAAATAAAACTTTCTATAAAAATCAATTTTAATAATTTCCTCTGAAGTTAGACAAATATACACATATATAGAAAACCAAAACAAGAGACCTGAAAGTATCACTTTGAAATTCCTTTAGTCATGAGACAGGTACAGAAAAACAACATTCATTTAAAACAGTTGGGATAAATTAAGCCTATTGGTCAATCATATCTGGCAGCCAGTTCTAAATCAAGGCAAGAGAAGCTTCAAGTGTCACCAAAATTACCAAGAGAATCTCTCAAAGACATTTTCTTTAAGACAACCAGAAGGGGACATGTCCAAACCAAGCAAGTTCTACAAGGACTCTAAAAACTGTATACCTTTGGAGTCCTTAGTTCAGTTCTGAACAATGTACCTCAATGGGCCATATTCAGAGATTGAATTTAAGGTTTCCATAGAAGGAACAATTACATATAAGACATATAAGACAAATGCAAACAAACACACAAAAAAAAACAAAATCCAACTCCAACAGAACAGAAGCTAAAGGATGGGGGACATCATTATCTCATAATCTCCAACCCACCGAAAATACTGTTTTGATAGAAGTAAAATGTCCTTCCTCTGCAGATGGGGAGACTAGATTTATCTGGAATTCCTAATTTACTGTTGTTTTTTCCCTATTCCCTATATGTATCTCTGAAAGTTAATAAGCCATTCGTGCACCAATGGAATGGAGTTTGGCAGTGATCCAGGTTTCCCTGGTAACCAGACAACCAGATCAGAGATTGTCACCAAGGATTTCTTAGATTGCCTTGCAGATGTTCCTCAAACTGAATTTATGTCATTAAAATGCCCATACTACCCAAAGCAATCTATAGATCCAATGCAATTCCTATCAAAATACCAATGGCATATTTCACAGATATAGAATACATATTCAAAACAATATATATGCAACCAAAAAAAGACCCCAAATAGCCTCAAAAATCTTGAGAAAGAATAACAAATATGGAGGTATCATAATACCTCATATCAAACAATACTACAAAGCCAGTATAATCAAAACAACTTGGTACTGGAAGAAGAACAGGCATATAGATCAATGGAATAGAACAGAGGGCCCAGAAATAAACTAACTCTTTTATGGTCAATTAATATTTGACAGGAGGCAAGAGCACACAATGATGGTAAAGACAGTCTCTTTAATTAATAATGTCAGGAAAATTGGACAGGTATATGCAAAAAAAAAATATCACCACCAAATTACACCATACACACAAATAAACTCAAAATGGATAAAAGACTTAAGTGTAAGCTGTGAACCCATAAAAATCTAAAAAGGAAGGAACTCTTACCATTGGCAACGTCATGGATGGAACTGGAGAGCATTATGCTCAGTGAAATAAACCAGTCAATGAAGGAAAAATACCACATGATCTCACTCATTCATGGATAATAGAGACCATTATAAACTTTTGAACAATAATAGATACAGAGGCAGAGCTGCCTCAAACAGATTGTCAAACTGCAGCAGGAAGGCCGGGGAGGGTTTGGGGGCAGGAGGTAGGGGGGTAAGATATCAACTAAAGGACTTGTATGCATGCATATAAGCATAACCAATGGACATAAGACACTGGGGGATAGGGGAGGCTAGGGGACTGTCTAGGGCGGGGGGAAAAATGGACACATATGTAATACCCTTTGTAATACTTTAAGCAATAAAAAAAATCCTAGAAGAAAAGATAGGCAGTAAAATTTCAGATATCTCTTATAGCAATGTTTTTGCCTATATATGTCCTAGGAAAAAAAAATAGAAACAAAGGAAACGAAAAACAAATGGGACTACGTCAAACTAAAAACCTTCCACACAGCAAAATAAGCAATCAACAAAAGGTAAAGGGAACCCACTGAATGGGAGAATATATTCACCAATGATACATCTGATAAGGGGTTAATAGTTCAAAATATGTAAATAACTCATACAACTCAACACCAGGAAGACAATCAATCCAATTAAAAATTGGACAAAGAACCTGAATAGACACTTCTCCAAATAGGACATACAAATGGCCAATAGACATATGAAAAAAAATGCTTGTCATTATTCATCAGAGAGATGTAAATTAAAACCACAATGAGATAGTACCTCACACCTGTCAGAATGGCTATTATCAATAAATTGACAAACAACAAATGCTACTAAGGATGTGGAGAAAATAGAACCCTTTGGCGCCATTGGTGGAAATGTAGACTGCTGCATCCACTGTGGCAAACAATATGTAGGTCCCTTAAAAAATTAAAAATGAAACTGGTTTTTGACGCAGTAATTCCACTTCTAGGTACATCAGAAACACCAATATGAAGGAATATATGCACCCCTGTGTTCATAGCATCATTAATTACAATAGCTAAGATCTGGAAACATCCCAAGTGACCATCAGTAGATAAGAAGATAAAAATGCTGTGGTGCATTTACTCAGTTGAATACTATGTGGGCGTAAAAACAAACAAATATTTCCTTTTCTGACAGAATGGCTGGATATGGAGTTAGCTGTGCTAAGTGAAATAAGCCAGGAAGAGAAAAACAGATACCATATGATCTCATTTATATCTGGAATCTAATGAGCAAAATAAACTGATGAACAAAATAGAACCAGAGGCATGGTTACTTGGAACAAACTGGTGGATGTTAGAGGGGAAGAGGGTGGGAGGGACTAAATAAAATAAGGTGAAGAGACTAGCTAAAGGACATATACATACCATACACACAGTTTTATAAGACTCTTTTTCTAAAACTCAATTTTGTGTAGGATATAGCATATAGATTTAAAAAATGTTAATCCTACATATATTAGTCAAAGCTATTTATTTAAATGTTTTTCTACATGTAGTTTTGTGCCATTTACTTATCATGAAATCTGTTTAATATCTTGAAACTAATATTATATAGGGTGGAATAAAAGTAGGTATACAGCCCTAACTGGTTTGGCTCAGTGGAGAGAGTGTTGGCCTGTGGACTGAAGGGTCCCAGGTTCGATTCCAGTCAAAGGCATGTACCTTGATTGCAGGCACATTCCCAGTATGGGATGTGCAGGAGGGAGCTGATCTATGTTTCTCTCATTGATGTTTCTAACCCTCTATCCCTCTCCCTTCCTCTCTGTAAAAAAATCAATAAAATATATATTTTTTAAAAAGTAGGTATACAGTTATTTTGATTGAAAAGGATACAATTATTAATAAATAATAATAAAATTAAAGTGGGTTTCAAGTACGCGCAACTGTAAACTTACGTTTCACCCACCTTACATTAAATGAAATACAATAGAATGGAATAAAAATGAAGAGAAATGAAAACATCAATAGAAAAGTTTGCTTTGGTTTTAATTTTATGTATATGTGTATGTAGTGTTTCTCAATGTGAAATTTATTTCTTACTAAGTACAAGTCATAATGAGAAATTGTAATGGCTACTTGAAATACATTACACATTATCTGGCATGTACTTTATACTCCATAAATAGTTTTTTCTTGAAAATGATAATGAATTATTAAATTCACTCTCTTTCTGTAAAAGATAAAAGTTATACCCAGAAAGATAAGATAATTGGTCTGTTAACACAGCTGGGTACTGATGATTCTGTAGAATGCACTTTGTCTCTTTCCTAGTCAAGTGTTCTTTTTTAAACATGTTTTTTATTGATTTCAGAGAGGAAGGGAGAGGGAGAGAGATAGAAACATCAATGATGAGAGAGCATCATTGATTGGCTGCCTCCTGTACACCCCCCCACTGGGGATTGAGCCCACAGCCCAGGCATGTGCCCCACTGGGAATCAAACCTTAACTTCCTGGTTCATAGGTCGACACTCAACCACTGAGCCATGCTGGATGGGCTCAAGTATTCTTTTAATTGTAACACATTGCTTTTCTTCTAAAGATGTGTATACTATATAGGTCAATTATATGTCTGCCTCAAGATAATTTAAATGATGGAAAATTTAGTAATAATATTTAAAAATATCTTTGTGAATTTAAGATATGTAATTTTGTCAAAATGAAATGTGATTTGAATAACAAGTTATAATATTGGATAAGGGGAAGCATTAGCTACATCAATAAAACTTCAGTGTATATTTTATAGTTTTATATAGTTTACATGTTGTAGATGAAAGCCAAGAACATATAAACAGTTTTAAATTTATGCTGTTAACTTTTATGTTTTAATTGCATCATTTTCATCCATTGTAGTATTAATTGTATTCTGAACTAGTTTCTTGGAATAAGATAATGTATTTGAATAAGTGCAACAAAGATTTGAAAAGAACTGTATACTTGAAACCCGCATGGTTTTACAAACCACTGTCACCCCAATACATCATTTTTTAAAGTTGCTTTACAAAAAAGCTTTAAAAAAAGGAGTTGCTATTGAATACAGAACAACTTGCTAAATAATTTTAAAATGAATTATTGTTAATTTTGCTGCTATGTACATAAGGGCATATATATTTTTCTGATTGGTGTTTCAGGTTTCTTAGCATATATTACTAGAAGTGGAATAGCTGGGTCAAAAAGCAGCTCCATTTTTAATTTTTTGAGGAAACTCCATACTGTTTACCATACATGTTGTCCCATTCTGCATTCCCACCAGCAGTGTACTAGGGTTCCTATTTCTCCACATCCTTGCCAGCACTAGTTGTTTGTGGACTTATTGATAGAAGCCATTCTGGCAGGTGTGAGGTGGTACCTAATTGTTGTTTTAATTTTCGTCTCTCTGATTATTAGTGGTGTTTCTTCAAGGATTTTTATGGTTTCACAACTTACAGTGTAGTCTTTTACTTATTTTGAGTTTACTTTTGTGAATGGTGTAAACTGGTGGTCTAGTTTTATTATTTACATGAACCTGCCCAATTATCCCAACACTATTTTTTAAAGAGATTGTCTTTACTCCCTTTTATTGCTCTTGTCTCCTTTATCAAATATTAATTCACCATAATGGCTTGGATCGATTTCTGGGTTTTCTGTCCTGTTCCTTTGATTGATATTCCTGTTTTTGTGCCAGTACCAGGTTCTTTGATTACAGTGGCTTCGAAGTATAGCTTGATATCTGGTATTGTGATTCCTCCAACTTTGTCCTTCTTTCTCAAGATGGCTGCAGCTATTTAAGGTCTTTTTTGGTTCCTTATAAGTTTTTGGAATATTTGTTTTATATCTGTGAAATATGCCATTGATATTTTAATAGGGATCGCATTGAATCTATAGATTGCTTAGAATAGTATGGACATTTTAATGATGTTGATTCTACCAATCCATGAACATGGTATATACCTCAACTTGTTTATGTCTTCTTCCATCTCTTTTTTAAAAAACAAACTATAGTTTTCTGAGTATAGGTTTCTACCTCCTTGGTTAATTTTATTCCTAAGTATCTTAATTATTTTGTTGCATTGGTAAATGGGATTGCATTTTTAGTTTCTCTTTCTGAGAATTCATTATTGTTATATAAAAATGCTAAGAATTTCTGGGTGTTAATTTTGTATCCTGCTACATTGCCAAATTTATTTATTAAATCTAGCATTTTTTGGTGGACTAATTAGAGATTGTTATGTACAATATCACGTCATCTGCAAATAATAATTATTTTACTTTCTTCTTTCTAATTTGGATGGCTTTTATTTTTTCTTCTGTCTGATTGCAGTGGTTAGGCTTTCCAGTACTATGTTGAATAAAAATGGTGAAAGCAGATAATCCTGTCTTGTTTCTGTTCTTAGGGAAAATGGTTTTAGTTATTGCCTATTGAGTATGATGTTGGCTGTAGGTTTGTCATAAATGGCCTTTATTATGTTGAGGTATGGCCCTTCTATTCCCACTTTGCTTAGAGATTTTATAAAAAATGGGTGTTGGATTTTGTCGAATACTTTTCCTGTGTGTATTGGTATATCATGTGATTTTTGTCTTTCAATTTGTTTATATGATGTATCAAGTTTAATGATTTTTTAATATTGTAACAGCCTTGCATCCCTGGAATAAATCCCACTAGATCATGGTGTATGGTCTTTTTAATGTATTACTGGATGCGGTTTGCTAATATTTTGTTGAGGATTTTAACATCTATTGTCATTAAGGATACTGAGCTATAATTTTCTTTCTTTGTAGTTTCTTTATCTTGTTTGAAATTAGGGTAATGCTGGCCTCATGAAAACAGCTTGGAAGTGTTCGTCTTGAAATTTTTTGAATTGTTTGAAGAGAATAGATGTTAGTTCCTCTTTGAATGTTTGATAAAACTCTCCTGTGAAGCCATCCAGACCAGGACATTTATTTGCTGGGAGTTTTTTATTAGTGCTTCAATTTCATCAGTTGTCATCAGCCTATTCAAGTTTTCTGAGTCTTCCTGATTGAGCTTTATAAGATTGTATTTTTCTAAGAATATGTCCATTTCATTCAGTTTTTCCAGCGTGTTGGCATATAGTTGTTCATAGTACTTCCTTACAATCCTTTGAATTTCTATGGTGTCAGTTTTTACTTCACCCCTTTTGTTTCTGATTTTGTTTATTTAGGTCCCCTATCTTTGTTTCTTGATGAATCTGGCTAAAGGTTCATCAAGCTTGTTAATCTTTTCAAAGAACCAGCTCTTGGTTTTATTGATCTTTTGTATTTTTTTGTCTCTATGTCATTTATTTCTGCTCTGAACTTTAAATTCTCACTGAAGGTAGGTGTTTAGCTTATATCATATTCCAGCCATATTCTATGTCCATAAAAAGAACTATGCAATACAGGTAAATAAATACAACACATATTTTTCTTTTTTAAAAAATATTTTTGAAGGGCACCATCCTGGAACCAAAAATCAGAAAATTATGTTCTACTATCTCTAATTTTTGCCACTTGCCCTTTTTGTGTGTTTGAATAACAAATTAATATCATTGTCAAAAGCAGTTTGCACTAGATATTTGCACCTTAAAAACCCATTAAAGGCATATTCTTTCATTTAGCCCATGTTTTCCAATATTTTTTTCTTCTCAACCAAATTATTTAGTTCTTGAGTATTTAGGCTCATCTTTCTAACTACATTGGAGTGATGTTCTGTTGTTGATTGGTAATACCTATAAGCACTCTTGAAAATTTCTATAGGATTAATAAGAAAGTAAATACCTACATTAGTACAGAAATTGATTAATATGTTATCATCGATAATACTGATATAGTAAACTAATATTAAGTATGTACTATAGGTAAAGCAGTATGAGACAGATTCAGAGAGACTAGATATGAATCATGATATCAAATAACTAACTAAAGTTGGCTATATAAAGCATGGAAATAAATATCTACAGTATAAGGGGGAAAGTGGCATGTGCCCCATGTGGATTACCTATAAGTAGAGGTATAAATATAATCTATATATAAAAAACCATAATATGCAAATAGACCAAAGGGCGAACAACCAAACAACCGAAAAACTGGTCCTTATGATGTGCGCTGACCACCAGGGGGCGTGCGCAGAACAAGCAGGTGTCAGCAGCAGGCGGCAGAGCATGGAACATGGCATCAGTCACAGTAGGATGGTGTAGCAGGTGATCGAGGGTGCCAGACCAAGGCGGGGCACTGGTCGCTGTCATCGGGGCAAACCTCTGGTGGTTACTGAAAATTCTTTGTTCCTGTGTCCCATGGTCCCGCCCAGTGCTTGCACCTGCCGCCAGTGCTGACCCCACTCACATCTACTGCCAGCTCCTGCCACCAGCCCCAATAGCTTGGTGCCATCAGCAGGTGAAAGCATCAGCTGCTGACCTCAATTGCCCCTCAGGGCTTCTCCACCTCCCCCTGCTCCTGAGGGGCAATTGGGGCAGCAACCATCACTCGCACCCACTGATGGTGCCAGTCCCGCTCGCATCTGCTACTGGTACCAGCCCCAATCGCACCACACCATCAGCAGGTATGAGCAGGGCTAGCACCATCAGTGCATGGGAGCAGTGGTGGTGGAAGCAGGGCTGCCAGCAGACAGGGGACGGTGGCCACGGTGGGAGGAGCCGAGCAGAGTTGTGGAGGATGGGCCAAGACGCACCCCTGTGCCCACTGCAGCCTTGCAACCTATAGTTTATTTCAAGGTGCACAAATTTGTGCACTGGGTCCCTAGTATAAAGTAATATAGTAAAACTAGTTGGAGTATATTGAACCCACTGGCAAAAGCATCATCTTAATAAAAGAGGTGGAAACAATGGCTCTTATACTTGACTGTGTTTCAGAACCACCTGGGCATATTGTATGCTAACAAGTACGTATTTCCAGGTCTCCCACCTAGAGTTTCTGATTCAGTTTGATTGTGGTAAAACCTAGAAATATGAATTTTAAAAAAATTCCAGACAATTAAGCAAAAGGCAATCTATTTCAAGAAAAAATAAAGGAATATAACACACCATCACAATATTACTAATAATAGTTTATACATATTGAGTGATTACTTCGAATATGGTTTATGTGTGTAATGGTTATTACTTTTGCCTGACCTTGGCCTTATGCTCATTATTTCATTGAGTCATCTGAACTATGCTACAAGATAAGGATCATTCCTACCTCATTTTATAAATGAGGAACATGAGGCTCAGAAAGTATTATTTACTCAAAGTTAAGAAATCAGTAAGCAGTGGAGCTGTAATTTAAATACTGCAAATCTTATACCAAAAGAAATACTTTTAACCTCTTTCCATGACTACCTACTTTATGTTCATCTTTGTCAATACTCTCTCCTAATACTGGATAGAGGATGTACTATAATAAACTTATGGGAATAGATATGGGTTGGACAATATCCTATGATCAGAAAAAAATAAATTACTTAACTGGGTCATATAATCTATATTCCACATTTTCTGAAGACCTTCCATATCTGTACAATATTATTGGATTTACCTTTTTGACTGAATTTACTGACCACAACGGGATATTGAACTTAGTTATTATCAACTATTCCTGTGTAACTATGAATAAATAATTTTGTAGCACTTCCTGTTTTCCTGTCACTTCAGTTTCCATTAGAAGCTAAACTGAGGTGTGCAAGAGATCACTGAGTTGTCAGATACCAGAGTAACAGATTATAGACAAAATGAAACAGTTAAGCTTTTAATCACTTAATGTGAAGTTATAAGCAATAGTCTAAACTGGCGAAACTGCAGACACCCTCTGTTACATTTCCCCCCAGGGCATGATGCACTGATTGAGGATCAGGTAGATCAGCATAGATATGGGGATCCTTTCACTGTTGAAGGAAACTTGAACAAAAGGCTCCCGCAGTTTCATGGTCTCTGGGGTGGGGGAGGAAAAGGTGAGGATGAAGATCTAGGAGTGGAAAAGTACTGGGTTGAATGAATCAGAACAGATAAATGTGTCTTCAAGGTTTATCCTTCATTACCCTATAAGGATATCTATACAGAGGCACCTGAAGAGAACCTCAGCCCAAGCTTCATAGAAACCTGGTAATGAAAAGCACCTGGGATAGAAATACAACTATATGAGAAAGCATGATCAGCAAGGAGGAGGAGCGGCAGGGATGGGGGGAATGATACCCTTGCTGCAACTCTTTTTAGAGACTGCAATGAACTGGCTGTGCTCTAAGTCTGGCGAAGGGGGTCAGCTTCCCCCAAGAAGACTGTCAGGTAAAGCCTTGTAATTGCTTATGATCAGAAATGAAAAATCATACACAGGTTTTTAACCAGGAAACAAACTCCCCAGTTTCTGCCTTTGTATTATTTAGTCATTTTGTTACATTTTATATTACAAGAGAGGTTTTTTTTAATTACTTGTAAAACTTTTCATATATTAACTATTATTTCTTTTCCTAAATTATATGTATCTATGCCTGAATAATTTCTTATTATCTAAGGCTTATAATAATCCTATATAATAAAATACTAATATGCAAATTGTCCTCTTGGGAGTTTGACCAACCAGGAGTTCAACTGCTCACTATGATGTGTGCTGACCACCAGGGGGCGGCACGAAATAAAGGAAGGTCCCAACTGGCAGTCAGAAGCTGGGGCAAGGAAGGCCCCCATTGGCCCTGATCACCAACCAGGCCTAGAGACCCTACCCATGCACAAATTTCATGCATTGGCCTCTAGTCCATAGATAATGATCCCAACAGGCTATGAGAACAAGAGTGGTTTGTATTATTTATTATTAGAATTTTCTGAAAGGAATTGTTTGGCTTAAAATATAAAGAATAGTTCAATTTCCTTGTAAAATGCAAGCAATAATCCTTGATGAGCAAGTGGGAAGATGCAAAATGGAAGAAATGTTATACTTATTATTTCCTGGGAATTTTTGCTTTTTATTGAATTTATTGGGGTGACATTGGTTAATAAAAATTGTATAAGATCCAGAGGGACAATTCTATAACATATCATCTGTATATTGTACTGTGTGTTTACTACCCAAAGTCACGTCTACTTTCATCACCATTTTACCACCCCTTTACCCTCTTTTACACGTCCCCACTCCCCTTTACTTCTGGTAATCACCATATTGTTGTTTATGTCTATGAGGTTTTTTTCCATAATCTCTTCACCTTTTTCACAAAGTTTCCCAGCCCCTCCCCTCTGACAGCTACCAGTCTGTTCTCTGAATCTATGAGTCTATTTCTATTTTGTTTGTTTGCTGTATGATTTAGTTATTTTGGTGTTGGTAAAATACTGTTGATCAGGAATTCTAAATGCTGGGTGACCTTAGTTTATACTAATTGCTGCAGTTAAACATTGTCTAGTTATTTTACTTTTTCTTATAGAGGAAATGTCATTGTCATTTTGATTATTCATTCTCTATCTTATCAGAGCAGGTAATGTATTGTTTATAGCACACATTTACAGATGCATTTAATTTAGGTGCTACATAAAAGTAGAAGTATCAAGGTGATTCATCTGTCAACCAGTACTGACAGTTACATAGCACTAAGTAGAGCAAGGATAGCTTGGGTCAGAGTAATAGGAATGACAAATCAAACAGGTAGCACTTTTCTAATTCTATGTACAAGTTATCTGTAATTATAGCAGTTGAAAGATTTAAATAGAATCTTTCACATTCACAGTAAACTGAATTACTGTATATAGTAATAAAAATATGTTCTGTGGGCAAACGAGTAATTTTTGTCACCTTAAGTTAACCTCACACAACCTTGAAGGTTAGGATAAAATAAATAAAAAAAATTTAAAATACAGATAAGTGAAAAGATGGCAAATGCCATTTCTCATCCTTCCCTGTATAGATATGTTATCCCAATATCATTTTTAAAAAAATACTTGCCATTGAAAGATATACAAATGTTGAATCGCTATACTTTACACTTGAAATTAATATAAAGTTGTATGCCAACTGTGCATTAATAAAAAGGCTTTAAAAAGACCTGGATATTTCAAATGAAGAATGATACTTCAATATACATAAATCAAATGTTATATGAATAAATTCCCAGAATTTTAAATAAATAAGACGAAATATGAAAGTATAGAGAGAACCAAGATGGCAGCTTAGGTAAACGCCTGTACTTGCTGCCTCCCAAAACCACATCAAAATGACAACTAAAATACAGAGCAATTATCATCCATAATCATGGGAAAGCTGGCTGAGTGGAAGTGCTACAACTAGAGAGATAAAAAAGAAAGCACACTGAGACTGGTGGAGGTGCGGAGGTATGGAACAGGCTGGTCGGGTACCTGGATGTGCTGCTTTTTTAATCCAGAGGGAGATCACCTCTGCAGAGGCTGTCTGGAGGAACAAGGAGTCCAAGTGCCACACTAGACCCCCAGCCCAGGGTTCCAGAGTGGGGGAAAGAAGTCCCTGTGGGCAGTAAGAACTAAGGACTGTAAAAACCAGTGCGGATTGGGGCTGGGTGACACACCGGCTGCTGGAGACCCAGCTGCTCCTCTTAAAAGTCTGGCACCATAAACTGAATTTACAAACTCCCACTTCCTCTGAGTTCCAGTGCCAGGCAAGGCTCTGGGGGACCCAGACACATACAGGGAGAAACTGGACGGTATGACATCAGGGAAGGAACTTGGGGGCGGCTTTCTGCCAGATGGAGGTGCTCGCAGTGGTCATTGTTCCCGTGATTGGACCTCCCCAATGCAGGGCTGACTGGCAACCATTTCTGTTTGCTCTGCCTTGGTGATTACCTGAGACACCGCCCCACCCAATTTACAACCCCACACAAGCTGTGAGCAGCAGCTATTGCATATGGATGGTCTTTCCTTTCTCAGGCGAAAAGCCTGTCAAACAAGCTAGGTCAGGGAGCCCCAAACCTGTCAATAAAAGGCCAAAAACCTGCACCAGCACCATCCTGCCTTGCTTTAAAGCTGGACATCATCTGGGCACATCCAAACCCCACACAAAGAGAAGGAATCTTCAGATCTCTCTGTAGCTCCTGCTGGATGGCCTCAGGCAGTGGCTGACTTTGCACCTCCCTGGAAACCCAAGAGCCAGTGTACCAGTGTCCAGTGTGAGATCATACCAGATTATAACTCTTTAATTTGATGAGCGACACATTCAAGGGGCAGACTCAGTGAGCACCAAAGCCCCACTGAAGCAAGTCCTGCTCCATAAGGTTGTCTCCTGCACAGCAGCTCTCCCACTGTAGTTGCAGCTGGTCTCCACAGTCAATTGGTCTGGAGGTCAATTCCTCCCACTGACACCAACAGCAGTCAAGGCTTAACTACAACACAACTGTGCACACAGCCCACAAAGGGGTGTAACAAGAGTGTCCACCTCAGATGATTGTGGAGGCTGAGCCACTGGGCCCTATAGTATCCCTGCTACATGAAGCCACTCTATCAACTCAAGGAGACTTAGGAGCTACCCAATACATAGAAACAAACACAGAGAAACAGCCAAAATGTGGAGACAAAGAAACATGTCACAAATGAAAGCAATGGAAGAAAGCAAACTACTTGAAATAGAGTTCAAAACCACAGTTATAAGGCTACTCAAGAATCTTCTAGAAACTTCCGAGGAACTTAGTGAGACTTTCAAGGATCTTAGTGAGAATGCCAAAAAAAAAAAAAAAAAGGAAAAGGACCAGTCAGAAATTAAGCTTACACTGACTTAAATAAAGAATAATATACAGGGATTCAACAATAGACTAGAGGATACTGAGAATCAAATCAATGATTTGAAATATGAGGAAGCAAAAAACACCCAACCAGAAGAGCAAAAAGAAAAAAGAACCCAAAAATATGAAGATAGTGTAAGGAGCCTCTGGGACTGCTTCAAGCGTACCAACATCAGAATTATGGGGGTGCCAGAAGAAGAGAGAGAACAAGATATTAAAAACCTATTTGAAGAAATAATGACAGAAAACTTCCCCTACCTGGTGAAAGAAATAGACTTACAAGTCCAGGAAGCACAGAGAACCCCAAACAAAAGGAACCCAAAGAGGACCACACCAAGACACATAATTAAAATGCCAAGAACAAAAGACAAAGAGAGAATCTTAAAAGCAGCAAGAGAAAGACAGTTACCTACAAGGGAGTGCCCATATGACTGTCAGCTGACTTCTCAACAGAATCTATGCAGACCAGAAGGGAGAGGCAAGAATTATTCAAAGTGATGAATAGCAAGAACTTACAACAAGATTACTTTATCCAGCAAAGCTATCATTTAGAATTAAAGGTAAGATAAAGAGCTTCACAGACAAGAAAAAGCTAAAGGAGTTCATCACCAACAAACCAGCATTATATGAAATGCTGAAGCATATTCTTTAAGAAGAGGAAGAAGAAAAAGGTAAAAATAAAAAATATGAACAAGAAAGTGACAACAAATATTTATCTATCAACAAGTGAATCTAAAAATTAAGTGAATAAAAAATCTGATGAACAGAATAAACTGGTGAATGGAATAGAATCAGGGGGCATGCAAATGGAGCGGACTGACAATTCTCAGAGGGAAGGGAGTGTGTGTGGGGGGGGGCTTGTCAAGGGCCTGTGGTGGGGTGGGAACCAGGTGGAGGGGAGCTATGGGGAAAAAAGAGGGACATCTGTAATAATCTCAACAATAAAGATTAATTTAAAAAAAAAGAAAATATAACCAGTGGGAATTTTCATGCCTTTGTGTTTTCTCCATGTGCATGTATTAAACTTTGACCTTCCCCTGTTAATTTGTCTCTGTTATTTTGGTTATAAGCCCAGCCTAGAATAACTTAAGAAGTGGGAAGAAAAGTATTAATATTTTTTAAGCCACAAAATTTAGCGAGGTAGCAAAAAGGATTACTGGCTGAGACACTGCTAGTTCCCTGGACTGATGCATCTGAGAGATCATGGACATCTGACCACAGCAGGCAGAGGTGATGAGTACCTTATCCTGTCATCCTCTCTAATATCTCTGTAGGGTTTAATGGAAATTGTAAGAGATGAGTCTTTTTCACTTATCTAAATTTATATTGACAGGAGAAAATATTTGTGAAACTAGCTTCTTGGGCCTAATGACTCTTTTTTTTGTTGTTGTTTGTTTTATTTGTTCTTATTGATCCTTTCCTCCCAAAGATGGTTATTTTTTTCTTCTGTGCCCATATATTTTATGTTGTTTTTTCACATAAAGACATGAAGAGAATACCATAGGGATAGAAAACAGGCATAGATTCCCTCTAAGACTGTTGTTACAGCTGTTCTCTCAGGCTGTGGAGTTAAGCTATTCTTTCCAGACCTATGTCTGTCCAGAGGTGGCTCTGAGTCCTTATATAAAACAAACAAACAAACAAACAAACAAAAACAACACAACAACAATAACAAATGAGGATTTTCCTTTTGTCTTGTTCTATGTCCTGAGAACTTGGCTTGTGACTAGTGAAAATATTTTCCCTGGTCTACATAATCTGGAAGGTGCACTTACTGGGGTGCATCTAGTGGCCAGTTGAATAAACTGGGATTAGGAATACCTCTTTGTCTAGCTGTGCTAGCTCTCAGAGTAGTTTGTCATAAGGGTCCCAGTCCATGAGGGACCTTTGTCATTTACACGTTTGTTACTTGTTAATGATGGAAACATCCCATTCCAGTAGTGCCTGCCCGGTGCCACAAATTAGAAAGTTTGTGTTTGGAGGTGTCCTATATCTTGTGGGAGGCCAGAGACGCCATATGCGCCCCACCATCCTGACTTCCTGTGTAAGGAAGGTCTGTTCTTTTGCTGTCTTTCTTTGGGGTGAACTTTTGGATCTCTGAGGGCTGCATCCCTTGCACTCTTTGTAGAAGCCTTTGCTTCCTTGGTTAAGCTATAAAAAGGCTTATTGGTTGAATCACTAAAAAAATTCTGTCACAGGCTAGATGGTAGATGTTTTAAATTGGAAAAATTTCTAAATTAAAAAATTTTAGAGGGCTCTCATATTGTTGTTACTGGCCATTATGGTATCTTTAATAAGAAGGAGGAACAGAAATTAGAACAAAAATCAAAGTCCACTTATAACCCTTCAGATATTCAAAGATATTTTAAAACAGATAATTATGACACTAGACATCCAATTTCCCTGCACCAAAATAAATAAATAAATAAATAAATAAATAAATAAATAAATAAATACACAAAAATATAACTTATCCTAAGACTTTTGAATTTGCTATTTAGATTTTCAGGTCTTACAGATGCTAATTAGGTTATTTAACAAGAGAATTTAAAACAAACACAGAAGGAAAGTTAAAGATTTCCCACCAGGGAGGACATTTTAAAAAGGTTATTTAGATATGTTTATGATAATTGGTATATTTGAACAGGTTTTGAAGGATTTAATAACTGATCAGAAGTTTGAGAAAATTGGAAGTTGATTTTGCAAAGTCTGATGGTAATATATTGAGACTCTCAACAAGTATTCATGCTGGGTAATCAGAAATGTAAATGAGGCTAAAGTAATTTGGAAAAAAAACTGGCACTTGACAACTGTCACAGGGAAGGGGGTCTGAGGGCTGGATAAAAAATGGTGAAGGGATTAAGCAAAAAAATAAACTCATTGGCACAGGCATCAATATGGTGATTACCACAGGGAAAGTGGGGTGGGGGGAGTATAAAGGGGAAAAAGGGGATAAACAGTGATAAAAGGATACTTTACTTTAGGTGGGGAACATACAATATACAGATGATGTATTTTAGAATTGTACACCTGAAACCTATATAATTTTATCAACCAATGTCACACGAATAAATTCAATACTAAATAAAAAAATCAATAAAAACACAGCAGCTGAAGTTGCCCATGCCTGATATCTCCCACTCCCCTCGCTCTTCTTTAAAAATTGTAAAGGGCTAGTGAAAAATCTGCCTTCTTTATAATTATTAGTATTTCTGTTTATGTGTATGATCTGTTTGTGATATCTTTCTTTGTCTATTTATATATAGTGTGTGTTCTGCTTCTACATAGTATCACTAGGTTATAATACTTTATTGGCTTAAAAGATAATGTTTATCTAAATTAAGATATATAAATTATCTCAAATATTTTTGATGATCATATGATCTGGGAAAGTTGTTGATTTGTGAAGAGAAATCCTGAGAGAAAATGTTATATATGGTTAAGCTAAATAATATTGAAATAAAATTACTTAGGTAAATTAATTTAAATATCACAATTAAGCTAATACAGAATTAGAGTTTTATTCTTTTTCCTTCTGTTAAAAGAACAGTTTTTCTATAGTTATTATTCCACACTAGATAAGATATAACATTTATTTTACCTAGAAAACAAAGATTCTGTTTTTTTAAATGTTTGAGTCATATTGTCTTTTTTTAGTTTTATTTTTAAAACTTTATTGTTGAAAGTATTACATATGTCCCCTTTTCCCCCCATTGACCTCTTCCGGCCTGTCCCTGCTCCCCAACCCCAGGCCTTAACCACCCTATTGTCTGTGTTCATGGGTTATGCATATATGCATACAAGTTCATTGGTTGATCTCCTCACACCCACCCAACCTCCCCTGCCTTCCCTCTGAGGTTCAACAGTCTGTTCATGCTTCTATGTCTCTGGGTCTATTTTTTATCATCAATTTATTTTGTTCATTAGACTCCACATATGAGTGAGATCACGTGATACTTATCTTTCCCTGATTGGATTATTTTGCTTAGTATAATACTCTCCAGGTCCTCCCATGCTGTTTTAAATGGTAAGAGTTCTTTCCTTTTTACAACTGCATAGTATTCCAGTGTGTAAATGTACCACAGCTTTTTTATCCACTCACCTTCTGTAGGGCACTTGGGCTGTTTCCAAATCTTAGCTATTGTAAATTGTGCTGCTATGAACATAGGGGTGCATATATCCTTGCTGCATGGTATCTCTGGTTCCTTAGAATATATTCCTAGAACTGGGATCACTAGGTCAAATGGGAGTTCCATTTTTAATTTTTTGAGGAAACTCATACTGTTTTCCATGATGACTGTAATAGTCTGGATTCCCATCAGCAGTGTACTAGGGTTCCCTTTTCTCTACATGCTTGCCAACATTTTTTATTTGTTGTTTTGTTGATGATAGCCATTCTGACAGGTATAGGGTGATATCTCATTGTCATTTTAGTTTGCATCTCTCAAATGATTAGTGACTTTGAGCATTTTTTCATATGCCTCTTAACCTTCTGTATGTCCACTTTAGAGAAGTGTTTATTTAGGTATTTTGCCCATTTTTAATTGGACTGTTTGTCTTCCTTCTGTTAAATTGTATGAGCTCCCTATATATTTTGGAGATTAACACCTTATTTGATGTATCATTGGCAAATATTGTCTCAATTAGATCATCTATTACTTAAGAAAACTATCTCAATTCTAAGAATTAAAGTTTTGCTGACCTGTATGATACCTTTTATTGTCACTTTGGGTAAATGAATAATTTACTGTTGTTTCATAGTGGTATATGATCTTTTAGTCAAGTATATTTGACAACCTTCCAGGGTCCAAATTTTAGGAGTTTTTTTCTTAACCTGAAAATGGCTTTGGGATATTACAACGTGCTCCTGAAATACTTAAACAATTTGTTTTCTCTCTCCTTACAAAAGAGAAATTTTATATGCTTAAAGTTACATGGGAAATTTTGTCAAATAAATAAATAATAATTATACTAGTATTGTATTTGTATACATATATTACTAAAATATATGTTCTAGAGGTTATATAAAAATCTCCAAGAGTGTACAAAGTTCTGATATATTTCCATTGTAATTCTAATTGTTATCTTGGAAAGTTATATGTTACAGAAAAGCAAAGATTTTTGTGAATTGCACTTTAATCAGATCTATAGCCATGTCATTTTAAGTTTCCTCATTAACAGACAGTCATTGTTGTATTCTGATACTTTTGTAAATATGCTTTATTTTACAGATCCATGGAAAGAACTCTAAGTTATTCTAAATTACAGATTTCTGAGAATAAATGTTCAGATAAAACTTTTAAACTGGATAAATATTCATAAACTCTGAGGAATAACTGGATTTATGTAAATAATTTCAAATAATCAGGATGAACAACCAATGTCACCTCAACAAATTAAATTTAAAGAAAGGAAAACATAATTGATTACATGGGACTGAATGAACTGAGGGTAATAATTTTATAATGATTTGTTTGAAATATTGCTGATTTCTAAAACTGTTTTTGCTTTTAAGATATAAGAAAATGTCATTTTTTTTACAGCAATTTGGTAAATTATACCTTTGTAAACAATATTGAAACATTTTCTAGGTGTACCGGGTTCTAATGCAGATTTTTATCAATAGATGGAGTTACACATATGTTGATATATATGCAATTTGATATGTATGATATTTTGTTGTATTGACAGCAAGCTTCAAAACTTCATATTTCATATTTTCTGAAGGTGTTAACATCATAGATATTTTTATACTTAAAAATGTCAAATTTTGTGCCAAAAAAAGAGCATTTGTTGGAAGTTTTAATTCATTACTTTATTTTGAAGAAAAGTGCTGCTGAAAGTTATCTTATACTTTAGGAAGCTTATGATGAACATGTTTCATCTCAAGATACTTATGAACGCTGGTTTAAATGCTTTAAAAGTGATGATTTTGATGTGAAAGACAAAGAACATCCAGGTCAACCGAAAAAGTTTGAAGACCAACAATTACAAGCATTATTGGATGAAGATGCATGTCATACTCAAAAGCAACTTACAGAAAGATTAAACATTGCTCAGCAAACAATTTCTGATCATTTGCGAGCAATGGGAAAGATTTTAAAGGAAGGAAAATGGGTGCCACATCAACTGAAGGAAAGACAAATGGGAAACCAAACAGTCATCAGTAAAATGTTGCTTCAATGGCACAAAAGAAAGTCTTTTTTTGCATAGAATTGTGACTGGCAATGAAAAGTGGATTTATCTTGAGAATCCCAAATGCACAAAATCATGGGTTGATCCAGGTCAACCATCAACATCGACTGCTAGGCCAAATTGCTTTGGAAAGAAGACAATGCTCTGCGTTTGGTGGGATCAAGAAGATGTGTATTATGAGCTTCTAAAATCAGGTGAAACCATTAATACTGATTGCTACCAACAACAATTGATTAATTCAAACCACTCTTTGATTGTAAAATGACCAGAATGTGCCAGAAGACATGGCAAAGTAATTTTGCTTTGTGATAATGCACCATCACACACTTCAAAACCAGTCAAAGACATGTTAAAAGATCTTGCCTGGGAAGTATTAACCCAACCATGGTATTCATCAGAACTTGCACCTCCAGATGACCACTTGTTCCCATAAATGGCACAAACACTTTCTGAGCAGCACTTCAAAATGTACAAAGAAGTGGAAAATTGGGACTCTGAATGTTTTTCCTCAAAACAGGAAAGGTTCTAGTAGGATAGTATCCACTATTACCTGAAAGATGTGGGAAATGTGTAGCTAGCGATGGAGATTACTTTGAATAAAGCACTTTTGATGTTTCTCTTGAAATTACCATGTTTTCTTTGATTATAAAATATGCCATTATTAACCGGTACAACTAGTACATACAAACTTTGATAGCTGTGTCCACCCAAAGTGAACTGCAATTGGAGAAAAAAAATTAAATACAGGACAAGAGCCTAAGGGAGCTTTGGAACAACATGAAATGAAGCAACATACAAATAATAGTGGTTTCAAAATGACAGGAAAAGGAACAAGGGTTAGAAAACCCATTTGAAGAAATAATGTCAGAAAACTTCCCTGATATGGAGAAGAAGAAAGTCACACAAGCACAGAGAGTCCCAAACAAGATGAACCTGCAAAAACCCACACCGAGACACACCATAATTACAATGGCAGATGTTCAGGACAAAGAGAGAATCGTAAAGGCTGCAAAGAGAGACAGAAAGTTATATACAGGGGATCTCCCATTAGATTTTCAAATGATTTCTCAACAGAAACACATCAGCCCAGAAAAGAATGGAAGGAAATTTACAAAGTGATGCAAAGCAAGGGACTGAATCCAAGAATACTCTATCCAGCAAGGCTATCATTCAAAATGAAGAGGCACTAAAGAGCATCACAAATAAAAAAAAGACTAAGGGAGTTTATCACTACCAAGCCTGCAAGGCAAGAAATGCTAAAGGCACTGGTATAAAAAGAAGAAATAAAAAGGGAAAAAGGAACACAGACACAAAAAATAAAAAGGCTACAAACAAGTACCTATCAATAATAACTTTAAACATAAACGGACTAAATGCTCCCAACAAAAGACAACGAGTGGCTGAATGGATAAAATAACATGACCCATATATATGCTGTCTACAAGAGACCCACCTCAGAACAAGGGACTCACACAGACTGAAAGTGAAGGGATGGAAAAATATCTATCAGGCAAATAGAAATGAAAAAAAAAGCTTGGGTAGCAATACTTATATCTGACAAAATAGACCTCACAGTGAAGGCCATAACAAGAGATAAGGAATGTCACTTCTTAATACAAAAGGGATCGAAACAACAATAAGATATAACCCTGATAAATATACATGCATCCAATGCAGGAGCATCCAAATACACAAAAAGAACCCTCCTGAAAGATATCAAGGGAGAGATCAACAAAAGTACAATTATAGTAGTAGACTTTAATACCCCACTGACATCACTGGATAAATCCTCTAGACAAAAAAATCAACAAAGAATCAGCAATCCTAAATAACTCATTAGATCAGATGGAATTAATTGGCATCTTCAGAACATTTCCACCCAAAGCCACAGAATATAATTTATTCTCAAGTGCACATGGGTACTTTTCAAAGATAGACCACATATTGGGGCACAGGTAAGGTCTCTTCAAATTCAAGAAGATAGAAATCATATCAAGCATCTCCTCAGATCACAATGGCATAATATTAAAATTCAACTACAATAAAAACAATGAAATAAACAGCAAACACTTGGAGGCTAAATGGCATGCTATTAAACAATGATTGGGTTACTAAAGAGATCAAAGAAGAAATAAAAAGCATCCTGGCAACAAATGATAATGAAAATACAACAATCCAAAATCTATGGGACACTGTGAAAGTAATCTTGAGAGGGAAGTTCATAATTCTACAGGGCTACTTCAGAAAACAAGAAAAAATGCTAATATATTATCTAACCCTACATCTCAAAGAGTTAGATAGCAACAAGAAAGGCCAGAGTAAGCAGAAGGAAGGAGATAATAGAGAAAAAATAAATGCCGTAGATACCAAAAAAACAATACAAAAGATCAACAAAACAAAGAGCTGGTTCTTTGAAAGGATAAACAAGATTGATGAACTTCTAGCCAGGCTCACCAAGAAGCAAAGAGAGAGAGCACTCAAATAAACAAAATCAGAAATGAAAGAGGTGAAGTAACAACCAATCCTACAGAAATACAAAAGATTATGAAAAAATACTATGAACAACTCTTTTACAACAAAACGGACAACCTATATGAAAGAGACATATTCTTAGAAAAATACAAGCTCTCAGAACTGAATCAGGAAGAACAAAAAAACCTGAATAGGCTGATAACTACTGAAGAAATTGAAGCAGTGATCAAAAATCTTCCAGCAAACAAAAGCCTAGGTCTAGACGGCTTTACAGAGGAGTTCTGCCAAGCATTCAAAGAACTAAAACCTATCTTGCCGGGAGCCGGTCCATCCTTGCTGTTTCAAAGGACCTGGCATATATGGCATACTGTTCTTAATATGTTTGCTCACCTTCTTGGCACTATGTGTTTTAACCAAGGTCTCCTCTCTGAGAAAGGTTGTTTCCCCAGGTAGGGATCTTCCCCTGAAGTTAGGGAGGGAATAAAACCCCTCAACTAAGTGCCAGGCAGGTAATTAATCACTTTAACTACGAACAATCATGCTTAAGCTACATAATCTTTACTCCCTGGAATGGAGATAAGAAATGCCCTACCCTTTGTAATAGAGATTGATAGGATTGAATCAACTGGTATAAATACAGATGTAACAAGACAGCAAGAGACAGAACTTAGAGACAGAACCTAGCGAGAGAACCCAGTAGGAGAACCTCGACAGAACGTGGCGATAGAACCTCGCTGGAAAACCTAGCGAGAGAACATGGCAACAGAACCTGGACAGAACCTGGCAACAGAACTTGGCAGGAGAACCTGGCTGGAGAACCTAGCGAGGGAACATGGCTACAGAACCTGGCTGGAGAACCTAGCAAGAGAACATGGACGACACAGAACCTGGCTGGAGATTCTAACCAGAACTTCGCTGGAGATCCTGAACAGAACTTGGCTAGAGATCCTGGCTAGAGATCCTGGCTAGGCTGCTGATCAACTGAACGCTGTCTCCGTGTCATTCCTTCTTCGTCGACTCCGTCCACACCTTTGGGGACCCCTGGACCTGCTGGGGTCGGACCCCGGCACTATCTTCCTCAGATTATTCAAAAAAATTCAAGAGGAAGGCACATTTCCAAGCTCTTTCTGTGAAGCCAGCATTACTCTAATACCAAAACCAGATAAGGACAACACACAAAAAAAGAGAACTACAGGCCAATATCCTTGATGAACTCAGAAGCTAAAATCCTCAACAAAGTTATAGCAAATCAGATCCAGTATTAAATTAGAAATATCATACACCATGACAAAGTGGGATTTATTCCAGGGATGCAAGGATGCTATAATATCTGCAAATGGTTAAATGTGATACATCACATAAACAAATTGAGAGACAAAAATCACATAATCATATCGATTGATGCAGAAAAGGCATTTGACAAAATTCAACACCCTTTCTTGATAAAAACTCTCAGAAAAGTGGGAATAGAGTGATCATACCTCAATATAATAAAAGCCTTATATGATAAACCTACAGCCAACATCATACTCAATGGGCAAAAACTAAACTCATTTCCCCTTAGAACAGGAACAAGACAGGGATGCCCACTTTCACCACTCCGGTTCAGTATAGTACTGGATGTGATAGCCATAGTGATCAGACAAAAAGAAGAAATAAAATGCATCCAAATTAGAAAAGAAACTGTCCTTATTCACAGATAACATGATACTGTACCTAGAAACCCCAAAGACTTTATCAAAAAGCTACTAGATCTAATAAATGAATTCAGCACTGTAGCACAATAAAAAATTAACACTCAGAAATATATGGCTTTTTTATATACCAATAATGAATTCACTGAAAGAGAAACTAAAAAAAAATCTCATTTACCATTGCACCAAAAACATTAATATACCTAGGAGTAAACTTAACTAAGGAGATAAAAGACCTGTACTCAGAAAACTACAGGACATTGAAAAAAGAGATAGAGGAAGACATAAACAAATGGAAGAACATACCATGTTCATGGATTGGTAGAATTAATGTCATTAAAATGCCCATACTACTCAAAGCAATCTACAGATTCAATGCAATCCCCATTTAAACACCAATGGCATATTTCAAAGATCTAGAACAAACTCTTCAAAAATTCATCAGAAATAAAAAAAAAAGGACCCAGAATAACCACAGCAATCCTGAGAAAGTAGAACAAAATTGTAGGGATCTCAATACCAGATATCAAGCTATATTACCAAGCCATGGTTCTCAAAAATGCCTGGTACTGGCACAAGAACAGATATGCTAGTATAGACCAAAAGAACAGAACTGAAAACCCAGAAATCACCCCAAGCCAATACGCTCAATTAATATTTGACAAAGGAGGCAAGAGCATACAATGGAGTTAAGACAGTCTCTTCAATAAATGGTGTTGGGAAATTTGGTCAGATACATGCAAAAAAAAAAAAAAGAAACTAGATCACCACCTTACACCATACACAAAAACAAACTCAAAATGGCAAAGGACTTAAATGTAAAATGGGAAACCATTAAAATCCTACAAGAATCCATAGGCAGCAAAATAGCATACATATCTTGTAGCAATATATTTACTGATACAGCTCCTAGGGCAGTGGAAACTAAGGAGAAAATAAGAAAATAGGACTACATCAAAATAAAAAGCCTCTGCATAGCCATAGAAACCATCAACAAAAGAACAAGAAAGCCCAATGCATGGGAGAATATATTTGCCAATGCTATTTCACATAAGCGTTTAATCTCCAACATTTACAGGGAACTCATATAATTTAACAAAAGGAAGATAAACAATCCAATAAAAACATGGGCAAAGGACTTAAATATACACCTTTCAAAAGCGGACATACAGTAGGCCAAGAGACATATGAAAACATGCTTCAAGTCACTTAGCATCCAGGAGATGCAAATCAAAACCACAATGAGATACCATCTCACAACTGTCAGAATGGCTATCATCAACAAATTACAAGTGCTGGTGAGGATGGGAGAAAAAGGAACCCTTGTGCACTGCTGGTGGGAATGCAAACTGGTTCAGCCACTGTGGAAAACAGTATGGAGTTTCCTCAAAATCTAAAAAATGGAAATTCCATTTGACCCAGTGATCCTAGTTCTAGGAATATATCCTAAGAAACCTTAAACATCAATCAGAACAAATGTATGCACCCCTATGTTCGTAGCAGCACAATTTGTAATAGCTAAGATTTGGAAACAACCTAAGTGCCCATCAGCAGATGAGTGGATTAAAAAACTGTGGTACACAATGGAATACCATGCCGCTATAAAAAAGAAGGAACTTTTACCATTTGCAACACCATGGATGGAACTGGAGAGCATTATGGTAAGCGAAATAAGCCAGTTGGAGGAAGATAAATATCACATGATCTCACTCATATATGGGACATAATGTTCAACATAAACTGATAAACAAAAATAGATCCAGAGACAAATGGCAGGGGAAGTGGGGGGAGCAGGGGTTAGACAGCAACCAAAGACTTGCATAACCAATGGACACAGACACTGGGGTTGTGGAGGCTTTCCCTGGGTGGGAATGGCTGGGAGGAGGGGGGTCAATTGGGGAAAAAGGAGACATATGTAAAACTTTAGACAATAAAACTAAAAATAATAGTTCATTTCATACGTAACATGTTCTTTGACCATAATGGAATCTATATATATAAAAGCCTAAGCTACCATTACGACCAAACAACCTGAATGACTGGAACGACCTGTTGACCCGTTGTTATGACACGCACTGACCACTAGGGGGCAGACACATACAGGTGGTCAGTGGTCAACACTGGTGGTCAGTGGGCTCCCACAGCTAACCTCCTGCATCCAGCCAACCTCCAGTGATCCTTTCCCCCTGGCCAGCCAACCTCCTGTGGTCCCTCCCCATATACATCCCCCTGGCCAGCAGGCCCTGATTGGCCCAGCCCTGATCAGGACTGGGGAGAGGGCCCCAACTGGCCCTAATTATCTGCCAGGCCTAGGGTCTCCACCTGTGCACGAATTTGTGCACCAGGCCTCTAGTAAAATTATAAAAAAATTAACAGAAAGAAACCTAGAAATCAGCAAAAATTTAGAAATTACATAAAGCACTTCTAAGTAATGTATTGGATTAAGAAAAAAATCAAAAGAGAAATTAAAACATATTATAAATTGAATGAAGTAAAATGAAATTATATAAAAATTTGTGTAATACTGCTAAAGGAGTTACTGAAGGCAATTGAAGAATAAAGGGCCTATATTAGACAAGAAGATCACAAACCAATTATCACTATTTTTATGTTAAGAAACAATAAACCATAGCTGGGTGGCTAAGTTGGTTGGAGCATTATCATACACCAAAAGGTTGTGGATTCGATTCCCAGTCAGGGCACATACTTAGTTTGCAGGCTTCATCCCTGGTTTGGGTGCATATGGAGGCAACCAATCGGTGTTTCTCACATAAACCTCTCTCTCTCTCTCTCTCTCTCTCTCTCTCTCTCTCTCTCTCTCATCAATAAACATCTCCTTGGGTGAGGATAAAAAAAGAAAATAAACAATAAGAAAAGAGTAAATTAAAAACAGTATATACAGTATGGAATACTACTCATCCATAAGAAAAGATGAAATACTGCCATTTGGAGCAACATGGAAGGACCTTGAGATATTATGCTAAGTGAAATCAGCAGTCTGAAAAAGCTAAAAAACATATGATTTAACTCATATGTGGGATATAAAACTGAAACTCATAGATACAGACAACAGTATGGTTGTTACCAGAGGGAAGAAGGTGAGGGAGTAGTAAAGGGCAAAGGGTAAAGGGGACCAAATGTATGGTGAAGGAAGATAATTTTACCTGGGTGGTGGGCACACAATGCAATATACAGATATATTATAGAAATGTACAGTTGAAACTTCTATGATCTTATTGACCAATATCACTCCAATAAATTAAAAAATAAAATCAAAGTAAGCTTAAGTAAGAATAGAAAAAGATAAGTATCACATGATCTCACTCACATATGAAATCTAATGAACAACATAAATTGATGAACAAAAATAGACCCAGAGACATAGAAGCATCAAACAGACTGTCAAACCTCAGAGGGAAGGCAGGAGGGGGAGGGAAGAGATCAACCAATGAACTCATATTCATATATACATAACCCGTGGACATGGACAATAGGGTGGTGAAGGCCTAGGGTGGAGGGTGGGGGTGGTTAGGAGAGATCAATGGAGGGGAAAGGGGAAATATGTAATACTTTCAACAATAAAGATTTAAAACAAACAAAGAAACAAACAAAGAAGAATGGAAATAATAAAGAGCAAAAACAAATGAAATAAAAAAGAGGAAAACACTAGTGAAAAAATAAATGAAACACAAAAGTGATCCTTGAGAACAATAAAATGATCATTACCTACCTTGACTTACCAGGACAAAAAGAAAAAAAGACACAACTCACCAAACCCCCAAATGAGAGAAGTGATATGATTATATATTCTCATATTAATTGGAAAAGAAAACATTATGGGCAATATTGTACCAAGAACATTAACAATTTAGATGAAATGGTTGACTACATTTAAAAAAACACCTAAGCGCTAATACTCTTTCAAAATTAAAAGGGTAATTTGAATAGACCTATGATTACTAAAGACATGGAATGTGTACTTAATCTTCTCAGAAAGAAAATTCCACATAAATATAACTTCAGGTGTGAATTCAACCAAAAATTTAGGAAAAACTAATACTAATTCTACATCAATTTTTCAAAAACCAAAAGTGGAAAAAATACATTCCAACTCAGCAGCATAATTTATTATATTAACAAGTTTTCAAAAATATAACATAAGCATCTCAATCAATGAAGAGAAAATAGTTAACAAAATCCAATATACATTCTTGATGAAATCTCAAGAAATCTAGAAAAAAATAGAAGAAAATATTTGCAATCCAATAAAGGAAATTTATAAAACAACGAACAACAAAACATGCAGCTAACATCTTCCTTTGTGAAAGAATGTAGGGGGGCTAGCAGCCTGACTCTGTACCTAGTTAATCAGCATCCATCCCTAATGCACATTCTGGTTATCCTATAATCAAGTCACTGCCCCTTCCTTATCTCATTGTGCAAGACCTATTTACCTAAATACTCCCAATTTACAAGGGCCATAAACCAAGGATGTAACAGCTTAGCTAGAGGGAGGTCACTGGTGCCATCCAGGTTAGGCATTTAGATACAATCTAAATTCCCCATTTTAACTGACTCAGGAGGGGCTGTGAAAACCCACCACAGAAGTCCGGTAGTTAGGAAACAAAGAACTCAGGAATATATATATATATATATATATATATATATATATATATATATATATATATATATATATATATAGAGAGAGAGAGAGAGAGAGAGAGAGAGAGAGAGAGAGAGAACTCTCATTGTATAAGTTGCTCAGGCTTTGGATCTTTGAGTCCCCTGAGCCAGCAATGTTGCTTTGATTAAAGGCCTCTTTCCTGATACCTCTGAGTGCCCAACTGTTTCTTCTTTTGAGCCAATTCTAGAAAGAATAAAGAAGAAAGAGAAAGAAAGAAAAAGAAAGGAAGGAAGGAAGGAAGGAAGGAAGGAAGGAAGGAAGGAAGGAAGGAAGGAAGGAAGGAAGGAAGGAAAGGAGGGAGGGAGGGAGGGAGGGAGGGAGGGAGGGAGGGAGGGGTCAAATATAATTGTCTTTATTGAAAGACTACATGATAGTGTATAAAATTAGATAGAATCCAGAAAAAAAGTTTCTGAAAAAAACGTGAGTTAACCAAGTTAGCAAGAAACAAGAACAGTGGAGAAATTAACAGTTATAGTTCACTAAATGTTCAGAAATTGTGACTAAAATACAATTTACAATAGAATCTGTAATGTGAAATACATAGGGACAAAAATATGCCAAATCTGTCCATTGAAAACTACAGAATATTGCTGAAAAAATTTATAGAACATTAAACAAATGGAGAGTTATACTTTGTTCATGAGTTGAAAGGCTCAACATAGCAAAAATAAGGTTTCTCCCCAAAGTTACCTATCAGCTTATTGAAATGACTATTAAAATTACAACAAGGTGGTTTGTTGTTGTTGTTTTTGTAGACATAGAAAAGTTTATTTTAAGATTCAAATAAAAATGCACAGGACCAAGGATATCGAAAACAACTTTGCAATATAAAAACAGAGATGTATTGGTGGTGGCAAAAAAGGCACGAGGTGATAGATGTGTGGGATCTGTTAATGTAAAAACATTCAAGCCTGTAAATAATTTTTGTGAATTTATTTGAGCTAAACTGTCGACAATTGCTGGGAAGCAGTATCTCAATGGATTGGGATAAGGCTCCAGAGAATGGCGGGTTTTCATCTATTTTTATACATTGCAATCAAAGGAGGGGATGTATGTGGGTTACATGAAAATCCCACACATCTATTAGAAAGGTAGGAGAAAGCAAACCAGGAAACCTCTGGGATTGGATAAAAAATAAAATGATAGACACATACTTAGATGGGTGCAGGATAGCCAACAGTCAACAATTAACATGATAACAGTGAAGAAATTTGTGGTATCTTCCTTGATGCCCAGGCACTTTAGGAAGTGCCCCAAGGGGTTCAGAAAAAGGGAAGTTATGAGTTACCCAGGCATTTAAAGGATATGTTATTATAGATGCAATAAGACAATAGGCTCAGTTAAGGTAAAAATTGACCTGGTCAGGGAAAACACCAGCCTAGGACATGACTACACACCATAACTGCTTTTAGTTAAAGTTTTAATTTCAGACCATCCTTTGTGGTTACTTTAGGTCTTTAAGTTTGCAAGACTGCCATGCAGGCCTTCCCTGCGCTTGTCAGGTTGTCAGGTTAGCATATGTCCTTTTTTTTCTTCTTTTTCTTTCTTTCTTTTTTTCTTTTTTTTTTTTTTTTGTCCACAGGTCAGACCAGACCTCCATTTACAACCTCTGTACTTGAGTTTTTGCTAAGAAAAATTCAGAGCTAAGACTCAAGCTATAAGAGTAAGTTTATTTAGAAAGGCATGGAGGTAAAGAAATGGGTTCAGAAAATGTTACAGAGGCAAAAGAAGGCCCTTTGGAGTTTAGGAGAGAGAGGCAAAAAAAAAAAAAAAAAAAAAAAAGTGCCCAGGGAAAATAAGAAGGGGAGATAGAGGGGAAAGGTATGGGAGTGCTCCCTGGAGAGAGAGCACACTGGGTCCTCTGTCCCAAAAGCTTTTAAAGATGGAGATTTTAGGGGAGGTCCCAGGGGAAGATCTCAATTCAATATTCACCAGTTTCCAGATGTGGTCTCCATTTATTGCTTGGCACCAGGGCAGGGGTTCTGAGGTAAGCTGTGGCATAGTTTGTCAGGTTTTGCTGATTTTCTGGACCTGGAGTTAAAACACAAATGAGGCCTAGATGTATTTCATGCCAGCCAGAAACTCATTGTCCTGGGGGCTTAATGCTTAAAGGCTGTTTTCTGGCCCCCTTGTTTATTTCCCCTCTAAAAGGGTCTAGCCCGAATGACTAGCAACATGCCATGGGAGGAAAGATCAGAGGAGAGTCCAAACCCCATGACCAGCAATGTGAAAAGTCAGGAGATCTAAGCCTAATGACTACTATGGAAAGACAGGTTACCCTGGGGGTGAGGTCCTTGTTTTTCCAGTTTTACCTGTTGCTAGGCATCCAGGGCTTTCTGCCCTAGTGGCCTTCTGTACCTGGCCTATTGTCCTTGCTTTGCTCATGTCTGCCTAACTGCCTACTACAGATAGAGGTTTAATAATATGAAATATATAATATTCCACTAAATCTATTCTAAATTTGTCCACTTCTCTGTCTCCAGTCAATGCCACCAAAGTTAATATATTCATCATATCTTGCTTGGTTCCTAATTCCTTTCCCTGTCATCACTGGCTCAAAGTTCTTCACCAAATAGTTCATATCACATAATATAATCAACTGCATATTAATAGTAATTACATTGAAAATATTTTGGATTGATAGACAATAATATGTTTATAATAAAATTATTAATATTAAATGCATATATATATATTGAAATAGTGTATAATCAGGATGAGTACCTCACCTTCCAGATTTTTTCCTATTGCTCATGTTGCATATCTAGGATATCAATATTCAAATAATATCTGCTAATTTACTGGAACAAAGGGAGGGAAAAACTGGTTTAAAATATATCCCCTTTCTGCCCTGGCTGGTTTGGCTCAGTTGGTTGGGAGTAGTCCTGTGCACCAAAAGGTTGCTGGTTTGATACCAGGTCAGGGCACTTGCTCGGGTTGCAGGTTTTATCCCTAGTAGCGGGTGTGCAGGTTGATATTTGGATCTCAAATCAATATTTTTCTCTCCCTCTCCTTTTTCTATCTCTAAAAATCATTTTAAAAAATAAATTAAATGTATGCCCTTTCTGCTGAAAAACTACTTTAAATCAATTTTAGTTGCCATACTGTGTCCAGGTTTTCCAACAAAATTAAATAAGCTATCATTCTTTAGCTGTGTCATATTCTACAATACTTGTCATATCTTAAAGGTATATTTTGAACAAACCATGGCACAAAATTTGAGCTCCAATAAGCAGGTTGTAACAGATTGTTCATTAAACTCATATATTCATCTCCAAGGATTAAATAGATAAAGGCTGATTCACTTTTATCTGAATAAACATTCTTGGGGCAGTTTCACCTGATTCAAGGCCAGACTTACATTTCCTTGTGGTCTGTAAGCAGCTGGGACAGGTATAGGAATTTCACTCTTGGTGTTCCTGCTCAATCGCAGCTCCAAAGAAGCCTTGCTGTACTGTAACTCGCTGTCAATAGTTGAAAACAGGAAAGCAGTCGAGGAAAAGAACCTTCCATTTGGAAGTTGATTAGAACCCAGACTCATTTCTAGAAGGAAGCTGCCATTTGATCAAAATCATCTGTTAACTGAAGCATCCTTAGAAGAGTGGCAACTAGGGGCTCAGGAGTGGGGGAGAGGGGAAATTGGAAGATAGCGATCAAAGTTACAAAGTTTCAGTATAAGATGACTATGTCTGGAGGTCCAATGGACAGCATGATGACTGTAGTTAATAGTAATGAATTGTATGGCCGAATCCGGTTTGGCTCAGTGGATAGAGCGTCGGCCTGCGGACTGAAAGGTCCCAGGTTCGATTCCGGTCAGGGGCATGTACCTGGGTTGGGGTGCATCCCCAGTGGGAGATGTGCAGGAGGCAGCTGTCGATGTAACTCTCTCATCGATGTTTCTAACTCTCTATCTCTCTCCTTTCCTCTCTGTAAAAAATCAATAAAATATATTTTAAAAAAATGAATTGTATGAGTGAAATTGGTTAGGAGAATAGATTCAAGTGTTCTCACCACAAAAAAATGATTTTGTAAGGTGATGAATATGTTACATTGATTGTGGTAATTTTTTAAAAGGTGTACATATATCAAAACATTATGTTGTACACCTTAAATATAGAAAAGTTTCATGTGTCAATTTTACCTTAATAAATTTGGGGAAGGAAAGCCTTAGGTGGAGCACTTGGTTGATAATCATGGATTTCAAGAGTCCCAGATTGGTTGCTGCCTATTTTAGTACAGAAGTAATACCTTTAATGTTGTTGAAATAGTGGTTAAAAGAACCATATGGTTTATAAACCTGAGTAGGAATAATAGAGACTGCTACAATAAGAGTTTAGAAGAAACTGGAATGTTTCAGAATTTTAAATAATTGTGAACAATATTTCACAACAAGCAAAGAAATGATTAGTTTTTATTCACCATAATTGGCTTTTGACATAATAGCATGTAACTTTGGGTTCCAAGAAAATATAAAAAATACTTATAAGTATTTTTTAAGAACTTGCATTATTTTCATTGAGAGTAAAGGCTACTATCTATTCTAATAAAAGGGTAATATGCTAATTAGACCGGGTCAACCGGCCATCTTCCGGATGTCCGACTTCCTTCTGGACAAAGCCATGGTGGTGGGGGCTGAGGCAGAGGCAGTTAGGGGCGAGATCAGGCTGGAAAGGGAGAGCAGTTAGGGGCGAGATCAGGCTGGTAGGGGTTTAGGGGCGAGATCAGGCCAGCAGGGGAGGGCAGTTGGGGGCTACCAGGCTGGTAAGGGAGGGCAGTTGAGGGCCACCAGGCCAGCAGGAGAAGGCAATTGGGGGAATTAGACAGGCAAGCAGGTGAGTGGTTAGAAGCCAGTGGTCCTGGATTGTGAGAGACATGTCTGACTGCCCCCAAGGTGTCCCAGATTGGAGAGGGTACAGGCCGGGCTGAAGGACACCCTCCCATGCATGAATTTCATGCACCAGGCTTCTAGTATGTATATAATTTTTAAAGAAATAAAGCATACATGTTCTCCAAACATTGAAGGCAGTATTGATTTACAGATGTTTTATTTTAATAGTGAAATATAATGGACATGCATTTATTAAAATGGTATTTATTCTAGTGAAATCACAACAAGCTAAATTAGGTAAAATAAATAAAATACTCTAAATGGCTTTATAATTAATAACCTTCATTAAGATAAAAGAACAGATAGTTGTTCACAAATAGATTTCTATGGTTAATTAACAATAAAGCAAATGTTTACTAATGATCTGACAATTTTCCATACCATCTTGATATCATTAAATTAAAGAACTATTCAATCTAATAAGCATCATGATTAAATAACTTACTTACAGATCAAAGAATTATGTAAACAAGTTCCTCAGAAACATAAAATTTCCCATAAAGCTTCATACTTAAAACATGCAACACTCATGAATTCAGATGTTTTCCTTTTTAAAAATTAATTCTTACCATTGAAAATTTTTGTCTGGATTTACTGATTAAGGAGAAAATTTTGAAACCATAAAAGTAGCAAGCATGATAAGGTTTGATTGCCTTTTTCTTTTCCTTCTTTCATTACTGTATTTAGGTTTCCAAATGCCTTGTCTTCAGATTTTCATTATGTGTACAAATCATAGAGATCAGTCACAGTAGGATCATACCAGCATGTTGCATGCCAATGATGTCCCTTAATGAAAGCAGAGAAAAATCCTGTTTCTAGGACTATTCAATGATCTCCTTTAAAAAGAGACACCCTATTTTTCACTGTTGGAGAAGGACACAGATAAGCAAGGGGAAGTGGATAGGATGATCCATGTAGCAATAAATTAGAGTTGAAATATCAGGATGGTTTTATGTTTGGCTTAATATAGATACAGATGTTTACATAGAAAAATATTTATAGATATGTGTACATACTCAGTTTATATGGCCCTTTTTCATCAGCTGAGAGGGCATGGAAACAATAATATCTAGATAGCAATGAGCACACCCAGCACCATGATCTTGATTTCTAATACTTTTCTGCAATAAAAGGACAAAGAGATCCTTAGAAAATTGTTGATTCTAGGACGGGGTAACAAAATATAGAAGATAATCCTGGAGCATTTTGTAGTGCCAAAGGTTAAGAAGGTGCTCAAAAATAATTGGTGAATATAAAAAGTATACAAAAGCTAACTAAAAGAGCTTCCACTGGCCAAAGATGGAACAATTTGAGAAACAAAATAAGTAAAGTAGTATTGGTTTTTAACCCAAAGTATGAAATAAATATCCTATTATAAATAAATTATTGAATAAACAAAGTAATGGTACAAAAGAGATAAGTGCTCCATGCAGAAGGATTCAAAATTATTTAGATATCCCTCCCTAAAATAGGTGCAGCAGAATTCCCATTCCTTAAGTGTGGGATGCATATAGTGACTTCCTTCTAGAGTACAGTATAGACACAGGGAGGGAAAAAAAGAGTAGCTTTACAGTAGAGAAACCTGACAAATTTTATCTCAAGCCAGGTTATCATGGTCAACCTCAACAGTGAAACATCATATAGATAGGATGTACCTGTTTTTATTGAGCTGCTTTCCCTTTGCAGGAGCTTAGCACAGAGCATTTGTGAGTTAATGAGTCTGTGCTTGGGCCTTAAAAAGAATGCCTAGGTCTACAGACAGCCTCTGTCTCACCTGTATAGAATCCCCACTGATTTTCACAGACAAATGTTGTGGGGACTCCTCTTTCCAGCACTGGTGCTTCAGGATGTGGAACCTAGTGTCAGGAGGAGACCCCTTGTTACTCAAGGGTAAACTCTACGTCTGAGATATCCCTCTTTTTTTCTTCCTTATTGATTAAGGTATTACATATGTGTCCTTATCTCCCCATTGCCCCCTCAGCCCCCCACTTGTGCCCTCACCTCCCTAGTTTCTGTGTCCATTGGTTATTCTTATATGCATGCATACAAGTTCTTTGGTTGATTTCTCCCTCTTCCCCCTCTTGATTCTTTACTTCCACACGTGGCCATGGAATCAGCCTGTTTCACTTCTCTACCCTCCCTACCACTCATGACGAGTGTTTTTTTTTTATATCTTTAGTTATAAAAGATAATATTCAGGTAGTTTTCCAGGGTGGTTGCTCTGTAATTTAGTTGTAATTTTGAAGTGATCATCAGAGTAGGCAAGCACAGCATTTATCTACTCCACATCTTGATGGGAAATGGTATTCTCTGCATCTTTTGATTGGAAAGTGTAATCCATTTTTATTTGACTAATTATTGCAGTTTTGTTCATTGTTTTCTGTTTGCCTTGTAGCTTTTTTATTCTTCTGCTGTTGTTTTTTTGTGGTTTGTTGAATTTTGTAGTGATGTTTTGATAACTTTATTATTTTCTTTTGGGTATTTTTATAGGTATTTTCTTTTTGGCTAACCTGGGAAATACATAAAACACAGCAATCTATTTTAAGCGGTTAACAGTTTAAATTGAATGCATAAACTCCATTCATATACTTCTCCAATATTGATATTATTGATGTCCCAAATTACATCTTTCATATTGTGTATCTACTCATATCTTTTTATAGTTAGTTATTTTTATACTTCTGTCTTTCAACGTCTACACAAGAATTAAGAGTGAATTATGTAGTAGTGTTACAGAGTTACAGTTTTTGTATCTGTCTATATAACTTTTTACTAATCAGGTTTGAACTTTTGTATAGTTTCAGGTTCCTTATTTTTTCTCAATCAAATTGAGCTGCGCTGTCCACAGCAAGATCCCTTGATGTTCTCCTTTACTTCAGTAACCTCCAGGCATCCAAAAAATGCTTGGTCAGTCATGCATTGAACTAAGTGAGATAGGACCTAGTCCCTTGGGCAGCCTTTTAAAAAGCCAGTACAGTAGACACGTGTCCCACTCCCCTCGTTCACTCCTGAGAAAGAAGTCTCAGATTGTGCACTCTCTTCATTCATACTAAGCCATGCTTACCACAGCAAGCTATCTGAGTGAGGCAAGACACACTGCAGTCCTTCAAGCAACTGTCTCCCTTGGGATGGAGTATGAGTCTGGTATTTTGCCTTTTTTGGAGGGCTTCTCATTAGACTGGTATTTATCTTGCCTGTCTAAGTACTAACAAAGAACTGGCATACGCTGAACGCTTGGTGGCCACAGAAAATAAGGGAGCACTGGGCAACTTGCAGATGTAAAACAAGAAAAATTACAGTGTTAAAGACAGACCAGAGGAAGCAAAAGACTAGACGCTCCTGAAAAGGAAGCCAGCAAGTCTATCTAATAAACAAATTTCATGCACAGGCCCAGCAAATTTACTTCCCATAGGAATGTTTTCAGAGGTCCTCAGAATCTTTACCCAGGTTGATTGATGAGATTCTTCCCTTATTCAAAATTAGTCTAAAATTATTTTTCCCTAGTTGTTCCCATAAAATTATTTTAAAATGTGGCTGCTTTTTAACATATGTAAATGTCAATACAAAGATATGAGACACACGAAGAAACAGGAAAAGACTGCCAAATTAAAGGAAAAAATAAATATCTAGAAACTGACCCTACAGAAACAGAAGCACATCAATTACTAGATAAATGATTTAAAGTAAATATCATAAAGAAACTCAATGAGCTCAAGAAAATAATGCATGAACAATAATATTGTATCAACAAAGAGATAGAAAATAATTAAAAGAACCAAATAGAAATTGTGGAGCTGAAGAATATAATAACTAAGCTAAAAAATTACTAGCGGGGTTTAAAAGCAGACAACATTAAGCAGAAATAATCAGTGAACTCAATAAGCCATTTAAAATTATTTAGTCAGAGGAATAAATAATAAAGAATTTTAAAAATGAAGAAATAATAGCAGTATGTACATTATGGGTATCACAGAAAGGGAAGAGAGGACTACAGAACTTATTCAAAGAAATACTGGGTAAACTTTTTAAATCTTTGGAGAGAAATGAACATATAGATACAAGAAGCCCAAAAGACAAAAAAATAAGATAAACCCCCAAAATATAAAACAAGGCAAAGTCTAATCAAATTTTTGACAGTCAAAAACAAAGAGAATTTTGAAGTTGGCAAGAGAAAATGTTTTGTTATGTACATGGGACTTCCATAAGTCTCACTAGTTTTCTCTGCGGAAATCTTGCAGGCCAAAAGGGAATGGGAACAAATATTTAAAGTGATAAAAGAGAAAAGAAACATACCAACCAAAAATATTATACCAGGAAAATTATCTTTCAAAAAAAATAAAAATAAACACTTTCCCAGATAAAACAACAACAACAACATCAAAAAAAAAACCCACCAAAATGTTCATCACCAATAAAATAGCTTTAGAAATAATAAAAGGCATCTTCAACCAATAAATCACCCTCCCTCCTTGGAGGGTAGGAGGTGGAACTGAAAGTTTCAATCCCCAAATCACATGGTTGACTCTACTGGAAACCATCCCCCATCCTTAAATGCTTTCTAAAAATCTTCTGATTAACAAAATAAAGTACACTTTTATTGCCTTCATTACTTAGAAAATCCCAATGGTTTAGGAGCTCTACGTAAAAAATGGGGATGAAGACTTAGTATACATTTCTTACAATAACTCACAATATGTATAGTATACCATTTAAAAATGCCTCTGGAGAAATAGATGGGTTTAATAAATACAGTGCTTGAAAACTTTTCCAAAGTTTGATACATTTCAGCTAAAGAGCTGTTAAAGATTATAAAATAAAGACTTCAAATGAAAAAAGTTTTTCTTTCCTCCCAATTCTTAATTGTGCATGATATTGTACTGTAGAAAATTAATTACTGAAGCTTGGTCCTTGTCTCCTAGGACTATCAGAAAATTATATAACTTTCGAGATGAAAATCATCCCAGAGTCATCTAGTTGCATCCTCCAATTTACCAAATGCTCAGAGATTTTTCTAGGTAATTGTACCTGGATGTAACAGCAAGTTAGTGGCAGAGATGCCTATATATTGCAAGCACAGGCAAAAACACTAAAAAATATCTCAAAAAATTTTTAAAAAATTAAAACACAACAAATTCCACATTTTCTCTAAACCTAAAACTCTTTGTTTAGATTTCTCTCTATTCTATATAATAAAGGGGTAATATGCAAATTAACCCTCACGCCCTCACAAGATGACTGCCTATGACCAGGACGGCAGGGGGGTTAGTGAAGGATGACCAAATGATTGAACAAGCAGGCTGTGTGGGGTGACCAGGTCGGTGGGGGGCGTGAGGTGTGATCAGGCCAGCAAGGAGGGGCAGTTAGGGGAGACCATGTTGGCAGGCAGGTGAGCAATTAGGAGCTAGCAGTCCAAAATTATGAGAGGGATGTCCATCAGCCTGTTTTGGCCCAATCCCCAGGATCAGGACTAAACTGTTAGTCGGACATCCCCCGAGGGGTCCCAGATTGGAGAGGGTGCAGGCTGGGCTGAGGAAACCCCCCTCCATGCATGAATTTTGTGCATGATGCATCTAGTATAAAATAAGTACATTGGTGTTTTTATAACTTGACACACTTTACAACTTTATTAGATATATTCAAGATTAGTAGATTATAATTTAGTTTACATGTTTATTTTGGACATTAAATGACACCTAGAACTGATTCTGATATTCATTTATTATTTTATATTAATGAGAATTCATATCCATACTCTCATTCTTTAATTAATTTAGTCAGTCAGTAGATATCAATAGAAATCTAATATTTATAGGGGAGTGTAGCATGGTGAAACATAAAATGATGAATAAAATAGTCTCTTTTTCTTCTGCTGTTATATAAAATGATTCCCGATGCTGAGTTTCAGTGGGCAAGGTTTCCCTAGAACCCAATGACTAACAAACTTCAGGAACTATTAGTCTACCTATATATAATACCTAGGTCACTTCTTAGTAGTAAATCACATTTACTAGTGTATTGTTGAAATTATTTTAATATAATTAAATTGACTCATTAGCCTATCTACTTTGAGTACTTTGTTAGTGAAAATAGATATACCAAAAACTACACCAAAATAGACTTCTTAATGAAGTCATATTTGCAAAATTCCACCTGTATTACTTCTTGCTGAATTATTTTAGATTGTTTTCAAGGTCATAATAAGCTACATCTCTTTAGTTTCTAATGCTTCCATTAGCACCTAAAAACAGAAAGTTTATGATGATAACAGACATAATACAAATGTCATTTGAGTTCATATCAAATAATGCAAAAACATGTATCAATACCATATACATGTAAGTTACTCTATAGATCCTGACATTGAGAAGCATATCCTTGATGCTTCATAACAGTTTATTTCCCTCAATAATAGTAATCTCAAAAATTCCCCATGATATTTTTCCACCAGAATAAAAGTCTATACTTATACAAGTTAAATTGTATTCATCAATACTATATTGTCTAGCTGCGATATGTTTTCTTCCATTCCTCCTTATATTTGCCTATAAGAAGTTGTATGGGTTTTGATAGATATGAGAACCTGACTATTGTGATGTGTGTGTGTGGGGGGGGGGCGATAATCTCATTTTCAGTTATTTGAATTAGCTCTTTCATTATTTGAAACAAAATTCAGTCATTTTGAGAATAAAAACTGTTTCCCATGCTAAGAAATTGACATCAAAGAGAATTAATCATTTTATTTCCAAAATGATGCTGCCATCTAGAATAATCCTTTACCAGATTAAAAAGGATAATTAGACTTGATTATGTCACTAATGTAAACACCTTAAAAATGGGCTGTACTGCATTGTTTAACTCTACCATCAACTGCTGAATTAGTTTTCTGGCAATGCAGAGAAAACAATATTTACTTTCATTTATGGAGAAAGGAAAAAAAAGCAACTGATAAGGTTTTTATCCTTTGCTCCAGTTCTAAATTGTTCTCAATATCTACTATACTTTCCCAAAACATCAAATGAAATATTAGAAGAAGGAAACAACTGATTGTTAGCTTCTTTGGCAGGGAATTAATTTAAATGAGAATTAAATATTATACAATTTTACTAAATTTTTAGAAACAGAGTGTAATTAGATCTATTGCAATACACCTGGCAATCCCTTGTCTTCTGAGGCACTGTTAGTACTTGAGACTTTTAAGTTTAGAAAAAAAATCTGTTCCTATATCTGTGATTTAAAGTATTTGTTTAAGTTTAGAAAAAAAATCTGTTCCTATATCTGTGATTTAAAGTATTTGTTTAAGTTTAGAAAAAAAATCTGTTCCTATATCTGTGATTTAAAGTATTTGATTGGACTACTCATCAGATATTTTAAAAGGTAATTTTGGATGTTCATTTATATGTAACTCAATGATTTAGACCACTGACTCCCAAATGTTCTCTTCCTGGTGGGAAAATTAAGTGTAATATCAGCTAATGACTTCACAGAGCCACAATTAATTATAGAATTCAAGTCTATTAACTGCTAGAACAGTTCTTGTTAATTAAGTCAGATATTTTCTGAGTAGAAGGTGGCTGATAGTTTCTCTTCAACAACCTACATGGATTCTTCAGTCTTTGTTAGTGGGAATAACTAAACTATAAAATAGCCATGTTGTTGCAAATGGCAATATTTCATCTTTTCTTATGGCAGACAGAAAAAGTTAAGAGCCATATGACTTCACTCATATGTGGGATATAAAACTGAAAGCAACAAATGAACAAACGAAAAACAAACACACAAAAACACAAAGACACAGACACCAGTATGGTGGCTACCAGAGGTAAAGGGGGAGAGGCTAATAGAGACACAGGGGGTCAAATATATGGTGACAGATGAAAATTTGACTTTGGGTGGTAGGCACACTTGCAATATAGGAATCATGTATCATAGAATGTGTACTTGAAACCTTATATAATCTTATATAATCCTATATACCTCATATAATCTTATTAACTGTCACCCCCCAAAATTAATAAAAACAAAACAAAACAAAACAGCCATGATGCTACCAAGTCTTCTTCATTCCACAGAGTAAGAAAGAAGATTCAGGTAGAAGACAAACTCATGAAAAAACCTGATAAGGAATTCCACACGAAACAAACACACATACATATGCTAGTATATGTAGTGGCAATGTATTCTCACATTTTCCTTTACCAATGGAAACATTTATTTGAATTCTTATCATATTAAAATTACTGGTCTTGAAATAAAATGAGAAAAAACTTATACTGGCACCTGGGCTTAACTAGGGACATACTGAGTCAAAGTATATGTAGGTGATAATCAGTCACTTATGAAAATCACTGATCTCCAGGACTTTATCCAAGTACTATGGGCTGAGGGCCCTAGAAGGGTTGTAAGAAAATGCATGAATCCCTGTTAGCTGGAATAAGAGGCATATCTGAGCTTGGGGAAAAATGTAAGTTTTGTTACTCCAGAAGATTTGCTGATTCAGAAAGTATGGAAAAGCATCTGGCACTGAAAACAGGTGGTGGAGTTAAAAATGAATTTTCCATCAGGGCCATCTTTGTGGACAAGCATTGAAGTATACTAGTGTTCCATGAAATGGGAAAATATACTAATGTACTTTTAGGAATTAGTAAAGTATAGCATTGAAAATTGTGATGTTTCTTGAGAGATCACACCATTCATGTAACTGTGCTGTTTGATCATTATTTAAGAGGTATTCACTAACCTACTGTGTAATAGATGTATTTATTATCTATTCAATCATCTTAGGTAGGTCGGTATTTTATATAGTCACTAGAGGCCCGATGCATGAAATTCGTGCAAGAGTAGGCCTTCCTTCCCCCAGCTGCCGGCACTGGCTTCCCTCTTACATCCGGGACCCAGGCTTCTCTCTGACACTTGGGACCCGGGATTCCCTCACAGCCCAGCTTTGTCAAGAAGGACATCCAGTCTAATTAGCATATTACCCTTTTATTATTATAGATATAAATGAATCATATACTTGTGATTTTTTTGGTCATTGGTTATATATAAGGCATTTGTACCAAATAAACTCATTTTATGTGAATATGGATTTGAAAATAGAAAGTATTACATAAAAAGCATAGTCTTATCTGAATCAAGCATATAACTTAGAAAACCAAGAATAAAAAACACATATAATTTTTGGTTTTTAGAAATTTAATTGGTAAGTTGTGCAAAGCCAAAACATGTATGCCAAATTGCAAAAAGGAAAGAACATTTAAGAAGGTATATGGAAGTTATATATCCACTGTAAATAATGTCTCTCTTGAAGCAAAATGTCATTTGAGTCCATCTATGATACAAAACATTTATCATAGATCTTTATCCTACTACTTAATATGAAAAGCATGGAAAAAAATCTATGGTGCATATCAGGACAAAGATAGTTCATTTTCAGACAACCTCTTGATTTGCTTAAAAATGGTTATTTTACTTAAAATCTTAACAGCTTTATTGTAGAACAATACAAAAATTGTGCATATTGATGTACAAATTGTAATGTTTGCCATATGTATAGATCCTGAAAGCACTACCAAAATAAAGATAGGAAACACATCTATTAAACTCAAAAGTTCCCATTTGTACCTTAATATTTCCTCCTATGGCATTTCAAAATAATTATAAGACTACTCATCTGTTCTCTCACTGTAGATTAGTTTGCATTTTCTAAATTTTTATGTAAATACCAGAGGCCCGGTGCACAAAAATATGCGCACGGGGGGGGGTGTGGGTTCCCCTCAGCCCGGCCTGTGCCCTCTCGCAGTCTGGGAACCCTTGGTGGATGACCATCTGCTGGTTTGGGCCCACTCCCTGGGGGATTGAGCCTAAGCTTGCAATCAGACATCCCTCTGGCAGCCCAGGAGCCAATGGGGGATGTCCACTTGCCAGCGGGGAGCAGACCTAAGCTGCAGTCAGATATCCTTAGTGCTGCTGAGGAGGTGGGAGAGGCTCCCACCACCACCGCTGTACTGACAGCCATCAGCCTGGATTGTGGCTGAGCAGAGAGCTCCTTCTGTGGGAGCACACTAACCACCAGAGGGCAGCTCCTGCATTGAGCGTCTGCCCCCTGGTGGTCAGTGTGTGTCATAGTGACCAGTCATGCCCAGTCATTCTGCTGTTAGGGTCAGTTTTCATATTACCCTTTTACTATATAGGATAGAGGCCTGGTGCTCGGGTGGGGGCCTGCTGGTTTGACCTGAAGGGTGTCCTGGATCAGGGTGGGGGTCCCACTGGGGTGCCTGGCCAGTCTGGGTGAGGGGCTGATGGATGTCTGCAGCTGTTCACACCCCCTTCAGGGTGGGGGTCCCCACTGGGGTGCCTGGCCAGTCTGAGTGAGGGGCTGATGGCTGTTGGCAGCTGGTCACACCCTCTTCAGGGTGGGGGTCCTGCTGGAGTGCCTGGCCAGTCTGGGTGAAGGGCTGAGGGCCGTTTTCAGGCTGGTCACACGCCCTTCAGGGTGGGGGTCCCACTGGGGTGCCTGGCCAGCCTGGGTGAGGAGCTGATGGCTTTTTGCAGCTGGTCACACCCCCTTCAGGGTGGGGGTCCCCATTGTGGTGCCTGGCCAGCCTGGTTGAGGGGCTAATGGCTGTTTGCAGCTGGTCACACCCCCTTCTGGGTGGGGGTCCCCACTGGGGTGCCTGGCCAGTCTGGGTGAAGGGCTGAGGGCCGTTTTCAGCCTGGCCAAGCTTCCCCAGCAACAGGAGCTCCCAGCCTCTCCTTTTTTTCTATTTTTTTTTTCTTGGATTTATTTACCTTCTATAATTGAAACTTTGTAGCTTGGGGTCAGGGCTTGGCTTCCTCCATTGCCAGGGGCACCCCAAGTCTCCAGCTCGGTGGCCACTGCTGGCTGAAAGCAGGTTTCTGGGTTTGTTTAGCTTCTATAATTGCAACATTGTTGCTTAGACTGGAGCTCAGAGCTGGGCCGGGGCAGGCTGGGAACCTTGGCTTCCTCCATCACTGGAGCAAGCAATCCTCCTGCTCACTTCAGCTGTGGGTGTCGGCCGCCATCTTGGTTGGCTTAATTTGCATATCCTGCTGCTTAGCCAATGGGAAGCATAGCAGAGGTATGGTCAATTACCATGTTTGTCTATTATTAAGTAAGATAGTCATATAGTATATACTTGTTTTGAGTCTGGTTCCTTTCTTTCATAATTATTTTGAAATTTATTGACTGTATTATATGTATCAACTAGAGGCCCGTTTCCGGAAGATTCCTGCAAGAATAGGGCTTCCTGCAGCTGGAGCAAAGCAGAGAAGGGAGCAAAACCCGCTGAGGAGGGCTTCACTCCCGCTCCCCGCCACGTGGCTGGTTTGTTTCCCCTCCTGCTCCCCGCCACCTTGCTGGTTTGTTTCCCCTCCTGCTCCCCGCCACCTTGCTGGTTTGTTTCCCCTCCCACTCCCCGCTGCCCTGGTTTGTTTCCCATCCCACTCCTGCCACCTGGCTGGGATTCCCCTCCCACTCCCGCCGCCCAGCTGGGTTTCCCTCCCGCCTCCTGCCTCCGCCGCTTTGGCTCCATTCCTGTCTCCGCAGCCTCTACTTGCTCCCTTCTGTAGTGCGTCACTTCCACATTGTCTTCAGTCTTCGCTCCCAGCCGGTATATGCAAATTAACCACCATCGTGGTTGGGTTGATTTGCATATAGTCACTCTGATTGGCTGGTGGGCATGACTTAAGGCATTGCAAAAGTATGGTCAATTTTCATGTTTGTCTTTTATTAGTGTAAATAGTTATGCATTTTAATCCTAAACAGTATCTCATTGTGTTGAGATAGCTCTATTTGTTTATCTATTCATTTGTTTGCTTTTTAATTGAATTTATTGGGTTAGCATTGGTTAATAAAATTATACAGGTTTTACGTATGCAAGTCTATAGTACATTATCTACATATTGTATTGTGTGTTTACCACAGCAAGTCAAGTCCTCTTCCATTACCATTTTCCTTCCTTTACCTTCTTCTAACTCCTCCCAACTGATTTTCCTCTGGAAATCACCATACTGTTGTCTGTGTCTATGAGTATTATGCTAAGTGAAATATGCCAGTCAGAGGAAGACAAATACCATATGATTTCTAATTAGTGTTTCAATTTTCTTTGGAAAAATTCACAGAATTGAAATTGCTGGCTCATTAGGCAGTTCCATTTTTTTAATTTTTGGTGCTAACTCCATACTGCTTTCCACAATGGTTACACCAGTCTGCAGTCCCACCAACAGTGCACCAGGATTCCCTTTTCTCCACATCCTTGCCAACACTTATTGTTTGTTGATTTATTGATGATAGCCATTCTGATAGGTATGAGGTGATATCCTATTGTGATCTTAATTTATACTTTTCTGATGATTAGTGATGATTAGCATCCATTCATAGATTTGTTTCCAGTTTTTGGCTATTAGTGGTAAAGCTGCTATGAATGAGAATGTGTGAACATATGTTTTATTTTTTGGGGGGGCGGGGGGCGGTTAAGTGCCTCTGAGCAAAGTGGCTGGGTTATGTGGCAGGTGTGTTTAACTTTTAAGAAACTGTCAATCTCTGATAACATATACATTTTAATATGTAAAATGTCCAAGTCATAAAATGAAAGTTCAAGTGTTATTTTATAAAATAATGTTACCATACAGTATTCCCTGAAAAAAAACAGAAAAATTAAAGTACTGCTTATCAAGCTTTGACTGAAATATAAAGTAATATGAAAAATTTAAATTATTAGTTGAACTAAAGTCTTCGATACTGCTGCTGCACATCAATTTAAGTAGTTTGTTACTAATAATGAAAAAAAAAATCTGATATGCTAACTGAATTCTTGTGATTGGTAGTCATTTGATGACGAGCCAAATTATATCCAGGGATTACAATGCTTTTAGCTCATTCAATATTAACTTGAAAAAATATATTAAAGGTTATTCTTCTTATGAGACATTTCACTAATTAATGTTTCTAGTGAACAAATGTTCAACCAAAATAACAATTAACCAAATAAATATCTTAAAGTTTAACATGCTTCAATGTATATGGCAATAGTAAAGTGCAATGCTTAAGGAAAATATCACAAGGGCTGTACCACATATGAGAAGTGTGCACTTGAAAATACATATCGTTATTGAATGCAAAATAGAGTGGAATTCGCAGTATGTAAATGTCTATGTCAGTAAAAATTATTCTAATCATCATTTATGCTATCTTCGAACATGTCAATTATATTTGAACATTTAAAACAAAATCATGCAAAAGTTGATTACAAGAAACAGCGTTTTTCTATGTAGAAAGTTAAAGTGCCTTTCACATAATAAAATTTAAAGTTTTTTTTAGCTCTTTCATAATTTTTAGTTTCCACACTTACGTTGTTTAACAGTTTGACACATTTCTCATGGCAGTTTAAACACATATCCTCTTCAGATATTTTTTTGTATGAAATTATTACATGGTATATCTCTCAATGACTGGAAGAATGAGGCATAATTTTCAATTTTATGAATACATTTTATCACATTTTATTTATTTATTCACTTATTTACTTACTTTATTATTATTTTTGACACTATTAAAGATGGCTATCACTACACTGTTGTCTGTGTCTATGGGTTAAGCATATATGTTCTTTGGCTAATCTTTTCACCTTCTTTTATCCATTCACTCCAACCCTCCTCCAGCATGACAGTTGTCAGTTCATTCCATGTATCTATGCCTCTGTTTCTATTTTGTTAGTCAGTTCATTTTGCTCATTAGATTCCACATATAAGTGAGATCATATGGTAATTGTCTTTTTCTGACTGGCTTATTTTACTTAGCATAATACTCTCCAGGTCCCTCGATCCTGTCACAAAAGGTAATATTTCCTTCTTTTTACAACCTCATAGTATTCCACTGTGAAAATGTACCACAAGCTTTTCATCCATTCATCTATTAATGGGCACTTGGGTTGTTTCGAGATATTGGCTCTGAATATAGGAGTGCGTACTAGTATGTTCTTTCTGATTGCTGCTTCAGGATTCTTCTGATATATTACCAGAGGTAGGATTGCTAAGTGAAAGGGCAGTTCCATTTTTAATTTTTTGAGGAATCTGCATACTGGTTTCCACATTGGCTGTACAAGTCTGCAGTCCCACCAAACTTGCACTAGGGTTCCCTTTTTTCCACATCCACAGGAGACTTTGAGGCAGTAGCAGTCAAATAAAGTCTTAGTCTACGATTAGTTTTCTAACACATCCTTTGGTCAAATATGTTTCAGAAATTCTGTTCTAGGTAATGGGGATAATAGTAGTTGGCATGGAAATACTGACAATTCTCTTAAAGCCTCCAGATAAACCTGGCATGTTTAAATCTAGGAAACATTATAGAGCCTCAAACTGGTAACTTCACCAACTGAACATTATTTAATAACTTCCCTATGTTAATATACCCATCAAATTAAGAACTAGCCCCAGACAGTTAATGGTGTTTGCAGTATAATTTTATTATTAAAAGTGTCGAACAATTTGTGCATTGAATTGAATTTTTCTCATATAGATAAAAATTCCATTTTATTAAGTCAAAGCAATAGTAGAGGATAAAATTAGGCATCTCACAGGAGACAGAATGGGGTGACCTCCTAGTTTGCTTTCGAGTCTATAATATTATCAACAGTATACAAAAAGGCTTACCCTTGGTGAGTTAATCATATTTATTCCAATAAAACACACAGAATATATTAAATTAAGAGCCACCAAATCTTGTTTCCAATAATTTAAAATGCATTTTTATTTTCAAATTAAATGTGATTGTTTTATGTAGAAATCACTTGCATTACAACTCATTTGGAATTAAAACATTGAAGATGTCACTACTGTATTATGAATAATTTAGAAACTCTTTATTTCTATTCTGTCCTCTCCCTTTTCTGAGTTCTGTTCATTGAGTCATGGAGTGTAATCCAATTTTGTAACATTTGTAAAATTTAGCATGTAACTTTTTCTTTTCAAGATTTTTAATTGTTCATTTATTTCTGATATATTGACAACAATATTTATACTTAATCTTATATGATTCATTTATCTTAATATTCACCAGCTTTTTATAGTACTTTTCTTTTATGGACTTGTTAAGCTTTAGTCAGTTTCTCATTCATTTGGAAAACATCTTTGCGTAGTTCATGCCTCCTTGAGTAAATTATGTCTCATTCTTCCATTCTTTGACAGATTCACCATGGGTAATCCTATCTAATAATAGAGAAACATGGTAATTAACTGTAACTTTGCTACCCTTCCCATTGGCTAATCAGTGAGATATGCAAATTAACTGCCAACCAAGATGGCGGCTGGCAGCCAGGCAGCTGAAACGAACAAGAGGCTTGCTTGCTCCAGTGAAGGAGGAAGCCAAGGTTCCCCGCCTGCCACTTCCGGCCTCTGAGCTACAGTCTAAGAAACAATGTTGCAAATATAGACGCTAAACAAACCTTATGCTTTCAGCCAGCCAGCCGAGCTGGAGTTGCAACAGTGTTTCAATTATAGAACCCAAACAAACCAGATACCTGGGTTCAGCAACCGAGGTCTCAGAGCTGGAGCCAAGCCTCAAAGCTAAAGCCAGTTCGCAGTTCCAGTATCAGCCATAGAAGGTAAATAAATCCCAGGAAAAAAAAGAAAAGAGAAAAAAAGGAGAGGTTTGGAGCTTCAGTCACCTGCCAGCCAGAAAACGGCCCTCAGCTCCTCACACAGAATGGACAGGCACCCCAGTGGGGACCCCCACCCTGAAAGAGGTGTGACCAGCTGAAACCAGCCATCATCCCCTCACCCAGGCTGGCCAGGCACCCAAGCAGGACCCCCACCCTGATCCGGGACATCCTTCAGGGCAAACTAGCTGGCCCCCACCCATGCACCAGGCCTCTATCCTATATAGTAAAAGGGTAATATGCAAACTGACACTAACAGCAGAAGGACTGGTAATGACTGGTCATTATGACACACACTGACCACCAGGAGGCAGATGCTCAATGCAAGAGCTGCCCTCTGGTGGTCAGGGCACTCTCACATGGGAGGAGCTCTGATCATCCACAAGCCAGGCTGATGGCTACCAGTATAGTGGTGGTGGTGGGAGCCTCTCCTGCCTCCTCAGCAGCGCTAAGGATGTCCAACTGCAGTTTAGGCTTGCTCCCAGCTGGCAAGTGGACATCCCCCGAGGGCTGCCGGGCTGCCAGAGGGATGTCTGATTGCCATCTCAGGCCCAATCCCCCGGGGAGTGGGCCTAAGCCAGCAGGTGGTCATCCCCTGAGGTGTCCCAGACTGCGAGAGGGCACAGGCCGGGCTGAGGGACCCCCTCTCTGCCGAGTGCACAAATTTTTGTGCACCAGGCCTCTAGTTTTATATAAAAAATAAAATAAAATCTATAGGTTATATACTCGTATGTTTAAGCTGCCATGAGAAATGTGTCAAACTGTTATACAACAGGTCGTTTGAGTGACATTTTCACAAAACATTTGCCCATCTGAGAATGGCTTTCTGTTTTCTTTACATATGAAATATGTTTTTCTTTATTGCAGAGATATATGAAACTATCTGGCTTTGGTTCTTTTGTAGGTAAACTATTAATTTTCTTTACTGTCTATATGTTTGTAGAATTTTAAAATTTGTGTTTTAAAATAATTTTACAGGAATATGTCTACTGGTGGGATTTGTTTTGTCAACTTCCCTTCCAAAATGTAATAATTCCCTTTTTTTTTAAATTTTAATGAACATTTTTACTTCCAAATGGCTCTAGAACAGCCGTGGGCAAACTACGGCCCGCGGGCCGAATCCGGCCCGTTTGAAATAAATAAAAATAAAAAAAAAATAAAAAAAGGCTGTACCCTTTTATGTAATGATGTTTACTTTGAATTTATATTAGTTCACACAAACACTCCATCCATGCTTTTGTTCCGGCCCTCTGGTCCAGTTTAAGAACCCATTGTGGCCCTCGAGTCAAAAAGTTTGCCCACCCCTGCTCTAGAAGATACCAGGAAACCATTTGAAATACAAGTGAATTTTTGGAGAAAGGGAGACTTTGTTCAGAATGTTTGATAAGCTTTTGTTTGATTAGCAAGTATGGTAATTATGTCTTCAGGTGATATGTGTTTATGTGCCACATGGTCCTAAACCATGTCCAATTTTAGGGCAAAGAAAGTTCAGGGTATGGGGTAAGATTTTCTATTTCAAATTGAATATGGTAATCTTTATTTAAGAACAAAGCTGAGTGGTTTGATGTTTTAAGTCTGCTTCAAAATGTACTAGAGCTAAACAATTGAATCAAGATAACTGCATCAAAATGTCATATCTTCCTTCTTATTGGTTTACTGTCATGGAAATGTCAAAATAAAGAATCTCAAAAAACTTGATATTAAGACAGCAATTCAGAATCCTAATACAGAAATGAACTCAAGAATGTTTCTGTTATCAGTTTATATTTAAAATAATTATTCACTGATTACATTTTTAAAATCACATTTCATTAAAAATATCTAAAATTTTTTTGATCTGAGAGATTAAAAACAACATATAGCCCCAATGTAATATGGATTTTTAAATTATACTCAACAGCTTTAATAAGACTGATATTAACATTCAAATTAAAATATTCAGATATAGAAGGGAAGGTTTATTAGAATGCATAGAAAAAGATAACTAAAGTAATAGAGGTATCTGTGGTAGCAGAAAAAAGGCAAAGTGAAAGACTCCACTGCAAAAGTAGCTTACTAGTTACCTGTAATTAAAATTATGAAGGCCAATGTGAAGATGTAAATATGTTCATATAGAATATAAGTTCCTTCCATTAACCTATGTGAACTGAGAACCATAACATACTTATGAATATGTAGCTATATTTTAAAAATCAAGAGATTCTAGCAATCCCTTGTTAGTGAATTTTACTTCACTTATTACTAATTATTTTGTTTTATTTATTTGTCACAGGAATGCAAGACATGGAACCAAATGAGCTGAAGCTGTTATATGAAGCATGCAGGTTCATATTCAGCTGATTGTCAGGTTAAAGATAACCACAAAAGACTCATATCTAAGCATAAGCTATGTTTCCTAAGATCATTAAGCTGAAAAAGAAATTAATCATATCCTCAGTATTTGCAAGGAAACTACCTTTTGTCTTCTATCTCATTTTGATAAGGACAGAATTGAGACCCCCCCCCCTATTTTCATTTCTTTTCTGTGTGCAAAGCAAAATACAATTATCTTGCAATGTATTTGAGTTTACTTCTGCTGATTTAATATAATTAAATATGTACTGGTTCTACCTGAATTTCTTTATTATTTTTCTTTCTTTTAAAAAGTTATGTCTCACTGGAATATTTTGTTTTACTTTTTTTATTTTATTTTAAAATAATTATAAATCCATAAGGAATTTCAAAGGTTATAGAAATTCCCTATGTACCATAATGGTTGAATTTTTCATAATTATAATACAATATAAAAATCAGGAGGTGGATATAGGTACAATGTATGTGTTCAGTTCTATGTCCATTTATTCCATGCACAAATTTATGTAACTGCCAGAGCAATCAAGATAGAGAACTTTCCATCACCACAAAGACATCTGACATGATACTCTTTTTTAATCACACCCAACTTTTTGCCCACCCCCAAAACCTTGCAATTCTTCTATCTGTTCACCATCTCTATAGTGATGTCATTTTGAAAATGCTATATACATGATATTATATACAATGTGACATTTTGATATTGTCGTATGTTGTAATCTATTTTTGAGTCATGTATTCTGTTTCATTGATCTGTATGTTTATCCCTTAACTAATACCACACAGTTTTGATAACTTTACCTCTATAAAATTTCTTAAAATCCATTAGAGTGATTCCTCCTACTTTTTTTAAATGTAAGTCATTACATTTTATTCTGGGCACATAACAATCTAAACTGTAGAGGATTCAGAAGATGGTGGCCTGCAGGATGGCAGTGAAGGGGAGCCCAAAGCATAGATCCTAGGCACCATGATCACACAACCCACTGCCAAACATGCAGCATCAACCCTGGGTCTGGTGATCATGCAGGCCGCTGCCAAGCCTGCCCCTTCGACCCCAGGACTGGTGACCTTGTGACCCACTTCTAAGCCCGTTGCTACGGTCACAAGCCCCATGTGACTCGACACCTAGATCCTTCAGTGACAGCAAATATGCAGAGAAAAAGAACAACCCAAAATGGAAAGAAGGAATCACCAGAAAAGGAACTAATTGAAGCAGAGGCATGCAATATGTCAGAAAAAGAATAAGGGTCATACAGTTAATAAACTGGATGGATGAGAAAATCTACAACTTCTGTAAAAATCAAGAGGAAATAAGGAGTGATATAACTACAATAAAAACATTGTGGAATGTTTCAACAGTAGAATAAATGAAGCAGAAGACCAAATTAGCGAATTAGAAGACAGGGCGATAAAACATACCCAATCTAAACTGCAATTGGAGAAAAAAATTAAAACGCAGGAGAGTCTAAAGGCATTTTGCAGCAACATGAAACAAAGCAAAATATATATAATAGGGGAACCAGAATTTAAAAAAAGATGAGGAAGGGTTAGAAAACCTATTTGAAGAAACAATGTCAGAAAACTTCCCTGGTTTGGGAATAAAAAAGTCACACAAGTAGAGAATCCCAAACAAGATGAACCCAAAAAGACCCACACCAAGACACATCATAATTACGTTGCAAACGTTAATGACAAAGAGAGTATCTTAAAGGCTGCAAGAGAGAGACAGAGTTACCTCCAATGGATCTCCAATTAGATTATTAAATGATTTTCAATAGAAAAACAACAGGCTAAAAAGGAATGGAAGTAAGTATACAAAGTGATGCAAAGCATGGGACTTAATCCAAGAATGCTTGATCAAGCAAGGCTACCATTCAAAATTGAAGAGGAAATCAGGAGCTTCACAGACAAAAAAAGGCTAGGGGAGTTTATCACTACCAAACCAGCAATGTAAGAAATACTAAAGGTACTGTTGTAAAAAGAAGAAATAAAAAGGGAAGAAGAAACACAGACACACACAAAAAATAGCTACAAACAAGTACTTATCAATAATAACCTTAAATGTAAATAGACTAAATGCTCTAATCAAAAGACATTGAGTGGATGAATGGATAAGAAAACATGATTCATATGTATGCTGTCTACAAGAGATTCAACTGAAAACAAGGGACTCTGACAGACTGAAAGTGAAGGGATGGAAAAATGTTTTTCAGGCAAATGGAAATGAAAAGAAAAGAAAAAAAAAGCTAGGGTAGCGATAATTATATCTAACAAAATAGACCTCAAAATGAAGACCATAACAAGAGATAAGGAAGGCCACTTCATAATACTAAAGGGATAAAAAAACAGGAGGCTATAACTCTGGTAAAAAATATTGCACCCAATGCAAGAACATCCAAATACATTTAAAAAAAAAAACTTATGGAAGACATTAAGGGAAAGATAGAAAATAATACAATCATAATCATAGTACGGGACTTTAATAATCCATTGACATCACTGGATACATCATCTAGACAAAATATCAGCAAAGAAACAGCAATCCTAAATCACTTACTATATCAGAGGGACTTAATTAACATCTCCAGAACATTTTGCCCCAAACCTATGGAACATACATTCCTCTCAAGTGCACATGGGACATTTTCAAAGGTAGACTACATTTTGGGTCACAGGCAAAGTCTCTCTAAATTCTAGAAGATTGAAATTATATCAAGCACCTTCTCAGATCACAATGGCATAATATTAGAAACCAACTACAATTAAAACAATCAAAAAACTTCAAACACTTGGAGGCTGAAGAGCATGCTATTAAACAATAATTGGTTTATCAAAGAGATCAAAGAAGAAATTAAAAACATCCTGTAAATGATTGTCATTCATTTCCAGACACTGTGAAAGTAGTCCTGAGAGGGAAGTTCATAGCATTTTTTCCTACCTCAAAAAACAAGAAAAAACTGGTAATAAATTATTTAACTCTACATCTTAAAGAATGAGAAAGAGAGCAACAAGAAAATGCAAGAGTGAGTGGCAGGAAGGAAATAATAAATATCAGAGCAGAAATAAATGACAGAGAGACAAAAAAAAAAAAGATCAATAAAACTGAGCTGGTTTTTTGAAAGGATAAACAAGATTGATGAAACTCTAGCCAGGCTCACCAAGAAGCAAATAGAAAGAACCCAAATTTAAAAAAAAAAATCAGAAATTAAAGAGGCAAAATAATAACAGACCCCAAAGGAATACAAAGGGTTGTAAAATAATACTATTAAGAACTCTATTACAACAAACTAGACAACCTAGAAGAAATGAATATAGTTCTAGGAAAATACAACCTTCCCAAACTAAATCCGGAAGAATAAAAAAAAAATCTAAATAGGCTAATAACATGGAGGAAATCGAAGCAATCATAAAAAAATTCCCAGCAAACAAAAGCCCAGGGCCAGATGGCTTCTCACGGGAGTATTATCAAACATTCAAAGAACTAAAACCTATCCTCCTCAGGCTATTCCAAAAAATTCAAGAGGAAGGAATACTTCCAAGCACATTCTATGAAGCCAACACTACACTAATCCCAAAACCAAATAAAGACACTACAAAGAAAGAGAATTACAGGCCAATATTCTCCATGAACATAGATGCTAAAATCCTCAAAAAAATCTAGCAAATTGTATCCAGCATTATATTAAAGAAATCATACACCAGGACCAAATGGGTTTTATTCTGGGGATGGAAGGATAGTACAATAGACTAATCAATAAACATGATACATAACATAAACAAATTGAGAGATAAAAATCATATAGTCATATCAATTGATACAGAAAAAAGATTTGAAAAATATGCAACACCCTTTTTCATAAAACCCTCAGCAACTTGGGAATAGAGAAATCATACCTCCACATAATAAAAGCCTTATATGACAAACCCCCAGCCAACATACTCAATAGGCATAAACTAAAACCATTTCACCTAAGAACAAGAACAAGACAGGGATGCCCACTCTCACCACTCCTGTTCAACATAGTACTGGAAATGCTAGCCATGAGGATCAGGCAAGAAAAAAAACTAAAAGGCATCCAAATTGGAAAATAAGATGTAAAACTGTCATTATTCGCAGATGGCATGATATTGCACATAGGAAACCCCAAAGACTCCATCAAAAAGTTTTAGACTTAATAAATGAATTGATCAATGTAGGAGGATACAAAATTAGCACCCATAAATCTACAGCATTTTTATACAAATGGTAAACTTACAGAAAAAGAGATTAAAAAACAATCCCATTCACCATTGCAACAAAAAAATTAAGATACCTAGAAATAAACTTAACTAAGGAGGTAAAAACCTCTACTCAGAAAACTACAGGACATTGAAAAAAGACATGGAGAAAGATATAAACAAATGGAAGAATATACCATGTTCATGGATTGGTAGAATCAACATCATTAAAATGCCCTTACTACCCAAAGCAATCCATACATTCAAAGCACTCCCCATTAAAATACCAATGGCATATTTCACAGACCTAGAACAAACTCTCCAAAAATTCATATGAAATAAAAATTAAAAAAGACCACAAATATTCACAGTAATCCTGAGAAAGAAGAACAAAATAGGAGGGATCTCAATACCAGATATAGAGCTATATTATGTAGCTACTGTCCTCAAAACTGCCTGATAATGGCACAAGAGCAGACATAAAAACCAATGGAACAGAATAGATAACCAAGAAATGAACCCAAGCAACTATGCTCAGTTAATATTAGACAAAGGAAGCAAAAGCATACAATGGAGTCAACACAGTCTTTTCAATAAATGGTGTTGGAAAATTGAACAGATACATGCAAAAAAATTAAACTAGATCACCAACTTACACCATACACAAAAATAAACTCAATATGGATAAAAGACTTAAACGTAAGATGGGAATCCATAAAAATCTTAGAGAAATCCACAAACAGCAAAATATCAGACATATGTTGTAGCAATATCTTTCCCAATACATCTCCTAGGACAATGAAAACTAAGGGAAAAATAAAGAAATATGACAAAACCAAATAAAAAGCTCTGCAAAAGAAACCATCAACAAAACAACAAGAAAGCCCACTGCTTGGGAGAACATATTTACCAATGTTATCTCTGATAAGGGTTTAATATCCAAAATTTATAAGGAACTCATACAACTTAAAAAAAGGAAGTAAACAGTCCAATAAAAAATATGGGCAAAGGACTTAGATAGACACCTTTCAAAAGAGGACATACAGGCCAAAAGACATGAAAAAATGCTCAGTCACTAATTATTTGAGAGGTGCAAATCAAAACGACAATGAGGTACCATCTCACACATGCCAGAATGGCTATAATCCATAAATCAACAAATTACAAGTGTTTGGGAGGATGTTCAGAGAAAAAAGGAACCAACATGCACTGCTGATGGGAATGCAGACTGGTGCAGCCACTGTGTAGAACAGTATGGAGTTTCCTCAAAAAATTAAACATGGAACTACCATTTGACCTAGGAATCCCATTTCCAGGAATATATCCCGAGAAATCAGAAACATCAATCAGTAAGTATATATGCACCCCTGTGTTAATAGCAGCACAATTTACAATAGCTAAGATTTGAAAACAGCTTAAGCGCCCATCAGCAGATGAGTGGATTAAAAAACTGTGGTACATCTTCACAATGGAATACTATGCTGCTATAATAAAGAAGGAACTCCTACCATTTGCAAAAGCATGGATGGACCTTGAGAACATTATACTAAGTGAAATAATCCATTTGGAGACAGATAAATATCACATGATTTCACTCATTTATGGAATATAATGAACATAACCTGATGAGCAAAAATAGATCCAGAGACAGAGAAGCATCAATCAGATTGTCAAACCTCAGAAGGAAGTCAGGGGACGGTGGAGAGGAGGGGTAGAGATGAAGTAAAGGACTTGTATGCAGGCATATAAGCATAACCAATGGACAACAGGGGGGTGTGGGTTTGTGCTGGGGTGGGGGTGGTGGGTGGTCAGGGAGAGGTCAATGGGGGAAAATGAGACATATGCAATACTTTAATAAAAAAAATATAAAAATATACACTAATAAAAGAGAAACATGCAAATTAACCATCACTCCACCACTCTGCCACTCCACACCCACCAGCCAACCAGGAGCAAGTATGCAAATTAACCTAATTAAGATGGCGGCAGCCATGGAGCTGGAGTGAGCAGGAGACTTGGGTTGCCCCCAGCAATGGAGGAAGCCAAGCTTCCAGCCTGCCCTGGTCCTCCCTGGGCTCTGCTCAAGGCTACAAAATTTCAATTATAGAAGATAAATAAATCTCAGATACCTGCTTCTAGCCCGCCCTGGCCTCCGCTCAAGGAGGCGCTGGAAAAAAAGGAGAAGCTGGGAGCTTGGGTCGCAGAGGGATGTGGCCAGCCTGGAAACAGCCATCAGCCCCTCATCCAAGCTGGCAAGGCACCCCAGTAGGGACCCCCACCCTGAAAGAGGTGTGGCCAGCCTGAAAATGGCCCTCAGCCCCTCACTCAGGCTGGCCAGGAACCCAAGAGAAACCCCCACCCTGATCTGTGACACCTTTCAGGGCAAACCAGCCGGCCCCCATCCGTGCATCAGGCCTCTATCTAACCTAATAAAAGAGAAACATGCAAATTGACCGCACCTCCACTATGCCCAACCCACCCCCACAAGCCAACCAGAGTGACTATATGCAAATTAACCCTACCAAGATGGCGGCTGGCAGCCACTGAGCTGGAGCAAGCAGGACGCATGGTTGCCACGGCGATGGAGGAAGCCAAGCTTCCTGCCTGCCATGGCCAGATGTGGCCTCTGCTCAAGGCAGGCAACAATGTTTCAATTATAGAAGATAAATAGATCCCAGATACCTGCTTCCAGCCAGCCTGCACTGGGAGCTTGGGAGGCTGGGGGCTGTGGCCAGCCGGCAAACAGCCATCAGCCCCTCACCCAGGATGGTCACACCCTCATGGGTTGAGGGTCCAGACTGGGGGCCTTGGCAAGCCTGCAAATAGACATCAGCCACTAACCAAGGCTGGCCACACCCTCATGGGATGAGGGACCCTGTTGGGGGGCTTGGACAGCCTGAAAACAGCCATCAGCCCCACACCTAGACTGGCCAGGCACCCCAGCAGGATGCCGACCTTGAAGGGGGTGGGGCCAGCCTGAAAACAGCCATCAGCCCCTCACCCAGGCTGGCCAGGCACCCCAGCGGGGACACCCACCCTGATCTGAGACACCCTTCAGGGCAAACCAGCCGGCCCCCACCCATGCATCAGGCCTCTATTCTATATAATAAAAGGGTAATATGCAAATTGACCCTAACAGCAGAACGACTGGGAATGACTCGTCACTATGACACACACTGACCACCAGGGGTCAGACGCTCAATGCAGGAACTGCCCCCTGGTGGTCAGTATGCTCCCACAGGGGGAGCTCTGCTCAGCCACAAGCCAGGCTGATGGCTGCCAGTACAGCGGTGGTGGAGGGAGCCTCTCCCTCCTCCTCAGCAGCATTAAGGATGTCCGACTGCAGCTTAGGCATGCTCCCTGCTGGCAAGTGGACATCCCCCGAGGGCTCCTGGGCTGCCATAGTGATGTCTGACTGCCAGATTAGGCATAATCACCTGGGGAGCAGGCCTAAGCCAGCAGGTGGACATCCCCTGAGTGGTCCCAGACTGCAAGAGGACACAAGCCGGGCTGAGGGACACCCCACCCCCCCGAATGCAGAAATTTTTGTGCACTGGGCCTCTAGTAAATAAATAAACTGTATTAGTATCTTTTTTGGTGCAATAGAAATTTGTGTTTCAAATTTAAGTATATGTGGTATACAATATTATATTAGTTTCAGGTGTACAATATAGTGACTCAACATTTGTATACCTTACAATGTCATGTCTAACCTAACTCTAGAATTTATTTGTCACTGTGCAAAGGTATCACACTTATTCCCCTTCACCTGTTTCACTCATCCTCCCAACCTTACTCTCAGCCATCATTTTGATCTGTTTCTATGAGTCTACTTTTGTTTTATATCATTTGTTTTTTGTTTGTTTGTTTGTTTTAAGATTCCACACGTAAATGCAACTAAATGCTTATTTCTCTTTTTCTGTTTCACTTATTATGATTCAATAATCCCACTTGTGGATATTTATCCAAAGAAAATGAAAATGCTAATTTGAGGATATATGTGACCTTATTTTTATTGCAGCATTATTTATAAGAGCCAGTTTATTCTTCTAATTTGAAATTGTTTTAGATATTATAACTTTGATTTTTTCAAATACATTTTAGAATAATTATGTTTATAAAAATCTTGCTTAGGTTTTCATACTGATTATATCAAACCTTGAAAATTTGGAGTAACTAAGATATTTAATATGTTGAGCATTTGAATTCATGAATACAGCATAACTCTCCATTTCAATGTCTTTTCCTAGCTATTCTTATTTTTTAAAGAGCTATTCTCCTTTATTTTGTCTTGTTACATTTTTCTTTTTTCAAGCTATTGAACACCTGAAAATAAAAAAATATAATTTTGTAGGTTTTTTTTTTCTTTAAGAACAAAGTTGATACTTGGTTTACAAGATAGAAAGAAGAAAAGAAAAATAAGGTCCTATACATACATGAACCAATAGCTAATTACTTGGAAAACTAGTTTTTGATTTTACAAATAACTAGCTTTAGTAACAGACAGCTGAAATTAATCTAATAAAATGATACCAGTAGCCTATAATATATCCCAAATACCTCATCATCATCCTATAAATGCAGACAATTAAATCTGTAGGAACCAGAGAGATCTTCCATTTCAGAAGTTAATAAATATTGGTTTCTGATCTGAGAAGTTTGAAGATTAAATTTTAATGCAATTTTATCATTTTATATTTTGTTATAAAATATACAAAACATAACACATAATTTTAACTATTCAAAATGTAAAATTTAGTGGCATTAAGTAACATCAATATTTTCTAACCATCACCATTGTTTATACCCCAAATTTTTCATCATTCATTTCTTTTCATTAAAAGATTTTAATGTTGACATTATTACAGATGTCCACCATTCCTCACCTTTTCCCATTTCCACCCATATCTACCTCCCTCAGACTGAAATCCCTTCCCACACCAAAGCTAGAGACTCTTCCCCAGAAAGTAATACAATTGTCCAAGTGAGGGGCCTTTAATTTCACATGGAAAATTCTAATGGCCTCAGACCTTACTGGAGGCCTTTATTCCTGTTTCGGAGATAAAAAATAGTGGCTCTTTTAACCTGCCCCTTACAGCTGGGCCAATAATTTGTCCTTGTCTCATATTTTTTTAACAGCCTTGGTCTCTTAAGAGGCTTGGTACCATGAGACAGTTTTCTAAGAAATGTATGAGTATTCACTGTCAATTTGGCTGAGTAGAATTTAATGTCCAGGTCCTGAGTTTAAATTATATCTTCAGTCAGCTTCCAAAATAAGGTAATAAAAAATCTTAATTCTCTGAGCAATTGTACATTTTATACTTTTTTATATGTGGAAGAAGTATTAATTGACAAGCAGGAACATTTGTATGAATTAAAACATAATTGTGTTGTAGAATAAAACAGTATTATTAACAAGCATTAGGTTAAAACACTTGCAGCAGTTTGGTTTTGCTTAGACTGGTTACAATGTTTGCCTCAAGCAAGATGGCCACCAGGGCATGGGTCTTCCATCCTCAAGCCAGATGACTTCAATAATAACTTCCTCCCTTAAGCAAAATGGCTCAATAGTAACATCGTAGCTTCTGCCCTCTAGTAATGAGTAGAGAGTGTGGGGCCATTACAGCTAGAAGAAACAGCTTTCTAGGGAAGTTTATTCCAGACAGAGAACCTAATGTGGGCCATTTCCCCCTCCTCCCCACGACACAGCCATGAGGTCTGAGCTATGTACCCCTGAAGCATAGTAATGATCTCTCCTTTGGAAAAACTGCTGTTTGAAATTATCTGCTATTTTTAGATAGTCCCTTGCTCTGTAAGTCAACCATGTTATTTTTAGACGGTAACTTATTCTGTAAAAATAACTTTGGTTTTTAGCTTGAATAATAGAAAAGATAAACTTAATTGTATGACCTTGCAAGCTAGCCATCTAAAGGGGCTGATACGCTGATATTGATAATTCCCATATTTTCATGCCAAGTGTTTGTTCATTATGTATCCAAGGTTACAGGTGTCTGTATAGATACTATGTGTACTCAAGGTTACAAATTGTATAGATATGACAGGTGTTTGTTAGATATGATATATACACAAGGTTACAAGCTGTTTATAAAAATAACTTACACAAAGACCTAGAAGGATATAAAAAGGTAATACTCCTTCCTGGGTTTGTTCAGAATTTGACAGAGATATTCTGCTCTTAACTGGAACACAATCAAAGACTCTTAATTAATAGGCTTGTTAAGGTGTCTTTTATCTAGCTTGCTGATTGACAATACAACATCCCAAGCCTGCAGGGATGTGAGGGACTTGGAAATTACATGTATCATTTTGGGGGAATTTCAGATACCTGCAAGCACACCATTCCAGCAAAAAACATCAAAAACTTCCCAAAAAATAAAAGTCCAGGACCAGATGGCTTCATCAGTGAATTCTACAAAAGACAAAGAAGATTTAAAACCTATCCCTCTCAAACTTTTCCACATATTTGAAGAAGAAACAATACTTCCTAACACATTCGATGAGGCCAATATAACCCTGAAACCAAAACCTGGCAAAGAAAACTACAGACCAATATCTCTGATGAATACAGATGCAAAAATCCTAAGCAAAATACTAGCAAATCAAACATAACGGTACATCAAGAATATAATACATCATGATTAAGTGGGATTCATTCCAGGAGCACAAGGAAGGTTCCACATACACAAATAAATTAATATAAAATAGCACATTAACCAAAGAAAGGATAAAATTAATATGATCTTATCAAAAGATGCAGATAAAGCATTTGATAAAATACAACATCCATTTAGGATTATAACACTCAATAATATAGGAATAGAATGAAAGTACCCCAGCATAATAAAGGATAAACCCTCAGCTAATATCATACTCAATGGTGAAAAACTGAAATCTTTTCCTTTACCACCAGGAACAAGACATGGATGCCCACTCTCACCAATCTTATTCAACATAGTGCTCAAAGTCTTAGCCAGAGAAATAAGGCTAGAGAAAGAAACAAAAAAGGCATCCAAATAGGATAGGAAGAAGTCAAACTGCCATCAAAAAACTATCCTATCTAATAAAAGAGAAATATGGTAATTAGTGTACAACCACTACCCTTCCCATTGGCTAATCAGCGAGATATGCAAATTAACTGCCAGCCAAGATGGCGGCCGGCAGCCAGGCAGCTTTAAGCGAACATGAGGCTTGCTTGCTTCAGTGACGGAGGGCTCCAACGTTCCCCGCCAGCCGCTGCAGGCCTCTGAGCTGCAACTCTAAGCAACTATGTTACAAATATAGAAGCTAAACAAAACCCCAGAAACCTGCTTTAGTCCGTCGGGCTTCAGCCAGCAGGATCGCAATATTGTTTCAAATAAAGAAGGTAAACAAAGGCCAGAAACCTGCTTCCAGCAGAGGAGGCCTAAGAGCTGGAGCAAAGGCTCAAAGCTAAAGCTGGCTCAGAATAAAAAAAAAAAAAAGGAGCAGTTGGGAGCTTCAGGCACTCGCCAGCCTGAAAAAAGCCCTCAGCCCCTCACCCAGACTGGCCAGGCACCCCAGTGTGGAACCCCACCCTGAAGGGTCTGTGACCAGCTACAAACAGCCATCATCCCCTCACCCAGGCTGGCCAGGCACCCTAGTGGGGACCCCCACCCTGATCCAGGACACCCTTCAGGGCAAACCAGCCAGCCCCCACCTGTGCACCAGGCCTCTATCCTATATAGTAAAAGGGTAATATGCCTCCCAGCACCGGGATCAGCGGAGCCGAGAGACCTCCCGGCACTGGGATCAGTGTGACAGGGGGCAGAGCCCAAACCCCCTGATCGCCCTGCGGTTCTGTGTGTGACAGGGGGCGGGGCCACAACCTCCCTATCTGCCCTGCTCTGTTCTTGACAAGGAAAGGCGCCCCAACCCCCTGATCAGCCCTGCTTTGTGCCTGATAGGGGGAGCTCCCCAACCCCATGATCACCCTGCGGCTCTGTGTGTGACAGGGTGCGGCGCCCCAACCCCCTGATCGGCCCTGCTCTGTGTGTGACAGGGGGCAGCGCCCCAACCCTCTGATCGGCCCTGCTCTATGTGTGACAGGGTAGAGCCATAACCTCCCCATTGGCCCTGCCCTGAGTGTGACAGTGGCGGCGCCCCAACCCCCTGATTGGCCCTGCTCTGTGGGTGATAGAGGGTGGCACCCTAACCCCCTGATCCGCCCTGCTCTGTGTGTGACAGGGGGCAGTACCCCAACTCCCCTATCGGCCCTACTCTGTGAGTGACAGGGGGGAGCTCCTCAACCCCCTGATTAGCCCTGCTCTGTGCGTGACAGGGGGGAGCTTCCAAACCCCCTGATGGGCCCTGCTCTGTGCATGACAGGGTATGGAGCCCCAACCCCCCTGATGGGCCCTGCTCTGTGCGTGACAGGGGGCAGCACCCCAACCCCCTGATTGGCCCTGCTCTGTGTGTGACAGGGGGTGGTGCCACAACCTCCCCATCGACCCTGCCTTGAGTGTGACAGGGGGCAGTGCCCCAACCCCTCAATCAGCCCTACCCTGAGCGTGACTGAGGGTGGCATCACAACCTCCCAATCTGCCCTGCTCTGTGCATGACAGGGGGCAGCACCCCAACTCCCCAATCGGCCCTGCTCTGAGCCCAACCAGGGGCTACACCTAGGGATTGGGCCTGCCCTCTGCCACCCAGGAGCAGGCCTAAGCCAGCAGGTCGTTATCTCCTTAGGGGTCCCAGACTGTGAGAGGGCACAGGCCAGGCTGAGGGACCCCTCCACGCCCCCCCCCCCGAGTGCACAAATTTTTGTGCACTGGGCCTCTAGTAACAAATAATAAGCAAATATAGTCCAGTTGCAGCATACAAAATAAATGTGCAAAAATCGATTGTATTCCTGTATATGAAAAACAAAACTTGGAAAAAAGAAATAAAAAACAATTACTTTTGAAATTGCAGTAAAAAAGAAAATACCTAGGAATAAAGTTAACAAAAAACGTGAAAAGACCTATATACTAAAAATTACAAAGCATTACTAATAAGAGATTGAAAAAGTTACAACAAAATGGAAAAAATATTCTGTGCTCATGTATTGGAAAAATCAACATAGTTAAAATGACCATATAACCCAAATCAATATATAGATTTAATGTAATCCTCATCAAAATTCCAATGTTATTTTTTAAAGAAATAGAATGAGAAATCATCAGATTGGTATGGAACAACAAAAGACCCTGAATAACCAGAGCAATCCTGAGAAAAAAGAATGAAGCTGGTGGTATCACACTAACTAACCTCAAGTTGTACTACAGAGCTACAATAGTCAAAACAGCATGGTTTTGGCAGAGAAAGAGACATGCAGATTAATGGAACATAATAAAACCACATGTATATGGACAGATAATTTTCAACAAAGGAGCCAGAAACACACAATGGAGTAAATATAGTTTCTTCAATAAATGGTGCTGGGAAAACTGGAAAGCCACATGCAATAGAATGAAACTGGATTACAGTTTTTCCCATGAACAAAAATCAAAATGGATAATGGATCAAAGACCTAAATATAAGACCCAAACAGTAAGTTACATAGAAGAAAATATAGGTACCAAATTTATGGACCTTGGCCATAGAGAACTGCCACAGTCTTTTAGGAGCAAGCTTTCAGAAATCTGGAGAAGGGCTGTGCATAAATGAATAGAGATTAGACAAGAAATCTAAATTTGGAAGGCATGGGGGAAAGCTAGGTGGAAACTTAGCTCTAGTGACTAAGCTCCCTGAATCTCCAGACCCATGGCTTTTTATTAACACACTAGACGCCCGGTGCACAAAAATTTGTGCACTCGGCGGGGGGGGGGGGGCGGTCTCTCAGCCCGGCCAGTGCCCTCTCGCAATCTGGGACCCCTCAGGAGATGACCAGCTGCTGGCTTACTCCCGCTCCCCAGGGGATTGGGCCTAAGCTGGCAGTCAGACATCCCTCTGGCAGCCTGGCAGCCCTCAGGGGATGTCCACTTGCCAGTGGGGAGCAGGCCTAAGCTGCAGTAGGACATCCTTAGTGCTGCTGAGGAGGCGGGAGAGGCTCCCACCACCACCACTTTACTGGCAGCCATCAGACTGGCTTGTGGCTGAGCAGAGCTCCCCCTGTGGGAGTGCACTGACCACCAGGGGGCAGCTCCTGTATTGAGCATCTGCCCCTTGATGGTCAGTGTGTGTCATAGTGACCAGTCATTCCCAGTCGTTGTTCTGCTGTTAGGGTCAATTTGCATATTACCCTTTTATTATATAGGATAGAGGCCTGATGCACGGGCGGGGGCCTGCTGGTTTGCCCTGAAGGGTGTCCCGGATCAGGGTTGGGGTCCCACTGGGGTGCCTGGCCAGCCTGGGTGAGGGTCTGAGGGCCATTTTCAGATGGGCCACACCACCTTTCAGGGTGTGGGTCCCCGCTGGAGTGCCTGGCCAGCCTGGGTGAGGGGCTGAGGGCCATTTTCAGGCTGGCCACATCCCCTTCAGGGAGGAAGGTTTTGCTGGGGTGCCTGGCCAGCCTGGGTGAGTGGCTGATGGCTGTTTGCAGTCTTGCCACAGCCCCTTCAGGGTGGGGGTTTTGCTGGGGTGCCTGGCCAGCCTGGGTGAGGGGCTGATGGCTGTTTGCCGGCTGGCCAAGTCCTCCAGTGGGGAACCTTACCCCATGAGGGTGTGGCCATCCTGGGTGAGGGGCTGATGGCTGTTTACAGGCTGGCCACGGCCCCCAGCCACCCAAGCTCCAAGTAGAGGCTGGCTGGAAGCAGGTATCCGGGATTTTTTTATCTTCTATAATTGAAACTTTGTTGCCTTGAGCGGAGGCTAGAGCTGGCCAAGGAAAGCGGGAAGCATGGTTTCCTCCATCGCTGGGGCAACCGAGCCTCCTGCTTGCTCCAGCTCCTTGGCTGCTGGCCTCCATTTTGGTTGGGTTAATTTGCATATAGTCCCTCTGATTGGCTGGCGGGCGTGGCTTGGGGCATAGAAGAGGTGTGGCTAATTTGCATGTTTTTCTTTTATTAGATTAGATTTTGCCCTTAAGCAAAGCAAATATACATATCAAAGGTAAGGCTTGGTAAACAATAAAGGATTATCAGGTTAGTGGAATTGCTCTCAGCTGTTTGGCAGCAGGTAATAATATGCAGATTTTCAGCCCTACTGAAGATGTCCATCAGCCTTCTGAGGAACTTCTTGCATTTATTATGCTAACTATTGTCCTTAGCCTCCAGCAGAGAACATTTTATGAACTTGACCCCAAAGGTAAAGGAAGTAAAGACAAAAATAAATGAGTGGGACTATATAAAACTAAAAAGCTTCTTCACATCAAAAGAAACTGACAAAACAAAGAGGCAGCCAATCAGATGGGAGATGATATTTACAAACAGTACCTCTGACAAAGGTTTAATTTCCAAAATCTATAAAGACCTCATAAAACTCAACACCAAACAAACAAACAACCCAAAGGACCTGAAAATACACCTGACCCAAGAAGATATACAAACAGTTAATAGATATATGAAAAGATGTTCATCCTCTCTGGAAATTAGGGAAATGCAAATCAAAATTACAATGAGATACCACTTTACACTAGGTTGACTGGCCATTATCAACCAGCCATGCTATTAAAGGAGTTGGAAAGGTTGTGGAGGAAAGGGAACCTTCATTCACTGCTGGTGGGAATGTAAACTGATACAACCACTATGGGAATCAATCTGGTGATTACTTAAAAAATTAAGAATAAAGGTACCATATGACCCAGATATCCCTCTCCTGGGTATAGACCCCAAAACTTCAAAGCCATGTATTCACAAAGATATATGCACCCCTATGTTCATTATAGCATTAATCATGGTGGCCAAAACATGGAAACAACCAAAGTTCCCTGTGATAGAGGATTGGATAAAGAAGATGTGGTACATATTCACAATAATACTACTCAGCCATAGAAAGGATGAAATAATGCCATTTGCAACAATGTGGATGGACCTTGAGAACATTATGCTAAGTGAAGTAAGACAGTCAGAAAAACCTAAGAACCATATGATTTCACTCATATGTGGGATATAAAACTGAAACTTGTGAATACAAACAGCAGTGTGGTGGTTGCCAGAGGAAAGCGGGTGGGGGAGAAGAGGTTCCTAATATATGGTGACAGGATATTTGACTTTGGGTGGTGGGCACATGGTGCAATATATAGATCTTATAACATAGAAACCCACACCTGAAACCTATATGTTCATGTTGACCCAAGTCATCCCAATAAATTTAATTTAAAAAATAAAGTCTTTGTCTCTTCACAAACCTATCATAATCCTAACCATTTTTCAAAGTTCAGATCATTTTTTACTTTCTCTATGATTTCAGTACCCTATCATCCAATCTGTACTATAGAATTTTAACACTAAAATGTAATGGACATGTAATTAGTCACCATTTTTCTTTCCTGTATGCTTGACTTGCCACTTCACCTGGATTATAAATTTTCTGAAGAGGATTCTCAAAAACTCCAAATTTTATTATAAAAGCTTAAATGATTGATGTTTCTTTTCTAAGTGCCATTCATTTATAACTTTTAACTTGAGAAAGAATGGAAAAATCATTTTGTTTATAAGGTTAATTTTTAAGTCAGGCTTAAAGTTAGTGCAAACACTCATGCCCCCTTTATGAGAATTGATGATATATTAAGTAAAAAATAACTTAATGCATTTCCAAGAGTAGAAATAATTCAAGGCATAGTACCAGTCTACATGAAATAATTTTGGAAACTAACATCTAAGTTTGAATAGAAAGCTTTAATCACTTAGTTTCATTTCTATTGACTGCCTTTTATCTTATTATAAGTAATGTTTTATTTATTTTTTAGTTTGACTAGTAAATTCTATTGGGTAGTGGATAATTGTGAATGTGACTTTTGATTGTTTTAGATTCTATTATCATTTTTGGAAAAATTATAGGCTTTGTTCTAGTAAATAACTAAGTTACTAGTAATTACACTGTAGCATAGCCCATTCAAAGCTTGTTTTTAAGATTTTGAGTAGTTATAGAATGGTCTTTCTTCCGGGAATAGTTTAGTCCCATTAGTAAAGCATGACATTGATAAGGTCTCTTCTAAATGCCCTGAGTGTACTGAGTACTATGCATTCTAGCTAGTAGGTACAAGAAAAAAATAATTCCAAAACCTGTGTGAGCTCTAGGAGCCATAGAACATATAGATTCTATTCTTTTTTGTGCCCATAATTGTGGGATTTTACCCCATGCATTCTTATCTTAGTATTCAGTAAAGGTTTGAGGGTAACCCTACATAGATTTATGGAGATTTTTTTCTGCATAGCTTCCTCTACTCTGTTTCTCAAGAAAAGTCCAAGGTCCAGTTGGTTTTATGGATGATTTTTGTAATATTACAACAAAAATTTCAATGCTATTAGATCTGTACTAGAGCAGAGAGCACAATAGGAAATCTTTCCATAAAGCCAGCAAAATGCTGATAAATTAAATAAAACAAATAATAAAGCAAAACTATAGACCATTGCAAGTTATATTGGAGGACTTTCTCATTCTTTTACCACCAAACTTAAAAGTGTTCACTTCCATAGACTTTGCTTTTCCTCCTGCTACTATTAATAAACTGCCCTTGCACTTATGTGTGACTGATAACTTTTCTCTTGATATTATTTATACCTTTTTTTCTGCTTAAATCATCTTCTTTCCTAAGTCATTTGAATCAGCATACATATCACCATCTATTATCAGTTACATAATTTTCATGGTCTGGTGCAAAATAAAAATGCAATGTCTCATATGAAAAGCAAGATAAAAAACATCTCATTAGAGGTACTATAATATAATGTATTTACTTTTGTGATCATTATTTCTTTCAACCTGTCATTTTTTAAAAAGAAATTACTATTTAATACTGTGCTCTCTTACACGTGGAGTTACTCAAAGGATGAAAACAAATCCTCATAATACCCTGAAGCTTTGAATAATGTATCTTCACACTTGCGTGTGCACCTGCTCAGCCCACCAACTAGTGTGTTGACTCTACTTCCAGGAACAAGGCAGATGGGTCCAACTGGGGGCCTGGAATTTGAGCCAGACATCTTTCCATGGCCTACTGCCACAACCCATATTACAGAGGTGAACCTCAAAGATTGCAACCAGCTGGGGTGCACTATGTTCCTAGGTTGAGGGTTGGCCAAAGGCACACCTCTGCTGAATAGCATGCCAAATGTGCCATAGGACTGTCCGTTAAGGTCAGCTATATCCACTGCCATGCTTTGACTAAAATGTTTCAGAGAGAAGATAGCAGTGGTTGCTGAACTAGGGCAAGGAAAATTAGATAAGGCCAAATCCAGTGAACCAGGTGGCTATTGAGTAGGGTGCTGAGGACCCATCCAGAGGGGCTAAGAGGCAACAGGATCAAAATTGCATATGAACCCTGCCTCCAAGCCCTGGGTTCATCTGTTGTACCTTTGGACTTCACTTGAAAACAAACACAATATTAATAATATTATTAAGCTTTTATGATGGCTACTAAAGAGTATCATACTTAGGATATAGAAAAGGGCTAGGTAGTCAGGGATGGGACCTTGAGAGAGGAAGGAAAATGGGGAAGTCATAGAATAATAGGAATTTGCAAAGGTGGACAGGATGCAGCTTGCTGACTGCAACCTTTTCTGAGAAAAACAGCATAGAAAAACAATGTGACATAGAGCTGAACCCAGCTGGGTGGGACAGACAGGTGGGAGTTGCTAAGGCAACCAGAAGCAGGAGCTGCCAAGGCAACCGGGGTGGGCTGAAAGGCCCTCTTGAGAGACATAAGCTTTAAAATGTATGACTGTTGCTAAGGCAGAATTCTTTTAAAGAACCATTCAAGAGTTAGCAAGGCATATATCTAACCCTAGACAAAGAATCTTGAGTGGTAACCCACTTGGGTCCTCGCCTTGCTAGAGGGATTTTGTCTATCTCTCAACAAAACTTTGCTTCCACTTACTTTCTTTGTCCGTGAATTCATTCTTTGATTTTGCGAGACAATGAACCTGGATATGATCACAACACTTTGTTTTCAATTCCACAAATATGGGGCCCTCTGGGTACTGGGCTCCGCTGCTACATTGGTTTTACCTCTGAAGTCCATCCTGTCTCCATTTCTGAATTTTGAATTCCAGGGTTCTATAATAACTATGTACTCCATTTGGAAGTATAATAGACATCTAAAAATTAACCAAGAGTAGCCTTGGCTGGTTTGGCTCAGTGGATAGAGTGTTGGCCTGCAGACTGGAGGGTCCCAGGTTCTATTCCGGTCAAAGGCATGTACCTTGGTTGCGGGCACATCCCCAGTGGGGGGTGTGCAGGAGGCAGCTGATCGATGTTTCTCTCTCATCGATGTTTCTGACTTTCTATCCCTCTCCCTTCCTCTCTGTAAAGTATCAATAAAATATATTTTTTTAAAAAATTAATGAAAAGTAAACTCAGAAGTTCCACCTCACGGAAGGCTTGTTTCCTCTTCCTTTACTCAATTTCTCAGTCCAGAAGCCTAAGGATAATCTTTGACTCCTTTGATTCATTCTTTTCCACAATCTTCCCATCAGCAAATTCTGCCAGGCTTATCTTCAAAACATATTCAGGTTTTTACCACTTTGATCATTTCCATGGCTACTACCCTTGATATGAACCATCATCATTGCTAACTTAGAATATTGCAAAAACCTTACAAAAAATCACTACTTCCACTTTTGCCATGCACCTGTCTATCCTCCACAGATTAGGCAAAATATGTGTATGAGTTTTTCATTTCCCAGCTCAAAACCTACCAATGGCTTTTAATTACACATAAAATAAATCAGATTTTTTTCAGATTTAGATTTGCTTTTTACCTTCATTATGTAACTACTTGGGTGACCACAGGAAAATTATTGAATCTTTTTAAACCTTGATTTCTTAAAAATATAGGTAATAATTATAGTAGCTATCTCTAAGCAACATTGTGAAGGTTAAAAGCATTAATATATATAAAAATTTCAGTAGTACTTGCCTTTCAGTAACTGGTTCAAGATATTTCATTGAAAGAATTGACAGCACAATGATTTCAGGGGGGAAAGTACAATGAACAACTGTGTATAGAAAATGTAAAACTAGCCCCACGCATTTTGCTGTGCATCAATTGCCTATTGCTATATAATAAACAGCTTGAAATCTCAGTGTCATACAACAAGAAGCATTTATTTCACACAGATTTACTAATTGGCTGGGAGTCAGCTGTTCTAAAATTAGCTTGGCTGGGTAGCTCTGCTTCAAGTTGTGTGTCTAATTGGGCTTGGCTCTGTTATGTGTTGAACTTAGGTCTGTTCCATTTATTTAATTCTGAGAGCCAGATTGACAGAGCAAAAGTTACCCGGAACCCCAAAGGAAATTTTTCTCATAGTAAAATCTGAAGCATGTGAAAATTCTTAAAGTCTAGAGTAGTCTAAGGTCTATCACATTGTCATACTTTTATGTATATGCCATTGTCTACAATAAGTCACATGCTACATTCCAAAATAAAGGAACTAGGCAGAACATGGTGACTTTGGTGGAGAAACTTCCAAATTGCATGGTAATGAGTGTAGATACAAGGAGGAGTAAAATGTAGGGCCCAACAGTACCATCTACCACAGCGTAAGTAGTAAAGTGTTAAAAAAAATTATAGTGGAAGTGTTAGAGGCACCTCTCACCAACACCAGAGAGGTGGTGCCAGACAGCCCCCTGAGTCAGTGGGAGAGGGCTGTTCCCAACCTCAGTCCTTGTACTTCTCATATAAATGAATTTATATCAGAGACCTTGACTGTGTTGTGAACAGCCAGTTTATTAAAGCAATTAAAACATGCACCTTTATTGAAAAAGCAAAGCAAGCAAACCTATACATCTGGCTTATGAAGCACAGACAGGCTTTCAGCAAATCTGAAGAGCTGATTGGATGGGGGTTTGAGGTGTTATATACCCTTCTGTCTATATGTTTCAAAATTCAGTTGTTGAATATTTTGGTACAGATTAATTCTCAAGGTCCTTTTTTTTTAATTTGTTGTGGCCTTCCCAGAATTCATGAGAAGCATCTGGCAACTTTATCTTGCCAAGCCTTGAGACTGCTGGCTTCTCTGCTTAGGAAGTAAAATTGCCCCTTTCCCCTTTCCCTTACCCCCCTCCCACTTTCTGAATTTTCTCATTAGGGAAGCTTTTAACCATTTGCTCTGGGTCCTTGGCTGGGGAAGATAATGGCTTATTAGTTGTTAGTTACAAGCAGGCTGCAAATTGCCCACACTCTTTGGCCTTGTTTTAACTTTCCTGTCTCAGTTCCCTTTTCCTCCTGCCTGGAATCTTATAACAGAAGGAGTGATTTTAAAAAATATTGGGATAAAATATAATCAAAAGTAAGATTTTACATCATTGTTCTTGAAATTTATCTCATGAGTTCTATAAATATGTAAACATTTTTCTCTCTAAAATCAAGATTCATTGATCAATGCGCCTTTAATATGTAGGAACTACTTCAGTTATTCATCATTTCAACTTTCCTTTTTATTTTCAAAAGAAAGCTGTGGTACATTTACACAATGATATACAACTGTGCTGTCAAAAGAAGGAAATCTTACCCTTTGTGACATCATGGATGGACTTGGAGAGCATTATACTAAGTGAAATAAGCCAGTCAGAGAAAGATAAGCACCATATGATTTCACCCATATGTGGAATCTAATAAACAAAATACACTAGTAAGCAAAATAGTGACAGAATCATAGATAGGGACAACAGTGAGGTGATTATTGTGGAGAGGGGGTGGAGGAGGTAGAGATGTGTAGAGAAAGTATAAATTGTAATGTTCAGAGACTTGGCTTTGGGTGGTGAACACACAATACACTGTATAGATGATGTGTTGTAGAATTGTGAACCTGAAACCTGTGTAATTTTGTTAACCAGTGTACCCCAATAAGTTCAATAAAAAAGAACAAAAATCCAAATAAATAAATAAATAAATAAATAAATAAATAAATAAATAAATAAATAAATAATAAATTGTCCTTTTTACTTAATGGCTACTTTTAATAATGGGATAAATTTTCAATAGAATCCTCTCTGTGTCTTGTAACATGGAAGAAAATTGCAAAGAGAATGGTATGTTTTATGTATTTTCACAAACCTATTATAAGAAAATTATAGTTTCTGAATAGATGAACCATAATAAACACTTGTTCTTCATTTAGCAGAATGTCAAAGTTTGAGAGTGTATGATAATAATGGACATTGTATATTTGTAAGTAAATAAAAATCAAAATAGTTAACTTTAAATCTGAACTAAAATAATGATTTAACATAAGTGAAGGCAGTTTGTGGGTCTCTAGGATTGAAATATTTAGAACTTTCTCAAAGGAATCTTTCATGACTAGTTGTTAAGTAGCTGAACCAAACCTATTAGTGTTTACTTTTTCGACTGACAGCATATATGTTTCAGTTTATCACAATGACAGCAAAATCTATCATCCTCCACCTAAGACTATATGAGAGTACTCAAATCAACAAGTCTTTCCTTTAGAGTAACTCAACTGTATGGTAAAATGTCCTTGACCAGTTAGACAAACACAAAAAACAACATCTCTATTAATCTGCTGAAGATGAATAGTTTACTGGCTTTCATCTTCAGATAGAACATGTCTATGGCAATAATGCTTTATATGTCACTTTCTTCAAGCAATACTATTTCTCTATTGATCAAAAGCTTAGTGCGATGTTAAGAAATGACAATATACTTTTCTTATTTTCCCATTAATGTGCTCTATGAGTTTTAACATTAAAAACATTCAGAAGGATGGAGGTGGAAGAGGGTATGGGAGGATAATGGTGATGGGAAAAATAAAAAAATAATTAATCAAATAATTAAAAACATCTCATGATTAAATTAGAAAATACATACTAAAAAATCAAAAGCATGTTTGCAAAGAAGGTAAAAACAGCAATAACAAAATCAATGGGAAGACATACTTGTGTGATTGAGAGATCTCAATAACTCCAATTCTAAAGTATTTTCTATACCAAACACACACAGATACAGACAGACACATATACATCTAAGGCTGCATAATAGGAGGAATTCAGAAGATCAGTAAAAAATTATCAATTAGCTGGATATGTTGTCAAAGAGCTTGGATTTTGGAACCAGTCATATGATGGATTTTTTCTTTTCATTTTTCATCAGTATGCTTGCATCCTATCTTTTTTTAAAAAATATATTTTATTGATTTTTTACAGAGAGGAAGGGAGAGAGATAGAGAGTTAGAAACATCGATGAGAGAGAAACATCGATCAGGTGCCTCCAGCACATCTCCAACTGGGGATATGCCCGCCACCCAGGTACATGCCCTTGACTGGAATCGAACCTGGGACCTTTCAGTCTGCAGGGCGACGCTCTATCCACTGAGCCAAACTGGTTTCGGCATGCACCCTATCTTAATTTGCTTACTAACTTACACTTTTTGTTAAATCCCTTGTTTTTATGTACAAGAACCACTTATCTTCTGTCTCTCCTCTTCATCAGAAATCCTTAAAGGATAAATATGTTGAAAATAAATCACTAGCTTCAACAGAACACAGAACAACACACTGAAACCAGAATGGATTTCTTTTACCTTATAATCTCATTAAGATTTATTGGATGCCAATTACATTACATTTAAGCTTTATGCTGAAGTCTTCTCACAGGATCTTAAAATTTGCTTAGGCCATATGACCTGAGAAGAAAACCCAATATAGTATTTAAGTCCCCACATGTAACCAGTATAGATGGTTGAGCCATTGTCATAAAAATTAAGTTAACTCAAAGTGGTTTAATTTACTTGTGACCCTATCCTATATAATACAGAGGTGATATGCAAATTGACCATCACTCCAACACACAAGATGGCCACCCCCATGTGGACACAAGATGGCCACCCCCATGTGGACACAAGTGAACACAAGATGGCCACCACAAGATGGCCAGCAGAGTAGGGCAGTTGTGGGTGATCAGGCCTGCAGGGGAGGGCAGTTGGGGGCAACCAGGCCTGCAGGGGAGGGCAGTTAGGGGTGACCCGGCTGGCAAGGGAGGGAAGTTAGGGGTTACTGGGCCAGCAGGGGAGGGCAGTTGGGGGCAACCAGGCCTGCAGGGGAGGGTATTTGGAGGTGACGAGGCCTTCAGGGGAGGACAATTAGGGGCGACCAGGCCTACAGGGGAGGGCAGTTAGGGGTGACCAGGCTGGCATGGGAGGGCAGTTAGGAGTAACCAGGCTGGGAGGGGAGGACAGTTAGGGGTGACCAGGTGGGCAAGGGAGGGCAGTTAGGGGAGACTGGGCCAGCAGGAGAGGGCAGTTGAGGGCAATTGGGCCAGAGGGGAGCAGTTAGGGGTCAATCGGGCTGTCAGGGGAGTGGTTAGGGGGTGATCAGGCAGGCAGGCAGGTGAGCTGTTGGGAGCCAGCAGTCCTGGATTGTGAGAGGGATGTCTGACTGCCCATTTAGGCCTGATCCCACTGGGCAGTTGGACATCCCTTGAGAGGTCCCATATTGGAGAGGGTGCAGGCTGGGCCGAGGGACACACACACACACACCCCTTCCACAAATTTTGTGTATCGGGCCTCCAGTTAAAAATATTTTTTCCAATTCTCAGCACTATTCAGTTTAATTACTGATTTCCAAAGTAGGTCCAAATGGCCTCAGGAGACTTGTTAGAATAACAGTTATATTCAAAGACAAAATTCTTGCACTATTCAAGTGACTGGTACTAAAGCTTGTTGTTTTCTTTAAACATTGGCTGACATACAGTGCAGCTGATTTTCAACCCTGCCTCTGAATGTGTATTATAAAATATGGGCAAGGACAGCAAGAAGAAAGGCCCAGGACTGTAGAGTATTGCTAAAAAATGGACATAAGTGGAGCAAGGTAGCTAATTCAAAGGGTGCTAATGCTTAAATGAAACAATATTGGCTATTATCATGCAAATTAACCTTAAGCTGCACAGTTTTCCCCCTCTAAGCATCCTTACTAAATAAGCACTCCTTGAAAGTGACCAGTAAAAATGCTGACACATCTCATTACTGGACATTACTATTGTTCGAATATCATGTGTCACTTCGCATTACTTTGCTATAACAGTATTTTTATGCAGTTTGATGTGACAAGTCACTGAACAATGTCATCTAAAAAATTCAGATTTTAAGTTATTTTTCTTAAACCTATTTTTGCATAATATAATATAAAATTTTAACAATATTGTTTCAAAATAACTATTTAGTTCTCACTTATTGGAAGATTTAAAATGGCAGAGCAAAATGTTCCATTAATCAGGATGGGTGGCTGACAGGGACATGGATGTGCTTCTATATAAATAGATTACATATACAATGCTTTAGAGCTGCTTTATCTCTATTCAGAATATTCAAAGTTTCCTGGGTCAGTGGATTCTTATTTATTCAAATTTATATTGACTAGCTTCAGAAAGCAAATCTGATAAAGTAATTAATTACACTTTATAGCTCATTGTCATGCTGTAGTTTAATAGAATTAGCAGAGCTGAAGTTCATCTTTAAATACCGTTATAGTCTTCATATTAAAAATGTCAAATTATATTTTTCAGTTGTTACAAAATCCAAGATGACTTATTCTAAACTTATAGCAATGACAATGAAAAACTCAACAGGACACCTTATTTAATACACAATTTCCACACCAATAAGAAAATTTATTCAGTGCATGTATCAAGGAGTATAGATTTGTATTTTAAATTTAAAATGTTTATGAATTCTCTATGAAAGTACCACAAAGTTACATATACAATATATTTATCTTCACCAAATTGGAAAAATTGTAATGCGGTGGTTCAATGTTTAAAATTACATGTCTGACCTTGCAATTTGTCCTAGATTTGTCTTGAAAAGAATTTGTATGTAAAGCAACATTTTATATATCATATTCACAATAGCATCTGAGTTAATTTCAGTTATGAATTCCTATAGATAAAAAGGTTTAAACACATAATGAAGTGATTCCTTATATCAGAGTAACAATATTAATTTTATGTATAATTCTATATATAAAAACCCTGGGTGTAACACCCGTCACGATTAAGGATCAATCAACCAGAAGGAAGTCAGTCTTGCAGGGGTTGCCTTGGCAACGGCTGTGCCCTCCCCAAGCTGTTGCCAGCTAGGGTGAGGTTTGAGGCAGAGGCAGGAACCCGCTCTTGGAGCATGGAGGCATACCTCTATAAAGTTTTAATACCTTATATTAGAGGTCGTTTAATACCTTATATTTGCAGCATCTACAGGAATTGCTGCAAATTTACTTCTCAGTGGAAGAACCTTTCATTCCCAATATAAATTACCAATTCCATTAAATGAAACTTCAATTTCTAGACTCGATAAAAACGGTAAAGTTGCTAAAACTATTAAAAAGGCCCAACTTCTCATTATTAATGAATGCACCATGGCATGTTATAAATGTCATAGACAGATTACTAAGAGAAATTATGAATTTGAATATTGTATTTGGTGGGAAAGTTCTCCTTCTTGGAGGGGATTTTCAACAATGTCTCAGTATTGTACTGCATGTTATGTGATCAGCCACAATACAAATGAGTTTAAAGTACTATAATGTTTAGGGATGTTTCAGAAAGTGATCTCTTACAACAAATATGAGATCATAGGATTCTGCTTATAGTGAATGGTTAGTAAAACTTGGAGATGGCAAAAGATAGCAGTTTTCATTTAGGAATGGATATTATTGAAATTCCCTGTGAAATTATTTGTAATGGGTCCATTATTGAAGCTACCTTTGGAAATACTATATCTATAAATAATACTAAAAATATATATAAACATGCAATTCTTTGTCCAAAAAATGAGCACTTTCAAAAATTAAATGAAGAAATTTTGGATATACTCAATGGATATTTTCACACATATTTGAGTAATGATTCCATTGATTCCACAGATGATGCTGAAAAGGAAAATTTTCCCACAGAATTTCTTAATAGTATTACTCCTTCTGGAATCCTGTGTCATAAATTAAAATTGAAAGTGGGTGCAATCATCATGCTACTGAGAAATCTTAATAGTAAATGGGGTCTTTGTAATGGTACCAGATTTATTATCAAAAGATTATGACCTAACATTACCTAAGTTGAAGTATAAACAGGATCTGCAGAGGGAGAGGTTGTTCTGATTCCAAGAATTGATTTGTCCCCTGACACTGGCCTCCCATTTAAATTAATTCGATGACAGTTTCCAGTAATGCCAGCATTTGCGATGACTATTAATAAGTTAAAAGGACAAACTCTAGGAGTATTCCTACCTGAACTCATTTTCACACATGGTCAGTTATATGTTGCTTTCTCTCAAGTTCGAAGAGCGTGTGACGTTAAAGTTAAAGTTCTAAATACTTGATCACAAGGAAAATTAGTCAAGCACTCTGAAAGTGTTTTCACTCTTAATGTGGTTGGTGTACAGGGAGATATTAGAGTAAGTTTAATCACTTTATCAGTCATTGTTTGCATCATTGTTGTTTTCATATCATGTTTTTGTTATTTTCATATCATGTTTTTGTTGTTTTTATATCATGCCTCTGTTGTTGTTATATCATTTTTTACTGTTTATTTATTAATAAATTTATATATTATTTTCATATACATTTTACTAATTTCCTTTCATCTCTCACACTTCTATTATAGAGAAAGAGCAAATAGCAATATTAAAATATTTCCTCTAATTAATTTACTTTTAACGTGCACGAATTTTGTGCACCAGGCCACTAGTCTATATATAAAGATCTAGGGGCCATTGAAACCAAACAGATGACCTGAATGGATGAATGAACAGGCTGAATGAGGTAACAAGGCCAGCAGGGGGTTAGTGAGGGATGACCAAACAACTGAGCAGCAGGCTGCATGGGGCCACCAGGCCGGTAAGGGAAGCAGTGGGGGTGACCAGGCTGGCAGAGGGGGGCAGTGAAGGGTGACCAGGCTTGCAGGGGGCACAGTTGGAGGCAACCAGGCTGGCAGTGGGGGGCAGTGAGGTGCAACCTGGCCAGTAGGGGGGGGGGCAGTTGGAGGAGACCAGGCCAGCAGGGGGGGCAGTAAGGGGTGACCATGTTGGCAGAGGGGCAGTTAGGGGCAACCATGCTGGCGGGGGGGTGCAGTTGGGGGCAACCCAGCCAGCAGGCAGAGGCAGTTAGGGGTGATAAGGCTGGCAGGGGGGGCAAGTAGGGACGATCAGGCTGGCAGTCAGGTGAGCAGTTAGGAGCCAGCAGTCCCGAATTGTGAGAGGGACGTCCGACTGTCGGCCTTGTTGGGCCTAAACTGGCAGTTGGACATCCTCCGAGGGGTCCCCGATTGGACAGGGTGCAGGTTGGGCTGAGAGGACCCCCCCAGCACAAATTTCATGCACCAGGCCTCTAGTAGCTATATAAAATTAAACATGTTCAAAACTGAACTCTTGATATTTTTTTTTCTGAGAAGGAACATCACCTTTTTTTAAAGTAAATCTTTATTATTAAAAGTATTACATATGTCCCTTTTTCCACTGTTGACCCCTTCTAGCCCACCACTGTCCCCAGCTCCAGGCCTTCTCCACCCTATTGTCTCTGTCCATAGGTTATACATATATACATACAAGTTCTTTGGTAGATCTCTTCCCACCCACCAACCCTTACCTGCCTTCCCTCTAAGATTCCACAATTCATTCCATACTTCTATGTCTCTGGACCTATGTTGTTCATCAGTTTATTTTGTTCATTAGATTCCACATATGAGTGAGATCATGTGATACTTGTCTCTCTCAGACTGGCTTTTATCACTTAGCGGTGAGCTCTCTTGTTATTCTGTTGATGGTTTCTTTTGCTGTACAGAAATTCTTTTTTTTTAATATATTTTATTGATTTTTTACAGAGAGGAAGGGAGAGAGATAGAGAGTCAGAAACATCGATGAGAGAGAAACATCGATCAGCCGCCTCCTGCACATCCCCCACTGGGAATGTGCCCGCAACCCAGGTACATGCCCTTGACCGGAATCGAACCTGGGACCTTTCAGTCCGCAGGCCGACGCTCTATCTACTGAGCCAAACCGGTTTTGGCCAGAAATTCTTTATATTGATGTAGTCCCATTTGTTTATTTTTTCCTTAGATTCCATTGTCATAGGAGATGTATCCATAAAGATGTTGTAACGAGAGATGTCTGAGATTTTGCTGCCTATGGTTTCTTCTAGGATTTTTATGGTTTCATAACTGACATTGAAGTCTTTTATCCATTTTGAGTTTATTCTTGTGTATGGTGTAAATTGGTGGTCTAGTTTTATTTTTGTGTGTGTACCTGTCCAATTTTCCCAACACCATTTATTGAAGAGACTGCCTTGACTCCATTGTATGTTCTTGCCTTCTTTGTCATTACAACTTGGATTGATTTCTGAGGTCTCTGTTCTGTTCCACTGACTTATATGCCTGTTCTTGTGCTAGTACCAGGCTCTTTTGATTATAGTAGCTTTGAAGTATAATTTGATATCTGGTGTTGTGATCCTTTCCACTTTGTTTTCTTTATCAAGATTTCTGTCGAAACTGGTTTGGCTCAGTGGATAGAGCGTCGGCCTGCGGACTGAAGGGTCCCGGGTTCGATTCCGGTCAAGGGCATGTGCCTGGGTTGCGGGCACATCCCCAGTAGGAGATGTGCAG